>NC_140798.1:8330357-9610000 GCF_037176805.1 Vigna unguiculata
AAAACACTTTTTACAGGATAATTTGTAAAATATAATTATTGTTATCAATTCTTTTGTAAAATATTTTTACAAAACAATTTTCACAGAAAAATTTATAAAAATTATTTACAAATTTTATAATTTTGTAAAAACTAATTATTTATTAATTTAAATTTTAAGAAAATAAAAAAAAGGTATTATTTTTTTTACAATTTTATAACAAATTTTCAAAAAAAAATCTATGAAATATAAAAAATCACAGTATTATTTATTTTAATTTTGTAATAAAAAATTTAATCCGTCTGTGTTTTTCTTTTTATTTTTGTTTATATTTCTATCTAACAGTTAAGATAATGACTTTTTTACACTCCTTAAAATTTCCAATCTTTATACAAATTTTGCATGAAAATTACTAAAAAAAGTCACGTTAAAGTAAGAGTTGCAAAATATTATTCTCTCTTCGGGACTATTTTTTTTTGTTGGTATTATGATAATATTTTAAATTTATTCCACGAATTTGAATATTTTAAGGTTAATCTTACTAACATGATTCTTTCTTTCAAATTGATTATAATCACATTATAATTATTACAATAATGAAGCATAAACGGCAAATAGTATATAATGAGTCATAAGTTAACTTATTTAATGAAAATAATTATGAGGAATGACGTAGGGTCTTGTATAATAAATGATATGAATAAAAAAATTATATTAGCTCATTTTTAAAAGAAATAAAATAAAATAAAGCTTGGTTGTGTAAATAGTTATTTTATATATTGATGGACGAACAGGTATGAGCAGTCAACATTGTCTGGGGCCATGTGCAAAATATCCAGACTGTGACGGAACTTGCAAGAAGGCTTCGTATCAGATAGGGCAATGCGTTCACGTTCAACCAAACAATGACTTTTGTTGTTGTGCTAAGTATATTGTGAAACCTGCAAAAATGGAATAATTTAACTAATGGGAACAAAACAATGTATTACTGAGTTTTAAATAAAATGAATCTATTAGCTTTATTCCTGGGACAATCTTTTCTTTTTTGTCAAAATTATTGATAATAGATAGAAATGAAAACGGAGAAGACCGAACGGGATTCATTATTTCATACATATTTTTAATTTAAGATAAAAATCTATTTTTTATTTGAGTATAATATTTTTGTCTCCTTTTCATCTTTATGGGATAATGGGTATGTCTTTTCATTTGTATCCATACCTAATTTCTTATTATTTTAATATTTATTAATTACTTTTTATAAAAAATTAAAAATTATTTTAAAGAAAACATTATATTATTACATATTTAATATAAAGAAGATATATTCTCATATTTTCGGTGTCAAATACTTAGTATAAATTTCAAATTAGAATACTAAATAATAATTAGATAAAAATGAGGGAATTACATAAAATATTTCACGATTAAATAAAATAAAATTTTACAATAAAAACATCTATAAATTTTTCAAATATTAATTAAACAAAGCTGATAAAGTTAAAAAGTGTTTTACGATATTATAAAAAAGAATAAAAATTTAAGTTTAAAAATATTCCAAATTTTTGTTTATTAATCTCTTTTATTATACGTCGATCAATATTCTATTTGATGAAAATACACATAAAAAAAAATATTAAACTAATAATAACTTAAATTTAGAGATAAATATATTTTTTTGAACTTCAATATATATTATTGGATGGTGCAAACAAGATCTATGACAATAACATTATTTTATTTTATTATAAATGACAGATCTTTATGCAATTGTGATAGTAAAATTATACGTATGAGAAAGAATTAGAAAATAAAAAAAATATAAAAAATAATAAAAGCAACATTTTACATAATAAAAATAAACAAAAAATAAAAATATTAAAAAATTAGAAAAGATAAAAGATTTGATATACCATTAAATAAAATCACAAAAAAAAAATTATAATTAAAGGAATTGTAAGATGAAAAATACCTTGAAGATTGGAGAAAACTTTCCAAATACCCAAATAGTTGATAAATTGAGAGATAATGAAAGTTGCTCTAGCAACACAAAAGCTTTTCAAATAAAACAAAAAATAAGGATCAAAGAGAAAAAAAGAAGATACATTTTCATATTACCTAATATGTGAATGACTTATGTGATTAAATACTTGAGAGTCAAACTTTTTATGTGAAAAAAAAAACAATAAATAAAAATATTAACGAGTAAAAATAATTGAACATGACACCTAAATCAATTTTATTCATTGATAATATATTATTTGAACATAACTCCATGAAGAGAAAGAAAGTGTAAAAAGGTTGTGATTGGAGGGAGAAAACTTTAGAGATACGTGTGAATTTTGTAAATATAGAACAAGGCAAAAAATTATGTGATTGACAAGTATATCAAATCGTACAAGTAATAAAATGGAAAGTCAAAGTGAGTTCAAATTTTTGCCCTCATTTAATGTTTAAATTTGGAAATTTAATAGAACTTTTGTGCTTAAGGAGTGATTTAATCATAATTTGTGATTATTGGATTTATTGAATTTGTAAGATAAAAATGTCTTAAAATTTGATTTTTAGTTGCATAAATTATTCATAGATATTCTAATATTTGTTGATGTAGTTGGAATTAAGATTAAGTTCATTTAAGGTGTGAAAATAAATTGATTTAAGTTACAAAACACCTTCAAATAAGCCTAAAATCAACAAATTCCAAAAAAAATCACTTTATGCAATCCCTTATTTCAATTGGACCATCAAAAAAACTTGTTCTGCACCCCTAGTTTCTACTAAGTTACACCTATCCTACCATTTAAAGTCCACTCAACCAGATCACGCCATGTGGCAATCCTAATCTTCATAATCTGTCAAACCACATAATGACACATGTCATGATCCTCCACTCACTAAACTGGCCAACCATACACTACCACCTCATCATCTTCAATATCACTCACAAACCACAAACCCTAGCCTCCATCAAGGTCGTCGCCGATAGCCACTGTGTCGTCATCATCTGCACAAACTAGCAATGGCTGAAGCCATGGTTTTCTCCCTACACTCCTGTTCCTCACCACGCTGGAGAAAGGATGACCCACACTTAGCAACTCTCAGGCTTTAGCAGCTACCGTCCACCACATCTCTCATTTTTCCATCCTTTTTACTTTTAATTTTTCTTTCATTCATCATTTATCATGTATTCCATTCAATCCATGGAGGGCTAAGCTTTTAAGGTTGGTTCCACTGTAATTTCATTGTGGATTACGAGGTTAAATTAAAATAATTTCTTTGTTCTTTTGATTATTTTTGTAGATTTTTTATCTATGTCCTTTGCTTCTTAATCGATAGAAAATAATGATTTTAAATCTACATCCTTATCAATCATATAAGTTAAAGGGTTTTTAAACTCAATTAAGACTTTACTGTGATTTAATTTAGAAACTTTCATGTGATTAAATAATTTTTTGCAAATAATTGAGACTTTACTTTGATAAGTAATCACTTTAACTAAAATTAGTCAAGACTATACTTTGATTAATTAAGTTTTCTATTTGGTGAGGAAACAAAGGAATAAACATGATTAGACATAGTAAAATCTAATTGATACTGTACTTTGATTGAATTTATTGTGAATAATCTAAAAATTCTCACTTTTAATTGAGACTGTACTTTGATTAAAAGTGAGAATGCCAACAAATGAATTGAGACTTTACATTGATTGATTTGTAAATCAACAACAATAATTATTTTAACAATAATCTTTAGATAACCGATGAAGAATCTATATTGAAAGTAATGGAATTGACCTGTTTTATTATAATTGTTTCCAAGTCTTTTATTAATTTGCTATTTCATTCTTAAATTCTTCTCTAAATTTTTGCATATCATCATATAGTTTAATTGCATTAGGATAGATTTCTTATAAGAGTCAAATATTACCCACCCAAGACTAAAATTTAGATTTGGTTTGGTATTACACAAATACCTTAGACTTCCAACAATGCTCTGGTATAAAGTAGAATATACTCTTTCTTCATCAGAATCATTTTCAAGCTTTAATCTAACATTAGCAGGTGTGTTTGCAAAGTTGCCCTATTGCATACTGAACTTACAAATCATGAGTATGCTTGGACTGATGCATAATCATTCCAAATGGAGTTGACTTGAATTTAATTCCTAAGAAATAGCTCAGGCTTCCGAGATTACTCATTTCAAATTCTTTTAAAAGTTCAGCCTTGCAATTGGATATAAGATCTTTGCTGCTACCAATAATCAAAAGATCACTAACATAGAGACCTATGATGACTTTTTCACACCTTGTGTTGTTCTACCTGGTCTTTACATAAGCACCATATTTAGTTATGCATTTTACAAATCTAATCTCATCAAGAAATTTGTCGATGCATTTATTCTAAGCCCTGGGAGCTTGCTTAAGCTCGCATAAGGCCTTTTTCAACCTATACACCTTGTGTCTTTAATTCTCATTCTCAAATCCTTGTGGTTGTTGGATGTGTACCTCCTCTTCAAAGGGGCCACTCAAAAAATCTGATTTGACATATAATTGGTGCAAGGACTGGTTAGCAATAGCCATACCAAATGAATAGTCTCAATTCATCTAATTGTCTTCATTCGACAATAAACTTACGAAAACCTCTTGTATTTATCTAAAGAAAACTTCTCTAATCACATTTATCAGACATTGGTTTTGCATAAATTATGAAAATTTTAAGTACTTAATATAAAAGATATATCTAGTTATTTCTATGTAATTATTGATAACATCCATTTTTACCTATTTTTATTTGTTTATTGTCATTAATAACTCTTTCCTAGCTTTTAACTTGTTAAATTTTCAAGTTTATTGTATTTTGTATTGTTTTGGGTTTTATCTAATTTATGTTTGTTTTACCTTTAATATATATTTTGAGGGTGTTAAATAAGTTAATAGGAAGCATTTGTGGTGGAGGAAAAACAACAAGTGCACCAGTCGCATGTAGCAAGTAATAAATATCGTTCTCTCCATAGGGACTTATGCAACACATGAGAAATCTCACAATTGACAACTCAAATAGACAACAAAGCTCACAAAACACAAATAAACTCTTTTTTGTATTTTTATCAAATAGTTGGTATGCAACAAGAAAGTTAACATAGATTATTTAATATTGTCAAGATTAGATTTCATTCACTTCATTCTCATGCATTCACAACCATCTCAATTCCAATTTCATGTCAAAATGAACTCACAAGAATACTCAAATCTTATTCCTAGCGACTTTGAACCTATGATAACTCATCAAGTTCCAATTCCTTAAATCCTCAACAAGTGCAATCTTGCATTAAGTTCAAGAGTTTTAAGATTACTAATGAATCATGTTCTATCCCTATATACAAGCTCTACTTGGCATTCAATTTCAGTTCTAAGTTAAAAAGACATTTTTCAACACCTCAAGAACACAAATCATGCATGGGTGGCCAAACCAAAGCAAACATTAAGCATGGAAATCAAATACTAATATTGAAATAGAAAAGTATATGTATTAACACCACAACATGCACACGAATTCAGTTCATTACATTTAATATCAACAAATAGGTTTAGCTCTCCATGGTGGAGAACCTAGCTTTTACAAATTGATGAGAAAAAGGTAGAGATGGAAACCAAAGAGAAGATGCAAGCCCTTTCCCAAGGTTCTTGGCAAATGCGCCATGCTCTAATTGCGCCTCTCCTTTTCATCAACACCTCCAATTCGTAGATCCTCTCCCTCATCAACCTCAAAAGGGGGAAAACACCTTGGAGGAAGATTGAAGACCTAAGGAGGAGTGGGAGAGCTCCCTAGCACCCCAAACAACTTCTAAGGGTCTCTCTCAGTTCCTCTAGGTGAAGAGAAGTTTTGGGAGGAAGAAAAGATCCCTTTGCCTCGCTAGAAAACATGTTTAAATACCAATTTTTGACCTATCAGTGTCGTCATCGCCTAGCACCATCTCAGCATCGCCAGGCACCGTATCAGTAAAATGCGAAATATGCAACTCCAGAGAGTCATCGTCTGGCAGCACTCCTCTACCGTCCAATAACAAGTTTTACGAATTGAATGGTGCTCAACCCCACTTTTTCACCGCTCAACCTTGTGGCACTCAACCTCACTTTCTACTGCTCAGCCTTGTGGGCGCTCAACCTCACTTTCCACCACTCATCCTTGCGCAGTTTGGCAGCATTTTGTATTTGAAGCATTAGGCAAGATTCCATGGCCCCTAACACAGGTATTTACTTCAAATTGAACTTTTCTTGTCCAAAATAGTCTCCTTTGACTTCAAACTTGTTTTACTCCATCACAAATGCTTCCTATTAACTTATTTAACGCACTCAAAATAGATATTAGAGGTAAAACAAACATAAAATAACTAAAACACAAAACCATACAAAACACACTAAACTTGAAAATATAACAAAATAAAAGTTAGGAAATAGTTGATTTATTAATGTTAATAAACAAACAAATAAGTAAAAATGGATGTTATTAATTATACAATTAGTTTTTAATATTTAAATATATTGTTTTAAATGGAATTTAAATTTATTATAATAATTAAGTACCTTAAAAGTTAAAATAACAGTTTAAAATTTATATTATGAAAGACAATGAAACTTTGAAAACATGCCAACTTTAAGAATTTATGAAAACAAATTAAAACATTTAAAATAAATTTATCAATTAAACAAGCTTATCTTAATATATTTAATAATATCCAAAAGTTTCACCCAACATAAAAATAGCAAAGCAAAGTAATTTATAAAAATATGACAAAAATGATTGTCCTAATAAATACCAATGATATTAAGATATTTGAGGTGAGACACCATTATAGCATAAGAAGATGACTTATGTCTCTCTTCAAAACCCTCACTTTGGTAAAAGATGAATCCAATAATAAGTTATAAATGGTGTTTGTTGAAATGAGAAAGATGTGGTTATAAATAAAGTAAGAGCATGAAGATCCTACAAAATCTTAAAGTGTAGAAGAAGGAAGGGTAGATTGGTCAAGAAATTTACAGCTCCCACATGCCATTAATTCAGAAAGGAGAAAAGAGGATAATGTTGGAAACGCGGATCGCGGCATAACCCTTTGCATATCTAACCGGAATAGTACCTTCCAAATTAACTTAACCAATTCAATTCCTCTCTTCTTCCCATGTCTCCATCACTCAACCAAATTTTGATTTTGCTACGTGCAACCCTAACCCCACATAAATAATAAAATTCTACTTTCTGCTTCCACTTCTTTCACAAATTTCATTTTTCTTCTTCTTAAAGAAATCAGACTTCAAATTTAAGTTAATCTTACAAAACTGATTTAAAAGTAATTTATCAATTTTCTTTACCATTTTAACAAATAAATTTTATATTGACTTATTATTATCTTAAAACTAACTTATGAAGTCAGTGTTTGGCTTTTGAAGGAGAGACATCAGAAAAATTTCACACAGATAAGTTGATAAGCAACAACTCCATATAAAAAATAAAGATAAAGATATTATCTTAAAAAATAAATTAATATATTTTTCTACTTACATACTGTACATTTTATTCATTTTTATTTACCATGATACTTTCGATTCATCTTGACTTCCTAATCTTAAATTTATCTCGGAGGGCTAAAAAGCCCAAAAAGAACTAAACAAGGGCCTTTAGAGAAAATTACTGGATCATAATGATGAAATCTACAAATGAACAGCACTGGGTGTTTTTTTTTTCCAATTTTTACGTAATACTTAATTATATATTTGGTTTGGCTAATTGTAAATAAAATGTTTCTACTAAAAATTATTGTCACAATCCAAGGGTAATGGCAAATGATTATATTTTTACTATCAAAATTCACTTTTTTCTTTTCTATACAAGTAGCGTAACACAGGCGCGTGCCTGTGTGTATGTATTTTTTAAATATATGTGATATTATATTAATAGGTGATAATATTATAATATTATTAAATTAATATATATATTAAAATTATATTTATTAAAAATAAAGTAAAATATATCAGAACAAATAAAAGAATAACCATTGATAAATAAAGAAGAAGAGAAGAAGTAGAGACATCTGATTTTATAAAGAATTTGTAAAAGTAACGGTCAATTTTTAAAAATTTAATAAATTGTTATATTTAAAGGGTAAAATCGGTATTTTGAAAAGTGGACAAAAAAGGGAAATTCCCTTTATATATTGTTATAGATATTATTTTGAGAATAATAAGTGAAAAAATTATGAATAGCCAATACATTTTTTTTTCAGATAAACATAACCTTTTTAGTGTTACACCACATGTATCTCTCAAATTAATTAAAATTTGCTCCTGCAGATGAATCAAATTCACAACACTTCACTGGAACTAATTTTAGGTTATGAACGCAACACCCATTAAACCTAACCGTTAACTATTAAATGCCATTATTTTAAATTGTAGTAAGGGTTTTCAAAGTTTTCTAAACTTACAATATAAATTTAAATAATTAATTATTTTTGTAAGAGGGCGAATATACCTTGGAGGATTGATGATATAAAGTTTTTATTATCTTAATAATATATTTTTACAAATTGTCCTGGATTTATGAAGCCACGTACCTTTTTCCTTAGGTTTTTTCTTTTATTTTTTATTTGCAACATGTTAAGGTAGACCTGTAAAAGGATAGAAACAAAATATTTTCATTTTTTTTATCAGAAAACAGATCCTTTTGGGTTTTTACTAATGTATTAACATTTGTTTTTCTTAAAAAAAATGTAAACATTTTAAACGAGTACTTTTCCTTAATAGGAACAAAAAAGATCATAAACCTTAAAAAGATGTAATTAGACAAAAATAAATGCTTAACTTATTTTATGTTTGATGTACGCAGTGTTAAGTCAAATGACAATTGAGTTAATATATCAAATACGAAAGGATAAGATAAATAAAATGCCGACTTGATTTATAATTATTATACATATGAGACACTAAATACATGATATTGAAATAAATTTGGAGTTTTTAAGACAATAAAAATAGAAGAGAATGTCAAAGAATAATAACTATAAAGGAATTCTAAGAAATAAGAAAAAAGATATTTTACTTTAAACACTTTATTATGATTAATTTTAATATTTTTTGGCTAGAATAATTGTCAATTCAAACATAATTTCAATATTATTTTTTAAAAATTAACCTTTTTCTACTTTAAAGAAGGAATTTGTACAAAAAATTATTTTAATCAACAGGAATATATATAAAAAGTTAGGTTTTGAAGTTGAAGCTCTCGGCTTTTACTCTTCCTTTACACTCTTTATATGGGATATTAAGATTAAAGAATTCAAATATTACACAAAAATATTAATTCAAAAAATAACTATTAATTTTAAGAAAATATGTATAATAAGTAATTTTTGTATCTAATCTTTTTTATTTTTAAACTTTTTACTTTAAAGTATACTTTAAACTCTAAAATAATCAAATTGACTTTTACTAATATTAAAAATTATATTAGAATATATTATGTAAGAAATTTCTCTTTTAATTAAGAAAACTAATTGACTAAGTTTAGAAAAAATGGATTTTAAATAGTACCTACTTATATGTACGATAAATTTACCTTATTTTTAATTAATGTGAAATTTCTAACATATTTTCTCACATCAAGATATATATATTTCAAATGTAAGACTAGATATTAATGATACTTATTAAAAAAATAGTACAATAAACCTTAAAAATAGAAAAATAAAAAAAGATTGTTAACATAAATTTCAGATAATTATAATACAGTATTAAAAGTGAATTTCAGATTTAATTTAACCTAAAACATCATTTTATAAAGTGTGACTTGTATAATTTATATATTATAAATTTATCTTATTTATAGTTATATTATAATATCTCCGATCCTAAAAATGAGATTTGCAAGTAAACATTGATCTTATTCTCAAATTCCCTTCCTTGATTAAGCAAAAAGCTAAAAGCTACTTATACAAATTAAGAAAGTTGTTAAGGTACAGTTAAAACCACTTGATCAACACTTATTAACCATTGTTTTGTTTTTATATTGTGTTTAAGGCTAAAAAATTATAACAAGTGCGACCAATAAAGACTGGTTGATGATCACAAAGTCATTTGCTTTTTAGCAACAAAAATATATGCCTTGTCAATCCCAATTACAGTTCTAAAATTTTCCAAATATAGAAAGTAGGCAAAAGCTTTTTTCACATTGAATCGATAAATATTTGTGTAGTTTACTATGCATGGAATATAGAATTGGGTTAATTGCTTACAAGTTGGTACTTTTGCTCCCTCATCTAAGATAGGTCAAGAAGCAATGATTCTAATTCAATTTTCTTAAGTGCATGCACTTAACCCTAATCTTCAGCCACCATCATGTGGACCTATTGAATATGACTCCTCTGGCTCAGACACAACCAAAATCTAATCTTTTTATTTACCACAATAATGAAAACACAGCTAGCTAATTACACACAAAATTAACGGAAATAATGGACCTATTTTATGTAGTTTTAGTATAGAGTAAAATATTTTAAGGTATGCATTTAACAACAACTGATTATTTTATCCTGAAATTTTTTTAGTAATATGATATAATAATTAAAAGGAGAATTTTTATTGCATATATGTATAAATTAAATTATATATATATATATATATATATATATATATATATATTTACGTATGTATGTGTGTATATAAAATATCATTTAATGAAAAAAGTAAAGATTTGTCACTAATATTATTTTCGCTGATATAATTTTGGTATAACGGAAGCTTAGTTGCTAGTATAAGTGTCTAGAATTTTTGTTAAGAGAATGGTATATTAATATATATATATATATATATATATATATATATATATATATATATATATATATATATATATATATATATATATATATATATTTATATATATATATAATGTATTGATAGCTTATATTTAATTTGTAAATCAACGGACTATTCTAGTAATATAATTTAGGGTTAACTTTAAGTAAATTTTGTAATTAGTCCATTTCAAAATTTTGACCAATTTAATCTTTTATATTTTGAAATACGTGGATTAAGTCCTTTTAATCAAATTATGTTAGGTTTATTTGATGTTTCGTATGCATTTCAAGATTGTATTTGGGTTTTTTATACTCACATTTTTGTTTTAATATTAAATCAAATACTATTATGAAACACACTTGAAATGTCAAATAAACTTAACAAAAATTGAATAAAATGACTAAATTCACGTATTTTAATAGATAAATGACTAAATTGGTCCAAATTTTTAAAAGGAACTAATTTCAAAATTTAATGAAAGTTAAGGGACTAAAAAGATATTTAACCCTATAATTTATCATTATCCTGATGCAGATTGTAATGTTTTGTATTATTAGGAAAAATTGGTATTTTTACCCAAAAAAAAATCATGGATAATATTCAAAATCTTTTTGAAAACATTTTCTGTTACAAATTGTTTACGACCAAAAATTTAAAGGTCCATCGAAAATTTTACACTAAAAGGACGCTGTGATGTTTTTCATGGACCAGTTCGGAGAAATTTTCAACGAATTTAAATCCCTAGTTTTTTTATGAAGTTTTCTGAGATAAAATTTGTGAAAAAAATATTTTTGTTTTGTTGTAAAATTAAAAACAAAAACATACATCAACAACATTTAACTTTTTTTAACATATAATCCAATAAATTTAATCACAGTTAAATAATATAATGTCAAATATTCATGAAAATTTCAATTTAAATTATTTTAACAAAAAAAAAAACTAAAGACTAATACAATTATCCTATATCCACATGAGATTACACTCGAGCAATCTACCTTCTACTGTCGTAGGAGATAAAAGGACACAATGGCTACATATTTTAAACTATGTATGTTCTTATACGCCGAAAGTGTTGGAATATTTTCATAGAATAAATTGGAGAGATTGGCATAAATTTTACATCATTTTTAACATAAATATTTATGAATTTTTTTTTGCTTATATACTACTAAACTTTCTAATTTCTATTAGGATTTTTTAACTTATATTAGATTCTTAACAGAATGAACTTTATTTCCTAAAATATTTATGTTCATATTCTTCTCTTTTTTTTTAATTATTTATCAAAGCAACTCGGATGAATATATATATATATATATATATATATATATATATATATATATATATATATATATATATATATATATATATATATAATTTTTTAATTTTAGATTTGAAAATTTAAAGGTTAGAGCATTTATGGGAGTGATTTTCTTTTTTAAGTTTTATCTTAATCTTTTGGAGTTAAGTGATGTTTTTTCTATTATCTATCTTGAAGATGAATATGAAAATTCAATCTTAAGGAGTGACATATCTAAAAGCCTAAGTCACTAAGGACAATATGCTGAGGGAGAGGGGACAAATATATAAAATTAAAAGGATAAAATAAAATCTTTTATACTTATTTAAAATTTTAACGAAATTAATAGGTGTTCTTGTCCACCCTCGTGTACACGCAGGTCCACCTGTGATCTTAAGTGGTGTGACTTCTTCTTCCATATTGGTCTTCTTTATCTTTTCCTTTTATTTTGTGTTTTAATTCATGTTATAGTCTTGTTTTCTACTCTATCTCACACTCACTCACTTAAGCAATTCATTCTCATTTGTCTCATTCATGTGAGTTATTCTTGTGTCTTACGTAAGTCTTATATTTTTAATGTCTATTTGGACTTCATATTTATAACTTATATTTATATATTTCATGAAAAGACAATGACATTATATGTGCTCATGAATTATGAGGTTGAAGTAAATAACTATCTTAATAAAATAATTAAAAGTGATAGGTTTAATTGCAACGGTTAAAATAATTATTTAAATTTTTTAGATTAATTTTTATATTTTTTTATATAAAATATAATATTGAATGTTAATAAATAATAAAATATTTTTTATGAAATTATTTTTTAGTCTTAATTTTTTTTAAATAGGTATATTGATGAAAAATAAAATAATAGATTCATTTTTTTAAATGATAAAAGGAAAGATATGAAAACAATAAAAATTTACTTTTTTACCCATTTTCAAGTATGATATTAAAGATTCAATTGTTGAATTAGAGGAACCTTTCTTAATATTCAAAGAATTATAGGAGGAGTTTCATATTAATTCTTTAAATTATAGGTGGAAAGTTTCATATTAACTATTTGGAACTTATTATAAGAAAATTTTCTTAAATATATGGGAATATTGTGTGAAAGAGCTTAAATTAGAAAAACTAATTTAAAATGGGTTTCATATCAAATACAACTTCAAACTATTATTCTTCTAAAAAAACATTCCAGAAAATTTTAATACTAAATTATATATATTTTTGTTATATTGGTGATAATGATTAAATATGTAATATTTAAGTATATCATTTTGGCCACTTCAAAATTTTTAATCAAGATCCGCCACTTTTAATTGTGATTATCAATACTATGCTATATATGATGGTTTAGATAATCAATGTCAATGTCTAGGAGCATTTGTTAAATTTTGCAGAATTAGAAGTCAGATTTTGAAAGTTATTGAAGTATTAACGTTACTAGAAGTTTTCATATTACATGAGACTATTCTTGCAAATTTGTTAAGAAAATTTGCTAGAAAATATTTTTTTTGTCATTTTTTCTAAAACTCTTAATTGGCATGTAATTCCTTTGTAGATAATTATTTCCTACAAAATTATAAAATTCGTAAGTATTTCCTTCAAAATTTGTTACGAAAAGTGTTTTATACAAAATATTTTGCAAAAAAATTGATAGCAATTTCTTGCAAATTCTTTTTCACAAAAAAATTTGTAGGTATTTCCTGAAAAATTTTTAAAACAAAATTGGCAGGAAATATGTATTCTTTTAGTAGTGTAAATATTGAAGGAATTTCTTGTTCTTCGTACTTGAATCAAGCAACTACTTTGAAACAAGTTAGAGATGCAATATGATGCTCACATTATGGTACTTAGCTTAATCTCTTTTATTTACTTTAATGATTAATGTTGTTGAATTTGTGGAGCAATATGGCATAAACTTTATTTACTTTCATGATTATTGTTGTTGAGGAATATGGCATAAACTTAGAGGAATGTGTTGAAGTATTCCCTTTACTAAAATATATAGATTCTTCTATATTTATTTTTAACTTTAAATTACATACTTGTGATCACTAATGAGCTGTCTCAAACAACACTAAGAAGTGATTAAGATATGGTAAATGTTTAGCTTTGTTACATGAGAGATGACTCAAACAACACTAAGAAGTGATTAAGATATGGTAAATGTTTAGCTTTGTTACATGAGAGATGACGGTGACATACTTTATTAAATAAAATATTTGGATGATGATCAAAGTGTATAGTTTAAAAGGTTTCAAATTTTCACCACTTTCAAGTGGAGTTATGAAGTGATATAAAAAATTTCACGAGTTAAATAATAGATTTACTGAGGTGAATTGTTCTTTTTTAGCAAGCCTACAATCCAAGAGATTATTTTTTTTAATACTTGCTAAGTAGTTGTTTGGCTAAGTTCTATCCATCAAAATATTTTGTTTGGAAAGTTATGAAACTTGAAACTTTGAAAGTCAATTTTATAACCTATGGCAACTGCAAGAGTTGAATTGACTTTCATTGCAATGAATTTTGTGAACAATAGAATGTCGATTGCATATGAGATAAACGGTTGAATGATTGTTTAGTTACCTAAAAAGAATTAATACTCATACCTATGCCCCCACTTATCTAATCTTCTCGACATGAAAACTTCTGTAACCTTTTCTCATCGCTGAAACACCTTTCACATATCATACCCACCATAGCTGTAAGGTAAATGAGAAAAAAAAAGAATGTAGTAGTCTTCACTCCCTGAAGGTGGTTTCCCTTATCGTTCTTTCTCATCATCTTCCAACAACTGCTTCTTCTCTTTGTGGCCAAGACTTTTTTTTGATTTGTGATTATATTTTTAATTCATACCATGGTTCTATAGATTTTACCTTTCTTTTAAGCCTTTGACATGTTGCGATAGAGTGAGACACCCATTCCTTTCTATTTCACAAGAGATTGTGTTTGTTGGTGGATAAATGAAATATGTGTTCTTTTTTTATTGAATTGCATTGAAGTAAGATGGTAAGTTTTTAGGTATAAGTTTTGCATATGTTGAATTTTCTTAAGTCTTTAGAGGGAGAGGTTAACCAGAGAGATACTACCAATGAGACTTGAGTTCAATCATTTAAGAAATTGACATCATTCTCAACCCAAAACCTTAAAATAATGAGTTTATGAATCTTTATCCTTATATAATACTCTATTTTTTTATTTCTACTCAACATAAAACTTATACTTAACACTTGAATTCCCAATAGGATTTGACCGTGATTTATTTTGGAGACACAACTTTTATGTATGGCATAATACGGTTGCCTTTTTATGTCATCTGGTTCAAAAATGTTTTTTAAAATTTTGGTGTGTTGTATTATGTATTTATTTTGATGATATGGTAAATTTTTTCTGTCATATTCGTTGTATTTCTTATGAAGTAGAATGTATGTTGTGTATATGGTTGTGTGATCAATCGTGTTTAATTTACAATTTGGTGGTGTACGTAGAAACCTGTCATCAGCATCCAAATCTCTTGTCTGCTGTTGTAAAAGAAACACTCAAATGCAAACACATATTGCTCCCCCATTTCTTTCACTATTCATCAATTGGAACTAAACTAAATTAAGTTATTTTCAAAGGACACAACTTTTTAGTTGAAGCTTGAAAGAGGGTGTTCTAACTCTCGCACGATCCATTGAACGTATCCACTTGTTTCTTCAAAGATAGTTAACAACTCAATTAAATTCCTCCTATCGCTTTCAGCAGCAAAATTCCCTGTCTAATGTAGCTAAAACACAAAAAGAAGAAAAAAAAAACACTTCCTTAGTGTAAAACTAGTAATGATGCGAAATAAAATCGCACATAGAAATCCCTAATATAAAAAATCTAGACAAACTTAAACCATACACGAAAATTTGTGGAGAAGCTAATAATTTGGTATTGATTTCCATGTTGCTGACGAAACAAAACTAGCCTCGTACTGTGCTGTCTCTGAACGAAAATTATACTCATGGATGATCACTTGCGACAACATCAGAAAACCCTACCTAATCAAATGGTTGGAGAATAAAACATGTCTTCTCGTAAATTTGATGGGAGAGAATCTACGTCAGTAATAATCCTATGTGCTATCTCCAACACATGTCACTGCTGCTGCACAACACTGCATAAATAAGAAGAAATATCCATGTTTTATGTTCTCGAAAATCATTGTTGGAAATAATTGAAAAAGGAAAACAGGGTTTTAGTGATGTTGTACACTATTGACAAAGTGCACTATCACTGTGGACAAAATTTGATGTTGGATAAGTTATGCGAATTGAATTCATTTATTTTTTTTTTCTTTTTGAGTTTTTATTTTGTAACAGAACACGCTCTCCGACCCAGATATGAATCGTTGGCAAAGCCAAGCTGGATTACACCCCAACCATTCAAAGGCCGCAATTCAGAAACAACTGGTTTGCACTTTCCTTCGCTACTTCTCCTCCCGCCTTCGTTAAACTCACCTCCATAAATGGCTTCACTCAATTGCCATCCATTTTCACTCACAACACACGCCTTCACACACCACATAGACACCGCCACCGCCGTCATGTATTCTGATAATGCAACCGGCAGCAGCAGAGCCTCTTCCGGAACCGGCCGCTACCGCGGAGTGCGCCGGAGGAGCAACGGAAAATGGGTGTCTGAGATCCGTGAACCGAGAAAGCCTAGCAGGATTTGGTTAGGCACATTCCCTACACCTGAAATGGCCGCAGTGGCTTATGACGTGGCTGCTTATGCTCTCAAGGGTAAGAATTTTTGAAAGGAAAAAGTGTTTTTTTTTTCTTGTATATATCTTTTCGTACTTAATTTTGGTATCAGTATAATTCAGATTAAATAGTTTTTTAAGTTTTTTTTGAAATTATCTAAAATTAGTTATTAAAATAAATATTACGTTGACACGAAAAAGAAGAAGTCTAAATAATAAAGGAATAACATATTTCGATTCATTACATTGTCCGTACATGACATCAATATTTCATATGATACTCCTTTGAAAAAAATAGTATTATCCGGAAAATACGAAAAATTTGTTTATTAATTGAACTAATAAAACATAATCTCAACTAAAAAATGAGACTTATATTTATAATAATAAAAGTAGTAATAGTTTATAATTTTTACTTTTGTTTTCGTTAATATCAATGTATATCCGTATGTGATATGGTATCTGATATAAATATACACGTGTGTATGATATCTGATAATAGGTAAGGACGCTGAGCTGAATTTCCCTGACTCCGCTTCTTCCCTTCCTGTCCCCGATTCACTCTCGGCGCGTGACATTCAGGTGGCGGCAGCCGCTGCGGCGGCGGCTGCCGGAGCTGCGAAGGATGCTATGCAGATGCCAACAGGGAATAATAACTCTTCAGGGGTACAAGGGAATCAAACAGGGACGAGTAACGAGTTCGTGGACGAGGATTTGATCTTTGACATGCCCAATGTTCTGGTGAATATGGCACAGGGAATGCTGCTTAGTCCTCCTCCTTTTGACATTGGTGTTGAACCCAATAGCCCAGAAAACATCGAACATGAGACAAGCCTGTGGAATTTCCCTTAAGACAAATACTAATTAAACCCTTTTGTTAATTAAATTCAGCACTAGTACTTAAGTTATAACTACATATTAACGCTTTATATGGTGAAGAAAAGGAAAAAGAGAGCAGAAAAGGTATCCTGTTATGAATTATATGGGCGAACTCTCACGTCAAACCTTTTTGCTTGGCCATGACGAAATTAATGTAATGTGTGGCAAGAAGAGTAGTGCCATTATTTTCCTTGTCTTTTGGTTCTATTTTTCTTACTGTTCCCTTATGTATAGGTACAACTAGCACTGTCTACGTTAACGTAGGTTTGCTAGCTCCTAGGTTGCTTTTATGTTTTTTTTGTCCTTTATATATATATATATATATATATATATATATATATATATATATATATATATGTGATTTGTGATGTGTAGAACAATCTTTTTGGCCATATATTGATGCTGGTTTATGAATCTATATAACTTGGAGTGTTTATTAAAACTCTAAAATCCCGAAATCTTGGAACCAACTCGTTTGAATAGATTCAGGTGTTGCCCTAGTGTTCTATTGTATACCTTTGATTCAGTTCTGAAGTTCTTCACTGTGATTAGGTCTTGGTTAGCATAAAATTGATTAAAGGAGGGGAATAATGAAAAGAAAAACATTTTATGTCATTCGCGCAAGTTGCAACAAAGTTTATAATTACTACGTTGAATGTTGGGGTGTTTGGTTTCCTAATCATGTTCCAACCTACTTTTCCCTTGATATCACAAGAATGAAGGGTCAACTAACTTGTGTGTTCAGTGCTATAAGCGAATATATATAGAGATGAAGTTTGTGGTCCACCTTTCCCCTTGTTAACGTGTCATTCTCAAGAGGTTTTGGGATTCTTACAGAAGAGGTTTCAACAGTGAAAAACAGATACTGATTGTGAATCTTAAAAGCACAATAAGGGATGTGGCTGAATTTCTCTCTTTTTAATAACATATGAAATTGAATAGAAATGTTAATTGACACTTCTGTTGATCTGAGTTGTGGTGAGAATTAAGTTCCAGAGAGAATTATGGAATGATATTTTCAGTTTCAGATATTACCAAAATCAGAAATAATATCTTTTAATATTACTTCAGCTTCCTATGATGGCAATTGTTGTGTACCATGTCATGCATGAGTGTAAAATTAGCATAAAGTATTATATTATTGGAGTATAGGCTTGTGCATGTTTTTTGAGCGAATCTAGCAAATCCTGAAAATGGATGTCTGTTACAAGACAGCACATACTGTATTATATGAAAGATCTATCTTCTGTTTCAATAAATCTTTCTGTATATGTGAAGTGAGACAAGAAATAACAAAATAAATTGAGTTTCTCTGTGCTGAAAATAACTTCTAGATTTTCTATTTGACGAAGTTAGACGAAAACAAGTTTCATTAATAGTAAGTATCTTGATTCATCTTAATTTATATTATATTTTAAAATAAAAATACTCTATTATTAATATTGATGGGTGTAGTTTAGAAAACATGATGTTTGTATTTCATATGTGTTATTACAATGACACAAATAAGTATACTTGTCATGATGGCTTGCAATATTTTATTTATGTAGCAAATGTTTCGAAACACTTTCTATGTTTTTTCTTTTAAAAATTAAAAAATAATTTAGTTTTAAATAAATTTATCCAATTAGTAGGTATTTAATATTTAAATTTTTTAAGGTACATAGAAATTTCTTGACGTTATGCGTATTAATAAATAACATATTACAATTTGTTGAAAAAAGAAGAAGATAAAGTATCTTGTATGTATTTTTCAGTGTATTCATAGTTTTATTTGTACAGATAATTTGTTGCTCAACAATTTTTATTTTGTGAAGAGAAATTTGAATTATGAATAGTACTATTTTGCATTGGTTATTGTTTAACATATTTGGAGTCACTTTCTGACCTGGATTGGCTAAAATAAAATATGATATAAAAACTGGATAAAAACAAGAATAATATAAATTCCTATATTTGATGAACAAAGATGTTATACTGTATATATGTCTTATGTTTTCTGGTGGATACAAATAAAATTATGTATAGCATGATTAATAGGAGAAAGATAAAAAAAAATCATAATAGAGGTATATATGTATAAGATACTACAACAAAATCATGAAAAAAGTGTAGCAAGAAAACGTTCTCAAACGGATGAAAGTCGTCTCTTACATCTCTTTGAGCGTCGGATTAGTATGAGAATTAAGTTCATCCTTATACCAAGGTGGCTAATTGGCACGAGCAAGGACCGACACAATCGTCTCATCAAAATAATGGTTTAAATTCACTCTTCACTCCTTAACATTGACATTTTATTTTTAAAATAATATTAGTGTTAGTAAGGGCTAAGCCCTTGTTAAAGTTTTACTTATTAAAAGAATATTAGTACTAGTGAGGGTCAAACCCTTCCAAAAGTTTATTTTAAAAAAAATAATAATAATTCGTAGGTTAAGCCCTTGTTAAAATTTATATTTTAAAAAATTGTTGTGCCTTGGGTGGGTTAAGCTCGTGCTTTATATATAATTTATAAAAATATTGATCATGTACGTCACACTAAAAAAACTCGTATTTCCTATCAATTTTGTTTTGAAATTTTTTTTATAGGAAATACTTACAAATTTTGTTGTGAAAATTTTTTTGCAATAAATTGCTATCAATTTTCTTGCAAAATATTTTGTATGAAACACTTTTCACAACAAATTTTGTAGGAAATACTTGCAAATTTTATAATTTTGTAAGAAATGATTACCCACAAAGGAATTACTTGCCAATTAAAATTTCTAGAAAAAATGGCAGAAAAAAAAAAAGTCTTTTCTTTCACATTTTTTTAACAAATTTGCAAGAAAACCCCCGTATAATATGGGAATTTTTAGCAGTGTCAATTCAACCCTCTGTAAGAATTTATTTTTTAAAATAATATGTCTTCTAGTGTGGGTTGGACCCTTGCTATACACAATTAAACAATTTACATTTTAATATATGATTTATAGTAGTCTGGGTTAAGCCCTCTTTTTAACTAGAAAATTTTCGAGTCCAATGGTATGTAATGTGGCTTTAACCCTCTCTTTCAATTAAAATTTAAATAAATTCATCCTATAGGCCGACGCTTGTTTGAAGGAAAAATTGAAATGTTTGGTTTGTTTACTGCTCAAAACCATAATTAGCAAATCTGATTCAAAAAACACATATTTCAATATATATTTCAATTTCAATGTCTAGATAAACTCATATCAATTAAAATTTATATCCAAATATAAATCACATTTTCAAATACCAATAAAGTATTAATATATAATTTAAGTTTTGTCTAAAATTGAAATTGGAACAAAGATGTAGTGTCATTGTCTTCATATCTACATTTCATTTACATGAAATAACTAAAAAGTAAATCTTAGACAACAAAGCAACATAAACATAACATTTCATTTACATAAAATAAGCAAAACAAGTGGATCCTCCACGACAAAAAAAGTGGATCTTGCACTACAAAAAATGTGGATCTTCCATGACAGAGAAAAAGCGGATCCTTCATCACAGTTCTTTCTTTATAAGGTTAAATAGCTTCAAAAGCAAAGAAATAATTAAATTAAATACAATACACAAAATGTAATATAATATTCGAATTCTTAACAAAATTATCTAAATAAAGAATAATTTATCTTACATTAAAGATGCACTTCAAAAAAGCGATTAGTCATCGGCATCGTTGGCACAGTCAGGGTGGACTTGACTCATACTTGTTGAAGTATCACGAAGATTTTGCTCCATCATGATGGCCATTTGTTGTTGCATCAACTTCAATGTTTCCTCCACTTGGAAGTACTTTTGAATTATAACATCATATTTTTTATTAGCCTAACGAGCTTGTTCTTTTGCTTCTTTGACCTCTTGACGAAGTTGTTCATTCTCAACACCATAGTCAGTGTAGTTAGTGGCAACATCTAATAAGGAGGGTTGAGTGAGGGATGACACTCCGAGTCAAATGTTGGCAACCAAGTCTGCGATTCCATAAACTCTACCTTTGGTCTCTCCGACAACATCCTTCCAACATTGAATCTTTGTTGTTGATGGAATTTACTAGAGATCAGAACTTGAACCTTCGGAAGCGACTGCTTGCATGGCCCTCAACCGCTCATGGTACTTTTCCTAATAAATTAGTAAAAATACCAATTGTTATTAATTAAAATTAAAGAAATAAGTAAAGTAACTAAATTATAACAATAACTTACATAAATCTCACGTGCACGACCATCTACCCAACCACCGTCCTTCTTGGTGTGAGTGGCAAGAAATAGTTCATCCTACTCAATAAGTCAACCATATTTATGTTCCTAGAAAAAATTGTATAGTTAAGAATAATATATCTTGAAATATCATAATTTTTTAGTGATACTTTGTTATATTCTGAAGCAAAAATACAAAATATCACAATTTTAAACTATATTTTTAGGTTTTTTAAAATTACTTCAAGACTTAACGATAAAAGTTGAAAGAAATACTCTAGGAATATTTAATGTTATTTTGAATTGTAAAATTATGATTATCCTATTTATATATTTTAGAATGTCGATTAAAGGAAATCCAAGGAACTATCAACTCTATCAATCTCTATTGCAAAAAAATAAGGAAGAAATAGTAAGGTGAAAATGAAGCCACTTATTTTTCGTGGGTAGATTATGTTTAATAAATTTTGTCCTTTGTAGGCAAAAATACAAATATCACTATTTTCGTGAAGTATTTTAAACTTGCTTTAAGATTTAAGGGTAATTTTGTCAAAAATAAGCTAGACAAATAAGAGTTGAAAGAAATACTCTAAAAAAAATTACCACTATTTTGAATTGCAAAATTATGAGTACCCCGTTTATATATTCGAGAATGTCAAAGGGGGAAATCTAAGAAAATTCAACATTGTCAAAACGTTCCAATAAAAAAAAGGAAAAGGATAGTGAAATAGAAAGGAAGTCACCTATTCTTCGAAGGTACAACATATTTGATAAAATCTGACCTTAATGCTTTTCCACTTTTCTATTCATTCTTTGAAATGTGATAATTGATATTGTCATATTTTTTATTATGTTTTTTTTTATCTTTATTTCGTATTTTTATTATTATTTTTTAAATAATTAAGGATTTATTAAATAATTTTAGAAAATGATAAGTATTTTATCTTTCTTTTAGATAATTAAGGTTTTATTTTATAATTTAGAAAAGATAAGTATTTAGTTTATAATTTTGCAGATAAGTGGAAACCAATGAAGATTTAAGAATATATTGACAAAATAAACTATGAACAAATTTGGTTACTTCAGTTGCAAATTCAAGTACAAATTCTAGGACCATTCACCCAACGAGGAGAAGTTTGGTCGCCCAATGAGTGTAGTTCACCTAACAAACGATGTGTTCTAAAAATCCTTAAACATAGGGCTTTACAGAGTTTTAAAAATACTTTCGTACATAGGGAACTTAATCTAAAAGGAGAGAAAGTAGATACTCATTATGGAGGTTGGAGGCATTCATCATTATTCTTTTCTAGTGTTTAGAACTTATAGGAGTACCTAACTCCTTTATTCACGGGGTTAGGCGTAATGTATCTAAACTCTTTGTGATTTCTGATATTCAATATATTTCTTTTCAATTACTCTTGTGTTCTATTATTGTTCTTAATTGTATGATAATTGATTGATTACATATTTATTGGTATCTGATTATTGGACACGATGTTAGAACCTAAACTAGCATAGAACAACTAATACGTTCAACTTCAGACATGGAGGTTTAATCATTGCTCATTCTAGACATCTGAACTTAATGCTCAATGCGAATTTGTGGTAAAAATATCTAAGAGATTAGAATTTTTATTATTAAGGTTTAGACTTGTTTCTAGGAAATTAAGGTTTGTTAAATAGTGGTGTGAATGCTAGAGTAGAAATTAATGGTATATTGTTTAGTGTTTTCATATTGATTTGGTTCATGAAATCTAACCCCGATGAAGTTTGTACCATATAGTTATTTTCAAAAATTTACTTGCTTTCTAGAATTCAGATTTTTATCAAAACAATCATTACTTTTCATTATCTTAAAAGTTCTCACTACATAAAATTGAAGTAAATATTACAGTTTTAATATGGCAGTTATGAAAAACCGTCATAATTTGCTTCATAATACGACAATTCTATAACTGCCACATTTTGTATGCAAAATATGACATTTGTAAACGTCATTATACTCTCATTACATCTCCGCCTTTTCCAGTGGCGCCATTTTTCCCTCCATAATACTCTTTTTCATTTACTTCTCATTTAATTCTATATTTTTATTACATAGAAAATTAAATTTTAATGAGACAAATAGGTAAACAAGACACAAACCCTATAAACCCAACCTTTGACGAAGATAAATCCTGCAAACCCGCAACCCTATAAAACCCAAGTTTGATGAAGACAAGCTCTGACGGTTTCCACACTCCTCGCCGTTTCCACCCTCCTCATCGCACCACCATGTGAAGATAAAACTCCATCGCAACTTCGCACTCGGATTGCGACCCAACAACGCTTCGGTACTCCACCTTTCCAACACCACCACACCGTTCTTGCTATCGATTTCCTCGTCGGAGATCTCGTAACTCGTCACTGCAAGTGGAGATTACCAAGTCGCCGAAGATCGTGACTTGCTTCGCCACACTGATTGGGAACCAAGTCTCCACGAGCATTCGCTTTGCCTTTCCTCATTTCTGGCAAACCCGTTATTGTCACGGACAAGGTCATTCCAATTCTTTCCCTCTATTACGATTTCCTTTTTGGTTGGTTTGCACTTTCCTTTGATTATTGGGTTAATTATAGTGTGCTCTATTATTGGGTTAATTATAGTGTGCTTTGTTGCATTTGGCTGAGATTGAAAATATCAATTGGGAAGTTTAATTTTTGTATTCTGTTATTGCAATCCCCGATTCTTGCTTATTTGGTTATGGAAGGGATAAGGAGATTCTTGCTTATTCGGTTATGGAAGGGATAGGGAGAACGCTGAAAGGGAGGGACATGCATCTTACATACTATAACTTCTTGGATGATTTAATGCATCTATCTTCCTAGGGTTGAGTGTGGTTTATTTCTCTACTTTAAACACATGAACATGGAATTGTTCTTTGCTAGTTGGTTGAACAAATGCATAATGTTATTTTGAAATACCATATTCAAGTTTAACTGTGATATGTATATGGTTTTGGGTCTGGGTATATGAAACATAAAAAAGGGATGGTGTGGGCAAAGGAGGATGACAATTTTGAACAACTATTGTGTGAGTATAGTGTCTGCAAGTGTCTAAATAATTAGAAGCTCAAAATGGTTGGTCCTGTCAAGGGATTATGCTCTGAGTTCTTACCCACTTCATGAACCTTTCAATTGAATATTCACAAAAGCGATTTGGTGGGGAAACCATTATTGTTCAGTCCACATTGTTTTCTTCTCTTCTTGATGGCACTTCTTACCCAACCTGCTTCCATTTCTCTTCTTTTTCATTTATAATCTGCAACATAAATTAAATATAGATGGTGGCCATCTCCTTTTTTATTCATTTGTCTTCTTAATGTTGGTTTGGAATGTTGAAAATGTGAATTAGTTTAAGGAGTGAAACTAGGTATATGCATGGCGTGGTGAAGGGATAAGTAATGATGTGTGTAACAATGTTGTGTTGGAGGTAATGGATAGATTGGAGATTTGTCTGTAAAGACAATACATTTTTGTCCACGAATATGTATTGGCTGAAGAGAAGAGAGATTCGAAAAGTTCAAACTCTAGTAGTGGAATTCAGCATTGAAGTACGTAATGGCTAATGTTTTACATGTTTATTTATATCATAACAACTTGAACATTAGAGGAAAAATGAGAAACAAGGTAAAAGCCTCATCATCCTTAGTTTTTTAAAAAAAATGACCAACCATATAAAAAACCTTGGTCATCGGAGAGGGCTTTGTGTCTGTCTGTGGTGTGTGTTCTTTTTACAAGATACTGTTATTTTGTTTATACAAGAACAAATTTCTTGAGACTAAAAAGAAAGAAAGCAACACTAGCTAGTGGTCATGTCATGGTGTCATATGCTTTTTTAGTTTAGGAATTTAGAACTTAGAAATGCATCTTCTGTGACATGTAGTAGTGCGCTATTTCTTTTGCTTAGTCTCGTTTTTCCAAACTTTTTTGTTCTACTAAGTCTTTTTTTTATCATTTTTTTGCAGTAGAACTTGGTCTACTAAGTCTTTTTTATTCACAAGTTATAAGTTTTTTTTATTCCAGGTACCCGATGTTGGAAGTGGTGCTCCATCACCTATTGGTGTAAGAAGATCAAGCGAGGCAGAATAGACAAGTTAGGAACATAGCTCTAGAAATTTAGAAAAATGTATTATAATAATGTTTTAGATCTTTTTCTAGCTTTTGTTTTCAATGTGAAAACTTTTGTATGGTGTTTTGATATCAACTTTTTTAATATGAAATATGATTTATGAATGAAAGTATTAATGATCAAGATGTTCTCTATCATTTTTTTAATTTTATGCAAAACAAGTTCAATAATAATGGAAAGCAGGTTAGATAAAAATAATATAAAAAATCACATTCAAATTATGGCAGTTGAAACGTCGTATAACGCATTCGTACAATGCAAATAATGACATTTCTAGATGTTGTATTTCGCATGATAATTCTTTAAAAATAAACAAATTAAGACGGTTTTCACTGTCATTATTTGCGCACAAAATATGGCGGTTCGAACTGCCATTATTTGCGCAATGCATTTAATGGCGGGTGTTGCGACGTTTCGTCCAAGACCGCCATATTATTCATTGTGGCTTCATTGTGGCGGTAGGATATATGGCGGTACCCGTATCCGCCATACACGCAAAATATGGCAGTCAAAATCACCATTTTATACCCCAAATAACCGCCGTATTTAACAAATTATTTTGTAGTGTCTTTACCTTAATTAATAAATAAGCATAGATTTTTTTTTTCTAACAACATGAGTCTCTTGGGAAAATAATAGTTGGACTTATCAACTTTATTACTTGTACGATTTGATACACTTGTCAATATTTATAACAAAATGTCAGTTGGGGTGAGAAAGGAAATTTGGAATATTCAAAGGAAGTTTTATGTGTTGGGGCAATAAAGGGTGAAATTTAGCCTGTGTAAAATGGGAAAACAATATGTAAATTGAATAAAGATGGAAGCTTAAAAGTAAAAAGCTTTAAAATATTTAGTGATGTGCTTTTAGCCAAAGGGAAGTGGAAACTAACAAAAGAAAGAAAATTCTTGTGTAAAGACATTGGATTCCAAATATGGGTCATGGAGAATTTTAAATGAGAGGAGTGAATCAACATTGAATTATGGTGATGAAGGATTTAAGGAAGGTGTGTGGGAGAAGAGAAAAAGGAAATTACACAACGATTAGATTTTGGTATGATAGGTGGACGAGAGTGATATCATTCAAGCAAGGTCCTTAAACTATATGGTAACTTAAATTTCAAAAGCGCGACAGTAGAGGAGTTAGGTATATGCAATGAGAATACTTGGAAATGGGGTTATGATTGGAGAATATTTTGGTTGGAATGGGAAGGTGTACCTCAAGTATCTCTCATAGTATGTCAATAGATATTAGTAAACCCACATTATAGGTCGGGAGAGGATGAATGGATTTATATCAAATATAGAAACAGACAAAGTCTAAAACTACAAAGATACATGATCAAGTTAGCATGTGATAGTTCAAAGGATAATTTGATAGGGGAAGAAACTGAATGTTACATTTTGTTCTAGAATACTAAAGCCTTAACATCAGTCAAACCTTTAACATAAATTTATGTTGAATAAAGTGGCTACTAAGGACAACTTTTAATATAAAGGAGTACTGATGGGTAGTAATAATCTATGTCTAGTGTGTGTGTGTGTCGAGGGGTTGAGAGAAGATAATAAATTTTGTTTGTAATAAATGAGACATATATAGTCATCCTCCAACATAACCTACAACAATTGACCTCAATGGAACTGAATAGTAAAGGAAATTAGGTTTGGTCAAATTGTCGCCCATGTCCAGAAACTTGTATTAAGTTCATATAATTGACAATTTTGGTGGGAAAATTGTAGCATGTTCGAAACTGTGATACTGGTTATCTAGGCAATTCTAAGTTTGGTTAATTGCTTTACACGTTTGGACCCATTGATTCCAAGTACTAATAAATTGCATAAAGGGTAGCATTAGGAACTAACATTAAAAGGAGTTGTAATATGTTCGATTGAGTGCTTACTACTAGGCCAAAGTTATAATTGATAATCAAGTTCTAACTTTTTCTACTTAAGAGTTTAGCAACTTAAGCACTATGATTTGATTGTAACTTGACCCACATAACCTTTGTCACAAAAGAATTAATATCACTTGCCACAATTTTTGTCTCAACGATTGCCTCATTGAGTGATTGCCATTGAAAACCAAACTCATGACCTTGACTCTAATGCTAATTGTTGGATCAAACTTTTAACACTAGACCAAAAGCTATATTTAAGAATGTAGCAGTTCAAGCTACAAAAATCAATTATGATTGATCTACAAGACAATTGATGTCACTTAATTATGTAGAAAATGTAAGTGGTAATATTAGGTTCTAAAACAAGAAATAAGCCAAGCAATGCAAACATCACCAAAACAAACAACTTACAGGATTGATGATAATGAAAAGACCTGGATAATGGTTTACACTCACGAACTAGTTGTTATGCATAAATATAATCTATGCAAAATATATTATAAGGAGAAAACCTTTCCAGTTTTACACAAGTGAAAAAAAAGGATAAAGTTTTTATAAACCTGAATTACATTATATATAAGGATAACAAGCTTGAGTGATAATCCTATTTATAGGTAAGTTTTGTTTAAATTGCAGTAATAACATCTTTGGCTATTAAGTTTAGTCGTAATTAGGCATTTGTGATAATTTCAAATGGGTTAAATCTAATGTTTGTACTCTCTATAGTGCAATTATATATAATCTTCTATCTACACAAATTTTTCTTTTAATTGTATATAGATTGGATACCCCAAGTGTCCTCTAGAATATCTTATACCAAAATTTATTATTCCTCTCAAAATTACAAATCAAATAAGTCATATTTTACCAAGACCTATAAATAGAGACGAGGTCATAATTAAAGTCGATAATAAAAAACTGAAATAACTAGTGATAGTAAGCATATAGAAACTAAATGAAATATGTTTGTTCTTTTTATACATGTGTTTATAGGGCACTTCCCTAAATTTCCATTTTTGAGAGAAAAAAGAAGATAAAAAATCCTACTTGAAAGATACAATTCAAAATTGGCGATTCTCAATAAATTATTAGATACGAATAAAAAGAAATAGAGTAACATAATTTAGAAATAAATTCCTCATTTATTACATCTACCCATCTTGTAATTTAAAATCAATAGACTTCTTAATCAACTCAAGAGTTAAGTAACACTAGTGCAAAATGGTCATATTAAATCAGTTTTGGAGAGTGTATTAGATCGGTTCTGGAACCGATCTAATATTAGCCAATGTAATATGTCTTTCACGTATTAGATTGGTTGTAATAAATCGATCTAATAATTACGTATTAGATCAGTTTTAGATAACCGATCTAAAGATGCCCACAAAGAAACATCAGATAAGTTATATTAGATCGGTTAATGACAAAACCAATCTAATATAACTGAGATCACTTAAAGAAGAAACATGCAATATTAGATCGGTTGTAACCTTAACCGATCTAATAAAGCACATATTAGATCGGTTAAGGTTACAACCAATCTAATATTGCCTATTTTCTTTTAAGTTTGCTTCGTATTTGCAGATAACCAAAACCTATTGCATTCAAAATCAGAACCAGATAGCACAAGCATTTTATACAGTACAAAATTAAACATCATTCAAATCCAACAATGGATTTGACCAAAATATTTCCTAAGTCAAACACATCTATCCAACAAAGAAAAAGAAACCTATCAACTAATTTTTATACTGGAAGAAGTACTTGACCCATTTATAAATTGATCTAATGAAAATATTTAGTATTATTCTATAGATATCCAATAAAATTCTCTTTATATTGGAAAAAGAAAAGGAAAATTATGAATATTCAAATAAAGAATAATAACTCTTTTATTTCATTTTATTTCACTCTGAATTAATGTGGAAGAAAATAGAAAAAAATATCTTCAACAACCACACAATATATATATATATATATATATATATATATATATATATATATATATATATAAATAAGTATAAGTATCATACCATGAATGTATTTCTCATAATGGTAGAATTATTGAAACGAAATTTTTAACATTTTTGCAAAGATCTTGAAATACTTTAGTCTAAAATGTATTATCTGATGAAGTCTCTTTTGAGTGTGCAAATCTTAAGTCCAAAACCCAAATTCTATGTGGTGAGAACAAGAATCTGAAACAAAATCTTGACTTTTAAAACATGTAGAATGAAAGACTTATAAAGGAATTATTTCTCAACAAGAAAATATATACTCTAAAAGACATGTAAAGATCAAGGACAAAAATGCATTAGACAATCTTGTTAGAATTATGGTGCTTGATTTAGTCCCACATCGCTTAGAATAGTGAGATGTGGTTCTCTATTTTACTATATAAGAGACTCTATGTAAAGCTTTTAGATACACCAAAAATACAAATACTTCCTAGTGTAGTCGTGGACGTAGGCATACACATTGTAGCCGAACCACGTTAAATTCTCTGTGTCTATTTTTCTCTCCTTTATTCTTTCCTTTATTGCCTTGTTCTTAACAATTGGTATCAAGAGCCATTTTTCTTAGTATGCTCTGTGGTTGCAGCATTGTCTGATCTTTCACATCAGAAAAGATTTGGTTTCTATTTTTTCTTCTTGGTCAAAAGCCGGCCGCAGCAGGAGCTTTCGTCAAAGCAGCAAGAGCAATGGCATTGGAAGAAGGGAAGGTGAGGATTGAGAAGTTTGATGGCAATGACTTCGGGTTCTGGAAGATGCAGATAGAGGACTACCTGTATCAGAAGAAGTTGTATCTACCCTTAACAGGGCAAAAGCCAACTGACATGGAGCAGGCGGAATGGGATTTGTTAGATCGGCAGACACTCGGTGTGATCCGATTGACATTAGCCAAAAATGTTGCGTTCAACATCATGAACGAGAACACAACCGTAGATTTGATGAAGGCATTGTCAAATATGTATGAGAAACCATCTGCAGCCAATAAAGTGTATTTGATTCGCAGACTAGTCAACCTAAAAATGGGTGAAGGTAACTCGATTACTAATCATATTAGTGAATTCAATACAATTATTGCGCAATTGACATCAGTGCAGATAACATTTGATGATGAGGTGAAAGCATTAATTTTATTATCATCTCTTCCGGAAAGTTGGAGTGCAACTGTTACTGCAGTTAGTAATTCTGCAAGTAATAGTAAGTTGAAGCTTGATAACATCCGTGACCTGATCTTAAGCGAAGATGTTCGCAGGAAAAGTTCAGGGGAATCTTCCAGTTCTAGTTCCGGTTCAGCATTGAGTACTGAAACTAGAGGAAGAAGTAGCCAGAAAGGTCGTAATCAAGGCCGAGGCAGATCAAAGTCTAGAGAGAAATCAAAACCAAAATACCGGAATGATATCACTTGTTGGAATTGTCAGAAAAGGGGTCACTTTACAAATCAATGTAGGGCTCCAAGGAAGAACAACAACAAGAGGCAAGATAGTGATCAATCAACAAATGCAGCAACTGATGAAATTGAAGATGCACTATTATGTAGTCTAGATAGTTCTATTGATTCATGGATTATGGACTCAGGTGCGTCATTTCATACTACACCTTTTTTAGAACTATTATCTAACTATGTTCCAGGAAAGTTTGGGAAGGTCTACCTTGCAGATGAAAAATCTCTTGATATTATAGGAAGAGGTGATATCAATATCAGAACCTCTAATGGAAGTGTGTGGACTTTGAAGAATGTCAGACATATTCCAGCCTTAAAGAGAAACTTAATATCTATAGGGCAGTTGGATGATGAGGGGCATTACACCACCTTTGGAGATGGACACTGGAAAGTAATGAAAGGTAATCTTGTTGTTGCTCGTGGAAAGAAGCGAGGATCTCTTTACATGATTGCAGATGAGGATATGATATCAGTTGCAGAAGTTGGCAACAGTTCCTCTTTGTGGCATCAGAGACTTGGGCATATGAGTGAGAAAGGAATGAAGCTCATGGTCTCAAAAGGTAAAATACCTAACTTGAAGCATGTTGACGTTGGACCTTGCGAACATTGTATCTTTGGAAAGCAGAAAAAGGTTAGCTTCTCCAAAACAAGTAAGTCGTCTAAAGTTGAAAGACTAGCACTAGTGCATACAGATGTTTGGGGGCCAGCTCCAGTGAAATCTCTTGGAGGTTCACAGTATTACGTAACCTTCATTGATGACTCTACAAGAAAGGTATGGGTTTATTTTCTTAAAAATAAATCTGATGTGTTTTCTGTGTTTAAAAGGTGGAAACAGGAGGTTGAGACTCAAACAGGTTTAAAGATTAAATGTTTGAAGTCTGATAATGGTGGAGAATATGACAGTAATCAATTCAAGGAGTTTTGTTCAAAGAATGGGATCAGAATGATCAAGACGGTTCCAGGAACACCAGAACAAAACAGTGTGGCAGAAAGAATGAATAGAACCTTGAATGAGAGAGCAAGATGTATGAGAATCCAGTCAGGATTACCCAAGGTATTTTGGGCAGATGCAATAAGCACAGCAGCCTATCTCATAAACAGAGGACCATCAGTTCCTTTAGGCTATCAGTTACCTGAAGAAGTATGGTCTGGAAATGAGGTAAACCTTTCACATCTGAAAGTTTTTGGTTGTGCTTCATATATTTTGTTGAACTCTAATAGTAGAGATAAATTGGACCCTAAGGCAAAGCGATGCTATTTCATTGGCTATGGATCTGACATGTATGGCTACAGGTTTTGGGATGACCAAAACAAGAAAATTATCAGAAGTAGAAATGTTACTTTTAATGAAAATATGTTCTATAAGGACAGGACTGCAGAATTTGCAAATGCAAATAAAAGGCCAGAGCAGGTATCATTAGAAGAAGTTTCAGAAAGTGATGTAGCCAACAGAAGGCAGAATACAAAAGTAGAGCCTGAGTCAGAGCCCGAGTCAGAGTTTGGGTCAGAACCTGAACAGATAGTAGAGTCAGTAACTCCTGAATTACCGACTAGAAGGTCTAGCAGAACCATTGTAGCACCACAAAGGTACTCCCCTTCATTGCATTACTTGTTGTTGACTGATGCTGGTGAGCCAGAGCATTTTGCTGAGGCTATGCAGGGAGGTGAATCTATTAAGTGGGAGCTAGCAATGAAAGATGAGATAAAGTCTCTTCAGAAGAATAAGACATGGTCTTTAACCAAGCTTCCAGAAGGAAAGAAGGTTTTGCAAAACAGGTGGGTCTATCGGTTAAAAGAAGAACCAGATGGCAGCAAACGATATAAGGCCAGACTCGTAGTGAAAGGGTTCCAACAGAGACAAGGAATTGACTTCACAGAAATTTTCTCTCCTGTTGTCAAGATGACTACCATCAGAGTTATCTTGAGTATAGTAGCTGCAGAAAATCTTCATTTGGAGCAGTTAGATGTGAAAACTGCATTCCTACATGGAGATCTTGAGGAAGAAATCTTTATGGCACAACCAAAAGGTTTTGAAGTACAAGGCAAAGAGAATCTTGTATGCAAGCTTCATAAAAGTTTGTATGGGTTGAAACAAGCACCGCGACAATGGTATAAGAAGTTTAATGAGTTTATGAGAAACTCAGGATTTCACAGATGTGAAGAAGATCATTGTTGTTATGTGAAGAAATATGTTGATAGTTATATCATTCTTGCCTTGTATGTTGATGACATGTTGATTGCTGGTGCTAATATGACAGAAATTGACAGGTTGAAGAAACAATTGTCAGAAAATTTTGAAATGAAGGATCTTGGTCCAGCCAAGCAAATTCTTGGTATGAGAATTTCTAGGGATAGATCTAAAGGTATTCTAAATTTATCTCAGGAAAAATATATTGAAAAATTGCTTAGCAGATTCAATGTTGGAAATGCTAAAACCAGGAATACACCTTTGGGAACTCACTTAAAGTTCTCAAAAAGGCAATCTTCTCAGACAGAGGAAGAAGAAAATCACATGTCTAAAGTGCCATATGCATCTGCAGTAGGGAACTTGATGTATGCTATGGTTTGCACCAGACCTGATATAGCACATGCAGTGGGAGTTGTGAGCAGGTTTCTATCCAATCCCGGAAAGGAGCATTGGGAAGGCGTGAAGTGGATATTGAGATATTTGAAGGGCACTTCAAAAATGCATTTGTCCTTTAAAAGAAGTAATCTCACTTTACAGGGGTTTTCTGATGCAGATTTGGGAGGTGATTTGGATGGTAGAAAGAGCACAACAGGTTATATTTTTACGTTGGGTGGCACGGCTATCAGTTGGAAGTCCAAACTTCAAGGAAGAGTCTCCCTTTCAACCACTGAAGCAGAATATATAGCTATCTCAGAAACAGCAAAAGAGATGATATGGTTGAAGAATCTTCTAAAAGAATTAGGAAAAGGGCAAGATGAACCTTCATTGTTCAGTGACAGTCAAAGTGCCATTTGTCTTGCTAAAAATCCAATTCTTCACTCTAGATGCAAACACATTGAATTGAAGTATCATTTTATCAGAAACTTGATAAATGATGGAGATTTGATTTTATTGAAGATTCCAGGTGCAGAGAATCCAGCTGATATGTTGACCAAGACTGTCACAACAACTAAGTTGAGGCTTTGCATTGCCTCAACTGGCCTTCGAGAAGATTGATGATGAAGGCACTACACTAGGTGGTAATGTAAATCAAACCCCAAGTGGGAGAATTGTTAGAATTATGGTGCTTGATTTAGTCCCACATCGCTTAGAATAGTGAGATGTGGTTCTCTATTTTACTATATAAGAGACTCTATGTAAAGCTTTTAGATACACCAAAAATACAAATACTTCCTAGTGTAGTCGTGGACGTAGGCATACACATTGTAGCCGAACCACGTTAAATTCTCTGTGTCTATTTTTCTCTCCTTTATTCTTTCCTTTATTGCCTTGTTCCTAACAAATCTTATTTCTAAAAGATATACTCTTAGAAAAAAATTATTCCAATCAAATATAAGTAGGAAATTTTTTTATCTTTTAATCAAGAATTCAAGGAAATCTCATGACAAATCAGGTATAAGACATGAAAAAGAAAATGTTTTCAAATCCAAACCAAACCCATTCTCTTATAGTTTATCTACTAGTGCATTTGACTAGTGTTCCTTGAAACAGAAACTATAATGGAAGAATAATCCTAAAGAACCTAGAAAAGTATGGTTACTTAAAGACAAAATAATTCATCTTTGAAATATCCTTAATTCAACCAAGAAGACACATGTCTTAGTACTTGGACAATGGTTGCTCATGACACATGACAAAAGAAAGGTCTATGTTCCAAGATTTAAAGGTCAAGAAAGGAGGAAAGGTAATTTTTGGAGGGGATCAACATAGAAGGATAATTGGTATTAGCTAGGTAAGTCTAAAATCTTCATTTTTGTATTAAAAAATTCTTTTAGTTAATGGTCTAAAGCATAACCTACTTATCATTAGCCTGTTGTGTGACAGTGGGTACAATGTTATGATTAACACAAACCAATGTGTAGTAAATAATAGTGATGGAACCAAATTGTTTAATGCTTATAGATAATGAAATGTTTACATAATTGATATAGAGGAGTTATTCGCTCAAAGGTTTATTGTCTCATAATAATCAAAGAAGATCATTGGTTGTGACTTACATAATTTGGACATTCAAGTTTGAGATTACTTTTGAAATTGCAACAATATAGCCTTGTAAGGGATTTGTCAATGATGTCATTCAAAGACAATCTTCTTCGTGAGTCATGTATGAAAGGCAAACACATTAAAAGTTCTTTTAAAAATGTAAATGATATTTCTACTCAAAGACCTATTGAGCTAATACACCTTGTTCCTTTTGGACCCACAAGAATAATATCTATCAGTGGCAAAAGATATGGCTTAGTCATTGTAGATAACTATACTAGATAGACATAGTTTAAATTTTTAAGACATATAGAGTATATAACCCTAAAACATCTATGGTAGAAGAAGTAATTCATGTAAGATTCAATAACCACAAACATGATAAGAAATTATCATAACAAGTTGAATCTCTTGGTTTTGATATGCATGTACAACCACTAAGCATATCAAAACAATCACAAAACGATATAGTGCATGCATCAGACAACATGCCATACGAAACAACAAAAGTAAGTCAACCCACTGGAGGAAAGTAAACTCTTATAAAAAAATTCATCAAGTTGATGTTATCATTGGAAATCCACAAGAAGGCGTGACAACAAGATCTAGGATTAAGGACCCAACAATTATGATGTCTTAGATCGAAGTAAAGAATATGAATGAAGCCTTAAAAGATGAAAATTGGATCAAAGTTATAAAAGAAAAACTTGATCAATTTGTCAAGACTAAAGTCTGAATGCTTGTGAGTCCTCTCAAGCATAAAGCTATGATTGGAGCAAAATGAATCCATAAACAAGTTCGATGAAAAATGTAAGGTTGTGAGAAAAAAAAAAGGCTAGACTAGTGGTCAAATAATACTTACAACAAAAAGGTGTAAATTATATTGAAACTTGTGCACTTGTAGCATATTTATAATCTATTTGTATTTTATTATCATTTGTTCCCTTTAGTAATATGGAATTCTATCAAATGAATATTAAAAATGTTTTTCTTAATATATTCATAAAAAAAAAGTCTATGTAGAATAATCCCTCGTTTTAAGGATGATACTTTTCCTAATCATGATTTTAAACTAAAAATAGTTCTTTATGGACTAAAACAAGCTCTAAGAACTTGATATGAATGTTTGAGCACTCTCTTAATTGAAAAGGGTTTCATAAAAGGAAAAGTATACATGACTCTATTTTTGAAAGATTATTAAAATAATTTCATTATAGTTCACATGTATGTTAATGATATGATTTTAAGCTTTTAATTGATTAGTTACTATGTTAAATTAGATAAATTAAAATAATTATTATATACATGTTAAATTATTCTATCATAACTAATAATTGAAACTTAATTTGTAAGTGTTAATGATTTAAATTGCATACTTACATCTTTATAAAAAAATATAATATAAAGATTTAATCTTTTTAATTATTTTTATTTTATTTTTAATTTAAAAATAAAAAAAATATAAAAGAAAAACAAAACGGATCCCCGGATTAAGAACGGACTGACTCATCTTTAATTTGCTAATTTGGTAGACTAGACAAGACAAACCAAAACAGGTTGAACAGACCGACTATTCCACATTATCATCCGTAATTTTTAGAGACGGTACATGAACCACAACCATTTTAACACCCTTAGTCAAATCAAAACTGACTATAAAAAACAAGCAAATTAAATAAAACAAACATCTTCAAAGATAATAATTAACGTTTAATATCCAGGACACAGTCTTTCCTTTTCTTGAAAAAAATCCGTTCTCATCTCCCTTTTGGTATCCACTTCCGTTCCGATTAAACCATTATGGAGGCCATTTTCCAAGAAAATAGTAATCACCCCTATCAACTTGTAAGTTCGAGAAACCGGGCACGTAATATAATGAAGGAAATAAGGAAAAAATTATTTACAATAGATGTGTTCCAAAACTACGATATGTCCAATCACAATAAGTGAGTTTAGGTACAAAATGATTGTAGCAAATAATTTACCACTAATTAAGTGGCTTATGTTATGATACAGTTGTAAAATGGGTTGTAGAAATCTAAGAAAAGGAACTTGTCATTCGGGCCATGAAAGGAAAGCACAAATAATCATATCAATAGTCAATAATGGAAGGATGATATAATTAACGTTAAGTTGGTGCTTAAACCATTGGTTATTACCTAATAATTACATCCTTTGACTGTGTCCATTATTTTCCATCCACTATTCATCTTCCAAAAAAGAATTTTGATAATATATACAGCATATATTCTCAAGGTTTTTAAGTCGACGCACTAACTCCATCAGTTCATGAAAATTAATGATCAACTTTCACTTCCTTTAGTGATGTCTAATTAATTATTAAATTTATGTATTTGATTTTATAACTTATGTTTCTCAAAATAGTTGAATTGTTTAGCTTTTAGGCATAATTAGACACATCCAACACTATTATAAACAAGGTAATTAAAATGGAGATTTTATTAAGATCATAAAAAAAATTTATAATGATAAATCGTGAGATATCATAACACAGATAATATATTTTATTTTTTTATAAAAATAATATATATCATTAAACACATAAATGGAACTAAAATCAATCCCTATATTAATATTTAATCAAACTAGCTTTACAAAACTAATAACTTTCACAATACTTCAAACTTAGTTGATCTAATATAAATCATTCAAATTTAAACAAAAACTAAAGGAGTTAAATGTATCTTTAGTATTTGAATATTTTCATTCAGATAGATAAGAAGAAATAATGGTAGAGTTTTTAGTCCTTGAGTGGTAATAAAGTAAATAATGTTCTACTAATAAAATAATTATTAGATTTTAATCAAAATAAAAATTAATCAAATTTTATCTTTTAAGATTTTAAATAACATGTATGAAAATAATTAATTTAATAAAATATGTTAATAAAATATGAAAATATGAAAATAATTAAAGTAAAATAACAAAGGATAAATGAATTACAGTAACTTATTATTTTTTTGCATATATTAAAATTTAATAAACTATATTCATAATTCTAAAAAAATTTAAGAGAAAAATATACCAAAAAAGCAATCTGCTATTAATTCAAAAGAAATATTAATATATACTTCTTTATATAAGAAATAATAAGTAGCAATATTATTATGTTTCTTTATATGATAATTAATAAATAGTAACATTATAATTAATAAATATTAATGATATTATGTTTTGCCTCTATACAAAATTATGGCTACCAAATTAAAAAATTATAATTGTTTCATTTGGATAGTGTTTTGTAGTGTCTTTCAGCTAGATTTTAGTTGTATTAATTTCTAATTGAGAAATACATTTTTATTGTATTAATATTTTATTTAAATAGGTGAAAGGTGATTGTGTAACTCACAATAGATATAACAATGTCAATTTTTAATTACTTTAGTTTTTAGTTAAGTTTAGGTTTAATTTAAGCTAAATTTATTTACTAAATAATATGAACAGGTAGTGCATCAAAAAATTTGAAAAAAAAAAGTAATTTTACACGATTTTACGATTTTGGTCGATGATCCTACCGATCCAACAATATTACGATCACTACAACAAAATTGCAAATTAGCGAGGAAATTAGCGTGGGATTATATTTCTCACTAATTAGCGAGGAATCCGCGACAAAATGATTTTTAAGCTAATTTGCGATGAAAATTAGCGAGGAAATATATTTCTCACCAATTTCTCGCTATTTAGCGAGGGACCGGCGACAAAAATATTTCATAGCAAATTTGTGAAAAAAATTAATGAGAGAAATTATTTCTCACTAATTTCTCGCTATTTGGCGAGGGATTAGCGACAAAAAATTATGTAGCTAATTTGCGAGGAAAATTAGTTCTCATTAATTTCTCGTTATTTAGCGAGGGATTAACGACAAAAAAAATTCTTAGATGATTTAAAGCTAATTAGTTATACATCAAGAGAGGTAGGCCATTTTATCGTTGTTTCCTTACAAAATTCCAATTTACTTAGTAATATTTTTTTTTGTCAGAAATACATTAAAGAATAAAATATTTATTAGCGAGGAAATAATATACAACACATTAATTTATTTATCACTATTTAAATTTTAAAAAAAAAAGTAAATTTATTACACATTTTTTAATCTATCAATATTTTAATAAATTATCAAAAAAAATTATTATTATATAAATTAACAACTTTATTATACTTTTATATGTTAGTTTATTCAATATATATATATATATATATTAATTTATATTATTATATATTAGTAGAAAAATATATTTTACTTAAAACATTTTTCTAGGAATTTGCTACAACTATTTTGTCAGGAATTTGCTACAAAAATTTTGTTAGGGATTAACTACAACTAGTTTATTAGGAATTAGTTAGGGATTAGCTACGGAATAATTTTCTCGCTAATTAGCTACTTATATTTTAGCTACGATTCAATGTCCTTGTTGTTTTCTCGTTAAATCGTTTTGCGAAAGATCAGTGAGGGATTAGCTAGGAATTTTTCTCTCGCAAATCTAGAATTTTGTTGTAGTGGACTATGCGTGGGATCTGACTCATAAATATCATGTAAGATTATAGGATCTTACAATTTTACGATCTAAATCTCGATTTTGACTATCTTGATAATAAGCAAATTAATTTTAATAACATTTAAAAAATATTGTTAAAGTCTAAAAAAAATGTTGTCATTTGCAAAGACAATATTTTTATATATGTGTATAGCGCATGTTACCAAAAAGTTGTAACAACATTTTTATATATATAATTAGTATCATTTTCAAAATTATTTTCGATTAGCATCATTACTTTCATAACAAAAATGTTGTGAATTTAATTTTTTTTAACACTTGAAAAATGTTACCTATACATTTTCTAATAAATGATAAAAAATGTATGGATAAAATTTTCTAATAAATGTTAAAAACTATATAGTTTTTAATTTCTTTCCATTAAAATTATCTTATAACAATAAGAGTAGTTATAAATAAAGTATAAATTATTTATTTAGAAAAAACCATCATTATGAAAGAATTTTATACTTTAAATTGATTGTAATTATCATATAGGACTTAAGCCTCATATTTTTTATTTTGTTAAAATAAATGTATCCTATATCATATAACACTTGGATAAGTCTAGTAAAAGTAATACCAATTTCGAATCATAGTTATAACGGATGAGAATGATCCTATTAGGTTGCAAAATAGTTCAAGAATCTATATTGATTATAGAAGACTCAGTCAAATAACCAAAAAGGATCATTTTTTACTTCTTTTCATTTTGAAGTGTTTAGCAGGTAAGTCCCATTAAATGGATTTTTTATTTGTTACTTTCATATATGCATAACATCCAAGAATTAGAAAATCTCACTTTTACATGTTCTTTTGGTAATTTTGCTTATTTGAAGATGTCTTTTGATCTTGTAATGCCCCTAGTACTTTTTAGAGATGCATGATGAGTATACTTTCTATAGTGCTTGATAGATGTATCGAGACTAACCTTATTCTAAATTATGAGAATTGTCATTTTATGGTAGAGTAAGACACATTCTAAAACAATATTGTCTCTAAGAAACGAATAGAAGTAGACTCAACAAAATTGGATGTTATATCACACTTGTTTTGCCCTTCCTTTTGTGTAAGATGTTTGTGTTTTTTCTTGGACATGCAAGTTTCTACTGTAGGTTTATCCAGAAATTCAGTAGGATTGCTTCTCCATTGTCTAGTTTGTTGCAAAAGAATGTTATATTTGAATTTAGAGAGTAGTGCAAAAAAGGGATTTGATTACTTAAAGAAAGCTCTCACCATCATCCCTATTATTCAGCCACCAAAATAGATGCTTCCATTTGATCTAATGTGTGATTCATCAAACTATACATTAGATGCTTTTCTACACATAGACTGGGTAATTTGTATTGTGTTATTTACTATACCTCTAAGACCTTTAATGCAACAAAAGTAAACTACACCAACATCAAAAAAGAGTTGTTAGTTATTGTTTTTTTCTTGGATAAATTCAAATCCTATTTACTCGGTTCACATGTAGTTGTTTTCACCAACCACGATTCTCTGAAGTTCCTTTTAAAAAGACAAATTTCGAATACATGTTGATAGTGGGTGGTACGACTCCATGAATTTTATTTGGAAATTCATGACAGGAGTGGTGTATTGATTTTATTGGACCATTTCCTGTTTGCTTTGGTTTTATATACATATTACCTATTGTGGACTATGTCTCCAAGTGGTTGGAGACTATAGCCACAACATTTAATGATACTCAAACTGTTTTGAATTTTATCATGTCTAATATATTTTTCAAATTTAGAGTACCTTAAACTATTGCCAGTGATTAGAGAAATCATGTTTGTAATAGGCCTATGGAAGTCTTACTAAAGAAGTATGGGATGGTGAATAAAGTTTCTAATGGCATACTAATGGGCAAGTTAAGATCTCCAATAAAGAAATCTAACAAAAAGATTAGACCAGATGCCTTGATGATACTCTCTAGACTCATAGGACTACTGACAAAGAACCTATTGGGATGCCTATAATAAGAGTTATTTTTGGGAAGGCATGTCACTTATTTTTGAAGCATGTATCATGGACAATGATTGGGTAGGACAATGGTGAAATCTTCGGCTATAAGAAATTAATGAGATATGAATGAAGGCCTGTGAAAACTCAATTTTACAAGAAGAAGACTAATAAATTTCATGATCAATCTATTGCTAGAAAAGAGCTTGTTGCAGTCCAGAAAGTCTTATTATTTAATTCTAGACTTGAGCTCATGTCTGGTAAGCTTCATTCCCATTGGATTCGACCCTTTCTTATTACTCATATATACCCTTATGAAGTTGTAGAATTATAAATTGAGTCCTCTAACAAGACTTTCAAGGTTAATGGTAAATGTCTCAAGCTTTTCCATGAGAATCTGGTTTTACTACAAGATACGGTTGAAGAAATAAGCCTGCAGCTACCCATGTTCCCTTAAGTTTGATAACAAATCCATCTTTCCACCTTTTGTGTTACACTTCATCTCTTGAATTTTTTACATGGGAATAATGTGTGGTTTAAGTGTAGGGTTAGGATTGTTAAAAACTTGTTCTTTTAATTGTTTATTTTTTTCTTATAAATAATTTTTTAACATATTTTTATTTTATTTTTAATAAAATTTGTTTTAGTGATGGCCATTTTTGAATTTATTGAAAAGGTGGTTTCTTGATTAGTGTTGTTTGGCTTATTTGTAGATTGCTAATTAAGTTGGCCTTGAGAAATTTTAGGTTGAATATTTAGTGATAGAATTGTTACTACCGAGACTTTGAGCATTATTGTTGGATGGATTATTTTATGTGATAACTTATCTTTTTTTTGAGTGATCTTGCTCATGTTTGCTTATGCTTTAAAACTTAGGTTGATTCTCTATCTTGCAGTTTTGTTTTACATGCATAAATTGAAATAATTGAGACATTTTTTTTGACCCACTAGTCATATTTGTCTACCTTGATGATAATCCACTTTTTATCCCCTTTGAGTCGGTGGACTTTTTTATTGCTTCTAAAAACTCATTAGAAGCCTTAAAATAGAAAATCGATGATTATCCTTACCTTAAAGGATAAAGGAGTTTTAGAATCATTTTAAGAATGAATTCTTATATAAGTGTGGAGATCTGCATTATTTCTTTAGTTTATCTCCTCATGTGAATGATTCATAGTTGGCAAAGAACAAAATGTATAAAAATGAAAGAAATAAATGAATAAATAATTGCTCATGAAGTTAATAAATAAAAAGTTAAATTACTCTTTTAGTCCTTGTTTTTGTCAAAAAGTTTCAAATTGGTCATCTAGTTTTTTTTGTCTCAATTTGGTCCTGGTTTTTTTAAAAAATAATGCAATTTGGTCATTTTCATTAGTTTGACCAAACGATGTTAAAATCAATGTCATGTGTCAATTTGTGGATTCTTTTTCTTTTTCAATTTTTCATTTTTTTTTTGCACATGTCACTACATAGTTGTGTCACGTGTCAAGAAGTCTTAATTTGGTCCCTATATTTGTTTTTAATTCAATTTAGTCCCAATTTTTGTAAAATAAAGCAATATTGTCCCTCTTTAAATTGAGACTATTAAATTTTTGTATAAATCTTATACTGATATTATTACTAAAATTGACATTTTTATTAAATATTTTTAGAAATATTTTTAGACAAACTTTAAAATCTATGCAAAATATTTAGGACAACTTGTATGGGTGAATTGATATGGATGTAATACTTGAATCTTAAGAATTATACTATTCAACTTACTAATTTTAATTTGTTCATGTATTTTTTGGTTGCATGATTTGTGTTCTATTTCACGTTAGATTTAATAATTACATTCAAACTCTAACTAACATGATTTCAAACATGTATTTCATATAGGTTTTAAAATTAATTTAAAAATATTCCCCAAAATATTTAATAAAAATGTTAATTTTAGTAAGAATATTACCATAAGATTTATACAAAAAGTAAATTGAGTCTCAATTTAAAGAGGGACAATATTGCTCCACTTTTACAAATATAGGTACCAATTTGAGACTTCTTGACACATGACCCAATTATGAAGTGACACATGTAAAAAAAATAAAAATTTTAAAAAAACACAAATTGACATGTGACACTAACTTTAATACCTTTTGGTCAAACTAACGGAAAGCACCAAATTGAATCATTTTTAAAAAACTAGAACCAAATTGAGACAAAAAAAATGAAGCACCAATTTGAAACTTCTTAATTACAAGGACCAAAAGAGTAATTTAACCTAAATAAAAAGTGTTGAAGAGACATTGAGTCAAAAGGTACAAAAGAGGAGTTCAATTGTAATCTTAAAGTTGCATATTACTTGCATTTATTTTGAATTTGTTCCTCATTGCTCATGTATTCTCTTATGTTTTAAGATTTTAGTCACTAAATTTACCTATCTTTTCCTCTTTCGCATTTCATCCCTTATGAAGTTCTCTTGATCTTTGCTTGCATGTTATTCAATGGTTGCAAATATTATATTCTTGATAAGTTATGACAATTTTTGCTTCCATGAGTTCTTTGACTGTGTATCAAAATCTAAACACTTGAGATTTTAAAAGTTTGTCCTGAGAAGACTTTATCATCTTTGATTCACCTTTTTCATTCAATTTACCTTCTTATTTTCTAACATAAGGAATTTCATTCACATTTTTCATGATTCCTTGATTACTTTGAATGTTTTACTTTGCCTACCTTATGCATTCTTTTAGTTTGTTGTTGAACATGTTTTTGCATGTTCCTTTTATCATTCTTGAATTTCATAAGAGCTTTTCTCGGAATGGAAAAGAGCAAGTGTTAGAGAATTTGATGATTATATTTTCATTCATTTTAAAAATTTTAAAATTAACATTCTTAGATTATAATTGAGGTAACTAAGCTTCAACTAAAATCATTGATAAAAACAAGTTTATAAGGCCTAACAAATGGTAGGAGATCTAGTTAGATGAGTCTCATAAGAAGGTATAGTCTACTAAGTTTTACTGGACAATTTGATGTATCGTATATGTCACTAGTGCATCAGAGGCTTTCTATGATAGTCATAATAGGCTTTTTGTGACAGTCCTAGACCTGTCATATATACAATCGAAATAGAGAGTTTACCCTTTATATGGTAGGTCCAAAACCAACAAAGAAAGTTCACTTTTTTATGTTGTTGATGAAGTTGACAAGAACGCCATGACAACGATGTTCAAGTCCCAACATAGTCACATCAACTTCTTCTTCGAACACATTGACCACTCCCAAACCCTAACCTTCACGCATTCCCTCCTTAACGTCACATGGTTGTCTTCTTCACTAGCGTCGGCAAGTCGGAGTTTGTCGCCCATAAAATCTTGCAAACGCTCATCTTGCTTGGCATTCGCTCCATCTTCCTATCAATGGTCGACGCACTCCATGATGACATCAAGATCCTCACCAACTGGGACGTATGATGTATAATGATATATGATGTATTAATTGTATGAATAGGGTTATTAAAATGCTTTAGATTATATATATGAGATTAAGGGTGACTTGATACGAGTTGTGTGATGTATGAATTGTGTGGATGATGAGTGTATAATAACTTCTAGGGAGAGACTGATATACCAAGTTGAGTTTAAGGCATATTGAATGGGGACTTGAAGAGATTATCCTGACATTGCTTGTATCCTACTCACATAGAAGAAGATATCTACTTGTGAAAGTCGAAGGAGCTCCCTTTGATCTGGTGGTTTGGTATGAAACATGATTGAACCTACATGTATAAGAAATTTACTTTGTCATACTTGAGAGTGAAAATTAGTCCTAGTTTATTGATGTGATTGAGTGGGCTCGAAGAGAGCATGAGATAGTATGATAGGTGTAGAATCTCTAAGTCTACTCCTGTCATATTTTATATTGTTGATCATGATTTTACAAAATCATATAATGTTTTAATTAGTAGTGTGACCATACTAATTTGAAGTATTACATGTGACACAGATTTCGCCAATCAACCTTTTCATAGGACATGCTCACACGGTTTGTCATCTTCCTTAAATTAATCTCTAAAATAGATTAAAAGCAACTAAGAACTATGCTTTTAATTATATTTTAATAGATACTAAACATTTATCTATAAATCAATGAATATCTCTTTTATGACCATTAATGATTAAAAATATAATTTTTAATTATGTTATAAGTTTTTATTGATATAAAAACTATTTTAAATATCACAAATTTTTAATTTATAGAATAATATCTAATTTAGTTAATACTAGTGAAAATACATACATTAGATGTATGTATGTTGACTTTTTTATGATAATAAAAAATATAAAAATAAATAATTAAATTTTACTTTACAATAGTTTTTTGTTTATTTTGTAAATAATTTTTTATTATGAATAATTATTTTAATTTTAAAAGAAATGTTTACTTCTTAAAAAATAATCAAATAAAAATATTTTTAAATTAAAAAATGTTAAGAAATGAAATTGTGGACACCACAAAGAATTCACTTTATATAATGACGATGATATAGATAATGAATTATTTTATCTTTAAATCAGTTGGCATTTAATAAAAAAATTTATAGTGATATTTTAATAATATTTTTTTCCAAAAAAGTAAAATACCTTGCACTTTTGAAGGAATTGAAGATTGAATTTTTTTTAAATGGAAAAAGAAAATGAAAACCACACATAAGAAAAAAAACATTGTCCTTTATGTGGACGGTGAGACTGTTGATTGGGAAATATCAAGTGATAACGATAGTGGGCTTGATCCAGAATCTAGGCCCAACCTGATGCCTACAGCAATGATTAAGAGTTGTGGGGGCAATGCCAAATTGGATCCTTTTGTAGTGGTTCTCTAGTATTGCTATGTTTGTGGGATCCAAAAAAGGAAAACTTAAATTAAGTTATTTTATCAGTTTTTTTTTTTCAATTATATTGTATAAATTGTTATTGTTGGAAACAGTGATCAATATTATCTGAGTTCTAATGCTATTATTCTCCTACCAACATAGTTTAATTTACGTTTATGGTAACACCACTCTAAATCAAATCCTAAATCATAAGATTAAGAAACACATGTCACTATTTATAATGTGAATATTAGTAATTAAAAAAACAGATTATATACTCTTTTATTATAAAAAATTAATCTAAAATCTCAACATTTTAATTTGGATTAACCCTCTTATAACGAAATAAGACATCCCTTGCGAATGGTAATAGACTCAACAAAATGGCATTTTCAGTGAAAGGGAAATGTTTATGCCTCTTGATGTTTTGTGGGGGCCTGAGAGCTGAGGCATGATCTCACTATTTCAATAATTGCTCGTAAAGTTGAACTTACATTTGATATACAATAATAAATAACAAATTTATAGGTCTAAAAATTTTAAAAATTTATTAGTTTCATAATATTGAATTAGGTTTAAAATTCAATTTTTAAGTTTTTAAGATAGTTTACCGTCATGTAAAAATCATCTTATCAATATTTCTTGAGTGTATTACCATATCCATTATTGGACCATTATTAATGTCTAGCACAATAATGTATATAGATTAATGTGAGGAGGTGTGTTATAAATCTTACATTAACCGGAGAGAGGTAAGATAAATTTATAATATATTAGTGAGTATAAACCTTATTTTAAAAGTTAATTTTATAATATTGAATTAAATTTAAAGTCTACTTCTTAAAGAATTTTTATTGAAAGCTTGATTATTTGACGGTTAAATATATTTTTAGTCTTTAAATGTTAGTCACAAACACCATTTAACAAGCCAACAAAAATCAATATCATTAGGTTATTCATTTTAAAAGTTTTGGAACCAAAATGTATCAAAATTTAGCACATGGACAAATTCCAATTTAGCATCAAAGTTTAGGGATTAAAAATACATTTAACCCTATTATAATTTTTATTCTTATATACAAAATACGCTTGTGTAAATTGTGTCCAATAACATAAATTTACCAATTTTAGCTTATAGATTGATATATTTTGGTATACTTTGAAAGGGTCATATTTATTGCTTGGATTAAAAATCCACGCTTTAAATTTTCATAAAACTCTGTGTAATGAGATATAGTGACTTAACATAATATTTTCTCATTTTTATTCGGTATGAGACTTAGACTCATACTTAAATTTTTGAAATAAATACAAATTGTTTAGATCTAATTTGATTTTATGTAATATTTGGGAAAGTTAATCAAAATAGAAAATTTTAATGATTTTGAAATTTTAAAAATTCTAAAAATGTACGAAAATAATTTGAATACTTCAAATTTAAGAATTTTAAATTTAGTTTAAAAGATAAGAAATTGAATTTGTTATATTTTTTTTCTTTTTAACATCAATGTCTTTATTTTCTTTTAACATCAATGTTTTTATTTTCTTTGGTTTGTTTTAGTTGATACATTTTTATTTCCACATAAATTGAGATATTATTAACTTGATCAAGGATAAACAATGTCGATATTCGATGTCATTTCTCTTTACTTACGTTTGACAAAATTTGTTTTAGGTTCAAATTAACTGAGGTTACTTTTCTATTGCCATTGTTAATTTTTTTTTTCAAATAGATTAATATTATTTCTTAATTAACATTAGTTAAGATTTTTATTCATTAGTGCAAAAAGAGTATATAATGTTGTAAAGCCCACTATTTTTTTATTCTGCCTTAAACTAAAAGGGTTGTCCCATGTGAGTTGGACCTAGGGCTGGCCCATAGGGAGCTAAACACCCTAATCTGACTTAACCTCACTCATCTATCTCATTTCAGAAAAACAGATCTCCATACTCCTCTCTTGAGCAGTTGCGAACCTCTGCTAGGGTTTTGCTTCCACTTTTATGTTGAGCTAGAAGGACTCCGTTGTTCCACGTAAGTTAACCTCCCAATTTTTTTCCCCTATTCTAGCTATGATGTCTTGCTTTCAACTGAAGTTTCCCTTATCGATCCAATTTGCCCTTTGTTCCACTAATCTCCAGTTCACTAAGCTAGCCTCGAAGTTGCTGTGTTCGCTAGTTTTGGTTTAGAAGTCTTGTGCTAGCTTATTTTCAAGTAAGGGAAGCTAGGGTTCATGCTTTTATTATGTTTTTCTGCTTGAGCCACTATTATTTCACTATGGTATGCCTTGTGTATTGATGTGAACTTGTGAGATGCACTATTGGACTGCTTGGATCCTGTTGTGTGACTGTTGCACGAGAGAACAGTGGTGAGCACTGGTTTTCTCGCCCAAGCGAGCATGTCTTGCCTAGGCGATATTAACAGAGGCTCGCCCAAGGTATTTTACGCGAGTAGTCGCTTAGGCGAGAGGGGTCTTGCCTAAGCGATAATGCGCGTAAGGTCACTGTTTCCCTTTTTGAGCCCTCGCCTAGGCGAAGGGGGCTCGCTTGAGCGAGAGGACTTTCTCGCCTGAGCGAGACCCTTCTGCATGAGCGAGGAGCTGGGCGAGGAGTGTGTTTGTGTTGTGGTTTCCTTGTTTGGGGATGTTAGTCATATGTTTGGACTGATTATACATTTTAAAGCATAAATTAAGTGATTTTGTATGAGTAAGATGAATTATGGTTTGTGGCTTATGAGTTTAACATGAATTTGAGTATGATGTATGTATGGAATGATTCATGGGCTAAAGATGGTGAATTGTGACATGGTTTTGGAATGGAAATTTATTGGAGGTTGGTTATAAATGTTGGCATGAGATTCATATGCATGGCCAGTACATATTGGATGGTTAAACATGATTTGTATGTGGTTAGGACATAATTCCTTGAAATCTCTAGGTGAGATTTCAAGGTGGTGCCTCAGTTGGCCGGGACGTAATTCCATGACCCCTGTTAGTGGGAGTTCATGGTGGTGCCCCATTTATATAATTTAGTAAGGATTCAAGGTAAGGTTGCATCCTGACGCTCTAAGAAGTCAGTTAGTCTCACATAGAGCGGACTGACTCTTATGGTGAGAGTAGAGATGACAACGGGGCGGGGCGGGCACGAGTTTCGCTATCCCATACCCATCCTCGTAAAAAAATTCATCTCCATCCCCATACCCAAACCCAACAGGTATCAAACTTTTGTCTCATACCCATCCCCACCGGGTAACAGGTATAATCTCGTACCCATACCCATACCCATTTTCTTAGTACTTCAATATTAATTTTAATTAATTTTTATAAAATAATAAAAAATTGTGGTAAAAGAACATAATATTATCAAATATTCAATATTAGAAGGATTGTGGTTTCTTCGATATCAAATACTTTAAAATAAATTATAATCGTTTACATTTTAGATTATAATACCAAATAAAATTTCATGAGAACCAACACATTTATTAAATTTGCAAATATTAATGAAACATAGTTGATAAAATTTAAAAATATTTTTTAAAACATATAAAAGGAAAACAAATATTCAAATTAAAATATATTTTAAATGTTTGTTTGCTTCAATCTTTTAAATTTTAATGAATCTATTTTTTATACACTACTAAAAGTTATAATACATCATTTGATCAAAATGATACAAAGAACAAATACTAATCATAATAAAAGTTTAAAATAAATTATAATTGTTTACATTTTAGATTATAATATCAAATAAAATTTCATAAGAACCAACACATTTATTAAATTTGCAAATATTAATGAAACATAGTTGATAAAATTTAAAAATATTTTTTAAAACATATAAAAGGAAAACAAATATTGAAATTAAAATATATTTTAAAAGTTTGTTTACTTCAATTTTTTAAATTCTAATGAATCTATTTTTTATACACTAATAAAAATTATAATACACCATTTTATCAAAATGATACATGTAACATCTCGGTCGGATATTACTAATTTAAGTAATAAAAATTAAGAAATATGATGAAAACATCATTTATTATACTTCGCTTCCCAAAAACGCAGGAAATTTTAAAACATTTATTAATCAGATGTTATCCAAAAAATCCATAATTTATGAAACTCCAATACAGTATCCAAATTCACAAATCAGTAAGACACTATTTACAAATTTCATAAAAACAATAACGGTAAAACTCCAGTAAAAGCTTTTCCAAGTTAACCCTCTCTTCGATGCTATGCCTCATCAACACCACCTGCAACATCATCTGCTCCCGTATAATATTACACGATCATCGCCAAACACAAGCAGATAGGGTGAGCTCATAAATAATTAACATATAAGTTAATAAAAAAAAAGTCAAGATACACTCATCTATTTTATTCTAGTTAATTCTTGGCCCAGACCTTAATCCCCAAGGCTTTTCAACCTTCACAACACATAAATAATTAACCTCAGATTCAGGGTTTATGATGCTCACACGAACCTGCCCGCTCGTGGTCCTGCCTCTACGAACCTCCCCGCTCGTAGTCCTGCTCTACGGACCTACCCGCCCGTAGTCCAACACACGTGATCCACAGCTACGTACCTCCCCGCACGCGCAGCATCTCTCAAGTGTGAGCACGGAACATACGAACCTACCTCGCTCGTATCCCCACACGAGAGTAACATGATATGAACCTCCCCGCTCATATCATCACGTGTTCACCACCATCCATGAACCTACCCGCTCATGGCACAGCATCCCCTGATCCAAGTTTCACAACACAACATGATAAAGAAAACAAGCAAAGCACACCACCCTACACAAGGTATATACTCAAGCTAGTCTTAGGGATTCCAATGCTTCCACGAACCTGCCCGCTCGTGGTCCAACTCTATGAACCTCCCCGCTCGTGGTCCAACTCTACGAACCTCCCCGCTCGTAGTCCAACACACATGATCCACCAGCTACGTACCTCCCCGCACGCAGCATCTCTCAAGTGTGAGCATGGAACATACGAACCTACCTCACTCGTATCCCCACACGAGAGTAATAGAATATGAACCTCCCCGCTCATATCATCACGTGTTCATCACCAGTCATGAACCTACCCGCTCATGACAACATCAAGCATATCCCAGACCAGGACCCACACCACAAACCATGCAAAACATATCACAATGCACCCTACCACTACACCACTGCCTAGCGTAGCCTAAGCGTCGCTAGGCGAAATGGCAGTACAGACCGCCTGGCGGTTCCACATCATCGTCGGGCGCCACAACTTATAAAACATTCATGTTTCATACTATCGCCTAGTGGTTCAGTCTACACCGCTAGGCGCTACACCAGTAATGTGACACTACTGATTTTAGGTACTCTAATTCATTTCCTACAATTCAACCATTTAATTCTCAAACATCCAGAAATCAACATACACATTCATATATTCCAAATTACAACATCACAACACATATGCATCTTTCAAGTATAAGCACACATTCCTCTCTTTTATAATTCATATATACTTACCTCTTAAATCAATTCCAACACACATTTTATTTTCCCCTTCTCATTTTTCCCAACCCTTTGCATGCTTACAATTCCATTACATTTAAAGTATGATTATCATGTTCCCATACTTTTCCAAAACCCGTCATGATCATGCAACACTCGGTCATAGTGATATCATCAATTGTGGCCTTATTCCCACACTTATAACATCTTACGTTCGAGCTAACATATATAGGTTCATATATTCAACATGTCTCAACAAGCACTACCAAAAACATACTCATCAATCATGCATCAATATATTTATATATATACATTCACCAATCAAGGCCATACCAGCACTTGATCACACTTAATCATCCATTTGTAATCATACTATTAGGGAATTCAACAACCAATCATGAGTGACGTATATCTCCCTCTTCAGACATCCAATTTGAATCTCCGCTGTTCAAAGTGAAGAACAACATGTTGTGAAACACCTTACAAAATTTCACTCAAATCCGACGGTTAACGAAGCGGGAAATGCAGTTTTACGAAAACTGCGCATACTAGAAAAATCGGTGGCGCCTGGCGCCATGAACTAGCGACGGGCGGTTCCTGTTTCACGAAAAGTACGAAAAACAGTGTTTTTCATGAATCAGACACCACGCTTCACTGATATGGCGCCTGGCGGTAACCAACGTGTCGCCAGGCGGTTCCTGCTGTTCCAGGAACCCCAACATTTTTTCTTTGCACCTGCGAATCTCAACCCTTTCAGAACAACTCTGAGTTCAACCAATTTATGACTATATAGGATACGATTCCATCTTTTAGGATTACAGTTCATTCTCTAACACTTCCCATACCCGAATTCATTCACCCTTTCCATTTAGATTAGTGTCGTTTTCTAAATCCCCAATTCATCAACCCTAAGATAACCTTCATGCAATCTTCTTCTCAATTAAACCCCAATTCCAAGAATTTCCAATGAAATACTATGTTTAATCATTCATAAATATTAGAAAGCAATTTCTCCTTGATTACAAACCTCCCAGAACCTGTGAAACATCAAAATCGAGCCAAAAGTGGCTCGCGTCGCCTAACGGGTATTCGTCACCGCTAGGCTCTTCATAAAACCCAGAAAACTGGGTACTCTAACATGCACCGCCTGGCGGTTAAGCCTGTGCCGCCAGGCGGTTCCGTCTCTAGAACCCCAAATTACCCAAAAATAAGATGAGTCGCCTGGCGGTGATTCATCACCCGCCAGGCGATTTTTGGAAAATTGCAGAAAATACGAAAATACATGAAATAGCAGAGTACATGCATTCAAATTCTCATACATTTCATACAAATAAAAACAAGAAATAAAAGATTCAGTTCCAGCTCCCCTAACCTCTGATCCTCGCTCCAAACACGGATTGCACGTGACTTTTAATTCAAACTAACCCTTGCTCTTGCCTCACTCTTCCACAACGGTTTCCCACTCCAATTCTCCTCTACAATTCGTGCCAATCGCCCAGAAGTCTGTGATTCCGTATGCACTCCAATTCTCCTTCTTGGCTACTAGGTTTCAAACCTTTTCACATTCATGCCAAAGGAAACATTGGCAAAAAAAAATTATTTAGTTCTCAACAAGGTTTAAACCCACACCTATGCACATACCAAACTAAGGCCAAACCATTCAACCAATCCAGATTTCATGATAACTTCTACAATTCTAGGAATTTATCATCACCCCATGCATTCAATATATAAACACACAAAAACACATAATTTAAATAACACCCAAATGGCACACATAGGACTTGAACCCAAGTCCTCACACACAATAAAGTACTCTCAACCACTTGAACTAATACTTTTCCATGTCATAATTCCTCACATTAATTGCTTTAAATGTTTCTATTACCCGCCATAATTAAATAATTATTTAAATAACTATTTAATTTTCTTGGGTCTTACAATACAAAGAACAAATAATAATCATAATAAAAGTTTAAAATAAATTATAATTGTTTACATTTTATATTATAATACCAAATAAAATTTCATGAGAACCAACACATTTATTAAATTTGCAAACATTAATGAAACCTAGTTGATAAAATTTAAAAATATTTTTTTAAAAATATAAAAGGAAAACAAATATTCAAATTAAAATATATTTTTAATATTTGTTTAATTCAATCTTTCAAATTCTAATGAATTTCTTTTTTATACACTAATAAAAGTTATAATACATTACTTATCAAAATGATACAAAGAACAAATAATAATCATAATAATAAAATTTTAACTAGATCTTGTATTTTTTGAACTTCAATTATGTTAGATGGTGATAAAAAAATATTCATGACAATTACATTAAATTTTTATATTGCAGTAAATAAAATTTACTTATACAATTATAGTGAAAAAATTACAGTATGATTGATAATGAGTTAGAAAATAAAAAATAATTAGATAAAATATATCGAAATAGTATTGTACATAATGAAAATAAATAACAAATAAAAATATTAAAAAATTAACAAATGTTTACAAACAATTTGAGAGACTATTAAAAGAAATCGCACAAAGAAAAATAAATGTATAATTAAGGGTATGATAAGTTGTAAAATATCTTAGAGATCTAAGAAAACTTTTCAAATATCAATATATATACTCAATAGTTGAGAAATACCAAAAATTATTTTAGCGAAACAAAAGAGTTCTTCAAATGAAACAAATAATAATAATAATAAGTAATTTTTTTATATTACCTAGTAAACGAAAGGTTTGTGCTATGAAATACTTATATTGAGAGTATTAAACATTCTCATGTGAAAGGAAAATATATAATAAATAAAATATTAAAAAATAATAGAAATATTCAAATGTGAGACATAAAAAAATTTTAATTGACATACATTTTTTTAACATAATTACATAAAAGTTATGATAAGATGAAAAATATAATTGAGATGCGAATGAGTTCAATGACAAACCAAATAATTAGAAAAAACAAAAAATAATATATACAAAAAATAAGTAATATATATATATATATATATGATTACTTAATTAATTGTGAATATTTTAATAATTTAAACAGGGACGGGTATTATGGCGGGGATATGTACATTCCCATACCCATCCCCATACCCAGTTAAAAAAGTCGGGGATTCCCCATACCCATACTCATACCCAGTCAATGCGGGGATTCCCCATCAAAACGGGGACGAGTTCGGGCAATACCCGCGGGGGCAGGTTTATTTGCCATTTCTATGTGAGAGTAGCAGGAGGCCTGAAACTCATTAAGGGCTAACCTTGTGTGGGGGATTGAGACATTGTAACACTTAGCTCGGGGGTGAGTAGGGAAATCCACCACAAGTGCAAGCATCCGCTGAATCTGACTAATTTATACGTATCCGGATGAGTCGTATCTTAGTCGTAGTGTATTATCTGAAAGGTCATAACATGTTTGGTTGACATTTACTGCCTAGACTGTGAAATAACATGTAACTATGTGATAAACTGTTTTATACTCTAGCTTACCCTTTTGCTTGTTTGGTTGCTTTGTATGTGGTTCTTCTCCTTTTGCGATAATCATCAATTTATTGATGTGAGCAAATGCGAGAGGTAAGGAATGGATGATTCTGCTACATAGTCTACCTGGACTGAACTTCTTTTTATTTGGGCTTTTCCCTAGGGCTATGGCCCATGTACTGTTTTGTCCTTTAGCACATTATCATCTACTGTTAAATTCTTGAACTTATTTCTGTATTGATATCTTGGTGTGCCTTTTTCCCTTTCGAGTATTTTGGATAATTATGTGGAGTGACGTTATACTCCGAATCTTCCTCTCTTATATTATTTGTGTGACATGTCATTTAATTAAAGTATTTATTTAAATGAGGTGTTACAAATGTCACCAATTGCATGTTACATGGAACAAAATTGGACATTGAAAATGTAGTGATATTTTTGTAAATATTCCATCCAAATTGATGTTGGAATCTCTCACAATAATAGAAAAGTAACAGGTTGAGATACATTTGGTTCATCAATTAGTAGAAAAGTCAATTAAAAAAATCATGATTAATATCTTGATTTACACGAGTTAGTTCGTCATGAGTTGAGCTAAAAACAAGTTAATTTAATTAGTTCACTCTCTTTGATGAGTCAAAATATTTATAACTCAGACTAGACTTACCACAAGTTAATGGATTAAGTGACTTGTCTCATGTAAGTATATTTTCTTCTCTTATTTATATTTATTGAAGTACAATCAAAGTGGATTGGCTTCATCCACCGACCTATAGCAGTACAAGATGTTCACCTATTTTACTAAATTACAACTAGAAATTGATATTGTAAACAAAAAGTAAAAATCAAATTATAAAATTAGATAAACAAATAAATTAATCATTCAAACTATTCAAAAATTAAACAACATTATAATATTAAAATAATCCAAAGTATCCATTTACATGACTAAAAGCAACAACCAATTACAATAAAAAATATTTAATTAACCTATAAGTTAAATGAATCAAGTTAAATTTGATTCACATTTAAAAAAAAAATTATATATTTTTCAACTAATCCTTACTCAAGTCATTTTAATTGATTCACGAGTTTAAACCTAACACCCTATCGACAATGTTGAAAAAGTAATGTTGGATAATATTAGCAAAACTAAGATCAACATTATTTCCAAACAACCTTAATTGACGTAAATAAAGAAAATTTGTTGTTGACGTTGGTTTTGTCACCTAAATGACGGAAACAAATTTATAACATGTAAAACATTTAAAACTTGGGGTTTAACCTAGGTCCTGATGAAAACCAAAAAATGTCTTAGATTAAAGAAGCAATTGGAGAAGATATTTTGAAGGGACTCCATCGACCTTTGCTTGTCATCAAATATGACAATCAACATAGGCAGCTTTAAGAAGATAAAGAAAACACTTTCTTTATTTAGTTTGATCAAAGAGAAGAAATTAAAGGATGATAAAAATGCATGAAATATTTAGTTCATGCATTATTTGAGAATTTTTAGTTCATGTTTGTGGTCATAAAGCAAATGGGCAGAAGCTACTCTCTCAGTGTGCTAGGAACTTTGTTTTACATTGTTTAACGGGAACACATAGTATAAACATAATATTTATTAAGTCTTAGAATAATAGAAAGGAATCATAACATTATTACTCTTGAAAAGTATTAAAATTGGTTTAGTTTGTTATAAATACTATTGAAGATTTTTTTTAATTATATTTTTTTTTGTATAAAACTAATATTAGGTATTATTGTGTATTATGGCATCTCATCTTAAAGCATACTAATAATTTATTATCGCATAAAAAATATTATTAGAAAAATAATCATAAAAAATATGAGAACCAAATCAAATTCATACAAAAAAATATATAATAAATTATCTTTAAGAAGTTAAACAATTTTACCCATAAAACAAATATATCTATAATATAAAAAAAATTATGAATAATCTTATATAATATAATTTATGATTTTTTTATCAGCAATAAAAAATATATAAATAAAAAATATTTGGGGTGCTCCAACCCTTTTACTCGTAACAAAAAATAACAAAGAACAAAATCAAATAAAACTAAAAAAGAAAGCAACATCTATAACCTATCAAAAGGAGATATAACAATTTAAGATAACTATTCTACAAGCAAAACAAAACATATTTCTGAAGACAAAGAAACAAAAGAATGTTAAAGATTTCACAGGCTCAAGAAAAAATCATTGTCTTAGTCAATTTTTTGACAAGATTTCTCTTTTATTTTCTATGTATGTTCATCCGATCCATAAGCTCACACTTTATGTTCTGCAAAAGAAATCTCAAAGCTATATAGCCTGAGTCTAGATGACACATTAGATGAAAACAAGCAAATAGTAGTGTAAGAGTGTGACTTCAAAAATATATCACAAACAAAGTACATCTCAAAACACTTAAGAAACAAGCATCATGTGATGTATGTTTGTTTTCTGATAACTTATGATAACTTTGACAACTTTTATTTTCTAATCATTATAATAAATAATTATAATTTTATTGAAAATATTAGTTTTAATTAACAAATAATTTATAAGCATATTTTTACATTGTTTGCTAATTAAAAATAGTATTTTCAGTAAATATATAACTATTTACTGTATTAAATGATATGATAAGAATGACATAATATTTTTATCAAATTAAAAGTATTCTTTATTAAAAAAAATTAGATTCTCATACCTTTCCCGATAACAGCTTGTGAGAAACTCAGGTCGGAAAACATTTCTAGAATAATATTTCGTAATAAATTTAGTCTTCAAAATATAAATCAAACACAATAAAGGACATACAATTCACATTTTAATTGTTTTTAAGAAATGTATGAAGCTTATCATAAAATCCTTCTAACTGTTTGTATACCCGCATCAACTAACCGTAAGACCAAACGGTGCGAGTTTAATCCGAGAGTGAGTCAGCGTTATAGAAAGTGGGGTTAAGAATATATTCATACCAAGTAAGAACAAAAATCAAATTTGTATATAAAAAAAACTTAATTCAATTATTGTTTTAATTTATTTTTTAAAATCAAGTCATTCATAAATAAAATTATATATTTAAAACAAATTGATTTATAACTTATGATATTTAAATAATTTAGTCCAAACAATTAACAGAATAATTCATCTAAATAATCGTATGGTTTAATTTTATTTTATAAAACTATTCTTAAAATTTATTTTAATTTTATAATAATTTAATTCATCTAAAACTGAAAACTAAAGACTAATGTGAATTGTCTTCAAACTATTTCCCATGGAAAATGACATATCCAATTACGTCATTAGGTCGCCAAGTGTAAATGATAAGTGCCGTCTTTCATTCGTGTTTTTCTTTTGGTAGCTGATTTTTCAGCAAGAATGTGATATAAGCATTTAATTCCTTAAACTTTTCTAAGAATATTTATAATGAAAAATATATAAATAAAAGCAAGTAATTTCTTTAATAAGGTGTGTGTATCTGAATTCTAAGCATTCAAATTTAAAAACTAAAATATATTTAATTTTTTTATGATTTTATTATTATATATACGTTTATGTAAATTGTGTCTAATAACATACTGTACATACACCTATTTTAGCTAATATATTGATATATTTGGGAATTTTGAAAGGGTAATACTTATTGTTTGGATTGAAAATTCATGCTTTAAATTTTCATAAAACTTTGTATAATAAGATGTAATAGCTTAACACACATAAGAAGACATTTTTTTAATATATATAACATTTAAGGAGATCTATATTTTTTTATTTTTATATCACTAATGAGTGTTTTGAGAGAGTTCTTCTTGCGAAATGAAATACCAAGAAGATAAGAGTTATACTCATACATAAGATAATGAGTTTATAAGTTTTTATCATCTTAAATTTTTTTTACTTTACTTGATATGAGACTTAAATTCATATTTTGACTTTCAAAACTTTTTAAATGCAAATTGTTTAGATCTAATTTGTTTTTATATAATATTTGGGGAAGTTGATCAAATATATAATTTGGATATAAAATTTTCAAGATTTTGAAATTCTAAAAATTTACGAAAGTAATTTGAATACTTCAAATTTAAAAATTTAAAATTTAGTTTAAAAGATAAGAAATTGAATTTGTTATATATTTTTTTCCTAACATTATTATTTTTTCTTTTAATACTATCTTTGGTTTGGTTGATACATCGTTACTTCCATAGAAATTGAGATCTTATTAACTTGATTAAGGATAAGCATTGTCATTGGATGCATTTTTCTTTCCTGACGTTGACAACGTTTCTTTTAGGTTGAAATTAATTGTGGTTTCTTTTCCATTGACATTGTTATTTTTTTTACCATGTATATTAATATTATTTTTTAATTAACATTAATTGAGATTTTTTGTCAATATGAACACTACTTTTTGAGTGGCACGATTTTTTTTGGTTGTTGTCCAATGAATTATTTTCAGTTGGTGTCAATTAAGTTTATTTGTCAGCCAACATAAAAAAGAGTTTGCTAGGTAGCATTAATATTTATTTCGATCAATGTTAAAAATATATTTTTATTGATATTGGTGGAGCTATTTTCCACCGGATATTTAGTCAAGGTTTTCGGTTTGCATTATTAAGATTATTTTTTATTAATGTAAGCTAAGGTTATTGATGTTATTTTTTATTAAAAAAAATTAGATTATCATACCTTTCCCAATAACAGCTTGTGAGAACTCAGTTCAGGAAACATTTCTAGGAATAATATTTCCTAAAAAATTTATTTTTTAAAATATAAATCAAACATAAAGGACATACAATTCACATCTTAATTGTTTTTAAGAAATGTATGAAGCTTATCATAAAATCCTTCTATAGCTGTTTTTATACCTTGTTGTATAATTTCATCACAAATATTATGAGGTCACCGGCATCAATTAACTGTAAGGCCAAATATACAAGAGTGAGTCATCATTATAGAAAGTGGGGTTAACAGCATTAGAATGAATCAGGCTTAGATTGGTTCATGCTCGTACCAAATTGAATTATGTAAAAAAAAAAAAAACCTAAATTTTTATAAAAAAAAATAGTTAAATTATTGTTTTATTTATTTTTAAAAATTACATCATTAATAAATAAAATTTATATTTAAAATAAATTGATTTATAACTTATGATATTTAAATAATTTAGTCCAAACAATTAAAAGAATAATTCATCTAAATAATTATATGATTTTATTTTATTTTATTAAACTATTTTTAAAATTTAGTTTAATTTTATAATCCAAAACAGAAAAGTAAAGACTAACGTGAATTATCTTCAAACAATTTCCTGTGGAAAATGACATATCCAATTACGTCATTGGGTCAGCCAAGTGTAAAAGATAAGTTTCGTTTTCATACCTGTTTTTCTTTTGGTAGCTGGTTTTGAAGCAAGATAAATTAAGTGACGGATAATTGATATTTGTAGATATTTGTAGATATTTGTTATCTGTCAGTGGTAGAATGTGGATATTTTAATACTTATTTATAAATATATTTGGTGTAAATATTATATTATTTGTATTCGTAGATATTTATTATTTATAAAAAATTAAAATTAAAATTAAATTTATATTTTATTAAGTTAAATTTAATTAAAATTTAATTTTAATTTATATTTTATTAAATCTGATTTAATTTAAATTTAAATGTAATTCATATTTAATTTTACATTTTTTTATAATTTTATTTAAATTTAATTTTAAATATTTATATAATATATTTTTTAAAATATGTATGATTATATGGATACTGGTAGATTTTAAAATATTTGTGAATATTTTTTAAATAAATTCTCATACGGGTAGCAGGACGAATAATGGGTGAATTTTTTTATTATCGATAGTATCCCGTTGTCATCCCTAAAACTGTGATATAAGCATTTAATTCCACAAATTTTTCTAAAAACAAGTATGATGAAAAATAAATAAATAAAAACAAGTAATTTCTTTAAAAAAAAGTTTAAATTGTTATAATTTTTTAAAATAAGCAAATACAAAATACTTCTATAAATTATTTTAAAAATAAAATAATTTAAATAATAGAAAAATCGTTTTATTTATTATTGTTTTACTTTTGAATTTCTTTTATGCAAGCATGTCCTACATCCAAGAGAATCTTCCATTGAAGAAATGAATTTAGACTCTAAACTTATCTTGGTAGTTTCTTTGTAATCACCTAAAATCTAACATATAATTAATTTCTACTTTGATAACAAACCCCAACATTTAAAATTCAAATTGGATTATACCTTAAAATTCTTTTAGTCAATCCAATTACTTTTCTATTCACACAAAAATCTCCCATTTTTATTTGAAAAAATATCTTTTGAAATGATTAAACAATATTAATTACTTGAAGCTAACAACTAAACAACTTATATACAGAATTCTAAAGAACTCAGTATTCATTAATAATATTTTGAAGTTATTTTGAAAGATATCACATTCTCAATCTATTGCAAAAATATGGTACATCAAAGATTGTTTCTTTTGAACAAATCTCAACCTTCCATAATCTTCTGAATTTACCCAAGTGGTCATGAGTTTCACCACAGAGTCAAATCTACAGTGGTTTCCCCACCAACCCAATTGAATCCTTTTTGTAAAGCAGGGGGTGTAATGATCAACGCTTCGGCCATGCTATTCAACAACTCCGGCATGTTAAACACTTCCTCCTCATCCCAAAAGAACTTTCTAGAACCTTCTTCCGACGACAGCTCCGAAGAATCTTCATCCCAAGAGAAGCTTCCAGAACCTCCCTCCAAAGAAACATCGTCCCCCAGCTTTTGAAGCTCGGCGCAAGAAAAGTGCTTCTCCGCTGCTTGTGTGGCGGCAAACTGAATCGCCTGGACAGAGGAGGTAGCCGAGTTGAGACGCGGCAATGAAGAAATCGCGTCGGGGAAGTTCAAGGAAGCGCGATCACCCTTGAAAGCCAAAGCAGCAACGTCGTAAGCAACAGCGGCCATGTCGGGGCGTGCGAAGGTTCCAAGCCACACACGTGCGTTTTTGTTATTAGGTTGTCGTAACTCAGACACCCATTTCCCGTTCCTCTGTCTCACACCTTTGTACACAGGGTGACGTGTCTCATGGAACTTCTTCCTCCCTGCTTTTCGTTTCTGCATTTGTGCACAGTGTTAATCCAAAAGTTGGCACTGTAATTGTAAGGGATTATGTTTAGTAGGTTTAGTGACAGTAGAGAAGTGTTGGATGAGGGTAGTTTTATACTAGGAGGGAAAAAAATTAGTGAAGTGGGAACTTGAGGGAACTTGTGTGGTATGTTGTTACGGCACCAAGATGACACCGTTGGCACGGAACGTGACAAAACTACAGCGACATGTCATTGTAGCACCAGGATGGTGTGAGAAGCGTGCGGAAATTGTTTGGACCAGTATATTTTATGATGCACGTGGCTGACTCTGAACTTTGGTGCACACAAACACGTGGAGAAACTAAATAAAAAATAAAAAATGTTGGTTATGTTGTTGTGTTTTAAAAAGAGATTTCAGACTACTGGAGTCTATTGCAAACTTTTTTATTTGAGTCTTCTCAAAATGTTTTCTTATTTAAACAAAGTCTATTCAATTCATTATCTTTACATTAATCTTTTTAGGTGTTTCTTAAAGTAAAAAAATTAGATCAGTCGTGCCATATATACCTATCATATACTCTTCTCATCTTAAATTTCACTAAATCTCGATATACTAATAAATATATATTCACTTCATTTAAACTTAAATGTATGAAAAAATAACCGTAAACATTTTAACTTAATAATAAATCCTAAAATCAATTAGGAATATTCATTTTTTATTTTTATTTTAAATTAAATTGTCATATATCATAATATAGTTGAGTCACGTAGTAGTGATTATTTTTAATTTAGTTTGTCTATTTAAATTTTTTATTCAATTTAGTTCATATATTTTTTTAAATTATTTAATTTGGTCATTTTTAATTTGAGACTAATTAATATATATATATATATATATATATATATATATATATATATATATATATATATATATATATATATAAATATATGTATGTGTGTATTAAAATACTTTTTTTAAAATTTGTAATTAAATTATTCCATCTAAATACTCAAATTATCTAATTTTTACATTTTTATGAAATTTTTTACACTTAAAATTTGTTACACATATAAAAAATAAAATAATTTGAATATTCAGGTGAAGTGATTTGATGTATAAATTTTTTAAAATTTATTTAAATATTTACATAAGTTGTAATTAAGTTTAATTACTAATTTGGTCACAAATTAGAGAAAATCAAATTGGATCAATTTACAAAATAGAGAGACTAAATTGAATCAAAAATTTAAATAAAGAGAATAAATTGAAAAAAATCACTATCTTTAGCTTGTAACACAACCATAATCTGACATGTGACCATTTAACTTTTTAAAAATTAAAAAATAAAATAAAATAAAATTTTACAAATTAACATGTGACATGTACGAACACAATGTACTTTTCTCAATTCCAATCGAGTAGACGTATTGTGTCGATTCTTGTTAGTAATCTATCTAGAAATACCGATAGATTTCTTATTTTGACTCTTTTTATCACAACCAGTACCTTCCAAAATAACACTTACTCAAATATCCCTATACCCTTGGACATAACCCTCATTTAGGTTTTTAATTCACTTATAACTCTTCAGATTCAAAACTAAGAAAAAGATGAAAACAACTAACTAAAATAGAATAATTCAAAAAATTATGAAAGATTTTGTTCTAATTTACTAGTACAAAAAAGACAACACAAAAGAAATACATGGATCTAGCGTCAACTTAGCGAAAATGTCCAAATTGAACTTTTTAAAAAAATTAAAAGTCTAAATTGAACAAAAAAAAAAAAAGGAAACTAAAATGAAGCAAACCAACAAATTAGATTACTAAATCAACAATTATAACATAAAATTTTCAACTTTTATAAACTATTTATTTATTTTATATGCTACATCAGGGATTTGATCTTAATAAATTAATAATATTTATATAAAAGGTAATAATCACGGTTTTGAGTTCGGTTTGTCTGCTGCATAAAAAGTTATTGAGTCTCTGCTGGTTTAGTGCAGTTGTGTCGTTTCAATTTTTTTAATTTAATAAAAGTTATTTAGTTTAAAAATTTATTTAAACGCGGTGTTTTGTTTCACTTTTTTTTTATCTTTGCAATGTGCAATAATGGTATGAATTGGGAAAAAAGCAAACCCTACCATCAAGAGGAACAACCGCAACTTCTACGAATGGAGGGCCACTGGTGGTTTTCGGGACTGAGTGTAGTCATGGTAGTGTGAGGGGTCATTCAATAGCGGGGCTTCTTCGTCTTCACAAATCCAAGCGTCGCATCTTGCTTCTGCCACCGGCATTTCTATGATGCAAACAGAAACATCATCGAATGGCCACACTGGTACAATCGTCGCCTTTACCCTTGGGCAAGGTTTGTTCTCTGTACAATTGGTTTCTCTTTCTGGCAAACATTCACGACATTGTACTCATGATTAGACTGACACATTATTTTGTATTGGCTTTTTTTGCTTAATTACAGGGAAGCATTTGGGAAATGTGGCTTTCCAACCATTTGTTAATAAATAAAACTTCTTTTAATTATGTTTATTGATTCCTTTCAATGTTTCCAAATTCTCTAGAAAAGGTATTGGCATTCAACTACACTTATGGGAGATAGCTTTGAATTTACATTTGTAGCATTTGTCTTCCATATTTTCAATAGAATATAAATGTTTCGGAATCTAGTATTGGAGAAAAAAGAAACCATTACTTGTGTTTTGTTGGAAGCTGACAAATAGATTTGGTGAACATTTTTTTGTCTTTTACTTATATGAGAAATTTTGATCTAAAATGAGATTTTTGTCTATAATAATTTTCTTTGCAAGATTGAAGAAGAATTGTAGCAGGTTATTACTAGTTATTAATAAAGGTGGACTTGAACTTCGAGACATTACTTTTTGAGTTCTGATGGTGTGCACTTGAACTTGAATAGTATTCTTTGGCAATTGTGGTCTTTCCTTTGTAGGGTTTTATCCTTATCTTTCCAATTGATGTTTCCATCCAAAGAATTCCTATGTTTGAACTGGTTTCTTCGTTGGGTTCTTGCAGACCATATCAAGGCCTAACTACTTGACTGCCTTGGCTCCAGTTTTAATCCTCAAGGATCAACTCCATATTGAAGTTATTCAACTTGGGGCACTGCTGAATTTAGATAGCGATGAATGTATTTTGAAACAGAGCTTCCTAGTGTATTATCTAGTTTATCTTTTGAAGCACAACTTCCTATTATAATATGTAGATTATCTTTTGAAGCAAAAGTTCCTGTTGTAATATCTAGTTTATTTGTATTGTAATAATGTATAATTTAATTGATCTAATAAAAAGTTGTTGATGAAATTACTTCTTTTCCTTCTTGTTTCTTGTTTATACAATACATGTTGCAAAGTTGACCACACAAACACATCAAATTTCATAATAATAAAACATTCACTTAGTCATATCATAAAAACAACTAATCATGAGCTACCTCAATAAAATGTTGGAATGATACAACATCTAAAGTAGTCTAACTAAATTCTACTTATTGCAGCCATCTCGAAACAAGCCATCTTGAAACATCCTAAAATAATAGAATAAGATGAGTGTTAGTAACTTCAATAAAATATTTGTTGTAAGGTATTGTCACATTCTAAAATAAGTGTACATACCATAAGCATTCTAGTGAAGCTCATTTGATAAGGTTGAGACAAAGAAGGTACTGATTGTGATTCCAATGGACCTAAAGTTGATGACCCTATTAAAGGTTGACTTGAATGAAGTTGTGAAGGTTTTACTTTTCTTCTTTTTTGTTTTAATTCATCAACCCAACTCTTCAAACGTTTATACTTTTTTGTTTTGGACCGTCTTTCTTCTTAAAGGTAATACCTTTGGATGCTGAAGGTTCAACAACATGTTCTGGGAGAAGCTTGATATCCTTACAAAATAATATTCTCAATGAATGATAACACAATATTCCACATTGTTCAAACTTTCTACAACTACAAGTAATTGTCCACTCTCCATTCTCTTGTAATGACTGATGTGAAACTCTCCATTCTCCTTTTACATCCACCATTGTTATGACATAGTCACAACTTGAATTTGTTTCTTTCCTTTCAATTATGTTTGTTGCAGTTACTAGATCCCATTCTCGTTGGAACAAGTTGAACATAGGAGGAGTGTATACTTGTGAAAGTTGTCGAAATAAGGGTGAACTTTGTACTATCATTCTTGGTATCTTTTGGCGCATCTCATAATCTTGTTGTAACTCATTGTATCTTTTTTCTTGAACAATCCGTTCAAATTGATTAAAAAATTGGTTGATATTCAAATTAGGTCTAGTGCAACTCTTTATATTTGAATTGATGTTTTCACTTAGTTGTGTGCTCCTCATGCCAAGCATAAAAGCATTCTTCATATAAGATGTTGCCCATTTCTCTTTTTTTCTGATATATGGAATTCAACCATGTGTTTCCCTCCACATTATATTTCACCAATAAATCTCTCCATGAGTTTTCAAAGTCTATTTCTTCTTCATAATCATGCATACACTTCTTGAAATCTCGTAAAAAATGTGAGCCATCCTTCATTAAATTTTTGAGATGCTTTACTCCATTCCTCATTATATGCCATGTGCATAAATAATGCTTTGTCAATGGCATAATCTCCTCTAATGCTCTTTTCATGGCTTGGTCTTGATCAGTAAAAACTGTTTGTGAATTTTTTTGATTGTGTGCTTGTAAAAAGGTTTGAAATAACCATTTGAAAGACTCAATAGTCTCATCATACAATAAGGCTGCCTCAAATATCACCCCTCCTTTATAATGATTAAATCTTGAGAAAATTCCAAGGGGCCTATGATCTCCATTTGTACAATATGTTATATCCAACGAAACGACATCTCCAAAACAATGATATTCAAATAACATTCTTGCATCAGCCAGAATATGGTTGTTATTTTTTCTTCCAAATCCATTTGGTAGGCATGAAAAAATGAAGGATTATCTATTAGTTGTTGTTGGAAATATTGTAACAAGCTTCCAGCTTTACCATATGCCATATCTCTCCGCCTCTTTGAGTTCAAATAGTTCTTTGTATCTTCTCTTGTATAGCCTAAATTCTCTCTACCTCCCACATATTTACTCATCAAATCAAATTATGCATTTTTTTGAATCCCTGCCTGTTCTACCATTTCAAGATCATATGCTTGACAATTTGTTATTTTTCGTTGAGAAGGTAATAAATGAACTGTTTCTGGTGGATGAAGTGGGTGATAATGATCATCATTCATTCTTGCAGCATATCCTGTTCTTGTCTCAAGTCGAGGATTATTGGTCTTAAAGTCTCTTTTATCTGGTTTTCGCATACCTTCCTTGCAACAAACATATATGTAAGAAGTAATACACCCATCTTTTTTTATTCTTGCTAGGATAGTGTTTTCTAACTCCAAAACCTTTACTTCCACCATAATTAACCCAAAATTTCCATGCATCTTCTAGGTTATCAAATTCAAGACCAAGTTTGAGACTCAAACTTGTATCCATCAAATACTCCTATAAAAAGCATGAATAAAACTAAAATAATTTATCAAATACATCATAAAACATAAATGAATCATGGCAGGAATATATATTTATACATTTAAATGTACTGAAAAAAAACCAAAGAAAAACGAAAAAAAAATACCTGAAACCTTGAACACAAAACTTTAAACATGAAGAGCAACTGCAAAACATTATTACATTTGAATAGGATTTTTACAACAGTAAAAACAGAGAAGTAAAACATTGTTGTTTAAATGCATTAGTTAAACTAAATAGTTTTTAAAGTAAATAACTTTTATTAAATTAAAAAAGTTGAAATGACACTGTTGCACTAAACCAACAGAGACTCAATAACTTCTTACACAACAGACAAACCGATCTCCACGGTTTCTAATTACATTACACTACTTTTCTTATGAGTTTTAAAAGACGGCTAAAAAGTGAAATAAATAGTAAAGAAGAACATTTAATATATATAATGATTCATCCAAGTTTATGTTATCCTTTTGCAATTATAAAGAATTTTATTAATCAATAAATAATTACAAATATTTTTTTTATCATTTCTAATTTACAATAAATATGCACAAAGTTACTATTGACTATCTCTTTTATCATTAAAAACATTTTAAAGTTTGGTTTTGCAAATATCACCTTCGAAATGTTAATTACATATTAATAACACATAAGTTAAAAAATAGAATAAGGGATAAGAGAGATTTATATAATGTATTTTATACTGGTTCGTTTGATAATCTTAAACTACATCCAGTTCTTGATCAAGTTTCACTATAACAAACTATTGCCGTAAGATATAAGACAAGTGCTATTTGGACCCAATCACTAGCTAAACTACAAGTATTATTTGAAAACAATTGCTCCTTGTTAAACATGAGTATTATTTGAAACACAACTACTCATGGCTAAGTTTGAATATTCTTTAGATTTTAGTCGTTCCTGACTAAGCCTGAATATTAATAGAGGATGTGGTGTACAATGCTAAATGTTGCTAATTAAAAGAGGGTCACGTCTTAATATGGATACAATATAAGGTACACTTTTCCAGGTTCCTATGGAACACGAATAATGTTCTTCCTCATAAATAGAGTGCTACTAATTGCTTAACATTACAAGAGTCTATTCTTGCTCTTTCGCGTTCTTGAAAGAGATTAATCATCATTTTGTCTTCACATAAATCTTATTTATATAGAGTTGTAAATAAAAAAGTTGTTGTGAATCACTTTTAATTCGTTGTGAGGTTTATGAGACTTTAATCCTTGTCAACTATCATTTGACCAACTTCAAGCACATATGCATATTAAATACTTTTCATGTAACATTAATAACATTTGATTTCTTTACAAAACATATCTAAACACGAAATGATTTATCAAGCTTGGGAAAGTATCTTATTTCTTCGTTAGCAAAAAGCACAAGTCTTGACACAATAAAAGACACTATAGCGTGACATTTTTCTTTTTCAGATAAGTTGTTTATGTGGATCAATTTTAAGCACGCTCTTCAAGAGTTCTTAATGATGAAATAATGTTATATGATTCGTTTGAGAGAAAAGAAGAAATGAATATTTCTTGCATAGACAATAAGTACTTATAAGTCTTCAATGTGTATAAAGAATGCTCAAGGCCTATCATCTACTAGATGAAATATACTTATCTTTTTCCACGAAGAAAGCTTATCAAATGAAGTGTACATGTTTATGTATATTTAAGCAAAAGCTTATTAGATGAAGGACATAAACAAATTGTCAGTGTATATTCAACCATATTACCTACTTCTATTAGGCTAAACAAGGAACATATGTTTGATAAGACCTAATGCTTATGAAGACAAGTTTTACACTTTATTGTTTAAGCACAAATTCAAAACCAAGCAAAGGGTATGTTGAACTTTGACCTAACAATCTCCCCTTTTTTTATGGTGCTTAAAAAAATAAAGTTTAAACATATAATTTTCTAAAAGAAAATTCATCAAGTTAAATTTTCATATATGATTTTTCAAGAAATACAACAAGAAGCATGGTGTAGAAGAAACAAAGGAAAATAAAAGTCTTTGTTTCTATCTTCTTGTTTGCTCCAAAAAAAACATCTTTTGTTAAACTTCTTTTTCCACCTCCTCTTCTTCTTTTTCCATTTTCTTATTTTTCTTCTTTTTCTCATCTTTTCCTCCTCCTCTTCCTCTCCTTCTCACCCTCCTTCCTTTCCATCGTCATAGTCGTTGTCACCTCAACTCCTTTTCGTCTTCCTCCTCCTTCTTTATGGTAATATAAATTTTAATTTACCAATAGATTTAACCAACAAATTTCACAAATGAATTCATTAATGACGATTATTTTTGTCAATAATTTAAATTGCAAAATTCATCAATAAATTTGATTATACCAACATATTAATTTTCATCGATAATTACAAAAATTCTTATTATGAATAATATTGTAAGAATAACTTTCACTAAGCAGTGATTTGAAGAGCTTTTGTAATGTATAGAAGAATTTTTGTAAAAAAAAAAAGATAAATAGAGAATTAATATCTTAATTAATTATATTTGACATCGATTACTGTGACATCCCATTTAATAGATAAATTCTAGTAAATAAAACATCACATATTATAATATAAAGTAAAGCAAGCTCTAGAAGGAAAGATCAAGGGCATAGAACAATGCCATAAATGTGTTTCTTAAAACAAAATAGTCTAGCCAAAGATTGCTCACAGAGTAAGGAATTTAAAATAAAATTTGTTCTTCAAAGGAGGCTCAACAATGAACAAGATCCATCATCACCTAACTAAACAACAGTATCTCCATCACCATGGTGATCACCATGGGTTTCCACATATGCTCACACCAACATTTGGTGATCATTGCAAAAAAGGAAAACCAAACAAGAAACAAACACATAGAAAATAGAAGGGTAAGCTAGAGAAAAATAATTATTTTTTTTATAAATAGTAGTAAGCACACAAAGCATGTGATAACAAACAATAGAAGACCCTCTAACACAGTTATCCGGATACATGTAGTGAAATCGGATTCACTGGATGCTTGTACTTATGATGGCCTCTACTGCTCTCTAGAGCCATTGCCAATGGGTTTCACCCTACCACTCACAAGGTCAGTCCATGATCATCTAAGGCCATTATCCTACTAGGACCTCCTGTTACTCTCACCACTTGAATCAGTCTACTATATGTGAGTCTGACTAATTCATTAGAGCATCAAGATGCAACCTTGCTTGAATCCTTATTTCATTACTTACACTACAATAACACCACCATAAAGTCCTCCCAAGAGACTCATGGAATTGCGTCAAGCACATACCATATACATATTCTCACGCATCCAATATCATTTCACACCGAGCACAACACATTTCAGTTCAACATACCACATCATACATGCATTGTCACAGGTTCATGCTTCTAAGAGTAATTAAATAAACCATAAGTGAAATCAGAGAGTTTAAAACCAATCTATCTCATTCTCATTCAAGCTAAAAGGCCTCACTAAAGGGATAGGGTCCCCTCGCTTAAGCTAGAATCTCCTCGTTTGGGCAAGAACTCAAACAAAGGGTACAATGCACATCTACGAGTTCTCGCTTAAGCTAGAAGTTCTCGCTTAAAAGAGACTGCTCTCGCTTGGGTGAGAATTTTCGCTTGAGCGACAACTCGTGCAAACACAAAGGAGAGTTCTTTGTTACTCTTGCTTAGGCTAGAGGGTTCTTGCCTGGGCAAGATTAGCAGTTTCTCTCTTACTCCTGCATGCAATACTAGAAATCCAGCCAGAAACACAAGAAGTATATTTTTACACAATCACAAGCATCATCCAAGCATTAAGAACGTGAAATAGAACCAAAAATAAGATATTTAAAAAAAAAATTAGCTTCCTTTACCTAGAAACTGAAAGCAAAACTGCAAGGAAGAGCCCTTACAGAAAGAGCACCACAACTCCAAAAACAAACTAGAGGACTGAAAAATGTGAACACAAGGACGAGAATGAGGTTCTAAAGAAGAACCCATGACAAAACCAATGCAATAGAGTTGGAAAAGGAGAAAAATGGAAGTTTGAACTTAACTTACATGGAGAAAAAAACATTCTGTTAGCTGGGATGAGGGTTTCCCAACTGTCCTAGTTCAGCTTTTGTTTCAAAAAGGGAAAAAAGGAAATGAATTGTTTTGGAAAAATGAGACAAAATGGGAGTAAGTAAGTAGCTGGAAGAAGTCCTAGGAAGACAAGTGAGTTGGCATCGGGCCCTTAGAATAAATCAAGCCCAAAATAAATTTAAAACAGAAATGGGCCTCCACAATTACTGAATCAAGTAATATTTCTCTATTTTATCTATAGCATTGATTGCTCTTGTAATTAACAAACAAAAAATACTACATCAATGTTTTGTTCAAAATGGTGTATCTTGTAGTAACTCTGTTCTCTATTAAGTACAAGAACAATATAAAATGCAGATTCAGTATTTATAAAGATGCTACTGCATTATTTTTCACCTCTTTTCCATTAAGTAACATATCAAGTGTGATGTAAAAATGTGTTTTGTGCATTTGGCATATTTAATTCATTGTTAAGGAAGTGTTGATTATGGGTAGGTTTGGTGTCATTATTGTTAGTTAAATATATTACTAAAAGTAGTATTATAAAATATACTATAAGATTGGTGGATTAAGCGAGACTTGGACTTGGACTTATTGTGTGGAGTTTAAAATACCAGAAAAGAGTAGAAAAGTTTAGTTGATGATGTAGACCCACCTTTAGGGTCACTTTAAATGTAAAACCAAAGTGTGAAAAAGCTTTACTTTCTTACTCCTTTTTGAAATAGGAACGATTATTTTTTTTTTTTAAAGAAAAATATGTAAAACACAATTCATTAGATTAATGCCTAGTATTTAGTTTTAATAATTTTAAAGCATTTAATTTTTCAAAATAAAAACCTACTCTTAATAAATATGACAAATTTAAGTTTTTTGCAACAAAAATAGACTTTGGCTTCAAATAACCTCTGCATTCCACACAGACCATAGCTGATCCTTTCTTCTTTGGGTTAAATATGTTTTTGGTCCCTCAAGTTTTAGTGAATTTTGGAATTAGTCCCTCATCAAAACTTTATACCAATTTAGTCCTTCATCTTTCAAAATGCGTGAATTTAGTCCTTTTAACCAAATTTTGTTAAGTTTATCTGACGTTTCAAATACATTTCACGATAGTATTTAAGTTAACATTGAAGAAAAATGTGTCAAACAATGTAAATATTTTAAATATTATCATGAAATGCGCTTGAAACGTCAGATAAACTTAACAAAATTTGATTAAAATGACTAAATTCACGTAGTTTGAAAGATGAAGGACTAAATTGGTCAAAAGTTATGATGAGGGACTAATTCCAAATTTCGCTGAAACTTGAGGGATCAAAAACATATTTAACCCTTGTTCTGTTTATATAAACCTATGAACCATAAGGTTCATTTATATTATTTTAAACCACCCTGGATTTTTGTTGAGTGAAATGTTATTATTTTATAAATTTTAAATTTTTTTGGCAATTTTATTAATGGGCTCAACCATTAAATTAAATAATATATATATATATATATATATATATATATATATATATATATATATATATATATATATATATATATATATATATATATATATATAACAATAGTAATAAATAAGACCCATGTAAAAGAAATTAAGTTTATAAAAATCGATCGAATTAATAAACAATAAATATATTTAAGCTTTAATATTATAATATTATAAATGTTTTTCGACGCGAAAGTTGCTTAAATTAATATGTTTTGATGTTTGAAATATAGTTATAATTTCTTTTTTCATTTTTAGTCCTGTAAAATAGTCATGAAAAAAATTCCGGGTACTAAAACCAAAAATCAACATCTTAATTAAAACAAAATAACAAAGATTAAAATAAAAAAAGGACAGAAATTAAAAGTGATGTATAATAAATTTAGCGATTAAAAATAAAATGTAACAATGTTTAGAGATTAAATAATTTAATGTATCTAAAATTTATAACTATTAAAATTGTAAGACTATATCGAATTAGAATATATTTTAAAACTTATTACTTTTTATTAAATTGCATAATAATATATTAAATTTCTTATATTTTGTTGTATTAAAGTGCGTCTATTTCTAAATAAGTTATTCTTATTACAAAGATATTTAACTTAACCTCTGGTTAATTTTTTAATGATATATTTTCATCAATTAAAAATTATAATATAACATATTTAAAAAGATTTATTCAACTTTAACGTGCTACCAAACATGGAGTATTTCTTTCCAATATGATGTCATATCTGACGTTGGTGGTAGCAACAATTATGTTGCCCACACGTGCTATTATTTATTTAGTGTCTTTTTTTCTCTAATTTTTTAATCATTCACACACTTTCTTTTGTTTTGCTTTGGGGACCCTGTGGTTCCCACTCGGTAATAAGATTTTCATAAGCTACTAAACTTAATTTGTAGTTTGATTATTAAAATTCAAGATTAATAGATATTTTTTCAAGAATGAAAAAAAAAAAAAGAGAGTCTACATCGAGTTTATATATATCTAAATTAATTAAGGGGGCTCGTCGCGTCAAGTTATTCAATAATCTAATTTGATTCAACTCAATTTAATTAAATTTAGTTGAGTTTCATTTATAAATTTATAATTGGTTCAAACACGATTCAATATAAATTAATCTAATCTTATAGAGTTAGGAGATGAATTTTGTATTAGAGAAAACACAATCTTATACTATACTGAGGACAAATTGTACTATATTTTTTGTCTTGACTTAATTTGAACAAATATATGATTTTACTTATTGATTTACTTAAAACATTGAATGAAAACTAGTTCTCGTAAAAATTATAATATTTTTTAATTATATTAATATTTAAAATTTATAACTTAATAAAAAATAAAATATTTTAATGTATTGACTCTATAACTCTATTGCAAAAAGACTTATAACGTCATCGGATGTCGTATGTAACAAATTCCGTTAAAAACATGTGGTAACATTTTGTAAATAATTCATCTAAGCGTTATCTTAATCTATTTTCAATGTCAACGAACTCCTAATTTGATATTAAATTATCGTTTAGTATCTGTCATTTGTGATGTCTAACGTTAAGTTGTTTTAAAAAATCACAAGAAAGAATAAGAGCCTCATGAAAAAAATAAAGAAACTGAAATCTAGTACAACAATATTTTCTTAGTGTACTCTGAGTTTACTAATTATGTAATGTAATTATAAAATCCTTTTTACTTTACAAACAAGTAAAAAAATAGATTATTTATATAACATTTTTAAGATTGCTATTATAAAATGAACAAAATTACTATTTATATAATTTGTAATTATAGTGTAAAAATGTTATATACCATAATATCTTTTATATATAATCGGAAGTCGATTTTCGGAAGTCAAAATATATAACCGGAAGTCAACTTGCGAAAGTCAAAATATATTACTGGAAGTCAACTTCTGGAAGTTAAAATATATAATCAAAAGTCGACTTCCGGAAGTCAAAATATATTACTGGAAATCGACTTCCGAAAGTCAAAATATATTACCGGAAGTCGACTTCCGAAAATAAAAATATATTACCAGAAGTCGACTGTCGGAAATCAAGATATATGATCAGAAGTCGACTTTCGAAAGTTAAAATATTATTTTTAATTTTTATCTTTTAGTTTAATTATTTTTAATACATTATATAATATATATATATATATATATATATATATATATTTTAAATATATATTAAAAATACTTAAGAAATAAAATAAATTAAAAATACTTAAAATTTATATTAAAAAAATATTAATTCGGCTTTAACTATTTTTAATTTTATTTAAAGTTTATGTTTTCTAAATTTTAAATATTTTTTTTTATTTTATTTATTTATTATGTTTTCATACTTCTTAATATATATTTGAAAAATAAAATAAAATATTAATATCTATGTATATAATTTTATTTTTATTTAATGTACTGAAAAATAAATATAAATATAAAAATAAATAAAACAAAAATATTATTAAACTTTAAATAAAATAAAAAAACAGAAAATGAATTTTTTTTTTGACTTCTGGAAGTTGACTTCCAGTAATATATTTTGACTTCCGAAAGTCGACTTCGGGTAGTATATTTTTACTTATGAAGGTCGATATTTTGACTTTCGGAAGTGAACTTCCAATCATATATTTTGACTTCCGGGAGTTGACTTCTGGTGATATATTTTAACTTCCGATAATATATTTTGAATTTCGGAAATCGACTTCCGGTTATATATTTTGACTTCCGGAAGTATTCTACACCGGAAGTTGACATCCGAAAACAATTTTGGGAGTGTGATCTATGTGGCTTCACTTAAATGGTCAATGAGTATTTTTGGAGGTGCAAAAGAAATACTTGGAGGTGCAGGAAAAAAGCCGCTCTTAAATTTACTTGGATCGGGTGGACAATAGGCCGAAATAAATGTTGAACTGATTCAACAGGTTTCTTCTTGCACCCCAAGATTTCTTGCTGCATTCCCAACTGTACGGATTCAAGATGCATAGTTATATGATATATGTACTTTGGAACGAGATTCATTAGACAAAAGAGGGTACATCATAAAATCTATTGAAAAAGGAGCTAAAGCTCCCTAAACTAAGTATTGCTAACTTTGGAAAAATTGTCCACTTAATATACATTTTTCATTAAAAGTAAAAGTGAATATCACTTTTTGTTAAAAAATATAGAAGAAATGAATATCATTTTATTTAAAATATAACAAGATGGGTGCATTTATTTTTTTTAATTAAATATATAATAATTTTAACTTTCCACATTTTTTTATTACATTCAACTTCAAGTAAACTCCACCTCCTATTTTTTTTTTTTTTTAACTTTTTTCTATTTTAATTTATTTTTAAACTTATTTTTAAGCAGACACCACCAATAAAAGAAAGAACTTTTGGTGTGCTTCTTACAAAGCACATATTATCAAATCCAAACTTAGAAAGAAAATTGTTCACAATAATATTAGCTACATAATGGATTTTTTGAAAGAAAACTTTCTCTAGTATGATTCTTATGTGTAAAAGTTATTTCTTCTAGATGTTCTGTGCAATATAATATATCTGCATAAAACTCCACATTTGCAAATATTTATCACATTATTAGTGTGTTGTTATCGATTCAAACCATTTGAATAACATAAAATACTTTTTTAATCGTTTTTTTAGTACTTTTCTTTTTTCTAGAAACAAACATGTCTAACACATGATTATATATATTTTATTTCAATAAACTAAATTGAATTTTATTTTATTATAATTTGAAAGTGAAATTATTTTATTTGATTTCACAATTTATTTTATACTTATTTATATAAGTTTTTTTTGTTATAAAGACTTACAAAAGAAAAAAAATTTAAAAATTAAATTAAATTAAATTTTCCATAAACTAAAAGTGATATGCAAATTTATAAAAAGTTATATGAGTGTGTTTTTAAATTATGGAGAACTCGTCTCAATTGGAGAAATCTGTCTAAACAAACTTTTATGTCTTTAAAAAAGTATGAAAATCCAAGAATGCAAATGAGTTATTTTCAAAATAGTTTGAGAAGATATAACTAAAGATAACCATTCAAATCTTAAGGTAATTGTTCCCAGAATGGTTAAATTATGTTATTTCTTTTGTACTTAAATATATGAAAACAAATAATCACTAGAAATAAATATAAGAAAATCACAATTAATTCAGTTCTATTTAATATTTATCAAATATCTTTGTATAACATTAAATGAACTCTACTCTCCTTTTTTTTCAGAAAAATTAAACTTTAATAATTGAAAATTAATTGAATTTTGCTAATAATAATAGAAGATAATGTAGATATTACATCCATCCTAATCATCTCTAATTTAATAACTTTTACCGATTAAGACTAGCCCCAAATATATGTTTTTCTATCTGAGTTTAATAAAATAGTCTAGTTCTTTGGATTTACTATTGAATATTTGTATTTACCATTGAATAATTACTATGATAGTGAGTTGAATAATTAATTAACACATGGATATATACAGTACTTAAAGCAATTCAACTGAAGATAAATTAATATTACCTAAAATTATAAATAATTTGAAAAACAAATTAACATGTGAGTTTAGCAAGTGTGGACACATAGTTAATAAAACATCTCGAAAAAAGAAAAAGTAAAAATCAAGAACGAACAAAGTAAGCTTGTCAATTACTACACCAGGAGTTCTCGGGAAAGAAAATTAATACGACAAAAACAGAGATTAACCTCATTAGTCGTTTTCAAAATGCTCGTGTGACAAGATCGTCTAACAACATCATTGGCTCTACAATGAATGTTACAGTCACTTTTCTCACCACACACTTTTTTACACTCTCTTTATCTTTAATTTCGAACACAAATTTCACCATTTCAATCCTATACTATATTATTAGTTCAAATATTTCATAAATCTCCATTGTACTTTTTTTTATTAATAATTAAAATTTCAATTACAGGGTATTATTATTATCATTACCACTTTTTTAATTATCCTAAACATGTGTATTATTTGTTTCTTTCAATTATTGAGATTTTAAATATATATATTTGATTTTAATGTTTCTTTTTATCATTTGTTAAGGTTGTTTGTGAAGATAAATTATGAATGGTAGTTACTTACTAGGTAGAGTAATGGGTGAGGAAAGGATGAATAAGTGCAAAAATGATAGTATTCTTAACTACTAAAGGTGATTTACATACACCAATCATCATGTACATATCCCTCATCCAAATTATCCTTTTGGGTCTCTTCTTATCTAACTAGCCTATTCAAATAAGGTGCAAGTTAGATTGTAACCTAGTGAAAAAGAATAAACATAATCATTCATTCTAAATTCTTCAGCTGCTTCAAAATTTTCTCACACTAACAACATACTAGTTCCTCTGAAAGTTCTTCCATTAGATAGCAAAAGATTGCAAACTCAACTTCCTGAACTAGCTCCCCTCTGTGCTCACCATTTTTCTTCCACCTACCTTCTTCTCTGCAGAAATCCTCTTCAATCATCATATCAATGGTGTTGCACTCCACTTCCTTCCATAACTCCAACCTCCTGCAAACCCTTCTCATCACCACTGTGTTCCTCTCTTCTGAGCAATTCACTCCTGTCTCTTCCTCCATTATCAGATCATAAACCAGCCTCTTAAGGTCCTCACCTGCTTCCTGCGAATCACTCAGGATTTCGACCACACTTTCCCCGACAACCTTTTTTTCATCATCCTCTTCCATAAATGTTTCATCTTCTTGCTCCAACATCCTCTTCTCAAGCTCCACCGGATCTAGCTCCGCAAGCTTCTCAAATCTACGAAGCCTGTCTAGTAGATTCTGCGTAGTTCCTGAAAATTTAATACAAACATGAGAAATCAATATATACATCTTCGTTGTTCAGTTAATTTTGTAAAAGTGGTTGTAGACATTCATTGCAAACATTGCAAACAGAACAGAACATATTCCAGCAATCTCTTTTTTTGTACAGAACTGACAACACCTTTTACATCCATTTCAAGTTCACTGTTTAAAGTAACTCAGCATGGATAAACAGATAAACAGAAATAAGTACAAGCAGAAAAGTTTTAGCAGCTATTTGAAGCATATAAAGCATAGGATGCCTAAATTGGTGTTGAAGCACAGGTACTGAGACAAACAAAAATGCTCTCTTCATGTACACATTAGATAAAACAATGAATCATACTATAATGTGTGACAAAATGTTTGGTTTTCAGTAGATTAAAAATTATTACACTTGAATGGTGTTGGGTTGCAGAGACATTACACAGCACATTGAATGGAAGTATCAGGTCTTTCTGACAGGAAAAAATTAGTGGGACATGTTGAAATTTATAAAGGAGAGTGTGTAGTTGTGAAGAAAGAGTAGGGCAATTTGAAATTGAATGCCAAAGCATGTTGGGGATGGAACCCACAAAGATAGGTGGCATTGGGAGAAATGTTATGAAGAACATAGCCCCCCTTATGGTATTTTGTAACAGACAATGAATTGTGTACGATGGCATGTTGGTGGAAAACGACCATACAACATAAAATGGTGGAAAAAAAAAAAGCAAGAAAATATATTAAAACAATAACGTACTTTGAACATTGGCATAGCTACAGTCCAAATCAAAGGCATCATCGTCATCGAAGGGTGGGTCTAAAACAGACACTGGACTGCATTGTTCTTTATCTTCTTCTTCCTCTTCTTTCCCAGGTTGGAATTTGTTGACGCCATCACCACTACTAACTTCGTTGTCCTGTGGAAAAAATTCACAACCACCATGTTTAGAATATTGTCGTAATTGGGTAGTTAACATAATTCCCTAATCATTCTCATAATGCCCATGGATTTAGACTCAGCACTTGCTTCATAATTGGGTTGTTGACTTCGTTTTTTTCTTTTTTATGATTTGGTACCCACTCCACTATTAATGTTGTAATCGAAAATCCAAACAAGAAACTATTTTTCTAGAAAACCGAATGTCGGGGGTCCAATAATTCATCCCAATAGAACAAACAAAAACAAGATTCGTCTTCTTTTTAAAGGGTTTTTCTTTTTTACCGAATAACCCCAAAAAGTAAAAGGAAAAATCGAGAAGGTTGCATGGCAGACACCTGGACGAAAAATACAACACACAAAATCCAAATTAAATTAACCTACGCCGTGACCCTCTGCTTCACGAAATATTTAACAAAATTTAGGAAAAATGGCGGGGTAAAAGCGTCTTTGTAGGAAAAGTTCCGGCAATATTCGCAGACCCCGAATGCAGATCCTATTTGCCGACAAAAAAAACACCACGAACTATCACGGTTAATTCACGAGCACAACTCGGTGCTCCAACTCACCACACCACCGAGTCAAACCAGTGAGTTGAACCAACAGCCATTAAAACCAGTTCAATTCCTTATTATTATTATTATTATTATAGTTTAATTAAAATGTTCTGAATTCTTCTAAAAATTTATCAGTAGTAGTAAATTTAATTAAAATATAAATTATGATATATGATCATATATTTGAGATAGTATCGAGAAAGTATCAAGCCTATATTTTTGGACTGTAATCTAAATATAAGTATTTTATAAGGTAAATATGCAGATTTTTTTTTTATGGAAAAAAATTTACTATCTGAAAAAAGTCCTTTTAATAACATAAGTAATAATTTGGTGCAAAACCTTTTACAGTGAATGCATGTATTTGAAACACTTTTATTAAAAATTAAAATTATTTTATTCTAAATTTATAAAATCACGAGTTACAAAACTCTGCAACATCGATTCGAGTTAAATAAGAAGTACTTCCATTCTAAAACATGTCTTGCATTTTTATAAACTACTTTTCATATAATTAGAATAAATGAATACCATATGGTTTACATTGAGCATAGACTGAGTACAATATAGTTGAAAAATCGGTGGTATTTTTTTACACATAAGTTGAGTGAAGAATAAAAAAATAAGAATTTTTATTATTTGAGAGAAAAGGATGTTTAAAGCATTTGGCAGAAGAATAATGTGAAAAAGGAGAAACCTGAGTGGTGTGGCGACGGGGAGAGGCGAGCGGCGAAGAGAATTCCGGAGTGCGGCGGGGGGAGTAGTCGGGGCTGTGGCGGAGCGAGAAACGGAAAGGGGTTTGGCAGAAGAAGAGATCATGAGAGTTGAGTTTGCGAGTGTTGAGGAACTGAATCTCTTGTTCGACGGAGTCATCGAAGGAGTGGGCACTGCTACAAGTTTCCATGTCCAAAGACTTGTCCTCGTTGCTCTCCGACCACACGCCACTACTGCTGGGTCTGCCCTCACAGGATCCCACCACCCCAACGGCAGCAACGACATCATCGTTTATCTGTCCCCTCTTCCGCTGGGTCCTGAGTTTCTTGAAGAGCGAGCCGAAGATGCCGAAGGCCCTGTTGGGCTTGGGTTTGGTGTGCTTGTGGATTCTGAGGGCGGCTTCAAGGAGGAGCGTGGCGGTTTTGGCGTTGGAGGGCCTGAGGGGAGTGTGGTTCTTGGTGGGTGGCGCGAATTCCGAGAGTGGAGATTTGGTAGCGTTGTGGAAGGAGAGGAGGCATTTGTTAAGTGGGAAGTTTGAGTTTGAGTTTGAGGTGTTTTTGGTTAAGGTGGTGTTTGGGGAAGCTGTTTTGAGGAGGCTACGTCGTTCTGAAATGTAGTGTTTGAGGAGGAATGGCTCTTGGTCCTCCAGAAGTAGCTCCCGCAAGTGCTTCTCCGCCATGATTAAGAAAGCTAGGTTTGGGGCTTGGGAAGCGCGTTTGGTAGAAACAAGAGAGAGAGAGAGAGATTCAAATGTAGGGGCTGGAAGAAGAAGAAGGGGAGAGAGTGAAATGGCGATGAGTAAGGGTGTTGTTATTATTAAATAATAATGGAGGGAGAGATAATATGCTACTGCTACTGTTTCAGCTTTGCATTTGTTTTGTGTGGTTCTACTCTTTTGGTAACTTTCCTGTGGTTTCATATGAGAGTAATTTCAACTAGGAAAATAAGTCTCACTCCTACCCATGTCTATCATTTTGTTCTACGGTTTTAGAGTAATCCCACTCGGTTCAAATATAATTTCATCTTCAATTATTTTTCTATCTTAAAATAATCTCAATAAAAATTAATATTTTTTTTTTGGCTGGCCCTGACGAGACGAAAAATGTAAAATGAAATGAAAATGGAAATTGTGAGTGTGAGGTGTATCTATGTACAGGGTAGGTGTAGGAGGAGGTTTCTTGGGAGATCAACTCTTTCATACATGCACATGTAATCTTATTTCTCCTCAGTTTATTTTTCACTGTAATTAATTGTATATAAATTGGATTCAAAATTATATAGAAATCATAGTTACGGTAAATTCTTAACAAATACATCCTTTATATATTAAAATTACTTGAAAATGTTACATTTACATGATGAATTATTCATATTTATTTTGAGATGTTCCCTTTATTTAGTATTTGAAATTAAAATCTTATACAAAATATATTTAGAGATGACAATTTATTCATAATTAAAACAGACTGAGACACTGACTTATCCTGCCAAATAAACAGGTTAATTGATTGGTTATATATATATATATATATATATATATATATATATAATCATTAAATACCCTTTTAAGTCTAAATCAACTAATGTTCTTAATTTAATAAATAAATGAAAAATAATAGTTTATGAGTATTTATAGTTTAAATTATAATATAATTTTTTATATTAGAATCATAATAACAATACTACAGAACAATTATAATACTTTAAATTATAATCATTTTTACTTTTATAAGATATTTTAATATAAAAATAAAAAAAACTCGTTACATGCAATTTATTAAAAATTAAAAAAATCATGAAAAATCACACTACATACAATATAACAGATTATACCTATTATGAGAAAAAAACTATCTTAAAAAAACTAGGGGCGTCAAAATATTTTTTGTAAGTTTACACAAATTTTGTAAGTGTGAAATATATATAATAAATTAATATATATATATATATATATATATATATATATATATATATATATCAATTTATACATATAAATAAAAAATAAGGTCCAAGCCTCCTTTAGCTTTAAGAAATATCTGTCATTATTTGTTTGTTGTGACATATATAATGTTATAAGAAATAATTCTTCCTCTAATTCATCATTTACAATATTTTTGAGAGGTTGAAATTTACAATTTTTTTTACCAATCGATCATATTTGTGATATTCATCTGATCCCATTAATGCATACTTTTTATGTTAATAATCTTTTTCTTGCAATAGGGATAAGATGGAAAAACACGTGTGTTTTCGATTTTCTTATATTTCTTTCTTTTATAATTTTTTACTTTGAAAACACTTTTGCTAATATGAAGTAAAGTACCTTCTATCGTATGATCATCTTAATTAATCTCTGTTGCTCCTATGCTTATAAAACATAGATTTAGTGTTGGATGGAGAGCATTTAATATGATAAAAAGTGTAGAGTCCCACAATGACTCCAAAAGAATTTGTAAGGACTCTTTTATTCTCAATTCTATATATAAAAGATATATGTCAAGAAGAAAAGTTGATGACGATGCTTACCAAAATGCTTTTTAGTTTTCAAGCAATCTTTTAGCCTTCATTTTTTCACGAGGAAGAACAATGTGTGTTCATAACAATCTCAAAGAGTATATTTTAATTTGTATTCATCTTAGGATGTTAACTCTCTTTTAGTGAGCAAAATTTGTGATCATCTAATTCACATCCTTTGTGTAAACAAAGTTACTTAGTCAAGTGGTTGAGTTTAAAGAATACTCGTGCTTAGTCAAGATTAACTATATGTCTCAAGAATATTTGTTGTTTAGGTAGAAGAGGTAGTGTGCAAAAAATAGTTGTTGTTTAATTACGAGTGACTAGGTTCAAAGAATACTAAATCTTTGTTAGAAGTGACTGCATTCCAAATAATACTTATGTTTTTTTCTAGAAGTGGTTGGGTCTAAATAATATTTGTTTTGTATTTTGTATCATTGGTTTTCATTAATGAAACTTTGATCATGTTGGTAAAAAACAATACATATTTCCAAATGAACCAATTTAAAAAGTAAATCTCTCTAATATCTTATATTTTTATATTGTATATATGAGTTAAATTTGTTTTTGGTACTTTTTAGTGAAAATTGAAATCCGTCCCTTGAAAATCTTGAACCTTAGTCTCTTATTTTTAAAAATACGTGAATTTTAGTCCTTTAAACCATTTTTTTAAGTTTATTTGACGTTTCATATACGTTTCCAAGTTAACATTGAAGTGAATATGTGCCAAACGGGGTAAACAAACTAAGATACTATAATGAAATGTATTTGAAATGTTCAATAAACTTAATAAAATTTGGTTAAAAAGACTAAACTAACGCAATTACACAGTTGAGGAACTAAATTAGTTTAAGATTTCAAGAAGAGACTAATTCCAATTTTCACTAAAATTTGAAAGATCAAAAACATATTTAAACCTTAAATGTATCTATCTATCTATCTCTCTCTCTCTCTCTCTCTCTATATATATATATATATATGCATCTAATCAGAAAAATAATTTTAGACAATAATATCTATTATATTGAAGTTGCATCTGACGAGTTTTGTCAAACACATCTCTTAAGAAAAACATCTTGATACTGTTTTTATCTAGCTTGAACACAATTCAACAATTCCGTCTTGTATATTTGATCTATTTTCTCATTTGTACCTTCAATTCTTCAAATAATTCAAAGTATCTATTTCACTAAAAGGAAGTGGTATGCCTCTTTAGCACTCAAATTTACAAAATATATGGATGATATAAGTGCATAATAAATAAAAGAATACATAATTCATAAATGCTAACATATTTATAAGATTTTAATAAGTTATTTTTATCAAATTGTTTTAATGCTTGGTGCCTCATCAAGCAAGTAACAGCATAATATTGCTTGTGCCATTGATTTGAAAATATACACTACTAAAAAAAAGCATTTTAGCAACTATCTATTTTCGTCGCTTAAAAGGCTCAAAATCGGTCGCAAATCCTTTAGCGACTGAAATAGCGACCAAAAATATGTAGTTGTGAAAACCCTGGTGGCAAACCCATCAGCGACCGAATTGAAAAGTGATCGCTAAATAGCAACCAAAATTTCAGTCACTAATTCGTCACTAAAATTATTAGTCACCTTCTATTATGGAGACTAATTTAGCCACCAAAATTTCAGTAGCTAATTCAATCGCAAAATAAAACATTTTGCAACTCTTTTTTCGGTCACTAACATAAAAATATTTTATTAAATAAAAAAATATGATACCAAATTTGGTCGCAAAAGTCATAATATAGCGACTCATTTTTTGGTCGCTAATAGGTAAATCAGTAAAAATAAATAAAAACATTTAGCAACTAATATATTTTGGTCACTAAATCAATAACTACTTTTACATATAATTTTATTTGTTTTTATACAATGTTGTGATATATTTATAAACAATTTTTTAACCTGCTTATAAATACTACAACATTAATTATGTTAAATAACAATCAACTCAAATATATAATATAATAAAAAATAATATAAAAATTAAGTGTACATATCACATGATCCAACATAAAAACAAAAATGAAAATAATTCTAAATAAATATGTAAGTTTTGATGTCATGATACAATTAAAATTACAATTATCGATCAAGTGATATACCATCACTTGGTCTACTATATCATCTTCACTACCAACACGATCGAAAGGAGCCGATTTAACATTCTTCAAGTGAATGTAAGTTTCATCTATTCATCTCCTTGGCGCATCTTGTTCGAGCATGCATTTACTTGGTTGATAATACTTTGATAGTAACTTAATCCCTCGGTAGGATTTTGCTCGTTGGTTCTTACTTTTACACTTCAACACACGAGTCAACTATTCACGCTGCCAATATATACATAACTTGGAAAAGTAGAAGCACTCAAAAATTGTAATAAAAATTGGAAGGAGATAAAGTAAACTGCTAAACTAATGATAATATATATTATAAACATCTAAAGAGAGGTTTAGATCGAGACAAAATACGCAATATCACTTTAATATTTACATCTTTCCATTATTGACCCCTTCATTTCATCTAGATATTAATGATAGGAAGTGAACAGCTAAACAAGTATATATTCATTTAATTCATTATTCATGGAATAACTTCATGTACTCAACAGAAAAATCATACTAAAATACTTATATAAGGAATGACCATAAAACAAACCTCGAGACCAAGAAATCGTTCATAACCAATATAACATGAATATGGTGTCCCTGTCTTTAGTTTAATACTTCACCAATGCTTGCTTGATGTACTTGCCTGGTTCTTTGTCATGCTTATTGAATTCCTAAGAGAAATTGAGATAATGTTACTTAGGAAAATTAATAAGTTGAAAAGAAAACTTTCGTTACATTATTTGTTTTACAAAAGGAGAAAATTAATTAAATGAGAGAATTTATCAACATTCAGTATGCTAATTACCGTATTAAAAATGTGACAATTATTTGGTGACTAAAACAATATTATTTCGGTTGCTATTTTGGTGGCTAAAATATTGCATTTAGCGACCAAATATTTTCGGTCGCTATACGAATAAGTGTTACTATATATTGATTCGGTCGCTATTTCGGTCACTAATTTGCGACTACCACTATTCGGTCGCTATTTCGGTCACAATTTGCGACCAAATTTTTTCGATCACTAATTTCGGTAGCTAAATTACATTTTTTTTTTGTAGTGATACTAAATAATCAACATTGTGTCGGTGTAAAATAGTACATTTACTAAAAATTTTATTTTAATATTTTTATAGTAAATAATGAAATATAAATTAATATAATTCGTATATTTAGATAATTGATATTTATTGGTGAAATCAAACTTAATTACTATTTTTTTTATTTAGATATGAAATAAAAGGCATCTCCTCACATTTATTTTTTACTATTTATTTATTTTTTTGTATTCCCTTACCATTTCTTTCATACACATATTACTTTCATACTATATCTTCTTTGTAAAAGTATCTTGATTTAACTTTATTTCTTGATTTAACTTGATTATTATTTGTACAAACAAAAATGCATTTATGGTCTCAAAAGAAAATTTTTAAATTAACCCAACATTTTATGTCTAGGTGATTCTAATATATAAAGATATATGTACCATCTATTCAGTTATCCCAAAACAAATGAAAGAAAACTATGCAGCCTCATTATAACTCGCCATCATCAGTTGCATTATCTTTACTCATGTACAATATATGATCATAGCATGTAGATACCACACCACAATAGAAAACATATGGTAAGTTAGTGAAAATTAAACTATGTTACTCAATAAGAAGTCCTATTTGCCCAACCAGAGGTTCTGCTCGTTCACCAAGCTCATCTACTCACCCAACAAGCCACCTCTAGAAGTTCTCATTAGAGAAGCTCACCTAATGAGAAATTGGTTGGCCTACTGAACCAACCATGGGAAGATAGGTCCACCTAAGGACTAATCCTCTTTGAGCTCTCAGGTTTCTCAAAAAATATTTTTCTTTAGAGAAGACTTTACTTGCTCATAGACTCAAACCCCTTGTAACCTTTTTCACAACGCTCACTTAGTGAATATTTACACACCAAATGAGTCTGCATAATTCAGTAAAATTTACAAATATACTAACGAGTCTGCATAATTCTATAGAACCATTTTTTATAAGTCATGCTCCTAATCAAATTATCTAGGCATTCCATTCTTTACTCATATGAAAACACAAAATATCATTCTAGCAATGTCCTAGACAAATCTAGCCAACACATAACAAATAAGAATTACTATAAGTGCAAAACTAGCTTCAAACAAATACTAAACTAGATTTCAACACAAAGAAACACTACATTTCACAATTATTCAACTCAACATCATCATGTAGCAATAATATTTAAATTTAAATTAGCTTTTCTTACCTGATGTAGAAAAAATCTCATGGCTCAAGGTTGTTCCTAGAGCTCTAGTTCTCATAGAATATTCTAACTACCTACAAAAACATCAGATCACAAATCAAAGTATATCATAATGATCACAACTAAACATTAAGCTATTTTGAGTCACATACATGGATCATATAACCACATGTATATCAAAATGCTAAATTAACCAAAAAATAGAGTAAAAAGAGAACTTAACCTATTTAAATTCTGATTGGTAAAAAATGTAAATATCTCTATAATGAATCCACTAATGATCTTTGATCATAAAATAGACGAGACTGGCTTAGAAAATTAGAAAGAAGTAAAAAAAAACTTAATTTTTTTTAAAGAGACGATGATTAAACTTGATTAAAAAAATAATTATTTATAGTCAAACTTTTCATAAATAAAATAATTGAAAGTCATTTTTAAAAAATGTTAGTCTCAACACCAAAGTTAAATTTCACTTTACAATTTAAGATTCGTAGTTGAATTTTTGACACTGTTTTTGTATTTTTAAAATAATAATTTTAATATATTTTAAAAAATTAAACTTAATATATTTTGAAATATAATGTAAAATTAGTACTAAAAATATAAAAAACTAATTTAGATGAAAATCATATATATATATATATATATATATATATAGATATAAATAAAGTGATCACTTTATATTTTTTTCTTTTTTATAATAGTAGATTGAGTTCTGAGAGATAGAAATTTTACTAAAAAAACAGAAATAAACAGTGAAATGTAAAATAAATTGCAAGCAGCATTTTAGAAATATAATTGAAATTTATTAATTAATATTGTAAAAGTTATGATGAGTCTGAGAAGTGATTTAAATTTTTTGTTGTTAATGTTGCGACAGCTGTGGTAATTGGATTACAGCATTATTAGGATTACGATTGGTACGTGTGACTGAAAAACAGAAGGGCAGTGAGCGTCACAGTACTGTTCTTGCCTCTGTCCTCTCCCTCTACCTAAAGCCTGGTTTTCAGTTTTCACTTTTTCATTTTCATTTTTTCCATTATCATCAACCATTCAGCCTATGGACTATTTTTCTACTTCTTCTTTCTTTTTATCTAACCAATTCTTAGACTCATTGATTTTTATATTAGATTCCCACTATAGGAAAAAGGTTATTGTTATTTGAATCTACCACACTTATTCCGAATCACCAACTTCCTTTTACACGATACATAACTCTATTGTTATTCACACTCCGTTGTTCCACACTAGCCAGAAGACTTTAAAATAAGATACTTGTTTGTAATTTAACAATATATATGCTTTTTGTATTCACTAGTGATTTATCTCCTTTAGTCAAATATCATTATGCAAATAAGTTTTTTACTCCTTTCATACTCTTCTACCAATCAATTTTTTAAACCATTTCTATTGACTTCCTTTTTCGCACACTTTTGTCAATAAATTTCATACTCTTAGGTAGATTGTGCTTATAAATATAATTTTAGTATTTAAACTTATTTTGTATTTAATTTGATAATTTAAAATTTTTATTTCCGTTTTAATTTCTTTTTACCTCTAATTTTAACAAAAACAAAAATTAAAAAATAATATTTTAAGTTGTGACTAATTATTTCTACTTTGACCCTTCTTTAAAGTTTTTTCACCTTTAATTTAAACAAAAAAAAATAGTTACATATAATTCTTAAATTATCAAAATTTAAATATTAAATTAAAAAAAAAAATCTAGCAAGTACACTTTTAATATAAATATATGTACTTATAAACATAATTCTATTTCAATTAAAAAGAATATGCAGGTGCTACTTTTAGGAGCATTAATAATAATAATAATAATAATAATAATAATAATAATAATAATAATAATAACTAAATTCATAAAATTAAGATTTCATATTTGTGAAGTTGTACTTCCTTAATTTCTAATTAGAAATATTCATTTCCTTAATTTAGAAAGTAAATCACACCTCTATGATACATTTCTAATTAAAAATATTCATTTTCTTAATCTAGACAAGTAAATATCATACATTTGTCAGTTATGTTAGTTCTTTACTGATGCTTGAGAGTAAGTAAATTAATTTTTAAAAGTAAATTAGTTTTAAGACATGTTTATTAGTTCCATACTTATATTCACACAAAATCTTACCTTCAAAATTAAATTTATAAAAATATAAAACATGAGTTAATTTTACAAACTCAATCTACAAATTTCTACAAACTTAAATCCTAATCTGCACTTGTAACTAAATCTACTATCTGTAGTAAAACTCACATTTTCATATCGACAGGCTTCTTATATTTGTAGTGTTTTCAAACCTAAAAATTATAGGTACCCGACATAACACAACTGAACCTAAATTTAACAAGAAGTTTGAGTAACTAGATCAGAACATCATAACTTGCTAGAACCAACCAAACTTTGAATATTAACAAGGTTACAACCTATGCATACATAGATATGAACAAAAAAAACACAAACAAAAATGTGTAGTTAATTATAGTGCTAAAATTGCATTGAGCAACACATGTATGTTACAGCAGAAGAAACAAAAGCATAGTTTAACCAGAAAATAACAAATCTCATGCACGCCCATGTTCTGCACCTGGATTCAAAATGCAGAAAAGACAACTTGTCTGTATCTGATTGTATAAGTACACAATCTACCCTTCATTTGTCTTTCCATGATCTACATCATTTTTATACACACTCCCTTTCATATACGACATAACCTAATTTTTAATCCATGCCAACATCATGTATAATTACAAGAAAATTAACACCATAATTTAATCGGTTGTTCTCTTGCACACCTCCATATGGTCAATTAACATGGGTAAAGAAAGTTTGTGAGAATCTTCAATCTCGTGTGTCATAATATACATACAACTAAATAAATAAATAAATATATTTATTTATTTATTTATATTTCATCCACTTGTAAATGTATGTAAGAGTGCATGATATAACCTAACTTGAACGAGTTCGAAGTACACGGGATAATCAAGAATTCACTTTGCATGTCTTTATTAGCATCTTTAGGGCTGGAAAGTGGTGGAATAATAGCATCATACTGAAATTATGACAAGTCATGATGATGACTCAATTTTGAAAAATTCTAACTCATCCTTGGTGTTTAATCTTACATAAAGGTGAATAATAAGGAACCTCGAACTTAGTGCAATAACCTTATTGATACACATACACATTTGGAAAACTAAATTTGTACCATCCAAACATGTTTCAGTTCTATTTTTTTATTATTGTTCTGTTTTGGTGGGATGAATACATTTTGAAAATCTATCAAAAGCATACCATATGATTAAAATAAAACATGTAAACAGAATGTAAAAGTTTATCTTTTTTATTATAATAATAATAATAATATAATAATTTCAAGATATTATGTACGGAAAATATTTGATGCATGGTGAGATCTAACAATATAAAATATCTATGAAAAAAATACTAATATAAAAAAATATTTCTTAGCATAAGATTTTTCGTGTGGAAAATTGTGATAGTAACAATTAGTCTATATTTATTTGTTATTACAACCGGTTACTATCATTTTTAGTGATAAATTGGTATCCTGATAAACTTATTATAAAGTATTTATACTAATGATATTGAAATACATATCTTTTAATAATATGTAATATTCAATTTTAGTACATACAAGAAAATCGTGAAGGTAAAAAAATGCGCGGGCATATACAGCTTGACATGCCTATTTAATAACCCCATTAACGAATAGGTTCAATATGACTCCCCAAAAGTAAATTCAAAATTTCTCCCATGACAATTATCTTGAAAGCATAGATAACTTGTGATTTTGTTTTGTAAAGCAATGCATGTGTTATCTCCCATAAAGGTTAAAATTTATTTATTTTCTTTTAAGGTTGTTGCCTTATTGGTTAATAATTGTTTCAAATTCAATTATGGAATGAAATCAAGTCATATTTATGTCATATTATATCAGAATATATAAATATGTATATAATGAAATTGAAAATGGTGTTTTAGGATTATAATGTGTTTAAAATAGCGATAAACAATTATTTTAATATTAAACAGTTACAATATAAATAGAAGTTTTATAAACAAATTTTATTATTTAGAAACACAACATCTTTTTAACAAATTTTATTATTTAGAAACACAACATCTCTCTAAAAATTATTTTCTAGAACTCTCTCTCTTCTCTCTAAAATTTCTGATCATATATTCATCTGTTTGAAGATCGTAGACCGCTAGGATGTTGTGGTGAGCTCTATACTTTTGTCCAAATTATTTCTTCATTTGACTAAGTTAATTTTCTGCTATTTCCCCTGCTCAGTTGTTTTTCTTTATGCATGTGAACGGTCCTAGTTTGCATGTGGTGTTTGAATCATCTTTATGGATCTTTGTTGATCAGTGGTTCTAACGGTGAGCCCTGATCGTGTTTATGTTCCTAGATTTAGACTGTGCATCTGGTTAGCTTGAAGAGAGTTTGGTACTCTTTGAGCTATTTGAAATATCTTATATATAAAGGAATCTAATTACACTACTTTTGAGTTATAGAAACATTGAAAACTATAAATTGTATGATTTCATTATATTTTTCCCGTGTGTTGAAATTTTTGATTGATATCTGATTTGTGGAATTTGAGATTAGGTTTAAATTTGTACCCTGAAATGTTGTTTGGGTTTGGTGTTCAAGGGAGATGTATTGATATTGATGTTTGGGGTATAATTGAGATTGGTATGTTTTTGGCAATTGGGATAACTATTGGGTTGTTGGACTGGTGAAATTGACATAATTATGCAGAACCATGTTCTGTAAAATTATGAAAACTTGTTTGGCGAGAATATATTCACTAGACGAAACCAAAGTCAGAGAGCCACTAAATTGGTGGTCGTTGGGCGAGAATATACTCGCTAGGGGAAGCCAAAGTCAAGAACCCACTAACTTGATAGTCGTTGGGCGAGGGTATACTTGTTAAGCGACTACAAAGTCAGACAGCTCACTTCCTGGTCGTTGGTCAAGACTATACTCACTAGGTGGCTTTCATAGGAGTTTATCTTTATAAGCTCTAGGGATTTATTTGCTAAGCGAGCCATCTAGTCGTTGGGTGAATGGGGCCTATAGGCACTACTCGTTGAGCGAATGGATAACTTTGTTGAATGAATACATTAGAGTCTAGTAGTTATTTTTCTATGTTTGTTTTGGCAAGTTTATGCAAACGTTGAATATTTCTTTAGAAATGGTTTATGTGTGAGGTTTATCTGAGAATGGTTGGTATTAATCCAAGAAGGATAAGTATTGAATTGTGGTAGTGTATGCATTGATGTACGAATTCAGTTTGGAAGTTATCTTGACGCTCTAATAATCATTCAATTCTCAAGTAGAGACTGATGGGGTATGTGGTGAGAGGAGCTGGGGGTCATAGTCTAGGGGCTTTACCTTGGCCAAATCTGATAATGGACTTACCTTATGTGTGGTATCTAGATAATTGAGTCATATATGAGTTTTTGTATATAATAGGATTGTATTCATTAATGATTGGTATGATTGACTAAGTATGATTAATAATTGTATTCTTTTGGATGAATAAACATTTTTGCATATTAGCTTACCCTTTTCTTTGTGTTGTTGTTTTGTCTTGTATTCTCTAATTGCAATGATCACCTGATTATGTGAGCATATGAGAATGTAGTAGTGGACCAATCAAGGAAGAGGGAGATGCAATGTATAGCTTGCATTTGGGAAATCTTTTGTAAATAGATCTTTTGAAAAACTCTAGTTCTTCAGCTTAGTTATGTGCAGTGACAGACTATAGTAGGGGCAGGAGGGGCCATGGCCCCCCAAAAATTTTGATTTTTTTTGTTTAATTTAAGTATTTAAAATTTTTAAAGTTTTTTAAATTATGTATGCTAAAAATTTTGATTTGTTTTATAATTTATGCAATTAAAAATTTTGAAACTTTGTAAATTATGTATAGTATTTAAACTTTTCTAAATTATGTGTAGTATATCAAAAATCAAATCAAATAAAATTAAATTAAATCTTTTTTATTTGATTTATAAATCATAATATTTAATATTAATTGATAATATAATTTGAAATCAAATATAATAAAGAATAAAAAAAATATTAAGATATTTTTTATTTGTCTCCTGAGTTTATCACATATTGTTCTCATCTTTTACTTTTACTTGTTTATTTTTGTATTTTTAAAGAGAAAAATAATCGTTGTCTCTACTCTAATCTCTTATATGTTCTCTTCCCTTCTTCAAAAAAATACCTTTTTTTTTGTCTTACTTGATAGTGAAATATTATTTTAATAGTTAAAATTATTTTTTATCTAACGAGCTTTTTGTAAATTCATTTTTAAGAATATAGAAGAAAAAAATATTGTACTATGTATTTTTTTCATAACCGATTTTTAATTGTAGCTTAATTATCATGAATTTTTATTTTAGTATTTACGTCTCAATTTTTTATTAGATTATGACAAATTATTCTTTAGTCTTAGTCTTTAAAAAAAATATTGGTAAAAAATAAAAGAAAAAATTATATTTTAAAAATGATAAAAAAGGATATTGTGTGAAGATGAAAACAAGACAAATTTAACTTTTTCACATATATTCTGAACCATGATACTACTCACTCAATTGTCCAATTATTTTTTTTTCTTAAAGTTCAAAAAATTATAGGTGAGCCATTACTATAATAGAAAAATTGTTTTTGTTAATGAAGATTATCAAAACAAGATTGTTGAATAAAGATGGAAGGTGAATTTTTTGCCTGACAATTTGTTTATTTACATTGAAAAAGAAATAACTGGAAATTTTAGTTCTGGTCCAATTATTGATGAGTTCAAAAATATAAAAGAACAAATGACAATAATTATTAATTCTTTATATAGTTATGGTTATACTAAATTATGTATTCATTATCTTTGCCTTAGTAACAATAATTAAATATATACATTTTGATTGTATTATTTTGGCTCCTCCTAAAATATTAATCAAGATCCGCCACTGGTTGTGTGATAGTCTGTATTTCAGTATATCTTATTTGAATGACTATAATATAGTAGTTACATGCCAAGCCAATATTTCTATGCTTAATAATTATCAGTTATACAATGTTTTGTTTAATAGTTGTATGCTATTAAATGGGATGTTACAATATTTATGGTGACAATATTTTTTTTCACTTTAAAATATATATATAATGTATTTTACAATAATTTTGGGAAAAGTTACAATGATATTTTAAATGATTTAGTGTTAAAGGTTTGATATTATCCGTTTACGCCTTTCTTCCACACAAATTATCCCAGTATGTCTATTAAAATCATTATCATACAACTAAATGATTTTAATAATACACGAGTTATCAAATTTAGTAAACAATTTACTGTAAAATATTATTAAATATTATATACAGCTTTTTATAAAGTATACTAATATTTCCTTTTTTATGTTAATAAAGTTAAGAAAACCTTTGTCAGTGATAATTTATAACGAGATTCACATGTCTATTAATAACAGGTTTTATATTAGAAAAAAAAAATCAAATCTTAGTTGCGTAAAAGGCCAACTAAAATTTACCCAACCTATATTGATAATAATAATTTATTTTGTAGTAAGTGGTAATAACTTATAAATAGTTAACACTTCAACAGTCAATATGTAATCCATACATATATCTTCCTAATAGATCAATTATGGAAACAACTGCTCCTCGTTAACAATTTTTTTTTTTTAAAGACCTTCTAGATGGATTTTCTTAATATATTTTTTAGCCCCATATTTAAAAGCCATTGTTGTGACTCAAAAACATTTCCTTTCATATAGCTGTCTAAACTCTCTAGTTTGAATGCTTTAATTAGTCAATTAATCAGCAAAATAATATATTAGAGCTAATTATGGTACATGCATGCAACCTACTTGATTCCAAACTTAACCGTGCATTTAAAAAAAAATCTATGTTGTGTTGATACATTTTAATATTGTTCACAATATAAATACCAAAACACTGAAATCAGAATAAAAAGCAAATCAAATTAGAAAGTTTGTGGATTCTTGCAGGTTGTTAAATTATAAATACGAATAAGTTGCCCACATTGCCGACGGACAAGGCGACCGTATATTCCAAGTAACATGAATGTCATCAAAATAGTATTTACCTTGTATTATTGTTTTTGTTATCTTAGCCTATTTTGTATATATTGTCTTAGCTTTTTCTTTTCTATTTGGAAGTTCAAAACCTCTTTTGGGTCAATTGCCTCTCTTTTAAAGGGTGGGATATTGACATGTTTTTTTTTCCTTACTTTTTAACTATAATATATATCCCTATTTATTGGTAATTACTTTAATTCATCTTTACTTTTAGTGAATATCCGTTCACACATAATATCTAATTACTTGATAGAGTTGTAAGTAATCAACCATTAAGTAGTATGAGAATAACTTAAACTATTCTAGAAGAATATAATACACAAAAGCTACATTGGTCAGTATCACATTTAATGGTGCATTCACTACCACAAAACAAATTTTTTAAATGTATTATTTTGGATTTTTTAAGTCTGATTTTTAACAGAGTTAGATTTAGTAATACTTAAATTTAAAGTTTATTTCTTGAACAACAAATTTAAATCTTAGTAGATTATTAAATAAACAAAAAGTAACGAATTTAATTTTACTGTGACCATAACAAATTTAAATTTACATTTTTTTTTATTTTTTTTTTGTTTTGGCATGAAATCAAAACCTTTAATAAAAAAAATTCCCATAATAAATTATATATTTCAAATTATTTTTTTGTACATAATAAACCGTTCCAAATTAAAAACAAACAATAAGATGTAAAACTTAAAATTGGTAATCTAAAACTTAAAAAACCTAAACAAATTTCCTAATCAAAACCTAATTTATACATTGGATGAGATAACTTTCCCATTGATGTGTTATTTTGGCCATGACATCCATCGATATAGGCGATGGATCATCAAACACGTAAAACAAACAATGTTATTATGTAGTGGAGTACCTCAAATCGTAGAATTGTTGCACTAGTTATTAGTGTTTGTCGTTGTCTAGTTATATAAATTCCTGTATGAATGATAGCTTTGATGATGATGCGAATTCCATTGCACAATGGCTCACCAAATATAATTTTTATATAAATGTTATAATGATGTTTTTATTAAAATTTAAATTTTTATTAAATACTTTTGGTTTAGGGTTACAATTAGTTTAAAGTTTTAGATCAATGATATCATTCTTCATCCTTAAAATTTTCATTCTAATTTTAAACTAATTGTAACTTTATACAAAAAATATTTAATAAAAATGTGAATTTTAATAAAAACATTATAACATTTATATAAAAAAATAAAGTTGGTCTAATTTAGATAAGGACAAATTTTCCATTTAAAAAAATTGGGACTAAATAGAACAAAAATAACGAATATATGGATCAAATTGAATATAAAATATTAACTCTGGCACACTGCTGGATTAACACGTGGACATTTTTTTTTTTCAAAAAATTTAAAAAAAACTAAAATAATTATAAAAAAAAAACTACGAAGTGACACATGATAATCACGGTTTATTATTGTTAATCATTTAAGTGGAGTTAGGAAAAAAGATCAAATTAAACAAAATTGACAAAAAATAGAACTTGATTGAAGAAAAAAAAAGTACTAGGACTGAATTGACAAAACTAAACAAAAATAGGGAACAAATATGGTTGATTTTGATTATAGTGGATCTTTTACAACTTTTTTAAAAGAGAATTAATCCTAGTCTAAGAATTAGGGAGGACTCATATAAATATTGTATGTCCTTCTTGATTTATATATAATATAATATAAATATAGAATTGGACGTGAGAGTAAAATTAAAATTACACATTTGGTCCTTATTTTTGTTAAGTTTGTCAATTCAGTTTTAATATTTTTTTTTGTTTAATCAATTCTTAATTTTCGTCAATTTGGTTCAATTTGATCTTTTTTGCTAGCGCCATTTAAATAATTCACAACTAATGAACATTGTCTGTCACGTGTCAATTGTGTTTTTTTGGTTTTTATTTTTGATTTTTTAATTATTTTTTATCTATTTATATATATATATATATATATATATATATATATATATATTTAATTTTAAAAAAAATGTCCACGTGTCAAGTTAACATCATGCCACATGTCAGGGTTAGTGCCACATGTCAAAGTCAATATCCTATATTCAATTTAGTCCCTATATTCATTAATTTTGTTCAATTCAATCCTAATTTTTATTAAAGTGAAACAATTTTGTCCCTCTCCAAATTAAGACCAAATTTAATTTTTATATGAATGTTAGTTATATTATTATTAAAATTCATACTTTATTAAATATTACTTTATGTTATTTTTAACATCTTAAAATTTGAAACCAAGGGTATTAGTCCGAAGTCTTAAAATTTTCATTCTAATTTTAAATCAATCGAAACCCTAAAAAAAAGTTTGATAAAATGTAAATTTTAATAAAAATATTAGTATAACATTCTAAATTTAGTCTCATTTTGGAAAGGGACAAAATTATTCAATTTTAAATAAAATTGAAACTGAATTGAGGAAAAATAACGAAAATAGAATTCAAATTGACTTAAATGTGGCATACTTTTTAAAATTAAAAAAAAAAACTAAAAATTAATTAAAAAATAAAAAAATAACGAATTGACACGTGTTATCACTGGCCGTTAATTATTTAACCAGTGTTAACAAAAAGGATTAAGTTTAACAAAATTGACAACAATTGAAACTTGATTAAACAAAGAAATAGTACTACATTGATAAAACTAAACAAAAATACAGATCAAATATATAATTTAATCAGCATCAAACTACTTATATCATTCTCAGTGAATAAAAAACTAATTATTTATTATTAGCACAATAGTTTTCTTCATAAAAATGATGACAAACCTTATATAGCTTAACACTACAACATCTTAACATGAATAATTGGTAATAATTTAAGATCATTTATCTAAATATGTTCATATTAGGCATTACTACTCATTTGTCATCTCATGAAATTCTATTAAAATAAAAAGGAAAAGAAATTAATACAAATTATGCCTATTATTACATAAAAAATATTAAATCAGTTATATGGTTATCTATAAATAAAAACTAAATTAACTAACATATCATAATAAATTTTAAAATATTTATCAAAATACAAATATCGACACCATATACCTTTAAACCTTCAAAATATTTCTCATATCTAATAAACTATGACAAACTAAATCTTCTAAAAGTCCTCCGCCCTAAATCATAAATGGCTCCACAATCATATTAATTAAGTAATATATGTAGAATTACTGATTAGCTAATCTCGTATCCGACAACGCGCACCTTTGAGGTTATTTTTAAAATAAAAGAGGAAGAACGATAAACCTATATCTCTTGGAAACAGTTGAACTCATAAACTTTATTATCTGACCAGTCAGAAAGAGTAACTAATGTCACGACAAATTAAAAAAAAAAAATGAATTTTTTAAGATAACTAAAATTATAAGAAATATGAGAGAGGAGTAATGATTTAAAATGTTACATTAAATATGTCACCGAATGCATCAAACTCGCCGCGCGTAGAATAATAATGACTTCATTGTTATTTTTTATTTATTTTATTTTATCTGATCTTCTTATCAATACAAAAGTTTAATCAAGTTCCTTAATTTTTAAAATAAAATAATACAAACTTTTAGGTTATAACAATGTAATCGTGTCATCATTTGAAGTGGATGGCAGGTTGATAAATGATGTTATGTGTAAATTAATATTTTCAAAGTTTAGTTAATACTTTTCAATCAAATGAAAAGCGAATATATATTTATAATGTGTTATTACATTAAAATCCAAATATATGATACCTGATTTACTATACACAGTATGAGGAAAACACAGAAGTGTGTGTAAGGAAAAGTTGGCATAAGAATTAAAGGAGCATAGAAAAGGATGTTTGATGTTTATTACATTAGTGTAAGTTTGTCCTAGAACTTAAGAACATGATTTTGCAAGTACTGAAGCTGAAGCTGGCACAAGTTTTTCATCCCAAGAAACTTTTGTTTGAAAAGAACAAAGAAGGAAAGAGATAGGAAAAAAAAAAGTTTTATCTGTAAAAAATGAATGAAGGTGGGACCGACATAAAAGCTTGGCAAAACGACAACGCAGAGAGGACAGTGCGCAATGAATGCACCGTCATTCGATGTACCCCCACATAATGCAGCCAATGCTGAGAGTACATTTCCCACGTGTGCGTCAAGCCATGGACCACTTACACGTGTCCCAACTTTTTCTCACATTCCCTCTCCCAACACGCTGATCTGGCACCTCTTCCCACATAGGATTCCCCTCTCCCTCCGCAGGTGCAATGCATGCGCATCCTGCCCTCCCTCACACTTTTTTGTCCTTTACCCAAAACATAAATCTTTTCCAATATTTTTATTTCCTTCCAAAATTAAATTTGTTTTTCATTATTAGATTATAAATACACCTTCTTCTGTATATATTTTCTAGACGAAGATTTACGTTCTAAAAGGGATAATACTTGTAAATTAATGAAAAAAAAACGCGGTAAAAACGTTAGTAGCTTAGAATATGTGGTATTGGAAGGGTTTAAAGAGCACGCGTGGCGGGCGTGGGAAATGATGGAGGTTTTGTTGTTGGTGCATTTTCCTTGAACTAGTATTTAAGTTACGGTCAAACATGTTATTGAACTAGACTTGGAGAGTTGGAATGGTACAAAGTACGAATAGGACAGTTTGTGTGATGAAAAAGTATTGAAGTAACCAAATGGGTCACTACCACAGCAGACATTGAAATCTTTGAACGTATTTATGAATAAATGCTACTGAGAAAACAAAACCTTTTAATATTGGCAAAACGACACTTCCCCCAATTTCTCTCTTCTCTCTCGAACCACACCTTCTCCTTGCGTGCCCATCACATTCTTCCGGATATTTCCTTTTCAAAGATCGTCTCCAAGATATGGAAATGGGTTCTCTAGATTCTTCACACTCTTCGATTTCCTTCACTAATTACTACACAGTTATGGACACTATCCAAAATAAAACAAGTAACTTTTTTTGTGATGGATGGAAGTGTTTTTGCATGGTTTTGTTTGCCTCGGAGGAACCTAAAAGTAAACATGTGTGTTGGGGTTCATTCCTCGTGGTTTTTCTGCGCAAAGAGGAATATATAAATAGGGTTATGTTGGAATCCGATGTTGAGCTCTGTGGAACGAATCACTGGAGTAAACCTCGCGGAGGTTTCTTAATGGCTCCTAATTACGCGACAAAATATATGACAACTGACCACAATCGACACAACAACATCATTTTATTGTTTTTATTCATCATCAACATTTGTCTCTCACTCACCAATTCCTAGTAGTGTGTTGCAAGATATTCCAGTTCATAGCGGGTAATTGGATCGCAGTGTGTTACTGTTTGACGATTTGAATTGCCCAATTACTAATTACATATCTTCTAATTTTTGCTATTCACCAAACACTGTTTTCTTCAACTTTTTTTTCCGACAGATACTAGTAATTTTTAAAAAGTGAAACTGTTTTATTTGGTAGTAGATAGTAGTCAATGGGAGCTACTGGGCGTTGACGCAAACTCACTTTCCTTGAACTTCAACCATTCAATCATGGTCAAAAAAATAGATGCTACCTACATAAAAAAGTATATTTTAACAATGAACTTTTATGGTAAATCGTGATGTACAATAGTACAAGTACCTAACTAAACAAGAAACTAGAGCAATGGAACCAAACTATTATGGTAAATTTTTCTGCTCATTAATTAGGTATTTAAAAAATAGTGACAATGTATTTTTTAAACATGTTTTTTATTCTACAAAGTTGGTGGTTTTGGTAATTTTTTTTGATAACTTTTTCTTCCAATTTGTAGTTTTTGATGAAGGGTGATATTCTGGTTCTTAAAATTATAAGTTGGTATTAAATCAAAATCTTAAAAGAAAAAAGGAATTAATAATTGAATATGTAAAATTTGTGACAGTTAAGTCTTGTTATGTTCTGTAATCCTCAAACATCAATTTCACATTTCTAGAATACACATCCTCGAGCCCATGATAGTGTAGTAGCCCATAAAAGGACATAAGGATGGTTGGCAACCCATTTCTTTATTCGTTTTGGGCTTTTATTGTCTGCACTCTCATAATTTCTGACTGCACTTCCATAATTTTCTCTATGTAAAAGTGACTCTCAAACAATCTATTTCCGAAGTTTTTGGAATTTCCAAAACATGATATTCAGAAAAAAAAAAAAATCAGAACAGGATTTTTGTATAAAATTTTCAGAACAAGTTTTTTATAACAAAACAAAGTTTTCTAAAATAGAGTTTATGAAACAATCTTTTCATAATACATATTACCTTTTTAGAACGAGTTTTCTGAAACGAGTTCTTTCTCAAAACGAACTCGTTCTTCTTTTTCTTCCTCTGTAATGGAAAACAGAGTGCATCATATCAGAAGCGGCGACGTTAATAATGATGGTAATGGTGACATGGTGTAATGAGAGAGATATTCTAGTCCGTTATTTTCTTAATCATGGGTAGAGTTAGTAATAAGAGAGGTGTAAGAAGAACAATCCTTTTCTTTTTGTTACTACTCACATTTGCCCATAAAAAAATTTCATCATTCATTTTGGCAACTCTATTCGCAAATAGATGAGAATAATAGAATGGTGGTACACAAATTAAAATGCGTGTATAATTCATTTTGGCAGCTGAATTGTTATGGAGAGATTTCATAATAAATGCCTTTATATTATAAATTAAATAGTTTTCCTTACTTGGATCGAAGAATTCTAATTTAACTTTGCTCCCAATAGCTTTAGTTCTCATATGATGTTCTACCTTAAAAAAAATTCAAATCAATGATATAAACATACTCTAATAACCACAAACAGATAAATATTCCTCGTGAACTCTCTTGAGCCATATGTACACACTCAAATACCGCACCACACATTATAAGAAGATCTTAGTCACAAAAAATAATTAGTGATCAATTAGATACCAATTTATAAACTAAAAATATTGGTAACTAGAATAATTTTTAAATTGGACACTATAGTGAATTGGTCTCTAAATTAATCATTCACATTAGCTGTCAAGGTTTTAGCTACCAAAAGGATTGGTTTATAAATTTGTATTTAAATTGTATCATTACCACTAATATAAGAAAAATGAATATAATATTCAATATAAGAGTTAAATATGGTATTAGTCCTTAAACTTAAGCGTGAAATTAAAATTCATCTTTATCTCAAACTTTTATACATTTTAAACTCTAAACTTTCAAAATAAATGAATATAGTATTTCTAATCCACTAAAATATATACAGAGTATTAACCCTATTCCACTTCATCCATCAAATAATATGAATATAGACATCACCATTGGGCTTAACTGTACATGCATAAAAAACTATGAATATAAACTTTTACCGTAATACACCGAAATAATCATAATTATCCATGCATAGAAGATATTATATTATGTTATATCTATACATTATATATTATGTTATATCTATACATTATAACTATGTAACATATTGTAGAAACAGCATTTCAAAAGCCTTGTAATATTTATGTTAAATTCTGTCTTTGATAAAATATCAAGGAAAAGTATAGCAAAACTGTGATCTTTCTTGAGTTGCTATGATGAGTATTGACCAATTATTACTATAAATAATTGGGTTATATTAAAACAATAATAGAATGACTTTATATATTACAAACTAATTATTGGAATTATTTGCATACTACCTCAACAACTGTAAGTGTTATTTTCATGTTTTTTGCGAATGCTTGTGATTTTGATTATGTGGATTTGATTATCTTATCTCCCTCGATTCTGGTATACATATGTTTCATATGTTTGCTTCTCGGTCTTAGTTCCTTTTCTTTTGTCATCATATATATTCAAGTATGTTCCAGAATTCGATAATGAAATTGCAATATGTCCTATATGTTGTACTACTTTTTGTCTTTTTGCTGGCATTTAATAGTCTATTGAAGATTTAAGGGTGGGAAAAAAAATGTGTTTGGGCCAAACTACTCTAATTTTGTTACGCTCTTATTCATTAAATATCCGTTACTTTTTTTCTCAACGAAAACATGATAGGCATTCAGAATTAAATATCCCTTACTTTAAATTTTTTACTTTTTTTATTTCCAATCTAAATTGGCAGCTGACTCAGTTTTGCTTTCAAGTGTTTTGTTTTTGGGAATGAATGGACACGACTTGGAAGTGATATTAAAAAATAGTGCAATCTGAATTCCTGTAATATGAGTTTGGATCTGTAAGGCCCCATTTTTCCTGCCCCTAAGTGGGCCTAAGGGTTGGCCCAATGTATATAAACCCTGCTATGTTGCCCTAATCCCACCTCACATTCACTCTTTCAGAAACCAGCCGCCATCCCTCACTACCTCTCACGAAAAGCTCTGCTAGGGTTTACCCTAAGGTCCCCCTCCTTCAAGCTCAAACTCAGTCCTACTCACGTAAGTCGTCCCTTGACTCATGCTTCTGTTTTCATGGTCTATGTTGCTGTTATTGTCAGGGTTTAGTAATAACCCGCCTCCTTTCTTCTGTTTTACCGTCCGTTCCAGCTGCTGACCACCCTAAGGACAGTTTGGTTTCCTGTGTGCGTGTTGGAGTGTTCCGCTAACTTGATTTCCAGGTACGGGAAGTTAGGGTTTCAGTCTTTTGGTGTTGTCTTGGCTGTTCTTGAGTGAGTTACTGATTTCATGAATAAATCCTTCGTTTTGGTGTGATTAAATGCTTTGTATGCTTGGTTGGTTCGTTATACATGGCTGTTACAGTGGGGAACAGTGGCGAGACCTGTTAATCTCGCCCAAGCGAGTCAATCTCGCCTAGGCAAGATGAAACAGGGAGCTAGCCTAGGGCCTCTGCACGAAAAGTCGCCCAGGCGACTCGCTCAACTTTTGAGCGAGCAGGCAACTCGCCCAGGCGAGAGGGATCTCGCTGTTGCTCATGCTCCTGCTTTTGTGCTCTCGCCTAGGCGAGGGGGAGGCTCACCTGAGCAAGCATGTCTCGCCTGAGCGAGACCCCTCAGCCTGAGCGAGATGCTGGGCGAGACAGTGCTGTGATTCGGATGTTTGATGTTCCCGAGTGATCCATGTTGGTTGAGTATGATTGTGTGATGATGAATATGTATATAATGGAGCATGAAGTATATTTTTGGCATGATTCATGAATTGTGGATGAATGGGTTGGTATGAGACTTAGCATGTGAAATGAATGTGTGGTTTGAGATTAAAGGGACATGGTATTGACATGAGACGAGACCCTAGACTCATGGGACGGTGATGATCAGAGGTATGGATTCAATAGGTGATGCGTATGAGGAATAAATCTCATGGATGAGTATGGAATTGTAAACATGCTTTTTGATGTTCTCTTAATGTTGTTTTATGAATGTTGGTCTGTGTCAGCGTGTAATTCCTTGGGGTCTCTAGGTGAGACCTATGGGGTCGCGCTTCAGTGGTCGGGACGTAATTCCATGGCCCCTGTTAGTGGGTGCCCGTGGTGGTGCCCCATCGGTATAACTAGGTAAGGATTCAAGGTAATGACTGCATCCTGACACTCTAAGGGGCCAGTTAGTCTCACTTAGAGCAGACTGACTCCTGTGGTGAGAGTAGCAGGAGGCCTGAAATTCATTAAGGGCTAACCTTGTGGTGAGAGAGATTTGATTCATCGTAACACTTGTAACACATAGCTCGGAGATGAGCAGCTCAGAGTCGAGCAGGGGTATTCACCACAAGTGCGAGCGTCCGCTGAATCCGACTAAGTTATACGTATCCGGATGAGTCGAGTCGAGTCGTAGTGTATTGAATGAAGAGTCATAACATGTCTGGTTGCTATGTGGATATGAGATGATGAAAATATATTTGATTGCATGATGAATATGTTGTTGGCTCTAGCTTACCCGTTTCGTTGCATGGTTGTGTTGTATGTGGCTGTTTTCCTTGCGATGATCATCAACTTGGTTAATGGGAGCAGATGGGCGAGGTTCTCATGGTCAACAAGCGAATGGTGATTTCCGCTGCTTAGCCATCTGGGCTAGAGTTTTCCTTGTGTTTTATTTAGGACTATGGCCCATGTATCTCTTTCTGTATTTCTACGCCACACTCTATGTTGTATTCGTATTCAGCTTTCCTTTGGCATCGTGGTGTACCCGAGTTTTGTCGGGGTGGTGTTAAAGACTCCAGGACTACGCTACTGTACTTATATTGTGTGACGTCTTCCTTTAATTTCGCTTAATAATTAAATGGGACGTTACAGGATCCCTATAATGCTACCGATGTATCTCTTGAGTTTAGTTTAAACTTTCTAAAAATTTGGAATGTTGGAATGGCCAAATTTTAAGACGGAAGGCATGTGGCAGTGATATATATATAAAAAATTATGTTAAAGAGAATTAGTGGACATTAATTATCCTTCCTCAAGAATTATGTCAAAAACCAAATGCAAACATTGCCTACATTACTTTCAGAGATAATGTTTTTAAGCATTCTGATGTTATGACTACTAATTTGGTACATTTTGATGAGGTAGAATTTAGTAGTTTACTTAAAAAATTATATAAGTTTATTATATTAATAATAAGTATTCTTTTTTCAAGTGGTGCTCCGTCACCAAAGAGGATTAAGCGAGAGATAAGAGTAGTTAGAAATATAGATTCAAGGTCCATGTGTTGATGTTTAGTTTAGTTTTTTTTTTTCTTTCAGGAAGGTTCTGTACGAAAGTAGAGGATTTAGATCTTGAAATTTGGGGATTCTCTTAATTTTGAAATAGAGTAGATGTTGTAATATAAATGTTTTGATGTCCGAGAAAATAGACATAAATGTTTGAATGTCTTGATTTTTCTTGATTTGGTTTCATTTGGATTTTAAGTTTATAATTGGTTTGTGATGGAGGAATGGTCTGATTTAAGCTCAATAACATATAAGCCGAGTATTATCTTGGTCTACAATGTTTTTACAGTGGCCAGTGCATACGTTTAATTCAAGCCTATGACCATTTTATCATTTTGAATTATTTGGATTTAAATATTAATTAGATGGCAGATTTGAGATGTGGACAATTCAATATTGGCCTGGTTTTATATTTTGTAATTTCACATTGTTATATCTTTATATTATTTGGGTTTACTTTAAAATCGATTTTGGAGTTTCTTCTTGCACCTCCAAACATTTCTCTTGCACTCCAAAACAATTTTAAATTTCTATTTTGCTCTTAAGTTAAAAGTAACTTCATTTTTACTTTTTGTAATTGACCCCGTCCCTAATTTTTTTTTTAAAGGATGTTAATATCTAGTGTCTTATTTTGTTTTACAAATATCGATATCTAATATATTTTTTTTACTCAACATGGATATCGACGTCCGATATTATGTACTTTTTTAATTAATGGATGTCGACATTCATATTTAATTTTGATATACGGAGGTCGGCATTTGATACACTATTTTTTTTTTAATTTTGTTCTCGTTATGAATATAACATCTCATATTGTATTTTTTTTTATTTATGGATGTCGACATCCGATTAACAATATTAAAAAATTTATATATATATATATATATATATATATATATATATATATATATATATATATATATATATATATATATATATATATAGACATACAATATAAAATTAATATATTTTTTCTTTATATTTTAAGAATAAAATAAATATTAATATATATTTATATATATATATATATATAAAATTTATTTTTATGTAATATATCGATATATCAATACGAGAAATTAAATTAAAAAAATTAATTTTTTAATCAAAGAAATAAAAAACGGTAAAGAGAAAAAAATTATATACATATATTTTTTTTCTTTTTCCTTATTACATTTTTGTTATTTTGTATTTTGTTTTTTAATTTACCTATTTTTTTTATTGCTACAAATTTATTTATGGTTTTATTTTTTAATTTGTTTGATATTTATTTTTAATATATATATATATATATATATATAACCCTTTTTTTTCTTTTTTGTCTCAAACCATTTTGGCCTGACCTTCTTAAATAGGCCCAAGGAAAACCCCCAAGGAAAACCTCCAAGTGCGTCGATACTCACGAGACAATAATGAATTTCAAGTTCAAGAGATGTTTTCTCCACATGATCACCGCCTACCAATGTCTTTTACAATTAAATTAAATGATTGGTGGTGTGATTGTGGTCATTTTCAAGCTGTTCGACTGCCTTGTCATCACGTAATAGTTGTTTGCTCTTTCTCACATATAGACCTAACCTCATAATCCACCCAATTTATAGCCTCTACAACATCAACAAAGCATATGAAATACAGTTTCATCCGGTTAGGAATAAAGAATATTGGTCCATATACACCGGACCAAATTTTATTCCAGACCCAAACATGCGTCGTAGGGTAAGGGAAAGACCACCAACTAATAGAATCCATAATGAGATGGATGAACCAAATCCAAACAGACGAAGCAAAAGTTCATATTGTAGAAATGAAGGACATCATAGGGGCAATTGTCCCTACCGTCAGTAATTTATTATTTTATCCAATTTTCATGTAACTTTTATTATATTATTTTCATTATGTAATTTTTATTATGTATTGGTTGCGAATTTTTATTATCTTATTTTTATTATGTGATGTATTTTTTTAAATTAATTTATTATACTAATAAAAGAATCCCAACAAATTAAATATACTATACAAAAAATTTGAGAAATGTAAATGATTGAAAAAACTGAAAATTGAAAATTTATAAAACATAAAATAAAACTGCAATGAAAAAAAAAATCAAAAACTGAAATCGGCCTCCTGCTGGACGACTTCATCACGCTACATGCAAAAACCGGCCGGAGGCCGGACGACTTCATTTAAAAAAAAAAGGGGGGGAACCGGCCTCTGGAGGACGACTTCACCTTAATGTCGTCCTCCCACCGGACGACACGACCCACTTTTACAATATTACTTCAAACAGATCCCTTTTTACAAATACGCTGAGAAAGTGACCCCTTTTTACAAATTTTCCCACATTTATTAATTAATTAATTTTCACGGGTCTTACATCCCTCCACCAAACTCTCTAGATGCTCCACCACCGGGTAACTAGAACTTGAAACTCAAGTTCTTTCATGTTCCTTTTCTGCTCCTAAGCTTGGTTTCATGTTGGTCCCAACCATAATCTCATTTTTTTTCATTCCTATATGTTATGTTTCCAGCTTCTTAAAGTTGCTCTTGGTCTTGATTCTCCTCCGCTAAGGGTTCCTTAAGTTTAGCTCCACTCAAAGGTAAGGGAAGCTAGGGTTTATTTTTAATGTTTTCTTAGTATCTGCCTATTTTCAGTTCAATTTCGCATTTATAATGCTTGTATGCAATTGTGGTTGTTTGGAAAATATTGAGATGTTATTTGGTTTTGAATGTCTAGTTGTTGCATGCGTGAACAATAGCGAGAATTGGTATTTTTGCCAAAGCGAGCACGTCTCGCCTAGGCGAGAGTAGCAAATTTAAAATCCGATTAATTATATGTAGAAATCCAATTAATTTTTAAATTAATATAAATTAAAATTTTTAAGTAATATAACATATATTAATCAGATGCAGAAATCTGATTAATGTTTTTTTAAATGTTTTTCGTGTATTGGAAACCGGATGCCAATATTCGTGAAAAAAACAAGTAACAATAGATGTCGACATTTGTAAATGAAAAAAAATTAATTCTGAATGTCGACATCCGTAACGGGTACAAATTAAGAAAAATAAAGTACCAGATGTCAACATCCGTTGAACAAAGGTACTAGATGTTGACATCCGGAAGACAAAAAAAACTTGGGGATGGGGTTAGAGAGAGAAAAAAATGTTGTTATTTTTTAGTGAGGAGCAAAATGAGAATTTAAAATTTTTTAGGATGTATAAAAGAAGTGTTTGGAGGTGCAGGGAGAGGCCTCCTTTAGGTTTAGGCCATTAGTAGGTTTTCCTTTTTTGTTCGCAAGGCCAATTCAGGCTCATTTCACTTTAAGCATAATTACATTAACATGATCCAATTTCCTTTATCAATAAATAAAAAAAAAAGTTAGTTTCACATGTCATTTTAATAAACTTTGGATATCAATAGTTTAAAAAAACATGAGTACTTAAGCGATCGTTCGCATCAGTCTAGTACTTAATATCTATTTTTTTTATAATAATAAATAATTAAAATATGTTTTTAGAAGGTACAAGTAGTTGAGCGATGTCCGCATTAACCTAGTACTTAATGTCTTTTATTTTGTTCAAAATATTTCCAAAATTAAAAACATCAATACCTATTCACTTAAGCTCAGTTCTCATTAGCATTCCCTTTCTTTCACCTTTCTTTCACCTGTAGCTCAGTTCTCTTTTTTAAACACCTTTTGCGTTTGCCATGTCCTTTCTTCCTTCTCTTTAAAGTATAAAATGTAGTTCTTAAGGTCTTCATAAGTCATGGGTCATGCCCAGTTGTATTGATTCAAGTTGTCAAAGTTATCCAATAATCTAAATGGCATGTTTGTCATGGTCCTAGACGTCCTAGGAAAATATAAAAGAGCAAAATATAGCAACAAATATAGATGACACATATTGTCTACATCGTCATCCTCATCGTCACTCTGTAAATAAAAATATATCCTATCAACAATGTCATCTATTGTTATTGGTTGATGTTCAAATAATGACCCGATCACACCACACACAAGACTATCAAATCGAACATCATCACCAACACCATTCAATCCCAAACAAACACAAACATCTAAAATAGATAATCATACCAAATGCTGCTTGATACATATACTTTCATGTTCAGGCACCCACTGACTAAAAGTGTACTTTAACAACACTCCATTAATATCCAACGATTTCTCCATCTGAACACACCATCTAAATGGAGTGACTCCAATTCGAGAGCGGTGTGTGGGTCTCAATAAACCATTTACTTGAACAGTGTAGTCTATTTTTCAATGGTTGCGAACAACAAGCTAAAAGACCAATGAAAAAGTTCAAAAACCAATTGTCAACGAAGAACAAAATATCAACTTAATTAACTAAAATAAATAAATGGACCAAATTCAAAAACATTTATCTTCCTTGACATCCATTCTTCTTCTTCTGCCATAGCAATCCTCAAATCACCTCCTAAAATAAAAACAATACCTAACTATATATATATATATTATGCTTTCAAATATAATACAACAAAAGACCACAATATAGGGACGACTATAGATCAATATGGACATTGTAAGTGTTTAAGATTTTTACTTCCAATTGCCATTATAATCAATTTCCATCCTTCAAACTATCCAGATTATTCTCAATGTCACAACTCACTATCTCAAGGTAAAAAAAATGTACAGTAAAAAATGGAGGCAGAGACACGCAATTGTTCCATTCTCAAAATTTCCCTTTGTTATCAATTAAATGTTATCCTAACACAATCAATCACCAGGAATCCAAATGTTAAAAAACATTAAAAACAAGGACTAGTCACATTATTTAAATCAATCAACGAAGGGGTCAAATTAGAATCCCCTTTTAGAGCAAATAACCAATTGGACAACGCAACACAAAGGGACACAACCAAATCAACAAAACCATGTGTGCACTCATAAAACCTAAAGGAGAAAGGAGAAGGCAACACAAGGGTTCAAAAGTGCCAAACCTCATTTTTGAATTCGACAGCGGCATCAACGAAAAAGGGAATGGAGGAAGATCAATAATGGGGCTTCGTTCGCTATGGGTCGCAAGGCTTCCAGAAGGCCAACACATTGGGGGCTCGTCTATGGGGTTCCAGATTGAGGGTTCGAGAATGGGAGATTGGTAACAAAGATGGAGTTCGAGAGTTCAAAACGATAGTTGCAAAGTGGGGTTTTGTTCGACAACTTTTGGCTTCGAAAATATTGGACTTGCAAAATGGGGTTTTGATGGAAGAATTTGAGTTTCAATAGTGGAGTTGAGATGCACTGAGGATAGGAGCGTGATAGATTCGAAAATGTAGGAATGTGAATATTATGGTTGCAGCTTTTCAATCCCACATCCCACACGCGAACATATAAACTCAATTTCTCTCATTTAGTTTAAAATTAATTTTAAATTAAAATTTATATTTAAATAGCCACGTACACCTACCACGTTGAGTGGTAAAAAAAGTGATATAAAAAAAATGTCAAGTAATCATTTTCCTTATAAAAATTCAATTACTAATTGACTTCGTAAATTATAATACTTTAAGTAGAGTAAAGATGACCTCAATAATTTATGTTTCCCAAATTAGAAGTACATTTTTCGATAATGTTCACGCAATCTTAATCCCACATAATAAAGTTAGAAAAATGCATTTCATAATAAACCTAAATTTTTAACTTCTAATTAAAATATTTACTACTTATGGAAAGAGAATTAATGATTAGTTACATAAAAAATTATTAAACATAATCATTTAATAAAATTAATAAATATAGTATACTAACTTCATAAAAAAGTTATCATATTGTTATGAATTAATGGTCATCTATTGATTTGATACAGTTATTGATATGATATAATTCATATGATTTCCATTACTCTTTATTCTTTTATGTAAATATTAGTATTAAATATTTGATTGATTTGTATCTTTTATGGGTTACATGTTGTATGTATAGATAGGACTCTTCCTATCAATAATAACCCACAGAAAAGTTGCTCCATATTCTCTCATTATCTCTTCTTCCTTCTCTTCTACTCTTTATTATTAACTTTATTTTATAACACGTTATCAGCACGATGTTCCAACCAACCGAATGCTAGTGAAAGCTATCTAATGATAGTACTCTACGTGTCTTAATTCAGGCTCTTTCTAATCCTTTCTTCTCTTACAATTTTATCTTATTTTCTTATCCTTGTGTTGTGATAAAAATTGGTTGACTTTATCAACTTTCATCTTCATCTTACTATTATTATTTTTATTATGATGGTGATTATTATTATTATTATTTTATATGTTAGTTCTAAACATGCCAAACGTTGTAGAATTTGAATTTGTAACTCTGGATATTACAAGGAAAAATTAATTATATTGGATATTAAAGATTGAAATACATTTAGATGCAATGGGTCTCACAAATATTTTGAATTTATTTCATGTCTTTGTATGACTGAACAAAACAGTGAAGCTTTTGATGAAATATCATGAGATCCGTCCATTCCCAGAAGTGGATGTAGCAATATTTCTTGTTTATATTTTCATGGTCATATTCATGGCCTTGACTGTGGTTGTGGTCATGCTAAGAATCATGATTGTGGACATGGTCATAAATAAAATTTCAAAAAGACACATTTTATTACCAAAAGTGGAACAATGTGAAAAAAAAGGAAAAGAAAAATGTGGTGTAAACCTTACCTTACAGGCCAATTTTGTGAGGTTGAGTCAGACTTAAAGTCCACTTCTTAACATGGTATCAGAGCCATTGTTTAAAGCCTATCCTAGGGAGATTTGTGTTTGTCAGGCATATAGTTCCACCTGCTATCGGACCGCTATCAAACCATCCATTAATGTCTAGTCCCACGCACAAGATGTATATCACAAAATGATAACATAAGTTATCATTACATTGGTAAAAAATACTGTCGTACATAAAGGCATCTTAAAATATAAGGAGAAGAACATATAATGATGAAATCGTTAGATACAAAACACAATTGGTTACTCAAGATTTTTCACAAAAACCTGATATTGATTTGTGAAAAGACATATTTAATGGTATTAGATGCAATGCAACAACATAGTAAAATTTGATTATCCTAGTTGCACAACAAGGTCTGTATTTACATCTAATGGATGGTGTTACAAACTATTTGTACGGGTCCTCTTGATATTTATATAAAAATCCTTGAAGGATTTAATTTGTCCAATAAGACAAATTCTAAATAGGGTTATTCAATAAATTTGAATAAGACATTTTATTGATTAAAGCAATGAGAACGTGTGTAGTATAATCGTCTTATTGGAGAACTAAATTGAATAAAAAATAATAAAAAAACCAAAATAAACTAAAATAACAAATTAGAGAACTAAATCATTAATTAAGTCTTTATTAAAATAATCTTCATCCGTATGACTTTTTACTATAGTTAAAATAATATTTATTTACTAAACTTTTGTGTTTCAAAGATAAAAATAATTTTTTTATTTTGTACCTATTTTTTAAAGATAACATTACTAATTATTGTTTAAAATTTTAAATTAATAAAAAATATTTTTTATTTTAAAATTATAATATCCAATATGAGAAGAAATACGCATATTATCTTAATTTTACATTATTTACTATAATTTTAAATTATTTACTATTTTAAAAAATTTATTTTATTTTCAAATACATAAATTGTTTAATATTAAAAATTTGGGTTTTCATAAATATCTTTTTTATTTAGTGGTATTGACTTCAACTAGAGATGGCAAATAAACCCGCCCCGTGGGTATTGCCCGAACTTGTCCCTGTTTTGACGGAGAATCCCCACATTGATTGGGTATGAGTATGGGTATGGAGAATCCCCGACTTTTTCAATTGGCTATGATGATGGTTATGAGGATGTACATATCCCCGCCATAACACTCGTCCCCGCCATATCTCCTTCATCATTTGAATTATTAAAATATTCACAATTAATTAAGTAACCTTATATATATATATATATATATATATATATATATTCAATTTTTTATTTCATCTAATTATTTGGTTTGTCATGAAACTCATTCGCATCTTCAATATATTTTTCATCTTTTATCATAACATTTATGTAATTATGTTAAAATGATGTATGTCATTTAAAAAAAAATTATGTCTCATATTTGAATATTTCTATTATTTTTTAATATTTTTATTTATTGTATATTTTCCTTTCACATGAGTATGTTTAATACTCTCAATTTAAGTGTTTAATAGCATAAACCTTTAATTTACTAGGTAATATAAAAAAAATATTTACTTATTTTAATTAATTTTTTTCATTTGAAGAACTCTTTTGTTTCGCTAAAACAATTATTTCTCAACTATTGAGTATATATGTTGATATTTGTAAAGTGTTCTTAGATGTCTAAGGTATTTTTCATCTTATCATACCCTTAATTATACATTTGTTTTTCTTTGTGCGATTTCTTTCAATAGTTTCTAAGACATACATTTGTTAATTTTTTAATATTTTTATTTGTTGTTTATTTCATCATGTAGAATACTATTTTAGTATATTTTATCTAATTATTTTTTATTTTTTAACTCATTATATCAATCATACTATAATTTTTCACTATAATTGTATAAATAACTTTTATTTACTACAATATCAAAATTTAATGTAATTGCCATGAATATTTTTTTATCACCATCCAACATATATTGGAGTTCAAAAGATACAATATTCATGTTAAATTTTTTTATTATGTTTATTATTTGTTATTTGCGTCATTTTGATTAAGTGATGTATTATCATTTTTATTAGTGTATAAAAAAAGAGATTCATTAGAATTTAAAAAATTGAAGTAAACAAACATTTAAAATATAATTTAATTTGAATATTTGTTTTCCTTTAAATTTTTTTAAATTTTATCAATTAGGTTTCATTAATGTTTGAAGTTTGCAAATTTAGAAAATGTTTTAGTTCTCATGAAATTTTATTTGGTATTCCAATCTAAATTGTAAACAATTATAATTTATTTCAAAATATTTGATATCGAATAAACAATCATCCTCCTAATATTGAATATTTGATAATATTATGTTTCATTTACCGTAATTTTTTATTATTTTATAAAAATTAATTAAAATTTATATTAAAGTAGTAAGGAAACGGGTACGGCTATGGGTACGAGATTATACCCGTTACCTAGTGGGGATGGAGATGGGTATAAAACTTTAATACCCGTTAATTTTAGATATGAGAATGAAAATAAATTTTTTTACGGGATAAATATGGGATAGTGAAATTCGTCCATACTCCGTTGTCATCTCTAACTCCAACTTTATAGTTTCAAAATTATACAAAACATTTTAATAAAAAAGATAATATTTTTTACAATTATAATTTTATCATGTGCATTAATAATAACTTTCGAAAAAGAAAAGGGTAATATTTCTCACATTTTAAAATGTTCTTGAGATGTTATTTTTTCTCTCAGCTGTCGTGTCTTGTCTCATCCTTACCCTGTCCTTTTCCCAAGTACTGTAGCCGTTCCCCACTCTCCCTTCAAAACAAACTTTGCAGACAATCTCCTGTCACAACCCTACCTCACTTATCTTTTACCTCTTTCCCATGTTTTTCATATATCTATGTTTAAACATATTATTAATTAATTAAAAAGCAAACTCATCTGTAATATCTATTTAAAACAATCTGTTCTAAAATTAAGTTATTTAAAAAATTGAAAGTAAACAGCATAAGGGATTTTGCAGGAAGAAAATATTATAAGGGAAACTAAACAGCAGAGGACTCTGCAAAAGTCTTACAAACCTGATCTTCTCATATCCAAACTCTTATTAGCCGACCAAACCAAAAGCAACACAAAAAACAGAACTCACTACTCTTTCTTTCTTTCTCTCTCTCTCTCTCCATGGACTTGCACTGGAAGCAATGGAGAAATCAGCAGGAGTCAGAGCAACAACAACATTCCCCAAACACGCCAAAATTTCTCCCTCAACACCATCCACCACCTGCCTCTGCACCACTCTCTCTCTTTCTACCTCAACCCACCACTCTGCCATCGTTTTCTGATTCCACCCTTACTTCTTCTGCACCTCCCAGATTTCCCAGTAAGATTTTCCACGTCCCCTTTTCTTCTCGTTGCTAAAGAAACAAACTTTTTGATGGATTTGCTCATGGTGTTTATGCGCTTTGTTTTCAAAGGTTGTCTCTTTTTGTTGTCTCATTAGGGATCGAGAGTTGTTTCAGCTTTGCACAGTGGCAAGAGCTTGAGTTGCAGGCTCTGATATTCAGGTACATGCTGGCCGGTGCTCCTGTTCCTCCTCAGCTGCTTCAACCAATCAAGAAAAGCTTCCTTCATTCCCCTCTCCCTTTCCTTCATCTTTATCACCCTCCTTGTAAATTTCTAACCCCATTTTCCTTCTACTTTCTAATGGTAGTCAATAGAAGATGAACCGTTTATGTTTCACCACATTTATCAGTTATTTTGTTTTCTGTCTATCAGGAACAGAACTTAATTAAATTCACTTTGATAGTAGTTTTCTATTTTTTTTTTCTTACTGATTATTGTGATGATTTTGTTAGAATTTTATTTCAGTAGTCTTTATTAGGGGAATTACTAAAGTGAAATTGATTATAATTTATTTCAGAATCGACTAAAAATATTGTGTTAAGTTGTTTAATATTCTGTCAAAAGACTGTATTGAAGTTTAATCCTTATATAAGACATGGTGATGAGAGGTTGTTTCAGTTTTGTTCATGATATAAAGTTCGAATTTTGAATATGCAAAATGTTTAAAATATTGAAAAAAAGAAGAATTTTATCATTCATATAGTAATCAAGTTAAGCGTAGTTAGGATTACTTTTGTTACTTTTCTTCTATTTGGTACTTTCCTTTGGGGTGTTTGCTTTACAAGGGTAGTAGAATACGAAAGGTTAGTTTCTAGGCCATAATACCTTAGCCCATTAATGTAAGTTCATTTGGGTGAAAGAATTCTGAAGAAAGAATTGATTTTTTTTTTTGGCATCAGTGTTGGAATCAGGGTACTATTGGGGAAGAGAAGCAGTGGATCCGGAGCCAGGGCGGTGCCGGAGGACGGACGGGAAGAAGTGGCGGTGCTCGAGGGAGGCGGTGGAGGGTCAGAAGTACTGCGAGCGGCACATGCATCGTGGCCGAAACCGTTCAAGAAAGCCTGTGGAACAACCTCATGCATCTTCTTCTCCATCCTCTGCTTCCTTCAAACATCATCATCTCCATCACCACAATCAAATGTATGCCTTCACATTGTGAAGTTTGTTGCATTTCTTTTTGAGTTTCATTTTCAATTATGTGGAATGCTATGTCAATTGGTCAACCACCATAGCTTACCAAAAGGGTTGCTGCTTCATAGTGTAATGAAAGTTCTTCATCCAAAACATAGCTGTTTTGTTCCTCCTTCCTGCAATGTCCTTTCGTGAAAACTAAGCTGTTTTTACTGGTTTCCCTGTAGTTCCTCTGGGGCCAAGGCTGACAGCAAGAGCTTGTCTGAAAACCGTGATCATGTGGATGGGGATGGCAGATCTGATAGCCATGTCCTGAGGCATTTCTTCGATGATTGGCCAAAGACAGTGCAAGAAGAAGAACATGGTGAAAGCAATGGTAGCAAGAACAACAACACTGGAACATATCTTTCGATGTCAACACAAGGAATCACTTCCTCGGATGTGTCATTGAAACTGTCCACTGGTCATGCAGAGAATACATGCCACGTGGGTTCAGTTGGAGGACCACTTGCAGAGGCACTGCGATCATCCACCGCCACTTCTTCACCAACCAGTGTTCTGCTGCAGTTGCCAACTACTTCTGCTTGCGACACCAGCGTCATCAGCACCTAAGAGTTGCTGGGGTTTGTGAGATTTTTTTGTTACTTTGGAGAATTCTTGGACATGTATGCTGCAAATAGTTTTTGTTACTTTGGAGAATTTTTTGGCATGATAATAACTAAGGAGAATAGTTTGAGTCCTCTCAGCTGAGTGAATAAGCAACTTTACCAATTTCATGAATGTAAAAAATTCTAATGGTATGAGTAATAATAGTTTCTGATTAAAGAATAAGACTACAAATGTTTGACACAGCGTTTGGGTTGGACTTTCAGAAAAATATATAGAAAACGTAAAACGTTCACTCACAGTATTCTGTTGTAAAGCTTCTTGTATGTTTACTTATATATGGAAGAGTCGAAAATGACAAACACATTAAATTCTCTATCTTTAACTGTGCAAAGACTTTTGACTTGCAACATTTGAATGAATTCTTAGTCAACTTGGATGGTTAACGGCTTTAAATTGTGGTTGCATTCAATTGGCAAAATTGCGGGTAGTTGAGGACATATGCGCCTATAATTGCGAAGTGCAGTATTGTGGTGAAAACTTCAGAAACTGATGAACATATAATTTATGAAAGGAGTTGTAATAGGTATGTTTAGAAGTGTGATAATTTCTTCAATGGATCTTCTAAACTTAACATATAATTTGACGATTGTTTTGAAAGGAAATTGATACTTTACAAGTTCCCATTTCACATACATGAATGTCCATTAAGATCTCAATAGCATCATACCTAACTAGACCTTGATATGTTTAAGTTGGTAGTAGTACAAGTTCTTCAGTGTTGTGTTGTTTTGAAGACCCACAACAAATTTCACTTTTCTATACATTCATTACTCAAGGTGCAATTGTATGAGATCTGAAAGAGTTTAGGAGATGCACATAGAAAGTGAACACCTTCCTCACTTGTGTGATTTGGCCATTTACAAAAAGAACAACCAAATAAGAAATAAAATAATTCTTACTTTCTAGGATGCAACGTTGAAAAGAATATGTTTTGGCTTGATGACTTTAATTTGGTGTGTAGTTCAATTTATAAATGAAGAAGCATAATGGTTGTATATGTAGTGTAAATACAATACGTAATGAAAAAATTGAATAAGAGACACACCTCTCATCTAAGATCACTTTTGTGAGATCTTGACGTTAAATAAATATTTTAAGTAAAAGATATAATGATTTATTAGTTATATAATTTAGAAGATTTATTTTATTTAAAGAAGTTCTAAAAGATAAAAGGGTTTAGTAATTATTTAATTAAAGGATTTATTTTATTTAAAAGATTTTGATAAGAGATAAAATTATTTATTATTTAATTTAAAAGGTTTATTTTCTAAAAAATAAGATTTGAGGAATAATTATTCAATTAAACTTGTTATGTTATAATGTTAAATTGGAACTTTTAATATCATTTAAATGCACTATAAAAATATTTTCTTAATTGTTTAATATTTTCTTTTACTTCTTGTTATACATCTCTAAATACATGTTAATCCTTATTAATTCTTGACTGTTTTTGCCCAAAAAGATTGTAAATTTGAATGAAAGATCACTTAGAAACAAAATATAAATGATTTACAAAGCTAGAAGCATTCTTCCACTTTTTCTTCCTCTGTTCTTCTCATGTCTGAAGATTTGGAACTGTTTCTGGATTGTGGGTTCGAGACAATTTTACTAAAAAATGGCTTGCTGTGTAATATTACTATAATTACCAAAGTGAAATGATATTTTAAACTGTTAGAATAAAGGAGAAAACAAGAAGAAACCAGTGCATATGTATCTTGGACATTGCGTGTCCTGAAACCAAGCAGAAGTTGATAAGAAATAAACACAGACAAAAAATAAGAAACCATAAGCACAAAAACACAAATTCTAAATCATGAATTTTAAGACGAGATATAAAAATAATTAAGGTATGATGAAATGTATATTTTGTTTCCTCTTCCATACATGATCCACGGGTAGATATAGAATCCCACACAGAAAAATCTCACCAACCTAATCAGTTCACTCAGAAAGAAAGAGAAGAATCATTGTTGTTAAGCAGTAAAATGAAAGATTAAGATCCATAGGATTGGGGAAAGGAATAGTTCCATGTTTTATTAACCACCTAAATTTCAGATCAACACAAAATATCTCATCTCTAAATGCTCATGAGATCTAAAGCTTAACAACTTGACTACGCCATATGCAAGCAAAAATATCAGAAGTATCAAACTATTCTGCTAATACATCTGTATCACGAATAATCTTCTGTGAAGGAAGAATAATTGCAGCCACTGGTTTATCTTTAAATCCGCCACCTTCATCAATGATCAGCCTTAAGCCTTCTATATGAAGTTTGGCATGGTGACCACTCACAATGATGGTTGGACTTGTAGTTAGTTCCTAAAAGAACACAATAAGCCAATTTATTTAAAGATTCTACAGAAGAAAAAATAAATGCATAAATATCCTTTTAGTCCTTAAAAATATAGTTTTCCCTATTTAAAACCATATGATGTAGCAGTAACATTATAATATGCAGTAACTTATCACCTCTGGAATATCCCACACAGTCTTTCTCCCACTTAGAGCCTCCACCTTAGGCACCCGAGTATCTCGAGCTTTCAAAAGTTTTAACTGCTCTTTCACATCTACTTTTTTCTGCAAACCAGCATGAACAGCAATCAACTTGCAGCACTTGCTTCCATCTTCAGTGTTAATGAAGACATCGTCCTGGCAAAATTTGATCCAGAGAATTTTCAGCAATTTTCAATCTAATTCAAATCATTAAGCAAACGAAACAAGGACTGCCAAATCAAGAGGCAACCAGATAACTTGGAAATCTGTTATATGATACGAAGCATAAACACAAAGAGGCAAACAAAGTAAGCCTCACCTCTTCATGGACCCAAACCAAATCAGTCAGAAATTTCTTATGCTCATCAGGAACAGCCTTAACCAAATCTGCATGCAATGAACTGTCCTTCAGTCCAGAAAACAGTACTCAATTTAAAAGAAAGCGCTAGTGAGACTTCAAAACAGTACTCATACATTATACTTCTAGGACAACCAAGATCCCCTAGCTATATAACTATAACTATAATTCACCAATGCCATTCATAGTAAACCTGAAGCTATATAAAACTGCACATACTAAGTTACAAACCAAGTTATCAAGATCAATGAAACGAAGCAAACTTCACCACAACCTCAACATTTCAAAAACCTTGACATGTCAAAATAACACAATTAACAGAATTGACATGTCAAAACCTTGATCAATGAACACATGCAATTTACTCTTCTAATTAGCGCTATTATGACTTTCTTTAAATGTATCGGAAAGTTTAACCGGTTTCCTATCATCTTTCCTTATCGGGTGCTACACCAATTTTCTCGAGTCCAGATTCTACTTGATTCTTTGGTATGATTCTCTGTTCAACATTAAAAATGCACTATAAAAAAACCACCGAGGAATACAAATTCAATCTTCTCTTGTATGTATATTATTCTATATGTTGTCATTTATTGACATTTATCTTACTATTCTCAGTTTTTGTATGAAGTAAATAAATGCTTAAGGCATCAAATTTATATCAATCAATTGATTTATTTTTCTCATTTCAAAAATCTATCCAATCAGAAAATATTTATTAGAAATTAAAATATTATCCTCCTTTCCTTCAATGAAACCCAATTCTAAATCATATCCCACAAAATCCAAACACCCATGTCCTTAAAATTTGTTGATGGATCTTGGTAACACCCTAAGACATTGGCTATGAAATATCTCAGGTACGATTAATCAAACACCCATGTCTTTCCAAATTAGTCAATTCTTTTATCACCAAAATATTTGAGTTTCATAAATATTGTTATCCTATAAATAATAAAGAATCATTCTAAATATAATGTTTGCACTCTGATAACAGATCATATCTGCCATACACTGATAATATATCCTATCAGTCATACACCTTTAGTTTTAGAAGTAAACTTACCATGCATGATTACTTATGTTTGAATAAGAAGTTATCTAATATAAAGTTAAATTAAATTCCAATTTTTAAAATAATTATTAAAACAACTAACTTACTTAAAATACATGATAATCGATAATTTTACTTGTAACCATTATAAGAGCTTGAGACATTCCTACAAAACTTCAGTTCTTTGAGCTGGTTAATCTCAGAGCAAGGGTATGATAATCTATAACTGAATATCACTTTGAAGAAAAACTTTGAGAAAATATAGATTGGTTTTACAGTATCATACAAATTATGTGTGATTTAAGCTCATAGTGTATATAGTGTGTGATCATTAAAACTTAAAATCTTTTTCTTTCAATGTGAGTTATAAGTAAATTGAATCCGCAGGAAAGGAAAAGAAGAAGAAAAGAATCAGTGGTAGGCAAAGCAAAGAACAAGAGAGGCTAACCAGCGGAACCATGGGGAACTCCATAGGATTCAAAGGTTGGCCCAGCGTCGTAAATCGACCCTTGATATTCCGTCCCCTTGACAGTGTTAAACCTCTCCTTTATCTTACCACTCCACCTTCGACCTTGCAGGTGCATATTCTCGAACCCCTCACCACTGAACCACCCTTCACGTTCCTCGCTAGCCGAGTACTCCTTCCACCCATCCGAGAACGGCGACCCGTCCGGAGGTGGCGGCAGGAGGTGGAGGAAGGCGGCGAAGGCCAGGTCGTGGTTGCCGGAGAGGAAGACGTGCTTCTGCCGCGGGTAACGGGAGGGCAACGCCACGAGGAAATCGATGACGAGGCGGGTGTCGGGACCGCGGTCGCAGTAGTCGCCGAGGAAGATTACGGTGGCCGTTTCGAATTCTGATCTTTCGATGCTGCGTTCGAGATTCGACCATAGATTATTCAGCTTCGTTATGAAGCCGTGGATGTCGCCTACGCAGATTACAAGCCTGGGTTTTGGGTTTGGGGGCTCTGACATTGGTGCTATTTTCTGGGTTTCGGTTTGGTTCCAAGTGTTCTACTTGGTCAGTTTTGAAGAGTTTTATTTATGCACGTGTCTTAAGCCAGAGGAGGGGATTCGGATTCTTTATACATCACACATTCTACGGTTGTTATGGTTCTTATGGATCGGTTGCATTCTATTTTCCAAAAGCTTGAGAAATAACGTAGTTCTTACGATTTCAGTTCACAATTTTGTTAAAGAAACACATTATATTTGATCAGATATCGTTCCCAGATCATAGGATGTAAACAGTGGCGGATTAATCTAAAGTTTAATAAAACTGATTTAATTTGCGATTCGAATTTGTGCTTTAATTAGTTCTGAATTACACATCTTATATTTTTCATGAAAACAAACGGCAAATACCCAAAATAGCACTCAATCATGAAAAATCCCTCCCGGTGCGATTCATGGTAGAATGGGTGATCAATCTGTCAGACATGCACAGCCTTTACAAGGAACAGCCTCTGACTTGAAGGCTGTATATTATATTATGACAGTATCTAGTGAAAAGTTTGTGCACGAGATTCCTCAAACTTCTAAAATATACAATTTCATAGTTTTGTTAACTTCATCCTCCAACTTATTTGATTACAAGGTAATTTCATGACAAATTTAGTACCAAAATTATCTTTCAAGTGCATGTTTAACACATTCTGCACTCACCCTTTTAGAGTCCGCGCAATACATTAAAAAGTCTATAAAATTGCTTCTAGGATTTACTCTTATTTATTGTTGCTACAGAAGGATCTTGCTTGTACATACGCCTACAGGTAACAAAATTCTTTAATCTGCTCCCCCTCCAGCATGGTAACTGGAAGAGTATGACATGTTTTTGAGGAATTTATACTTTCAGAGTGCGAGAATCAAGTTGCTGTATAAGGTGAACTTCCTATACCTCTCAAAAGACACGTTTTACCTTGTTATAATCAAAACTACTATACAACAAAGGCTTACATAATTGTGGCAGCTCGAAACATGAAGCATAGAGCCAAAACAAGGGAATCCAAACAAGAATGCCACTCTTGCCAAAGAAGAGTCTCTTTAAAACAACTCAAATTCCACTTGCTCTCCTGCTGCATTACACTCTACATACTGAACACCCTTGCACTGGGACTGTGGAGTCATCTCTGAAACTCCAAATTCACATAAGTCTGGAAGTTCTGGTGGGATAGCGCAACGAATTAAGGCCCAATTAAGGCCTTCAAAGAAGGGGTGTTGTTTTATCTCAGCAGCCCCTTTCTCTGTACCCAAACGGTTTTCAGGCTCTTTAACCAACAACCCCCTAATGAGATCCCTCGCTTGGAAACTAACAAATGGGGTATCAGGGAATCTGAGACCTTGCAACACCACGTTGGCTAATGTTTCTTCATTATTACAACCTTTAAAGGGTGTTCTTCCATATAAGAGCTCATATAGAAAAACACCAAATGTCCACCAGTCGACTGCAGCTCCGTGTCCCTCTCCTTTGATTATCTCAGGCGCCAAGTATTCATGTGTACCAACAAATGAATTTGATCTTGCGTCAGTGGGTTCTGCCACGAGCTGTGGCAATGATCTGAGATGGGCAGCAAGATCTGTTTTTAATTTCCTTGTTTTTGCGGCAGGAGGTAGGAGTCTGGGGCTGAAGCATGGAACTTGACAGGATGGTTCAATACAAAATGGCTCAATGCAATTAGATTGTGCACAAGGACCAGAATTCTTAGCAGGATCCACATCAGATGACTTCAGAAGCGTTGGGCTAACATCGCACTTAAGTGACAGATCAAAATCTGTCAGCATAATGTGACCATCTTCTCGAACAAGAATGTTTTCTGGCTTCAAATCACGGTAAACCACTCCCAGCATGTGCAAGTACTCTAAAGCAAGAAGGACTTCAGCTACATAAAACCTGCAAGTACAAAATTTCTTGTGAATACAAAATCATGTTGCCAACAAGGTTGAATTAAACCAACAAAATTGACGAAGAGAAATCACTTTCAATTATGGTAGCTATCAAAGCACTTTGCTCTTGAATAGACAGTGCATGCATCTACGACAACAATTATCAATCAAGAAGACTAACAGCATACCAGTCCAACCCAATCTCAATCAAATTGTCTAGATAGATTTTACTTGTTAAAACTATATTGCTAGATTCAATTCTTTATTAGCTTAATCCTGTTCATGAAAGATACAAAAACAACACTCAAGAAACCTTTAGATATGCAGGAAAATTAAATATAAAGATTATCAAGAAATGAATTTATGCTTCACTCAATTTCACAAAACCAACTTGTAAAATAAGATTTACATCCCACTTATATATTATGATTTGATCATATCTCTAATCGACGTGGAATTCCTACACATCGCCTCATGTCGAGGAATGAGCATCTCATATATGGGATTAAATATTTGTGGGTGGTTCAATAGGAGCCTGAAAGTGAGTGACACAAAACAATCCTAATAAACTTGACTAAAATAGACTTTGAATGACTCTCATACTATATTAAGAAGTGAGACTTTATGTCTAGTTCAATCTCAAAAAACTGACTTATAACTAAGATTTGCACCCTACCAATATATTATAATTTGGTCAGATCTTTAGTTGACGTGGAATCTCCATATTTAAATTAGACAAAATGGTGAGAAGAAAAACAAATAATTCTTTGTACAAACTAGAAACTTTAAAATAACAATTATTATTACAATGACAACAAGAATAATATTGAAAGTTCACACGAACTAGATTTCATAAGACTTTATAAGGATGGTTTAAAAATATGCAAGCACTTCTAATTTCACATGTTTGTTTGTGTGTATCAATCGTCATTTTTCCTTCTCTTAATTACATGGAAATTTATTTATTGAGCCTAATTCATGCAGTTCTTGTCACACATAAAATATTTCTGAATAATGCCATCTCTTTTTAATTGTATTGCCAGTCACTGGGGTTAAAATAAGGAACTTCACTGTTTCAAATGACAAGGTATGCATTATGGGCATTGCCCAATTCCACATATTCAAACATTTACAAGCTGAAAGCAAAAACTGGAACAAGAAAGCAGATCCCTATTTACAATTGCAGGAGGAAGATATTACTACCAAATTTATTCAATAATTGAAAACCCACTTTTCAACGTTAAACAAAGTGGACTTCGAGAACAGAAACTTCACTAGTTAGCAGTGAACGCTGAAAAAATTAAAATATTCAGGGTACAACAGCATTGGGATACTGATTGTTTAGTAGGATTATAGAGGTCAAAGAGTACAATGCTAAGGTATGTACAAAAGAAACATGCATCACCCAAGTGAGTTGCATGAAAGCAGATCAAGGAGACACTGGGACAGCAGTAGTAACATGATATATTCCTTAAAAAGCCCCATCAATCAGTAACCAAAGTCACTAGCAGGATTTCATAACCTAAATCTGACGGTGGCAGAGATCCAAGTGAGTTAGAAAAGGATCTATCAATGAAATTGACGTAGTTATTATTAGGAGTATGAGAAATAGAAAATAACTTATCCAATATTAGCAGTACTGAATTAGAAACTGCACAATGGCAATTATTTATAGAAAATATTTCATGGAAGTTATGCATTAGGAGTATATATATCTGATTGTGAGGTGTGTAATTAGACACGTGCTGTTATTTGCACTTCTAGTGGAAGACTTAGTTTCTGTGACAGCAAGTATATTGCAGTATCATGTGTAATTTTTGTGTTCCTTATCATATTAGCTTTTCAATTGATGTTCTGTCACTTTTCTACTTAACCAGGTATCCTGAAGCACAACTACGCACTATTTCATAACTTCAGGATGAAAAAGGTGAGGAACAGATTTCTTTTTTCCAGCGATATAAGCTGCATTCATACTTAAATTGTTAATGCATCATTTTAAAATTCATATCAAAGTTTAAATCATTGTTGCCTACACTAGGTAGGCCATAAATGCAAGACAACTGATAATTTATGAAGAATGAGCTCAAGGAGACTTCAGAAACAAGGAGAATTAAACAAACTAAACTGTACCAGAAAATACTCTACCAATTGTTGAATATCTAAAAATGCAGTACCAGGGAGGTAGCTCATAATATAATTCTCACCAGACAGAAAAGAAAATGAGAATATATTACAAGACAGGTTCTCTTAGCAAGTACCTAGCTGCTGGCTCTGAAAAACTTCTACCAAGCTGTTTCTGCCGTAGAACATGAAGATCACCACCTGGACAATACTCCATGACCAGACATGATAAATTATCTGAGGTAAACTGCCCATACAGTGTCGGAAGAAAAGGATGATCCAGCATCCTTAATATTTCTCTTTCAGTTTGAGCCCTAGGCATCTTCTTCCTTCTTTCCAAAAATTCATTGTCCATCACCTTGATAGCAAACAAACAACTTTTGCCAATTAGCTCAGCAAGATAAACAGTTCCAATGTCTCCACAACCTAACTTCCTCAAAAGATTGAAGTGTCTCAAGCCCAAGACTCCATGCTGCATTTGAGCATGTCGTATGGCCTCCCATCTAACATCCTTTGACATGTGAGGCCTATTGCCACAACTAGCCCCACTGAGATTACTCTCATCACTTGTACTTGTACTACTACTGTAGTCACCTTGACTACTCTTTGAACTTTGTGAAAATTCAAGTTGCTCTTTCAATACGGTATTCTTTTTCACTTTTGTAACTTCTCTGACGCTATTACAGCCGGCTGGTGCTGAGCCTTGCACATTAACAGAGTTTATTCCATCTCCAGAACTAGTAGAGTCCAATGATACAATACCTTTGTTGTTTTCTATAGCACACCAGCATCTCTCACAAACAAGTTGAGTTGAACTAGTAACTGACGTGTTATTTACCTCATTGGATGTGGGATCAAATAAAGCAGAAAAGGAATCCTGCTTTAGTTTTTTCTTACCCAAATTTTTGTTCTTGATAATTGATTTGACCGTACGAGGGGCATGTCGTGACAGTTTGCACACTCTGCTGCCATTTACTGAAGTAGATGAGGAACAGACTGTTTGTAACCTATCTTTTTGCCCATTCTTTGATACAGATGTTTTATTTCCTAATTTATTAGAGGAAGAAGCATTTTCAGAAAAGTCTAACTTACTTCCATTAGTGTTACAACTAGATGGAGAAGATGCAGATGTTTGTTTCTCTATTTGAGAAGGTTCCAAAGACTGCGATAGAACCCCAACTTTATTTGATGAACTAGCCAAGTCACCTATCAATGAAGCCCCGGTACCATTTTCAGTAGTTGCAACAGCAATTTTGGAAGATTGGACATTTTTGCTTAGTGATGTGCTTTTAACAGTTGGATGAGACTGGGAAGCTTTATCCAAGGCATGTGAGCTGCTGTCTTCTGGCACTAGAGATATTTCACTTGTACTCCCTTTACTCTCAACATTAGAAGGCCCAGATTGTCTACCTTCAACTACAACTGAATTGTACAATGTCTGTATCTTCCCAACCTCAGATATTCTTGGAGAAGCAGTTGACTTTGATAATCTTTTCATGGCAGCCATTTCTGATGCCTTAGATATACATAGGTCTCTTAATGCCTGCTTCAAAGTCAAAGGCTCAGAATATCCAACTCGTGGGGACCGAGGAGCACCCACTGTAATTGGTTTTTTCAATGAACTTTTCATCCTAGGGCTTGTACCATCCTGTAAAAGGCCAGAATCCCTTGATGAAGATTTAAGAGTAATTGATTCAAACAGCTTATTTATATCATCATCTAGATTATCCTTATATCCCAGTTTCAGCACAGGATGCTTCCGATTTTTCTCATCCAAGCTATATCCAGAATTGGACTGATATATCCCGGCAGCTTTGTCTGTATTTAGGTCGTCCCTTGCTTCTACAATTTCACAAGTGCCAGAGAATGAACCCATTGAGACAGATTGTACCACTAACTTCGGTGTGGTAGAGGTAACAGAAACAGATTGTCTCTCAGTGAAAAAGTCTATTCTACTTTATTTCTCATGTAGCGCATCAAACACCATAAACTCACAACTCAAAAACAGTGAACCTGCAGTTCAACTTTCAGAATCAAAACCATTGGTGCGATAAAATCAAATTTGTAAGTCCAAACAATATATCCACCTCTTTACCAGCTACGTGAGATAGAAACCCTGATGCAAATGCCAACATTTGAATGCATCAGTACACGAAGCGGAAATATAAAATAGTAAATTGAGCAAAAAGAAAGGACACAAATTGACCTCAAAAAAATGAAAGAACGAAATCAAATGGAAAAAAAGATGGACATAAAAAAGAAATTCAAAATGGTAAGAGAAGCTACAAGATCAGCAATTTCATAACCCCATTACTTGTAGGACAAGTGTCAACTGCGGGGAACACAAATCATATTGCACATGGAACAAAAAGAAGCCGCAAAAAATCTAATTTATTTTCCTTTACAACATTCTAACAGTTTGGCACTCCCTGCTATTAATGTGAAGATGAGTACAAGCCAATCCATCTCACAAAATACAAGAATTTTAAATATTCAGTCCTTTTAAAACAAAAGACGATTAACTAGAGACAAATCAAGGACTAAATAACAGGGTTTTAAAAAATGAGTTAAGCGTCCTAATTGCCGTGCATTTAAGCACAGGATCCAGTTTCTACCCAGCAAAACAACCCCTCGCTGATTCTGCTGTATAGAAAACCAACATCAAGTAAAAACTACATACTTTGAAGATAAGCTAACAATTTTTCTTATCAATTCAAAGACTTTACCAATAGTTGTAATCAACAGATCAAATGAAAATGAAAGCAGAGGCGTAAGCCAATCCTTGTTCATATTTACAGCGACATTGTCAAATTAACTAAAAGCACGGACAGTAAAGCAAATCAACTTAAGGATCGATAAACCTTCCAAAAAAGTAACTTCGAAACACACATAAAGATGAAGGTGATTTAACAAGACAAATTTTATCAAAATTTTAAACCAAATCCTTCAGTTATATAAAAAATAAATAAAAATAATCCAATAACTTTCATCCCAAAGTGATTCAAATTTTCCCAAAATGCATAATATATATATATAGATAGATATATATAATCTAAAAATGTAGTCTGTGTTTGTTTCATCCAAAATGTAGAATCCAAGAGCGGCAGCTTCTTCTTCTTCCTCTTCTTATTATTCTCCTTCTTCTTATTTTCATTCTTATTCTTCAGAATGAAGTTGAACAAGCATAGAAGGTTGAAATCTCATTGAACAGACTAAGACAAAGCAACAGAGTGTACACAACAAACAGAGAACACAGTTCATCGGAGACTAACGGAACGAGATATCAAAAATCAAACTGTTCAGACACGAAGCGCAATCGGAAACACAGAAGCCGCACCTGCAAGCAAGAGAAGGCGTAGACACCGAGCACATTGACATCAAGGTGCTTCAGCAAATGGAATCCGCAACACAGAAAAATCAATCCAGATTAAGAACAGAGAGAGAAACCCTAGGCGAGCATGGAAGTGATGGAAGAAACTGAAAGGTGGAGAGAGAAAGAAAAAGAAAGAGAAGAAGAAGATGCACAATGTTTATTTTCTTCTGTTCCACTTTCAGCACTGGCACTGATTATTTCGTACAAACCGGACCCATTTTCACAGACAAAATATTCTGAAACTCAAAAAAAATATAATAGACATAATTTTTTAATTTTTATTATGAATTAGTAATTATTTTTTAATATTAGAATAAAATTTATTAATTATAGAATTTTTCCAATAATTAAAAATTTAAATTGTATCACGTATAAAAAGTTATGTATTACCAAGACATAGAATCAGAACAATGAGATTTAATCCGAAATATCAAGTTATCAAGTTGTAATTTAAAATATAAAACTATATTTATCACGGCGCATATGTAATTATGTTAAATATAAAAGGAGTTACTAACAGAATATTTTTAATATAATATATAGAAATATTTTTTAGGTTTCATTAGAATATAAATAAGATTCAAAATTACTTGAATGTTATTTGTCGTGTTTCCCTCACCCTGCGATCTCAGATTTGGCTTCGTATATTATTAAATAACAGTATGATTTTAAATGTTTAAATAATTTGTGTAGTATCCGATGCCCTTTTTTTTTCTTTTTTTTTCTTTTTTTTTCTTTTTCGGTTAGAATAACAAGTTGATGTGATGATATTTTATGCGATGTGATGTGTACAAGGAAGAGGTTTGTGATTTTAAGTACTATATTATCCCAACTAACACACGTTCAGAGAAAATAATAAAAAATTAAGACAATTAACCTAACTTCCTCCGACGTGACATTTCAATTGCAACTATTTATAAGTAAAATCCAAAAAATAGTTAAATGTCTGTAACAATGCATTCGTTTTCGTCATGTAACTTGCATTAAAAATTTTGTTCCAAATAGGAATTAAGGATAAAATAACTTAAATAAATTGTGTTTTCTAATTTTCTGAAACGTTTTTTAAATCAAAATCAAAACCTAATTTTTTGTTAGATGAAAAGAAAAAGCAAATAAAAGACAAGACAGAAGCAATGATAGAATGGTGAAGTCCTTTGAAGGATTGTGGTGATGATGAAGGTAGTTTGCTGCACTTTCCATTGCTATAATGGCTATGATCATTGATCAAAACAATGAATCCAAAAACGGAGACAACTTAAATGTTCACCAACCAATCAGCTTTCTATTAATTGCCAACTATTTCTTACCAAATCTTCAATAAACTTTAGTATATACATACACGGCATATTCAGTTTCATTAAGAAAAAAGTATCATACAGTTTTAACTTCTCATAAACAAAATTAAACTATGACAATATTTTTTTCTTATAAATTTTTCAAATTGCATCATGATCTCTTTTCATATATATATATATATATATATATATATATATATATATATATATATATATATATATATATATATATATATATATATATATATATATATATATATATATATATATATAAGTAGAATGAATAGGTAATGTCCTTCAAATTAAAAAAAAAAGATATATACATATGTAATGTAAAAAAATGTGGTCTAATATTTTGAAAACAAATGAGATTTATGTAAAATTTTATATAAATTTAAGTGAAAGTCTAATTTCAGAAATTAAGAGTGTTAATGAAATTCATTTTTAAAATAATTATTAATCATTTTTAAGGAATTTTTATCGCTAAGGGGAGTAACAATTTGTGAAAGAAAATTACTTATATAATCAAATTTTTAAAAAATATATAACAATTAATTATTATTTTAAATCAAAAATACCAATTAGGGTTAAATTTAAAGTTCCCTTAAATTATAATGCAATTATAAAGATTTACACAATTACAAATGTTATTAATACTTTGTCTTCTCCATTTTATTTTGACATAATATGTTTTTTAAAGTAAAATACATGCTTATTATTTCAGTTAATGACTATGAATATTAAAATTATGCAAAACTTTATCGTATATTTATGATTCCATCCATTAACTGAAAAATCAGAAAAAACATTATTCATATGATAGAAACACAAGTGTGTGTGCATACTTGATCCATTTCTAGAAAGATAAAGAAAGAAGTGAGTACAAAGTTCTTCCATCCATTCATTATGCTCGTGCTAAAAAAAGTAGTGAGTGTGGACAAAATATTGAAGTTTGAGATTCAATCAATAATAATCTAAATTTACATTTTGTTTTAAGTTCATCTATATGGATTTATTTTACATCTAAATTCATAATTTTGAATTTTAAATTCAATCTGAGTAATTAGATTTGGATTTGATAGTTTTTAGATTTTGAAAAATCAAATCACAATCCACTTAATTGGATTTGGATTGGATTGGATTGGATTTATATTGGAAAAAATTTTAAATTTTAAAAATTTAAATTAGAGTGTGACTAAGTCGAGCCAAGATGGTTGAGGACCAAGCCAAAGGTCAACATGAATCAATCTTGACTGAGAATCAGCCAAGTTAACCCGAGTTGACCACGACTGAAGATCAACTTGAGTTGGTTCCAACCGAAGATCAGATTGAGTTGGTTCTAGCTAAAGATCAGCCTTAATCAGTGTCACCCAAAGGTCGACCCGAGTCGATCCCGATCGCAGGTCAACCTACATCAACCCAATCGAAGGTCAGTCTCGATTTAGTTAGCTAAGGATAGATTAAACTTGGTCTCAACTAAAGGTCGACCTAGGTTAGTCTCGATCAAAGGTGTTGTATCGGTCCCGATCGAAGGTCGGCCAGAGTCAGCCTTAGCGCAATGGGTCCTAGGGGAAGGTCGATCTGAGTTAGTCTCAACCAAAGGTAGGCTTGCACCATCACAAGTCGAAGCCCAGTTCGAGTTGGCCTCAACTGACTCAATCAATGTTGAAAGTTAAGCACGTCAACTCCGACCGAAGATCAGTCTGAGTCATTCATGGTTGAAGGCAACCCAAGTTGTTCTCGGTTGAGGGTCAGTCTGAGTCATCCCTAGTTGAGGCCAAGAACTAAGGTCCAGCCAGGTCGGCCTAACTGAAGGATCGGACCTAGTCAACCTAAGTTGAAGGGTTGAGTTGAGTCGGTCCAACCCATACAGGGCGGATGTTAGAAGGGGCATGCGGGGGCCACGACCCCCCTCCCCCAAATATTTTGATTTTTTTTACATTATTTACATTTCATAATTTTTTTTAAATTATATAAATTTTGAATTTTTTAAAATTGTGTGTGTGTATATATATATATATATTAAATAATATTATATTAAAAATTAATAAAAATTAAATTATGTATTTTTTATTTATTTTATAAAGTATAATAATAAATAATAAAACATAAAATCAAATATATAAAGAAACAAAATTATTAAGATATTTTTTATTTTCTCTCCCATTATTTTTTGAGTTTCTCATATGTTATATTCATCTCTCATGCTTTTTTTTGTTACTAAAAAAAGTTAGACAGGAACTCATCATTTATGTCCTAATTTTTTCATATCTTCTCTTTCATTCTTAAATAAATTAAAAATGTAACTTTCTCTTGTCTCATTTGACACTGAAGTATTTGTTTAACATTTAGCACTATTTTTTATCTCATGACCTTTTTGTATATTTTTTTTTATTAATATAGAAGAAGAAGCAATATACTATGTGATTTTTTATACTCGATTTTTAGTTGTAACTTGATTATCATAATTTTTTTAGTAATTATATCTCTCAACTTTTGATTAGATTATGATAAATTATTTTTTAATTTTAAACTTATTTTTTAAATAGGTATATTGATGAAAAACAAAAGAATAAATTTATTTTTTAAAATTGATAAATAAACTGTCGGTAATGATGAAAACATGATAATATGGTTGTTCATCGATAATGATGAAATGAAAGCTTATGAAGACTTTTTGAATCAAATGCACGTTAATAAAATGGAAGATAAATATTTTGTAGATAATATGGTTATTTACATCAAAAAATGAAAATTTTAATTATGATTCAATTATATGAGCTCAAAAATATGAAAAAACGATAAATATTCTTTTTGATATGTGTAATTTCTTTGATAGTTGTAGATATACTAGATTATGTATTCATTTTTATTGAATTAGTCACAATAATATCAAATATATAAATTTTAAGTATATTATTCTGGCTCTCCCAAAAATTTTTGTAAACATTCGCCATTAAACCCATATCTAATGGATCTAATAGTCAAGTATATTAGACCAATATCATTAAATTTAATCTCATTTGACAAAGTAGATTCAGTATATAGTTTTAATCAAATTTAAATTGAATTAAAATATTTCAATTTTAGTTAATTTAATTAAAATGAATTTTAATTTTAATCTAGATTTATATTAATTAGATCAATTCGAATTGAATAATTGATTCAATCCTTTGTATTATATCTAGATTGAATTTAGTTGAATATTGAAAAATCTAATGCATACCCATTCTTATAAATTAGAAATTAAAATGACATGCTAGTTTCTCATTTTACATATTAAGTTGATTAATAAACTATATATATATATATATATATATATATATATATATATATATATATTTGTGTGTTTTTATTTTTATGAAAGAAAAGTATAATATATCTGCATTAAAATAAAATAATACTTGAAAGTTGTGTTTTACTAATGCTATTTAAATTGAAATATAATTGCTAACGTGAAAAATGTAAAATTGATTGAACTATAACTATATAATGAAATTATTTATTAAAATAATTGTTACTTTTATATCAAATTTAATTTCATTTATAAAAGATATATGTTGAAATATGGATAATTATAATCTTATAATTTTACTCAGATAAACTATTTCACTTAAACTCTTTGGTTTCCATTATTATATTTGTTAAATCAATTTTATTCAATATCTTATAACATTTTCAATCAAATTCAAAATAAAAATAATACACTTCAATAAATATTCCACTTTCATTATGAGGATTTCTACAATTATTAAATGTAATAAAATTTATCTTACTTAAAAATTATAAAACATAAATTTAATATGTCTTAATAAATATAAAAAAAAAACAGAAATTAAACTGGTATTTTATATCTCTGAAAAAACTCAAAATTATACAAAGAGATACTTCTACATTAAGTTTTAATGTGTAGTATATGTTTTTTTAAAAAAAAAAACAAAATAAGGTTGATTATATTGTATGTGTTTCTTAATCTCCAATTATAAGTGATTTGAATTAGTCATACCAAATATCTTTTATGAGTGAAATAAGTAACTTTTAATATTCAATCAAAAATAGTAAATTTCAAAATTTATCACTAACTTTATTCAAAATACATTTACGTAAATTATTACTTAAAATCCTGATAAATTTAGAAAACATGTTTTGAATCCTGATAAATTTAAAAAAATTTAATGGAGTTTTTAATAAATTTTTATACTTCATTGAATATTCAATATTTTAAAACTTTTTATTTAGTCATTGTAATTAAACGTCGTCATACTGTATATTGTTATAAGAGAACGCAATGCTAAGATTTTTTCCAAATATTTATTTGTATTTAACAAAAAATGTTTCTAACTTCAATTAAAATTATAAATTTTAAAATAAAAATAATAAATATTTAACTATAAAATTATAAAAATTAAAAATTAAAAAATTTACAATTTCATAATTTGATAATTTTGTATTTTTATAATTTTATAATTTTATAGTTTTATAACTATATGATTTTACAATTTTATATTTATATATTTTATGATTTTATGATTTCATAATTATAAAATTTTATATTTTATAATTTTGTAATTTTTAATTATAAAATTTTATATTTTATCATTTTGTATTTTTTTAATCTTATAATTTTAATTAAATTTAAAAATAATTTCATTAAATATAGTAATATTGGAGAAATATCTTGTCATCACGGTATCTTGTAACGAAATATCCTGGAAGGATACTCAAGAAGGGTGATAATGCAAAATAATTATCACATCAGAAAGTTAACAACAACATTAAAAGATAGGAACTCAATTAAAATGTTTTAAAATTTTAAGGACTCAATAGATCATACAAATTTATTATAGGGACTGAATTTGAAAATTATTATGGATTCAAAATATAATTAAACCTAAGTTAGATTATAATCAACTATAAAATTTTATTTATCACGTGTTAAACATTCAATGATATTTATTAGAAATAATGTTTTATATTTTTTTCATAAAATACAAATATGAAATATGTATGGTTTAGCTTTATAATAAAACAATATCTTTTAAAATAGTTTGGAGAAAAAAAAAAGAATATTTAACTATTTTATTTTAGTTTTTGTTACTAATATCTACTAAAAACATTATCACATGAAAGTCATAATGTCAATTATTACAAAAAAAAAAAGTGTAATTAATAAGGAATTAAATGGAAAAAATTTAAGAAAACTAGAATGCATATAACTCTAAATATCATAGATTAAAAAAAGGCTATTTAAAAAAATCTAAGGCATTCACATCACTTTTACTGTATCAGATATTCAATTTGATAATTACAAGTCATACTTCTGTAGATCTAGTCTTTAGAGAGTTGTATATACATAATTGAGTATTCAAATATGCAAAATTAATTACAAAACACCTATATATTTTACCAAAGGAATTTATGAATACATTAAGAGACGTGTTATTTATATAATAACTTACAACTATATTGTATAAAAAGCCTATGATAACATGTAATAATAATTTTTTGTCTCTATTTCTCTTAATTGAACAAATAATACTACTCATGCATGTACATGTGAAGCCTTAAATTCCTGTTATAAAACCTAATTGGATGAGATGCATCACCATGTCCCTATTACCACAAACATTGTGTTGATGACAAACAATTGTTCTAGATATCTTCTCTAGGCTAATCCTAAGTGGTGGCATGTCACTATGAAATAAATTTAATTTTACTAGGAGTTATCACATCAATAAATATTTAACAATATTTATCAATTAACAAAAGAGAAATAAATTAAGAGCAACCATTTGAGTTAAAATTGGGAAGATAGTTACATCTCTTATTTCAAAAATTAACCTAAATATGAACATTTGTCCAATATGCTAGTTAACAAAAACAAAAGGGTTCTTAAAAGAAACAAAAGCATGATTAGCAAGCATAAAAGTAATCTCAAACGAAGATATTCACCTTTATATTTGAATATTTATTCTTGAGAATAAGATAATTAACCTCTATGCTTACTCTTCTTCTCATGTAATCACGTATCTTCTTATTTTAATACACATGTTAAAAGTTTTGATATCAAATTAATATTTTTCATAGCTATTGAGTAATCTTTAATCAAATAACATTTTTCTTTTGTTTAACTTATATATATTGTGCTCAAATTTATTTAATTAACATGCGGCATACAGTAGCGGAACTTAGACAAAATATTTAGGGATGCAAATTAATTTTTTTATATGTAAATTATTTTTTCTAATTAAATAAAAAAACTCTTTATTCCTTCTATTTAAACCATTTTTCATAAAATGATTTCTTGTATGCATTTTTTAATTTCTAATCTTTCTAATTCATTGAATTCATACAACAATTATATTCTAATTTCTATTACAGATGAAGAATTTCAACTAATTCACTATTTTGCAACAAAATTCGAAATGTAGCCCAAGATACAAGCATAAAATTTTACAAATTTTACCATATGTAACTGAAAACACAAAATCCTTAAATTTCATAATTTAGTATTGTCCTAATTTGGAAAAAAATATGTGTAAGGTTCATACCAATTTCATAAAAGAATCCCTAAAATTATAATTAGAGTTCAAACTAATTTGGAGAAAACTTAATTTGAAAGAAATATCATAATAAGAGAATCATAAATCATACATAAAATATTGATTCATGAGAAATATCATGATAATGTGTTATTCAATATCTCTCTATCTTTCTTTTTACTCTCATGCTTTCTTGATGATTGATCGAGAAATAACTTTATGACCAAAGACAAAATTTTACTATTTTTTATTAATCAATATTCATTAAATTTTATTTTATTTTAATTTTTAAATACTAAAAATAAATATAAATAAAATGGTGAGACATTTTTCAAAATTTAATATAAATTTAATTTTAAAATATATAAAAACATATATAAAAAAAATTTAAAAATTTTGGGGAGCCATGGCTCCCCTTTATCAGTATGAAGTTTCGTCATGGCGGCATAATGCTATATTTGCGAATATAGTAAAATAGTATTTTATTAATACTCAATTTAATATATAATATTTTTCAAAACTTAAGTTTAAGTTTTTATACTTTTATATTTTAAGTTTTAATAACGAAATATGATGTTATATTAAATATATAAATATTCCCTTGAGTTTTTTTTTTTAATTTACACTTTTAATATTTATCTACATTAAAAAAGTATATTTGTTTAATACATGCGATGTTTGCTAGTCTCTTGAAGAAAAAAAAAACCCTAAATTTTACAAATCTCAATGAATTATTGAAAATTAAACAGAGAAAAAGTTATTAATTAAAAAGACAAATTCCCTACTATTATTATTCAAATGAAAACCATAGAGTGTGATAGGGAAAACGAATACCAAAAGGAGGAGTAGAGAAAAACCAAATATAGGTTAATCATAAAAAATGCTCCACTCACTAATAAAAGTAACAAAACTTGAACATATAACCAAAGTAATGAATAATGTAGATTAATTATTAATTAAGTGGTAGTTACGTATTTACTAAAATTAAATAGCAAGGTATCTTTTTAGGTAAGACTAAAAGCCTTTTTCCTCACAAAGTTGGCAAAAGGAAATAATCAAAGGATATATAAGTGCATATAACCTACCCAATACTTAAATCAGAAGTCAAGTTGAAATTAGTGAGTAATCTTAATTCTCACCTAATGATGTGTGAAGCTGACCTAACAATACGTGAAAATAACATGGCCCCAATTGAAGCAAGTATATAATAATAACTGGTCACACATTTTTGTTCTCTTCCTTCTAAGTCACAGATCATAGCAGGAACCATATATTGCAAAAAATATTTAAATTCAATTAATTGTAGCTTTACTGTGATGAATAATTGGAGAGGACAATGAAAACGACATGTGGATGGTGTCGTTGAGCATCATCAAATAGGGAACGCTAATTCACTGATCCACTTCTGGCATTTCTCTGCAGGACTGTTCCTTAGGGTACCCCACAAGGAGAGTCCCTCCCCTGGGGTGTCCCTATGATTTTTTTATATTATTTATGAATTGTTGAACTTTGAGAGAAAACGAAATTTTGAAAAGGGTTGCGTGAAAGTGTCAGATATGTATACATTATGCAATATAAATAGCGACGGTTTAGTGGCCCCACTTTTGTGTAAACTACTTCACCGTTGATAAATCTTTTTCACAGTATTCAATATATCGTACCCTACTATGTAGATGTGGTCGCTAGATTTTGTCAAACAATACGAAAGTCTATGTTTTCAAATAAGAAATATGTGAATATATAATTCAAATCAATTTAACTACATATGTCTGAATTATATTAAGTATTCTTAACTGTTGAAGAAAAACGAGAATCGATGCGAAGAATACTGAGAAAAAACGAAGAAGAGATAAAGAAAAACCTACTTTATGTATTTCGTGCATTAAAAAAAATTTATGCATTGTTCTCATGTAATGTAATTCTTCAAGTTTTTCTTGAACATGATCATGGATGCTAACGCTTAAAGTAACATGTCTTGCAATTTCATTATTAAAATAAAGATTAAGAATATAAAATAAGTGAAAACATGAAATCTCGTAGTAGATAGGTCAACCAATGTAACTCATGTGGTCTTCAAATGATGAACAAGAGGTAGTGTTCTATTTGTTGGTTTGGATGATATGAGGAATGCTCCAAAAAAGTTGTAATAACCAATCAATGTGTTAGGATAAGAAGTCTATAATTAGAATGATTAGAAGTTTTTAAGCAAGTGTAGGCTCATGGAAGGCCCTAGGCTATGGGACCAATAACTAAGAATCATTAGTAGATAGGAAGTGTTAGATCCAAGTTTAAAAAGATTTTGATTGTGTTTAAATAGTAAAGTGTTAAAACAAAAGCATGAAAGAAAGAATAAGTTGTTTTCTAGAAAGCCAAATGCTTGTATTATATAAAGTTTACAATTGAGTTTATGGTTTGAACGATGAAATTGAGAAAGGTGGTGAAAAAGGAAAGAATGACATATAAGAAGGAAGTTTCTAGAATTGGAAAAACATTAGGTGAAAAATGTGCATATGGGCATGGACTAAAAAAGTTTAGGGATGGTTGAGGAGATTGTTTTTAAAGTGAAGGGGAAGAAGGTACAGAAACTCTATGTTTCCCACCTCCTAAAACAAACAAAAACACTTTACTTGGAAAGTAACTATGCCAAAAGGGGCCTCAATTCCTATTCAATTTTCGTGTCCAATTTGTCATCAACTTTTAGTTCCATGGACCTTTTAGATTCTAGCTGCTTACGATAGGACCAAACTTCTCACCCAAATAATAATTCTTCACTCAAAGCTGACATACACACTTCTTCCCTTCCGTACATGGTTGGTGTGCCTCATTTATTCACTGCATCAAAGCTATGTTTGCATCAAAGGTATCTTTGATGTACCTTTGGGTAAAAAATAATATACAACCAAATTTTGATAATTTTTTTTTATATAACTTGATGTGATATTTTTAAATAATTTTGAAATATAAAAAAATTAAAAGTTATTTAAAAGACGTCACCATGAGAATATTATCAAAATTTAATTGTTAAAAAGTTATTTTTCTGAAAAAAAATACATTTGTTTCAAGTGGATTTATTCATATGCAGAGTTATTTGAGGTTTTGTTTGGGAAAAGAAAAAGAGAGGAGTGATGGATATTCACGTCGGTCGATCGAAAACGACAAGGAAAATTCAGAGTAACTGCAGACTTGGTTGATTTTATAATTAAGGTTTAATAATACTTTACTACAAAATGTCTTAGTAATCAATCTTAGTGACTAAAAGTTGTTAGTCACTATAGTGACCAATTTAGATACCAATTTACAAAATTAAAATTTATTGGTTACTAAAATAGTCACTAATATAAATAAAAAATTATAATTGGTCACTAAATTTATTATTAATTAATTAGAGAGCAATTTAGTAACTAAGTTATTTTGATAGCCAAAACTTAGGTAGCTAATTTTGAGTGACCAATTTTTTTTGGTAGCCAAAACTATGGTAACTAATTTTAAAAACTAATTTAGTGACCAATTATAATTTTTTATTCATAATAGTAACTATTTTAGTAACCAATGATTTTTTTACTTTGTAAACTTGTATCTATATTAGTAATTATAGTAACTAACAACTTTTGGTTACTAAAATTGATTACTAATGAACACTACTAAAAAAATCTATATTTCTTGCCAATTTTGTTTTGAATTTTTTTTTGTAAGAAATACTTATAAATTTTGTTATGAAAAAAAAATTGCAGGAAATTGCTGTCAATATTTTTGCAAAATATTTTGTATAAAACACTTTTCGCAACAAATTTTGTAGGAAATACTTATGAATTTTATAATTTTGTAGGAAATAATTACCCACGAAGGAATTACCTGCCAATTAAAATTCTTAGAAAAAATAGCAGGAAAAAGTCTTTTCTTGTAAATTTTTTAACAAATTTGCAAGAAAATTCCCATGTAATATTAGAATTTGTAGTAGTGGAAGCATTTTCTTATAGTGTTTGTTAGAATCTATCTATTAACGATATCAGATTAAATATTAATGTTTAATCTTATATTCAAAATGTATATATTTTTGTTTGAAGTATTTGTGAAGATCTCACATCAATTAAAATCATAAGTTAAATTTAATGTATATATAGATAATAATAAATATCAACTTATAAGTTTGTGTTATAAAAGTAAATTAAAATAGAGTTCACTCCTTGAAAACAAGAAAGGAAAAGAAAAATAGTACTGAAAATGAGAATTTCAATTAAATGAAAAGAAATGTGATGATTTCTGAAAAAAGAAAAGGGTTCTGCCACGTAGAGTCTTAAATTAAGGGGTGAAATTTGATAAAAAGAATTAGGTTATAGCATAAATGACTATTATGCCCTTGTGTTGTACATTTTGAATAGCCAGGCTATAATATTAATCACAAAATGGATTTTACAACTAAAAGTTTTCTTCTTTATAGGGTTAAATATGTTTTTGTCCCTCAAATTTTAATAAATTTTAGAATTAGTTCTTTTTCAAAACTTTATACCAATTTAGTCATTCATCTTTAGAAATACGTAGATTTAGTCCTTCTTACCAAATTTTGTTAAGTTTATCTGACATTTCAAGCGTATTTCATGATAGTATTTGAATTTTTTACACCGTTTGACACATTTTCGCTTCAATATTAACTCAAATATTATCATAAAATGCATTTAAAATGTCAAATAAATTTAACAAAATTTGGTAAGAAGAACTAAATCCACGTATTTCTAAAAATAGAAGGCTAAATTAGTATAAAATTTCGAAGAATGACTAATTCCAAAATTCACTAAAACTTGAGGGATAAAAAACATATTTAACCCTTGTTTATATTAGTCACGAAATGGTATCTCACAGCCATACAACAACCATATATACAACTTCGAATTTATATTTTCTTTTTTACGTGTTCGCCTCTCTCTTAAAAATTGATATAACTTGTCATTAAAAATTTTATAATTGTAAAAAACAATATAATAAATATTATATAATTATATAAATTTATTAGGTTATCCTCCTCTGTTTGTAAATATCTTGGATAAGGCGTATTTATAAATTTGGTTTTTAGCACAATTGCAACCATAGGTATGTTCAAAGCGAAATCCAACTTAGGATTTTTTTTTTTCTTTTTCAAAGGATATTGGAAAGAGTGTAAAAAAGAAGAAGCTAAATTTATCATTCATTACAATTTATCACTTTCCTTTAATTAAACTTTCCATTTTCTTTTCTATTTTCATTATATTTAACTTTAACTAAATAGTTTTATATTTTACTATTTGTTTTCACATGTTCTTCGTATTTTTATTTCTTTTCACTCCTTCAGTTTGGTTTTATTTCAACTACTAAATAAATGCTTAATGTTTTAAGCCTGGAAAGCACGTAGTTGTTTCTATCTTGTCACCTAGTACGTAATTGCATTAAATATATTGAAACATCAAGAAAGAAAGAGAGAAGAAGAAAATATTATATTTTTTTAATACATTTCTGATAAAACTTAAATATTAATATACATTTCTGATATCCGTGACAGGTTTTGTGAAGAAAATTTCCAGGAATATTGAGACTTAAATCAAACCACTTTAAATTTGACACACTTTAAATTTAAAACTTTACCTTAATGTATTTATGTATATTCTTTCTTATACGTTGTTCAAATATTTTATTTTTAATTAATGTGAGATTTTACATTTAGATTTCTTAACTTTTAGCATTTTCTATTAAATTATAAATGATGTTATAATTACTAATTTTAGTTATTAAAAAAAATTAGTTCATAAAATTTTTGTAAACCTTTTTATTTTTCCTATTGACTAAAGATAAAAGAAAAAAGACCATGCTAATTTTTTTTAAAGGATTTCCTTTACTGTAGATAATCTAAAGGAATATCGATTGAACCTTGTTTTTATTTATGTACTTGTTCATGATTTAACAGAATATAAGTAATTTATTTCCTTAACTTCTAGTTAAATAAAAATCCATTAATTTTATTGGTTTTCAATCGTACTTTTTTTTTCTTCTGAAGAAACATATACTAGCACACCAATTTTGAATAAATAATAGTCCTATATGACATGTCCTCGTCCAAAGTTATTCCCACGTTAAACTTGTTCCTCTCATTCGTATATAAAATAAAGACGTGGGAAACTGGCTAAGGCACCCTCCAAACACATTATTTTGTTCATGATCAACATATTATCATTTTAAATATTTCAATATAGTGTGTGAGTAAACCTTTCTCTTTTTGCATTTTGAACTTTGAATTTACTTTTACCATCAAAGATTCGTGATTGGGTAATTTTAATTTTCAATAAAAATTAAAGAAACTGATTGTTCTTGCAAGGACACACTAACACCTAATGTTATCTTCGGATCTTCTTGATTATATGTTCTTTTTTCGTTTTTTCGGTCTTCTCGATTGCATATTCTTTTTTATTTTCTAAGTTTGTTGATAGTACCTACAAAAGCCTTGGTGGTGAGATAGTAAGGAAGAGAAAGAAAGATCGTGAATTTGACATTCCTTATTAACAATATGAAGAAAAAAGATTTGTCAGTAAGTTTAGTAAGTTTAGAAGGAATGGTGCAGCGTTCCAATTTAGTAGAATAAATCTAATAAATAAAACATCGCATGTTTATCGTATAACATAGAGAACCAATGAAAATTATATTGAAAGGAATATCCAAAGGCACAACGGAATGTCTCGAACAAGAATTGAGAGAAACAAAAGGCAAAAGGATCGAGCAAGAAACTACCTAGACATCAGCGCCTCAAAAGTTGTTCAAAAGAGAGCCATAACTGACACCCCTAAACTAGAAAGCAGCATCACCACCATCTGAATGATCTCCAGGAATTTCCATCATCTGCTCACACCAATGATTTGGTGATCATGGCAAAAAGAAAAAGTCAAATAGAAAAACAAACACCAAACAAAAAGGATAAGCTAGAGCAAAAGATTTTTAATCATATTATTGAGCAAGTAAATGTTAAATCAGGTTATAACCATACGAAGCAGTAAACACCCAAACCATGTGATAGCAAACAAATGCAAGACCTTCTGACTCAAATATCCGGATTATACTCTTGATATAAAATTCTAACGGAAGTATGCGCCTGTGCTGGTTTCTAAACTCTGCAGAGTCTAGACATAAGGGGTTATCACCCAACCACACCCCAAGGTTAATTCCCTTATTGTCTAAGGTCATTATCCTGCCAAAGACTGGGACTTCCTGCCACTCTCACCACATAAATCATTTTATTCTATATGAGTGTGAATGGTTATTAGAGTTTAGGATACCTTCCTTAATCTAGACATCTCTTATATCAAGGTATACACTAACCACACCATCACCAAGAGTTTCCCATGAAACTCTTTTACCAACAACATTCCACATGTTATCTCAAGCATCATAATCTCATGCCAATGCACCACCAACCAACCAACCCATTCTTATTTCATTTCATAACAAGCAAGTCGATATCACATGAAACATACACAATCACAAATTCATGCCTTTAAGAGTAATTGAATCAATCCACAACTTAAAGTAAGGAATTAAAATTATGCAGCAATTAAGCTAGACTGATCTCGCTTAAGCTAGACTGGTCTCGCTTAAGCTAAACTGGTCTTGCTTAAGCTAGAAGTTCTCGCTTAAGCTAGACTGATCTCGCTTAAGCTAAAATTTCTTGCTTAAGCTAAACTGGCAAATTTTCACCGATTTCAGCGTGAAAAACTCAAAATCCCAAACAAAAACTAAAATAAAAAAAGAAAACCACATTGCATAAAACATTGGCATCATACTTCATGCTTTAAAAGGGTAAAAAAATCAACCATGGGAACATACAAGCATTCAAACAACTATGTTGTCAATCTCGTTCAAGCTAAGGAGCTCAAGAGAAAAGCTCTCGCTTAGGCGAGATTGAAATTAGAGGACACTATGAGGGTTCGCAAGTTCTCGCTTAAGCGAGGTCTCCTCACTTGAGCGAGATTACTTTCGCTCAAAACTGGAGCTGTAACATCTCAAAATTTATACTACAATATTTTGAGTATGCAAAATAATAATAATAATAATAATAAAAATAAAAATAAAATAAAATAAAAATGGTTAAATAGTTATAATATTTTTCAATTATAATATATATATATATATATATATATATATATATATATAAATGACTGTACGTAATATTTAAATATATGTACGTAATATTTAAACATGTATATATATATATATATATATATATAGTAGTTGTTCAAAATTTTCCTGAAGTCTTTCCCAATGATATCCCTGGTTTGCCACCTAACAAAGAAATTTAATTTTCCATAGATCTGATGCCTGGAGTTGGACCAATCTCTATGGCACCATATAGGATGTCACCCTTTGAATTAGCAGAATTGAAGAAACAATTAGAAGAGTTACTTGAAAAACAATTCATTCGTCCTAGTGTGTCACCTTGGGGAGCTCCGATTTTGTTAGTTAAAAAGAAAGATGGAAGTTTTAGGTTGTGCGTAGATTACTGTCAATTAAATAAATTCACCATAAAGAATAAATACCCTCTTCCTAGGATAGATGACTTGATTGACCAATTGAGAGGAGCCTCTATATTTTCTAAGATAGATTTAAGGTCGGGATATAATCAAATTAGAGTAAAAGCAGAAGACATACAAAAAACTGCTTTCAGAACTAGGTATGGCCATTATGAATATCAAGTGATGCCTTTTGGTGTGACCAATGTCCCTGCAATATTTATGGATTATATGAATAGGATATTCCATCTTTTTTTAGATCAATTTGTAGTTGTTTTTATAGATGACATTCTTATTTACTCTAAGACTCTTGAGGAACATGAGGAACACCTTCGGATTGTCTTACAAATCTTAAAAGAAAAGAAATTGTATGCTAAATTGTCTAAGTGTGAATTATGGTTAGAGGAAGTAAAATTCCTAGGACATGTGATTTCCAATAAGGGAGTGTCAATGGATCCGACCAAAGTAGAAGCAATTTTACAATGGGAACCACCAAAAATAGTGACTGAGATTTGTAGTTTTCTCGGTTTAGCAGGATATTATAGAAGATTCATTGAGAGATTTTCTAAAATAGCTATGCCTTTAACCCAACTCACCAAAAAGGGCCAAGCTTTTGTGTGGATAGAAAAATGTGAAAATAGTTTTCAAGAACTCAAGAAAAGATTAACCACTTCTCCTGTTTTAGCATTACCTGATCCTACTGGACACTTTGTTATATTTTTTGATGCTTCCAAAATGGGATTAGGTTGTGTTCTTATTCAAGATAGAAGGGTAGTGGCATATAGTTCTAGGCAACTAAGAACACATGAGAAAGATTACCCAACCCATGATCTAGAACTAGCTGCCATTGTTTTTGCACTTAAGATATGGAGACATTATGTTTATGGTGGTAAGTTCGAAATTTTTAGTGATCATAAGAGTCTCAAATACTTGTTTGACCAAAAAGAATTAAATATGAGACAAAGGAGATGGATGAAATTTCTAAAAGACTATGATTTTGAATTACATTACCATTCAGGAAAGGCAAATGTAGTGGCAGATGCTTTAAGCAGAAAATCTTTACATGTCTCTTCACTAATGATTCATGAAATAAATTTGTTAGAAAAATTTAGAGACATGAATTTGTCAGTCACCCTAAGTCATGATAAAATGCAATTAAACTCCATTCAGATCACTAACAATTTACAAAAGCAAATCCATGAGGCACAAGAAAGAGATGAGTTCATAAATAAGAAAAAGAAATTGATAAGTCAAATGGGTGGGGAGAATTTTGGCATAGATAAAACCGAAATTTTGAGATTTAAGGACATGATGTGTGTACCAATAATGAGGAAATTAAGGAAATGATTCTAGAAGAAGCACATAAAAGCAAATTAAGCATACATCCGGGCACAACAAAAATGTATCAAGATCTCAAGAAAATGTTTTGGTGGCCCAAAATGAAAAAGGAAGTGGCACAATATGTAGCAAAATGTCTAGTTTGTCAAAAAGCTAAAATAGAACACCAAAAGCTAGCAGGAATGTTACAATCCTTAGATATACATGAATGGAAATGAGATAGTATAGCAATGGATTTTGTAGTTGGCCTCCCATGAACCATTCAAAAATTTGATACCATATGGGTTATCGTGGATAGGTTAACAAAGTCTGCTCATTTCTTACCCATTAACATTAGGTATTCATTGGAAAAATTGACTGAATTGTACATAAAAGAAATTGTCAGGTTACATGGAGTTCCAACAAGTATTGTGTCTGATAGGGATTCCAGATTTACTTCTAAGTTTTGGGGAAGCTTACATCAGGCCTTGGGGACTAAACTCCATCTTAGCTTAACATATCATCCCCAAACTGATGGACAATCAGAAAGGACAATCCAATCTTTGGAAGATTTATTGAGAGCTTGTGTATTAGAAGATTCTAGTAGTTGGGATCGATGCTTGCCTTTGATTGAGTTCACTTATAATAATAGTTTTCATTCTAGCATAGGTATGGCACCTTATGAGGCATTATATGGGAGAAAATGTGGAACACCTTTATGTTGGTTTGAGACTGGTGAAAATTTAGTATTAGGTCCTGACATGATTCAATAGACAACAAAGAAAATCAAAATGATCAGGGACAAATTGAGAGCAACTCAAAATAGACAGAAAAGTTATGCTGACAAGAAAAGACGACCTCTTGAATTTCAAGAAGGTGATCATGTATTCTTGAAAGTAACACCCATCACTGGAATTGGTAAAGTGATAAAATCAAAGAAACTCACTCCACGATTCATTGGCCCTTACCAAATTCTCAGAAAGATAGGTCCTGTTGCTTATCAAATTTGCTTACCTCCTTTCCTTTCCAACCTTCATAATGTCTTTCATGTGTCTCAATTAAGAAAATATATTTCTGATCTGTCTCATGTGATAAGGCCTGATACATTACAATTAAAGAATAACCTTACATTTGACGCAATGCCTATACAGATTTTGGACAAGAAGGTCAAGGAACTCAGAGGCAGACAAATTCCTCTAGTAAAAGTCATTTGGAATGAAACTACTGGAGATACCACATGGGAATTGGAAGAAAAAATAAGAAGAATTTATCCTCATTTGTTTTAGTAAATAAAATGCTAAATTTGGAGGACGAAATTTATGTATCTGGGGAAGAAAATGTAATCTCAAAAATTATACTACAATATTTTTAATATGCAAAAAAATAATAATAATAAAAATAAAAAATAAAAATAAAAATAAAAATAAAATAAAATAAAAATGATTAAATAATTATAATATTTTTTTAGTTAGTATATATATATATATATATAAATATAAATATTACGTACAATCATTTATATATATATATATATATATATATATTATATAATAACATAATATTATAAATGTTATAAATCAAAATATATGTACGTAATATATTTGAATAACGTAATATTCAAGTATATATATATATATATATATATATATATATATATATATATATATATATATATATATATATATATATATATATATATATATATATATATATATATATATATATATATATATATATATATATATATATATATAATAGAATTATGTTTTACAAGTATAATACAAGTTTATTTTGGAATAAATGGTGCAAGTATATTGTTCAGAAAGAGATAGAGTTTCAATTAATGTTATTCCATTCTTGTACTGCAAATCTCTGCAAAGATTAGATGAATTTAATGTTCAAGCCTCTATATATATAAAGCTGGTTCACTGAAAGCCATATGAAGCAAAGGAAGGAGAAAAAAAAAAGAGATTCGACAGTTAGAGAGGAAAATCAGAAAAAGGGAAACGAAACAGTGAGACCCAAACGAGAAATAAGAGTTGAATCGTGCATTTATTCAGACTTTTTTCAATCTCTAAGGTAAGGGGAGAAGACATTTATCATCCTATCTTTGACTTTTATTTTATTTTCTTATCTCCTCATAATTATTCTTATATTAAGTGAGGTATCCCTAACCTCATTTTAATTTATATTTACTCTCATTTTATTTATATTTATCTCCAGTTACGTACTGGTCCTTTTTATTTATTTTAATTATTCATTGATCCTATCTATTTATTTATATAATTATATGGTTTAATATTGAAATAAAATTTATGATAAATAAAGAATTGATTATTGTAGTTGGAGGTATGACCTTGGAGATTTAAACGAGTTAGTATTACTCAAGATGAGATGTTCTTGAGTTACTTTGTTGGCCATGAACTCATTTATCCTGACTAGTCACTACAAAATTAATCAATATCTTTATAAAGTATGATAAAATTCAGTTTTATGGATTTAGGAGAATTTTCACTTCATTTTATTTTATTATGATATGCTGTATTTTTTTTATGTGATATTTGTCTCACTTCCCCATTTTTGATTGTGTGTGAAAAACAAAATTTTATAACCTTATCATAGATGGTTGCTCCCAACATGCCTGATCCCTTCTTCGCTGACATTGTGACTGTTTTCCTGGGAAATGCATGGCAAACCAACACAGTAAATAATTCTGTAACATTTCAGAGAACGGGAAACTCTACCATTACTTTTTTCTCTGCTCCAAACGCGCCGATTGTCATCGAAAGACAAATCGGAGTTACCTTTTATTTACCCCCAACAGTCCAAGTGAATCCTATCCATAACATTTTCCCTCCACCTGTTTGATAAACCATATATGAGGGGGAAACTGTAAATAAATAACATTTCTTCCTCTTCTAGTGTAGGAAATATAAAATGTACTAAACAATGTAGATATATGATGTATACAGTATTGTAAATATACATATATATATATATATATATATATATATATATATATATGATAATATTTTAAGTATGATTTTGCCTTTAAATTTTATAAGTCTATTGTAAGAAATAATAATAATAATAATAATTAAATAGAAAATTTAATTTTTTTAACGTCATAGGAGCTCGTCGCCTAAGCGACAACTCGAGCAGAACCTAGGGTGAACTTGTTGCTAATTTCGCTTAGGCGAGGGTTGCTCGCTTAAGCGAAAACAATAGAGCTCTTCCCTGCTCACGCATGCAAACCAGAAAAGCAGTACCAAACAACATTTCAACCATTTCCAAACAACCACAACAACGAGCAAACATCGTAAACATGATTTAAAACTAGAAAAACATGCAATAATCATAAAAAAAACTTTAAACCCTAGCTTCCCTTACCCCGAAGTTGAGAACTAACTCAAAAGACCCTTAAGAGAGAAACACCAAGGCTTGGAGCATATATAAGAAGCTATAAAACATAAATATGAGAGATAAGAATGGGAGCACGAATGAGACTCACATGGAACTAGAACTACCAAACAGAGAAGAACGAAGGGAAGGGATAGAGTTTTAGAGCTCAACTTACGTGGTGAAAGATGGTTTCCACTAACTGGAAGGGGAATTTTGTCACTGCCTTAACATAGCTCCTACTTCAGCACTAAGAGAAAGAGTGAGAACTGTTTTTGGTGAATGAGATAGAATGGGAAGCATGTGGATAGTTAAGGGGATCCTAAAAAATAAGATGGGCTGTCCTTGGGCCCTTTTACCAAAGCTGACCCAACACTTTAACACAAAAAATAAGATGTCGACTTCCGGAAGTCAAAATATATGACTTTCGGATGTCAACTTCCGAAAGTCAAAATATATGACTTCCGGAAGTCAAAAAATATCACCAGAAGTCGGCTTCCAAAAGTCAAAATATATCGCTGAAAATCGACTTCCGGAAGTCAAAAATCATTACCTGAAGTCGATTTCCGAAAATCAAAAATCATTACCGGAAGTCGACTTTCGAAAATCAAAAAACATAACTGGAAGTCGACTTAAGATTAAAAAATTAAGTCAATTTTAAATATTTTTAATTTTTTTTTAAAAATTATATTTTCTAACTTTTATTTTATTTTTTAAAAATAGTATTAAAAATTAAAACATATAAATTTAAAAAAAAATACTTTAAAAAAAAAAAAAATAAGTTATAAAAATACTAAATAAAAAATTGAAAAATAATTTAAATTAAAATAAAAAACTTTAAATTAAAACAAAAATATTATATATATATATATATATATATATATATATATATATATATATATATATATAAATCAAGAGTCGTACTTCCATGTATATATATACCGGAAGTCGTCCATTTATATATATAAATGGAATTCGACTTCTGGTATTTATATATATATATATATATATATATATATATATATATATATATATATATTCTGTTTTTTTAAGTTTAATTATTTTAATTTAAATTATTTTTCAATTTTATTTTTAATTTTATTTATTTTATTGATATTGTTATATTATTTTATTTATATATTTTATGTATATAGTATTTTATATTTTATTTGAATATTTTAATTTTGTTTAAAATTTTAAGATTTAATTTTAATCAAATTTTTAAAAATTTTCAATTATATATATATATTTTTTATATTTAAATTTAAATTTATTTTTATATAATTTATTAAAAATTTAATAAAAATAAAAAGGAATTAATATAATATTTGTATATATATTTTCTTTTTTATCTTTTTTCTTAATTTAAAGTTTTATTATTTTAAAATAAATTTAAATATTAAATAAAATTAAATGAAGTAGAATAATTTTTTTTTTATTTTTTTGTTTTTTTATTTAAAGTTTAATATTATTTTAATTTTACTTATTTTTATATTCATATTTATTTTTAGTATATTAAATAAAAATAAAATTATATATATAGATATTAATATTTTTAAAAAAATATATATTAAGAAATATGAAAACATAAAAAATAAAAAATAAGTAAAATAATAAACTAAAAACTCATTAAAAGTTAAAAAATTTAAATTTTAGAAAAAATTAAAAATATTCAAAATAAAATTTATTTTCTAACTTACGGAAGTCAACTTTCGGAGAATGTTTTTTGACTTTCGGAAATATTTTTTGATTTTTGGAAGTCGACTTCCGGGAATATTTTTTAACTTTCGGAAGTCGACTTCCGGTGATAATTTTTTACTTTTGGAAGTCGACTTTCGGTGATACATTTGGACTTCCGGAAGTCGACTTCCGGATATATTTTGACTTCCGAAAATCGACTTCCAATGATATATTTTGACTTCCGGAAGTCGACATAATTTTGGGGGTGCGGTGTCTGCAGGTTTCCTTAAATGGTCAAAGGGTCTTTTGAGAATTTAAAGAAAGTTTGGAGGTGTAGAAGAAATTTTGGAGGTGCAAGAAGGAAGACCCCTTACAAATGATAGAAGAAGATTGTGAGTTCAACTCTCTCTACTAATAAAAAACTAACAACTAACATTTATCATTAAAAAAATTATCTCCAAAAGGCAGTCCGATAATTAAATTAAAACTAACATTTATCATTAAAAAAATTATCTGCAAAAGGCAGTCCGATAATTGAATTTGATTTAATTTATTGTGTTTGTTTGTAGGAGACTTTTTACTGTGTAAGTCATATGTTGCCAGGAAATCCAAGAACGTGTGTTCTGGATGCACAGAGCGTGTGAAGATAAGACTAGTCGATAATTAAAAAAAGTAATGCTAAACAAACAGTGTTGTTGTGTAGGTTATTTGCCAAAACAAGGGACAACGACAACAAATGTTTGCTTTTATAGTATAAGACAACCACCATGCAAGTGATGTTTACCCATGGAATTCATGCTACAGAACCACCGACCAAGTCATATCTTTTCACGTTCAATTTTTTGGATTTATTAAATAATTATAATTTGTGTAACATTATGATAACATGTTAAATAATTATAAGGACTCTAATTTCTTATATATTTATTCTGATTCTTATTCAATTATAACATGTTATCTCTTTTCATGGTTGGCTAAGATGGAACTGAATCACTACCAAAAATTATCATATCTAATACATAAAATACTTAATAGATTAGACATGAGTGCATGATTTTGACATTGCATCTGATGAAACCAAACAAAATTATCTGATTCTGAGTTTTTTCACAGAAATCCGATAACGAGTCAGACTTTTTCGTTATTTTTTTTTTTGGTGTTACCTTTCTGTTGAGTTTTAAAAAATGCATCAATATTACTATATTACGACAGAATACAGCTAACAAGAGATAATATTTTAATAGTATTTTATGACAAGCTATTACACAGTATTAAAAAGGAAAGAAAATCAATCCAAAGAACTATAATTGTTGCTTATTCTACAAGTATGCCAAGCTTTATGAAATTAGGTAATTTCATTATTTAACTTGTATATTAATAAACTTAATACATTGTATCTATCCAGAAAAAAAAAACTTAAAACCATGTATCCTAAGCATAAAAGTCATATTACACTTAAGCTATTATAAAACTCAACTTTAACTTTCTTTATTCTACCAAAAAAAAATATTCTTATTAGTTATCATTTTAAATTATGATAATCACTGTATAAAAGTTTTACATTTAATTTGTTTCTTACGAAGATGGAATGACAAAGAAAGAAAGTTGAGAAGTTGAAATGTAAGAAGTTGTTTATAAAAGTGTAAACGGAAATAGTTGAAAAGTGAAAATAGTATAGTATAATAATTATACTCGTAATCATAAAAGGAATCCGACAATTAAAATATTTTTTTATTTAATTTAAATAATTTTTGTTCCAATTATAATGATCGGAGCCTAATCATTCAAAACATTTAAAAATGTTCTTTTTTTCTCTTTATTTGTGCCGTCTTAATTCTACTTTCTCTCTTCTAAGCTCTTTTATTTTTGTAATGTTCATTTAATGTCTATTTAATACACTCATTTACTCTCTTGTCTAAGCTCTCTTCTAAGTGGATTCACTCTTTCTCCTCATAAAGTACCAAATTTGTTATTGGGCCAATAGGTTGGACTTATCATCACACAGTCTCTTAGCCTTGAGTTCTTTGAAACATAAATTCTAGAAGAAACATAAGTTCAAAATTTTTAAAAATAATTGATTGGTTGGACCTATTCCACACCCTGTAGCTCGCTCTTTGGAGCGTAAAGGATAGAAAGAAAAAGAGTTCAAATGACCTACTTTAAACAAAACTGATTGGTTGAGCTTATTATCACAACTTTTCAATTTTTAGCATTTTCTTTTATTTTCTTTTTCACTTCTTACCTTTTCCTTAAAGCATTTAAACAAAGTTAATTTTTTTCTTTTAACATTCATTTTTACCATGTCTGTAAGATCCGACTTTATTTAAAATAAATAAATAAATAAATAAGAAAAGAAATTATATACTTTTAACTAAATTCAATGCCCCTTTGATTACTTTTTTATGATTTTAAAACACGTTTTGACATTAATGAGAATTCGTATTCCTATCCAGTGATGGATTTGGGAAAGAGGGAGTGAAAGCGGATAAAATTTAAAATATGTTTTTGAGGAAGAAGGTTAAATGGAGAGGGTGGAAAAAGAAGGAGGTAATGAGTGGGAGCCGTTGGTGGATTTAGAGGAAAAAGAAAGGACACCGGTGGAGGTAGAGGATGGAACTTCGGTGAAAGAGGAAGAAGATGGAATCAAAAATGTCTTTTCACTTTATGTTTGGTGGTCAAGGAATAAATGTATGGAGGTGCAGGAAGAATTTGCTTTTAAGTAGTCTCTATTCTTGGCCCACTAGTGTTTTCACTAAACCATTGGCCCAAATCATTACCCATGTACAGTAATACCATACCCAGGACAACGCAATTATTTTTGCACTTCTATAATTTTTATCTGCACCTCCTCACTACAATGGAATTACTGAAATGGTGTTTCAATTACCCTAAAAGCATTCTTTCCCGAAATCTATCGTCCCAAACTCTGTAAGGTATACTTGATTTAACATTTTTGGATTATTTATTCGAAAACACCTCAACAACATTTATCATTACAAAAGTAACTTTCTTGAAACAATCTAGTTAATTCATGATGATCATTTTTGTTATGGAAGGCTTGGCTAATCCAGAATGTTAAAAATCACACGGATTATGTATTTCAAAATTAGAAAAAATATATTCCAAAAGTTCTCATTTCATAATATATTTTTTCTAGAATTCATCTTCATAAAACATTTTAATTAGGGGTGTGTCTGATAGTCGACACAATTCATCTAAAGTATGGCTCAATAAAGTTTAAATGCGTTAAATAAATGACAATTACTTCATGCACCATATATTTTTAGAATTTATTTTTTGGAACACAATAAATAATTTCAGATACTTCTCTCTGAAAACAAAAAAAAATCATTTCTTTCATGAAAAACAATTTTTATAAACATTTTAATTGGGTGGGAGAAAAAGTTTGATGGAGTGCAGGAAGTAATTACCTTAAAAACTTTGGCCTACAAAGTGGAGGATAGTCAAACTAGTCCAAATGGAACATCTATATTTTAGTGTAAAATATATGTATAAAAATTTCAATTTTTTCTGTTTAATATAGTTAATTTTTGGTGATAGCCAATATAATTAATTATTATACTGTGAACTGTAGAATCAATTATAGTTTTCTTTAAAAAAATAATTACTACACCTTTAAATACAAGTCAAATTAAATGTTTTTTCATGTTTGGAGTTTTGACATTTTGCATCTCATTATCCCAATAAAAGAGTTACAATGATTTAGGGAGGGAAAGACATCCATCAATATAATTTCCGATGAAAATATCTCTTATAAAAAAATTGTTACATTTAGGAATGGGGACGGGACGGGAAAGGAATGAGTTTTGCAATCTCCTACCTATCCTCATAAAAAAAAACATTCATCTTCATTTTCATATCTAAATTTAATGAGTATCAAACTTTTGTGTCATCTCCATTCCTATCAGGTAACGGGTATATACTCATACTCATACCGATATTCGTTTTCTTACTATTTCAATACTAATTAATTAATTTTTATAAAATAATATAAAATCACGGTAAATGAAGCATGATATTATTAAATATTCAATATTAAGTGAATGATTATCCTCTAAAAAATGTAAACCCTGAGAATAGGGCTATCTATTAATAGCTACTTGCCAATTCATTTGAAATGAGCCTTGCCTGAGTGACTCATACCTAAGGTCGAGGAAGGAAAGACATGAAGTTCTCCCCCTATCGTTATCGCTCTAAGTCTAAAGACCCTATCGGGCGAGCGTCTTCAATCCTCTCACTTCGCTCGAGCGACTACACATACCTCGAGCATGGAGAGGTCGAGTAGTTAGTTCCAGAACGTTAAGAAAAAGATCCTAATTCTGACCTCCCTGATCGTGTGTGCTTACGTTAATATTCTTTTTCTAATAGAGAATAGGGATCCTTCTTCCATATCAAATATTTAGAAATAAATTATAATTGTATACATTTTAAACTAGAATACCATATAAAATTTCATGAGAACAAAAATATTTATTAAATTTGCAAACATTAAAAAAAATTAAAAGGAAAATAAATATTCAAATTAAAATATATTTTAAATGTCTATTTCATTCAATTTTTTAAATTCTAATAAATATATTTTTTATACATTAACAAAAGTTATAATACACCACTTAATCAAAATCATGTAAAGAATAAAAATTAAACTAATAATAATAAAATTTCAACATAGATCTTGTACCTTTTGAACTTTAATACATGTTGGATGGTGATAAAATAAAAAATCATAACAATTATATTAAATTTTTATATTATAGTAAATAAAATTTATTTATACAATTATAGTGACAAAAATACAGTTTGATAATGAATTAGAAAAAAATTAGTTATATAAAATATATCAAAATAGTATTATACATTAGAAAAAAATTAGTTATATAAAATACATCAAAATAGTATTATACATGATAAAAGTAACAACAAATAAAAATATTAAAAAATTTTCAAATATGTGTCTTAGAAACAATTTGAGAGATTATTGAATCAAATCGCACAAAAGGAAAACAAATATATAATTATAGGTATGACAAAATGAAAAATACCTTAGAGATCTATGAAAACTTTTCAAATATCAACAATCAATGGTTGAGAAATAAAGAAAATTATTTTAGCAAAACAAAAAAGTTCTTCAAATGAAACAAAAATTAATAATAATAAAGTAAAGAAGATAACTTTTGTATATTACCTAGTAAATGAAATATTTATGTTATTAAACACTTGAATTGAGACTGTTAAACATTTTCATGTGAAAGGAAAATATACAATAAATAAAAGTATTAAAAAAAGAATAGAAATATTCAAATGTGAGACATTAAAAATATTTAATTAACATACATCCATCGAACATAATTGGATAAAGGTTATGATAAGATTAAAAATACATTGGAGATGCGAATAAATTTCATGAAAAACAAACAATTAGAAGAATTAAAAAATAAAAAAATCTGTAACACACACACACACACACATATATATATATATATATATATATATATATATATATATATATATATATATATATATAACATTACTAAATTGACTATGAATATTTTAATCATTTAAACGGGGACGAGATAAGGCGGGGACGTGTATTATGGCAGGTACATCTCCATACCCATCCCCATATCCAATTGAAAAAGTAAGAGAATCCCCATACCCCGTCAATGTGGGAATTTCCCATCAAAATAGGGATGAGTTCGGGTAATACCCTGGACGAGTTTATTTGCTATCTCTAATTATACTACAAGAAAAACCTTAAATAGAAATCAATGTTAGAAACAAAAAATAATTAGTCACTAAAGTGACTAATTTAGATACCAATTTATAACTTCAAGAGACTAATTTAGATACTAATTTATAACTTAAAAATTATTGATATTTTAAATAATCTCTGTCATGAATAAAAAATTATAATTAATTTACGAATTAGACTCTAAATTAGTCTCTAACGGTAACTACAAAAATTTATGCGAAATGATTGTCTAAATTAATCTCAAATTAATTAGTGACCAATTTAGATATTAATTATTTAGTAACTTTAGAAGTATAATAACTCAAACATTACAATTTGACTATGACTTTATCCGCTTGGTCTCCGTCGTTGAACAATTTATGACATCGAGAGTCATGTACTAAAGTTCTTTTGCATGTTCTTAAAGTATTACTATTTTTTTTTTTAATTTTTCCTACATAAGAAACCTAAAATCATGACATGTTTAGTGTTGTTCATCATGTTTGAGCTCATATAAATCATTAGCAAGTTTGTAGAATTAGTTTCTTAATTGTTTCGTTGTGTGCGTAGAGACGTATGCTTCTATCTTTTTTAATATTGTTGAATATTTTTCTCAGATCTTGGTAAACACAAAATGCTTCTTGTAACATCTCACTATATCTATTAATTAATTATTACATTTTTATCAAATTTTTTATATAAAAAAGTAAAAATAAATGAAAAGTCCATATAAAATATTATCAAAATACAAAACATAATCAAAATATGTTCTTTAAAATTATTTAAATTCAAAATATATCATAAATGAATTTTTTATAAGTTAACCCCTCTATACAATTTAACACAATGCTTTATAATACAAAATTCTTCGAAAACTAAAAAATATTTTATCAAAATTGAAATTTTTATTATGTAACACCTCAGAAAGAATAACCAAATATATAACCTCTCCCAATAGGGGATTTATACAAAATATATAGTATTTTAAAAAATAAACATACACAAAATATGCATAAATACAAATATTTATAGAAGATTAGTCAAAATAAAATCTTTATGCTAGTTCAAATGTGCTCTTTCATGTGTACTTATATTTGTTTGTATAAATAGTAACATCGTTGTAAGTGACAAATAACAACGTATACCAGAAAAAAAACTATTGAAACACAAATTTCAACATAAAAAAATTAATATAAAGAGATATATTTTAATTAAAAAAAACCTCAACAATTTAAACTCATTCAATAACGTATATATGGATCTATACATCAAGAATATTCAAGAAGTAAAATATCAAATGACACCTTCTGAAAAACTAGTATTAAGTTTGTCTTACTAAAAGCTAACACCTAATATCATTGAAGACTTGTATTTACAAGACAACCAAGAATAATGAATCATGATAATTTCGTTATAGTTCATGTATCACATCTACATGTCACAATGTGTAAGAACTATCCCTCAAATTTCCACTATTTGATATCTTAGTCTATATAACTTAAATTATCAATGAAGCAAGGAGATCTATGTTATAACATATACATCAATACTTAATACAAACATCAAACAATATGATCCCATGTATATGACTACAAATTCATACAAATTTCATCATTCTCAATAATTATTTTCATACAACGTAATTCAGTTAAACAAAAGCACAAATCAATTAAATATACAAAGTAATATTTATTTTTTATTTATAATAAATATTCAAATACAATCCAAGAAAGAAAAAGTTTTTAAACTTTTTTTAGCTTGAGTTAAAATATATTTCGCTTGAGCAAAAATTTGACTAACATAGGGTTGATTTTGAGTAAAATCCAGATTTCTCTTATATTTTCATTTGAGCAAATCTTTTGTACTTGAGCAAAAATATTAGAAAGCCAAACTCATCAGCGAATAAGTTTCAAATGTTTTATGCAAATCCACTTTAACATCAGCGAATATAGTTTTCAAAAAATTTAAAATGGCCAGCACAATCTAGGGTTTTATTCAATCCATTTTAACAAATATAGTTTTCAAAGAATTTAAAATGACCAATACAATCTAGAATTTGCACAAACATCATCGTTCACTCATTTCAATTCAATCTTAAATTTGTTATATATTTCATTCACATCAAACTTAGAAATAATCAATTTAAAATATTTTAAAACAATAATTTATTAACCTAAAACTCATATAATATTAATTTCGAACAAAATACCATCCCTAAATAGAAACCAAAATCTTGTACCCAATTCACCTTCACATCTAGATACTCTATCCTATGATTAAATAACTTTCCTCACTTGAAATTTTTTGTTGCAAATAAAGTTGTAACTCAAGCAAAACTTACCCCAAATTTCAATATGACTTTAAGCAAGTTAAAAGGATAACTTTTTTCCAACCTTATTAAGATAAGTAACGAAATCATAAAAGAAATAAACAATTATTAGAATAAAATAGAAATCTTCTCTTAAAAATCTTATTGATAGAAATCCCTAACTCCTGAGCTAGTATAGGGAATGATCTCATTCGGAAATAAATAAGTTATGAAGGAAGAAAATTAGAAAGAGAGGTATGGAGGATTCTACATAATAAAGCATACAACAATTCAACGTAATAAAGTATTCAATAATGATAATTTCTTTGTTCGCATCCCGAGGGTATTTTTTCAAAGTTCAAAACTATTTGTTCTCTGAGGTATATAGTAGTCTAATATTATGTACTTCTTTTCTTTCTACAATATTTAATTACTGTTAACATAATTGTAAATTGTAGGGATTCTCTGAATCCATTTTGATTGAAATTAATATGTTCTCATAATTACAATTTATTACGTTACATATATGCTGACATGCATATAAGAAAGTCAAATGAAGGAGAAGATTGGGGAATCTTATCCTAAATTGGCATTAACTAGTCTTCAAAACAACTCAGTAATTTTGAATCCCAAACAGTTGACTTGAATGTGTCATTTTGAAAACTGACGTGGCATGATGTCATATGAAAATGTAGATTTTAATGAATAAAATAATATTTAAACATTGAGAATTATAAATTTATTCACTTTTAAATTTTTTCTGCATTGACAAAATTTGAAGAAAAAAATACTGTTCAATAAAATAAATTTAATTACTAAAATTTTAAATTAATTTTGTTTTATATATTTTTAAATTAAAATGTAAGATATAGTATAATTGAATATTTATAAATATATTTTATATTATATATAATAAACAATAAAAATAATAGATAAAATATAATTTATTTATTTTATCTATAACTTTATATAAGGAGATTTCCTCTTTTGTGTTTACATTTCATAATTTCAATTTTATCATTTATACTATAATTATTTATTAAATTTTTAAAAGTTAACAATTATTTTTACATGTTTTTTATATAACTATTTATATTTTTTTTTATTCATCAACGGTTATTTTCTAATCTTTTCTTTCATTTTTCATTTCGCTTTTAGTAAATATAAATTTATTTTATATATTAACTTAATAACATTACAATATCATCACATACTAATATAATATCATGCATATTTAAAAAATATGTATACACAAGCTCTATCACATGTGTAGTTGTGATAGTGTTTGTGTTTAAGCTAATAATAATAATAATAATTCTATTTGATTTTACAATAATTTTATCAATTAAATTTTTTATTTTAAAGAATAACTCATATTAATAATAGTTTATTTTAAAATGCATTTTAAACACTATAATAAAATTAAAGTGTTACAATTTTATTAATTAAATTAATTTTTAATTTATTAAATCAACCACATTATTCACTATTTTAATCTATTAAATCAATTTCATTTAGACTTTTTCCTCATTTTTTATTATCTTTCTTTTAATATAAACAATCTTATCTTTGCATATCTGTCCTCTCAAATCCATTCCAGAAACAAACACACCGTAATGCTTTGATATGTTTACAATAAAGAATTAATTTAATCCAATTTTGTTATAAAATATTTATTTCAATAATTTTTAAAGTATACATCCAAAAATTTTAAAATTTCATTATATTTAAAATATATATAGGATTAGATTTATGTTTAAGAGTTGTAAGATAAATTGAGTTGAAATAATTTTTGCTTAAAAAATTAGTTGAGTTTTATCTTTAATTTTACTGGTAAATAAAAACTTTGGTAAGAGTCTTTTGTTTGAATTTTGAACCCATCTGATGAAAACTGGATAACATATACCATAGCAACACCTCAATTCAATATTGATGTAATCTATATTTTAATATTTGTATTTTTAAATACACAGAAGGTACGAAATATAACATTTAAAGTAAAAAAAGTATTTATGTATTTTAAAATGAATAATACATTTACTACATAATTTTTACTAATGGGGATAAAAACATAACGTAAATCTTTGATGAAAATATAGCGGTTTAATTTCTAAAATCTGACTGGTGGAATATGAGGCTCGAACCGGTGGATTGAGTTATTGGTTGACAATTTCCTTTGTGGCACCTAATGCTCGCAAGCACATGACATTCTTAAATTTTCTCTTCTTTTGATTCTACCTACCTTTCTGATACACAAACATTAAAGATTTCGCAATTCTCGAAAACTCACAAGTCATAATTGTTTTCACTTGCTATCTTTTATTGCTCTCAACTGTCTTCTACCTTTCGCAGGTATAAGATGGACCCTTTTGCATGCATGTCTTCCACATCAACACTTACAGAAAAGTTCTGAGTGAGTGAGTGAGTGACAGAGAGAGAGAGAGAGATGGGAAAATGGGGTACCCTGTTTGTGTTGCTTGTACTAGTTACATTGCATGCAAGTGCTGCACGTAATGTGCCACGGGGTGGTGGTGAAAATGAAGAACAAACTCTGGGTGTGCATGCAACCGCATCACAAACGGAGTCTTCAAGGAGCCAGGGTGTGGGTGAGAAGAAGAACTTTTTGGTTGGTGGGGTTGGTGGATTTGCTGGGATGGGTGGTTTTGTAGGTGGCGGCGCAGGGGGGATCGGAAAGGTTGGCGGAATCGGTGGCGGGGTCGCCGGAGGGATAGGCAAGTTTGGTGGAATCGGTGGTGGGATTGGGAAGTTTGGTGGCATTGGTGGTGGAGCTGGAATTGGTGGCTTCCATGGCATTGGTGCGGGTGCAGGAATTGGTGGCTTCCATGGCATTGGTGGCGGAGTTGGAGGTGCAGGTGGTGCTGGTGGTTTGGGTGGTGTGGGAGGTTTAGGTGGTGCTGGTGGTGGTGTTGGAGGTTTAGGCGGCGTTGGAGGCTTAGGTGGTGCTGGTGGTGGTGTGGGAGGTTTAGGTGGTGTTGGAGGCTTAGGTGGTGCTGGTGGCGTTGGGGGCTTAGGTGGCCTTGGAGGCTTAGGTGGTGGTGCTGGTGGTGTCGGAGGCTTAGGTGGTGGTGCTGGTGGAGGCTTAGGTGGTGCTGCTGGTGGCTTAGGTGGTGTTGGAGGTGTAGGTGGTGTGGGTGGTGGTGTAGGTGGTGGAGGATTAGGAGGAGTGGCTGGTTTGGGTAACTAGTATTGGTGGTGGTGTCTTTCAATTAATTGCATGGAAGTTCTTGTTTGCATGTAATGTTATCGTCAATTTCAAGTTGTTATATGTTTCCTTATTTTAATGTTTTGAGGTTTCTGGTATTCATCTTCCAAGATTTGTAGTACACTTTCTGTTGTGTTTTCAATGTTTTCTGTATTTGTTCTTCTTTCTTTACCTTTTGAGTGTAAAACTGTTCAAGTTGGAATGTGTTGTAATTTTTGGCAGGCCTCTTTAGTACGTTCCTTTGGAGTGTACACTAATCAATAATAAACTATTTTATCTCTGATTTTTTTTTTTTCTCTCGTGAGCTTAAAAAAGTCAATCTAGTTCATTAACTCCTTTACGGTAAGAAGGGACAAAAATAATTGAAACCAATTTTGGAACCGAGACACATCAATTTAAGAAAAACATTTAATGATAGATTTATTAAAAACTACAATTAAATGCAATATCACGTTTGATTTGTGTTATTTTTGACAAGAATTTACCATAAAGCAGAGTTAAAAGGCTAAGCTAATTGAAAAATAGGAATGTGAGAGGAGATAGTGGATAGGTGACGAGGGATAAAAAAAAATATGAAAAGTGCAATTTAAGACAAAGAAGTATGATTGCGCATAAATATGAACTTGTGTGGAAAAAGGTCAGAAAATATATATAGTAAGAAAAGTGACAAAAAAATGCTTAATCAACAAATTACTATAAGTACTATATCTAATCTCCACTAATTAGCATATGGATAATATGGTAGTAAAGGCTAAACAGGACACACGCCTCCTTCATCACTAACCCAACACCCTCGTGGGGTTAATTATTCAAAAACACCACTTGAACTTTCATTAGTTATGAATCATTGCGCAGCATCAAAATAATTGCACTTTTAGCATTATAAAACGGAGTATATCTCCACTAGGTTGGAGCATTTCTTTATGTCACCATGATAATTCTTGTTTAACAATCGTGGGTAGTCTTTTCTCAACATATTCTAGTCATCGTCAAAATTGATTCAAAAGAATCTGCAGAAAAAGGAAACCGAATAGCTACCGATTCTCAAAATATGCACCTCTCAATAAGAGGCATTTGATTTATGCAATCATTAAGGAGAAACATGTAGAAAGATCATGTTTATACATGGTGGCAAAGTGGGTACCTTGTCAAAACGGATCGGGTTGAAATTTTTAATTTATTAGTTCATTTTGGTCTTACTTGACTAGCTTAGTAAATTGGTGAGCTAAAGGTAGATCAGTCTATCCTTTCATTTTTATATTTTAAATTAAAAATAATTAAAAAATTAGATTTTTATGTTATACTTTTGTAAAAATGTAAATATACAATATTATTATAATTTAAATTATTAATACTTACAACTTAAGTTTCAATTATTAGTTGTAATATAATATTTTAACATGTTAACGTAATAATTATTTTAATTTATCTAATTAAAAATATTAGTGAATAAATTAAAAATTTAGAAAACATTTTTATGATTAAACATGCTTTAAATATTCATTTAGAAGTAGATATACAAACAAATTTTATTTAAAAATTAAAAAACAATAAAAAGAAAAGTGTGGTAGGCCAGCCCTGGCCCGTCCTGTGGCAGGATAGGATGTAATTCCTGATCAATTGTTCAATGACGGACCAGTCCAACCTAACTCATTTTTGACGAATCAAGGACAGACAGAACCAAAACGGACCAAACTAGTCTGTGTGCAATGAGTGTTATCTTTTTAGTATCAATTATCTATTACTTTGTCGGTGACTAATTTTTATTAAAAATTCTTGTTTATGATTTATAAGTACACCCTTTCTATATTTTTCTTAAGTTCAATATAATCGAATTTAGCAACAATATATAGGTATATACATACTTATGATTGAAAGATGGTCCCAAAAGAAGATGGAAACGTGAGATTTGCAATGCATTCATGTATATTTAGAGTAAAACCTGTGAAAGAATTGAACATGTTACGTTGCCCCTCTGAGAGTTCAACATTAATCTTTGAAAGTGTTAAACCTATCTTAGTCGCTAACTTCTCTTAATAGATGTTGCGTTCATATGTTTCATTACACTAGTTCTGTATTATTTTGGACCCTTAACATGACGTAAATTGAGGATAAAACACGTTTAATGAAAGCAAAACAAAACGCACTACATCATTATCATTAACTTACCTTTAACATTTTAAATTCATATTGTACAGAAATATTTATGTATTTAGAATTTCAACTAATCTATTATTTTAAATTATTTATGTAAGTTTTTACAAGTTTAAACATTTTTTTTAACATGTTAAAACATTATTTTATCTACATTAAAGTAAGAATGTGTCAAACAATATAAATAACTTAAAAGTTAGTATAAAACACATTTAATGCATAAAAAAAATTTAAAATAAATATATTTATTCATTTTTAAAGTTTATAAAACAAGATATATCAAAATTTCATATATGGACGAATTAAAATTTAAAAATTAAAAAACATATATAATTGTTTTTTAATTTGCTTTTGGCCTAATCTAGATTTGAAAAATCTTCATGCAAATCACATAATACTTTTGAAATGGCCAACTTCATGGAATATTAATTAATGATGGTTATCACAATTTCCACCTAGAATCGTTATCTGTAAACCTTGGTAGGATTGTGAAGATAGGAAAATTGACGAATGGTGTTGAATATTTTGGCGTTTACACGCTATAATTTTGAAAAGGAGAAACATTATGCAATGGGATGAACCCATTAGGCAGAGTGGTATTCCAAGTTGCCAAGGGTTGTAAGTGGAATGAAGCCTAACTCCAGAGAAGCATGCACAATTGAAGTGCACGTATTTATCTTGGAAAATAATATTTTAATTATTAAATTTTGACAACTTTCTTTTATAATTTTAGATGATAATTTTTTTAAGTGATTTTCGATTTTTTTATTTTCTTATTCTCAACTCAATATTTTAAAATCACTTAAAAGATGACACATCATGTTATAAAAGAAAGTAGTTAAAATTTAATAATAAAAAATCATTTTCTAATTGATGTTATAAAACACAAAGAAAAAAAGTGATTAGAAAGTGATGTCCTCACATGAGGTCCAATTGCTTATGGGGTAGCTCTTTGTGGGACCAAAGGGTCAACCTTTTCTAGATTGTATGATGGGAAGTGAGAAGGAAAAACCCACAATATATTGGGTCCTTTGATGGAAATATTGGTGGCTTAAGCAACTATCTCACCCAACACCATCCAATAACCCATTCAGATTGGTAGGCTCCATTTTCCTTCCAAACCCTATGACCTATGCCTTGTGTTTTTATTTTTTATTTTTCTCTCAAGGGTGGATTAGTTATATAATATACATTAATTTTGTGGCTTACATTCACCATAGTGTTAAAGGTAATAATTATGCAAATAAAGGGGCGGCACATTTATCAATATTATACTAGTGAAACTCATTTACAACATGGTAAAAGAGTATTTAAATTTGAGTGATGATGAAACAAAATGTGATTAGGAAAAAACTTTGATGGAGCCCTCTTCTCATAAAAGATTACAAATTCTTAAAATTCTCTAAGAAATTTGGATAAATTCTCTTTTTAAGAAGATTTCTTTTTTAAGAAATTGGAAAATACTATTGTTTTTGTTGTGACATCAATAGTGTTTTTAAAAAAATTATTGAAACAGATTATTTGATAGATTAAATGAGTTGATTCACTTAATTAAAAAAATTACAATATTTTTTTCTTCGATCTAACTTTTTTTATCAAGAAATAATACTTTAACAAAGTTTTGTTTAAAATAACCATTTTTTGAAAAACAAACCCTAAAATTTTACTACTTTATTTTTATACCTTTCATAAAAAAAATAAAAAGTTACTCTATTTGATAACTTTATCAACTTTGTCAAAATTTTGTTTGTCAAAAAGTTATTTTCCTTTTCTATCATGTAACTAAAATCCAAAAAATTCAAACCATATTTTAATTTTAGACAATAAATAAATTATTCATCCCAAAAACTAAATTATAATTCTAAATAATCTCAAAAGTCAATCTGGGATAATATCAAAATATAAATGACTAATGAGAGACAAAGGTAGAGAATAAATATTCAATAAGCGTGAACTGCAGTGTTAAGTCAATAAAAAAGTTTGCTTGTGTTTTGGATTGCACTATTAAATTAAGAGTGAGATAATTTTTTTTGTATGTTTCAGTTAGTGAGCCAATCTGACTCATCACGATTTCAATTCAGATAAATTAAACTCTTAATGGACCAAATTTAATTTTAGACCATACCAAAATTTATAAATTTATTTTAATCCATTTTGACACTTCTAAACAAAAAAATGAGACAAGGGGTTATATATATATATATATATATATATATATATATATATAAATTAAAAATATTTAAATTAAATATAGACTTAAAAAGTGAGAGACTAAAATGAGAATAGTTTAGAGTACATGACTAAAATAATAAAATCTGAAGTAGTATGCATCACTGCCATTAACAAATTCAAAAACCAAATTTGACAATGAAAGTGCAGCTGCTTCAGTTTATATCATCAACTGCTTCAAGATTTGAACTCAATGATAAATTCAAATGTTGATTCAGCTGCTTACGAAATCAGCTTTTTAACTTGTAAATTTTACTGCAGTGCTTGGAATAAATTTCCATTTCATGTTTCAGCCGATTCATTCTCCTTTCAAATTGAAGAGGCACCGAATAAAATGATTTTCAATCAATTCATAGATAAACTTACCGCCACACTTGGATTTATTTAGTAGAATTTGAACACAATGTGTGAATTGCCACTGAATCGCAAACCCTTTTGCGTTGAATCAGTGCTGCCTCTGCTTCGTATTAATTATTTCTTGTGCTTCAATTGCTTCAGCCTCGATTCTTTGACGAAATGAAAGCATCGATAACTCACTCACCGTTGCACCTCGTAAACGAACAGAACCAACAAATGAAAATTCAGAACTCAGCACCGCTTCAATCACTGTTATTAAGCCACCGCAACTCAATTCAAGAACCACCGATTCAAGCCACCAGAAAAAAAAAAGAAAAAAAAAACTTTGAAATAACTCAAGAACGAGAAAGGAAAATTTTTGAAACCACCGTAAACAATAGAATTGATCTCGCCGGATTCTATTTCCAAATCCCACCGAATGAAATTGTAATTCTTGATTCAGATACAGAACACAATTCCTATTTCTCAATTCGGATCGAATTTAGGATCAAAATCACAAAATCAATTCTCCGATTTCACTCTACCGATACTCACTCGTGCAATTTCAAGAATCGTGAACGATTGTTTGTGATCGTGTTTGTCCGATTCACGAACAAATTTCTAGGTTTTCGTCGTGCTAGGGTTTCCTGTTAAGCATCACAGTTGAACAATACCGAATTCAACCACTGTTTAGGTCATCTTCTCCTATTTGATTCAAATTCATGGATGAACAGTTATAAGTACAAAGTCTTAAAACAAATGACTTATATGGGAGTATTAAAGTCTATTTAACAGTACTTTTTAAACTAAATTTTCTAATTACAAGAAAAAAAATTAGAAATATACACAAGATACAACACAAAATAAATAGAAAAAAATATCATAAAGTTCAAAATCAAAGGTTATACAAATATAAATATTTTATTATAGCTTTAAGTCTATTAAATAATTTCATGAAATATCTATCATGTCATCAATCAATCAAATCTTGCACATTTCTAAGTAGAGTTCCAAAATATTAAAAGGTTTCTAGTCTTTGTTATTTTTGGGTTGTGGCTCTACCGAGTATAATCAGATCACAACAACTATTTGAAGATAACATGCTATCTTCTTTTAAATATATCATTTAATTGTATTAAGTATTTTTTTCTAAAGTAATGTTGGAGGCAAACAGAGTTGCATGTTTATTAGATTTTCTTCGTAGTTGTTCTCTTAGGAGTTTTTGAACATTATGGAGTGGATTTAGAGGTCGAATTATTTTTGCACTTCACTCGTCCAATAAAATGGAGGAAGTTGCACTTTACAAAATGAGAATGTAAAAGACAATAATGTGTAAAAGAACAAGAAACAAATGTACACTACACTATTCTACTATCACGTCACAAACAAATGATAGGTAAAAATGACTTATATAATGTTGTGGAAACATGACTTATTATGATATCTATTCGAGTAAAAATCATATTAAGTTTAATTTATTATAACATGAGTTGACAATACTGACACAATAAGTAGACTTACTATAATGCATTTTTGAAGATCTAATATAGTAAGTTCAATTTATTATGATATGTATTTAGAGATCTGTCATAGTAAGTGAATTTATTATGATATGTGCGTCTTGATTTGACATAGTAAGTTCCACTTGCTATGATAGTTACTGTAAAAACTTACATAATAAGTCTTACTATGAGAATTAAGGCTAACATTTTCATAGTAAGTTAGCTTCTTCTTTTTTATATATATTTTTTTTCTTGTTTTACTATTTTTTTCTCAATTCAGTTCACCTATAAGTATATTTCATATCACCAGAACAAATAATTTCCAAGCAAATCAATTCCATGTACTTAAGTTGTCCAACAAACTTTAAAACATGAAATTGTATATACATAAAACTACGACCTTGACAATTTTTACAAATACTCTTTAAAAGATTATGCACTACTATCAACCTAAGATTTCTGAAAGTTATCAGCAACACTCAAAAGAAAGGAAACTCACCTAGTTCTAATTTCTTCTATCTCTCAATCTTTCAGTGGGGACAAATCATTAAATAGCTACAAAAATAAATAAATCATAATAATGAAGTTAAATAATATTGTAATTCACAATTAGATAAGTGTACCACACCTAGGCGGACTAACAAAATTGCACGACCAAGCCCGCCTACACGTAACCCCGTAAGTGAAATTATCAAGTGAGTAACCGGACAAGCGAAAGCACACAGCGGCCTAGGCCGCCTACTTTAGAAAATAGGACGGCATCTGTTGACCACTCTAGACTTAGAATATTATAGATAAGGCCCCTGGTACCAACAAACGTTAACTAAGGGCCTAGGCTACGCTCAGGCCCATCTAGGACCTAAGCAATGGCCCAGCCCACAAGAGGGACATACATAATTAATAACTTTATAAATACACGTGGACCCTAGCAATTAAATGTACACTTTCATTAATCCCTTAATCAATAGATTTGACTTTCTGAGAATCTTTTCGCTAACTTGATGGTTGAAGCGCTCTCCGCAGGTAACCCTTCAAGGGTCCAAGCCGTGTACATCGATAGATGGCATATGCAGACCAAGGAAGAGCCAACTCAAGACATTGAGGATTGAGGTAAGGTGATATTTGTGTCCTTAACATCTCTTATTTGTTTCCGCAGGAACAATAAGTATGATGATTTAGTCAATTTTTTATCACCTTATTCCATGAGTCAATAATGTTTGTACATATAATCATATGCATGTGTTTCTTGACATAATACCCACATTCATAGCTCTCCAGCTAGGTGCAATTATTTCCATCTTCTTCCTAGATACAGATGGAACACCCCACAACCTTGAATAAGCTTCAAAAGACCTACAAAAAGTAGACATTCATTAAATCATATTAATTATATTGGAAGGCAATAAAATAGAATAAAAAGCTTATGCATCTAATATATATTTTATGGACAATGTGTTGTGCAAGGAACATAAGGGAACCATGAGCGAACGACCAAGAAGAATGACTAGCAACTGCCAATGACCCCTTCAAGTTGGTAAAATATTAAAAAAATTTAAGTTTTAAATTAATTACCTATAATTCAAAAATTGTGTACTTACTCATGCAAGTAAGGTGTTAAATACACCTCTTTGTTAGCTTTTTCAAATATCTCTATTAAGTATTTTTGCACCTTTTCTAATTTATTTCCTACACCCTAAATGACAATAGGGTCAAGAAAACCATAAATTAGCATTCTTCTTCTTAATGTAGAGGTGATGCAAATACCTTCGATATCAAGAAATAATGTTAGAATAAATTATTAAATACAAAATATTAAATAATTTATTTATTTATTTAAATGTCATAAAAGTTCCCATTACTCGCATTTATTGAATAATTTATTTATTTATTTAAATTTCTCGGGTCTTATAATAGGTGTCAAGTCTAGTGCACCTGTCATAATAAGTTTGCCCTCTTCACTTATTATGTCAAGGAATCTTCTACTCATTGGAATAACTTTTTATTATAATTACATTTATGCCACCGCATTTCACTTACTATGACAGGTCCATGAATATATCATAATAAGTTTGTCCTCTTCACTTATTATGTCAGACCTCTTTTACTTGTCATAATAACCAATACTTTTATTACAAAAATGTCACTGATCAACTTATTGTGACATGTTAATTACATCCACCATAATATTTCATCATTAATTCATCTTTTTCCATTAATGGTAGATGCTTGAAACACACGAGCCTATACAAACTGATGAACAAAAACCTCTTTCATCATATGAACGAGCTCTTTTGGTTAATATGAAAAAAATATATAATTACAACCATAGAATGATGAAGAATACAATGATACATTGGAAAATATTCATCTAACTCTTCAAAGCATAAATAGGAAATTAGAGTGGCTCCATGTTTGAGAGTAGTAAAGAATCCATTAAAGATTAGGATTTTCCTTCATGCATACCATGCATTTGATTTTATTTTTTATTAGAGATTTATGAAATAAGAAAAAGCTTGAATAAAAGTTTATGTTCAATTAATCCATTAGTGTTTGAATTTATTTCAATTTTATGGTTGTATAAAGATTTTTAGTGATTATTTTGTGCTCACAATTTATGTTTTAACTTTCTAAATAGAAAATTAAATGATTACCATAATGAAGCAATGGATTAAATTACCAAATAACATAAAATAACATAATTTTATGCCTTTTAGGTAAACATGCTGATAAATTATGGTTATGGGTGAGAAAAAAAATCCAATTATGTTAAACTGATATACTTTTACTATGATCCAATTCTTTTAAAGTCTAATTTATTAAAGATCTAATTCATTTAAGATCCATTTTATTAGATATGGGTTTTAATTTGATCTATATTATATATATATATTGTTTTTTTTTGTTGGATATCCATCCTTTTAATATCCATTTTCAAATATGGAAAATCTAGATTTCCATTCTAAATATTCGATCTAAATTTTCATGTGGGTTAGGTTGAAGGTAAAGATAGGCAGACCTGGATTAAAGGTCGAGACGGACTGATCTAGACTCAAGGTCAAGATAGGTCGGCCTAAATCGAAGGTCGAGATGGATCAATCCGGGTCAAAGGTCATGATAGGCCGACCTAGTCCAAAGGTCGAGACGGACCGATCGAACCCTATGGTCGAAAGAGGATAGCCAATGCCGAAGATCAAGACAAGGGGGACTGACTTGAAGTCAAGATGGGCCGACAGAGCCCAAAGGTCGAAATGGGTCGGCCTGGTCTAGGCCTAACGTCAAGAAGTAGATCGTCCCAAAGGTCAAGACGGTTCAACCCAGGTCCAACGTCAAAATGGGTCAGACCAGATTTAAAGTCGCGACTAGTTGATCTGGGCCAAAGGTTGAGACAGGTCGACCCTGGCTAAAAGCCTAGATAGCCTGGTTCGAACCGAAGGTCGAGATGGGTCAACCTAGGTCGAAGTCAAGAAAGGCCAGGTCGAACCGCAGGCCGAGACAAACCGATCTAGGTAGAGAGGGTTAGGCCCAACGAAGGTTGAGACAGGTGGCTCGGGCGTGCCAAAAGTAGAAATGGGTCAGGTCAAGTCATAGGCCGACCTCATTTGAAAGTCTTCTGAATTTGACTGAGTCAGAATTGTGCAAAATTCGCCCAATTTTGACTGACTCGACCCTGACCAAAATTTGGAAGAATTAGACCGAGTTGACATCAATCGAAAGTCGACCAAATTCGATCACCCCTAATTATGGTCTACTTGTGTCATCCAAAATTTGATCAAGTTATTTAGATATGAATTGGATCTTCAGAAATCCAATCTATGCCCACCTCTAATTATGGTATACTTGTGACATCATATGCATTTAATCTCTCATTGCATTGTTTGCATGCACATTTAGACTCTCTCCATAAGAGAAGTCTTATACTCACCCTTATCTTCTACCTAGAAACCTCTACATAGATTTGTTGTATCCTCCTTCTCATGCTTAGCTAAGAAGAGTGTAGATGCAAATAATGTAAGATGCAAATGTTTCATCTATCAAATGATATAACACCAAGAAATCTTATCGTTACATTTGAAAAACAATTACATGTCTGACCAAAAGGATATGCTTTGAAGCTTTTATGACAACAAAAATCTCTTGAAACTCGTGCTAACCAAGTTCTTAATGCTTGCTTTGTCAACTTTGGAAAGGAATTACACATATATATGCATTGTTACATAAATTCAAGAAAAAAGTTCTTTGATTAAAACTTGATAAGTGCAACCAACTATCGAGATCTTGTTTGAAGAATTGAAAAGCTTTCATTGGATGCTTAAAGTACCTTTGATACATCTTCTATGTCAAAGTTCTTCAAACATAAGAAATACATTCAAGTGAACCTAGAGCTAACCTAACGATATGAAAAAGATATATAACGACTCTTTTTCTTTCATTCCTATAAAGAGTTAGATACGAAAAGAAGTTGACATACTGCCTCTTTGCCTAAAATAAACTTTGTAAAGAATATTATTTTTATTCATTTTGCAAACTAGTAAAGAATTCTTTATCTTGTAAAAGTTGAAAGACGCAATCCCTCTTTAGTGAGTGAAATATGTGATCTATTGATAACAAAAAAATTTTCTTTGTCTTAAACTAAAAGTGACTCGTAGATTATAGAATAATCATGTAAAGTTAAAAGTGACTTCTTGAATAATATTTGTACAGGGTTAATGAGTAATGGCTATAACATAAAAGAATACTCAAAATTTCTAGGTAGAAGTGACTAATTTTCAAATAATACTCAATTGCTTATAAAGTGTTACTACAATCCAAAATAATACTCGTACAAGATTAGTTAAAAGTGACTACAACAAAAAAAAATACTTACTTTCACTTCACAACAGTCGTTTGTCTAATGAAACTTAAATAATTAGTTAAGAATTTGAACATAGTTTACTTCCATTAACTTAAGACTGTGTTCTTATGGGGTTAAATACTGTACACGAATGATACAAAGCGATGAATTTAGAGAATATTCGTGTTCTTTTTCAACGATACGAAAGCGATGCAGAGCGATGATTTGAGGGATCAATGGGGCTGCTCGCATCCCTCTGATGTGCAAAGATTAGAGAGTGATCCAGGGCCATTTTACAAGATTACCCTCACCCTCAATATTTTATTTGGAACCTTTTAACATTTATTTGGATTTGATTCCAATTTCAGAATTTTTGTGCCTGTTTTCAGAATGGAACCTGTTAACATTTTTGTGGATCCGATTCCAATTTCAAAATGGAATCTGTTAACATTTTTGTGGATTTGATTCCAACCCATTGTAACATCTATTTAAGTGGTTCTCTTTTCTTTTGGAATCTATTCCATTTCACTGATCACTTTTCAATTAATAAATATTTAAAATATTTTTATTTATGATAATAATATATGAGAAACTAATTATAACTTATCTAAATATTATTTTATTATACATTTTTAACACCAAGAACAATTAGGTCATTCTAAATTTTCATCTATTAAATTTAATTTTTTTTAGTCATATCAGTCAAATCCTTTACAAATTTTCACAAAAATTACTCTCAAATCCACTCCAATATCACCCCCAAATTCATAAAAAAGAACAACATAAATATCACCTTCTAATCAACTCAAATCAATCCTCTCCCTCTCCCTCAAATCATCACCCACAAAAAAACAACCCTAAAACTTAAGAAGAAAAATCTTTTAAGTTATCGATAAATACATTTTCAATAAAAAACTATCATCTGATTTTCTAATATAAGATTGTACATGTAAAGATTTATAAATATCCTTAAAATATTATATGTACAAAATATACTCCATCAACATATTATCCAAACTTAATTTAATGTTAAAATATAAAATAATAGTCAATATTTAAAAAAAATTGGTTGATTTGAATAATTAATCCAAACTTGCAAGTTAAAAAAACCAAGACAAATAAGTCACATTTGAAATGGATGAACATTTTTGTTGGTCTTAGCGTTAGTTTCATATGAAATGAATCCACATCAAATTCCAACTCACATCAAATTTTACGTACCATTTTCACAAATTTGAACACAGTTGTTAAAAAGTAGATTCCATTCAATGGTGTGCGTGAAAGAATTTCTTTACAAACACTTTTACGGGAAAAATAGAAAATGTATAAAAGAAGAAATGTGTGGTAGTAGTAGCTCTTTGAAATTCAGCTTTGTTTATTAATTGATTAAGAAGTTATTTTACATAATAATTATTCTTTTTCCAAAGTTTAAGCAATTATTTTCCTAAATTAGATTTTAGAAATCCGTTATACTCACCAACTCTTCTTCTTTCTTCATTCCATCAATAAATATCCAAAAAAATTAATCCCAACTGGATAAAAATAAAACAATAGAATGGCAACCTTATTCTGTTACACACTTTTTAGAAATTATTAATAACTCTCACCCTCTACTATCTTCTTTACCTTTTTTATCTTAAGAAAATGAAAAGTTTTCATTTTCTGATGATGGACACAGGACCTGATGGATAAATCTTAGAACAGCCTTAAATAGATATGGCGAGTCAGAAGATTTACTGAGAAGCCACGTGGAAGAAGATGATTCGCTGAAAGTACAACTACAGCTACAAGGATTTCAGCACCTACTAACCCACAAAGGAACTTTCCCCGTACCCATCACCATCACAAGCAAAAAAACAAAGAAACAAACACAAAACTACCAAATTTTTTCGAAGGAAAGTTTCACAAAACTTTCTTCTCTTTCCTCTTTCTGTATCACACTTGAAAAGGGCATCATCAAACATTAACAATATCAACAACAAAGACAACAACAACGTCAAAGAAAGAACCTTTTGGTGTTAGAGAGGGACAATGAAAATGATCCAAATAAGTGAAAGGTGAAAGCATGCTTTGTCGGCCATTAAAACTTCACCCCCAAAAAAAGGTTGATCCTTCACACTCATTCTTTCATTCCCTTGTGCCAAACCCCACCCAACAGAGAAAAGCCACAAATAGTGCCACCCCTGGAGGATGGATATTCATTCACTGATTCATTGAACCTTGAGTCTTGCTTCTTTCTCAGTCCCTCAAAACAAAAAGGGGTTTGGATTTTTCTCCTCGAAATCTTGGCCTTTTCTCTTTCAGATCGAAGATCCCCACTTTTCATGTCCAAAGGCCACGTGGGTCTATACTATTTTTGGCTAAAGCTTCATTAACTTCTTCATGGTTCTTCGCAATTTTCCTTCACAAGGAGTTGCTGATCCCAAGTGGTGGACCAGCTGCTTTTGTTAACTTCTCTTTTTTATGAGTGATGGCGGTCTTTGGATGAAAGGTGTGTTTTCTTCATGTGCTATTGTTTTGATCATTCTGAATTCTGTGTAATACACATGCGTGTCTTTGTTTTTTTTATTTTTTCCTTTGAACCTGGCAATGGTGATTTGGTATTGTGGAATATGATTTCAAGTTAATTGGACCTGCTCCAAGATTCAATTTTTTGGTCTTGTTAATTATACGAGTTACCACAAATTTTCTGGTTTGTACAAATCCAATGGGAGCAAGAATTTTCCAGAACATTTTGACTATTTCATTTCTGAGCAAAATAGCCTTTTTCAAATAGTGTTCAATTGATTACACCAATCAATAGTAGGGTTTTTTTTATTTTTTATTTTATCGGAGGTTATGACAAAAAAAAATCGTCTATGTTGTGAAAGTGATTGATTGATGGCTTGTTTGTGCAGGTTTTGAATAGTAAGATGGCTGGAGATATTAAGGAGAGAACTTTGGCAATAGGGTATTCTTTTCTTTTACTGCTATTGACTTTACTTCTCTGTAGCACTGAGGGTTTGAACACTGAGGGGCAAATCTTGCTAGAGCTTAAGAATGGATTTCATAATAAATCTAATGTTTTGGAAAGTTGGAAGCCTACTGATGAAACCCCATGCGGATGGAAAGGTGTAAATTGCAGTCATGATAGTGATAACAATCCAGTAGTTATGTCTCTTAATTTGACTTCAATGGATCTTTCTGGAACTCTGAATGCTGCTGGCATTGGGGGTCTGACCCATCTGACTTATCTCAATCTTGCCTACAATGGGTTGACTGGAAATATCCCAAAGGAGATTGGTGATTGCTTGAATTTGGAATATCTTTATTTGAACAATAATCAGTTTGAGGGCACAATTCCTGCTGAATTGGGTAAGCTATCTGTTTTGAGAAGTTTGAATATTTGCAACAACAAACTCTCTGGTGTGATTCCATATGAGTTTGGGAACTTGTCTTCAATGGTTGAGCTAGTGGCCTATAGCAACTTTCTTGAGGGACCCCTACCCAGTTCCATTGGAAATCTTAAGAATCTTGTAAATTTCAGAGCTGGGGCAAATAACATTACTGGTTACTTGCCAAAGGAAATTGGTGGATGTAAGAGCTTAATGCTTCTTGGTCTTGCACAAAACCAGATAGGAGGGGAGATACCAAGGGAGATTGGGATGCTTGCAAGCTTGAAAGAATTGGTTTTGTGGGGAAACCAGCTTTCAGGACCTATTCCTAAAGAGATTGGGAACTGTAGCAGTCTTGAGAAAATTGCTATATATGGGAATTATCTTATTGGACCTTTACCTAAGGAAATTGGGAACCTCAAATCCTTGAGGTGGCTGTATGTTTACAGAAACAAGTTGAATGGAACCATTCCAAGGGAAATTGGAAATCTTACTTTATGTTCAGACATTGATTTCTCAGAGAACTCTTTAGTAGGTAGTATCCCTTCAGAGTTTGGTAAAATAAATGGTCTAAGTCTGCTGTTTCTCTTTGAGAACCATCTAACTGGTGTTATACCAAATGAGCTTAGTGGCTTGAAGAACCTGTCAAAGCTAGACCTGTCAATAAATAACCTCACAGGTCCAATTCCATTTGGCTTCCAATATCTGACTAAAATGAACCAGTTGCAACTTTTTGACAACTCCCTTAGTGGTGTTATTCCCTCAGGGCTTGGATTTCATAGTCCCCTTTGGGTTGTTGACTTTTCTGACAACAACTTGACAGGAAGAATACCTCCTCATCTGTGCAGACATTCCCGTTTGATGTTGTTGAATCTTGCGGATAATCGTCTTTATGGAAATATACCAACAGGTATACTAAACTGTAAATCATTGGCACAGTTGTTGATACTTGGAAACATGCTTACTGGCAGCTTCCCTATAGAATTGTGTAAGCTGGAGAACATGACTGCCATTGATTTGAGTGAAAACAGGTTCAGTGGTACACTCCCTTCTGATATTGGCAACTGCCACAGATTGCAAAGGCTTCATCTTGCCAACAATTACTTCACATTGGAGTTGCCTAAGGAAATAGGCAATCTCTCTCAATTGGTGACCTTCAATGTTTCGTCAAATCTTTTCACTGGAACAATCCCACCTGAGTTTTTTTCTTGTCAAAGACTACAAAGGCTTGACCTCAGCCAGAATAACTTTTCTGGTTCATTGCCTGATGAGATTGGAACACTTCAGCACTTGGAGATTCTCAAGCTTTCAGACAATAGGCTGTCTGGATATATTCCTGCAGCACTAGGCAATCTGTCTCATTTGAACTGGTTGTTGATGGATGGTAACTATTTTTTCGGCGAAATACCTCCCCAGTTAGGATCTCTTTCAAGCTTGCAGATTGCAATGGATCTCAGTTACAATAACCTTTCTGGAAAAATACCAGTTCAGCTTGGCAGTCTCAACATGCTTGAATATCTCTATCTCAATAACAACAATTTGGATGGTGAAATTCCCAGCACATTTGAAGAGCTATCAAGCTTGTTGGGTTGCAATTTCTCATTCAATAACCTCCATGGACCTATTCCTTCCACTAAAATTTTCCAAAGTATGGCTGTAAGCAGCTATATTGGTGGTAAGAATGGCCTCTGTGGTGCACCTCTCGGTGACTGCAGCACCAATTCTGCTTCTCACTCTGATACACCAGGGAAAAGTTTTGATTCTCCTCGCGCTAAAATAGTGATGATCATTGCAGCTTCTGTTGGAGGTATTTCACTCATTTTCATCTTAGTTATTTTATATTTTATGAGACGTCCTAGAGAGTCAATTGATTCCTTTGGAAGCACTGAGGCTCCCTCCCCAGATTCAAATATATATTTCCCTCGAAAGGAAGGTTTGACATTCCATGATCTAGTTGAAGCTACAAAAAGATTTCATGAAAGCTATGTTATTGGTAAGGGAGCATGTGGAACCGTGTACAAGGCAGTGATGAAATCTGGTGAGACCATTGCTGTTAAGAAGTTAGCATCAAACAGGGAAGGGAACAACATTGAGAATAGCTTCAGAGCTGAAATATCAACTCTGGGAAGAATAAGGCATCGGAACATTGTGAAACTGTATGGCTTTTGCTACCACCAGGGTTCCAATCTCCTGCTATATGAGTACATGGAAAGAGGTAGCTTAGGTGAACTATTGCATGGTTCTGCAACTACTTTGGAATGGTCAACTCGGTTCATGATTGCACTTGGAGCTGCTGAGGGTCTTGCCTACTTGCATCATGACTGCAAACCAAAAATTATTCACCGCGATATAAAATCCAACAACATTCTACTGGATGAAAACTTTGAGGCTCATGTTGGTGATTTTGGTTTGGCAAAAGTCATTGACATGCCCCAGTCAAAATCAATGTCTGCTGTTGCTGGATCTTATGGCTATATTGCTCCTGGTAAGCTTCTTCATTTTGTATCTTGTTTTGACAAGGTAGATCATATTATATTACTGTGAGTATAGTGTCTTGTACCTTATTATGTGATTTGTTGTTTAACTCCATGCTCATAAACAATGTATACTTTTGACTAGTTATCAAATACTGTTTGGTGAACCATTTGTATCTGTGTGGCAGAATATGCATATACCATGAAGGTGACAGAAAAGTGTGACATCTACAGTTATGGTGTTGTGCTGTTGGAATTGCTCACTGGAAGAACACCAGTTCAGCCACTAGATCAAGGAGGAGATCTTGTCTCATGGGTGAGAAACCATATCAGAGATCATGACAACTCGCTGAAGCCGGAGATACTTGATACTCATGTTGATCTGGAAGACCAAACCACAGTGAATCACATGCTCACTGTTTTGAAGCTTGCTTTAGTATGCACAAGTGTGTCTCCTACAAAGAGGCCATCAATGAGGGAAGTTGTGAAGATGCTTATTGAGTCCAATGAGAGAGAAGGAAACTTAACACTCACTCAAACATACCTTGATCTTCCTTCCAAAGATGCCTTGTGAACAAAGTATGCAACAACATCTCTTTGACATTTTGTTAACAGAACATGAAATTTTTTTTCTGCTCATTTTTGCATTCCACAGGAGAAAATAGGAGATGATTCTTGTACATTGTTTCACTCCACTATGGCACTAGGCTTAACTGTTTTACCTTATAGCATTCTTTATTATTAATACATCGTCTCTGTATTTTCTTTTTGAATTCAGTGTATATGTTATATTAGTCACTGTATTGTACAGTTTTTAATTGCCATGGAATGTGCATCATCATCATGGAGGTTATATGGTCAAGGCAAGGATAGATAATAAATATTTGAGATGTTCATATAACATGCTGCAAGTTTCATGGAACTGATTGGTGAACGATTAAATTAATTTGCATTTTAACATATTTTAGTTCATCTTCTTTGATTGGATAGGGACCACTTACAGCAGTTTTAGATATTTGTTGAAAGCTATTGTTTTGATATTAATTGTTCTGATAGATCTTTGCATTTGAATTTTAAAACTGTTTGTCAACAAATTGCTATAATATATCATGAATACAAGCTGTTATTCACTATGACAGAAATTCTAATCTTCGAAGATATATTTTACTTAACATGTAGTTGGTAGAAGAGTATTGGATTTGGGTTTTTTAAACAAAGTTTTGAATTTGAGTTTTGTGAACAGAAGAAAACATGTGATTGAGAGAAAAAAAAAATTCTACTGAAGTTATCTAGCAAGTACCATGGTTATATAAAAAAGAGCATATATTTTAATGTAATTAGTGATTTATCCCCTCATAAGATGTGCACACTGATGTATCTTAATTAATGCTGTCTTACATATATAATGAGCTTAGATTTAAACAATTATAATATCAAGTCATAGATCTAATCATATAGTTGGTCAAAGGAATAGTTGCGTGGTCTTATTTATCATTTATTTTATGTCTTACAATATTTTACAATAAAATAAACATGAATATACACATAAATAAGTTAAACTTTTGATAGTTAATTTCAAACTATCCAAAAAGTTTTATTTTACAAAACATATGCATTATGAATGTATCGGTAAGAATAATCAATTAAATACATTTAAATTTTATTCAAATTAATGTTATATGAATTCTATAAATAAAGTCTTGGTCTCTTTCTTTTATATAATAACTAATACTATCGAGAAACATAAATATTTTAGATCATTTGAGTTATTTTAATTTGTTAAGAGTGCTTTCAATTTTTTAGAATAAAAAGATGTTGTGTTTTGAGCATAGAAAAATGTTAGTGTTGTGTTGATTGTACTTCTTTTTCCTTTTCCTTTTTGCTGGAAGTTTTTCGATGTATATCCTTTTATGTAACGAGAACCAATACGCTTTATATCTTCTTGGGATATTTCATGTGTTGAACATATTTTTTTAGTATGTTCAATCGAAAATATTGTTAGTTTCTTGTCTTGAAATTTTAATCTTCATTGTAAGTGTTTTGTACAAACTTTGAAAATAGTGAAATCTAATTATTCTAAGGTTGAATAATTAAGATTGAACATAAAATCATTTGTGATCTAAATTAGTATAAATTTCTTATGCAATCTTTATGTTTTTTATATCATTGTTATCCAATTTTTTTAATCTTGATTCCCAAATTAGTTTTAAAAGAACTTGAAGAAAGAAAAAATCTTATGAAAAAGTTTCAAAAACAAATTCACCGCACTCATAATTGGTTTTTGAAAGTTAATCAAAACAAAGGTCCATAAATTTTTTAAATGACTTTGTTAAATCTATTTTGAAGAGTTTGAAGCCATACCACCTTTGGTGAGTGGAGAAAACTTTTCAATTTGCACGATGATAAGTGAAGATGAAGCCATAAAAGGGTTCAAAAGGTTTTGGAGTGATAGAAAAATCACTCACAATGGGTCAGGGTTTCTTGTGTAAGATGAGTTCTAAATTTCAAAAGTGAAGGGTACAAATAATATCATAAATTAATTTATTTGGACTAATATTGTTGAGTTTAAATTGGAAGGTGAATTTTCTTCTTTAAAGCTTGAAAACTTCAATAAATTTTGTTTATTTGGATTTTTTGAGGAAGCCAACCTAGGTACCACCTTGAGGCACTTCAAAATGGGGGCTGCCCCTGCACCCCCAAACATTCTCATGTACCCCCAATAATTACTCTTTTGACCTTAATCAATCAATGTTTTCTTTTTTCCTGCACCCCCAATAATTTACTGCTTTCTTCTCTCACAAAGCCATCACTCTCACCACCCACCAACCCACCTACTCCTCCTCCATCGACAGAGCCTTCTTCATCTACCCCCTCCGTTTTCTTGACCCCCAAACCAACTCCACCGCCTCCTTCTCCTCCCGCTTCTCCTTCTCCATCCTCTCCTCTCCCTCCTGCCCCTCCGGCGAAGGTCTCGCCTTCCTCATCGCCTCCTCCACCCACTTCCCCGCTCTCTCCATGGGCCTCCCCCAACCCTCCCCCAGCTCAACCTCCTTCTTCGCCGTCGAGTTCGACACTACCTTCGACCCTTCCCTCAGCAACATCAACGACAACCACGTGGCCTTCGACGTCAACAACGCCTCCTCCTTCGTGTTCGTCGACGCCTTCTCCCGCGGCATTGACCTAAAGAGTGGCAAACTCATCAATGCATGGGTGGAGTCATGCAATCAAGATGGTATGTGTCTGCCTCGCTTATTCCTCCACCAGACCTTCCACTCCCATTCTTGTTTCCCAAGTAGACCTCTCTGAGACATTTGAAGACTTCATGCAATTTGGTTTCACGGCCTCCAATGGGGAGGGGTCAAGTGATTACACAGGTAAGCTTCAAAAACGAAATTCGTGATCCGTTTCAGAAAAATATGAAACAGATTCCGAAATCCGTTTCATAAATTTTCATGTTTTTTTATGAAACGGATTTTGGGATCCGTTTCATACTTTTCTGAAACGGATCACGATTCTGTTTCACAAATTTTAATTTTTTTTTCCAGAAACGAAATTTGTGATCCGTTTCAGAAAAGTATGAAACGGATTTCGAAATCTGATGAAGGATTAACTTGTTCCTTTTTAAGATGATTGAATATGGTGTGAGTTAATTAAGAAAGCTAAGCGAAATCCCCACTGGACATTAAGATAGCAAGCTATCTAGATGTGAAGGTTCCTTTTACAAGAGAAGAAGATGCTGGATTGATTCAAAACAAAAAGGAAATGGAAAGCACATAAACCATAGAAAACCAAGAACAATTAAAGGAAAAAGAAAACATAAAATGGAAAGGAAAGAAATGATAAAAATGTGAGAAGCACGCCACTACAAGGCTAGGCTAGAAGCCATGACAACCTTGAAGATGAGTGGATGTGTCCCGCCACTTGCTATGCAAGATAAGGCTTAAAAGTATTCACTCCCTAGGAAGGAAACTCTCACAAATGGTTGAGACACAAGAGTATTTTTACTTCAAAATGTTCAACCCTTTTACATGTCTAGGAGCACCCCTTATATAGAAGAGTTTAGGGGCCTCTAAGCAAATAAAAGATACCTAAGGATGTCTCTACAAAAACTTAACCCTAGCTTCTAGAAACTAGGTCAAATAAGGTTACAAAAATGAGAGACAAAAGAGCTAACTATGTGTGTGCAAGGCTAATTTCGTTCTAGCACAAAAGGAGACAAAGAATGTGTCTCATATGTCTCCAAAAAGTGGCCAAAGTGTGCTAAAAACAAAGGAGACCAAAGGTACATAGGTATACTTGCTTCATGCCTTTTACTTTATGCTTTATGCCTTTGCTTTACTCTCTCCTCCACATCATTTATGCTCCCTAATCACCATGCGCCACCTAGCATTGCTTTCTTACTCCTAATTAACCTACAAAGTAAAGAAACATAGATTAGCATGTTGGCTTAAGTCAAGTCAACTATAGTCAACAAGTCAAACCTAGTCAAAGGTCAATAAGTCAACTAAAGTTGATTCAACTAAGTCAACTTTGGGAATCAAAAATAACAAACACAAATGAAAGGGATGAAGGATTAGTGAACTTCCTTTCTAAACATGCTTAGTCTTCTTAAGCATGTGCCTCCATCCTTGGTTGGGGTCAATCCTTCATCATCCTCCCCTCCTTGGAGAGAATTTGATCACAAATTCTTTAAGCCTTTGTAGATGGAGCTTGACTTGATTTGGGGGAGGATTTGTGCCTTCCTTTTTTGAGCTCTTGTTCCATCCTTTCTAAGGATATTACCCTTAGCTTTGGTTAGGCCATCTTTATTTTCTAGAGTACTCTTCCTCTCTTGCTTGTGCTTTGGGCCTTCCTTTTTGGCTTGGGAAGAGAAGGAAGAGTGATGCACATCTTGCTTTGGAAGAATTTTTTTGTAGGCAAGTAACACCTTGGTGAAAGCTTGCCCCTTTTCTTTTTCTTCTTTATCTTTTCTTATTATATTTCTATCCTTATTAACTTCTTGAGGTGATAGAGGTAGTAAAGTGGTCTTTTTCCCATTTATGAAGAAAATGTATTGGTTAGTATGGCCATCATGTAAAGTTTGTTTATCAAATTGTCATGGCCTGGTCTTTTTCCCATTTATGAAGAAAATGTATTGGTTAGTATGGCCATCATGTAAAGTTTGTTTATCAAATTGTCATGGCCTACCTAGTAAGATATGTGTGACTTCCATGGGAACAACATCACATAGCCTTTTTTTTTATAGCTTGGGTTGTGACTCCAATAGGCAACAACCATCCCAAGGGAAGGTGAGAGAGATTGCGGGTTCAACTAGAAGTGGACCTATGAAGGCCCCAAAATTTTTATATCTACATAATTTAATTAATACATAATTTTAAATATGTATTTAAAAATTAATATTTTTAACATATTTAATATTATAAAATGTTTTATATATCTATATTTAATATATTTCTATTCTTTTTTTTCACATTTTCAATTTTACCTTTTTAATATTTTAAAAAATAAAATTAATTATTTTATTAATATTATCTTTCAAGTGATCACTTATTTAATTTAATCATTTTTTTTATTTGACTATTTTTATTTGAAACTTAACTATTATAAATGAAAATTAATTATAGTAAAATTATACAAATTATTTGTATTTATTTTATAATTATAATGATAACAATAATTATAATTTTATTATTTTTTATTATCTTAAAAAAAGTAAATACAATGTTTTTACCAATTTATATAAATATTTTAAAATTAATCTTTTAATTTTTATTTTCGTTCAAAAATATGAAATTAGTCCTCTAGTTTTTTTAGTCCCAATTTGATCTCAATTTTTGAAAAAATGATACAATTTGGTCATTTTTCATTAAATTTTCTGAATCAGATCAAGATTTTTTAATCAAAATTGAAGTTGTGAATAAAGATGATTTGTTTTGTTTGTGTAATTGACCTAATCTTAGAGTTAGTCATGATAAAAAATCATTGCTCCGCTTTAAGAAATTTAACGAAAATAATCAAATTGCATCAATTTTTTTAAAAATCGAACCAAATTGAGGCTAAAAAAAATAGAAGACCAACTTGACATTTTTTAACAAAAAATGGAACAAAATAGTAATTCAACCAAAATTTTGGCACCCTCAAAATATTGATCGAAGATCACTGGGTTCAACTCTCTCACTAACAAAAACTAACAACTTACATTTGGCAATAAAAAAAAAAAAAACTATTTCAAACTATCAAAGGATGATATGCTACTCATTTATGCTTTGAAGAATGTCATTTAACTATATTGGCAAGCCATTATTTTTAAGGTAATGTTGAAGGTATAAAGGTTCCTTGTTTACCATCTCTTGTTTTGCAATTTTAAAACACTATAGTGTTGATTTAGAAGGGAAAAGAGCATTTGATGCTTCAATCTCATCTGGAGGAACAAGGACTTGTACCAAAAGAATAAAATGATTTTATGCATATTGACAAAGTATAAGCCAAAGAAAGGAAATAAAAGTTCTCTAACCTTTTGATGAAGCTTTTATTATCAAGCTAGATAAGGTATATAATTATTAGTTGAGAAAAGAAAAATAGCATAATGATACTTTGGAGAACATTCATCTTACTCCTGAAAGCATCAAGAGAAAATTTAAGAGACTAAAGCTGGAGAGTAGTGGTGAATCAAGTGAAAATGATGAACAGACTCTTTTCTGTCCTATTTTTTTCATTTAGTTCATGTTTTCTTATCTTTTTTGTAATATATTGATTAATAAAACTTGTAGTAATTTGACTCCTTTGATGAAATTTCATTTTTATTGATTGGTGTTTTATGTTTAGTGGTTATGTTTTAATTCGTTAAAATACATATTAATAGATTAGCCTGATCAATCAATGGCTTAAAGTTTCACATAATAAATTAAAATAATTTGAAACATACTAATTTTTCTATGTTCTAGGAAAAATAATTGATTATAAGTGATTTTAATCTATTATTCCAAAGTATTTTTTCAAGATAATTGATTACAAGTGGTGTTAATCGATTATTATAGAGACTTGTAATTTTTCGGAAGTCATTTGTGATCCATGATACTTAACTAATATAAATATTAATAAATTATTTCACATTCTTTTTTTTTCTCCGGTATATTTATATGGACAAAATTTGGAAGTATTCGGTTGAGTTGACCTCGACTCAAATTTGATTGCATTGGACTGAGTTGACCAAGTCAAAATTTGCCCGTATTCGGCCGAGACGACAGCAACCAAAATTTGACTATATTCAGCCTAGTTGGCTCCGGTCAAAATTCAATCGAATTCAATTGAGTTGGTCGCGATTGAGATTTGGCCGAGTCGGCCTTGACCTAAATTTGATCGTATTCGGCTGAGATGGCCTAGGATGAAATTTGACTGTATTCAAATGAGTCGGTCACGATCGAAATTTGGCCGTATTCAACCGAGTTGGCCACAACCGAAATTCGGCCGAATTCAGTTGGGTCAGCTCCGGTCAAAATTCGGTCATGTTGGCCTTGACCGAAATTTAGCCGATTGGTCCAGAGTCGATCGCGACCAAAATTTTGTCGTATTCAGGAGAGTCGGTCCCAACCTAAATTTGGCTGAATTCAGTCGAGTTGGCCATGACCAAAATTCGGTCAAGTCGGTCCTAGCCTAAATTTAGCCGTATTCGGTCAAGTCTCAAAGAAAATTTGATTATATTCAACTGAGTCGGTCGTGATCGAAAATTGACCATATTCAGCCGAGTGGGTCCCAACCAACGAATTTAGTGGAGTCAACCTTGACCGAAATTTGACTGATCAGGCCCTAGCCAAAATGTGGTCATATTTGGCCAAGTCGGCTCTAGCCAAAATTTGGTCGTATTAGGCAAAATCGGCCTTGGCCGAATCTAGTCAAGTTGATCTCAACTGAAATTTTACCGAGTCAGCTCTGGCCCAAATTTGGTCACGTCGTACCCGACAAAAAATCTGCCAAATTTTATGGTGTCGGCTTTATGGACACAAGTTATAGATAATTCAATTTAAATTTATTTTATGAAAAATAGATTTTGGATTTTGAACTTGATCCAAATATTTGGATATGGATTTTAAAAAAAATCCAATCTACTTTTTCTGAGAAAATGTAGTTGGATCGAAAATCTAATGTAATTATTTGGATCCAAAATGGATATGGATTGGATCATTAAAAATCCAATCCATGATCACTCATAAGGGAAAGTTTTTTGTTATGTGCTTTCACCAGTGTGATTGAAAGTTTAAGGAAAGTTTTATGGCACCATCTCCAACATGGAAGATTGGATGAAACCATACCACCTCTAATGAATTTATTTTGATGATGATTTTGGAAGATGAGGATAAAGATGTTTTGAGAGTGTTAAGTCTTTCACAAAAGACAATCACAAGGCTTTTAATTCAACACACTTAAAAAAAATGTTTTTGTAAAGTTAAAAATATGAAAAAAATGGATTAATTAATTGATTATGTTTTAAAATAATCGATTAAATTGTTCATAAAAGGTTTCTGAACAAGATAAACGATTATCAAGTCAATTAACTGATTAGACCAAAGAGCATTTGAGCTATTTTATTTGTTAAGAATGCTTTCAATTTTTGTGAATAAAAAAAGGTTGTGTTGTAATGATTGCAAAAGTCTCATGATTTTCTTTTGTTGTTATCCAGTTCCTTGTTGTTGGAAGTGTTTTAGTATATTTCATCTTGTGTAATCAAGATCTCTGATTTATATCATTTTAGAGTGTTTCAAAGGTTGAACATATCCTTTTGAGTGTGTTCAAGAGATGATATTTTTGTGTTTTATTGCCTTGTGTTTGTGATTGTCATTGTGAGTTCTTTGTACAAACATTGAAAATAGTGAAATCTAGTTATTCTAAGGTTGAATAACTATTATTGAATGTAGGATCATTTATGATCTAAACTAGTATAAATTTGTTGTGCAATACTTTATCGACCTTTATATTTTTCTTTTTATGTTGTTGTTACCTAATCAATTATTAATATTGATTTCTAAATTAGTTGTATTAAAATTTTCAAATTCAACTATTTTTAATAGAACTTGAATAAAGGAAAAATCTTTTGAGAAAGTTTCAAAACCAATTTAACCCCGTTACCCCCTCCCCGTTTCACGTCATTGGTTTAGTTGAGTCAGCTATTCTTTTCTAACAATAAATAACATGTAAAGAACTAAATATGATTCAAAACAACTTGTAAGATTTAAAAATCAAATTGCACTAACCTAGGTATTTGACCAAATAAAAAAAAAAATAAGCAAAAACACTCAAGTAGAAGCATGTTATAGAATTCTAAACAACATATAGAATGATTTAAGAAAGAGGAACAAACGAATTGAACTAATCAACAATCACTATAACTTGGCACATATAAGGAAAGAAAATAAAGGACTCTAAGCAATTATGGACATTATAAGAAACAAGACAAGTAAAGAAAAATGTAAAGAAAAGAGAAAGAAAGAAAGCTTAGTTATTTTTCTCTTGATGATTGAGGACCAAAATTTTGATTAATGAATAATGACTTCTTTTTCAAGATTGGATTCATCCAAAAAAATTTGCAATTTGCCTAGTGGACCTAAAAGCAAGTAGAGAAAAAAATTAGAATATTCGCTTGTTCATTTTATCAAAAGAAATTGCCAACAAATTTGGAAGCATTTAAAGAATACAAATAGTAGTTTTATCATATTACATTGACATTACAAACCCCTTACCAAAGAACAACTATAATGAATAAATCCAACATATAACATATCTCGTCCTTAAAGTCATATTGAACACCACTATAAATACGAATACCTTACAAATGATGTTATGCTACTTATATGTAAAATTCATTTTTGTTTAATGAAACTCTTTACTATGCATTTAAATGGACTACTCAATATAATGCTTAAAATTTATTTCAAATCTAAAATTTATTTTTGTGATATTTCTTTCGTAACACTTTAAATGTTTATACTTTTATTTAACTAACTTTTATCATTGTATTTAAACATTTCATAATTATAAACTTTTGATTTTAGTATTATAGATTTACTTTATCTTCTATTAATTACATATATTAAATTGTTTTATTTTATTATTTGAAATGTTTTTATTTAGTTTATTATTTATAACTATTAAAACAAACCAAAAATAGAAGAATGAAGGATTAAATTATATTTTAAAGTTTTCCTAGATCTTTTCATAATGCTTCTTTTGACTAGAGTTAATAGACAAAGTTTATATTTAACCAACAATTTGTCAACCAATTTTCTTGAGAGTAGCATATAGTGAAGTGCAATCGCAAGTTTGAATTACACACTATAACTCTTTACTTTTTAATATTGTTTATGAAAAATCTCTCGTTATAAGGTTAATAACATACAATATAAAGGATAAAAGTGAAAAGATATTTACAAAAAAACATTGTTAAATTGGTTGGTTTGATAACTTATATTATACTCAATCTTTGAATAATACGATCAAGCACCACTAAACAAATTAACACTATGAAGATACAAGTGTGTATTGATTGGACCTTAGTCACTCTTGGTTGAAACAATCCTAGTATTATTTGCACATGCAGACAATCCTTGTCTGAAAACTCAATTATTATTTGGAACACGACTACTCTTGGCTAAAACCCTTAAGTATTTTGAAATTCAATCACTCATTCTCCAACCGAGTATTGTTTGGAAAACAATCTCTCAGGGATAACACTCAGTATTCTTCAGAATTGTAGCTACTCCTTACTAAACCTGGGTATTATTTGCAAAAAAAAAAAAACACTCATGGCTAAACGATAAGAGATACAATGAAAGTAATATAAAATATCACGAGGTTTCTCATTAGAAAAAAGGTTACGTCTTACAATAGACACAAATATTACACATTCTTCAAGATATCTAATGAAAACAAACAATGTTCTTCCTCAAAACTACAAGGTTAAGGATAGCTAAAGGAAATAAGAGCTTGTGCACATTCTTGTTAAAAGAGTTTCATCAACCTTCCTTCTTATAAATTCATCTAATTGTTTTTAGAAACACTTTAAGAAATGACAAAGTTTCACAAGTCTAGGTACCACCTAAACATAAAAATCCAAAGATAAAAGTAAAATTCCATAGCCGGGAATGAAACTCGGATCTCCTGGGTGAAAGCCAGATATCCTAACCGCTGGACGACAATGAAAATGTTAATAATAAATTGTAAAACTTGGGTATTATTTGCAAAAACACCATTCATGGCTAAACTATACGAGATACAAAGAAAGTAATATAAAATATCATGAGGTTTATCGTTAGAAAAAAAGGTTACGTCTTATAATAGACACAAAGATTACACACTCTTCTAGATAGCTAATGAACAATAATAATGTTTTTCCTCAAAACTACAAGGTTAAGGATAGCTAAAGGAAACAAGAGCATGTGCATATTCATGTTAAAAGAGTTTCATCAACCTTCCTTCTTCATAAAGATCTTCTTTATATAGATATAAGAAGAAAATAACTTTTGCACATTGTTTAAATCCATTAAGGGTCTTTTTTAGCTATGAACATTTATAAGTTTGACGTGCACTATGAAGAAAAGTTAAAAAAGAAATCCAAAGATAGTAGTAAAATTCCATTGCCGGAAATCAAACCCGGATCTCCTGGGTGAAAGCCAGATATCCTAACCGCTGGACAACAATGAAAATGTTAATAATAAATTGTAAAACTTGGGTATTATTTCCAAAAACACCATTCATGCCTAAACTATATGAGATACAAAGAAAGTAATATAAAATATCATGAGGTTTATCGTTAGAAAAAAAGGTTACGTCTTACAATAGACACAAAGATTACACACTCTTCTAGATAGCTAATGAACAATAATAATGTTTTTCCTCAAAACTACAAGGTTAAGGATAGCTAAAGGAAACAAGAGCATGTGCACATTCATGTTAAAAGAGTTTCATCAACCTTCCTTCTTCATAAAGATCTTCTTTATATAGATCTAAGAAGAAAATAACTTTTGCATTGTTTAAATCCATTAAGGGTCTTCTTTAGCTATGAACATTTATAAGTTTGACGTGCACTATGAGGAAAAGTTAAAAAAGAGGAAAAGTTAAAAAAGAGGAAAAGTTAAAAAAGAAATCCAAAAATAGTAAAATTCCATTAGCAGGAATTGAACACGAGTCTCTTAAGTGAAAGCCAAATATCCTAATCGCTGGACGACAATGGAAATGTTGATAATAAATTGTAAAACTTGGGTATTATTTGCCAAAACTCCATACATGGCTAAAGATAGTAGTAAAATTCCATTGCCGGGAATTGAACCCGGGTCTCCTGGGTGAAAGCCAGATATCCTAACCGCTGGACGACAATGAATATGTTGACAATAAATTGTAAAACTTGGGTATTATTTGCAAAAACACCATTCATGCCTAAACTATATGAGATACAAAGAAAGTAATATAACATATCATGAGGTTTATCGTTAGAAAAAAAAGGTTACGTCTTACAATAGACACAAAGATTACACACTCTTCTAGATAGCTAATGAACAATAATAATGTTTTTCCTCAAAACTACAAGGTTAAGGATAGCTAAAGGAAACAAGAGCATGTGCACATTCATGTTAAAAGAGTTTCATCAACCTTCCTTCTTCATAAAGATCTTCTTTATATAGATCTATGAAGAAAATAACTTTTGCATTGTTTAAATCCATTAAGGCTCTTCTTTAGCTATGAACATTTATAAGTTTGACGTGCACTATGAGGAAAAGTTAAAAAAGTGGAAAAGTTAAAAAAGAAATCCAAAAATAGTAAAATTCCATTAGCAAGAATCGAACCCCAGTCCCGCTGAACGGCAATAGAAATGTTGATAATAAATTGTAAAACTTGGGTATTATTTGCAAAAACTCCATTCATGGCTAAAGATAGTAGTAAAATTCCATTGCCGGGAATCGAACCCGGGACTCCTGGGTGAAAGCCAGATATGCTAACCGCTGGACGACAATGAATATGTTGATAATAAATTGTAAAACTTGGGTATTATTTGCAAAAACACCATTCATGCCTAAACTATATGAGATACAAAGAAAGTATTATAAAATATCATGAGGATTATCGTTAGAAAAAAAGGTTACGTCTTACAATAGACACAAAGATTACACACTCTTCTAGATAGCTAATGAACAATAATAATGTTTTTCCTCAAAACTACAAGGTTAAGGATAGCTAAAGGAAACAAGAGCATGTGCACATTCATGTTAAAAGAGTTTCATCAACCTTCCTTCTTCATAAAGATCTTCTTTATATAGATCTAAGAAGAAAATAACTTTTGCATTGTTTAAATCCATTAAGGCTCTTCTTTAGCTATGAACATTTATAAGTTTGACGTGCACAATGAGGAAAAGTTAAAAAAGTGGAACAGGTAAAAAAGAAATTCAAAAATAGTAAAATTCCATTAGCAAGAATCGAACCCCAGTCCCGCTGAACGACAATAGAAATGTTGATAATAAATTGTAAAACTTGGGTATTATTTGCAAAAACTCCATTCATGGCTAAATATAGTAGCAAAATTCCATTGCCGGGAATCGAACCCGGGTCTCCTGGCTGAAAGCCAGATATCCTAACCGCTGGACGACAATGGAAATATTGATATAAATTGTAAAACTTGGGTATTATTTGCAAAAACACCATTCATGCCTAAACTATATGAGATACAAAGAAAGTAATATAAAATATCATGAGGATTATCGTTAGAAAAAAAGGTTACGTCTTACAATAGACACAAAGATTACACACTCTTCTAGATAGCTAATGAACAAAAATAATATTTTTCCTCAAAACTACAAGGTTAAGGATAGCTAAAGGAAACACGAGCATGTGCACATTCATGTTAAAAAAGAAATCCAAAAATAGTAAAATTCCATTAGCAGGAATTGAAGAGTCTCCTAAGTGAAAGCAAAATATCCTAACCGCTGGACAACAATAGAAATGTTGATAATAAATTGTAAAACTTGGGTATTATTTGCAAAAACACCATTCATGGCTGAAGATAGTAGTAAAATTACATTGCCGGGAATCGAAGCCGGGTCTCCTTAGTGAAAGCCAAATATCCTAACCACTGGACAACAATGAAAATATTGATAATAAATTGTAAAACTTGGGTATTATTTGCAAAAACACCATTCATGCCTAAACTATATGAGATACAAAGAAAGTAATATAAAATATCATGAGGATTATCGTTAGAAAAAAAGGTTACGTCTTACAATAGACACAAAGATTACACACTCTTCTAGATAGCTAATGAACAATAATAATGTTTTTCCTCAAAACTACAAGGTTAAGGATAGCTAAAGGAAACAAGAGCATGTGCACATTCATGTTAAAAGAGTTTCATCAACCTTCCTTCTTCATAAAGATCTTCTTTATATAGATCTAAGAAGAAAATAACTTTTGCATTGTTTAAATCCATTAAGGGTCTTCTTTAGCTATGAACATTTATAAGTTTGACGTGAATTATGAGGAAAAGTTAAAAAAGAGGAAGTTAAAAAAGAAATCTAAAAATAGTAAAATTCCATTACCAGGAATCGAACCCGAGTCTGTTAAGTGAAAGCAAAATATCCTAACCGCTGGACAACAATGGAAATGTTAATACGACAATGGAAATGTTAATATTAAATTGTAAAACTTGGGTATTATTTGCAAAAACACCATTTATGGCTGAAGATAGTAGTAAAATTACATTGCCGGGAATCGAAGCCGGGTCTCCTTAGTGAAAGCCAAATATCCTAACCCCTGGACAACAATGAAAATATTGATAATAAATTGTAAAACTTGGGTATTATTTGCAAAAACACCATTCATGCCTAAACTATATGAGATACAAAGAAAGTAATATAAAATATCATGAGGATTATCGTTAGAAAAAAAGGTTACGTCTTACAATAGACACAATGATTACACACTCTTCTAGATAGCTAATGAACAATAATAATGTTTTTCCTCAAAACTACAAGGTTAAGGATAGCTAAAGGAAACAAGAGCATGTGCACATTCATGTTAAAAGAGTTTCATCAACCTTCCTTCTTCATAAAGATCTTCTTTATATAGATCTAAGAAGAAAATAACTTTTGCATTGTTTAAATCCATTAAGGGTCTTCTTTAGCTATGAACATTTATAAGTTTGACGTGCATTATGAGGAAAAGTTAAAAAAGAAATCTAAAAATAGTAAAATTCCATTACCAGGAATCGAACCCGAGTCTGTTAAGTGAAAGCAAAATATCCTAACCGCTGGACAACAATGGAAATGTTAATACGACAATGGAAATGTTAATATTAAATTGTAAAACTTGGGTATTATTTGCAAAAACACCATATATGGCTGAAGATAGTAGTAAAATTCCATTGCCGGGAATCGAACCCGAGTCTCCTGGGTGAAAGCTAAATATCCTAACCGTTGGACGACAATAGAAATGTTAATAATAAATTGTAAAACTTGGGTATTATTTGCAAAAACACCATTCATGCCTAAACTATATGAGATACAAAGAAAGTAATATAAAATATCATGAGGTTTATCGTTAGAAAAAAAAGGTTACGTCTTACAATAGACACAAAGATTACACACTCTTCTAGATAGCTAATGAACAATAATAATGTTTTTCCTCAAAACTACAAGGTTAAGGATAGCTAAAGGAAACAAAAGCATGTGCACATTCATGTAAAAAGAGTTTCATCAACCTTCCTTCTTCATAAAGATCTTCTTTATATAGATCTAAGAAGAAAATAACTTTTGCATTGTTTAAATCCATTAAGGGTCTTCTTTAGCTATGAACATTTATAAGTTTGACGTGCACTATGAGGAAAAGTTAAAAAAGTGGAAAAGTTAAAAAAGAAATCCAAAAATAGTAAAATTCCATTAGCAAGAATCGAACCCCAGTCCCGCTGAACGACAATAGAAATGTTGATAATAAATTGTAAAACTTGGGTATTATTTGCAAAAACTCCATTCATGGCTAAAGATAGTAGTAAAATTCCATTGTCGGGAATCGAACCCGGGTCTCCTGGGTGAAAGCCAGAGATCCTAACCACTGGACGACAATAGAAATATTGATAATAAATTGTAAAACTTGGGTATTATTTGCAAAAACACCATTCATGCCTAAACTATATAAGATACAAAGAAAGTAATATAAAATATCATGAGGATTATCGTTAGAAAAAGATGTTACGTCTTACAATAGACACAAAGATTACACACTCTTCTAGATAGCTAATGAACAAAAATAATGTTTTTCCTCAAAACTACAAGGTTAAGGATAGCTAAAGGAAACAAGAGCATGTGCACATTCATGTTAAAAAAGAAATCCAAAAATAGTAAAATTCCATTAGCAGGTATTGAACACGAGTCTCCTAAGTGAAAGCCAAATATCCTAACCGCTGGACAACAATAGAAATGTTGATAATAAATTGTAAAACTTGGTATTATTTGCAAAAACTCCATTCATGGCTAAAGATAGTAGTAAAATTCCATTGCCGGAAATCAAACCCGGGTCTCCTGGGAGAAAGCCAAATATCCTAACCGCTGGACGACAATAGAAATATTGATAATAAATTGTAAAACTTGGGTATTATTTGCAAAAACACCATTCATGCCTAAACTATATGAGATACAAAGAAAGTAATATAAAATATCATGAGGATTATCGTTAGAAAAAAAGGTTACGTCTTACAATAGACACAAAGATTACACACTCTTCTAGATAGCTAATGAACAATAATAATGTTTTTCCTCAAAACTATTAGGTTAAGGATAGCTAAAGGAAACAAGAACATGTGCACATTCATGTTAAAAGAGTTTCATCAACCTTCCTTCTTCATAAAGATCTTCTTTATATAGATCTAAGAAGAAAATAACTTTTGCATTGTTTAAATCCATTAAGGGTCTTCTTTAGCTATGAACATTTATAAGTTTGACGTGCACTATGAGGAAAAGTTAAAAAAGTGGAAAAGTTAAAAAAGAAATCCAAAAATAGTAAAATTCCATTAGCAAGAATCGAACCCCAGTCCCGCTGAACGACAATAGAAATGTTGATAATAAATTGTAAAACTTGGGTATTATTTGCAAAAACTCCACATGGCTAAAGATAGTAGTAAAATTCCATTGCCAGGAATCGAACCCGGGTCTCCTGGGTGAAAGTCAGATATCCTAACCGCTGGACAACAATAGAAATATTGATAATAAATTGTAAAACTTGGGTATTATTTGCAAAAACACCATTCATGCCTAAACTATATGAGATACAAAGAAAGTAATATAAAATATTATCGTTAGAAAAAGATGTTACGTCTTACAATAGACACAAAGATTACACACTCTTCTAGATAGCTAATGAACAAAAATAATGTTTTTCCTCAAAACTACAAGGTTAAGGATAGCTAAAGGAAACAAGAGCATGTGCACATTCATGTTAAAAAAGAAATCCAAAAATAGTAAAATTCCATTAGCAGGAATTGAACACAAGTCTCCTAAGTGAAAGCCAAATATCCTAACCGCTGGACAACAATAGAAATGTTGATAATAAATTGTAAAACTTGGGTATTATTTGCAAAAACACCATTCATGGCTGAAGATAGTAGTAAAATTCCATTGCCAGGAATCGAACCCGGGTCTCCTGGGTGAAAGCCAAATATCCTAACCGCTGGACGACAATGGAAATATTGATAATAAATTTTAAAACTTGGGTATTATTTGCAAAAACACCATTCATGCCTAAACTATATGAGATACAAAGAAAGTAATATAAAATATCATGAGGATTATCGTTAGAAAAAAAGGTTACGTCTTACAATAGACACAAAGATTACACACTCTTCTAGATAGCTAATGAACAATAATAATGTTTTTCCTCAAAACTACAAGGTTAAGGATAGCTAAAGGAAACAAGAGCATGTGCACATTCATGTTAAAAGAGTTTCATCAACCTTCCTTCTTCATAAAGATCTTCTTTATATAGATCTAAGAAGAAAATAACTTTTGCATTGTTTAAATCCATTAAGAGTCTTCTTTAGCTATGAACATTTATAAGTTTGACGTGCATTATGAGGAAAATTTAAAAAAGAGGAAAAGTTAAAAAAGAAATCTAAAAATAGTAAAATTCCATTACCAGGAATCGAACCCGAGTCTATTAAGTGAAAGCAAAATATCCTAACCGCTGGACGACAATGGAAATGTTAATACGACAATGGAAATGTTAATATTAAATTGTAAAACTTGGGTATTATTTGCAAAAACACCATTTATGGCTGAAGATAGTAGTAAAATTCCATTGCCGGGAATCGAACCCGGGTCTCCTGAGTGAAAGCCAAATATCCTAACCGTTGGACGACAATGGAAATGTTAATAATAAATTGTAAAACTTGGGTATTATTTGCAAAAACACCATTCATGCCTAAACTATATGAGATACAAAGAAAGTAATATAAAATATCATGAGGTTTATCGTTAGAAAAAAAAGGTTACGTCTTACAATAGACACAAAGATTACACACTCTTCTAGTTAGCTAATGAACACAAATAATGTTTTTCCTCAAAACTACAAGGTTAAGGATAGCTAAAGGAAACAAGAGCATGTGCACATTCATGTTAAAAGAGTTAAGTTAAAAAAGAAATCCAAAAATAGTAAAATTCCATTAGCAGGAATCGAACCCGAGTCTCGAGAGTGAAAACCAAATATCCTCACCGCTGGACGACAATGAAAATGTTGATAATAAACTGTAAAACTTGGGTATTATTTGCAAAAACACCATTCATGGCTAAAGATAGTAGTAAAATTCCATTGCCAGGAATCTAACCTGGGTCTCCTGGGTGAAAGCCAGATATCCTAATTGCTGGACGACAATGGAAATGTTGATAATAAATTGTAAAACTTGGGTATTATTTGCAAAAACACCATTCATGCCTAAACTATATGAGATACAAAGAAAGTAATATAAAATATCATGAGGTTTATCGTTAGAAAAAAAAGGTTACGTCTTACAATAGACACAAAGATTACACACTCTTCTAGTTAGCTAATGAACACAAATAATGTTTTTCCTCAAAACTACAAGGTTAAGGATAGCTAAAGGAAACAAGAGCATGTGTATATTGATGTTAAAAGAGTTTTTTATAAGTTTGACGTGCACTATGAGAAAAAGTTAAAAAAGAAAGATTACACACTCTTCTAGTTAGCTAATGAACACAAATAATGTTTTTCCTCAAAACTACAAGGTTAAGGATAGCTAAAGGAAACAAGAGCATGTGTATATTGATGTTAAAAGAGTTTTTTATAAGTTTGACGTGCACTATGAGAAAAAGTTAAAAAAGAAATTCAAAGATAGTAGTAAAATTCCATTGCCGGGAATCAAACCCGAGTCTCTTAGATGAAAGCCAAATATCCTAACCGCTAGACGACAATGGAAATGTTGATATTGATTTGTAGGTAATTCATATCAAATGCTCAAGGTTTGTGTCTGTTAAACAATGTATATTTATTGTATATCCAAACAAAAAGATTATCAAAGAAAGCATATTTGTTTGCATATGTTCAAGAAAAAACTTATTATATGAAGAGCACACACAACACTTTCATTTGTTAAACAGAGTGCACAACAAACAACTCTTACATTTTTTTAGTCACACAACTTACGTCTCTTACGCAAAACTAGACATTTATTTGATACTCATAAAAATATTTGTAATACTTAACTTGCTTAAGTAAAAATCAAAACCATGATCTTTTGAACTTTGATATAACAACACTTTTTACATTTAAATGTTTGGCCCTAAAATAATATTTTATATATTTTAAAATTATTTTTTTATATTACTCCAATCACTTACAAATGTAATTTAGTATATAAATATGTAATTATCCATTCACAATAATATATTAAAACTACACCAATTCATATTTATTCATTATAAATCTAATGTTATTTTACATGAACAAAAAATTGGATATTAGAAAAAAAATACTAATTGTATTTTTTATTTGATGTCTATAATAATATTTTTCAACTTAATTAACAAAAATTATACATATGTATAACACATTATAATGTAGTCAAAATAATTTCTATATTTTTATTTTTTGTTAAAATTTTATATCATTCATTTTTAGTAATCTAACTTCTTTTTTATCAAAAATAAAATTTAAACAAGAGAATTAATATTAAATTATTTACATTTTATTATTTAAATTAATTCTAATAAAATTGATTTTTTAAAATCTAAATAAAATACTACAATATTGTACATTTATCATTATTTATTTTTATTTAACATTTTTATTTCTTTTAATTTTTCCTCCTTTACTGTGAAAGGAATAAAAAACTAAGGTTGGAATTCGATTTTTACATAGTTAAATTCTAAAATAGGACCATTATTTTGTGTTCAAATTTTGATATTTTGTAACTGTATAGTTTTAAGCACAAGAAAATCATTAAATAATGCATTGTATGAGTTGGTCGCTCAATCGATTGCTGACCATGTGAGATTACTTTGAAGAAGGTATGTGGCCATATGGCCAACAACGACCAATTGACGATTGGATCTTCGCCCAATGTCAGTAATTGCATTGTCCTTAGGATTTCACCATGTGTACTGCATGGGCCTGTTGATCGACCGAACGTCAATCAAATGAGATTACTTCGAAGAAGGTCTGTAGTCATGTGGTCAACAACAAACGGTTGATGATCGGACCTTCGCCTAGTGGCAAGAATTAGATTGTCCCCAAAATTCCATCCTGGATCCATTTATGCAAGTTATATGCAATAACTACCAACTAGTCAATGTTAGGCAGATGGTAGGCGTCCTTTAGGCATGCATTGTTGAGGTCAGTGAAGTCAGTACACATCTACCACTGGTCGTTGGATTTCTTCATCAACACCACATTGGCAAGCCACATGGTGTACTTTATCTCCCGGATAAACCCAACTTCCATAAGCTTTTGAACCTCTACTACACTCGCCTTTTGTCTCTCCTTTCTGAGTCGACGCTTCTTCTAAGCCATCGATCGGACCTCTTTGAAGATTGTTAGCCTATGCGACATCACACCCAGGTGAATGCTCGACATGTTCGCTAATGGCTCCAAAATAATTGTCGGTGTTGGTTCGAGAGTCCAGGTTTGCCATGGACACTTCCAAGGGGTGCATCTTGCGTGAAAGGTAGTAAAGGGTACTCTTCAATCCAACAACATAATATTCCTGTGTGATTTGTTGATCGGCATGCACGATGCATATCCCTCCCTTATGTACAAGGAATTTCATGATCAGGTGCGGGGTTGAGATGATGGCATTGAACGCGTTAAGACACAGTCGACCTATCAAAACATTACAAGGTGTTAGCTTCTACCAAAAAAGAGTGAACCCTTACCTCACGATCGCTCTTCTTCGAGTCGATGCGAATTCTCAGGTCTAGGTACGCTCGTGTATCCACTAGTTTTCCAAAAAAACCCACAATCTGTTTATTATAGGGGACGATCTAATCCTCAGAGATATCCATCTTTTGAAACGTGTTCCAATACAAGATATTAACTGAGTTGCCTTGATCAACCAATACTTTGTTGATGTCGTAGTTGGCCAACTCAATTGATATGACCATGGGGTCATCTTGATCGGGATTGGGAGCTTTATAGTCTTCATCCGTAAAGGTGATCAAAGACATGCTTTGAATCTTCTTCTACACTAGGTGCACAGACTTGAGCACCCAGATATGCCTCTTTTGGGTGGAAGAGGTGGACCCATTGCCTGTGAAGCCACCCGAAACGGTATTGATGTATTCTTTGAGGGGACAATCCTGACTCCTGCTTCTGGCGATCGGATTGATAAAAACACTTTGGGGATCTTACAGGACACCTCCTTTAAGGAGGATTGCGTTCCACTCGATCCTTTTGTATGTATTACTTTAGTTGGCCAGCTCTAATGAGCTCCTTTATCTTGCCTGAGAGGGTGTGACATTGTTATGTCATATGACAATACTGTGTTGGAAGAGATAGTGCTTACTCCCATCAACATCAGGTGGTGAGGGTTTCTTCCCGGGAGGGTGCAGGGTATTGGCGTTGAAGACTTCCTACAAAATCTTGGCCTTTGAGATATTGAGGGGTTGCAGTTGTTGAACTTTGGTCTTTTTGGCCGCTCAAGGCCTTTACTATTGGGGGTTTGCCGACCTGATTTGAGTCTCTCTTCTCTAAGACAGATAGTTCAGCACAGACCTACTTTTGAAGGTCCCTTATGTCCTCCATTTGCATAAATTTGGTCGTTCTTTCCCTCGGTTCCTTAATGGTCTTTGGAGGCTTCCTACTGATGTTATTAGAAAAAACACTATTTTGTAGGTCGGTGGTGAAGTGATGTTTGGCCATCTCGTCACTCAGATTCTTCATATTCACAAACATTTTGTTGAAGTGATCCACGAAGCTTCCCAAAGCTTCATCTTTGCCCGGTTGAACGTTGACTAGGGTTATAAGGGTCAGAGCTGCCGACTAAAGGGCAACGAACTACGTGCCGAATCGCACCTTCAATGTCACGAAACTGTCAATATTAGTCAGTGGGAGCTTAGAAAACCACTCCAATACTTTTCCCCATAGGGAGGACGAGAAGACCTACACCAGAAAGGGTCATTGATTGCGTGGAACATCATTTGGTTCGAAAAGATGTGCAAATGATGATTGGGATTTGTCGTTCCATCATACTTCTCAAAGTTAGGCACCTTCCATCATTCAGGCAAGTAGGATTTCTAAGATCACAGGTATGAAGGGGAACAACCCCTCAACGTGGACTATTGTGGTGGACAGATTAAAACTTGTGCTGGTTCTTGTACTCTCTTGGACAATGCGAGTACACTCTTCCTAGTTCGAGTGATAGGCTCTACTCGAGAAGGTTGTGGTTGTTCCTCTCTTTCCTTGGTGGGTTCCACCTGAGTGCTTGATAGGCCATGGTATGGGTTCCTTCCCTTACTCAAAATTTTGATCTTTGCCTGTAATTCTATTGCATCTCATCCATGCGTTGTTGCATTCTTATTAACATTTCCCTTGTATCCATTTGGTCATCAAAGGCATCTTCCACTACTACGTTGCTCGTCATGTTTATTGTGGCCACCATGTAAGAATATAGGTAAACAAAGGCTTAGCCCCACAGTGGATGTCAAAATGTTTCAGGTGTAGGGGCTAAGCGTCTACTCAAACAATTTGTCAAGTCTTGTGATTAAGGTTGGACTAATCAGGATCCAAATGCTTTTTAAACCTGATTATTAACCTTTTTATGCTAATTTCGGCATTAGTTACCCACTCTGATGTCGTTCGGCAGCCGAACGGCTAATCATTGTTACACATAACTTATATAAACGAACCCCAAGGAGGAATCCTGTAGCAGTGAAACTACTAACACTACAGGGGCACCGTTTGGCTACCGAGCAGCTGGTTGTTATTGAACATAACTTGCATAAATGAACCCCAGGATGAAATTCTGTGGGTAGTCCAATTACTGGCATTGCGAAGGCACTGCTATGCTACTGAGCGGTTGATCATTATTGCACATAACTTGCATAAATGGACCCTAGAGTGGAATCTTAGGGACAGTTCAATTGCTGGCACTGAGCGAAGGTTCGATCGTGTCAATCGAATCACTACTAAAAATAACTCATATTTCCTGCCAATTTTGTTTTGAAATTTTTTTCGTAAAAAATACTTACAAATTTTGTTGTGAAAAAAAAATTGCAAGGAACTGCTACCAATTTTCTTGCAAAATATTTTGTATAAAACACTTTGTGCAACAAATTTTGTAAAAAATACTTACAAATTTTATAATTTTGTAGGAAATGATTACCCACACAGGAATCACCTACCAATTAAAATTCTTAGAAAAAATAGCAGAAAAAAGTGTTTTCTTACAATTTTTTTAACAAATTTGCAAGAAAAATTCCATGTAATATGAAAATTTCTAGTAGTAAATGTTGTCTGGCTGGCTGTCGACCTATGCAATACAAAATAATAATGAAGGAGGTAAAAATAATTAATCATTATATTGATGAGTTAAACAAAATTTTATAATTAAAAATTATTAATATCTAAAATAATATATATTATTAATAAAAAATTATAATTAATTTATAAATTCAAATTCAAATTAGTCTCTTATTTGCTTGCAAAATTTTAACTACTTCCAATATTTAGATTCTAAATTAATCTAGAGACTAATTTATTAATATAAAAGATACATACTTGTCACGTAAATATACAGAAATATATTTAATAATAAAATAAATATAAATGGTGTACAACACAAATTACATTGCACGATTTGGATATATTATTTCTTAAAGATATATTTAACCGTATAATAAAATAAAATCTAAAGAAATCATATTATTCTATATAATTCAGTTTAGCATGTTTAACACATGTGATTATTTCTTTGAATTTAATTTATTTATATTTTATATTATTATGCCGAAAAATATATTTTTTATATATCTAGAAAACGATATATTTAAATTATACAAGACAAGATAATTTGATTTGTTCAAATTTTATATTATTATATTGTTAAATACGGATAGATAGATAATTCAGTTAAATGTTGATGGATTTTAAAGTGTCAGAAGATATTAAAATTCATATTGTTGTCTAACATGACATTATTTGAATAATTCAACCAAATGAAGAGAAAATTTGTATTAAATTTTATATATATATATATATATATATATATATATATATATATATTTATATATATTTGCATTGATATGTATGTACTTGGTTGCCATATTATAGAATTCCAGTGTAAGTTAAGTTTTGTGCATGTGGGTGTCCTTTATTCAATAATACTTAATTTTCGGAGGCTTTATATTTATTTAGATACTTTGTTTTATGTGTTCTAGTCAATATACGATTGATTCAAGCAAAAGCAAACTTATCTTAACCAAAACTTTGTGGACCACTTTCATTACAACAATTCAAACCAAAAACTTTTAATATTTTATAGCGTAAATATATTAACCTCTTAACCAAATAATCGTATAAATAGTTTAGTCTTTTTTGTCTTTTTGGCTGAATAAAAATAATTTCTTGCTTTGACTAAAATTGAAAGTTTAACTGTTTTTATTTTACTAATGTTATTATATGTTTTATTTTGCTATCATAGTTTTATTTTCCACACAACATTAATTTGTTTAATGTCTAACATTGGTGCTGACTTGCCCTGAAAATTTAAAAAAAAAAATATAATAAAATAACTTGACTTTGTAAAATGATGTGGTCGTTGTTTTTTACTTGGCACCAGACAGTTACATATTAACTCATGGATGAAATATGTAAGATTACAAAATATGACAGTAAAATTTATATATATATAAAAAAAAACTTAAATGATAAAATATGTAAAAGTATAATACCTTATTCTTTATGTATTAAAACCAAGAACCATAGGTTTGTATTATCACTTATATATGAAACCAAATTTAATTAATTTAGACAGAACTTCATGACGACCACTTTACGTTTGAAAAAAAAAAGATTTGAATAATGGGTGACATTAACATTAAGTAGATGCTATGTGTTTTATATTTTAATGTATAGAGATAATGTGTGTGTGTGGGATGCTAACAAGAAAATATTCTTAGTTGAATTTTAAGCAATAATATATGAAATTTTAAAATAAATAAAATAGAATATGTGCTTGCCAAGCATCCACGTAAGGTGAAGGATGCTTAAAACCTAACCTAGTGTGAAAATTAATGCGCTATCATTTACTTAATTATTGTTTTTATGTTAATTTCTTTTGTAATAACTTGTCAACTTTATAGATTTCGAATTCTTATTCTTTTAACTATTAATTAACATTTTTTTTTTCAAATATGATTTCGTCCAGTTAACCTAGGTAACTTACAGCCTCAAGATTTAACTCCCTTCTTTTATTTACCAAGATACTCGGATATTGAATTTAGAATCTATTTCAATCAACATATTGAAACTAAATATAATTATTTGTTATTCAAAGTGTTGAATAGTTTTTTTTTTTTTAATCACCAAACGTTAGTATTTTTTTTTGTTAGTGATCCAGTCCTAATAATAAAAAAATGATAATTTATTATTATTTAATAAACTTATATATGTTTTTGTGATCTAGTTTGGTTATTATACTAAAAAAAAAACTATGAATATATATAAAATTTAAAGGAAAAGCTCATTCAAATATATATTTATTATTATTATTATTATTATTTTAAAATTTTACTAGCATGCGGTTAGGGAGTCATTCTAAAATAATTTCTAATAAATATATTTTAGAATGTTTATTTTGGAATATATTTTCATATCCAGCAATATATTTCAAATTGAAACTACCCACCCTTACCAGTGACACCATAGACGACATGAAATCGAAAATAAAACCCATGTTTTTATTCAATTGGTGTTAAAGAGCTTCAATGGTGATCTAAGGCAATGAAGAAAGGCTCAACAATGGCTGAACGAATGAAGATGAAGAAAGGTTTGGGTGGAGGCGTAGAAGGAAGAAGATGAAGTGAAGACTTATCCTATTTTATTTTAGATTTCTAAGGGTTAAACAGACATTCCATAATTTAGGTGGTGCATGAATGAAAAATGGGGGCGCAGGAAGATAAGTACTATAATTACGAAGGTGTAGGAAAAAATTGTCAAACATCAAATAGATACCCACTATGTAAAGTGGGCTTTATTGGGAGAATTTTTATATTTTACGTTTACCGAAGAAAAAAATTTGGTTTTATAGCTCAAAACTAGTTCCATAATATGTTTTCTGCATTTATTTTCTCTTACTAAAACATGCCAAACACTGTTATTACACTTATTTATTGGATATGTATTTTTTTCATTATTAGTTGCAAATTTTGAGTACTAATACCTCATCTATAACTTGGATTAAAAATATAAATAAGCTTAAATTACTCTATTAAAGTCAACGTAACAGATATTCAAACACAGCGACAACGTGATTGTATTAAAAAATTAAGTTATCAAATCTCTGAATTTAATAATAAAACTCATTAGTGAACTGAAAGATTAAAGTTAGAATGTATTATGTTGAGTTCAACCTAAATAACAACATTTGAAAGAAGATATTTTTGTTGGTTTGAATTCATGAACACTTCTGAGTTGTATACACAAAAATTAAAATACTCAATTATGTAAGAAAAGAAACTATTACATCAGACATTTGTTTGGGGCAAACTGTCAAAATCTTACACATAGAACGTAGAAGGAATATTATTAAGGATTTAAACCAAAAGTAAAACAAATGTACATATAAAAGTTGTGCCCTTAACAATGAATTGACTGAAAAATATTAAAGTCCTAAGTTTAAAACATTATCACATAATATTCTCAGATTCATCTATTAAAGAAGATATCCATATATTAATGACAATCATGATATTCTCGGCAATTTGATCACATCCTAATACTAAATACTAATAAGAGCACCTTGATATTCAATGTCCAAGTACAAGAGCACTTCAACGTTCCAACGCTCGAGTACAGTAACAACTCGATATTCTAATACCTGGGTACAAAAAGAATTTATTGAACTCAACGCTCCAATTTCCAATACAAGAGCATTTCGGTGTTCAAATACTTGAGTATAGAAGCAAGAATAACTCAAAATTCCAATATCAAAATACAGTAGAGTGATAATATCCACTTTCACCTCTTTTTATGTGTTTATTGTCAGGAATAAATCAACTATTTCCTAACTTTTATTTTGTTATATTCTCAAGTTTAGTGTGTTTTGTATTATTTTTTGTTTTAACTATTTTATGCTTATTTTACCTCTAATCTCTCTTTTAAATGTGTAAATAAATGAATATAGAGCAATCCCAAGGGAGCATGTTTCGGAAAACAAAAGTTTGATTTTGAGCCAAATACCCGTGTTGGACGCCATTGGAATCATGCCCAATACTTCAAATATAGAATGTTGTCAAATTGTCTAAGGCTGAGCGGTGGAAAACTAGGGCTGAGCGCCATAAGGTTGAGTGGTGGAAAGTGGGATTGAGCGTCATTCCATTCATAAAACATGGCGCTAAGAATTGTTGAGACAAGGCTAAGCGGTGGCGTCAAAAAATGGGTTTTTAATCTTGTTTCTCACAAGGGTTTGGACCATTCCTCATTTTTTATGATAAAGAAACACTTTTGGGTGCTTGGAGAGCCTCTTGGAGGTTGTTAGGAGTGTTGGGAATCTCTCCCACTCCTCCTTTGGTCTTCTCCTTCATTCATATGGTGGTTTTTCCCCCTTTTTAGGATTGGAGAGGAAGATGGGTTGCGAATTGGAGATGGAGACGTGAATAAGAGGCGCAATTGGAACATGGAGCAGTTGCCAAGAACCTTGGAAGAGAGCTTGCATCTTCTCTTTCGTTTCCATTTTTTTCCTATCTCTTCAATTTGTAAAACCTAGGTTCCCCACCATAGAGAGTTAAGCCTATTTGTTGAGATTAGATGTAATGAACTAAATTCTTGTGTATTGTGTGATGTTAATCCATATGCTTTTTTCATTTCTATGTTAGTATTTGATTTCCATGCTTAATGCTTGCTTTGGTTTGGCCACACATGCATGATTTGTGGTTCTTGAGGTGTTGGAAAATGTTTTTTGAACCTAGAACTGAAATTGAATGCCTAATGGAGCTTGTATATAGGGATAAAACATAATTTATTAGTAATCTTAAGACTCTTGAACTTAATGCATGATTTCACTTATTGAGGATTCAAGAAATTGGAACTTGATGAATTATCATAGACTCAAAGTCTCTAGGAATAGGATTTGAGTATTCTTGTGAGTTGATTTTAACTTGAAATTGGAATTGAGATGTTTGTGAATGCATGAGAATAAAGTGAATGAAATCTAGTCTTGACAATTCTATATAATCTATGTTAAATTTCTATTGCACACCAATTGTTTGATAAAATACCAAAAAGAGTTTCTTTGTGGTTTTGTGAGCTTTGTTGTCTATTTAAGTTGTGAATTGTGAGATTTGTCATGTGTTGCACAAGTCCCTATGGAGAGAACGGTGTATTTATTACTTGTTATGTACGACCGGTGCACTTGTTGTTTTTCACTTAATAAGTTTTTGTGGTGTCTGAGCCCAGATATTTAGGGTGAAAGCTGCTTAGTGCCAGGTTTTACGAATGGAATGACGCTCAGCCCCATTTTCCATCGCTCAGCCTTGTGGCGCTCAGCCCTAGTTTTCCACCGCTCAGTCTTTGGCAGTTTGACAACATTCTGTATTTGAAGTACTGGACGTGATTTCGGTGGCATCCAACACGAGTATTTGGCTCAAAATCAAACTTTTGTTTTCCAAAACATGTTCTCTTGGGTTCTTGCTTGTTTTCTTCCACTAGGATTACTTCATATTCATTTATTTACACGCTTAAAAGAGAGATTAGAGGTAAAATACAAAATAATACAAAACACACTAAACTTGAGAATATAATAAGATAAAAGCTAAGAAAGAGTTTATTTATTTGTGACAATAAACACTAAAAAAAGAGGTGAAAATGGGCGTTATTATAGAGCTCGACAAGAAGATCCTTGAGTTAACAATCAACATCAGGAAAATAATAGCCAAACAAAGGACAACCCAATGAACTCGAAAAAATTGTCAAGACATCAAACTTGGTGACATAGTCAAAGCAGTGTCTAAGTAGATAGCAAACCCGGTGTTATAATACACAAATTCAAGCAATAACATTTCATAAGGAAGACTTAGTTCAAAGAAGTTCGACAACGCTCAAGACTTCAAAGAAGAAGGAAAGCTAGAAGAACTCAATGGAAAGCTAATAACCAAGGTCGTCCCCAAACAAACCTAAAAAAGAAAAAGTAACCATGAAGAAAGAAATCCAAAGAAAAGAAAGTTGAAGGACGAAAAGACTTACAAGAGCAAAAAATACAGGTAGTGCAAGGGAGGTCCTTCCCTAAGCTCCTCTTGGAGACGTGCAAGGACAAACATCCACAATTAGCAAGTTTGTCTAAGATGGCAACACATAAGCCTAACTAAGTCAATAGAACAAGTTAAAGCCTCTTCCGACAACATATATAAAGATGTATTAAAACCTCTTTCGGTGGACATTGAATGCAACCTATTTAAAGATGTATTGTTGCTAAGGTACGAGGATGTGTGTACTCTTTTTCCTTCACTTGGATTTTGTCCGCAAGTTGGCTTTTGTCAGGCAAGATTTTAACGAGACACACTTTACTTTCTCATAAAAATCCTCTTTTCCATTCATATTTGCATTATTTTTTTATCTCATGTTGATTAAAAAGCCCTTCAAAATTAGGCACTTAATCATAAAGCCCTTCAGAGAGAGACACCAAATTACTTGAACTAGTAACATTAAGCCCTCTAGAGTGAGGCACCTTAAATATAAAGCCTTCAAGAGAGAGGCACCGGGTTACTTGAAATAGTAACATTAAACCCTCTAGAGTGAGACATTTTAATCGAAAATCCCTCCGAAGAAAGGCACCTTAATCATAAAGTTCTATAGAGCGAGACACCTTAAGAAAAAAAACCCTCCAGAATGAGACACTTTAGTCAAAAAGCCCTCCAAAATGAGGCATCTTAATCATAAAGCCCTCTAAAGAGAGACATTGAGTTACTTAAACTAATAACCTTAAGCCATACAAAGTGAGGCACTTTAATCAAAAAGCCTCCCAGAGTACGACACTTTAATCAAAAAGTCCTCCAAAGTAAGGCACCTTAATCATAAAGCCCTTTAGAGAGACGTACCGAGTTACTTAAACTAGTAACATTAAGCCTTCCAAATTGAGGTGCTTTAATAAAAAATCCTTCTAAAGTGAGACACCTTAATCATAAATAAAGCCCTCCAAAGCGAGACACTAGGTTACTTAAACTAGTAACGATGACCATTAAGTCCCCCGGAGTGAGGCACCGAGTTACTTAGACAATAACAAAAGCCCACAAACATGACAAACGTTACCTAGATGAAATCATAAGCCCACAAACGTGACACCCGAGTTACCTAGACGATAACACAAATTAAGCCCAACTCAGTAGCACATACCAAAGCCTGTCCAATTTGGCAGCACGTACTAAAGCCTGCCATGGTCGACAACATGTCCTAAAGTTTGTCCAAATTGATAGCATATGATAGATTATGCTCAACTCCATAGTTCACTTGAAATTTGTCCAGTCTGATAGAACGAAATTCATTTGACAAGATGACAGTACACCCAATGCAAGGCAACAACCTAGATCGGGTAATCCACCTGCATGATCAAGAACAACCTAACATAACTCAACCTCGAGGCCAGTCCCTTTGCAACAAAACGTTATAAGTCATTCACAGCTCGGCTAAAGCGAGCGCAATACATACACTAATCAAACTCCCAAGACTTGAAGGCTTATATACCTACCCGACCCAATAACTGCGTAGCACAATAAGGCTCAATCAGCCTTATGATTACATAATAATGTCATATTCACCTATTGAAAAAGATATTCATTTATTAATGGCAATCATAATAATCTCGAAAATTTAGTCATGTTCTAATACTAAATATTAACATATTGCATCCTAGTATTCCGTTATACTAATATTAACAAAATATTTAGTATATCAGGTAATATATAACTTTATTATACTTATTTCAAGTAATATATCATAACTGTTATTATACTTATTTGAGGTAAGCATTTATATTGTTAATATTACTCTCTTATCATATGGATTCAAGGTCCAAAAAGGCTCTATAGATACACATAATATACTTCATGGAATAGACACTCTCTAAGATTCACTCATATAAATTCAAACTCTTTTATTGAGTTAAGAAAAAGTCTTTTATAAATGATCCCGATAAGAACCATTACTTTTTCTAATAATTATCAAAATCATCATATTACTATTTTATTAGTCATAATAAAAAACAAAAAAACAAAAACGCAACCAAAAAAAATGAAGCATTATTTCATTCTTTCCTCTTGATTTCATTTCTAGCGCCCTATTTGTTTGGTTAAAAATTTAGATTCTAAAGTTATACAATAACTGAACAAATTTTTTTACACCATTATTTCAGAGAATCTAAATAATAATAACTACCTTATATATTAAATTTTGACCAAGACTACAATAAATCAAATCGATTTAATTAAAGACATCATAGGTGGAACAACAAAACTTTCCCAACAAAAAAGAAGTTATCAGCTTACTTTGGGTCAGTCTAATTTTTTCTTTACAAGACAATTATTATTTCCTGACTAAGATCTAACAGCTATAACTGTTATCTGTCACGCTCTCTCGCTTTTCCAACTTTTATATTTAAAGAATTATGTTAAATTCGAAAAACTGTTGCTGTAAGTTTCCCTATCAATAACGAAAGCTCTTTACACGTAATCTAGTATAACGCAATCATACGAACAAAATCTGCATTTTTCTTTGATTCTTTGCTACCTTTGAAAAGCTGTTGAAGGTTCAATCAATCAAATATGGAAGTACCATAATTTCAAGGCTTCACATAATTAAGAGTGAAGCCAAAGGCAACGAATCCATTGAGATAGAGTACCATTCCTATTACAACATATCCAAAAGGAAGTCTGTTTCCTTCAGTTCAAGAATATCCAAATATATGTACAGAATGATATACGTTAAACTAAAGTAGAATGAATATGTTGTTTATTTATCCTTCGTTTCCTCAGGCAAAGCAGAAGCTTTGCAGATAGGACATACTTTCTTCATAGATAACCACTTTCTAATGCAACTCACATGGTAATCATGCCCACAAGCTTTCAGCGTTCCAACATCGTCCACGTTCTTGTATTCTTCCTGCGATTTTCAACATGGACATTTAAATTTCAAAAGTGGTCATCAACTAAATTTATTTAGTGTCACTATATTATTCTATTCTGAATGGAACAAGGAACATACCAGGCAGATTGCACAAGCTTCTTCTTCTTGACTTGGCTCGGATGAACAGTATATCGTTTCTGTCAAATACTTGGAAATCAAATCCTCAGACAATCCGGTGCTCACATGGCCTATTCTCTCTCCGAGTGCAAGGAGTTCCTGGTCGAGCCAAACATCCAAATGATTAACAATTTTTTCTACAGTACATGATATTAATTGTAAGAAGCGAAACAACAATAATTACCTCATAACTCATGTTGTCTATGTCCATCCTCATGTCTCTATGCTGATCAATCATATTCCTACCATACAGTGAAGTGCGATCAACAATCATGAAACCCTGTAAGAACAATAAAACCAAACTTGAGTCATACACCCTCAATGAAAGAACAAATTTGAGTCTCCCAGCGGAACTAAAGCCCAAAACTACAGTCTTGCTAATACTAAGTTAATAACTAGTCCACTTCACGAAGGATTTATTGAAACCAACATGCCAATGAAGTTTGCTAGCTCACCACATATCTCAATCAAGGTTATATAGCAATAATGGAGGCAGGGTAAAAAAATAAACATGGCATGTGCGTTTCCAATCATTACTCACAAGAACAAAGCTCTTGAGAGAAGATGCCATAGATACCTCAAAGTTAAATTGATCATTGAGACCAACCTCATCAGCCAATGCTCGATATCTATCACTATGTATTCTTGACCTTCCATTTCTATCATTGCTGTGCCAGCCAATGGTGGTCAATGGCCTTGGATGTCTAGAAGAGTAACTTTCAGCCACCATATGCAATCCATCATCAGAAGGTGCCATGCGACCCAAGCGCAAGCTGGAAGAAGCCCTAAAAGTTGGAGTGGATCTTTGAGAGTAGTTACTGCGAACTCCTCTAGCAGGCTGAGCCGGACAATTATTATGAAAACTTTGTGGAGCAGTAGGATTTCTGCTAGTTCCAAATTCATTATGAAAACCTCCAACATCTACAGGAGCATTACTAGAACCACTTCCAACAAGGAAATGACTTGCCTCATGATTAAAAGCATTTGCATCTGCATTTTAATAAAAAAGGTCACTTCAGATATAAAGTAGAGGCGATTAGAATGCCTTCTGTTGGTACTAAATTACAAACTAACCTGATGATGGCACCCTTCCATGAGCAGGACACACACTCATTTGGCTCCAATCCCTTGTCAAAGATCCAGAAGTTTGAGTAGAAAGATCTACCATGCTAGAATGGTCCATTTGGGGACCGGTAGAGAATGAGTTGTGTGAATGAGTATTCGATAAATGGGTCCGAGCCAAGTTTGATTCCAAATCAAGTGTAGAACGACTCCTCACATTCCTTAAAGAACTCTCACCCCGTATTGAAAGGCCTCTACCTCTAAATGACGGTGTCATATTCACATGATCAGGTGTCATATTAACATGATCCCAAGGCATATATAGTGAATCCATAGTGGGCTTCTCAGGCCGCAATTCTGAAGATGTAGGACGATCAGCTGCATTTGCACTTGCAGCATTAAAACATCTGCTTGTACTTCCTCTCTCACAGACGGAAGGAACTCCAGGGCTCTTCCGCTTGTGAGGCCCAGGCCCTCGCCCATTTCCCATTGTGAGATCAATAAAACCCCCATCAGCAACGGGAAATGATTGTCTGTCATAATTGGAACTAGAAGGCTGGTGTACATAATTTTCAGACACCGCATAAAACATTCCACCACTTGATGGATGCAGAAAATGATCATGAGAAGTGCCTGATATATCTGTTTGATGAGAGGGTGCTTCAATGTTGAGACTTGTGGAGGTATACCCATTTGACCTTGGAGCAGTGTTCCAATGAGATGGAAAAGAGATGCCATCTATTGACATATTTTCCATAGGATAAATAAAAGAGCCATTGTCGGAAGTGGTATTCCTACCTGCAATAGAGATCCAATATAATTGATATGACTATGACAATTTACACTGGCCTACAAATTGTGCCACAAAAAAGGCCAATAAACCAAAATAAAAACAAAAACTAAGCCATTTCAAGTAACACTACCAAGGTTCACATATTGTTGATCAGTATGCATATGATTCCAGTTCTGGTCAGGTTCACCATCAAACATTGGAGATGAGCTATATAAATGTCTATGCCCCATGACTCGCTAGCAATCTCAGGAGGCAAAATAGATAGTATGGCTAAGTTAGACCAGCAAATAACTCAACCTGCAAGAAAAAAAGGCATGTGAATATATCAGTAACAAAATACAAAGTTCAAAACAATCAAGCAACACCATTCCAAAGTTACAATGTATGTGCAAGAAAAGATTCATCCATGACAGAAACATGTGAAATTAACACAAAACAAATAACCATTTATATTTATCAAATTTATTCCATTTCAAACACACCGACTTGAAACTGGAGAGCTTTATCATACATACATAATCTTTTAACAAGATCCAGGTAAAACACTTTGAAAGAAAATCAGTGTGTATTCTAAAGAGTTGTTTGGATCTTAAATTCAATTTAAACACCCAGGGTGACAATCCCGCATTGCATGCAGAACTTCAACATATTCACAACATGTAGAGTAAAGACTCAAGAAAAGTGAATCATTTACGGGTTAATTGGACTTATTTGCAAGGGACAATTGAGAAAGAAGACAACAAATATTTATATGCAAACTCAAGTGAAATGAAATAGTCAGAAATAGAAAGTCATATGTCCATGGTGTAACCTTCTTCCTGAAAAAGGTAATTACTATCATAATAATAAATTAGTATTAACACGGAGCTGATTCCAAGGGATAATTCAGATAATCTTGCAAGGCAAGGGAGCATATAATCTATAAATCATAATTTAAAATTTAGTATAAATACAGTCTTAGTATATTACAAAAAAAGTAGTCCTACAATTAAATCTAGCCTGACCTTCCTCTTCCACTTACAGCATATACAAGCACCACTGGCACTTCCACATGTCTAGTCAATAGAAAAATTCCTTAGATTATCGATATATTATTCATCAGTTTACATCATTTGTCATTCAATCCTTTACAAGCAAAAGGATCTAGGCCTACAGAAGACCACCTAGCTTGAAGCTTCAGGTCCAGCTGCCAAGAATACCAAAGAAAATATCGAAGGGGTAAATAAGAAGTAACTAACTGATATAGGAGCTCAATGGATATCAAGATGATGTGTTTAATCAGCCAAAAGGACATACTCACAGCATGAACTATACTATCTATGTTAGTGTTCCAATTAACCAGCGAAATTGCATGATAGGTGTAGGCTACAGCCCTGTGAATTAGAACGCCATCAACAGGCATGCACAAAAAGAGAAGCATGACTACCAGCCACACAATTTGGCCGAGTGAGGAGAATCACCACTGGCAATTATTTCTGGAGAGGAGGAAATATATGCTTCTGATCATCAAGGCTTGGGAATTCAGCATAAACTGACAGAAACTAGCCTGTAAAATACTAAACAGGTGCCACTCATATACTCCTTAACCGTAACAAATACCAAGAGTCCCAGTATTCCAATCACTTGAAGCCAAACTAATGGGATGTCTCTTCATTGACAAGAAAATATAAATGAGGGAAAAGGGACATAGTTGAGATTTAAATTAGACGGATAATGGTTCCTCACTCTAGCTTATTATGAGTAACAGCATATGACTTAAAAAGAGGAGTGATTGGAAGTAGGATGACTCAAGCAACAGACTTACCTGGCAAGGTTTACAAACGACCACTCAGCAAATGTTAGCATTCCTATTATTTTCCTGCACTTGAAAAATGATAATCAACTATGTGCTCAACCAGGCACAAGACTCCTGAATTTTCCGGATAATAAGTATCAGCAGGCAAGACAAGACCAACTAAACACAAATAATTTATGCAAATACAGTGTATAAACTGAAAAACAAAGTATTTGAACTACAATGGTAATTTGTTATTCGAGGGGGGAAATGGAATAACAAGAAGGAATAAGGTTTAATAAAACAATTTATATATCTCGCAAAAATTAAGAGATGAATGCAAAGTCAAAACGAAAACAATTTCACCCAGATTATCTTAATGAAAACACCAGAGTCCGGGGAAAAAAATATTATCAAAACTAGACTACAGTTTTTACTACAAGGAAACGGATATTTCTCATATAAGAACCAGAACCATCTACTTCCAATACCACCATCTAATAATCTCCAAATCACAGAAATTATAACATAGTTAGAGAGTATAGGAGAGCAGAAAGATCCCTTCATCAACATAATGTACAGATGGTTGCAATCAGGCCAGCACAACAGTCAAGAAAATAGAAGTTACATTATCCTAGATGTTACAATTTAAAGCCAAAATAAGAGGGATGAGGCAGGCATATCCTCGGGGAGTTAAATTTGGTTCATTCATTTCATTTTAGAGAGGAAAGAAACAGATTAAAACCATTCAAGAATGTTAAAATCATTAATTATCAATATGAAACCAAATCAGCACAGTACAAAGACCATGCCTCTGACCATCTACATTTTACATGTCTCCAGATATTGGCAACGTCGGAAGTGTACACAGTTAAAAGAAGTCACTGTGCATGCAGATTGCTTTCAAAAATGTTACAAGGCAATTTTTTAAGAAAATGGGTGAATAACATAACAAAGTACAAAAAGTCTCAATGGCCACAACAATCCATTAGAAGCTGGTATTGGCATTAGCAGAACCAAAACATAAAATTAAAAATATATTAAATAATTACAACCGGTAATTATCAGAGAAAAAAAAAACAGATTTAACTTGGTTTTCAATTATCAGTAAACATAAAGTTTTAGGTTTACTTTCAGATTTCACTATAATCAAAATACTAATAATAGATATCAAGACAGACATAAAGCTGAATAAATCCATGATGCTTATGATTTCAAAACATAGGCATCCGGCGTTAAATTAAATCTAGCTGTAAATAATATTGCATTTTTTTATGAAATATATTTCTAAATCTAGTTATATCTGAATTAACTGGAATAAGAAAATAAAATAAAAAGGACTTAATTAAATTTTAAATTCCTCGATCTTTCTTAAGTTTCTTTTATTGATTGAATACTCAATCTTTATATTTTTCAATTGAATCAGTACCGTTTAATTTTTCCATTAATTGAGTGGCATGATTGTTATATTACTCTTACTTATTTCACATGTTAAAAAGTGTTAAAAAAATGAGTTCTTTTTGTTGATATAAAATGATATTGCAGTTAATGTAAAACGATAAGTAACTTTTATTACTTTCATTGAAAACTGTCGGATAACAGGAATGATCTTACCAATGGTACAGGGCCAGTTCCTTGGTTGTTGTAGGTGATGACATGGAAGTGGGCGAGAAGTATGATAACCTCATTATCCAACACATTTTCTATGAAAACAATAAAAGTCACTTCTTATTTTTTACATAAACCGCAATATCATTTTTATATTAACCATAGAATCTCACCTTTTTTAATACACACATGGAAACAAGTAGACAAGATGATAAAAGTAATATACAATCACATTACTGAGTTAACAAAAAATTAAACAAGAACTCAAATGAAAAATATAAAAAATTTGAGTGCTTAATAGACAAATAAAAATCAATAGAGTTAACTGAAAATACCCAAATTTAGGAGGAATTTGAAATTTAATTAAGCCAATAAAAAACTTTAAATTCAATGCAATGAATATATTTCCGTATAAAAAAATTTGCATTCTTCCATAATAGCAGAGCAATCAAAGCACATGCCAACATTCAACTGTAATAACCTCTCTTCACAAACCAGAGGGACAAAGTACAAAAACTGAATGAGGCCTGCCTTAACAATGTCCACTGTCCCCAATAAGGGATGACAATTTAAAAAATTAGGACGAATAAGTTTAAACTAAGAAGAATTTTTTCAGTCCTCAAACTAGCTAATACAAAAGGCAGAAAGTCCAGGATTATGGCTATGTTATCAAACACTCTTGACACTAGTTTCCATCCATTCCTCAACATTTAGGAACATGAGTGAAGATAAATTTGTGGTGATCAAACAGCTTCTCTGTCAGTAAACCCAAGGTTCATATCCAAATAAAGAATCATCCAGCTCTACACCAAATCCAACAATGAGTAGGTTGAGCTAATGGAGGAATCAACTTATGGCAGAATAATAACAAGGATAACCAGCATAAACGGAAGTTCATATCAATTCAGGGCAAATGAATAGTAGTCTCCATCATCAAATGCGCTATTGGTCCAACATTGAAGCCTATATAGTGCACACCAATGTGCAGTGAATTCTTTATCAATGCTGTCACTGGTATGCTCATTATACATCCCCACAAGCAACACCACCACAACAGGAAGCCTAATGTCAAATTCAAAACAAGAAGAATTTGACAAAGGCATATAGAAGTCACTGGGTCAAAAAGAGTATCAAGGTTTGCAAACATCTCATCTCAGCACCCCAGACCCACTAATAGAACTATAAAAATAAAATATGAAAAGTGTCACATCACTCCCTACATTGCCCGTTGCACTACAAACCAACATCTTGCCTCACCAAACATTGGAATGCGACAGAGCTATTGCCACAAGATACTCAGCGGCCATTTCATACCAGAAAAACACCCAGTCCCTGAAGATGGACGAGCTTCATCTAAAAGGCCACATTCTAGTTGAATAAAGCCTATGCAATTCTTCCAATTAACAGAGGATCTTTGGTGTAATATTCGTTCTGTTTCCTATATGAAAGTCGGCATATAACAATGCATAACGGCAACAATATGCTACTAAATCTTGACACAAAGGTTCGTCATGCCAAAGTCATCATTTCTACAGTCATCCCTTTAACCCAAGACTTAAGAATCCCTGCTACATCATATGCGATTCAGACAACGTAATTGAGAAACCAAATGGAGAAATTCATTCACTTCCATAACCTGTACAGTACAAATGCCAAGGCAAACAAAACCAGCTCTCGCCAATAATAATAGTAATATATTACTGTAATATGAACGCCAAAGGTAAAGTGATAATATACCAAAAAACTGCTTGAAAAGATCCATGAAGGGTAAATTGCTAAAGAAAAGTGGGGAACAGAGACAATTAAGGAGAAATTCCAATGCAAGCACATCTCACCAGCGCATGCAGATGTAAGCATGTATAATACACCAGCAGCACCAAGAAACCTGCATAATAAAACAATCATCTAAACCTAATGGATTCTAAGAATATCTAAACAAAACCAGGACCAACAATATATGCCAGAGCAGCCAATATTAAAAACCACAATGCATGATAAACAATTAGTGTTCAAGACTTCAACTACAAAGCCATATATGCCAATAATATACAACATACAACGACAGGAGGGTGAGCCTAGGCACAACTATAAGGTTGCTGCCTTGTGACTTCGTAGTTTCAAATCCTGGGGACAACCTTTTCACTTGTGCACGTGATATAGTGCGCGTACTACCGTTACTCCCCCAAACCCTTTTAGCATACATAAAGACAGCAGAAGTTGATAAAAGGTCATAACAACACTGATCAGGAAAAGATTTATCCTTCTTTTACAAAGTCAGGGAAGAGATCTGAATAAGATGTTAGGATAAAAAGTATATGCTTAAAACTCTGCATATTCTCAAATATTAACAATAAGAAGTTTGACTGTAGTTCATTTTTTTCACTTCAGCAATAAAAAAGACACTAAGCAAGAAAGTACTCTGTGATGTCTTTCCATCAAGCATAAAATTAGATAAACTTTATATATGACTTGTCATAATACTTGAAAAAACTAAATGTACTTCCCAGGAAAATATACGACGATAACAACATCATGCTATCCATCATCACAGAACAAAAGGGGATGAAATGAAAAATATAATTTCACTAAATCTAAGACCTTATACGGAATCCAAATTCACATAATTTCTAAAAGCAAGGAGAATAGAGAAGTACTCAACACAGAAGGGGGATACGTCTATAAAACACAACATCAAGCAAAACATATTCGACCGATGTATAGATTTTCATTTCCCCTGCTTTAATAATTACTTATTTTTTTTAAAATGCATGCGGTTGAGCTAACACAAACAGCGTGATTCGATGGCGGCTTTGCCACAACTACAGAACAAGAGAACAAAAACGAAGAAAATCGAACACCAAACTCATAAACAGCATAATTTCGGAGGGGAAATTTAAAATCCCGCACCAAACAAACATCTGAAAAGCAGAGAGTGGTGATAAAGAAACAAAAAGCATAAAGAACGGACAATATTCTCTTCTCTGAAGAGAAAGGGAAAAAAAATCACAGACGCGCCTCGGAGAGGGCGATGACACGTTGGAAATAAGCAACGAGAAGATCGGAAGCGAGGAAAGTCGAAGCGATCAAGCGAGGGATTGTGGATTTGCAGAAGTCAAAGAAATGAACGCATATACAGTTGGATCATGGTGATCATGCATGAAAAAATTGCAAGCACGTGTGTTGAGAGAACATAAGGTGGAATCGGTAGGATAAACGTGCCTTGAAAATCAGTTACGGTGGTGCTGCGACGGCGGAGCTCCGATCTTTGAGAAACGGAAAGAGGAAGATAGAAGAGAGAGAGAGAAGAAAGAAGGGGAAGAAGATGTGAAATTGTCGTGAGAAGGAGACAATGAAATAAAGCGGTTGTACGCAGAAATAAGAAACAAGAGGAGGAGAAATTCGCTGCACTGCCCAATCTTACCGGTTACCTATACCATCAGTATTTACTTCTTCCATTAATTATTACTAAACACATCAACAACCTTTTTCTTTTATTATTTAATTTAATTTTACTTTACTTTACCCTATGCATTTCACCTTTGCTTCAATTTTTTTTTTTATTTGAGGTTTATTTTTTACCTAAAGATTATCTAGCTATATTTTCCTTTCTTTCAATGAAAACTAATAATATTATTGAAAAAGAAAACTATGTAATTCATCGATTATATTGATGTTTCAACTCTTTCATTTTGCATTAGTTAGATCTGATAACATGTTATTAGGACATTTTTAAATTCTTTTCTCGGCTAAATCTCTTAAAAATTGGAATAATACATTTCTTATTTTATATATTTTAATAGATCTTAATTAATGTAAAATTAAAATGCGGTAGAAACAATATGTTAAAAATGTGCTGCTAACAACACTCTTCTCTATCATAAATATTAACAGAGTTTTGAATTAATTATACAAATAATAATTTAATTTTATGCATAAGTTAGAAAGATAAGTTAAGAGTTTAAAATTATGCTAACTTTATAATATATATTTCAAAAGAAATCTCTTGCTTCTTGCTTGCACATGAAATATTATGAATATGCTTGTTTTTTAGTAAACAATAAAAATTATCAATAATGAGAATAAATATTTTATATTAGAAACTGTTTTTGGAAAAAATAACAAAATCAACTGAATTAAATATTTTTATTGGTACATATGATTATGTTATAGATGTCTTATATCAAAAAGTAGAAAGGAAATATTATAATTGTAAATTTCTCACTTCATTCTTTTAAGGGTTGAATTTTAAAAAAAAATATCTTTATTTATTTATGATTTATAAAATTTAATATTCCATTAATCACAACATTAGTAGTTATATTTCATAAATCCGTTAATACTTAAATAATTTATCCATGAGTAGAATTTATTGTATTTTTTATTTGTGTAAAATAATTTAAAGGACATAGGAAGCGAAAGAGTGTATTTAATGTGTGGCATTTTTTTTATGTTTTGTTTCGGGATGGGTGCATCTTTACCTCTTTAGTGCTTCATTTTGTTACTGTTGAATCAAAATGCCATTTGTTACTGTCAGAACGTTTTGGGTTTTGCGGATGCGTGTTGACTAGAATCAGCAAGTTTGAGTGACAGAAGCAAGTTGTATGGGTGGGATTAACTCGGTTATACAAACGTAACACGTGACTTCACCCAACATGTTTTTCGAATGTATTTTTCACATTCTTATTTTTTTCGAAAACAAAAATTCTACTACTACTACTTTTACCCTTTGAAGGGTCGAAAATTTAACTCTATGGTTTGCAGAATCGAATATGCAACAGAAAAGACTTAGTAATATGAGATTTATTTCACATATATTGTGAAGTTAAATCTAGTTTATGCACGCGTCCTCAAGTTGAAGACATCAAGTGTGCTTGGTAAGATGTTATTTATTTTACTTGTATAATATAAATCAATATTTAATGTGAGATTTTTAATGTATATAAAATAAAATTCAACATGGACAACCAAAAAATAAACCATGAAGAAGAATTGTGACAAAATTTTGAATGTTAAATGTAAATTTTTTTCTAAAGGTGCACTCTTTAGTTTGAAATTTGAAAAAACAAACATAAGTGTCACATATTGTTAATTAAAGGATTAAGAAAACAGTTAATTATTGAAAGTCATTTAGTGCTTTGAAATCCCTTTTTTTCAATTATGCTATTGATGTAACATCATCCTTTCAAAAAAAAATGATGAGTTGTATCAAATTTAATGCCTTTTTTTTCTTGTAACTGAGGCGTCAAAATAATCTCCTCTCATGTGCTTATCATTCAACCAAGACACAGAGAATGGACTAGATGGAAATTTTAATGCTGGAGGACGATAATTATGTACTCATGCATTATGAAGTTTTTACATGTTATCATTACAAACATGCATATAATACGTGTTACATATATACTACCTTATTCTACAAGGTATATTATTCTTGCAACACTAATACGCGAAATATTTTGAACATTTTTTAGGTACGATGTTATTGTAGGATATATAAATTTATAATATTCAATGTAAATTTACATCGAATTATATATACTGAGTTCAACATAAATGTATAATACCAGATTCGATATAAATGTATCAATTTACGTTGAATACAGTCAAGTTTGGCGTGAAAAAGTCCACCACCAATTAAAAAAAACTACAATAAAATTAGTATTTATTTTAGTTTGTTTTAGTTTAACATGTTGCATATCAAACGAAGGATTTTGATAAAGTTGAGTAAGAGTTGGTGAATAGAGAAGTCAAACTTAGGAAGGAGACTACACGGAAAGAAGATTAAGACGTACAGGTTCAAGGGTATCCTACAACTTAATCTTCACTTTGAGTGGCTCAACCTTTGTCCTAAGTTTGACTTCTATATTCACTACCTCTTCTTAACTTATTAAAAATCTTCATTTAATACACATGCGCAATACCACAAACTGAAACAAGTTCAAACTTACTCATTTCATGTAGTGTTTTTTATTGGTGGTAGAAATAAATCCATATGAAAACCAATGTTCGATTTTGATTTTATATGTTATGAAAGTAAAAAAAAAAAAAAAAATCATACCTTTTTACCACTTCAACGTATTTTTACAATGACAAACATAATAAGAGGACATTGATGCAAAGTCATGATTCATTAATAAAGAGTCATGATCATAAGTAAAAGGAAAATGATTTTTTAACTACTAAATTTTGACAACTTTCTCTTACATCCTTAGGTGGCATCTTCTAAGTGGTTTTCCATTTTTTCATCTTCTCATTCTTAATATTCTAAAGCCACTTAGAAGATGACACCTCATGTTGTAAGAGAAAGTCGTCAAAATTTAGTAGTCAAAATATGATTGTCCTAAGTAAAAATGCAAAGTTTAGCAAACAAACCTTAATAGCGAAGCAAAACCAACAATGATCCATAAATAAATCCCCAAGCAAGCTCCATTTGTATAGGAGAACAAATCCTAACTCGCAAGAGTGTTTTCGGTGTATTTTCGTACAGTGAGAAATGAGAAGAACCCTTGATCTAATATATAAGAAAAAGTTACGTCAAATTTTTTATTGTCCAACATAAAACAAATAATTTACATCAGATTATGTAGTGTTCGACGTAAATGATATGCTATATGTCGATCAATAAGAAGTTCAATATAAATCATTTATACTTATTTACAAAAATATCACATTACTTTTCTTTTTTTTCTTTACGTATATTTTTCGTTGTTAAACATAAATTAGGTGACATAAATGACTATATTTGTATTAGTGCAAATACAGTTTGTTTAGAACTTATAAATTTAACAAATGATCATTATTACAAAAAATTTATTGGACATGGAATGTTTTAGTTCATCATAGAAATTTTTTAAAAAAGGTTCTTTTTATCAAGAACAATTAAATATGATAGAAATTGAATCATATATTTTAAACAATACGTATATTTAAACTTTTAAATGTTATATGTTCCTACAACATACCCAATAGTTTCACACTTAGAAGTTGAAACCCAAGATGGTTTAAATACTCTTTCTTCTTTCACCTTCCGAAGTACTTTTTAAAGACCAAATCATGACGGAGTTTACGCTCTAAAGCAGACTAATTCTATCATCAAACTTGGAATCGGTCTATAATAAAAACATTATATTTCTAATAAAGATTTGTTACTTTGCTAATTATATATATATATATATATATATATATATATATATATTAGTAAAAGTGAAGAAGAATTAAAAGTGTGTATTATACATGTGGATAATACAAGGTATTATATATCTAACACAAAAAATATAAATAGAAATGAAAATATATAATTAGATTTAAAGTAAGGAATTACTTTTATTATATCAATTTAAATAACAGAAAATATTATAAATATGGGAAAGGGAGTGATCCCTGAAGCAGAGGTCTTTCTTTGGGGTGAGAAACAAGAAATGAGACACTGACATGTCTTGTCGCGGTTTGAAATTTAACCTAGCAAAGTGAAGACTTTTCTTCTTCTTTTCCTTATATATTCTCTTGCCCCTTCCCTTTTAGTTAATTAATGAAGCAATTATCATGATGAAAAGAAAGAAGAAAATGCACAAAACTTGAGTTGAAGATAGGGATAAAAGAAAAACCCCTGGAATGGTGAACTATATACAATGCACTGAGAGGAAAAGTGAGAGTGGACCCAACTCACCAAAAAGGTTCATCCAAAGGAACATGTGCACACGCATTTGGTTAATTAGGGTTACCAAATACCCTTCAAATTAACCAATTTTTTTATTTTTTTTATAAGCACCGCTAGTGCCCTCGCAGGTCCCCACTTTCTTCACTTTGCTTTGTTTTCACACCCACGGTTCCACCTTTACCCTATTCTTTTTTGGCACCAAAGTGGATAAATTTTTTAGACTAAATCAATATTCATTATTTTTCAATTGGGTCTTTAAATTTCTATTTATCTTTTCGTTGGATTTTTTTTTATCTAATTATCTTGCAAATAAAATAATTATGTAATTAATTGGTATCTGCATCCAATATTGTCACGTATGCACACTTTTAATCAAATTTCTCACCTCTCTCGAGGTCGTTGTTCTCTTTCAATATTTTTGAATGAGATATTTCCACTTCTAACTCATCAAATATATTCTTCTACAAGTCTAAAGGTTTTATTCCATGATAATTTTACCGCAAACTCACACAATTTACTTGGAAAATTGGTTTTTCTAAAAAATAACTAATTAGGTGGAATACTTAATTAAAACCCGAACATTAATTCAATGATAATTAAAAATAATAATTAGAAATATAATGAAGAAGGTCAAACAATTCATAAACTTACACAATTTTACTTATTTACTATGATAAACATTATTTAAGTGAAATATCGTTATTATGTGCAATGAAAATTTGTCTTTAAATATTTAATGCAAATTTATATAAATTAATTTTAAAATATTGGCTAAACTAAATAAAATAATATATATTAATTTATTCACATTAATATTGGTTCTTATGCTAATTTTAAGTTCACTAAAATAAAATTGTTATAATTAATTACTATTCTTGAGTTATGTTCTCTTTTGAAATTTAATGATTGTGTCATATTTTTTTTTTTTTTTTGGTTTAAAATATGTATCTTTGTGTGTACCGGAACAAACTATCGAGTTGAGAGTTAGAAATGTTCACATTTTAAGCTTTCTTCACAAATGACATTAATATTTTAATTTCAAATTTGTTAAGATAATATTGTTATATTCAATCATCATATTCAATATATTGTTCACTTTGAAACTAATCTATTGTTATAATTTTGTTCTAAATAGGTTCTTGATGGTTTAAAAGATGATATTTTTATAAAATAACAACGATTTTAACTCTTCAGCGATATAGTTTTAGACGAATTGGAATAAGTTCCCCAATTAGGTTGTTGATGTGGATTGACATTCTTGCATTTGACTCGTAAAAAATGAATAGGGATGAGTTAACCATAATTGATGTACAGGTTAATAGTTTTAGCTCACCACACATAATTACGAGTTTGTGAGCTTGTAAGGAAACTTACATAAAGTTAACAAAAATGTTAAAAAAGAAAAACAAAGTCTTTAGTAACATTTTATTCCCAAATTTAAGTATATCATAAAACACAAGGATTTACCACAAGTATAACAATTACTAGAAAAAAAATAAAAGATTAATAATTTGTTATTTACTAAAAAGTAAATAAGGAAGTATACTTTGAAAAAAATATAAAGTAAACCATAAAATAAAATCTAGATGTCCACTTATAAATATATGTGATATTGATGAAATAATAAATAAAAATATTTAGTCATATTCAACACACAAACACCACTATATAGCAATAAAAGACGAAAAAGAAAAAAAATTGTTATAAATTACAAGATAGGGGTAAATGGAATCACACTTAGGATCGCATGGACCGTAGGTTATATGGGACGAGCCTATTTGAGTTAATAAGCTTAAAATATCAAGTTAACCACGTACTATTTTTATAGTGGGTTGTGGCTCGACTTGCATGACTCATTCCACATTGTCATCTCTACCCTTTTCCTCAATTACGGACTATGGTATAAGAGTCCCACTTTTGGAGATCTTATTTTCTTTCCCACATATACAATTCAATATTTTGACATTATTAAGCCCACAAGATAACATTAGTAGGGTCAATCACCTCATTGCATCATGAGTATTTTTCTTTCCATTTAATATTAAAACATATAATTTCTTTTTGCAATTTAAATTTTTGCAGGTTATACATGTCGGCCCACTCCCACCCTGTTGTTGGCTCATACGAGCAAAAGAGTTATGTGAGGTGGGCTATGGATTATGTAGGACAAGTCAAAATTAGCCAACAAGCTCAAAAACTCAATCTACCTTACACAATCTCCCTTATATTGTCATTCCTAAGGAAAATATGACTACAACTTATATTTACTAAGACCATTTTCATCGTAAGAGTCCTTACATAAGGCCTTAATTTATTTTGTGTGGATTTTGTTGTGTTATATTATTTTTAGGACTTCTTTTCGGTTCTTGCTCTGATGGGTGTTACTTTAATTAAGGGTTAAATATGTTTGTAATTCCTAATTTTGAACACAAAATTGGAATTCGTCCATGTATTAAATTTTGATACATTTTAGTTCCCAAACTTTTAAAATGAATTTATATAATCCTCTTAACCTAACAACGTTATTTTTTTTACGTGTTAAACGACATTTCAAACTCGCATGTGAGGCAGAACATGTCAAACAATGTAAAAAACTCAAATATTAGCTTGAAACGCCATTTGACATGTAAAAAAAAAAATAATGCAATTAGGTTGGGAAGACTATATCTATTAATTTTTAAAGTTTGAAAACCAAATTATATCAAAGTTTAACAATAATGAATTCCAATTGTTCATAAAAGTTTAGAGACTAAAAATCATATTTAACCCTTTAATTAATGTTTTATTTCATTGCAAGTATAAATATATATATTTTTAAGATGAAAATATTTTTTTTTTATTTTTTTACTCAAGATGTTATTTAAGATATCTAATTTCTTATATTTTATATCATATATAATCCAAAAAAGAAGCACTATGTCTTAAACTTATAACCTTATGTACTATATGTACCATTGATATGCCGTAAAAATGACTCATTGACTTGGTTGCCAAAAGTTCTTTAATTATTTGAAAAATGTACAAGTACATACGTTGCACTTATGACACGTTTACAAAATAAGTATGCATTAGCATTTGGATAATAATTTGCTAAGCTTTTGTTTTAGTGGCGTAAAAATTGTTAAAGGTATGTTAGTAAACTTCTTCCTAAATATTTATTAGAGATGAAAAGAAAGGGTGAAATAAATTTATCCATTAGTTAAAACTAATTATGTACATGTTAAAATTTAATTTTGAAAATAATAATATGAAAAAGTTCTCAAATAAATTTATTTTCTTTTCTTTCTCTAATAGTCTTTGTGAAAAAGTTATTCATGTTTCTTCTTGAGTTTTAATGGCGAAAAACTAGGGTTTATTCTTCTTTATCTTTGGTATACATAATATTAAGTGTGCCCTCTTCACATGACTTATTGTTACCCAGTTGGCGTAGTTAATTAATTTACGTTTTTAAACATACTATGCATGCACATATTGTGGGACAAACAACTTTGAATAATTCAACTGAGATGTCAGAATAGAAATGCAACGCTTTGAATTCTTATCGTGGAAGTAAGAACAACGTCATGTGCATGCACCGGCACAAGTCACAAAGTTAAGTATATGCTAGCACCATTTTTGAAAGCACAAAAATTCAGAAGTGGTATTCTGAACCACTAATTAAACCAGAGAGACAAGTTGATAAGTACTAAATCCATGTTGGGAGAAAAATGAGTAAGTTAAACGTAACTGCCATTTTATTTAAAAGCAACATAAATGTTGAAATTTCGTGTGTAAATATGTTCAAATAAGGTTTTATTTTTAAGAATAAAATAATTTTCTTTATTATACTTGGGCTTAATTGAGTTTTAAAACTCATAAATTTAAATATTTTCGGTTAAATCTCTGTCAATTTTTTTAGTATACTAAGTAATCCAAATTTTTAAATTTTCAACTGAGTTTCTCTATTTTTTTTTTCATTAACTAGAGTAATGTGTATTATGTTTTCATGTTATTTTACTCATTTATTTTTTACTCAATTGACAATATATTTTAAATAAAGTCAATATGGTCTCTTTCGTAGATCATGTAAAATCCTTTTAAAATGCAAACTGTTTCTTTTTCTAAAACACATAATCTCTTCTTCACCAAAATGTATCCCTACAATCTCAATCTTCTTCCTATAGTTTCTCACTTAAAGTTCATCTTCTTCATAATCACGTATACTCGATCAACATTTGTGTACATAAATTTTCGGTCTCTTTTTGATATCCAATTTGTACTTGTCTTGCATGTGACTTTTTATGAGTTGTATGTGTTTCTAGAGTTCTTGATGTAACTCTCTTCTGATCGGTGGTTCTTTTGGTTCGGTTTGATCACTTTTATGTTATCTCTATGGATGACAAAAATACTTACGCATGTGGGTATCTATGGATAAAATCCGCGACGGATAGTTAGTACTTGTGGGTATTTATTATCCGAGGGTAGCAGGTATTTCAATACCCGCTTATAAATGGGTCGGGTGTAGGTATCATACTGCCCATACCTGCATGTATCCGTTACTCACAAAAAAAATTAAATTAAAATTTAATTGATATTTTATGAAGTTAAATTTAATTAAAATTAAACTTAAATTTATATTTTATTAGGTTAGATTTAATTAAAATTAAATTTTAATTTATATTTATATTTAATTTTTTTATAATTCCATTTAAACTTTATTTAAAAATAATAATAATAATAATAATAATAATATATATTTGTTTTAAATATTCACGGGTACGTGGGTATCCACGGGTACCCACATTTTTTTTTAAATTTCGCAGGTATTTTTTAAATGGGTACCCGACGGGTAAACGGACAGGTAACGGGTCGGGTTGGGGGTAGGCACTATCCATGCGCAACCCGACCCGTTGTCATCCCTAGTTATCTTTAGGTTGAGAATGGGCATTTGTGGGTCAAAAGACTTTCTGATTTCTAGAGCTACTTTGCGATTGTCCTATAAGATGAGAGAAGTTAAATTTGAGTCAAATTCAAGTTAAATGTGATTGGAATCATCTGTTTGTGTTTGAGAAGTTTTAAGATGTGTTTTGTAAATTTAAATTGCTTGAATTTCTTGCTGTGATGGTTATGTTGAGATGCATGAACCCTAAATGTGATATCGTTAATTGTCTATTGTAAATTGGGGGTTTTCTAAGAGTTGCGTTGTAAATGGATTTGAATGATTATAAGATGAACCGAAAATTTTATATTCATTTAGGGAAATTATGTGAATTGGAATATTTTGGAATGAGAGATACTAATTGTTGCAATTGGTCAATTTGGGTATCATTTATGAAACATTTGAAATGAGCTTGAGTTGAGAAAAATGTAAGATACCTAAATTATGTGAATTGGAATATTTTGGAATGAGAGATACTAATTGTTGCAATTGGTCAATTTGGGTATCATTTATGAAACATTTGAAATGAGCTTGAGTTGAGAAAAATGTAAGATACCAAACAGTGCAATAGAACAAGCCAAAATATCACATTCAAAAACATTTGGTATGACACTAAGTGGCAGTCTGAGGGCGTAGAATGCTAGCTCTGAAATCTCAAAAAACAATGGCATTTTCGTGACAGGACATTGAGTACACTAAAGTAAGAGAGCTTGATGGGGGTAAACTTGGGTTGAGATTTTATATCTATAGAGCTTAAGCCCCCCAAATCCCCAACATCACACAATATCAAGTTTTAAAAGATTTATTCAGCTTTGTGACCTATTGGCAAATGCACCAAGTCATTTGTTGTACAACCAAATGGGGGATATCATACCCACATGAATTTAACAAGCATATTGGTAGTTTATTTTTGTATTTGGAAAATATTGATAGTAGTATATACTTGTTGGGAAATCACGCACTAAAAATAATAATCTCTTCAAGCGGAAGCACACCCACAAATAAAAGCAGAAAAATAAATAAAAGCACACAGGAAATTTAACGTGGTTCGGCACCTCAAGGTCTACATCCACAACCACTCAACAAGAAGTATATTATCACCCAAGTGCAATTTTTCTGGCAAAAATTGCAAACCTTCATACAATTTTTTATGGACCAAAACTGCAAACCCTTCATAGTACAATTTTTGTGGACCAAAATTGCAAACCCTTCATAGTGCAATTTTTGTGGACCAAAATTGCAAACCCTTCATAGTGCAATTTTTGTGGACCAAAATTGCAAACCCTTCATAGTGCAATTTTTCTAGCAAAAATTGCAAACCTTCCAATCACACACAACTACCCAAGCCCCTCATACACCCAAGAGACCTATTGAGTTGTGGTGACAACTCTAAAACCAACTCTTTACTTTTATAGTATTTTTCTGCTACTCTCTTCTTCATATTACTCGATGTGAGACTTTGGTGAATACCCACTTGAGAACCAACATATCCTTCCTTCACCAAACGTCTCACATGCTATGGAACAAACATTTGACACACCACCAACAGATATGCTTGAACCACTCTTGCTATTAGTGATCCAACAGATTTGCTTGAACCACTCTTGTCACTGGTGATCTGCACGGACTCACTGACGATGACAATCTTTCCCCATCATCGACCATCACTGCCTTGCACATCAGACTCGTTGTCGGTAACTTTCACATCATTGTCACTAACAATTCACTAATACTCAAGGGGAATCCATCATAACGCCACCTTGGTCAAGCCACGACACTGCCACAACACAACGACACAACCCTGTTGACGAAGCATCGCGTGAGTCATGCAAAACACCACCATTGAACATTTCGAGCTCCACACTCACCATGCAGATCCAACATTATCAAACATCGCAATCTACTAGACACAACAACGCAGATTTGTAAGTCGTAGAGCACTTTCTCCACGCACATGTCGCAAACCATGACTCACACGGATCAGATCTCCATGGTACATCACTTATTAGGCCATATGAGCACCATTTGCAACCTCCTTCGTAGATCTGGGAGCATCTCACCACACATGAACTTCACTCTCTTCAAAGGACGTTGATACTGGTCAGTATGTCAAACTGCTCCTCTTCCTCCCTTGATTAGAAACCCTTGGTCAGAACCTCAACTCTGATACCACTATTGGGAAATCACGCACTAAAAATAATAATCTCTTCAAGCGGAAGCACACCCACAAATAAAAGCAGAAAAATAAATAAAAGCACACAGGAAATTTAACGTGGTTCGGCACCTCAAGGCCTACATCCACAACCACTCAACAAGAAGTATATTATCACCCAAGTGCAATTTTTCTAGCAAAAATTGCAAACCTTCATACAATTTTTTATAGACCAAAACTGCAAACCCTTCATAGTACAATTTTTGTGGACCAAAATTGCAAACCCTTCATAGTGCAATTTTTGTGGACCAAAATTGCAAACCCTTCATAGTGCAATTTTTCTGGCAAAAATTGTAAACCTTCCAATCACACACAACTACCCAAGCCCCTCATACACCCAAGAGACCTATTGAGTTGTGGTGACAACTCTAAAACCAACTCTTTACTTTTATAACATTTTTCTGCTACTCTCTTCTTCATATTACTCGATGTGGGACTTTGGTGAATACCCACTTGAGAACCAACAATACTATATAGATTGAGTGGAGTAAAGGCTATGAGTGGATCTCATCTCATCCTCTTCCTCAACACCACTGTTGATCTTGTATATGTACTTACATAAATCATTCATTGTCCTTGAAGTGCTATTTAAATGTAACTCTAGGTCCATTCCTAGCACCTAGAGCCTAAGATCATCAAACTTCAATATAATTCCTCAGTGACTACTTAAATGAATCACTTGCATTAGAATCAAGACTCTATAACCAAGTAGAGCCTTAGATTTATTCCTAGCATCTAAAAGCAGGAGGATAATTAGTTGGACCACAACATGGAACTAGTTCCCACTCAATCCCTAGCTAGTAGAATAAGACAAGTGATCAGTTCATCTAACAATAAGCACAAACTAATTCACAAACATATTGAATGAAAGCATAGATAAATATATAAGAAGTAGAAATACAAAGAATAAGAATTGATTACATCCAACCTCACGAGAGAGTCCAACTACTCATAGAATATTGCAATGCAACAATTCCTACAACATCTAGACATATAATGAAAACATCTCTCTCAAGCCTCTAAAAATGTATACATATTTAAGTTTCTACTCAATTTCACTCAATATGTGTCTCCACTTAGTGCCTAAAATAAGGACATGAGGTTTGTAGTTATAAACTGTCCAGGGCAGTGCTCAACTTCAACTTTGGCGCTTAAGCCACAAATGTTTTATTCCAGATCTTTCCAAACTGCATTTCTTAAGGCCTAAACTGCACATTTTGGGTTTGAGCTGTAAAGGTTACATTCCAAATCTTTCCAAAGGTGGGTGCTTGAGGTTTCCTCCTCATGCGGATTTCCTTAACCACCTTTGTATTGTTCAACACCATTTCTACTACTCAGTCGCATCAATCACCATTTTCCTAGAATTGCATGATTCTAAGCCAATTTTTATTTTTCCACTTTAACTCTCTTTTTATGCTTAAAACTACAAAACAAACTAAACAGGAGTGAATTAAGCAAAATCTAAACAAAATTAGTTTAAACAAAATGGTTCAAAACAATTCTTTCATCGATTGGACTAAAATCTCATATCAAATATCAAAGCATTGCTCACAATATTAAATGGTGTCCATTCAAAATATGAACATACAAATGAAAAATCATTACACATTTTTGAATTAACACAATATCTCTCATCAAAATTCTCATTTAAGTGTAAGAGACTTTCCTCCCTAGCTGAGTGTTTCACTCAGGGCAAGCTTGCAAGCTTCCACTTAGTTTTGTATTTTTGTTCTCAATCTATGTACACACAATTAACATGGATCACTAAGGTCTATGAAGGGTTGTGATGTAATTGGCTTGTCAAGAAAATATGGTTTTTCAAGATAAATAAAACTCATTGATAAAAGAATCTTAACAATATGCACATGACATGAGTTTCTTTCTTTCTTTTCCAACCTTGTTTAGTATTTGTGTAAAAAATAGAGTACACTCACTCCTTTATATTAGGTTATTGTTAATGTACTAAATATTAATGTTCACTCTATTTTTTTTAATTATTTAATTCACAGTGAAGATATGTCTTCGTTTTTTAGTTGTTAGTATTTTGTTAGTGGGGAAAATTGAACCTACAACCTCTCTCACCCATCCATTCCAAATTGGCCAAACCAACTTTATAACTCCCAATTGTTACCGGGGGAGTTGAACCCACAAACTCTTTCACCCTCTCTTCTAGCTTTATCACTAAGTCATCTTATAACTCATGAACATATGTCAATTGAATTCATCGCTTTATTTCTTTCTCAACAAATTAAGGAATGGGAAATTAGAATGTTTAAAACTTAATTAAAAATAGAAACAATAAACTGAAAGCATTAAAGTGCAAAATTAACAACTAAAAACTATAATTAAAAATCGAGATTAAAATACAATGGAATGAATTTTAAATGCAAAATTTAAAAGAGCAGTACACAAGATCACTAAATGAGAACATTAACTACTACATGATATCACTAGAGTATACACTCATTTAAGTTCACACTCTTTTAAATCTGCATTCGTTCTAAATTCATATTTTAAAAGAAATAACTATCGGATCAAGTTTCAAATGAACTTTGCATCAACTATGTTATTTTTGAGCAATACTTCGCATAGACTGCAATTTGGATTGCTCCAACAAAGTAATAATCTCTTGGCTCGGACTATCATTCATACGTAGATCTTGACCTTCGCGTTTCGTGTCTCCCTGACTGTTCCTATTTCACAATGAAGTGAATTATTTTTTTAGTAAATATAAGGTTTATTATATGACTCCTCGTATTCCATAAATATATAACCTCTAATATTTCATAATTATATGATCCATAATATTTTATAAGTCCGCCTCCCAATTAAGTTCGCACCAAAATTTGCAGATAAAAGTACGGATTTAAGTGAGTATACACGTAAATGACAACCATAAAATTTGTTGTATTTTCTAAATGTTTCATTTAAAATTGAATTTGAATGCTTTATTTTAGTGAACTCATTCATAAAATATTATTTAAAATAATTATATACAATAAATTTTATTAAAATTATATATATATATATAACTTAAATATATTCTATAAAATACTAATATTAAATTGTAATTATATTTTTATAAACTTAAATTAATATAATAAATCTATTATAATTTTTAAAAATCCGCGGGTTTAAAACAAAACCAACGACTATTATACATTAATAGAAAGAGGGAAAGATTTGCCCATTTTTGTTTTAGACAAAAACCATGATATGAGTGTTCTTTTAGAATGAGAATATCAAACTATTCTTGCTTCAACCCTACCCAATTCCTTCATAGCCATATGGACCAATAAAATAGTAATTAAATAATGTAGACATCTAAGGCACTTCTATTATTTTATTTCCTTTAACCTATATTGAAGGTGTTGTTTAAATAAAGTGTTCTTTACATTCTAAAACATGATGGCGTCAAAGCACAAACCTGTGATGCTTAACTACAAGAAAAGAAAAGGTAGTTTGATAGTAAGTTATTTTCACAATGTTAACTTCAAACAAACAAAAAAAGCTTTTATAGTCTCACGCTAAAGAAAATAAGTTGGTGCTTTCGATTTTGTAATCTTTGTTTTAAAGCCGAAACTAGAAGAATATGTCTTTGGATAGTTATTTATCTCATTCGATTCTAATTATTGTTAACCTTTTTAGTGATACAAAATGATAAGAAACTTCATCACGGAACTTTTGAATGGACGTAGATCATTTTATAATATACGAAGATAAGATTAATTAGAAAAGCAACAAATGAAGATTGTACGCATTCCACTACGACCAAAAGCAAGTTTAAATTATTATGTTATTATATGTCCGATCAAATTCCAGTTTACGACCATATACATATACTATTCAACACTCCTTTTCTCTTATTTTAAAATATACATGTTTTCCCTCTAAGATTATCTATTAGAAGTGTTTTCATATTGGTTGGGTTGGGTTGGGTAGGATTTAAATGAATTTATTACTAAATCCACTAAAAAAAATCATAATCACATTAGGTTGGGTTTTGTAATTTTTTTTTTATGTTAAATTCACTATGAACCCCTATCATGCATGTATTAGCTTTACTAATGATTTATTTTAATGAGTAAGTTTTTTAATTCTAAGGATCTTTCTCTTAAAATTATTTTTGACATGGTTAACAATTAATTTTAAGGACTATCTATTTTTTTTTTTTAACTTTAAAAGGTAACATTAAGATTTTAGATGAAATTCTAGACCTAATTGTAGGAGCGTGAAAAGCTTCATTCCACATTCTATAAAGTTATTACAAGAATAATAGAATATTTAAAATTAACTGCTCAAGTAGTTGAAAGAGGTGAAAAAAAAAAGGGGCATTACATAATTGTTCACTGTAATTAAGATTTTCGTGAACATTGTTAAAACACGTATATTGTAATTTATCTCTACAGAAAAACAAATGCATATGTTAAAGTAAGAGATTAAAAAATACAGCATAATTTAAACATGGCTCATAAAAAAAAAGCATTTTAATCTTCAAATTAATAGTATACCAAAAAAAAAAACGAAAACCATTGTTATATCTAAACAATAAAATAGATACAGGTTTCCCTGCACACGTTACTCTTACCATTAAATAGTATTGTTATTATGAAATAGCTTCTAACATATTATTTACCTTTGGGGTGTTGTAAGCAAAGCAATATTATACAAAAAAAAAAAAAAAAAAAAAAAAGAAGAGAAGAAGTTGGTCATTCTCAAAGATATATTTTCAAATATTTATTTTATTCCCTTTATAAGATATCTAGCTATCATGTTTTTATATATAATAATTTCTTTCAAAAATATCCTTAACCACAATGAATAATAAATGACATGAATGATCAATTTCTTCAGTTCTCTCTTTCATAGAACATCATCCGTAAGAACTGAATTCGAAATAAATTAATTAAATAAAAATTAAAAAGTCCCAATAATTTTAAAGCAATCCTAGAAAACCATACAAATTAATAAATTTAGAACTACTAGCTAAATTAATTATAAATTTTTAAAAGCAGTTGGAGGAGTTAACTTTTCTGTTTATTGAACCCTTATAGTATGTTTGGATGAGGCAATTCAAGAGGGTAATTCATTTATTTGGAGTATTTGAAATTTTTTGCAATGAAATGCTTTGTTTGGATAAAAAAATTAAAAAGTATTTAAAATACATGAATTTTTTTGAAGTATTTCAATTAGCTAAATTAGAAGAAATTTAAATACCCTGAAAAAAGGTGGAATTTGAAATTCTTCTCACTCAACCTCACACTCTAGACTCAACCTCAAACGGACCTGACAAACTCGACAACCATGATAGGTTGGGCTGGCTAGACGATCCAAACATATCAGACCGACCTGACGACACAAACGGGTCGAGCGGGCCCGACGATCCAGATGGATCAGGTGAGCCCGATGACCCAAACGGACGGGATGACTTGATGACACATATGGGTCGGACGAACTTGACAACTCAAATAGGTCGGTCAAGCCCGACAACCCACACCGCCCAAGTAGGCTTGACGACCCAGACATGTCAAGCATGCTCAACGACCTAGACGGACTCGTTGACCTAACAAACCTGACTGACCCGTTTTCAAATTTATCATGAACTCAAAGCATAATTAAGCCTAAAATAAATATTGATAAAATGAAATTTTGTCTCACAAAAAATTCAATTATTTTATCCAAACAAGAAATTGAAATGTAAGATATTTAAATTTCTTTATCCAAACAAGTTATTTAGAAAATGAAGGGAATTAATTGCAAGCAATTCAAATACAATGCATTTCAATTTCTCAGCATTGTTGAAATGCTTCATCCAAACACAAGGTTAGAGTGTGTTTGGATAGAGTATTTTAATGAAGCAATTCATTTTTTTGAAGAATTTAGATTTCTTTGTAATAAATGTTTTGTTTGGATACTGAAATTAAAAAGCATTTCAAATGCAAACATTTTTTTGAAGGATTTTAATTAGTTAAATTAGTAGAAATTCAACTACCCACAAAATAGGTGGAATTTGAAATTCTTCTCATTCAACCTCACATTCTAGACTTTATGGTAGAGTTGTGAAACGGGTATGACGACCCAGACGAGACGGGCAGGCTCGACGATAGAGACGGATCAGGCGGGTTCAACGACCACAACGGGTCAGGCGGGCCGAACGACCAAGACGGGACAAGCGGGCCTGATGACCCAACCAGGTCGGGTGGACTTGACGATCCACACGGGTCGGGCAGACTAGACGACCTAGATGTGCGAGCAGACTCAATGGCCGTGAACGACTTAGTCATGCCCCACCCAAATGACTTACGCATGCACGACCGACCCAAAGACCTAGCTGGGTTAGGCCAACCCAATGACACAAGCTGGTAGGGCAGGCCCGACGACACAAACGGGGTCGACGATCCAAACGGGTCCGACGACCTGAAAGGGCTCGATGATCCAGATGATCCCAATAACCCAAACAGGCCCGACGATCCAGACGTGTCTAACGACCCGAATGGGCTCGACGATCCAAATGTGCTCGACAACCCGGACGGGTCCGTCGACCCAGACGTGTTCAACGACCTGGACGGGCCTTACGATCAGAACGAACCCAACAACCCGAAATGCTCGACGACTCGGACGAGGCAGACTATTCGGACAAGACCAATGCTCCGGCGGGCCCGACAATCCAGACGGGTCCGACGAACGGAATGGACCCGATGATCCAGACATGCTCGACGACCCGGACGAGACCGACGATCCGGACGAGCGCTACTATACGGACTAGCCCGACGACCTAGACGGGCCCGAACCAGACCTTCCAAACTGTTAGGCCTAACAACCTGGACAAACGACCCGGACAGGTCCGACGACCTGAATGGGCCTAACATCCTGGACGGGCCCGACGACTCGGACAAGTCAAACTATCCAGATAGGCCCGACGACCCGAACGGGCCCGACGACACAGACGGGCCTAACGACTCGGACTGATCTAAATATCTAAACGGGCCAAACGACTCGGACAGGCTCGATGACCCGAACAGGCCCGCCTATCCGAATGTGACTAACAACCCGGACGGGGCCGACGATACGGACGGGCCCGATAACCTGAATGGGCCTGACGTCCTGGACGGGCCCGACGACACAGATGGTCCCGACAACACGGACATACCCGACGACTCAGACGAGTCAAACTATCCAGACTGACCCAACAACCCGAACGAACCCGACGGTTTGGAAAGCTCGTCTGGGTCGTCGGGCCCATTCAGGTCGTTGGACTCGTCCGGGTCGACGGGCCCGTTCGTGTCGTCGGGCCCTTCTTGATCGTCAGGTTTACAAATTTATCATGAACTCAAAACATAATGAAGCCTAAAATAAATATTGTTAAAATTAAATTTTATCTCACAATAAATTCAATTTTTTTTTTCCAAACAAGAAATAATGTAAGGTATTTTAATTTCCTTATTCAAACAAGTTATTTGGAAAATGAAGGGAATTTAATTACAAACAATTCAAATGTAAAACATTTCAATTTTTAAATTTTGTTGAGATGTTCCATCCAAATACAAGGTTACGTAAATAGTTTCTGAGATGATTCGATTAAATTTTATCGAGACTGTGTTGAATGAGGTTAACGACGCCCTTACGATAACTTGCTGTCAATAAATTACTTTAGAAATTAGACCTATAATCTTTCGCTATGTACCAAAATATCAACATTAATGTTTTGGTCAACCTCATTCGTTAAGTAGTTTCTCTCGTTTATATCAAGATGTTCGAATTTCATTTTTTTGAAAAAACTTCTTTTCAAAAGTATTCCAAAACTAAATCTATATGCCAAATTAATTACAGAACCTCCTTTACTTCTAAGAAGACCAAATTCATGTATGGAAAATCAAATTTTAAACTTTATAATTACCACTTCCGTCCCAAAATCAATTCAGATTTAACTTTTGAAAGAACAAACTTTAATTTTTTTTTTAAGAACAACGATAAATATATTTGTTTACCGAGTGAGGATTTAATTATTTAAATAGTAAATAAAATAAATTACTCTGAATTTCAATTTTTTATTTTATATTAATAATTTAGATTAATGAGTTATAAGTCATACATGCAAATTTTTCATATGAAGAAATATATCAAATGTGTTTAAATAATTAGATTTAATATAACTATTGATCTCTATATTATTAATATTAATTCAATATTTAATATATTTTACAATAATATCATTTAAAGGACGATGTTTTCACATATTGAAATATATTCTGGAATGTACACGGATAGAAATGGCAAATAAATCTGTCTTTGTGGGTATTGCCCGAACCCGTTCCCGTTTTGACGGAGAATCTCCGCATTGACTGGATATGAGTGTGGGTATGGGGAATCCCCGACTTTTTCAATTGGGTATGAGGATGGATACGGGGATGTACATATCTCCGCCATAAAACCCGTCCCCGTTTAAATTATTAAAATATTCACAATTAATTAAGTAACCATATATATATATATATATATAATTTTTTATTTCTTTTAATTATTTGGTTTGTCATGAAACTCATTCGCATCTCAAATATATTTATCATCTTATCATAACATTTATGTAATCATGTTAAAAAAATGTTGTCAATTAAAAAAATTTTATGTCTCACATTTGAATATTTCTATTATTTTTTCATATTTTTATTTAGGTATAATTACTAATTTGGTACCCAAACTTTTTCGTTAAGTTCAATTTGGTACCCAAATTTTTGGTTTATTCAATTTAGTACCCCAATTTTTTAAAGAGATTCAATTTGGTCATCTGCATTAAGTTGGAGTTAACACCGTGTCCGTACAGGACACGTGTCAAGCCATAAAATTTTTAATTTTTTAATTTTTTTTTTAAAATTATTTTTTTTTCAAAAAAATTAAAAACTACCACGTGTCAGTTTATTATCGTGTCACATGGCAGCTTACAATCATGACACGTGACAGTGGTAATAGTTGTTTTCAATTTAGTACCCCAATTTAAATTTTTGGTTCAATTTAGTACCCAAATTTTTTAAAATGATCTAATTTCGTCCTCTTCAATTTGAGACCAAATTAGTAAATAAGCTTAATTACAACTTATATATACATGTTACAATAACTTACTCTAATATATACATCAAATCATCTCACCTAAATACTTAAATTATTTTATTTTTTACATTTTAACCTTTGTAATTTTTTACACATGAAATTTTTTACACTTGTAAAAAATAAAATAATTTAAATATTTAGGTGTAGTGATTTGAAGTATAAATTCAAAAAAAATTATTTTAACATGTATATATAAGTTATAATTAAACTTAGTTACTAATTTGGTCTCAAATTGGAAAGGACGAAATTATATCATTTTAAAAAATTGGGGTACTAAATTGAACCAAAAATTTAAATTGGGGTACTAAATTGAAAACAACTATTACCATTGCCACGTGTCATGATTGTAAGCTGCCACGTGGCAGTTTTTTAAATTTTTTGAAAAAAAAAAAATTTCATGGCTTGACACGTGTTCTATACGGACACGGTGTTAACTCCAACTTACCGAAGAGGACCAAATTGAATCTCTTTAGAAAATTGGGGTACTAAATTGAACAAACAAAAAATTTGGGTACCAAAGTGAACTTAACGAAAAAGTTTGGGTACCAAATCAGTAATTATACCTTTTATTTATTGTATATTTTCCTTTCACATGAGAATGATTAATACTCTCAATTTAAGTATTTAATAGCACAAACCTTTCATTTAATAGGTAATATAAAAAAAAACTTTTACTTATTATTATTAGTTTTTGTTTCATTGAAGAACTCTTGTTTTACTAAAACAATTTTTGTTATTTCTCAACTATTGAATATATATGTTAATATTTGAAAAGTTTTCTTAAATCTCTAAGATATTTTTCAACTTATCATACCTTTAATTATACATTTATTTTCCTTTGTGCGATTTCTTTCAATAGTCTCCCAAATTGTTTGTAAACATTTGTTAATTTTTAAATATTTTTATTTGTTGTTTATTTTCATTATATAGAATACTATTTCGATATATTTTATCTAATTATTTTTTATTTTCTATCTCATTATTAATCATATTGTAATTTTTTTCACTATAATTGTATAAATAACTTTTATTTACTACAACATAAAAATTTAATGTAATTGTCATGAATATTTTTTTATCACCATCCAACATAATTGAAGTTCAAAAGATACAAGATCTATGTTAAAATTTTATTATTATGATTATTATTTGTTCTTTGTATTATTTTGATCAAGTAATGTATTATAACTTTAATTAGTGTATAAAAAAGAGATTAATTAGAATTTAAAAGATTGAAGTAAACAAACATTTAAAATATATTTTAATTTGAATATTTGTTTTCCTTTTATATTTTTAAAAAAATATTTTTAGATTTTATTAACTAAATTTCATTAATGTTTGCAAATTTAATAAATGTGTTGGTTCTCATTAAATTTTATTTGGTATTATAATCTAAAATGTAAACAATTATAATTTACTTTAAACTTTTATTGTGATATTTTTGTTCTTTGTATCATTTTGATCCAGTGATGTATTATAACTTTTATTAGTGTATAAAAAGAGATTTATTAGAATTTAAAAGATTGAAGTAAACAAACATTTAAAATATATTTTAATTTGAATATTTGTTTTCCTTTTATATTTTTTAAAAAATATTTTTAAATTTTATAAACTATGTTTCGTTAATATTTGCAAATTTAATAATTGTTTTGGTTCTCATGAAATTTTATTTGGTATTATAATCTAAAACGTAAACAATTATAATTTATTTTAAAGTATTTCATATCGAAGGAACAACCATCCTTCTAATATTGAATATTTGATAATATTATGTTTCCTTTACCATAATTTTTTATTACTTTATAAAATTAATTAAAATTAATATTGAAGTAGTAAGAAAATGAGTATGGGTATGGGTACAAGATTATACTCATTACCCGATAGGGATGGGGATGAGACAAAAGTTTGATACCCGTTGGGTTTGGGTACGGGGATGGGGATGGGGATGGATTTTTTTTCAGAGGATGGGTATGGGATAGCGAAACTCGTACCTGCCCCGCCCCGTTGCCATGCATGCCTATGCATGGATTATATCGTTTAAGTTGCATAAAAAGGGTAAGATAAACATCTACTTGTTCTCAAAAGTATGAAGTTGATAAAAGAGTGACTATAGATTTTAAAAAGCTGTTGACAGTCTCAAAATCATAATTTCACAACTTCATCCACACATATTAAGTTATCATTATTATGTTAAGAAGTAAAGTGACAAAGTAAAAACTCACCATTTGATTAGGAACTAGAGCTTATCCTATTAAATTCATTCAATTGCATCACCATTTGCAATATTAACTACAAGAAAAAACTGATATTATCGACTGTCAAAATCCGTCGGTAAGGGTCAAAATCCATCACTAAATTAGAATTAACGACGAATTATCGACAATAAAAAATTTGTCGATAAAATTTTACTAACGAAAATCATGTTTTGTCAGTAATTACCGATGGAAAGATTCGTTGATAAAATTTGTCGATAATTACCGACAGAAAAATATGTCGTTAAAATATGTCGATGGTTACCGATAGAAAAATCTGTCGGTAATTATCAACCAAAAAATTCGTCGGTAACTACAAAAAAATATGTCGGTAAATAACGCGTATTATTAATTTTCTTCCTCTCGGATGAAAAATCCATTAGTAATTACCCATCGAAAAATCCGTCGGTTATTACAAAAAATATGTCGGTAAATAACTCTTCTTCTTCTTTTAATCATAATTTTTTGAATTAAAATTTTCTTCTTCTTCTTCTTCCATAAAAGTTCACCCATGTGGCAAACAACGCTCCACCCAAGTGGCATACAACGCTCCACTTAAGCTACCACATGTTTAATCATAATTTTTTGAATTAAAATTAATATATTTTTTTTATAAAATCCAACACTATATTTTAACCTTTAAATTAAACGTTACTTTGTTTCTTCTCCACCCATTGTTTCCACCACTAACATTTTTATCTTCTTCTTCCACCCTCTTTCGCGACCTCCACCCTCTTCTTTTGATTCCTCTTTCTTCTTCTTCTTCCACAAAAGTTCACCCATGTGGCAAACAACGCTACACCCATGTGGCAAACAACGCTCCACTTAAGCTACCACATGTTTAATCATAATTTTTTGAATTAAAATTAATCTTTATTTTTATAAAATCCAACACTATATTTTAACCTTTAAATTAAACATTTTTTTATCCAGGGTTTCTTTGTTTCTTCTCTACCCATTATTTCCACCACCAACATTTTCATCTTCTTCTTTCACCCTCTTTCGCGACCTCCACCCTCTTCTTTCAATTTCTCTTTCTCATGCAAAATTACCTCCAACTCTTGGCCATAATGTTATGCGTTAAGCATCTAAGCAAAGTCGTTGTTGCATGTAAGACTCGCGAAAATTAATTAATTAAATAATTAATTAATGAATAAATGCGGGTAGAAAGAGCCTTTATGGCATTAAAGATGGTTTGATGTGATGTGGAAAAGTACTAGTTCAAGTGGTTGAGAGTACTTTGATTGTGTGAGAAGACTTGGGTTCGAGTCCTATGTATGTCTGTTGTATGTTATTTGATTTATTATCATTTTGTTAATATATTTGTGAATAGGGAGTGATATCATAATTATAGAATAATAGTTATCACTAAATGTGAATTGGCATAGTGGTGGTGCTTTGGCCTTATTGATGGACGGAAATTAACCTTTATTGATTTTGATGACTTTATGCCATGAAATTCGGGCTATGTATGATGGAGATTAGGGGTTTGGGTGCTGTGACAATTGCTTTAACAAATTTCTCAATCAATTGGATGAATGTGAGGTTTACTACACTGTACATATGGTTGTGGTTCAACTTGGGTTTTTGGGAACTAAATTGTGCCCTGTGCATTTTTTCTCAATTGAATGGTATGAATTGTTGTGCAAATTGGGCAAGGTTGGGCGAATTATGTGCGTGAACAGAGTCAAAACCCTGCAAGTCTCGCCCAAGGGAGTCCATCTCGTCTAAGCGAGAGTTGTAGAGTCTCGTTTTTGGTTATGGTTCGCGTTTCTCGCTTAGGCGACCAGGGACAAGGTTGAGCGACTTGGTCTCTCGCTCAGGCAAGAGACACTCGCCCAAGCGAGGTCGCGAGGAAACCTGAACGTTTTGAGCGTGACTTCTCGCCCAGACGAGAGGTTTTAGGGTGTTGAGTGACAGGTATGCTCGCTTAGGCGAGAATGACTCACCTAAGCGAGGTCGCGATGAGACTTAGTGTTTTTTTCTTGCTGAATCCTTGTCCAAGCGAGGAGTTTTAGGTGTTGAACGACTTAAGGTCTCGCTCAGGCGAGAAGAGCTCGCCTAAGCGAGATGAAGTGGTACATCCACTGTTTCTCGCTCGCTCAGGCGAGGTGGATTGGCTTTAGTGAGGATGATGGACTAGCCTAGGCGTAGACCTTTGGCTTAGGCGAAAATGTGGTGAATTCATGCTTGTGTGTGCATTGTTTGAACTATTTTGCTTGGTATGTCCCTAGCTATAGGAATCATATGCTTGTATTTGTGGTGTTTGGGCTTGAAGGACTAAGTCCAATAATGGTCTAGGATATGCATGATGGTATTTTTAGGATGCTAGAAATTGGAGATTGGGTATGTATATTTGCCCCTATTTGCTTTAGTTTAATGTGATAAGGGAAGGGGAAATGAAAGGCGTGAATTGTAGTGATGAAAGTCTTGATAAATGGTGTGTTTGTGGTTGGAGCGTGAATGAAACTTTTGGAGGTGAAAAAGATGGGGGAAAGATGAATGAGTTGGGTGATTTTTTTGACGATGACCGAGTGATGAGTAAAAAATAAAGATGATGGACACTAGAGGCAATGTGTGGTGGAGTGAATAGGACATGGAGAATGATCGATGGAAGATGAATGTTGAGTTGTTGAATGGTGGTGGGTGAAAGATCAACAGGGATTCTAAAGGAAGATTATTGGAATTGGAAATGAAGAAATGGAGATAATGAAAAAAACGATGAAGATGATGGAGAGTCAAAGGGAAAATGGTGTCGATGGGGAGGAAGAACATGAACATGGTGGTGGAAGCAAGATGGAGAAGAAACAAAGAAACCTTGGATAAAGAAACATTTTTTAAAGGTTAAAAAGTAGTGTTGAATTTTATAAAAAAAAATTAATTTTAATTAAAAAAATAAAATTAAACACGTGGCAACCACACGTCACTGTATGTGGCAACTTAAGTGAAGCATTGTTTGTTACATGGACAAAATTTAATGTCATTGAAAATCAGAGACGAAAACCATTGCTTTTGAAAGGATGATGATCAAAATACTTCAAAATTTTGCATAAGGAAGTACAAGACCAAAAATATATTTAATCCTAATTTCTTTTTAAGTTGTAATTGTTTAATTAAGTTACAATATTATTGTATATTATCTGCAAAAGGTTAATTATGTTTTTAGTTCTTAAACTATAACACAATTTTGAAATTTATTTTTATCTGAATCTTTGATATTGTTTAGTCTATATACTTTAGAAATTAATGAATAGAATTCTCATTACCTAATGACGTTAACTTTTTTTTTGTGTCAAATAACACTGGCATATGTTGACATGTATGTGTCCACATGTGTCATTTGCTCTCCCTCTTCAACCTTCCTTGGCCGCTCCACTCCTCTCCTACTTGGCCACTCCTCCCCTTCCCCATCTTCCATGGTCCATAATTTAGAAAAGTCAAATTAAATAAAAAATTTAATTTGAAAAATTGTTAGTAAAATTTGTAAGGTAATACTTTTAATTTTAAAAAAATAGTTAGTTATTATAGAATAACATTATAAATTAGAAAGAATGTATAAAAAAATTGAAAATATAATATAATACTAACGAAAATACAAATATTGGTGCGTGTTTATATTTTTTTTAACTATTTGTGTTGTATTATAAGTTAATAATATTTATAAAATGATTAAGTTAATATATAAAGTAAATTAATACGCAATAACAAAATTAAATACATCTTTATATATCTTTATACATGTACATGACGTTAAAAGGAAAGCATTAACACATTTTTATAGCATTAAAATTCTCTTTAATTGAAAGATCAAATAAATATTGAGGTTGAATCCATGCTTTAGTTTAGGGATGCTAACGGGGTGGGTAGGGTACGGATAGTAGCTCCCCCCTGTACCCTACTCGTTGGATAAATATTTGCCCTGTGCCCGTACTCATATCCATCGGGTATCCGTTATGCGAGTATCCGCTAATTTTTATTCATATTCGCGGGTATCCACGGGTACTCGCGGGTATTTACAAAATTATTTAAAAACAAATATTTAATCATAAATTCAAATAAAATAAAATAAAATACATCATTGTCATAAATTTTAAATATAGTTCAAATAAACTCAAGTTCATACAAATCCAAATAATTATAAAAGTATATATAAAATGACGTTCAACAAAATGAAAATTCTTTAATTAGTGTTTTGATAAAAAAATCTACTTTCTCCAATTGATTCCTAAAAAATAAACAAAATAAACAAATAATAAACCTCAATTACCACGTGCCAAGTATTCTTATTTTGATTCCATCATTTGACAACAAGCATACCATAAACGTCATTGTCTATATAGGATTTAATGTATATGCTCAACTTCAAATACAGAAAGAGAGGAATGTCAAGGGGTGTACTTGGAAGAATACAACGTACCAATACTTGAAGTTTGAAGAATGAAGACAGAAGACAAGATGTGCAACTTGGAAAAAATTATGCCAAAATGTTTTTTACTAATATATATATATATATATATATATATATATATATATATGAGGGTACTTTTGTGAATTAAAGTTTAGTGGGTACGAGTATCCACAGGTGCGGATACTATGATACATGTACCCGCCCCGTTAACATGCGGGTATCAAAAATATCCGTACCCGCGGGTAACGGGTATCCATTTTTAATATCCGTTTCCTACCCGTTGCGGATTTTATCCACGGATATCCGTGGATACAGATTTTTTTGACATCTCTACTTTAGCTACTTAATTTTTGTTTTTGTTAATATGCAATCAACAAAAATTAATATGTATCAATTGAGGCTCTCATTTAAATTTAATATAAAATAACTAAAAAATGTAATTTATGTTCCTGTGCTTGTTGACTATACTAGTTAAAAAAAAATAAAAAATAAAAAATATTTGAAACCTATTTCAATTTTATACAAAATATTTCAAAATAATAATTATGCTAAAAAAGTTAGTTAAAAATAATTATATTATAAAAAATAAAATAAAAATTGTGTACATGAGAGATTTTTTTTATACAATTATGGATAATATATATATATATATATATATATATATATATATATATATATATATATATATATATATATATATATATATATATATATATATATATATGCATGGCAACGGGGCGGGGCGACCACGAGTTTCGCTATCCCATACCCATCCTCGGCAAAAAAATTCATCCTCATCCTCATATCCAAACCCAACAGATATCAAACTTTTGTCTCATCCCCATCCGCTAATGGGTATAATCTTGTACCTATACCCCATACTCATTTTCTTACTACTTCAATATTAATTTTAATTAATTTTATAAAATAATAAAAAAATATGGTAAAGGAAACATAATATTATCAAATATTCAATATTAGAAGGATGGTTGTTCCTTCGATACCAAATACTTTAAAATAAATTATAATTGTTTACGTTTTAGATTATAATACTAAATAAAATTTCATAAGAACCAAAACAATTATTAAATTTGCAAATATTAATGAAACATAGTTGATAAAATTTAAAAATATGTTTTAAAAAATATAAAAGGAAAACAAATATTCAAATTAAAATATATTTTAAATGTTTGTTTACTTCAATCTTTTAAATTCTAATAAATATCTTTTTTATACACTAATAAAAGTTATAATATCATTTGATGAAAATGATACAAAGAACAAAAATATCACAATAAAAGTTTAAAGTAAATTATAATTGTTTACATTTTAGATTATAATACCAAATAAAATTTCATGAGAACTAACACATTTATTAAATTTGCAAACATTAATGAAATCTAATTGATAAAATTTAAAAATATTTTTTTAAAAATATAAAAGGAAAACAAATATTCAAATTAAAATATATTTTAAATGTTTGTTTACTTCAATCTTTTAAATTCTAATTAATCTCTTTTTTATACACTAATTAAAGTTATAATACATTACTTGATCAAAATAATACAAAGAACAAATAATAATCATAATAATAAAATTTTAACATAGATCTTGTATCTTTTGAACTTCAATTATGTTGGATGGTGATAAAAAAATATTCATGACAATTACATTAAATTTTTATGTTGTAGTAAATAAAAGTTATTTATACAATTATAGTGAAAAAAATTACAATATGATTAATAATGAGATAGAAAATAAAAAATAATTAGATAAAATATATCGAAATAGTATTCTATATAATGAAAATAAACAACAAATAAAAATATTTAAAAATTAACAAATGTTTACAAACAATTTGGGAGACTATTGAAAGAAATCGCACAAAGGAAAACAAATGTATAATTAAAGGTATGATAAGTTGAAAAATATCTTAAAGATTTAAGAAAACTTTTCAAATATTAACATATATATTCAATAGTTGAGAAATAACAAAAATTGTTTTAGTAAAACAAGAGTTCTTCAATGAAACAAAAACTAATAATAATAAGTAAAAGTTTTTTTTTATATTACCTATTAAATGAAAGGTTTGTGCTATTAAATACTTAAATTGAGAGTATTAATCATTCTCATGTGAAAGGAAAATATACAATAAATAAAAATATTAAAAAATATAGAAATATTCAAATGTGAGACATTAAATTTTTTTAATTGACATATATCTTTTTAACATGATTACATAAATGTTATGATGAGATGAAAAATATAATTGAGATGCGAATGAGTTTCATGACAAACCAAATAATTAAAAGAAATAAATATATATATATATATATATATATATATATATATATATATATGGTTACTTAATTAATTGTGAATATTTTAATAATTTAAACGGAGACGGATATTATGGCGGGATATGTAGATCCTCATACCCATCTTCATACCCAATTGAAAAAAGTCCGGGATTTCCCATACCCACATCCATACATACCCAGTCAACGCAGAGATTCTCCTTCAAAACGGGGACGGATTCGGACAATATCCACGGATACGAGTTTATTTGCCCCATATATATATATATATATATATATATATATATATATATATATATATATATATATATATATATATATATATATATACTTTTTTTTTCGTGTAATATCCTTTGACCTAAAAAAATATTAGCACTAATATTAAAATTTCCTTTTATTTTGTTTTCAGAGAAAAAAAATCGAGAAAAACATATTTTATGACAAATTTAACAAATAAGAAAATAATTAAAAAAATCGAAGATCCAAGTTACCGACCCCGACCGCTAGTTCACGTAGTAACCTCTAAAGTCGTCTGTCTCAAATTAACCATGGCATAAGCAAGTCCACAACACGCTGTAAATTGAACACCGATTCAATCACTTTTCACACCAACCACTCTCCAAGGTAAGTTACCACTCCTTCGAAATCAAAATAATTTTCTAATTTAATTGATTTAAAAAAACTGTTTCATGTTCATCGCTGTCTTGATACAGCTGTTCATGATCTCTCTCTTTCCCCTTTGAAATCCCTTCTCAGTTCTGCGCCAACTGAAACTACCAGATCGAACTCCGCTTCAACGGTCATCGGTTGGTTGTTGTCGGCAACAACCGTCGCAAGTCAGAGATCTGTGTTTGATTCCGAAACCGCCACAATATGAGTGTCATCGAAATTCTCACCAGAGTCGATTCCATTTGCAAGAAGTACGACAAATACGACGTCGAGAAGCACCGCGATGCTAATGTCGCTGGCGATGATGCCTTTGCCAGACTCTACGCCTCCGTCGACGCTGACATCGAGGCATTGCTTCAGGTATGCCCGCACCGAAACTCTTATGACTCAATTTGTGCCCTAACTGGAGAATTTTTCTACAGAATCATGGAATTAGGGGTTTCTATAATGGTACTGAGGAAATTCCTATGTATTTCTTTGATTTTTGTGCAGAAAGCAGAAACGGCTTCCAAGGAGAAAGGTAAGGCATCTGCTGTAGCGATCAATGCGGAGATTCGTCGTACTAAGGCTCGGTTGCTGGAGGAGGTTCCCAAGTTGCAGAGACTGGCTGTGAAAAAGGTTTTATTCTATTGTTAGGGTTATTGTCTGGGCTGGGAAAATGGTTACTGGAGATTTTTAGGCGTTTTAATTATGAATTCTCATAAACCTTGTTGCTGAATTAATCTAACTAGGAACTTGTTAGTATCTAGGATAGTTTGTTTAAACTAATTGAAGAGTCCTTTTATGAATTTTGAACAATGATCAAGAGTTGAGAAGTAAATTTAACTTTTCTGTTGTATTATAACTGTTATTACCAGTATAACTTCAGTTTCAAACGGGATTCAGGAAATCTTGTAATTCTGAGTATTTCAATCTAATAGTTCTAACGAGTTTATTCCATTTGGCGTACTTGCTTTCTTAGGTTTGATTTATTTTTCCTCAAGTTTATTTTGCATTTAGTAACTTCATACATGAACAGTTTCGAAGTGAATGACAGTACTTCTATCTGATGCATGATTCATTGTATCCACAGGTCAAGGGTTTATCTTCACAAGAATTTGCTGCCCGTAACGATTTGGCTCTTTCATTGCCAGATAGAATCCAAGCCATCCCAGATGGGTCTCCTCCTGTGCCAAAACAATCCGGAGGCTGGGCTTCTTCTGCCTCACGTCCTGAAATTAAGTTTGATTCAGGTAATTAAGTTGTCCATGTCTCACGTTCATGCAGTTATCATATTTCATCTGTGGGAGCCTTTTTATTGATTGACTCTGGTAACGTGTGTGAATCATGCAATCATCTCATATACAGATGGGCAATTTGATGATGATTACTTTCAACAGTCTGAGCAATCAAGCCAATTCAGGCAAGAATATGAAATGCGTAGAATGAAACAGGCAAGTAACTTATAGAAGTTGAGAGGATTTCTTATGTCTTTTAGAGTTAGGTTGATTACTGGATGCCACTCCAAGAATATTATGATTCAACGTTCAAATCTAACTACATGTAATTTTTTTAGGATCAAGGTTTGGATGTGATTGCTGAAGGATTGGATACATTGAAAAACATGGCACATGATATGAATGAGGTCAGTTGCTTTTATGATTTTTTGTTAGATTATATTTAGTCTCCCTATCTTTCATTGTGTAGTCCCTGACTGAAAAGTTAAGTTGTTTACAAATTAGTCCCTAGTCTGTACTTGTTCTGGTTCAAAGTTTAAGTGGCCTCAAACCAGGGCATTCAAGTTTTCTTTCTAAGTTAGAGTTGTATTGTATTTATATGGAGATTCTCCTTAGATTCTCTTGGGCTAAAATCCTAGGTAGTGGGAAACAAATGCCTGAAGTAAAAAACTTGGAGTACTAGAAAACAAACTCTTAAGGCTAAAAGCTTGGATTACTAGAAAACAGATTCCTTTTTTTACTTTGTTAAACCCTTAATTTTTTTATATGGAATATCTTTCCGGAATTGGCATGAATCTATTTCTAGATTCACATAGGTCGTCCTAGAGATGATCTACAATTCGGTTATGGGATAATTTGAACACTTATTTTAACTTTAAGGTCCAGGTTTTGAACAACGATGACTGGACTAGTGATCGGACATACCATAAAGCAATAAAAAATGTCAAGTATAGGGACCAAAACTTACTACCATTATAACTTTGCAAATGGCAAGGATCAATTTTTGAACATTATTTTTTGTAGAGACTAAAACGAGTTTTTGTATTTTTTTATTTAGGGACTAAAATAAGAAAATGTAGGTATAGGACGAAAATTTTAATTTAACCTTGTTTTTATGTTCTCTTGTGTGTGTGCACATGTGTTATAATTCTTTTTAAGGTCATTATTCATGTTTCATATACAGGAACTGGATCGACAAGTTCCTCTCATGGATGAGATTGACACTAAGGTGAGAATTATCAATTTCTGCCTGTAGCCTAATTATATACATGGAAGTGTTTGCTTTTAGAACTTGAATTATGAAGTTGAAATTAATATGACTCAATTGTTTGTCTTCATTACAGGTGGACAAGGCATCCTCTGACCTTAAGAATACAAATGTCAGACTTAAACACACAGTGAACCAGGTTATCTAACTACAATCTATTTGTATAGATTTCTATCAAATTCTAGTTCAATAGGTGAGATTTTTTTCTGAATCTTAATATGATTTTTTTTTTCATCCAGCTTCGATCCAGTCGAAACTTCTGTATTGATATTGTTTTGTTGATTATAATTTTGGGAATTGCTGCCTACTTATACAAGTAAGAGTCCTATCTGTTTTCTTGAAATTTAAAACTCTCAGCACTAGTATTCTGCTCATGAGTTTACATTATTCTTTATAGTACTGCTCAATTTGAATACTGGAAATTTTGGTGTATTTACTAACATGATTTTGTCTAGGAAATTTGAAGTACATTTTTATTTTTTCCCTTGGATTGAAGATTTAAAATATATTTCATATGGTGGCCTTAAGTTGCTCTTTAAGTCTGAAATTGGACTTGTCTTTGTTAGTAAAGCATTTGTCTCACATTCTTAGTATGCATATGCTGCCTTTGTTGCGGGACATAATCTTGTTTTTTCCCATTTAGCCCTTATTTCATATGCCTATACTTGGTTTTTGGAATGTAATCCCATCACCTATTTTCTGTGATTCGTGATTATCTAGTAAAACTTGAATGTTTCCCTCAAATGCTAATTTGCAAACTACTCTAGCCAAATGAATTTATTGGATGTTGTCGTATAAAAGAGAGTTTTATAACTCGACAGAGACGATAATCATGTTATGGAAAGCATTATTATAATTATTTGTTAGGACTGGAGGACTCTGCTTAATTTGAAAGTTGATCCTCTCCTGTTCACGATCAGTATTCACGACCAATAGGAGAAGTCCTATCCTATATGATAAATTTTAGCTGTTTATGATCAGTTTGATAAATTCAATTGTTTATGAACAGGATAATTCCTGTTCAATAAATTTTAACTCTATAATACTTAATGCATATACAATTGAAATATAAACTAACAAACCCATTACCTAACTAAAATATGCACTCGTACTCTCCATTCTTTTTTTTTTGGTTTTAATTAGTTTTTATTTGAACGGCTACATTTAATAATAAACTTTATAAATGGTCAGGATTTATTACTAAACAGGACTTCTGTTAACGTTGAGCAGCATAGAATCCAAATCCAAAAATGAAAGACTAGACTACTATATAAACCAAAATTTTAACGCAGTGCTCTATCTAAAAATTTTAATATTTTTTATCTATTAAGATAGTGGCTCCTTGTCACTTTCTGATGGCGTTACTAGGATTTTTAATATAATGGCATGTGTTTGTTGACAAGTCTTGGATGCTTTATCTGTTTGTTGATACATACACCTTTCTGACTTTCCACTTCCCGATGGCATTCCTGCGATTTTTAATATCACAGCATGTGTTTTATGGTGGAGTTTACTAGTCTTGCATGCTTTATTTCCTTGTCTCTTCCCAATGGTTTTACGGAATTTTAATTTCTTAGTATGTTCTAGGGTGTTCACTGGTTTACATGCTTTATCTGTTTCATGATATACCTGTCTGACTTGCCGTTCTCATTTTGCAGCGTACTAAAGAAATGATATGTACAAAGGCTGATGGATGTTCGAAGATTTGCCTTTACTTGTATTTTGAGAACAACGTTTCGTTTCATTTTTTTTTTATTTCTTCCTTCTTGCTACTTGTGAGATGTGCGCTTCTTTATAACCAGTCCTGTGTATGCAGTCATGTTAGTATCTTAAATAGTTGTTGCTGCTTATTTGCTATATATCTTTGATATATTAAATATATTATAGCTTGACGCTGATGATTTAAGAAGGATGTTCTTTGAGTGGTGTGGAATTCTAGTTGGAGTTAGCTAGCTATAAACACAATGATAAAAAATATGGGGACCCGCGTAATGAATGAGAAAAATATTGTGATTTGTGACTCATATATTCGTTCCTTTATTAATGTCATATGTCACTTCATGTGTTTATACAAGTTGAGTGGCACCGGAAATTTTATGTTTAAATCCCATTATCTGCAATGAATTTGTGATTTTATTGCTGGATCATATTGTGGCTGTAGTGGCGAATGATTAATCCCACTACCCTAAAGCATCTCTGGGTTGGGTCTTTGCTTTATGTACCCTCACAAATTACTTCTTGCATCCCTTGAATTTAATATATCCATTATATACATATTTTGTTTATAACACGGGAGGAGCAAGAGTGTGAAGAATAAATATCTAGATTTGTCCATGAATAATTTGTGTGCTGATTGATAAATTTCTATTTAATTTTTCATACAAACGTGTCCTTGAAAAATTCATTGTCTTCCATGTATTCTCTTTAGTTGGTGAAATTCTTAATAAAAAGTGCACCATAAGTGCAAGTACGTTACTTTTTCAATCTTTGTTTATTTCACATTTTCAAGAGTTTTATCTTTTTTCATGAAAGAAGTTGTTCACTGAAATGAATGTTTTTATGGTTGAGGGTTAACATTTGTAACTGTTATAAAAGTTGTCCTAATGTTTACTACTAATTTCGTGTTTTCTTCCATCTAAGGTGCATTATTATTAGTTAGATCAATTTGCTTTTTACAATGAAATCTTAATCAGTGTAAGATGAGTAGTGGTAGTCAAAGGTCTAATCTCAGGATGAGTATTATGGTTAGTTCTAATAGGTTTAATGATTCTTCAAGTTCTTCTAGGAGCTCAATGATTCTCCTTGTTCTTCTAGTAGAAGCTCAGAAGACAAGAGTTGAAATAGATGCAGGTGTTACTGTAGTAAGATAATAATAATGAGGGTATTAAGAAAATCAAGAAATCTTGAAAAAAAAAATGCTTGCATATGGTCATTCTTAAGAGTATTTGATATTGCGGGATCACCCAAATAATTGTCACTTTTTCATTTGGGAAAATATGGTAAATAAGAATAATTTATGGGCATATCATAAAAGTAAAATAAAGTGGAAAAGAGAAATAAAAGATACAAAGAGCTAAAATTGTGGTTGTGATACATAATTTAGTGAAGGAGTTAAAAGTGTTGAAGATAATGGATTTTTGAAGCATAATTTTTGAAGATAATCAATGACATAATATAAACAATTATAAAAGGACAATGCTTAGCAAAATACATAAAACTTCAACCATCCATTATTCAGAATACAATTATAAAGTAGTCATTAGCAACCAAAATAATAAAAATAAATAATAAATAAATTTATAGGCATGATATGTGTTGATGTCACTAGTGCTAAAATACTAGAGTTGGTACCACCTTAAATGCTTTCATTGGATGGGAGTTTGGTGCAGATTGAGACAATTGAATTTCAATTACTTTTTATTGAATGTATTGTCAAAAACTTAGGGCAAACTTGGACCAACTTCATTTTAAGCCAAACTTGGACCACCTTCATCTTCTTCTGCCAAACTTGAGGGGCTTGCTTCCTGCACCTCCAAGTTTTCTTCCTACACCCCAAATTTTCTTCTAATGTCCAATTTATCCCTACCAATTATATGTTTTAAATATTAAATTAAGGGTTAATTATGTTTTTGGTCCCTCAAGTATCGACCATTTTTGGTTTTCGTCCCTCATTCAAAAGATGCGCTATTTAAGTCCCTCACGTTCTGAAATGCATGAAATTCGTCCTCATTTTTTAACTCCGTTAGGTTTATTAGAAAGCTGGCAGACGGAGTGCCACGTCAGGATCCCGTTTTTAACAGTGTTGATTTTTTGATTGACACGTGGTAAATTTAGAAGCTGCGTTTTTTACGACTAAGTTACTAAGTCGTTTTAGTTTATTAAGAAGCTGTGTTTTATTAGGGTTTAGGTTAAAATTAGAAAGAAAGGGGTTTTGGTGAGATTGAAATGCGTTCGTGAAGGAGGACCATCGCAAGGGATTGGAGAGATTGAGATGCGTTCGTGAAGGAGGACGAAATTGCAATTTCGACGACGAAGTTGAGATATTTGAACGAAAAAGACAGCGCTGTGATCAACAAAGAAAGCAGGTTCGTTGTTCGTCCCTCTTCGAGTGTTTAGGGTTTCATTTGGTTGTTTGTTGATTCCGTTCATGATTCGATTAATGTGTTCTGTGTGTTCGTTTGAAATGTAGGATTGGGAATGGGGTTCGATGTAGCTTTTCACCATATGGGTAGGTTCGAAAGAAATAGGGGACTGAAGTACGTTGGGGGTGAGATTCATGTTGTTAAGGGGATTGATCCGGATTTTTGGTCGTTCTTTGAAGCATTGGGTATAGTGAAAGAGTTCAAGTACGGTGGTGAAGTGAAGCTTTGGTGGAAGGGGTCAAAACAAAGTTTGTTAAACAACCTTAGACTACTGAGTGATGATAAGGAAGCTATAGAGTTAGCTAACTTTGCCGAGAAGAGTAAAGAGGAAGTTGATATCTATGTCCAACATGTTCCTAGTCAGGCTGAAATAGTTCACTTCATTGGTGGATTGGATGAAGTTGTCGCTGAAGAGGATGTCGTAGTTGAGGAGGCAGAGGTGAATGACGGAGATGCTGTGGTTAGGGAGGCCGAGGTGAATGATGAAGAGGCTGTGGTTAGGGAGCCAGAGGTGAATGGTGAAAATGATGTGGTTAGGGAGGCAGAGGAGGCAGAGGTGAATGGTGGAAATGATGTGGTTAGGGAGGCAGAGGAGGCAGAGGTGAATGGTGGAAATGATGTGGTTAGGGAGGTAGAGGTGATTGGTGAAGAGGATTTGGTTAGGGAGGCCGGGGTGAATGATAAAGAGGCTGTGATTGGTGAAGATCATGTGGTTGGGGATGCAGAAGTTAATGGTGAAGAGGAACAACAAGATCCACCTAGAGATAGACTAGATGATAGTGAAGAAGAAAGGATGGCTGATGATGATGATGGATTTGGGATGGACAACAATTCAAGTCACAGAAAGATTGGCCCTGTTTTGGAAAGGTGGAAAGAGTTTAAACGAAATTCAAGCAAAGTCAAAAATAAAAGATATGTTAGTGAAGGTTCTTTTGTTACTAATGAAGAAATTGGAGAGCATGAGATAAATGAGGAATACATGAGTGATGACTTAGATTCTGATGTGGACAATGATGATGGTATTCTTAATGTTGGACCAAAGTTTTCAAAGTATAAACCGGAAGATATGAAGAAGGATTTCAAATTTAAATTGGGAATGGAGTTTAGTTCTCTGAAAGATTTTAAATATGCACTAATGGAGCATAGTGTGTTAAATGGTAAAGAAGTAAAATTTGTCAAGAATGACCACAAGAGAGTGAGGGCTGTTTGTAAGAGAAAATGTGGGTTTTTAATTATGGTGAGCAAGGTTGGAGGTAAGCAAACCTTTAGGGTGAAGACACTAGTGGGTGGTCATAAATGTGGACGTGTTTTTGGTAACAAAAATGCCAACACAGACTGGATTGCTCAAGTTTTAATAGACAGATTCATGAATGTTGGTTTAATGACAGTGAATCAAATCATTGATGAAATCAAAAAGACATACAGTGTTGGTATCACTGCTTGGAGGGCTGGAAAAGCAAAACAAATAGCAATGGACAATTTGGTGGGGGATGGACAGCGTCAGTACAATCGTTTATTTGATTATGTTGGTGAATTGTTGAGAGTTAAAGCTGGAACTTTCAAGGTTAAGATCAACCAACCACAACCCACTTTGCCACCAAGATTTGGAAGTTTCTATATGTGCTTAGATGGTTGTAAGCATGGGTTTGTGGCTGGGTGTAGACCCTTCATTGGTGTTGACGGTTGCCACTTGAAGACAACCTATGGTGGTCAGTTATTGGTAGCAGTTGGTAGGGATCCCAATGACCAGTACTTCCCATTAGCCTTTGCTGTTGTTGAAAACGAATGCAAGGAGACATGGAGATGGTTTTTGACACTGCTACTACAGGATATTGGTGACATTGATGGTCATCGTTGGGTATTCATTTCAGACCAACAAAAGGTAAAACAGATACATAATATTGTTTTTAACTGCTTCAAAATTAGTTGTCTGATTATGTCTAATTTGGTATTATATTTATTTGCAGGGACTTATGACTGTGTTTGATGAGATATTGAATGGTGTTGAACATCGTTTCTGTCTGAGGCACCTGTACAGCAACTTTAAGAAGAAATTTGGTGGTGGTGTAGTCATCAGGGACCTTATGATGGGGGCAGCAAAGGCTACTTTTTATGCAGGATGGGAAAAAAAGATGGGTGAGTTGAAAAATTTAAATCCTGATGCTTATAACTGGTTAATTGCAATTCCTACCAAATCGTGGTGTAAACATGCATTCAGCATTTACCCTAAATGTGATGTGTTGATGAATAACCTTTCTGAGTCATTTAATAGCACCATTTTACTAGCTAGAGATAAACCCATTATTAGCATGATGGAATGGATTAGATCATACATAATGAGTAGGTTTGCAACACTTAGAGAGAAGTTGAATGCATATCCTGGAAATGTAATGCCTAGACCCCAAAAGAGGCTAGATAGGGAAGTGGAAAAAAGTGGGAATTGGCTTCCTGTGTGGGCAGGGGATGCTAAGTTTGAAGTCACACAGGGGTTCACAATGAAAAAGTTTGTGGTTGATCTAAGCAAAAGTAGTTGCAGTTGTTACTTTTGGGATTTGGTGGGTATACCTTGTAGGCATGCTGTGGCAGCAATTAACTATAAGATAGAAAATCCTGAGGCTTATGTCCACGCATATTACAAGAGAGATGCCTACCAAGCTTGCTATGGCCCTGAAATTACCCCAATCAATGGCCAACAACTTTGGCCAAAAAGTACTCAACCTGAACTACTTCCTCCAATTTACAAAACCCCCCCTGGTAGACCAAAAAAACTACGAAGAAGGGAAGCTGATGAACATGTCAGTCATTCCAAGCTTTCAAAGAAAAATATCATGGGAAAGTGCAGCAGGTGCAACCAGTATGGTCATAATATAAGAAGCTGTAGAAAGGGCATGAGAAGAAAGGTAAATAATCATCTATACTTTCATTCAATTAATGATATTGTACAACCACAAATCTGAATGTCTACTACATACTCACATGACAGGGAAACACCCAAACTGGAAGTGGAGCTACTCAAACTACAAGTGGAACAACCAACGGTGCAGGCCCATCTAACCATAGCTCAACTAGTAGAAGAAGACGCAGACCCATGCTTGCAGCCAACAACAACCAAGGAGAAAGAGCACCAACACAAACAAGAAGCAGATCGGCACAAGTTTTAGGCTCTCAAGCAAGTAGTAATACTGCACAGCCCACGTGAAATTGAATGGAGATCCAAACTTTTTTGTTGCTTTATTAAAGAAATCTGTAATAGACAATTACTTTTGACACATTGGGCATAGGGATAGTGGACCACTATTTTGTTTTGGAGCACCACTTTTGTTGCTTTATTAAACTTTGCAGTGCTGTATTTAAAAATGTGGACCACTTTGTCTATTATGGAATACTTTATTGAATGCAATAGCAGGGACCACTTTTGTTGCTTTATTATAGTTTGCAGTGCTGTATTTAAAAATGTGGACCACTTTCATATAACGCTCTAAATCTCTTGAATACTTTAATTGTCAAAAACCTATATAAAGTCCACTGATTGTAATTCTGTTTAGTTATTTCTTGGGTGTTTATTCTTGCATTAGAACACATTCATCTGAAAACATTTTTGCTAAATTGTTGTTATGAAAAGCTTCAAAGATATGAAAGGGAGAAAGTCCCTCTGATTTGAGGGGAAAGACCAAATTTTGTTTGTTGTAGCTTGAGTCTCAATTCCTTGAGTTAGTGGGTGATAAACTAACTAATAGAGATTGGCATAGCAGAATGGTATGTGGATAACGTGACAATTCATAACATAATTCTAGAAATCTTTCTGAGAAATAGGGTCTCTGCAACAAGAAGAAATCATATTTGTGTGAGAAATGAGGCCAAATTTTGTTTCTGTTACTTCTATACATGTTACTACATCACTTATTCTTACATCACTTATTCTTATGTCCTCTTATTTTTTCAATATAGTATTTTACATTAGACAAATGTTATGGATTCTAAGGGACTGTTTGAGAAACTGCATAACTGAAAAATGCATTGGTAGGAATTTTTTGTGGTTTGAATTTCTAATCTCTTTGGCGTTATTCTCTTTCTACCATTCATGATAGGTCCCTATGAAGAAAGACAAAAATAGGCATGTTAGACAACAAGAAAATTTGGTAACTATTTTTCTGGTGAGGAGATATTTTGTTTAAAGTGGTTCTACTGTAAATGCACTGTTACATGTGATGTGAACTGTGTTTTCTCTTGATGAAATTCATATGCCAACTGTTACTTTCTCTTAAGCTTAACCATTCATATTCTACACCATAAATTCATATTCTACACCATAAATATCATCAGTACAAACTCATTCCCCAGAAATACAATAACTAATTACAGTTTAACTTGAACAAAAACATAACCACAAATACAATTGAAAATGCCCACGACAGTACAAATAAAAGTTGCAGCAATTTCCCAAATGTTTTCTCTTTTTGCAATTTCCTTTTCAACTTCTCGTTTTTCTTAATCAAGTCCAGTATCAATTTCTCCTTTTCCAAACAAACTTCCTCTTCTTCAAATCGTTTTCCGGCGCCAGCTTCAAATTCCGATTCTCCACCTTCTCCTTTACATTCCTCTTCATTAACCCATTCAAAATAATTACAATTTGAATTGGACTGCAAAAAAATTGAAACCATTACAACAGCCACCAAAGCAAGGTTGAGTAAAACAAATGCAATTTCTCACTTACCGCCCAATTTCGACATCTCCAAAATAACCTGCCCTTGTTCTTCACAGTACCTGCCTTTAGGAGCAACAATCGTTCCCCACACCCACACATTTTCGATGCTATTTCTGAACATGACATTGAGCTTTGAGAAATTTTCGAACCACTTTTCCTTTGCCTACAATCAATTCCGGAACTACCACTCTTCATCACCTACGTTTCCCCGCACCAAAGTGAACTGCTCAAGCTCCTCACCAACAATCCAATCTCACAATTCAAAATTTAGGGTTCCAAACGTTACCCTCAGACCCCTTTTAAGACCCCTTTTAAAACACGTGGTTACTGTACCTGAGTGAAAGTGAAAAACGGGATCCTGACGTGGCACTCCGTCTGCCAGCTTTCTAATAAACCTAACAGAGTTAAAAAATGAGGACGAATTTCATGCGTTTCAGAACGTGAGGGACTTAAATAGCGCATCTTTTGAATGAGGGACGAAAACCAAAAATGGTCGATACTTGAGGGACCAAAAACATAATTAACCCTTAAATTAATTAGTACTGTTTACCAAACGAATTTACTGTGTTCATTTGACTTCATCTGTTATATTTATGTGCACCCTCAAGTCATTTTCACTGTAACGACATTTAGATTCCTCTCTTCAGCTTTCTTTTTCTTTCAACAATGAAATTTTGAATTTTTCGACGAGAACAGCTGAATTTTATATTTACTTTTATGATTTTTAGCATGTACCAGATTTTAAAATCCCATCAGTAAAAGTATTAACCGGAATTTGAAAGACAGAGAAAAAAATATTCAATGTTTCTATTTTTTTTTCATCTTCAAATAGTTTTTCAAGAATGTTAATATCAAACATATAACTTTTACAAGATGCAATATCAATATTTGAAATTTATTTATTTTCTAAAATTGAAATTTTATTTTTTAAAATTTCTTCTTCTTCAAGAGACTTCTCAAATTTATTTTGTAAATCTTTAAAATCATATTTTAATTGTTTATGAGCAACATCTAATTTCTAGATTCATAAAATAATTGTTGAAATGCATCGTACACTTCATAATAATAATAATTTATGTTGCTAGATACACTTACTTGACTTCTAGAAAATTCACGGCTGGCTATTAGACAAAATGTGTTTGTTCATCTAACTCACTTGACTTTGAGGAGCTTGAGTTATCTTCCTACGAAGCAATATAGACTTTTTTCTTTTTGTAGAATTTCCTTCATTTCTTTTTTCTTCACTTCTTTCAGTGTTTGGGCAATCCACCTTTACATGACCTGTTTCTCTACAACCATAGCATTTGAAGTTCGAACAAGATCCTTGATTCTCCTTCTTGCCACTTCTAAATTGTCCTTTTCCTTTGGTTTTGATAAATTTGGTAAACTTCTTTATTAGGAGACTCACAATCTCATCTTTAGAGTCATTACTTCTTTGAAGCTTTTATTTTTTACTATCTCAGTTTTGAAGGCTATGATCTTTTTCCTTCCTTGGTCTTCTTCATTTAGAAGCCCAATTTAAAGTTCATGCTCAAGTTCTATGATTCCATGATGGTCGTGACCTTTGGTTGCCATGTCATGTTTAAAGATTTCAAAGTTTTAATATTTAATTCATCAGTGTCAAAACTTTTACCTAAGCTAGAAGATGATTGACGATGTATGTGAAACGCTTTTGCACGTCGTAGATGGTTTTTCCTTGTTGCATTTGCAACACCTCGTACTCTTGGATTAACAACCTGATAAGCTTTACATAATTTGTTCCTTCTAGGTTACTCTCAATATTTCCCACATTTCCTGAGCTCTAGTGCAAACAAATATCTTATAAAACTCATCAAGGGTTAAAGTAGATGAAATGATTTTTTTCTGAAAGGGACCTAATTGAGACATCTTTTCAAAAGTTGGGAATCAATTGACACATTTTTAAAAGCGGGTACCAAACTGACACGTCCGAACAAAAGTGGATACTATTCGACTAATTAAACCAATATGTTTCTAGTCTATGAACTTTGATGCAAAATTAGAATTCGTTACTGTCTGGAACTTTGATATATTTTAGTCCTCAAACTTTAAATGAATGGATATAGTACTTTTAACCCAATTAAGTTAATTTTTTTGTGTCAAACGCGTTTTTCAACAGATATTGAAATAAGAACGTGTTAGACGTTGTAAACAACAAATATAAATTTACCTACATAGAAAAAAAAATTGGAAGAGGGGGAGGGGGGCCATGGCCCCCCTATAGAGACACTAAGGTCTGTCCCTAAGTGACACACGACTCTAACACTAACACATGACACTGACAATGACATATGACATACATGACACAACAAGGGTATTGACATGTGACAAAAAAAATAAAAAAAATATATAATAAAACAAAAAAATTACAAATTGGTATGTGATATTTACAAAAATAGATTAACGTGGTTTATACAAATATAAAAGAAAATATTATCTGGAATCGATTTAATAAGAAGAAAATATAAAGCAAATTGAATAGATACAACAAATATAAAATCAACTTAGTAATTAAATCTTAAAATCCAGTGAGAAGGGAAGATTAATTAGCATTAAATTGATATCAGAGAAGAAATTCATTTCATTTCATAGTGATTTTGTTATTTACGTCCTGTTTACTAATTATAATCCTATCTTAATTTTTTTTATTCCTTTTATATCCCTAATCTCTTTTCCTTCCCATACCCATTACTATTATTACATTGGTCCTTCCGAGAGGGTCCAACTCTAAAATATTTGACTAGTCTAAAAGAAATTATAAAGTCCCACAAAAATAACGAAAACAAATTGGTCCAAGTGAAAACATATTTAATATATCATTTTAATTTGGTTTAATTATGCCTTTGGTTCTCATTTTGGAGTCAAAATTTCAAAATGGTACCCAACTTTTTAAAAGTCTCAAATTGGTTCCATTTTTTGTTAAAACGTCTCACGTTTGTCCTTTCCGTTAAGTCAAGGTTGACGTTGTTAGAGAGAGTGCCATGTGTCAGTTCCTCGTTTTTTTGAATTTTTTTTATATTTTTTTTGAATTTTTTTTATTTTTTATTTTTTAAAAATCAAAAAATTGCAACGTGTCAAGCTGTCATCGTTCCACGTGGCAGTGACAGAGTGACATGGCAATGACAGTGACACATGTTAGTATTATGTCAGGTGTCATTTCCTTAGTCTCAATTTGGTCCCTTTATTTTAATTTGTCTCAATTTAGTCCAAATTTTTGTAAAAATTAGCAATTTTGTCCCTCTCCAAATTGAAATCAAATTTAATTTTATATAAATGTTATACAAATATTTTTATTAAATTTGATATTTTTATTCAAATTGATATTGTTATTATATATTTTTAACATAGCTAAGTTTATTTACAATTATGTTTCACATTCAACTTTACTTAAAATTATTTTCAAATTTTAAATTTATATGTGTTTTATTGTTACATGAACTAGTTAATTTATGAATTTTTTTCTATTAACAACTTTTAAACCATTTTAAATAAAGTTCAATGTAAAATATTAATTAAATGAACTTAATTTGGTTAAAAATATTTACTTGAAATATCAATTTTGATGGAAATATTTGTGTACATTTATATAGAAATTAAATTTGATTTCAATTTGGAGAGGGACAAAATTGCTAATTTTTATAAAAAATGGAACTAAATTAAGACAAATTAAAATAAAGGGACCAAATTGAGACTAAGGAAATGACACCTGGTATAATACTGACACGTGTCACTGTCACTGCCACGTCACTCTGCCACTGCCACGTGGCACGATGACAGCTTGACACGTGGCAATTTTTTTTTGATTTTTTTAAAAAAATTCAAAAAAAAAATAAAAATAAAAAAAATAAAAAAAATTCAAAAAATCGAGGAACTGACACGTGGCACTCCCTCTAACGCCGTCAACCTTGACTTAACGAAAAGGGCAAACGTGAGACGTTTTAACAAAAAAATGGACCATTTTGAGACTTTTAAAAATTTGGGTACCATTTTGAGATTTTGACTCCAAAATGGGGACCAAAGGCATAATTAAACCTTTTAATTTTTTAGAATACTACTAAAAGAACCGAAAATGTGCCATTTCTTTTTTATTTGAAAATATAAACTTAATACTATTGACATATGTTAGGATCAAACGTTTATCACTAGACAAAAAACTATAACTAATAGTTAGGGTGCAACTCTTTTTACTTAAGAGTATAACAACCCAAGCGTCATGATTTGATTATGACTCGACCCACTTGACCTCCGCCACGGGACAATTGATGGTATCAAGATCTATGGTTCGATAGGATTTTTTCTTAGTATGCTCTGTGGTTGCAGCGTAGTCTGATCTTCCACATCAGAAACGATTAATTCCTTGTTGTTGGAGAATCATCTTTGGTTATTGAAGTTGCAATGAGAAATTTGATGGAAGGATCATTGTTAGTGTTGTGTTGACGCGGTGAATGTGCAACTGAGTTCGTGGAGGTGCAATGACTGTGAGTCGTGATGGATTTGCAGTGAAGTTCGTGTGTGGCAAGATGCTCTTAGATTTGCGAAGGACGTCGTAGTTGGTGCTCGCATGGCCCGATGAGTGATGTACAATGGAGATCTGATCTGTGTGAGTCACAGTTTGTAGCATGTGCATGGAGGAAGTGCTCTACGGTTTATAGATTTGCTTCGGCAAAAGTCAATGGAGGTGCTATGCCGACAAGTGTTACGTCTCCAGCGAAGGAGTCAAATGACACAGTGGCTGCGAAGTGTAGATGTTCGATTTGTGGCTTTTCATAATGTTCTGTGATTTTGTATCGTGGATTGCGACATGGTTCCAACGAAGGGTGTATGGTGTTTATGCGCAAAATTAGCTAATATTTATGGAAGGTGTGTGGTGATTATACACGGGCATTGGTTAGCATTGATGCATGGTGCATGAAAATTCTTAGGATGACTTAATTCGAAGTGGAAATTCTTGGAATGGTTTGATTCGAAGTGGAAATTCTTGGAATTGTTTGATTCCAAGTGGAAATTCTTGGGATGGTTTAATTCCAAGTGGAAATTCTTGGGATGGTTGGATTCCAAGTGGACATTCTTCAAATGATTTGATTCCAAGTGAAAATTCTTCGAATGATTTAATTTCAAGTGAAAAATCTTTGGATGATTTGATTTCGAGTGGAAATTCTTAGGATAGTTTAATTCCAAGTGAAAATTCTTGGGATAGTTTGATTCCAAATGAAAATTTTTGGGACAGTTTGATTCCAAGTGGAAATTATCGGGACGACTTGAGTATGGACAATGAAGATTTGTTTATTTTAATCAGGATGAAGAAGGTTGGGATGATGAAAATAACATGTCTTGAGAAGTCCCACATTGCCTAAGATAACCAAGGGGGTGGGTATCAGTGACTATATAATGAACTCTAAGTCCATGATGTTTCTTATTTTGAGCTAGTGTTTGACTTTTCTTATTTTCTTGTAATAGATTGTTGTGAGGTGTAACAAAATTCTTGTTCTGGAGGGTATGAGTGTACTTAGAGTCAAAAGAGTTGAGAATATTTTATGTGTTATACGTAATTATTCTATGATGGTTGTGGTTTTTCTCCAAATTTGATGGTTTTCATCTTATGTTTTTTATTTTATCTATTTCTTATTAATAGGATGATTATCGAAAATTTTTCCAAAGAATGTTGAAATTTAGACTCAAGTATTATGATATATATTTCATTTACTTTTGTACGGAATTTAAATATTAAGAACTTTTTAAATTTTATTTTAACTTTTGTTTATTGTGACATATTTTATTTCAGTAATCAAATATAATATACATTTGTTTACCCCTTTTCCTTTGAAAACATACACACAAAAAAAGGATGAATGTTGTAGGTGATTAAGAAAGATATCATTTTCCTATCTCGATGTGTCATTGTTCTTGTATAAATGAATGTGCTCTTAATTTTATACATAGATGGTGCAAAAGTAGTAAATATTTTATCTTAATTTTATACACAAATGATCCAAAAGTATTAAATATTTTATCTACATATTTTATTTATTGTGCTTTTATTGAATTTTTACTTTTTGGGAGGCTTAATAAGACATAATGATGACGCAATAACATCCTAATCTTATGAAGCTAAATCACCGATTATGACTTTTAATATTCTGACGAGGGTTTTGCAGAAAATTTCATGATTTGATCGATTTGGGACTATATGTACAGATATGAATCTTCACAGAGAAGGTTTTAAAGAGTTAATATTTTTTATTGATTTTTTTATTATTTTTTAACATTAAAAATATACTGTATTAATATTTTAAATAATTTTTTAATATATTTTAAAACATTAAAATTAATGATAATCGATATATTATAAAAATTAAATAAAAAAACCGAACAAAAATCTAAATTCGACTTCGAGCCTTGAGTACCATGATGTGTTGATATTTCCAATAAACTTGCAGTGTACAGAGACAATTTCAGTGTAGAAATTTGAAAATTTCTTTTAATAGCAATTCGTAAATATTCTTCCAGCTTCCTATTTAAAACTACAGTATGCATCTCTCCCTTTTTTTAACTGATACTGTATGAGTCTTTTGACCTAATACAGCAGGGACAGAAGCAAGTTCAAGTTCCAAAACATCGTTGTGATTTATGTTCCCCACAACAAGATACTATTCAGAACAAGCAATATGAATTTAATCATGATATTATGTTCAATTTTGTATTTCCATTATTCTTATTTATTATTTTTATCAAGATTCAAATGTAGGATATGACCAAAATAATGCAAATCCTAATAAACTACAATATATAGACATCTTAGTACATTTATTCACTGTGTTTTTAGAAGACTAGCCTTTTGGAAGAATTCTTTGAAGTGGTTTGATAAAAATTTTGAAATGTTAAAACCTTGATAGGAACACCATGCAATATTAAAATTGGAGTGAAATGCACCACTATGAGTAAGAAGAAACCTTAGTACACCATGCAATATTGATTAAATAATGCCGTCCAATTGATTAGAAGAAGAAAACTAATCCAAATTGTCCTGACTTTCTCTATTCTTACTATCTAGTCTATGACAGCAATTATGTTAAATGTTATGTTAATCGTTAAAATGAAAAAAACAAAATACTATATTTTCTCCGATAATTATTTAAGTATACATTTAAAGTAAAAGCCTATATTTTATTGTATTTTCATCGATATATAGAATATAAGATTTAATTGTAAGTTTAAGTTTTATATTGGTTAAGAACGAAAAAGTTGAGTACTATATAAAAAATAAAACTTGGATTGAGAGTAACATCAATTAGGGATGATAAATAGACCTTTTCTTCTGGATATTTTTCAAATCTGTCTCTATTTTTACATTGACAGGATGTGAATACATGTATGAGTAATATCCAATTTTTTAAATTGGATACGAGGACAAAAATGAAATATATATATATATATATATATATATATATATATATATATATATATATATATAATTTCTCTTAGGATTTAGTTTGATAACCATTTGTTTTTCTTTTGCTACACACTTTTTTCTCATTTTCTTCTAATGTTTGGTCTATTTTATATCTATAAAATTCACTCACATTTTCAAGATACTTTCTTTCTTATATTAATTTTCTTTATTATTTATTTTTATTTTATTTATAAAACGTTTTGTTTTACTAAAACAATTTTTCATTAGTTTTCAATGTTTTAACTAGTTCAATATCTAAAGTTTTCTGGATCTCTAAGATACTTTCTACCTTAATTAAATATACATTTTATTTTTTTGTTTGTACAATTTTGTTCTATAGTGTATTAAATTGTTTATGAAATACATATTTGATCATTTTTACTTTTGTAATATTTTTATTTATTGATTCTTTATCATGCAGAATGTTGTAATGATTATATTTATATAATTAATTTTATTTTATAGTCCATTATCATAAATGAAATTTTACAATCAAAATTGTATAAAACCTTTTATTTATTATAATATATTAATTTAATGTCATTATCATAAATTTTAAAAGATAAAAGATTTATATCTAAATTTGAATTATTATTATTCTTACTTTCATGTGATTGTATTTAAGTAGTGTATTATAATATTTATTAATGTATAAAAAAATATATTTTATTATAATTTAGAGAAAGGAACGGACATTTAAAATATTTTTAAATTTGAATATTTATTTTATTTTTATAAATTTTAAAAATATCTTTTAATTTTATTAACTTTATTTCATTAAATTTTCAAAAGTCATGGATGTTTTTGTTGTTATCAAGTTTTATTTATGAGTAATTACGTAATATTTTATAAATTTTCATTTTTATTCAATTGTTATTTAGTTTTTTAATATAAAATTTATATAATTATCATTTATTTTTAAATATTTGATATTGAATATGTTCATTTAATATTGAATATTTGATAATATTTTTTTAAAGAATTTTTATATAGAAGTTAATTAATTGAAACAATCAAAATGCATGTATACACACTAATTGATATCATTTGTTGAGATACTGTCAATGACTTTGATGCCATTAATCGATTGATGTGTATTGATTATATCATTATGTCTTGTAGAACAAATCTTTAATAATATAGATCAATATCAGAAGTAATTATATCAAACCAATATTATTGAAGTAATCAGTATCAGATCACAGTAACATATATATCAGATCAGATCAGAGCAAACATGGTAACATAGTACATGTCATGTTTTCTCCAATACTTTCTTGTGTTTCTAGTGTGCATACACTTATGTTGTTTCATTATTTTTATACATTCTCCTCCTTTCTTGTGGGTTATCCTCTTACCGTTACGTCTTCACTAATTTTTACTTAATTTTTCCCCTTATCATGTTTCATTTTTTGTCTTCATGTTTCATATGCATTTCTCCCCTTTTTTCAATATGCAAAAAATTGAGACTTGGGAATAAGAGATGAGAAACATATTTAGAAGGAAGAGAGTTCACGTTGATAAATATTAATTTCCAAAGGATGAATATAGACACAAAATAAAACGAATTTAAAACTGTGAAGGAGGAAACACCGATAGTTCTCTTAAAATACTGTAAAAATATTAGAAGCCACAAAATAACATAACATATCAAAACTTTTAGAAAGTACAAAAGTTTCTTGATGATGTTGTTATGAGGATCTAGCCTCTCACTCCAAAGTGCATCAAAATCATACAACTTCCTAAAAGTTTTCGACAAAAAGTAATTATCTGAAACCAAGTTACTTTTCTGGCTCAGTTTTTGAATACCGGAAGCACACTCGTGTTTCATATAATTCTAAATTCATCACCAATAACATTGGTTACCCAAATTCATGACGAGGAACAAACATCTTCTGATGAGTTTTTTGTAATCATGCTACTTGATTTTAACTCAACTTTATTGAACTGATTAAACAAAGTGAAGGTTCATTTCACTAATTTGGTCTTATCTTGCCAACAATGAGAGATTCCAAACTTTTGGCATATAAAAGTTTATATGTTAATGTTGTCATAAGTTCACTTTTTGTTTAATAGCTAGAAAGTTTGCAAGTGGATATGAAGCCACAAATGATGGGGTAAAAGAGTGTAGCTTTTTGTCTCACAAGAATCTTGTTCAATTAAAATGTTGAGTATTGAACATGGGTTACTTCAAAAATTGTCTTTTAATGCATGCATGGATAGGACCTTCAACATCCTAATCCATATTCTTTTATGACCAAATCCACTAATTTCAACATTTTAGAAGACCTTGGACCATTCATTATTATTATGTGTGTACTTACCTGAATAAAGTTCATGTTTGCTTAAACTTAATGAAGCATATAATTTTCCCCATGTTATTATCTTTTCTTTGTATCAAACAGATTGCAATATCAGATTATTTTATTGCCACCCTTAAAGTAAGACAAATACTGTGAACATATTTATGAAGCTTGACACAGAATTAGAATACTGGATCCCACCATGTTGATTATATTCTATTTCCGGTCCCAATGTTAACTTTAATTATTCAAATTCAGATTAATGGTTCTTGGCCAGAGTGCACCACATTCTGGTTATCATTTCACACTCTACTATGTATGAGTATATAGGTATAAATAACTTGAAAAAAACTTGACAAATTCCAAGTATTATGTCATTACATAATTGGTCTACTTGCATTGAAGTGAAAACCTAAAAAATGTACAACTTCTCTACTTTCAAATGTTTGAAAACCCCTTTTTTCAGTTACACATTCCGATGTAAAAAAACAGAAGGGGAAGGAAATGGTGAATAAAATAGTCATGTATTTTCGATGTAGTCTTAAATTTATTTTCTGAATGATTTTCGAACATGAACAAATCAACATATGTATACCATGTGGGAAATTGAGATAAAAAGAAAAGAAGAAGCAAATAATGGAGTGATTGATTTGAAAAGAAAGATGAGCATGGGCAAAACATGGGTTGAGAAGGTTGTATTTGGCTTTATTCCTACCATAGCAATACCATAGTCCAATTGCAGAAAAGTCCAAGAAACAGAACATGCATGAACACAAGGTGAAGAGACATAATAAGACCAACTTGATTCTGCTATTTGGTCTCTTCTTCTTGGACCTAATCATCTCAATAATCAAATTTCTTCACCCCCCTTAATTGACAGCCTGTTTTCACATTACTGCCTTACAACTATATGCCTCTAAGTTTCAATTTCTGAATCATTGCTCCATCAACAAACCCCACTTCTCACAGTTCCTTCCACCCTTTTTTCACTCTCACAATGGTATCATAACTTTTAATCTTGTTGGAAATACAACTATGAGTTTAAATCCGTCGTTGAGTAGAAATGAGAAAATTAAGTATTATTGTTCCGATACATTTAATAAATCACACGTCGCGTAGAAGTCGAGATCAAACGTAGTTTAAATATTCATTCTTCCCTTCACCATCTGAGACATCTTTTAAGGACAAAACCGTGACAGAATTCCACGCTTCAAAACGGACAATACCTTGAAAACACGGTGGTTCATCCTAACAATGTTGCTGGACGGACTTGGATCGGTTCGGGTCGAAACACATATAAACAACAACACTCGTGAATTGAATATTTTAAAGTTTTGGATTGAAGACGGTGTTAATTGTTATATTTTAAAATTTTGAATTGAAGACGGTGTTAATTGTTGTATTTATTAAATTCAAGTTTAATCGACGTACTGTCTACTGATGATCTCCTCCTGAAAAGTTACATCAAATTTAATTTGAAGTTTGAATCAAGATTTTATTATTATCTTGGAATCAAATTATACAAATGCAAACAAATTACGCAACTTTGTTTGTGTATATATAGAATGGTGAAGTGGTGATGGAAGATTGAAATTCGTGGATGATTATGACATGATTTTAGCTTCCAAGTCATTTCATGCCTCTAACAAAGAACATTCCTCAAGTTCAAATGTGAACACATTGAAATTCATCTCAATTAATTCCAAACAAAAATGGTTATATACTTATGTGAATGGAGCCACACGCAACTAGCTTATGATGGAACGGTTTTTCCTTGCACGTTCAACATTTTTTAGTATGCTTAAAACGCAACTTTTAGAAATAGATTATCACAAAAATCACGATTTACTCAAATCAATTCGGATTACGTGATGTACTATTATTTTAACCCGTTATTTTGGGAACATAGAAAATGATTTGACACCACCATTAGAAACAAGGTCAAAAAAAAAATAAACCTATTTATAATTGTAGAACATAGAATCATTCATATCTTATCCTTCTTTACGTGGATTGATATAAAAAGCAAGAGCAATGCAAAAACACACAAATTAAGACAAATTAGGGTTGGCTAGGGGGCCATCACTCACACACAAGGCAAATTGAAAGCACATTTTTTTTTTCTTCTCTTTCATGTGACCTAACCAATTTAAACATCAACCATAATCTTCTTATCAAGATCACCTTGCTGGATCCCAATCATGAATATATGACTCAATTTTTAATTATTATTGTAGAATATAATCTAAATCTTTCTGCAAAAAAATTATTAGATAGGAATCAAACACAAGATTTCTTTCTCAACACTATTTATTAGATTCGGTAGTTGAACTAGCTCTTTTTGGAATGATTTGAGGTAAATATTTATTGGGTTTTCCTTACGATGAGTGTTTGCATAAACCTAAGGGTTTATTTTAGTAGACTCTTACTAAAGTTCTGATTAATCATGTTTATTTTATTTGTAATTGTACTAAAAAAGTTATACTTATATCACTGTCCAAAGTGTTGTCAAAATAATTAAGTAAAATTGGTTTCAATTCGTTAATCATCAAGTTCTCATACATTCGACCCTCATGATTGAGAAAGTATATATATTTTCACTAAAACTAATTAACTAGTTTTCTGACAGATATAATAAAGTCTAGAAATACTTCACAACACATTAAATAAACTCTTGTTCACCACTAAATTAAACTGTTCTGATTAATTAACATTATATCAAACATTAGAGATAGCATGATGTCACTTGACTCATGATTTATCATATTTAACTCTTCTCATTAACTTATGTTAAATATGCCCTATATGTTTACTCGAAAAACTTAACTTAAAAGAACTTCATAATTCATTTTGATAATTAAGTGAAAGATTTAAGTGAGAAAATATATATGCTTTTTTTTAAAATCTTAGTGTGAGTCTAAGTGGTTAATTTATCAAATGAGATTAATTTTCTTTTGAAATTATTCGATAGAAACTAATTTTTAAAATATTATGGGATAGGTGAAGTAATGTGAGGAAAGACAAATTTAAGAGTGTGAAATCGTACTAGTTTAGACATAACATTAAAATTTATCTTATTTGAAGTGCTATAAGTCGATACAACTTCAATTTTGTTTTTCAATAAAATCGTTATACGTGACAAAACTTCGGTATGAAGCAATTTTTTTATTTTTTTTAAGGTAAATTCGTGTTATCTCATACGACTTCACACTTGAATTGATTTCGTGATATGATTTCACACTTACAAATTTGTCTTCCCTTCCACAACTTCACCCAATCTTAAAATATTTTAGAAATTGGTTCTCATTGCGTAAATACAAAAACAAATTGACCCTATTTAATCAATTAAATCTAAGTTTTACATCGAATAAAAATAAAAAAGTTAAATAACGAGACAAAACTTACAAATCTATTATACATTTTTTATTAGAATAATATCGATTCTTTGTATAAACTGACTTCATGTTTCATTAATCGGTGTCATATCTTTTAATGATGTGAGGTGAATGAAGGGTGAGAGCAGAGGAGGTGTAGGAAAGGAACAGGTAAGAACAGTCATTCCTTGAATGGGACCGGTTGGTGAAGATTCCACACACTCCAATGTGTTTGGTTGTGGAATAAATGTCTAATAATTGATAAGAACTCACCAACGCAAAAACACAGGAGATATCATGTGTTGGTGTTTGGTTTTTATTTTTTAATTGTTTCGGAGTTGAATAAGCATGCATGCAGCTTTATATAATATGCTTTTGTTGCTGCACGTAGTACCTCTTCCCAGTTATTAGATTCATATTTAAATAGTGGCATAGTTTTTGGACTCTTATGCCATGGTTCCGCACTTTACGCTGCTTACATCAAATAAACTTATGCAACAAACTATTGTGATGGAAAAGAGATTAGACAGTGATTCGTTGCTTGGTTCAATTTTGGAAAAAAATAAAGGTTGGGAAAAAAGATGCTTTGATTTTACCAATGACCATATACAAAATCAGAGTCAAAAACAGCCCAAAAAAGCAAAAGCTATTTGAGAACGTTCGGTCCCAATGAATTCGGAAGAGAAAACAGTTGAAGTCTTCAGTTTTCACACAAAGCATGCTTTTTCATGTTGAAAACCGTGTTCAAAGGGTGAATCCATCTCTTCGTGAAAAAATCTGCTGAGTGTGTTAGGTAATGAAAGTAGAAGAAAAATAATTAATGGAAACTTGCATTGATATTGGTTCCAGGAAATGTGAAATTCACTGTTTTAGGTGGTTGCAGTTTCCATCTTTTTTAAATTATATATAACTAGGTTCCACTTCCACAGAGGAGTTATAAAATATTCTGCAAAATATTTGTGTGTGTTAGTATTTTGCAAAATTCTAAAATATAATTTGAGTTATTAGAATATGTTGTAATAAAAAAGTTATGAAAAACAAATCTTTAGAATTTGGTTTTCAATTTATTTATTTTTTCTGTTTATTACTTTAAAAGATATTAGAAAATAAAAATGGAAAAGGAAAATTACAGGAAAGTTAAAAGTTCATATATGTCTTATATGTAGACGAAATAGTAATACTTAAAAGTAATTTTGTAAAAAATATATAAATTAAATGACAGAATTCTCATTTTTCTTTTCATAGATATAAAACATTATGGTAAAATATGGTAAGATGGGGCTTGATACTAGAGAAAAAAATTATATAAAAAATACTAATTTTTCATAATTATGAATACTCATTGTAACTAGAAAAAATAAATTATGTTAATTTAAGGAAAAAATATCACCAAAAGTAGTTTAATATATTTAAAACAATTTTACAAAAATTGAGGTGAGGTTTTTGGTGATACATTTAAAAAAGAGAAAGTTAGAATTAACTACCTTGCAAAAGCGATTTATAAGACAAACTTTACACTACAAAAATGTTAAAGAATAATGTCAACCAAAAGTGATGCTAGAAGGCAAAAGAGCATGCTAATTGGAATCTTGCATCTGTTTAGAGTATGATAGAGTGCATATTTTTTCCCCATTTAATATTTAATTTTGAATTTTATTTTTAAAAGATTAATTTAATTAGAATTTATGATAATTAGGCTTTTTAAGCTTGTAAGATAGCAATATCTTAAAAAAATGCTTTTTAGTTGCATAATTATATTTGGATATTTTAATGCTTGTTAATGTATTTAAGGTTAAGCTCATTTAAGGTGTAAAATAAATTGATTAAAGTTATAAAATTCCTTCAAATAAGACTAAAATAAAAAAAATTCAGAAAATTGTATTTTGTAGCGTTGAAAGAGGAGTTGGCAAAAAAACGCATCAAAGTTACCCATAGTAGCGCTAGCTAGCATGGAACACTAATTTGAATCAAAGTAAGCATCGACTACGTCGATGCTAAAATATATAAAAAAGGTATAACAACCCAATCACATTCTCTAGTACCTTTGTGATCAACAAAATATGAATAGAGTCTCCAACACAAGCGTCTGTCATAAACACGAACTCAGAAACAATCGAGAAATTCATTAACTCAATCAATCACACAATATAACAAATGTTTGCCACAATTCCAAGCCCTAGTCGAAAATAGTAGTAGTGGCAGTACAACAACATACGAAAACCCTTGTGCAACACCGTATAGAACGATCGAGATTTTGTTAAGTATCATGTTGCAAAAGGCAACTTCTAATTTGGTGTTGGGGAAGCACAGGTTCAAGATGGTTCATCAGAATCTCGCCTAAATCTAAGATTGAAGGTGGAAGGGGAGATGATGCATTTTGTGTATGTTCCCTAAGTGCATAATGATGTCTAGTATGCTTCTCTAAGTAAGGCTTATGGCTATTGTCCCTGACCTTGACCCATGTGAGCATGCAGGTTGTGCCACAACACTTGTTCTACACTCTAATAATGTTGCACTTTTGGCCGACACTATTTATTTGAAGCTAATATGCATCATTCTTGTACTATTACATCCATTTATTACTATAATTTAGTCACATTTCTACTCAATAAAGATTTCCAATCATTAATGGAAAAATAATATCAATAATGTCAATGTAAGATAATTCTAGTCAACATTAATTGAAAAATCCTAACTTGTATCAATCAAAAAATATTTCCACTAAAGTCATTTAAAACCCAAGATGACAACGATAGAAAAATAGTCATACAAAAGTTAGACAAGAAAGTGCTTATTTACCTTGGTTGGAAAATAATACTAAACTCCTTGGCCAAAATAGTTTTGATAAAAATTGGTTGAAAAATAACTTTGATTGGCATCAACTAAAAATAACCCTAATTGAGGTCAAATAAAATAATTATGTTTTGCATGAGGCTAAAAAACATCATTAAAGTTGATGGAGAGAATTTTGACATTGTCAAAAAATGAAGTTAACGATGTTAACAAAAAAATTAACTTTAATTAAGTTTGACCGGAAAGAAACCTTATTGTCATTAATTAAAAATTTGATGTCAAGTCAAAGGCGTCGTAATAGAGGTTCAGTTGGTGAAGATTAATATCAAGTCGAAAAGAGATTATGAAGAGAATATTCATGTACTAGACTAAGCTTTTGGTCATAAACAATCTGATCAAGACAATCTTCTTTCAATAATTTAATCCATGATAGTCTAGTTTTCACTGACCAAAAATAGTCTTGACAAGATGCCTTATTGTTTTAATCATAAAAAAACATATCAAGTTTTGATAAACTAATTATTTGTTGTTGTTTATCAAATTAAATAATTCAACCATCAAGAGAAGACAAACTTAGTCTTTATCGAAAGTTGATCCAATAGAAAATGTAAGATTCAAGACAAAGCTTATGATAAGATGCAAATTCAAGTTTCAATTTATCAATCCAATTAGAAGTCATCAATAGTTGAATTATATATCCAATAAAGCTTTCGAAATAACAAACTAACTTTCACTATACGAAAAACAAATATATCAATAGCCAAAATTTGTCGATAATCATTGAAATTCGTCAATAAATCAAATTATAACGGCTTACTGAACAAAAATTCCTCAGTAAAATGTGTGTTGATAAGTTTCACTGATGGTTAGAAAATTCCATTGATAATTTGCAATGGCCAAACTTTTCTAGTAATTATCAATCGAAAATTATCAATCAAAAATTACTGACAGACAAAACTCATCGGTAATTATTCATTGATAATATCGAAAACCAAAATTTGTCACTAATTATCCGCTAGTAATTATTGTTATATTTTGGTTGCAAGTAAGAAATTTGATTTTGTCTTTTTCTTCCTCTCCTCCTCTTTTTCTTTTTCCATTTTACTTCTTCTTCTTCCCTCTCCTGCTCCATTGTCATCGTCGTCATTGCATCTGCCTTCAACTCCTCCTTCTCCTTCATCGTTGTCATCTCTATAGTTACCGCTGCAAGCTTTGCCTATGCCACCATCGTCAACACCTCTTTTCCTCCTTTTCCTCCTTCTCCTCCTTATCATCTTTTTCTTCCTCTTTTTCGTCCTCGTTCCTCCTTCTCTCCTTCTTCCCTTCTTGTTTTACCTATCATTAATTAATTTATAACAAATACTTCATCAAATTTAGCAAAAAAATTGACATCTATTTTACCGTCAGATTTTAAACAATTACAATTATAACCAAATTTACCGATGAATTTTAAAAAGTTGAATTACCAACGAATGTATCAATATATTCTCAAAAAGTTCAATTATCGATTGATTTATCGATGAATTTTAAAACAAAAATCCATTACCGAAGGAATCATCAACAATTTTTTTTTTTTAAAATCTATTATTAACGAATTTTACCACTACATGATCAAAACACAAAGTGAAAAATTTAACGCCCATTTTACTGACAAAATTTACTAATGGATTCATTACTAACGAATATCTCTGTGAATAATACTAGTTTGCCGAAAAATATTATATTTTACCAACATTTTTTTTTCGGTAAAATTTCATTGATGATTCTACGTTTTCTTGTCATGTGTCTTACTACTTTATGTAACAATTACTGTTGTTAATACTAAGTAGGGCCAGCTCAAGGATAAAGCGAGTAAAACACTTGCTTTAAGCCTCCAGCAAAAGAAGGCCTCAAAAAATTATTTCTTTTACTACTAATATTTCTCTATTGAATTAATAATAAAATTATGTTTAAGAAAAAAGGCCTCAACAATTTTTTTTAGTATACCTCTGTTAAATTAATTATAAAATAATGTTTTAGAAAAAGAAAGGCCCCAAAAAATATTTTATTACTAATATAGCTCTATTAAATTAATTATAAGTTTATGTTTGAAATAAAATTTAATTAAATTATTATTGTCTAATAATTTTTATCGGTATTAAAAATGATAATTAATGAGTTAAAACTTTTTTTTAGTAAAATATAATTTTTTTACAAAAAATAGAATGATTAGATATCTTTAATCTCTTATAACCATTATGTATTTTTTTTTTTCATCTCTTTGTGACTTCTCTTGTCTTTCCTTACTTTATTCCCTTCTAAGAGTCACTTTTTTAGGGGTTTTACCATATTACATTCCTTGAATCTCATGTTGTTCGTGTCTATAAATTATATATGTGTTTCTTTTGCAATTTTGTTTTTTTTTTTCGATTTACCATTTTCGAAAGTTTTTTTTTTCATAAATCTTGCTCACTTACTATCGAGTTGAGAAGAACAATATTTTTTTTGAATTATTTTTATTAATGATTAATCTTTATATAAACTCTACAGGTTTGTGAAAAAATTGAGAATTGAGAAGGAGAAAGAGGCTTGAAACTTCAAGATACTACAAGTCTACTATCAAGTTTACTTTCTTAACAACCAAAACCAGATTTTATTGTTTTAATTCATTTGTTTTATATACTTGTCTTTAGTAGTGTTTTATATATTATAATTTTTTATTTTATATAAAATATATAGATATGTCAACTAGAACATTTGAATCAGACTATTCAAAAATTCAAAAGAAGAGAAGAATTGAGGCATTAATTGCATCACAAAAAGGTACTATGAATAAATTTATAAACATAGAAAAGAAAAAATGAATTAGAAAATACAGGTGAGTGCACTTTGAAAGAGAAGTAGTTAGTGATAAGGATAATTTTGATTCTCAAATCAATGACAATGAGGAGGAGATTGAGAGACTAAATAATGATTCTACTTTTGACAAAAATATATATGATCGAAGTCAATGGAAGAATATTGATACAAATTTGAGAGATTTATTGGTAGAAAAAGTTTCTATTAAAATCACTGATATAGATTTTCCTAAGAATATACATTCTAGGCACTTTTCTTCATCAAATTATATTCAAACACTGCCTAATGGAGAGAAATACGAAAGAAGATGGCTAATTTATTCTAGAGATTTAGATAGAGTCTTTTGTTTTTGCTGTAAATTATTTAATGTTGTTTCTTGTACAAGTAAACTAGTTAACGAAGGTAGTAATGATTGGAGAAATCTTAGTAATAAGTTGAAGAGACATGAAATATCATCAAATGAGCATATTACTAAAATGAATGAATGGATTGATTTGGAATTGAGATTGGAAAATAAAATAAAACAATAGACAAATATGTTCAAAGAACAAATAAATAGAGATAGAGAACATTGGAGAAATGTGTTGTTAAGAATTATTGCAGTTGTTAATACTCTTGGTAAAAATGACTTAGCCTTACATGGAAACAATGAAAAGATTTATCAAGAAGCTAATGTAAACTTTTTAAGTCTAATTGAAATGATTGCAGAATTGGACCCAATTATGCAAAAACATATTCGACGAATTAAAGATGATGAAATTCACAACCATTACCTTGGGCATAATATACAGAATGAGTTGATAAATTTGTTAGCAAGTGAAATCAAAACAAAAATTATAAAAAAATTAGGGATGCAAAATATTATTTAATCATACTTGATTGCACCCCAGATATAAGTCATCAAGAGCAAATGTTATGTGTATTACACAGTGTAGTTTAAAAGTAGATGATACAAGTGGAAAAGGTCTTTTTGATGAATTAAAAAAACTTCAACTTGATATTAACGATCTTAGAGACAAGGATATGATAATGGATCTAATATGAAAGGAAAACATCAGGGTGTGTAGAAAAAATTTCTTGATATTAATCCTAGATCATTTTATACTCCGTGTGGTTGTCATATTTTAAACTTAGTACTTTGTGATATGGCTAACTCTTGTCCAAAAACTACATATTTTTTTGGTGTGTTACAACGTATATATGCTTTATTTTCTTCTTCTACAAAAAGGTGGAAAATTTTACAAGACCATATACATAACTTAACTCTTAAATCATTATCACAAACACGTTGGGAAAATCATATTGAAAGTGTGAAAGTGGTAAGATTTTAAACTTCACAAATAAAAGATGCTTTATTTAAATTAGCTGAAGTTAGTGAAGATCCTAAAATAAAAAATGAAGTTGATTGTTTAACAACTTATGAACTAGAAAACTTTGAGTTTTTGTTAGGCAAGAATATTTGGTATGACATTTTATTTGTAGTTAACTCTATTAGTAAGAATTTACAATCAAAATATATGTGCATTGATGAAGCTATTGAACAATTAAAAGGTCTTCTTTCATTTTTTGAAAAGTACAGAGAAAATGAATTTGAAAATGCATTGATTTCTTCCAATGAAATTGCTTTTGAAATGAATTTGATGAAACAACTTGATGAAAATGTTGATAATGAAATTGTAAAATCTCTTCGAGAATCATTTAGAATTGATTACTTTTTGTATATTGTAGATAAAACAATTACCACACTTCAAAGTAGATTTGAACAATTTAAAATATATGAAGATATTTTTGATTTTTTATTTAGTGTTAAAAAATTAAAGTCACTAGATTATACATTTTTGAAAGAAAAATGCTTAAAGCTTGAAAAATCTTTAAAACATGATAATTTGTTGGATATTAATGGATTTAATTTATTTTCAGAATTAAATATCTTAAGAGAAATTATACGTGTGGAAAATGATAAACCAATTGATATTCTTAATTATATAAAAAGAATAGATTCTTTTCCAAATGCATATATAGTTTATACAATAATGTTAACAATTCTCGTGCTAGTTGCTTCAGACGAAAGGAGTTATTCAAAGTTAAAGATAATAAAAACTTATTTAAGATCAACAATGTCCCAAGAAAGATTAAACGGTTAACCCTATTATCTATTGAAAAAAAATGTTAAATGAAATAAATTATAACAATTTAAAAAATAGTTTTGCATCGAAAAAAGCTCAAAAAAATAAATTTTAAATAAAAAATCTCACTTTTAAGTTTGTTTTAGGTCTCCCAATCTCTTGAGCCGTCGTTACTAAGAAGAGATGATCAATGTAAAATATATCTTAAATATAATAACTTCACTGTAATAAATTTTTATGTTAACTAGAAAACTAGGATGTGAAATGCATGAGCTTTTTTAGAGTACTAGATTATCGGATTGTAATATATATATATATATATATATATATATATATATATATATATATATATATATATATATATATATATATAAAAGAAGAAAAATTGTGATATCTTTGTAAAGTTATTGACAATAAGAAATATTACTTAACTTTTCGTCTAAGACTAACACGTCTTTTCAATAATAAATGTAAGAAATGAAATAATTTTAAAAATTTTACATTTATAATTTTTTTTAGTAAAATTTGAAATTTCATAATTTTTAATAATCAAAATAATTTTAATAAATCTTTAAAATCTTAATTTTTGTAAAAAAATCATCTAAATAATATATTTAAACATCAACTATTTCAATTTTCTTTTTAAAAATAAGTTTCTCCCTATATTTTTTCAATCCACACACAAATTACATTGGAGATTATAAATTAAAATGATGATAACATTACAACTTTATAAAGTTTTTATGGATTAAAATTTTAGTCCGCTTTTTAAGTTTTATCTCTCTTTCATACACGAAATTTAAAAATAAGGGAAACTTTTCGTATTAATGAAACTAAAATTAACTTCAAGTAAAGTTGTATATAATCATCTTAAATGCACAAAAAAAAAAACTTGTTTATTACGTTTAATTTTTAAATAGTCTTTCACAAAACAAATTAAAAATGGTTTGGTTACCAAACAATGATAGTTATGTTAAAAATACACTAGATATAGTTTTAACAGTAATTAAACTTAATAATTTTGTTCTGAATAATAATATATAATTGAGTGAGAATGTAATTTTCTTTTATGATTTATTTATTTATTTATTTCCTCATTTCCTTCTTTTGAAGAAACCATTGATTTATATTTATCAGCTCCTTTGATGTCACCTTTATTAGGAAAAAAATATTGAAAGAAGTTTTTCTTAAAATAGTATTTGATAAGTATTGGTGCAAAAGTTTCTTGTTTTGCATTAATTAGGTTCGTTATGTATAGATCAATAATTCATAATTCAATAAATTCATTCATATCTAAGAAATAAAAAACAATTTAAGTGAATGGATTAAATTCTGTGATTAATGATACTTTTCTTCCCCTCAATCTATTACATTTAATTATTAAATTATTAAAAATTGATATAACGCTTTTCTTTTCTTTTGCTGTGAAAGTCCCTTTCTTCCTCTTCTTCTTCCTGTTCTCCATCATTACTTGAAACACCAAATATATATTATATAATATTAAAATAGATTTTTAAATTTTAACAAAATGTTTAAAATGATAATGAAATTAAAAATTATTAACCAATTATTATTGATGGTTTTAATTAATAGGTCATATATGGATGACTTAAATTTATTTAACACATTTCAATTTAATGGATCATAAATGAATTAAGTAATGGATTATTATTTTTCATTAGTTATAATTGAAGTAAAACATTATACAAGTAATTCCATTTACACCAACAAACCCATAAAAGTATTTTCTTTTAAATAATGTTTTTTACCTTCAAATATTCTGATTTATTGTTTTTTAATTTCTATTTTGATACATAGAATGAAATTAGGCCACTGTTCTTAGTAATAAAAGAAGATGCAATTATTTCATATCAGGTAAAAGTGATGGAGTGAAAGAAAGTTTTCACATTACCTTATTATCATTAATAGAAAATGAATTTTAATAATTTTTTATGAATATTAAACATTAAAATTAAATTAAATTTAAATATATTATTTTACTCTAAAATTATCGATAAAGATTTAAAACTATATATATACCTCACATTCAAATACTTAAAGTATAGAATTAGGGGTCAAATTATTATAAAACTTTATCTATTTAAAGTTTGATTAGTGAAAGACTTGTTCTTTTTATTCTGTAGCATAAAAAGGACGATAGCATTTTTTTTTTCTGGCTCTCGAATTACATGAAAGGGAATAATCGGGCCCTAATGAAGTTATGCAACTGACCCATATGCATGTGAAGAAGTTTTATTTTATTTTTTTCTAAATAAAGGTCATTTGTATTTTTTTTGTAAAATAATTTTGAAAATAAATAATAATCATAAATGTTTTTACCTGAAATTCAAACTTTTTGGTGGTGTTCTTAACGAGGTAGAATATTCAACGTTTTAGTGTATGATTGAGTTAATGGATTAAACTAAGGAGCGAACATCGCACTAACCATAAATAATTGCAATTTCTCTAAATAAAAATTTATGTGCGATTAAATTGGAGAAATTAGATTTTTGATCACCCTGGTATGATTGTCACCAAGAAAATGAGTAAGAGTGTGAATTTCATAGAAAGACAATAACAAATATGACAGAACAAAATTCTCTTATTCCCATAAACAGTCTCTTATTTTCTTTATGTATTTCTTGTACTTGAAGTTAGGAGACAATTTTTTTTCTTTTAAAGTTGTTGGTACAATTAGTATTTTTTTAGAATGGTCGTTTATTAGGCTAATCCAATCACAATTCCGTCAAGAAAAGTGTGGTTAAGTGGAAGCTTCAAAAATGCAAAAACAAGATGATAGAAAAGAATTGAAGGCTTACCAAAATCCCGGGTGGTGAAATGGTTTTTAATTTTTCTTTCAAAAGATTTTTTTTCTTTCCTGAAGTTCTTTAAAAGAAGATAAAGTAATAAAAAATTGCACAAAAAAAATTATACAGTTCAAATGATCACACATTAGGAGAGTGGAATAGATGAATGCCATAGAGGAAGTTGAGTGGCATAGGAGAAATTGCCTAGAAAATATTTAGTATGGTAATATTAAACGAATGATATAAGGGAAAGGGACTAGACAAAGTTTGTGGCAACCTTGACAAATGTTAAGCATAAGAACAAAATAGAGGTATAATATGATATAGGTAAGAATTCAGGTTTCAGGCTAAACATTATAGTAGACCATGAAAATAGACGAAATGAGAAAAATATTAGAATGAGCTAAGTGTATAACTAAGCGAAGGGAGTAGACAAGTCTTGCATAGTCAAGTGGAATAGGTGATAAGTCCTAAAATGCTCAGGATAACTGTTATATGTAAGTATTAAAGTATAAGAAAGAAGGCATACAGGTCAGAAGGACAAGCTAAGTATAAACACAGACAAAAGGCATCAGACGAAGTAAGTATAAATGATATGTTAGACGTAGTGTTTGACGAAAGAAAATGTTAATATAAGATGGCCTATTACACACTCCAATAGACAATATGTAGATAAGAAGACTATATGATGGGTGATCAAACAAATTAGTAGATGGTGTGAGTAAAGTATTACACAATAGGCAAGGATGAGTATATCAGACACTCTAGTAGATGTTGTTTGGTTAGGCTTAACAGATGATATGTGGTTACACATATTAGACAATAGCTAGCTTGAGCTACAAACAATACAATGATAAGAAGGTCAAATGATAAATGTGTAAGGAAGGAAGCTTAAATACGTCGAAGAGATAAAGTAGGTAAGTTATAGTAAGCAAGGCATGAGTAAATGAGAGAAAATGTACAGTATGATGTGAAACTTGATTCCTCAGTATTATTATATTATTTCTCTTTTAATTATGTCATAAAAAGTTATAACTGATGTAACATATGTCCAAAATATTACAAAAATGTCAACAACAATTTTAAAGTAAACAATGTAAAATTTTGATGTAAAAACATCAATTTGCACTAGTTCATGCTTCATTTCATAAACCCTATTCTTTTGTCGCCACTATTTCTCTCTTCTCTCTCTTACCTTCTCTTTTGTCGAGTTTCATGTTTGTAAGGTTAGGGAATATTTTAACATCACAACACAAAAGTGTCAAAAATAATTGTTGAACCAATTACAAGTGAAATTTGTTGTAGTAAACACCATAGGAAGCTTAAATTAGGTAAGAGAAGCTAATTATTCTATTGATTTTTTGGGAGATTTATTAATTTCAAAGAAAGTTGTATGCAATGCAAAATTATGTTCATGTTGCTTGCTTATTTTGTAAAACAATTAAGGATCTTTAAGATTTAGGATTCTCACACAATAAAACATAATAGAGCACTAACCTTGATCCACAAGAGATCTTATGAATATGTGTTCTTCAATTTGTAATTTTTTTGTGCTCTTCAACCACCGTTTCTCAATCTATCTCTTTGCCTTTCTTTTCTCTTCTCACACGTTCTTGATGGGTTATTGTGAAAAGAACCTTATAGCTAGAGACAAAACCTCAATCCCTTTTATAAACCAACGTCCATCAAGTTGGCTTTTATTTTATTTTTATTTTATTTTATTATCACTTCCCATAATAATAACCAATAGGTCTTTAAATTTAAATTTTATTAAATCACAACTGAGTCCATCATAATATTTCAAATGAGTCATATAACAAAATTAATTCATCAATTAATTCTAACATTCTCCTACTTGACTCATATGATGTCATAACATTATGTGATTTAATACATAAACATAATATGCATTAAAAGGACTTACATAAATTGGTTCCATCATTATTCAACATTAAAGATACATAAATAATAAGGGTCATTGCGGTCACACATCATTCGGTCAACATGATCCCTTCCATGTACTACTATATCATCCATTTCTCCTAAATATGATCTTAAAACAAGAAGTTCATAATGGGTTCAAACATAATGTATGAAATGACAAACTACTTCGCAATTTTTCATGAAATCGCTCCTCCGGCTAAAAGATACATATAACCAAATGTAGACATTCTTGAATCCACACAGTCGGCAAAGTCTAAATCCATATAACCTATCACCTCAAAGTGATCAGAATTTCTATAAGTAAGCATGTGATTTTTTGTTCCTTGTAGGTATCTTAAAACTTTCTTTACAACTTTCCAATGCTCCAGTCCTAGATTACTTTGGTATCTACCAAGCATACCAACTGCAAAGTTAATATCTGGCCTCATACAAGTTTGAGCATACATCAAACTCCCAACAACAGATGCATAAGGGATATCTTCCATCTGTTTCCATTCCAAATCATTCTTTGGACATTGCATGAGACTAAACTTGTCTCCTTTCTGTATTGGAATGGGAGATGTTGAACATTTATTCATTCTGAATCTCTCTAAAACTTTATTAACATATGTGTTCTGAGACAAACCTAACAATCATTGTGATCTGTCACGAAATATTTTTATTCCTATCACATAGTATGCCTCACCCATATCTTTCATTTCAAAGTTATTAGAGAGAAATCTCTTAGTCTACTTAATAGATCAAGACCATTAGTCGCAAGCAAGATATCATCAACATATAAAATCAGAAATATAAACTTACTCCCACTGACCCTTAGATATATACACCGATCAACAATGTTTTCCTTAAATCCAAAGGACACAATAATATCATTGAACTTAAGATACCATTGTCGAGAAGCTTGCTTAAGTCCATATATTGATCTCTTAAGTTTACACACCATGTATTCCTTTCTTTCTTCAGAACCCCACCGATTGGTCCATACAAACATCCTGTTCTAAATCCCCATTCAGAAAAGCACTTTTAACATCAATTTGATGCAACTCAAGATCATAATGAGCTATTAATGCCATAATAATTCCAAAAGAATCTTTCTCAGAAATAGGCGAAAATGTTTCCTTATATTTAATGCCATATTTTTGAATAAAATCTTTGACAACAAGTCGGACCTTGTAACATTTGATATTGTCATGAGAGTCACGCTTAGTCTTAAAGACTCATTTACACTCAACTCTCTTGCATCCTTCTGGCAATTCCAAAAGGTCTCATACGTCATTATGTGCCATTGATTTAAGCTCATATTTCATGGCTTCTAACCACTTATCAGAATTATCACCATTAATGGCTTCTGAAAATGAAACTGGATCATTATCAATACTTAAGTCATTTTCTGACTCTTGTAGATAAACCACATAGTCATTCAAAATAGCAGACTTTCTGTCTCTATGAGATCTTCTTAATACTATTTCTTGTGGTTGTTCTACTATCGATTCATTGTTAACCTCAGGATCATTAATTTGTTGTTCTTCTTGATTGTTATGAGTTTCTACAACATGTAGAACAACAACTCTTGATAAAGAAGTACTAGCTACAAGAACTTGTACTCTAACTTCCTTAATATCCACATTTCGTGAAGCTTCACTCCTACTAGTTTCACCATTCTCAATGAACCGAACATTTCCAATTTCAACGATTCTTGTACTATGGGTAGGACAGTAAAACATATACTCTTTTGATTTTTCTGGATAACCAATGAAATATCCACTGATTGTTCTTTTATCTAGTTTATTTTCTTGCAGATTTTATATTCTTACTTTTGCGTGACAACCCCAAACGTGTAGGTGTCTCAAACTGGGTTTCCTACTCATTCACAACTCAAAAGGAGTCTTTTGAACAACTTTACTAGGAACCATGTTCAACAAATACATGACAGTCTTTAAAGCATACATCCACAATGATACAGGTAAACATGAATTACTTAACATACTTCTAACCATATCCATTAATGTTCGATTACGCCTTTCTGATACACCATTTTGTTGTGGTGTGCTTGGCATTGTGTATTGAGCACAAATATCATGTTTCTTTTGATCTCCTGGCAAGCGTACCAAAAATTAATTGTAGTATAATGATTTGAAGTAGGAGTGTCGAACCCCCGAGGAACAAATTTAGTGAATATATATACAGCACGAGGTCTCGCTTAGGCTACTGAATCTCGCTTGGGCGAGATAAAGTACTTCATGCTGAAGAGAGGGTCTCGCTTGGGCGACCACATTCTCGTTTGGGTGAGAAATGCAAAAACATCTGGGCTTCTTCACGAACTCTCGCTTAGGCGAGAGCAGACTCGCTTGGACGAGAATGGCGACAAGTGTCTCGCTTAAGCGAGATGACATTAGCTTAGGCGAGCATGTTCTGGCTTGAGCGAAACACCTTTGATTTGAGCGACTTGTTGCACACATTCTTCCTTTTCTTCTCTATTTCTTGATTTCTCCTTCACTCTTCTTGAGTTCTTTCCTCCTTTTATTCTACTTTACTTGAAATTTACACAAAACAGGGATCAAGTGATTTCTTTTCAATAAAAACTTGGAAACATGTGACTAAAGCTCATTTTACTTAAATTAGGGGAATCAAAATCAAATGAACACAAGTTAAAAGCATAAGTGCTAGACTTTTCTATGAATCTTTACTGAATTTTGGCACTTATCAGTTTGTCAAGGTACTTAGTGTACGACCTAGGGTGTTGTCCACTTTCATCATATCTTCCATAATATTCATCATATCTATCAAACCTTACGATTTTCACCTTTTTGTCTAATTGTCTTTCCACTTCATTTATATAAACTTCTAAGGATCTTTAAGATTTAGGATTCTCACACAATAAAACATAATAGAGCACTAACCTTGATCCATAAGAGATCCTGTAAATATGCATTCTTCAATTTGTAATTTTTGTATGTTCTTCAACCACCGTTTCCCAATCTATCTATTTGTCTTTCTTTTATCTTTTCACACGTTCTTGATGGGTTATTGTGAAAAGAACCTTGTGGCTAGAGACAGAACCCCAATCCATTTTATAAACCAACGTCCATCAAGTTAGTTTTCATTTATTTTATTTTATTTTATTATCACTTCCCATAATAATAACCAATAGGTCTTTAAATTTAAATTTTATTAAATCACAATTGGACCCATCATAATATTTCAAATGAGTCACATAAAATTAATTGATATTTGATAAAAAATATTATTTTTGATGTGCAATGAGTGTGTAGTTACTGTATTTGTGTTCATGTATTGTCGAATTATTTAAGCCTGGGATGAATGGATATAACTTAATCCATTGTTTTCAAGTATATTTCCATACAAAAAGGTATGTTATAACCTTAACTATGACAACTAAATCTAGCAGTTAAAAGTTGGAGAAAACATGTTTATAAATCATATCAAAATTATTTTGAAAACCTTTTGAAAAAAACAAGTAGATCCTTTGATATAGATCCGTCTGAGATTTAGAATGAGTGTAAGGTATTTGTGTTAAAGTTTCTTAAGAACACTCTAAGAATATTCTCATTGGACATTAAGATAGCCAAATGATTATCTAGATGTGAAGGTGCATTTTAAGGGTATAAGGTTACTTAACAATGCGTATTTTAATAATTTAAACGGAAACGATTATTATAGTGGGTATGAAGACGGGACAGATATGTATATCCTCATCTTATACTTAATTGAAAAAGTTAAGTATTCCTCCATACACATATCCGATCAATGCAGAGACTTAATTGAAAAAGTTAAATATTCCTCCATACACATATCCGATCAATGCAGAGATTCCCTGTCAAAACTGGGACGAGTTCGAATAATTCAAATTTATTTAACATCTCTAATATCTAATAATCTCTAATATCATTTTAATTAAATAATTACTAAACTCTATCATGGTTTACTTATAATATTTATTTAACGTCATTTATTTATTTTCTTAATTATTAACATTTTCTTAGTTATTATAATTTTTCAGCGTCATGCAGGTTTGTTCAATTTTCTTTTTATATTTTGTTCATATGTTTTTTTAACCAAAAATCAAACCAAGCTACACTACAAACATACCTAACTGAGAATAATGAGCAAAAATGTGGTTATCTTATACGTTGTTGTAATAAAACAATATATTAGAAATATAATTAAATTATTAAAACTTATTTTTACTAATTAATTTGTTAATAATAATTTATTCATAAGATATCAAATTATATTATCATGAATATATTAAATATGGGTAGGTAAAATGTGTTTATAAGTACTTCATAACTATAATTAAGTTATTCCTTTTTAATATTTATCTATAAGTACTTATAATTTCTAAAAACAAATAAACACCAAATAAAAAAAAAAAACATCCCGTGAATGCTGAAGACAAAAATGCATATATAGAAACATAAATATATAGTGGTCATTAAACTTACTCTTATTGATATAATTTGCGTCTAATAAGTTGATCTACTAAGAGTTATATGCTTTCATAAAGTACAATGTAATTAATACAGAGTAAAATTTCATTATAACATTTATTATGATAAACTCAGCTATCAACTACAGTAATTCATATAACTAATTATGAATAATTGGTAGAACGTTGAATAATCAACAGGCAAATATATATAGAAATGACTGTGTTTCTGGATATCTTGAACCCGTTCTTCAAACCATTTAATCCTTAAACTTGAAGGTTTCATTCCATATTTTGCAAGCTGAAGCTATTGCCATATACATTCTATATTTCCCTCCTTCTTAGCAAATGTAATGAACTAAATCTTCTTCTTTCGACCATAGTTTTAAATTGTGATCGTAGTTTTATCACATTTTTTACAGAGTTGATTATGACAAAAAATACCATTTGAATAAACAATGCATTAGAGTTAGAATGTAGCACTAAAACGCGTTTATGAATAAAAAATCACATAAAATAATCTAATTTGAAAATGAAGTTGAGAGAGAGGCCTTTATAAAAAAATTTCAAAGAAAGAAAGCATAAATGAAGTTAGAAATTATAATAATTTAGAAGGATGGGGCCTTCGATCTCTATACACTTGCTGTGAAGACAGGGAATCCATGGAATGGATGTGTGTGAGGGATGTCTTTATCTGATGGACTTAATATATGTATTTTTATATAATACCTGTGAGTTTCATTCCTTTTCTCTTTCCAAACTTCATATCAAATTGCAGATCTTGTTAACCAATAAATTACACTATAATTAATTTGTATAAAATACTACCACATGTACACAAACTAATCGAGAAATAGATAGATTTTAATATTATGCTCTTATATTAAAAAATAAATTTTAAGTTTAAATCAATCTTTCGATCTAAATCAGTCTGTAAAATAAATTTTGTATCCAAATATATACATAAAATCGTTTGAGATATTCGTTATGTATAAGTTATGATAACATTTAGTATTTATCAAGATGAGGTTTGCTTTGTTTATATATATATATATATATATATATATATATATATATATATATATATATATATATATATATATATATATATAAAATATATTTTTGATCTTTTAATTTTCACTGAATTTTAGAATTAATTTATTTTAAAATTTTGGACTAATTTAGTCCTTCATTTTTTCGAAATACGTAAATTTAGTTCTTTTAATCAAATTTTATTAAGTTTATTTGATGTTTCGTGCACATTTCAGGATTGTATTTAAGCTGTTTATAATGTGACACATTTAAGTTAAATATTATTATGAAACACGCTTGAAATGTCAAATAAACTTAACAAAATTTGATTAAAATGACTAAATTCACATATTTCGAAAGATGAAAAACTAAATTAATCCAAAGTTTTAAAATAAACTAATTCCAAAATTTACTAAAAGTTAAAGAAAACATATTTAATCCTGTATAATTTAGTTGTATTTATAATGAATGGAAGATCTGTTTTAATAAGTGTAGATGTGTTTTTCTTTTTTCTTGATATAAATATTTTGTAAGAATTAAATTAGGAATTATCACATGGGGTTTGAATGTCTGTGAACGTGGGGTACTGGGTGACTGGGGGAATTGATCATAGGATACCGAAATGAGGATGAGGAAACAAATAATATATAGATTGGAAGGGAAATTCCGAATGCAAGATGCCAAAAGCAGTTGAGTTGTCTCATATTTTTATAACATCACACATTACGTTTTCCCCAAATTATTATAAATTCAATTATTATGCTCATTTTCCTTTCTTTAATTCCATCAAAATTCAAAAACACCCTGCTTTTCACTTCCTCAATACAATATTGTCAAAACCCTGGCCCCCACACCTTCTATTATCTAATTAATCCATCACTAATTCTTCCTTTGATCGCTATTCTTCACCTAATTCTCTTCCTCACCAATTCCACTACCTACATGACGATGCAATCTCAATCACTTCCCAGTTAAAACTTCTTTTTTTTTTCAAGTTTTTCTTTCTGCTATTGTTGGAAGTCCCACGTCGATTAAAGGTGGACCAATTCATAATATATAAGTGAGTGCAATCCTCATCTTACAAGTCAGTTTTGGAGGATTGAGTTAGACTTAAGGCCCACTTCTAACACCTATTCGACTAGAAGTGGACCAATTTATAATATATAAGTGGGTGCAATCCTCATCTTACAAGTCAATTTGGAAGGATTGAGTTAGACTTAAGGCTCACTTCTAACACCTATTTCATAATTATATATGGTTATGAGTTCTACCCCTCTAAAAAAAAAAAAACTGTAATTGTTGCATGAATTTTGATAGCGGAAACCATAAGCCTTCCTTTAACCAAGATGAAAAAGAAAAAACTGTAGGAGAGGAAGTTGGAGGAGTGCTCCATCCTTAAGCATTAAGTAGCATAGACCAAATGAGGTAATAGCTTAGAAATCTAACTAAGGGTGGGTGTTGGATATGATGGCCCCAAAGGGATTTTTTCCAATCTAAACACTATGTTTTTAACAAGCTACACCTATATGGGATCTTATTCTTCCAATATGCTCATGGATTCAAAAGGGGTATGAATAACATAGGATGGTCCTCCTATTATGAAACTGCATAATTAAATAGGTAGAAGACGTAAAGCTTCACACCTTCACCTTATTCACCTTCTTCACCTTCTTCACCTTCATCTAACCCTTTTCAAGTGAAAGTCAACTAGTCTATGCTTATATATGGACCATCATGATGCGTGTACACACACTCTAAACAACCATTTGCACAAGAAAATGAGCATGCTTTTCTGATTCAGTCGGTGCCCTCTATATGGAATACTAATCCTCATATTAACCTCAGTAGTTGTGGTTTAGTTGAGGTGCAAATATAAAAGGCTAATATTGTTACTTCTGATGGCAATATTTGTTCCCACACCAGACATGTAGGGTTGTTGGAAATAGACAGAAGAAGTTATGACGAGGAATCGGAAAAATATATGATTTTCAAACCTCTCAGTCTTCTTTAATCACGTGGACTACATATGGTATAGAGCAGGAGCATGCCCAATGTTACATATGTAACCTGCAGATTATTGCCTTCCTTAAATACTCATTGCTCATCTAAAGCAGAAAAAAAGAGTAATAAATATTAATTCTGCAACTGTCTATGCATGTGCTTCTAATGCATTTTGGTACGACACAGTTCTAGATGCCTTTCTCTCTTCCTTTTCTTTGTTCCCAGAAAAGTTGAAGCTGTCATAATTGTTATATGCAGTGGAATTAGAAATGGGGTATCTCTTTATTTTTGAATTCGATGATCAATTGCAAGAATTTTATCCAACAAAAGAAAGAGATTGTTAAATCATTGTCTTGGCTCGGTCATCATCAAGTAATTATCTCATTAATTATGCTAGTGTGACTGTAAGGTGAGGTGTCTCTGTCACTCAAGTAATCCTCAGATCTGCCCTTAAGTTTGCGTTTGGTTAGGAATATTACTTGTACAATTTTTTTTTTATTTCTTTCCCTATATAATTTATATTCCACAACCCATAATTATTAAGTGTAGATTAGATCAGCTATTGTTCCACAAGTTTATTATTTATCCAAAAATACCACTGTATTAATATCACATCTTTTACCTAATATCTGCCACACCGTTTATGTAAATGTGAAAATCTCATTTTACTAAAAATCTTTATATCCATTGATAAACATGAATTCACTTATTATGAGGAGAATTTTGTGTGGGGTCGTTTTCCGAAGAACACACAACAGTTGACGTTTTTGTTCACAGAACAAAACATGATTTATTGTGAAAGAAACAAGTCTAACAGCTTTTGGAACGGAGAAAAGAGGAAATAACAGGGTTCATGTCACCAAAGTTTGGTGATCACATCAGGAATACTGGTGCGAGGAAGAAGCTGAGGTTTGTGAGGTAACATCGTGGTCGTGATGAGCAAACAATAGGATCACATTCCCAGACATGTTTCGTGGCATCCTAACGTAAATGTACGCGTATACACGTACATACGTACGTCAACTTCAACCTTCAACAAGTAACAACATCCATCTAGCGTAGTAGTCTAGTCTTAGCCATAAACCCTTCTCATGAAACATAATGCACAAGTTTTCATCACTCGCACTTTTTGGAATTGGACGGTGCATCAAGGGTCCCCCACGGTCTAATCTCTGGGTCCCACATCGTTTGTCTGACAGAGACAGAGGTATCACGGACGGTCCTATCACCTTGCATTGGAAAAAGAGAACCCTTCCCCTCAGGCCCACTATATTGTATACTGGACCCCACATATGAACTTAATATCTTCTTCATATGAAAAATAAACAATTTTTTTTCTTCTTATTTCTCAGCATATCAGTGTCTGTGAGTGAATGTGAATGTGAATGTGAATGTGAATGGATCTCTCTCTGACCCTGAAGTCTGATCTGATTTAATCTCTCGCATGCTAAAAAAGAGTGGTCTTCAGGGCTGTAATTATGGCTTAATCATTCCACACCTGATAAAGCATCTAATAAAGGTAAAACACTTTTTTTTCTGAGACCCTCCTCGCTGGTTCTCAAGAAGCGCAGCATTATTTTTTTAACCTTGATTTCCTATAACTACTGCAAGCAAGCACAACGATACAAGCAGTCAAACACACAACCCTTGCAACTATATCTATTAGTCTACTGCTACTAGTAGTGGTTGTAGTTGTTGTACTATTTACCTCTCTCTCTCTCTCGAGATGTTCATCAGAATATATATAGTATAATTTTATTCATTTCAACCAAAAGTTACTAGTACTTACTTGGAATGCCTTTTCAAAAATATTTTCGGCTTTTAAAGCAAACAATTGGAGTTTGTGCTCACATATATGTGTGCCATAGCGCTACAAACACACAACCCTCCTATTTCTTCATATTCAAATCTCTGGTTTACTAGGCAAAAAGGCAAAACAAACCTCCCTCAAACACAAGACACAAAACGATTGTGCGTGTGGTTTGTGTCTGTTTTTATGTGTCCCTCTGTGTGTGACTGTGAAAGAGAGAGAGAGAGAGAGAGAGAGAGAGAGCGTGTGTGTAATGTCCCTGTGGTGGCCCATCTAAACATATGGCTCACCGTCTTTGAGGATACAAGTAAATAAGATGAGAAATAGACTAGTCTCAAGACCAAAGACAGCAAGAGAGAGAGAGAGAGAGAGAGAGAGAGAGAGAGAGTGAGTGAGTGAGTGAGACTGAGAGATAAGATAGAGGTGGAGTGTTATCTACAACCATCTTATGGTTTATATGGGCTTTTGGTTTTATCTTCAGAGAAACGAAATCAAACAAACGAGAAACCAGATCACCAGCAGTTGGAAGTTCATGCTTTGCATTAGTATATAGTTTCTTTTTCAGGCTTTAAATATTTTTGGTTTGATTCAAGTTTTCGTTTATGGCCTTTTCTTGTCTTTTGGCAGAACGATATATATAAAGCCATCCACTCTCTTTAAAGAATTTGGGTACCCTCCAAAAGAATTTATGTTCGTTTCTTGGCTTTAGCTACTCCAAAACCATTGTTTTCTTCTTTGTACTGTCTGAAACCTTTGAAACTTCGCTGTTTGCTTCTGCTCACTGCTTACCCACCCATTCCAATATACCCCAAATCCCCATTTCCCCCTTTTTTCTAATATGCAAATGATGCCCGGTGACCCCTTTTCCCTATCCACTTCCATCGGAGCCTTCACTCAAGAGCAAAACACAAACCCTAACCCTAAACCTAACCCCCCTCCCAAGAAGAAGAGAAACCTTCCAGGAACACCAGGTCTTCACCGTCAACTTCATCTTCATCTTCATCTTCATCTTCATCCTCCTTCATCAATCAAAGCACTTCAAATAACGCCGTCATGCACTTTCATCTTTTTAGCTCATTTTTTTCTTCCAAATTTTTCATGTTACAGATCCAGATGCCGAGGTCATTGCTCTCTCGCCGAAGACCCTCATGGCCACGAACCGATTCATATGCGAAATATGCAACAAAGGGTTCCAGAGAGACCAAAACCTTCAGCTTCACAGAAGGGGTCACAACCTTCCATGGAAGCTACGACAAAGGTCCAACAAAGAGGTAAGGAAGAAGGTGTATATCTGCCCCGAACAATCCTGCGTCCACCACGACCCTGCAAGAGCGCTCGGCGACCTCACCGGCATCAAAAAGCACTTCAGCAGAAAGCACGGCGAGAAGAAGTGGAAGTGTGAGAAATGCTCCAAGAAATACGCAGTCCAATCAGATTGGAAAGCCCACACCAAGACCTGCGGCACTAGAGAATACAAATGCGACTGTGGCACCCTCTTCTCCAGGTGATTTAATTAATATATATGTTTCTGTTGCAATGAAATAAATGCGTGCTTATGATTATGCAGTACTATATTTATGTAACAAGTCCGATGTTTTTTCATTGGTCGCGGAGTTTCAAATTTAATGCTTCCTAAATTGATGTATATTTTGGAGGAGATGTTGAGACGAGGTAGTTAATGGGGTTCCATTGGATTTTGAACAGAAAGGACAGCTTCATTACCCACAGAGCATTTTGCGATGCCTTGGCAGAAGAGAGTGCGAGACTCACCTCAGTCACCTCAACAAATCTAAATTTCAAGAGCGAAGAGGGTGGTAATGTGATGAACTCGCAGGGTGGTTTGGGAGGGCATGGACTAATTGCAGCAGCAGCAGCAGCACAAAGTCTTCAAAACGTTTCTGGCATTCCACAATTCGGGCCACATGGTTTTCGGTTGGATTTTAATGGAATGGAACAACCAAGGCCTAGCTTGTCGCTGTGGTTGAACCAGGGGAATCCCCAGATGAATAATAATAATAATAATGGTAATGTTAACGGCAACAATAATGGTCCCGATGTGGGGCCCAATTACATGTCGTCATGTTCTTCCTCAGGTTTGCCTGATATTGTGCAAATGGCTCAGGCTAATGGTTTGATGGGTTCTACATCGATGGTGTCTAATTTTGGGGTGCCTGCGGGTTCTAATTCTACCAGTGCAAATCTTTCTCTGTCGTCACTTCCTATTGGAAAAAGAGGGGAAGCAGGTGGAACTGTAGTGGACTTGGCGTCTATTTATAACTCTGAGGGTCCAAACAAGAATTCAAAGCCTGCTTCACCTATGTCAGCCACTGCGCTTCTTCAGAAAGCAGCGCAGATGGGTTCCACCAGAAGCACCAACCCTTCCATTTTCAGTGGTAGTTTCGGTGTGATGAACTCACCTTCCTCGCAAACTACCAGTCTCAATAATAACAACAACGCCGCTGCAGCCATCATGCTGCCAAGTAATACCACTGCTGCACCTGATTTCACCTCATTGACGCATTCACCAAACACTTTTGACCAACTCGTGATGCAAACCAATGCGCAGCTGCAAAGTGAGCCTGTCAAGTTAAAGCTTCGTTCAAGCGCCGCGGAGCACAATTTGACAAGGGATTTTCTCGGAGTCAGCGGAGGAGGAGGAGGAGGAGGAGGAGGAGGTGGTGGTGGTGGACCTCAGTTCCTACCCCAAGAACTTGCAAAGTTTGCTTCCATGGGGTCGCCTATGGGGTTGAGCCATTTCACCAGCAACCAATGAACTCGTCTGGTTTCTGAGCCTGTAAAAGAACATCAAACCGAGAAGTGTGAGAGCTTGATCGTGTTGTAGTGTGTGGGGACCCACTTCTTGAACGAAAAGAAAAGAGAATATCGAATGCCACGAGTCATGCATGTTCTCCCTATTGTTATATTGTTGTTTTATCTTCTGTCTTAACCATGTTATCGTTTTTGGCTTCTCTTCCTTGAGAGAAACGAAGGGAGGCATAAAATAATGAAAGAAATTCTTAGTAAAACGCAGAAAACTAGCAGTTACACATATGACTATTGTTTATGTTAATTGCAAAATAGAAGAAAGAAAAAGAAGAAGCAAGGATGATTAAGATTTTGATTCCTTTGGGTTTTTGACAAGAACAATAATAATTGAGTGATGAGTCATGTGATGAGTGATGAGAAAGGTTTTGGTAGATATGAAGTGCAGCCAAGACAGTACTTGTAACGTAGCGAGAATCTAGGTGACAGAGTAGGTTTCCGGTAGACCCTGATAACAATGACAAAGTGAAGTGCAGGGTTAAACAGTGAAATTTGCTTTGGTGTGGCTAAGTGGCTAAGTGGTGGTGGTGATTAGAATGAGAGATGAATGGTCAAAGTTGTTTGACCAGCAATGTGTGTGTGTGTGTGTGGAATATGGATTGACATTTCATTGCATGACAGATCGTGGTTGCTGTACAGTAACTGTAAAGTAGGTCCTTGACTGCTTCCAATTTGGATCTGTGTCCGAAAACGATGCAACCTTGGTTTGTGCAAAACCAAGAATTTTTCATGCTTTAACTGAACCATAATGTGTTGTGTAGTATTACACACCCCGGCATCACTAACGGAGTAATAAATTCTCTTGTCTCTGTCCCCAATTCTGTTCGATCAAAACCACTCAATTCACTCCATTCTTAATTGCTGCTGCACAACACAACTCAACTCATTCATTTATTACAAACAAAATAGTGTGCTTCATGATTTAATCACTAGTATTACAACTTTGATTTCTGCTTTGGAAATGTTTAAAAATTGAACAACTTTAAGTAGTACTTATATTAAGGGCATTGTTTATAATTTAAGAGAATCTTGTTTATATCAATACATTTGATATGTGTTATTAAACGATATATTTACTTGCATGAGAAATAATTGAAAAAAAAAAGTCTTTATTATTTCTTATAATTAAGAAATGAAAAGAAGAAACCAAATAGAATATTTTGTTTTTGCTAGATTGTTATCTTTCTTTTGAGTTGAATGTAGGCAATAGGGTTATTTTTTTTCATTGTAAAAGTATCCAAACAATTAAATGATAACTTATTTTCATCAAGAAAAGGGCTAGCAACACCTTTATTATTGATTAAAAAAGTATTGAATAAGATAAAAGACTTATAAGATTTATCATTTTTCAATCAAGTTTAAGAATGCATGTGTTGGGTGCATTTTTCTCTCATTAATCACTTTGGACTTTCTCTGTGGAAGTATATTATGATTTTATCACAAAGAAAGGGACCATGAATTTATGGTAGGCATGCGCTTAAATAAAAAGGACAATGAAAAAGAAAGAAAGTGAAAGAAATGAAAAAAAAAAAACAGAAAGTGGGATGATTTTTCAGGGAACGTTTGCTCAACTTTTGTTTTTATTCAAAGTAATCTTCTTATTCATTAAAAAGAGTTCATATTTTTTTCTATCATTAATTTAATGTCATTTTGAACATGATATAGTGGTATAATGTAAATAACACGTGACATAGTCTAATGTTGTTGGGTTATCCAACATTGGTTTAGAGAATTACAACATGAGAATCTAACTCTTCATGGTTGAGTTATCCAAATTGGATACTAACTCTTCATTGTCAAGTATCATTTACATTATCATATTGCCATTCTAAATGACATGTTAGTATAACGACTATATTAACTCTTTTTAACAAATATGAGTACTACATAAGTAAAATAAATAAATAAACAAAGGATCACATTGAATCATTCTGACAAATATTAACACTAAAAGTATTAATTTTCCATCAAATATGTTTAATAAATATCTAAATCTTAACATCACAAGAAAAATTTTAAATAATAACCAATTTTAGTAACAAAAAAATATGTTTAGAGAGACAAATTTCCTAATTAGAGATCAATTTTGTGAGAACCTAGAAAATAGTATTTTAAGAGTGATAGTGTTTTAAAATAATGAGATACTATTATTGTAATAATATAACGCATAATTATAAATAGAATTTTCATAAAGGGATCTCATTACTTAAAAATATTTCATCTCTCTAAAACCCTCTTTCTTGGAGCTCTTTCATCTCTCTAAGTTTCCTGACCCTGTAATAATCTCTTTGAAGATCGAAGATCGCCTGTGTGATCCTCACAGTGAGATCTTCAAGTTCATCCGATCAGTTTCTCAAATTGAGTAAGTTGACTTTTAGCTCATCTTTTGTATTTTATGATCATCTTGCAAGCATCTCTCTTTAAGGTCGCATATAAATATGTTGTCTTATGTTTGATTCTCTATTGATCAAGGATCATAAGGATATGATGATCTGATCATTTTGTGGTGTATCTGTGTGTAGATAGAGTACCTTGTGGCTTAGGGAAAGTCTTGGTGTTATTAGAGCCAGTGTCCAACTTTACTCAGGTAAGGGAAGCAAATTAGACTTTGTTTGTCTCGTGTGAATGTTGAATTGGTGTGAATTTCTTATATTTGATGGTGGAATTTGACTGTAGCATGATATATGTAGAAATTTAGTGTTAATTGTTATGTTTACGGTTAGATTGAATATGTGTAATTGATAATGGGTTTAGATTCCTTCATAGTGGTGTTTTATGTAAATGGAACTCTGGTATGACTTAGGTAAGTTGTAAATTCTTAAGCTAAGGTGTACTTGGACTCAAAAATGCACAATTTTGCAGAATTGGAATTCGCACGATTATGTAGAATTTTGTTCTACAGAATTATGCAAACTCATTGGACGAGCGAGGACTCATTGGGCGAGTTATGCATCAGGGGTTCATTGATTTGAAAGTCATTGGGCGAGCATAACTCGCTAGGCAAATTAAAGAGGAATATTTTCCCTGGAGTCCCAATGGTAAATTTGTTGGACGAACAATCTCGTCGCTGGTCGAAAGTGTAATCTTCGCCCAGCGAGAATATGTGCTCGTTGAACGAGTTGGTCAAAGCTTAAGTAAGACTTTGCTGATTTATTATAGATTTTTTTTTATATAGAGATAAATGTTATTGATATCTAAAATAATTATGTGTTTGTGAGCATGTAACATTGGCTAATTGAAAGAATTTCAAGGAAAACTCTTTTTGAGAGTGTTTTAGTGTATGTCTTGATATAGGGGATGTCTTGATAGGAAGGTATTTTGAACACTAATAATCATTCACACTCATATAGAGTGGAATGGATTATGTGGTCAGAGTGACAAAAGATTATAATCTTGGGATGTATTTGGGCTTAAGGCATAATGGGATTAACCTTATATGTGGTTGGGTGAGGACTCTTTTTGTCTAAACAGAATTTAGAAACCATCACAGGTGCATACTTCCTTATAATTCTATATCAAGTGCATCATCCGGATAATTAAGTCTAAAGTCAATTAAGTTGTATAAATTGATATAGTTGTGTGACTTATGCTTCATTGGTATGTTGCTTATTTGTGATACATTTTTTTACGAAAATGTTTTAATATACTAGCTTACCCTTCTCTTGGTTGTTGTGTTGGTTTTCTTGGTTTTTTTTTTTTTTTTTGCAATGATCATTAAATGATGTGAGCATAGGAGCCTAGAGGTGTGGAGACTAGAGTGATGGATGGTAAGGAGCAAACATAGTAGTATAGGATTATAGATGTATTATGGTGTTTTTGATGTATTCCTTTATAAAACTTTTCATAGTTACTTCCTTGGGATAATTGTATAAGTATTTTATTATCATTGACTATCTGTTTTGTGTTATCAGAATATCTAATATTTTATTTAGTAGTTTATGTTACAAATTTATTTGGTAGTCAAACATTAATTCGTAGCTAATGTTAGTGACCAATTAGATACCAATTCATAATACAAACTATTAGTTATCGATTTAGAGATAAATTATAATTTTTTGAAACTATTTTAGTTACCAATAATTTTTAGTTTATAAATTAGTATTTAAATTGGTCACTATAGTGACTAATTATTTTTTATCATTAAAATTATTCAAAGATTATTTTTTAGTGTAAATATTTCTCAGTTGTATTCTATCTAATAAAAGCAATAAGAAAACTATTAAAATTTCTTTTATATATATATATATATATGAATAGTAAAATTAATGTAACCAAATGCATTTTTTAAATACACCATACTTATAATATTCCTATAAATATCCTTTTTGGTTGGAACAAAATGGATTCCAATAAATTATTATATTTTACAAAGACAGATTCAACTAAGTTTGATGTGATCTGTTTCTCCCTAGTCACAAGTTAGAACAGAAAGAAAACCAAAATTCTAAAGACACATTTATTGGTATTTACATTCATTTATGAACCTCAAAAAATTTCAAAGCACACCTTCAAACCTTCCAAAACTGAAGTGGCAATTAAAGGCAGTGTACTAAGTCTATCCCTAGCCATTTTGTTTTTGTGGGTTTTGACTTGTGTTTTTGTAGCTATTGTAAAAGTAACAGTAAATAGCTTTTTGTTTTTTAAACTTCACCTTAATCTTTGAAAATATAACCAAACAGGATAACATGTTTGGGAAGCCAACATGGAACATAAGAACCACAAAATCAACGATATTCCTCTAAGAACAGAGCCAAAAATAAAAAATAGGAAACAGTAATGCTTTCCTTTCTATTTTTTGGGACAATTTCTTTAGGGATATGGGTCCTCAGAATTTTTTTGGTAGATGAAGAGATTGCATGCATGATTGATGTTAATAATTTTTTTTTTAAATAACTATATTTTATTTGAAAGTAGGTTATAAAAAAATAATTTTTGGGGAAATATTGCCCAATGGGCAATTGGTTGAGTTAATATAGAATGAGTGTAGGCCATAGGTAGCGAGGAGACAGAAAAAGCATTGTTGAAAAATACACAAAAAGAGAGATGATGGGTTAAATAAAAGGCAGTTCCCTAATAAGATTTCCACTTTTTATTGGTATTTGTCATCACCAGCTTTTTGAGACCTCACTCGGCCCTAGCAATCTCTTTCTCTTTCTCTTTCAAGTTTTTAGCAACTTTGTTTCCTAACAATCATACTTTCACCCCATTTTTTTCTTTCTTTTATAGAGCCTTCGGTGTATTGACTTTATATTCTACACCCTACAATATATCATTTTGTGTTCTCCATGCTTTGCTTTTCAAAAAAACTTTAGTCTAACTAAAAGTTGAAGATCAAAAGAGGTCCTATTGCCTTTATGCTATGCCTTTATTCAACAAGAGTTTGGCACAAACAAAAATAATGGCTATCTTCATATCCTTCCTGTATCTCGAGAGTTGTGAGAAAAGTACATATTATTTATAGGTTAAAAATATTTTGAATTGTATAATTTAAAAATTTATTTTAGATTTTACGATTCAAAATTTAAAAAATATTTTGGATATTATAATATAAAAGTGTATTACAAAGTTGTACTCTGTCAAGTCTTCTGGGTTCTTCTCAGTAGCGGAACTTGACCAAAAATTTTAAGGGGGCCAAATTATATTTATTATATATAAATTATTTTTTTTAATTAAAAATAATAATTTCTTTTAATTAAAAAAAATTAATTTTTTTATATCATTTTTTATTCAAAATAAGCACTCATGACAATAAAATTCAAACAATATAACAATAATATATATGAAAGAGTAACGTAAAGTTTATCATCAACAATAATATATATAAAAAAAAAACAAAAGTTACCTTTAGTCAGATGCATTTGATATGGACTCCATTTTAGATAAGTCCTTCATACCTCATCAATTTGATTTGGTGGGTATTGCCAAATTTGAAGACGCTTCCCTGCATCACATTCTAAAGTATTTTCAAATTCATTATATGTAACTTTAGGAACATTAGAGAGTTGTTTTTCGTTTTCTTCAATATTTGGATTCTCATGAAGTTTCTCAATTTTAAATGATGTAGATGCATTTTTTTTATCTTCATCACAAGTCTTCCTCAATATTTTAAGAAAATTAATAACTTCTAAATGATTAGCTTCCCTTACCTTAGAATAGATTCCTAATCTTGTTCTTCCCTTACACAACTTCAAAGCCTAAAATAGCTCTATCTACACAAAGAAGAGTTTGATTAACAATTAAAGCATGATTTTATGATCTCTAACAGATAGAGATATGTCTAGAGAGTAGAAAAGTCACATACAAGAGGGAAACATATTGCTTCAAAAACAAAGAGGAAAAGATGACTTACTCAAAAGAAGAAATTGTTCGATCCAAAATGTTCCTTAACCCGTCAATTTTGTCGTAGTGCAATTTGATTTTGAAAATAATAAGGAATTGATGGTGAAAATCGAAATGAAAATAACACGAGAGAAAGATATGGAAGCATATAAGAGAGAAACCAAATAAAAAAGTATAAAAATTATAATAGAGAAAAAGATGTAATTTTTAAATTTTAAAAAAGATTTTCCAAACTAAATTAATATAAATAAGGTAATAATAAAGTAATAATATATAAATAAAGTAATAATATATAAATAAAGTAGTAATATATAAATATATTTTTTTAAATATATAAAAAATAAAATAAAATAAAATGAATTAATATAAATAAAATAATAATTTATAAATATTATTTTTTAAATATATAGAAAAAAAAGTAAAAAAAATGGTTGGGGGAGCCGTGGCTCCCCCTGTCACAACGTTCTTCCGCCGTTGGTTCTTCTAGTATTCGGTCTCCAGCTTAATCGTCCTCCAACTCCAACAGATCTCGTTCAAAGCATAAGGGGTGAGTGCGTGTAAAAGACACTTCAATACTTAAGTTAACATTAGTTATGTCAAGGAATCTCAGAGTAATAATTGCATAATAAATATATAGAATAGCATATTATTTATATTGTTTTACATGTTGGTCCCATAAGAACGGCTTTTTAGCCCAAAATACTTTTTTAATAACTCGTGAGTCCATTCAAAGTAGGTGAATTTACCCAAAAGCCCTTGTTGTCTTCAGTTCTCGATTTTCAGTTTCCTGATGAAAGGTGTTGGTTTAGGGGTCGACAGTAGGACTATAACTGAGTACTGGTGGAACATCAACTCATAACAAGCAGCCATATAGAGGACTATGGTCGGGTAATGGTGGTACATCAACTCATTGTAACCGGCCATGAAGGGGGTTGTGACCAAATATTGGTGGGGGTTGTGACCAAATATTGGTGGTACATCCAGCTCATAACAAGTGGTCATTTGAGAGAGTATGGTTGGGTACTAGTGGTAGAGAGGGTTATGATCGGGTATGAGTGATACACAAAGTATATAATTTAAAAATTAGACAATTTTAAACGTATTTTAAATTATATAATTTAAAACATGTGTATGAATTGTGTAGTTTTAAAATTGATAAAATCTATAGTATGTTTTTAAATTATAGTACGTTTTTTAATTTCATAATCTCAAAATTCATTTTCAATGGTGTAATTTAAAATATATTTTTAAATTAAAAATTTTGAAAATGCATTTGTTATTATGAAGTACGGAAATATTCTTCATTACATAATTTAAAAATATATTTCAAATTATGTAATCCAAAAATGTAGTATAGAATACATAATTTAAAAATAAATTTGAAATTATACAATATAAAAGTACGGAAACACACTTCAAATAATTATATAATCTAAAATATATTTTTAATTAAGCAATTTAGTAATACGAAATACATTTCCAAACCTCAGAATATGGTTTTGAATTTTATAGTCCAAAAATATAATGCAGGAAGATTTTAAACCTTTCCAACGTCCCATGAAAGTGCAAGAAATCATGAGATGCAAAATGTAATTTCGAAAACCATGCTTTCCATTGGCCCAATTATATCAAGTGTTCCAAAATCTATTCCTTCAGTGGGCTTGCTTCAATTATAATCCAAATATTAACTAACCACCAACTTCAACAAACGCATTCGATAGGGGCAATTACTTCCTCAAATTTCTTCTGCACCACACAATATAAGAAAAAAAAAATACTCAAATTAACTGAATAATATAAGGAAATATTATTCTAGAAATTCTGAAATTTTTTTTTTGAAAATTCTGTTCAAAAATTAATAATTCGAAAATTATTTTCCAAGACTGAAATGGTCATTTTTTTTTAAATGCGGAGGTGCAGGAAGCAATTGCCTTCAAGAGGTTGTGATCTATTGTTGTTAACAAGAGAAGTAGGGATGGCAACGGGGCGGGGCGGGGACGGGTTTCACTATCCCATACCCATCCCCGTAAAAAAAATTCATCCCCATCCCCATACCCAAACCCAACGGGTATCAAACTTTTGTCTCATCCTCATCCCCACCGGGTAACGGGTATAATCTTGTACCCATACCCGTACCCGTTTACTCACTACTTTAATATTAATTTTAACTAATTTTTATAAAATAATAAAAATTACGGTAAAGGAAACATAAGATTATCAAATATTCAATATTAGGAGTATGGTTGTTTCTTTGATATCAAATACTTTGAAATAAATTATAATTGTTTACATTCTAGATTAGAATACCAAATAAAATTTAATGAGAACACAAACATTTATTAAATTTGCAAACATTAATGAAACCTAGTTGATAAACTTTAAAAATATTTTTTAAAAAAACTATAAAAGGAACAAATATTTTTAAAAAAATATAAAAGGAAAAAAATATTTAAATTAAAATATATTTTAAATGTTTGTTTACTTCAATTTTTTAAATTATAATGAATCTATATTTTATACGCTAATAAAAGTTATAATACATTAGTTGATCAAAATGATGCAAAGAACAAATAAGAAACATAATAATTAAATTTTAACATTATCTTTTGAACCACAATATATGTTGGATGGTGGTAAAAAAATATTCATGGCAATTACATTAAATTTTTATATTATAGTAAATAAAAATTATTTATACAATTATATTGAAAAAATTAAAGTATGATTGTAATGAGTTAAAAAATAAAAAATAATTAGATAAAATTTATCAAAATAGTATTCTACATGATGAAAATAAACAAAAAATAAAAATATTAAGAAATTATCAAATGTGTGTCTTATAAACAATTTGGAGACTATTGGAAGTAATCACACAAAAAGAAACAAATATATAATTAAGGGTATGATAAGATGAAAAATATTTTAGAGATCTAAGAAAACTTTTCAAATATCAACATATATACTCAATGGTTGATAAAGAAATGACGCAAAGAACAAATAATAAACATAATAAAATTTTATCATAGATCTTGTATATTTTAAACTCTAATATATGTTGGATGGTAATAAAAAATATTCATGACAATTACATTAATTTTTTATATTGTAGTAAATAAAAATTATTTATACAATTATAGTGAAAAACTTAAAGTATGATTGTAATGAGTTAGAAAATAAAAAATAATTAGATAAAATTTATCGAAATAGTATTCTACATGATGAAAATAAACAAAAAAAAATATTAAAAAATTAACAAATGTGTGTCTTATAAACAATTTGGATACTATTGGAAGGAATCACACAAAAGAAAACAAATATATAATTAAGGGTATGATAAGATGAAAAATATCTTAAAGATCAAGAAAACTTTTCAAATATCAACATATATACTCAATGGTTGATAAAAAAAAATGACGCAAAGAACAAATAATAAACATAATAAAATTTTATCATAGATATTGTATATTTTAAACTCCAATATATGTTGGATGATGATAAAAAAATATTCATGACAATTACATTAAATTTTTATATTGTAGTAAACAAAAATTATTTATACAATTATAGTGAAAAAATTAAAGTATGATTGTAATGAGTTAGAAAATAAAAAATAATTAGATAAAAATTATCGAAATAGTATTCTACATGATGAAAATAAACAAAAATAAAAATATTAAAAAATTAACAAATGTGTGTCTTATAAACAATTTGGAGACTATTGGAAAGAATTGCACAAAGAAAAAACAAATGTATAATTTAGGGTATGATAAGACGAAAAATATCTTAGAGATCTAAGAAAACTTTTCAAATATCAACATATATACTCAATGGTTGAAAAATAACAAAAATTGTTTTAGCGAAATAAAAGAGTTATTGAAATGAAATAAAAATTAATAATAATAAGAAAAGATTTTTTTATATTACCAAGTAAATGAAATGTTTATGCTATTAAACACTTAAATTAAGAGTATTAAACATTCTCATGTGAAAGGAAAATATACAATAAATAAAAATATTAAAAAATAATAGAAATATTCAAATGTCAGACATAATTTTTTTTTAATTGACATACATCATTTTAACATAATTACATAAAAATTATGATAAGATAAAAAATATATTGGAGATAAGAATGAGTTTCATGACAAACCAAATATTTAGAAGAAATAAAAAATAAAAAGAATATATAGGGTTACTTAATTAATTGTGAATATTTTAATAATTTAAATGATTATAGAAATATGGCGGGGACGGGTATTATGGCGGGGATATATTCATCCCCATCCCCATACCCATACCCAATTGAAAAAATCGGGGATTCCCCATACCCATACCCAGTCAATGCGGGGATTCCCCGTCAAAACGGGGACGGGTTCGGACAATACCCACGGGGACGGGTTTATTTGCCATCTCTAAAGAGAAGGAGTATTCTCTACTGTTCCGATCTTGGGTTTGTAATTTCAGGATTGTTATTTTCTTAGCTTTGACTTACCTTGTGTGATATAATATTGTTGAATCCTTTTTATCCACAAATATTAGGTATTCATATGTTAATTTTTGTTCATAGAAAACTCAGCCACAACTTTCATGTATATGGAGCCCCTAGATTCAATTCACCATCCATTTCACTCTTCAGTGTTCTCAAATACGATTGCTTACATGCTGATGCCTCTATTTATTTGAAATATGGCATGAGTCAAATTACACTACTTTTAATTTAAAATTTCAAAACATTCAATTTAAGGATTTTTTTTATATGTATTTAAGTTTATCATCTCTATCTAACTTAAGACTTATACTCACACTCGAATTATTACAAATTCAGATATATCTCGTTTCTTCCATAAAAGCATTTGATAGAAGGAATAGAAGTGGCACTTCCACAAAACATGCCCACTCTCTCGTGATGTGCCACCCAATTAAAAGTTCATTTTTCAACCATTTCACGTATTGCCTTTCAATTCATATTAAAAGAATGTAGCACCACTTCCTTTCACCCACGTTCATGAAAAGGACTCCATTTCCCTTACAATCTACACATTTTAAATTTCACAATTATGTTAATCTTGTTTGGCAAATAAACATGCTAGTTCCTGAAAATACTCTGTAATTTAGTTTTTATTTAGTTCTCAAATATGTAAATATGTTTTACTTTACAACTTAACCACACATTTGTCTCTAAACTTCATAGTTTAATCATGTTAAACTGATTCAAATACAAATTTGTGTCAGATTGGTTCTTAGTATTATATCAGTAATAACATGGTCTCATATAATAACAAGATATTATCAGGAATTTTATAAAGATTTTGTTCTTTCAAAGACTACGGTATCATTGGTTTCTCACTTTTAAGAACCAAAATGATAATTTGCGTACATTTGGTTTGTCTTTTTGCTGTTGTCTGTCAAATCTACAACAACATTGCAGCAAAAAGAATGGCTACGAATTCAGTAAAAGATGAGAGTATTTTTGTCACTTTCTGGGGATTCTATGGAAGTCTAAATCATATACTGTATAAATTGGAATGTGAAACTTCAACCATTATTGTAGCACAAAATCAACCATTCTTCAACTTTGCATCAAGCAATTATTGTACAAGTATTGCTGTGTTTTTATGAGAGATGGAACAATGGATGCCAATCATGCCATACATGATACATGTCTATTCCTGTATGTATCATGGCATCAGAAAACAAAAACAAGAGTCCAGCGTGTCCAAACTTGTCTATACAATATGCACATTATATACAACCAGATACTTTCAGCGAATAGCTTAAACATATTTTTGGTCCTGAAAATACAACCTCTGTTGTTCCAAAAGTAAACACTGTTTCATTGATTTTTTTTTGTTTAAAAAATGTGCTTTTAATACTTGATGGAGCTTGTAAGGGAGTAGAAACGTATTACTCGTATTAAATATAGTGACCAAAAATAATTAAAATTTAAATGGAGATTAAAATAGAAAAAAGGTCATATTTTAGAGACCAAAATATGTTTAAGCCAATATTCTGTCTCAACTCCTCTGTTGAGGAGACTCTCCCAGATTGCTCTCAGTTTGTTCAGAAGCAGTCTGAACTTGACGAGCAACTGTAGAAGATTGATCTGGTGGCACTGCATCTTGGGAACCTTGCTGTTGATTTGACTGAGCAAGGGATCTCCTCCTCCACTTTAAAATCTCCATAAGAATAGAAGCTCCACACATTACAACTCCAAAGCCAGTGAGTGTAGCTAGTAGGATAGCAAGAACAGCTTGCATATGAATCTGCCATCTCAAATGTATGAAAATACATCACATTAGAAATATTTTTAATATGCAAATTTTAATTAGTGTTCTATCATTAAAACTGAAGGCTAACATGTTGAAATTATAAACATTTGGCTCACTGATCATGGCTCTAACAAATTTTGGTCACTACAATTCTTTTTTATAACATGATTTTTATTTGAATGCATATGTAAAAAATAGCATAACACAAAAATGTCCTGTAACTATGGTTTCAAAAGGAATTTCTTACCAATGAAAAGAAAAGATGCCCAGCAAGAACCACCAGACAAAACTGAACAGTTGCATAAATCCAAACATGATTTCTCCTCACTAAGAAAATTTTGGAGGAATTAGTTCTATACTATATAATAACAAAGGAGGAGTTCAAGTACACAGAGTTGTCTAAAAGTAGAAAAAGCTCTACCCATTGTTGTTGCTGTCATGCTTGCAAGAAGACCCAATATACAAGAAAATGGGAGAGACATGGCAATAGAACCGGATCCCATATTAGACACCTGTCCATTGATAACATCAGGAATTTACATTGGCTAAAGGGAATATATTATCTAACAGTAGTTGAACTTACAAGAAGCTGCTCCAGAAAACAAAAGTAAGCCAGCATGTTGATAACAACAAGAACGGGAGCATCCTGCCAAACCCTATAAAAAATTTGCGTTATGTTGGAAAACATACTGAAAGAAAGCCAGAGAAAGGGCTAAAAGAAGTTAAGCTTCCTCTAAATCACGAGAAAGTTATGATACCACTAAAATTGATGTCAAGTTATGATGATACCTATAATGAGAAGCGTCTGACCCCAGTATGTTATGGGCCTGACCGTTTTGAACTCGTAAAAGAGTGACAGGTAGATTCTGAACCTCTTCCTTGCACACATCACATGTTCTATTACCTTTAATGGTAAACCATTTGACTGCACACTCTTTGTGTGCCAATGAAAGCTCACCTTTGCAGCTACACTCCAATTTAAAAGTATCAGCACCTTCTCCAAGTTCAACCATACAAATTCTACAAACAGCTTCTTCTTCCGGAATATCTTCACCACCATCCTCATTGTGAACTGAAACAAAATACTCTAGTAAATAAAATTGCCATCGAAGGAACTTAATCTAGAGGTTCAAGCCAAGAACGGATTTCTTTGGATTTGGAAATTAGCAACATTGTCAAAGCCACCACTTAGCCCTGGAAAATAAGTTTGTGCAGCCAAAGAGAACATATAGCAACTCAGAATTCAGAAAGAACACAATATATGTGTATGCGTATGCATATGAATATGTGTATGCATGTATGTATATGATAATACATAGGTATATATAATATATATACACACACATACATACATACACACACATGTAACTGGAAAGGTTAAGACAGCTGAAGCAGGAGATTGAGTAGGATGACAATGGAAACATGTAACAGTTCCTAACAGTTGAGTCAGCAAAATAACTTCAGTTTATAAATCTATTTTGTAGAATAACCAAACCCAAAATATTAAGTGTCATATACACAAAGCAGATTGTATTTTGCATTTAAATCAGTGATTCAAAGATACTAAATAATAAAACAGAAATGCTAGCAATACAGTCTATCACTGGGGGAATTTTGTGAGTCCCACCGAACACATAGGCCTGCTCTCTTTCTGGTGGGATCCACATGAAATTTAACAAATAATATAGTAGTTTTGTAAATAAAATGTTGTTAGCCCTTCTCATCTTTGAAATACTTGGAACTGAGACAGCCATTTGCAGTTGTCAGTTGATAGTTATAATGAGTATAACAAACAAACATCTCTCCATCTCCGTCTGGCATATAGTTTAGTTTAATCGAGATTCGTAACACATTGTTGAGGATTCTAAGGTTAACATATCTTTCATAAAGCAATTTTGAAAAGAAATGTTACCAGTATCATGAATTGGAGATGTCATAGGTGTTGCGGCGATTTTATCATCCACTCGTAATGTGGTCGGAACTATACGAAACATACCAGGTACGGGTGAGCTACCTTCTTTGTTAAGCATAGGTACTGAACGAGAACGATGAATTGGTAATTTCATTTCAATCTCCTGTAAAATGAAGTAAAAAACAGACATAATCATGTAAGTGAGGACCAAATTATCAGAGATAAAAAATGTCCTATGATGATTTGGAACATAATGTAGAATTTTTATTTTATAGCTTTAACATATCAAACTGTAGTGTTGCAGACTTCAGAGTAACATGAAGGAGATATGTAGCACTGATGAACACGTAGTCAATTGAAGGGGATGTAGCACTGATAAACACTTTAAAAGATACATCTTTTGAAGAAAGCTACATAGTCAATTGGATTGTATGATTTATGTTAATTTGATCCAAGTGACACCGATACTAATAATGAAGATTTTTAGGCGTTGCTTCGTCAATCATGATTTCTTCACTAAACGACTATAGGAAGCAAAACAAATCAGCTCAGTCAACTGTAGCACAAGAAAAATGAAACGAAACCATCATTCAAAATGTTAATTAAAAGAGTAGCACGTGTTACTGCTTATTGCTGTGCGTGAAAAATCTGTGAGGTGTACAAATAGGTTTAATGGATACTAAATATTTTTTTATGATGATGCCAAGATATAAGTGACAGATTCAAATATAAGGGTTAGTTGAATAAATCTGAAATACCATGTTAAACAAAATTGAAAGGATAACTTAAAGCAAAACCATCCGGAAAGAACAATCTTTAATGATGCACGCTAACATCTGTTTGGCATTTTCAAGTTTAGTCCATTGAACAACAAAGAAGAAAACTGACAGTTTAGAGTAAACACACATACAATCATGTCAGAAAACCTGGTTTCATGAAAACAAAGCATCACTACAAATATCCAAGGAAGAACGGGTTCTTTTCACAATTATTTTGACCATTTATTTTTTCAATATGCTAATTACCTATATAAAATAATTACAATGTAACATGTTGCGTTAATTGTCAAGCTACTCACAACTGTTTCTGCATAAGCCATGTTCCCGCCATGTACAGACCCAGGATTTGAATGAGCAATTGGGGTTACGGGTAAAGATGACGTTTTCTTCCCTCTAGGAGTGACAAGAGATAATGTCCTTGAAAGAAAAGGCCTTTTTGGTGCCACTGTTGCTGATCCTCCAAGTGCTAGGAAAGCAGCCTTTTCAATCTCCGAACTTGTGTTACGAAATTTAAAACTGAGTTTAGGAAGAAAGGCTTTAATATTTGATCTACTTTTTGATGAAGAGGGACCTGGGGATTCTTTGCTTCTTGGGTAAACAGGACTTGGGCAAGGGGAAAAAATCACTCTTCTTGGAGGTGGAGTTAGAGGCATGTTTATCCTCACATAATCTTCTTTCTGTTCCTCCTGAGATACTGCAGGTATATCCACGATCAGGTTTTGCCTTGTCCCATGTTGATCTCTTGGAAATTCCTCTGTTATTTCAGATGATGCTGGACCCTGTGTACAAACAAGCAGAAGAAAACTTTAGTAAGAGTAGAAAAGGAAAAGATTTCCTCATTGAGCTGCAATGTAATAAACCGTAGTGATACACAAATATATCAGAAATTTAGCCGGAGGATAGTTTAGTTAAAAGCCGGGTTTCAATTTAACTAATTTTCAAACAATATCATGGTGTTGAAAATTTTTCCCTTCTTAGAAGGAAGTGCTTAAGCATATGGTGCATTAGTTAGCATAGGGGAGATACAGAGAAGAATGAAATCAAAGTAAACTGAATTCTTATAATCTTAATACTTGATTAACTTTACAAGAGGGCTTTGTAAGACCAACGACCATACAATTCATCAAACAATTGGCATTCATGAAAAAGTGTAGCAGCTTTCACAAATCTGAAAAGATGAACAAATCATAGTAGTCACAAGAACTATACTACTTGAAATTCCACATTGCATAAATCCGGAGACAAAGATCCAGAAAGAAAATTCGAGGATCATACAATTTTCAGTGTCAAAGATCTGCCCCCAATTTGTAAGAAATAATTCATTTTTGAGCAGGAAAATACAAGTTACTCAATTGAATAGCTTGAAACATATGAGCATGTTAACAAAAATTATGAAGGGCAACATAGCTTGTAGTATCTTGTCTGCTGTATTCAAAATTCAAATTCAAAGCTTATTTTAAAGCTCTAAAGACTAAATTTTCAAAACCAAATTTTCAACCTTTACCTGAACCCAAATGCCCCTCTCTTCAATAAATTCATATTTCAGCTTTACGTGTACAACACACAAGTATGTTGGCTTACCAACAACAACTAAAGATAAAAAGACTGCAAAACCAATTGGCCATGCATGAACAGCCTCAACCTATGACCAATGATAGATAAACAAAAGGCAAGAACGTATATTAAGGCAGAAACAGAACACCCACAACCACAACCTTCAATTGAAGTCAAGAAAACAAACAGAAAAGGTTAGTACAAAGCAAGAAAAGAATAGAAACATGAGAACAAGTGAAGGAAGGACCTTTTGAATTGGGGTATCAGTTCTACTTCCAGTGGTGCCATGGCCTTGGTTATTTTTGTGGTTGGAAGAGTCTGTAGCTTCAGTTGCCATGTTCAGTGGGGAACCCACCAAACCAAAGAGACAAAAAAACAACACAGGTTTGTGCAGAACAGTTGAAATTGAAACAAATGTTGGTTTTGCAGGAAAGATAGGTGAAACCTTCCCTGGATCATGGAAGAAGAAAATTGGCAGAAGAAAAGCTCAGAGAGAATATAGTAAAGAGTGGAGAAGAGAAGCACCATGGAGCCAGGTTGTGGTGTAAGCTTGAAGCAGACATGTTTCATATTTTCCCAATTTAATACATAATACATGTCATACATATTATAATACAAAAAACAATCATTTTATCATGTTTTATTTATTCATTTATTTATTACTTACTTGATCATGTTATTTCACATTAAAAATTATTTTCTATTTTTGATTATTTTTATCTTTCATCTTAAGGTGATCAGATATCATTTTCATAATATATGGACGGCTAAAACATTATTTTTATTATTTTTTTTGTTTGAAGTTCGAAGTCAAATAAGAAACACTTTTTTGTTGTTGGAACAAATAGAAAATAGATTAATAGAGTTCTTCGCTTATTAACATTAATTATACATATTAAGATTTTAACAAAACAAACCAACCCCAACATTTTTTAAGTGTATTGGTCACTGTCTTCTATTTTATTTTATTTTAATATTATACCCAGCTACATTCCAACAAGAAATGTAACCTCCCAACATTGTTTTTAGAGGAGGAAGAATATAATTTTGTATATATTTGAGAAGTTAATTTTTTCGATTCTCAGTTCTGAGATATTTTTTTATTACCGAGAGTGAGTAATATGTAAATTGTAAAACGATTTTTTCCGTATTTTGTATAATTTACCTAATAATTTAATATTGGTATTCATAAAAATTGATACTATTATTGAGTACGTTCTATTCTATAGGTGTATTTTTGTTTTGATTAACCGTTAGAGGAAGCCAAATTCTAATAATAATAAAAATAATAATATTAATAATAATAAAATATGAATGGTAGTTTTAAAGTGGAAAACTAAAAAGTCAATGTGGTGATGGTGCTGTTTTATTATCTGTGGTCGAAGAGAAGCATACCACATATATTCACTCAAGTGGAGACATTTTAATTAGTGCAAGTAGACTTACCGCAATAACAACATCATAACAATACTTTTTAGAAATCTTATGCTACTCCTATTTAATATTATATCCTTAAAACATTAAATATATTTATTTTTAACTAATATTTACTTTATAAAATTCTTAAAATTTGATGAAATGTGGTTCAACATTCTAAAATATTCTAAAACTTAATAAAAAATAATTTTACTAAACATATTCGGTAAATTTTGTACTTGAAGGTTTTTTCGTTTTAAACTTTGCAATTATTTGAAGTATATATATATATATATATATATATATATATATATATATATATATATATATATATATATATATATATATGAATTTGCTAATTATAAACTTGATTTATTTGCAAAGAAATAATTTTTTTTAAAATATACTTCCTGTAAGGCCCATTAATTTCTGGTCCCTTTTTTCTGCCCTACAGCAGTTGGGTCTAGAGGCTGACCCATTGGATAAATACCAAATTCGTGTTGTCCTAATCCACATTTGTCTAATTTTCATAAACAGACATAAAACTGTGCCGTCACACTCCACTGCCGTAAGGAGCTCTGCTAGGGTTACGTTTTCCCGATCGAACAGCGCTCAACTCCGTTTCCATATCCTACGTAAGTCTCCTTCCAACCTCGCTCATAGTTCTGTTACAGTTTCACTGGATAACCCATTTTTCCCCCTGTCTCTCGTCTTTTTTCCAGCACTTAGAGTCGCTCTTGGTATTGCCGTTCACCGCTGTTTAAGATTGAGGTCTCGTGCTAGTCTTTTCCCAGGTAAGGGAAGCTAGGACCTTCTGTTATTTTTGTTTTCCGCTGTTTTGGACGTCTTTTCGGGTTTGTATGGGTTGATGGGTGCTGTGTCCGTTTTGGGTCGATTTAAAACATGTTTTGGATTGTGGTCTTGACTGCTGTATGGGAAAACAGTGGTGAGTACTGGTTTTCTAGCCCAAGCGAGCTAGTCTCGCCTAGGCAAGATTATCAAGGGCTCGCCCAGTCTTTTATTGCGCGATATGTCGCCTAGGCGACGCGCGTTCTTTTTGATCGAGGAATGCTCTCGCCTAGGCGAGAAGGGACTCGCCTGAGCGAGACCTCGCAGGATTCTCTGTTCCCCTCGTCGCACCCTCGCCTAGGCGAGATGGGACTCGCCTGAGCGGGAGGGTCCTCTCGCCTGAGCGAACCTTGTTGGTTTGAGCAAGGCAGCGAGCGAGTTTGATGTTGTTGTTGAATGGCTCACTGATGTGTGGCTTACTTGCATGATCTAAAATGCTTTACTAAAGGGGTTACTTGATGATGGCATGATTAATATATGAGTTTGAGATGGAGATGATATGTTATTTTATTATGTATGAATTGAAAGGCATGAGTTGCATGATTTGTTGCTTATGCATGATATTAATGTTATGAAAGTTCTTGATTGGTGGGTGAGGCATGTATAAAGTATGAGTAGGGCATAATTCCAAGACTCTCGTAGTGAGAGATCTTGGTGGCGCCTCATCTGCTGGACGTAATTCCACGGACCCTCTTAAGGGGAGTCCCTGGTGGTGCCTCGACAAAAGGACGTAATTCCACGGGGGTCGTGGTGGTGCCTCAGGGCCAGGGCGTAATTCCACGAAGGCCACGTGGTGGTGCCTCCTGTAAGGGTATAATTCCACGAAGGCCTCGCGGTGACGCCTCATTTCTAGGACATAATTCCACTGTCACGTGGTGGTGCCTCATTAAGCGTATCCGGATAGTCAAGTCTTGGAGTCTCATATATTTTGATAGCTTTGGTATGATGCTTGTTATTTATGCTTGGCGTGGAAATTTCTTGTGAACTGTTATAAAATGAGATTCCTTTACACTAGCTTACCCTTTGTTTGCTTGTATGTTGTGCGTGGTTTTCTCTATTGCGATGATCATCAACCTTGTTGATGTGAGCAGATGTGAGAACCCCTAACAGTGGTAATGTTGATAGGGATGCTGCAACTTGATGGTTTGGACAGGGTCGAACCCATTGTGGGGCCCACTACTGAAAGATTTTATATTATTTATACTCTTATTGTTGAACAAGGCCTCGCGCTTTTATTTGTTTTCTTTCCGTACTTTTCTAGTTGGGCCATATGGGGCCCCTTTTGTTGTAATCTGGGTATGGCCAATGTATCGTATACTTTCATACCTAATGAAGTTTCATTTATCGAGGTTATTCAGTTTTTGGGACGTTACCCTTCCGCTATAATTACATTTTTTTAAACATACTTAAGATATAACTATTAACTTGTTTCTTGTGACTAACAAGTGGTTATAAATAACTTATGTATTTGAGATTTGTTATGTACGTATAAATTAATAAAGGTTTAATTAAATTTTAAGTATTTCATAAATTTAGATATTTTAATTGAAGTTTTTTTTAATGGTTGGAATTGTCTCTTTCTTTTTTTAGTTTTTAATTTATTGATCCACTTGTTTATTTTTTTTTAATCCTTTTCAATTTGTTGATTAAGTCATTCTTAAAAGAAAAAAATGAGTAGATCAGTAACTTAGAAAGGATAAGAAAAAAAAAAATTATTTGAGTTGGAGACAAAGACAACAAAATTCAAACACAAATATACATAAATAAATAAAATTAATAAAACCGAGACTTTTAAGAGAAAATCAATTGAAAATAACCTAAATTATAAAACCTTTAAAACTTAAGTAAATCATTAATAAAAGTGTTTGAGGTTGCTAACTTGTATTAGTCCATGGTTCTAAAGAAGTAACTAACTAAGATATAATTATCATTTTTTTTGTTTGTCTTTTTAAATATAATATATATTTATTGCTTACTTACTCTTCCTGAAAAGAAAACTATTAGATATAAAGTTAATTAATCTTATATATATATATACATATATATATATATATATATATATATATATATATATAGTTTTTTCTAAATTTAATTAATGTCTTTTAATTGATTTTTTTTCCAAAATTAATCATTAGATTTAAAGTCATTTTCACATAAAGTATACACACAAAAGTTTATATTAATCTAAAATTATTGATCCTTCATTTATATCGATCAATTAACATGATATATTTTTATAAAAATATACTAAAATATAAATCATTTAATCACCATAATATTATTGTTTGATATTACATTAAAGTTTGATGTTAGTTTACTTTGAGCTTTTGTTTGTTAGGTTAGTCAATTAATTTTTCATAGTGTTAGGTCATTACAAGAAAATTTCGTTTTGGTAGTATTTTTTTTGTATAAATTAAGTATGTTTTTAATCTTGAACTTTGATTTTAAATTGAATTTCGTTTCTATATAAAATTTTGATATATTTTGGTTTTATAATTTTAAAAATGAATGGATATAGTCTTTTTAACCAATTAAGTTAATTTTTTTTATGAGTCAAATGTATTTCCTAGCGGATATTAATGCATTGGAAATCTTCCTTATCTCAAACGTTTTTGGTCCCCTAAAAATGAATGATACAAATTCCATACTCAATAATGTTTGTAAGCATTATTAATCTTTCTTGTATCAAGTGTTATCGGTCACGGATCTTCAGTCAATATTTTTGGGTGTCAAAATTTTGGTTGAATTACTCTTTTGATTCATTTTTTTGTCCAAAAATGGCAAATTGCTCCTCTAGTTTTTTTAAGCTTCAATTTGGTCCCGATTTTTTAAGAATTTACGTACTTTGATCTTTTTCGTTAAATTCTATAACAAATTGTAGAAAAAATGCCACGAAATATTAAAAATTCTAGCAGTGAAAAAACATGATTTGAAGGAGTGACACTCTCAAACATATGAGGTTATTCTACATAGGCTTCTTCTTCAATTAAACCACTCAAAAATGTGTCTTTTACATTTATTTGATATATCTTCATTTTATTAAAGTTAGCAAATTGAAAGTAAAATTCGTATTGAATTTATTTTAGACTATAGCATAAGTTTCAACATAGTTTATACCTTAACCTTTGGCCATAAGTATAACTTTGTTCATCCAAATCTTACCTTTTTCATTGAGCTTGTTCTTAAAGACCCGTTTAACTCCTACCAATGACTTGTCTTTTGGTGTACAAAGAAGCTTTCATATATCATTTATTTAGAATTAGTCCAATTATTCTTGTATAGCACCATCTCTCGTCATCTAATGCTTTGTTAACATTTTTCAATTTTATGTTGGAGATGGAATGATGATCTTCTTCTTGTACCTTATGTGGGATCACTTATGATTACTTATGTTGGATGATACTTTATCATGTGTGAGTTTCATTTAATTAGTTCTCTTTGGTGCTCATAGACATTTTTGGTTGATCTTTTCGCACTTTCTTATCTCATGTGTTATTCAATGAATTCATATAGCAAAAGATTCATCAAATTCAAATAATTACACATCAGGCTTATAATTATTAAACTTTTCATGTTTTGTTTGGTGTTCAAGATAAAAAATTTGTAATAAAAAAGGATGGAAATAATATATGTTAACATAATTCATAAGGAGTCATTCCAATTGATGGTCTAAAATAAATTACATTTTGCAAATAACATACAATATTTACTACTTCAACTCAAAAGTGATAAGAAGTAGTGTGGATGAAGATTCATTTTTTCCCTCCATAACACCATTTTATTGACGTGTTTTTAGAATTGAAAAATTATGGTTGATACCATGGTTTTCAAAAGAAAAAATTGAAAGTTTTTATTTTAAATTCTCATCCATGATGGCTTCTTATTGAAACAACAAATAATCCTTCTTTGTTTTTAACATATTTGCTGAATTTATAAAAAGACTTTCAAAGACACATCCTTGAAGGTTAAGAAAAAATTTCACCCTTGTTCATATAATATAAGTATATACTATGATTAGACCATTATCTTTTACCATTGATAAACATAATTCTTATCGAACTCAATAAAACCAAGTATAACAACTTTATAAGTCTTTGTGTGAAAATCTTATTTGTACTTTTGAAGAAATTTTTAACTTATTTGCCTTTTACATGCGCTTCATGGAGAAGTGATTTTGAAAAATATGATTGGAGAAACTCTTACAAGATTGTGCTTTTGCAATTTTGAGATTAACCTCAAGCTTATATGACTTCACGTTTTATGTCAAATCTAATTATCTTCTTTGATAGACATATGGCACGAGACCTTTTGAATTGATATTTCATCTAATTCAATCTTGTATAAATTACCTTTTTGTTGGAAATAAATATCATAATCTTATCATACAGTACAAGAAAATCATTAAATAGTAATCAATTTTAGAGACCAAAATAATTAGTCAATATTGACTAAGTTAGATATCACTTTATAAACTAAAAATTATCGGTATCTAAGACAATTTTTATTATGAATAAAATCTTATCATTGGTTTGTAAATTAAAGTCTAAATTGGTCTCTAACATTAGTTACAAAAGTTTAACCACTTGTTATTATTGATTCTAATATTATTCTCCAATTTTAAATTAGAGACCAAGGTTTAGCTACCAAGGTATGTGAATTTCCTTGATGTTTTTTTTTTAAAGTATTACAAATGTCAATATATTTATAAATATCCTACTAAAATACTTACAAGTCAATATTATTTAATATAAAAATTGCAAATTTATAATGAAAAACCAAATTAGTATATTTATTAAATATTAAATAACAAAAAGACTAATTTTTTTATAAATACAAATTTTAGCTTGTGTTTATTTTTTAAGATGGATTTGGAGAGTAGATTTTAATGGATTTGAGGGGAAAGAGGGATCAAAATGAGGTCTATGGATTAAGAAAAAGATTATGAGAAATGGAGAGGAATAAGAGGAAAACTTATGAAATAATTGGGTGATGTCATGGATTTGATATAATAAAAAAATGTTTTATTTGATAAAATTGGATGACCATCATTTTACCCTTGTTCATACAAGTAATTTAAAATAAAAGGTAATTGTGTAAATCATGTTAAAATGAAATGTGAGTTATTATTTAACATAAAAAAAAGTTAAAATTGATGATTTTATATTGAGATAAAATAGGATGGTTAAAATTTGAGTTAAAATAAATTGGTAGAAATTTAGTTGAAATAAATTATGGGTAATTAATTTAAAATAAATTAAGTGATAGTTTCTATATCTGGTTGTTGTTGTTATTATTATTATTATTGGTGATCCTTCCATGCCAATAGTCCATATTGCTCATGAGTCGATGTCCAAGGAACTTTAAATAAATTTTCTCCCTTCACCCTCTAGGGTACTTTTTAAGAACCAAACTATAACGGAGCACATGCTCTAAAATGGACAATATCTCGGATGAGGGGTGATTGACTCTAACGATGTCACTTAACGGACTTGGGATTGAAACATTGGCGCCCACCATGGGGTAAGAAACAATGTTCTAGAAGAATATTCAATTCTCTTAAGCCCTCCATTTGGGATGAACCCTTACTCCCCTTACATCTTGATTAGGGGACTTATGTTCCTACCACACCCAATAGTTCCATATCGCTTAAGAGTTGAGGCCTAAGCCAATTTAAATATTTTTTCCACCTTTCGATACGTCTTTTAAGGACAAAACCATGTCGAAACACAGACTCCAAAGCGGATAATACCTAGATGGGAAGTGATTAACCTTAACGATGTCACACGACGAACTTGAGATCAGAACAATTGGCTTTTCTTTCACTAGTAACTCCTTCAGAGACCCACCCCCACCACCCATACTAGTGAGTGAGGCCAACACTTCCACCAGCAACACCAACTACAATTACCACCAACACAACACCAAATAGACCTAAGGCCATCAAAACCACCAGCATGCACCACTTCCACCACAAAAACGCATAACACTTTGAACTGCGACCACCACAATAACACAAAGCGTAGCCATCAATGGGGCACCTCCACCACCATGATCAAGCACTAACCCCACACAACCAACAAGCATCAAATCACTAATGAAATCACCATAGCCAAGAAAAATACAAGAATTGATTCTTCTTAAAATGTAGAGAGAGGAGAATCGAATATCCATTCCAATACATGAATTCAAGACCGATGATAATTGATTCTCCAATGTGCATGACTTGATTATATGAGGGTAATTAGGTCAAAACTATCACTTTCTTCACAGATCTCTTCACCGCACAAAGGAGCTCTCACCTCACCTATCTTGCATTTCTATTCTCACATTTGTATAAATACATTGATATAAACACATGTAATACTCGCTTTTCCATATGTAAAAACAGTAAATTATCTTAAACAAATACATGCTTTTGTAACAATAATTTTTTAAGGAATAATTAATTATTAAATACCTTAATAATTATATGCCAAAGTATAAATATATTACATAAGAATTATAACTCAATTTAAAGGTGTGAATTAAAAAAAAACGTTTATAAAGAAACCAATAATAAATATATGCATAATTTTGTAATTATATAATTTCATAATTTTAATCTACTTATAAATATTTTTTTTCTTACTTTTATGTCAAGTTCTTCTTAAATGAATTGTTATAATATCTACTCCTATTAAAAAAAATTTATTTTCCTTTTGTTTTGAACCGAACTTAAATGGAAGCAGCTAAAGGGGAGTGTGGGTTTGCTAATGTTCAATCATAGCACCTATTTATTAAGTTAGTTCAATGTTCACTATCAGCCGCGTGAGTTTTAGAAAAAAATCCTTCAAAACCCCTTTGCATCCTCTTTTATCCCTTTTTAGTCCCATAATAAAGTTTCCAATATAGATGACATTTTACTTTCAAATTTAAGCATCTTAAAAAAAAAAATTTACTTGTAGAAAGAAAATTTTAAAAATTATTTATTTATTATTGTACAAGTAAATAAAGAAATATATCACGAAAAAAGTATATATAAAAGAAAAAGATTAAGTAGATTTGTACTTGTAAAAGGTTTATGTAATTGGAGAAATCAGTCCAGCCTTTGACTAGCACAACTTCAGTTACTCGAACTTATACTGTTAGGTTTAAATGTTCAATCGAGTATTTTTTTTTCTTTTCTATTATAGACCGGGGACCACTCTTTCCATTTTGTAATTATTAGGAATTAGTTTGTAATCTTAAATGGTCAAACAATTAATAATTTGTGATAAAAGATAATCGGTTGAAAAAGAGTAACCTTATGTTTGAAACGAGGGATTTACACAATTTTAGGAAATTAAGGAAATTAAAACATTTAATAATTAAATTACTAATTGAATTCTCCTCATTTCTTAAATAATTAGGATAAATGATTGAAATATCTTAAATTATCTTATTTGAATCAAACAAATTAATTTTTATTTTAGGGTGAACTTAACTTTACCTTTGAGTATAACTTATATTTGATGACTTTGGTGGAATTTCGGTTCAACTTGACCTTTGATGTTAGTTGGACTAGCTCGACCTTCAACAAGACAATAAATTTATCTTCCATTTTTATTCTAACAATCTTGTTTTAATAATCTTCATTATAGAAATTAATTTTTCTATTACATATGTAGTTCTTTGAAATTTAAGAAATAGCTTCTATAGTTAAACAATTGAATCATTAGTATCATGATTCAGAATATATTTGAAGGAGTTGAACATGTCGTGATTTCATCCTCACAGATAGTTTCCTTTTTATCACTTTTAAAATATGAATTTGTTTTTTTATTCTTCACCGATATACATTTTTTTCTAGTTTAGAACTAAAAAATAATTTATCATAATCTAATAAAAAATTGAGAGATAAATATTAAAAGAAAAATTCATGATAATCAAGCCATAATTAAAAATCAATTATAAAAAACACAGTACAATATATTTTTTTCTATATTCATAAAAAAATTAATATACAAAAGGCTCATGAGATAAAAAGATAATATTGATTATTAAACTAATATTTCTTTATCAAGTGAAACAGAAGAGATGTACTTCATTTTTTTTTTTCAAAAATGACTTTAAAAATAAAAAAGTAAAGATAAAAGTTAAAGATGAGAATAAGAAACTTAAAAGACAAACAAAAAATATTTTAATAAATTTTTTATTCTTTATTGTATTGTGATTTCAGATTTTATTATTAATTCATTAAATATTATGATTTATAAAAGAAATAAAAATATTTAATTTAATTCTCAAAAAATTTTAAAATGCTATACATAATTTAAAAAAAAAATCATAACTGTTAACTACATAAATTAAAAAAAAAATTAAAACTTTTGGAGGGCCTCCTCCTGTCCCTTATGCTCCGCCCTGCTCAAATCCTTTTGATTTATTTACTGGTTTTTATATTTTTTAAATATTTAATTAATATTTTGAATGGTAAAAAAGGTCTGGAAGCATATATGAGTATATCCGTGGAGATAAAACAAAAATATCATATCTATTATTAGATATGAAGATAAAAATGAAGATAAATTTTTTTTCTTTGAAAATAAGGATGGATAGTCAAATCCATGTTCACTACTCCACATTAACTATCTCGGTAATCAAACAAAAGCATTAGTAATACAAAGAAAAATGTTTTTCTAACCTATTTGCATTAGTTGACAACTTAAAGTATTTTAATTAAATGAAAAAAATAATTCTTGTATTTATAGGAAAAGAAAAAATAAAAAATTTGAAGAGTAAAAAGTGGATGTAAAATTGTGTAAAAATTTGATGGGTAATAATAGCACCCTAATACAAAATATGGAATTAACAATAAATAGTGTGTCCTGTGGGAGCAAATAATCCGATGATAGAGTAGGACAAGAGATTATGATAGAATCTCAAGTCCTTAAAAAAGGCGACAGTGTTCACTTTAAAACAGATTAAGAAAATGCAAACGACTAACTTTAGGCACGCATCTTCAAATCCATTCTTTCATATCATCGGTTATTTACTCACATACACTATTTTTCAACAACTAAACCTCTTTAAGAATCTTCGAGCTGTAAATCCTTCACTAAAACAAAAGCTGTTAGTGATCTTAAAGCACAAGTTAAAGGACAAAAAAAGGAATCTCTATTTAAATAGTATCAAATAAACACTACTGCTACATTATTACAATTTATATCAATATTTTTATTTTTGATGTTCGGCGTGAGAACAAGAGAATAAGGAAGTTAGTTCCGTATGGTGCCACGTAAATCTAGATACAAGGTTCCCACATCGTGAAGTGAGTGCCACTGCTGTGTTGTGTCCCACCTTATTCTATGTGTTGGTTCCTCACCACTTTAACCCTTCCTTCAACATCTTCTTCCGAACAACCACAAACTTCCTTAACTCTTAACTGGGTCATGAAGTTACATCACATAAAGCAAAAATGTTCCTTAACTGGCTACTAGGCTCATCAAATTATCTCATGCGAAAAACCAGACAAGAGTGTCTTTGCATGCCTCAAATCATCCTTTTTTCCAGGTTTTACACTTTGTCTTGAATAGTTCATTGTCTTGTGACAAGATTCTGTGTCACTGTCACTTTCTGCAACTCCCTCTCATCTGTGACAACAGTTCCATGGATTCAAAGTCCTCCAAATTCCACTCTCTCACCGGTTCCTTAGCCCGTCACGTCTTCTTCCGCGCTTTGTTTCTCGCTTCTGCTGTTTCCCTTGTTTCCCTCGTTCGCTTCCTACCCACCCTCGAGTTGGGATCTTTGACCCCAAAGACCTACGTTGACTGCGTCGATCACTCAGATTCGCCTTCCCAAAACACCACTTTGACCGCTGGTTCCTACTTGTTCCAGAGCCGCATCCTCAACACCTTCTGGGGTTCCTTTGACTCCATCAAATGTCACAACCACACCGCTTTAACTTCCACCGTCATCGCCATTCTCAAGGCTAAACGCCTCCTGAACTATGGCGCCAAAACCCTCTGCATTGGACAAGGCTCTAACATCCTTGTCTCCACAATGCGACGGTTCGGATTCTCCACTGTTGTCGGTCTCAACACCAGTAAGAACTTTGCGTCCCACTTTGAGTACCAAGACTCGTCCTTTGACTTCGTCTTCTCCAAGGATGTGAACAACGTATCTGTCCCTGCGTTGCTGGTCCTTGAGGTCGAGCGCATTCTTAAGCCTGGTGGAATCGGGGTCTTGCTTGTTGGTTCCTCTTCTTCATCCTCGGTCTCTTCATTGATCACATCTTCCACTGTGGTGCATGTGGGTTTTGTTAATGAACTCGGCCTCGTGGTTTTCAAGAAAAGATCTGAAAACACAAACTCGACCTCCCTTTTCTATAACCGTGTACTTCCTGAAGATTGCGGTAGCGTTGCATTCACCAAGCCTTTGGTGGAGTTGATGGAGCCTCTCGCGGAGGAAAGAGCGAGAAAAGATGTCAAGTATGAGAGAAGTGTTTCCTATTTGCCAAACTTAGTGGATACTTCTAGTAGGAAGAAGCTGGTGTACATTGATATTGGGGTGAGGGAGTTGGTTAATGCAGATATCAATGTCAGTGATTGGTTCCCACCTTCTTATCCCATTCAGCTTAAGGCTTTCAGTGTGTATTTTGTTCATTACAATGCTTCTGTGTTGTCCTATGTGAAACGGCCTCGTGTCACCTTTGTTTATCATCCGGGGTTGGCTGGGAGGGTTGCTGCACACAATGTTGATATGGATCCGTTTTTGGGAGAGGAGGAGTTTGATTTCCTTAAGTGGTTTAAAGAAACAGTTCAGTATGCTGATTTTGTGGTTCTGAAGATGAGTGTTGGAGATGTTGAAATGAAGTTCCTTGCAGACATATTTGAGAGTGGAACCATATGCTTTGTTCATGAGTTGTTTCTTGGATGCTCAGAGAGTGAAGAAGGTAAAAAGGGAACTGTGAACAGCAGGGAACAGTGCATGGATATTTACAAGGGTCTTAGAAGCAATGGTGTTTATGTTCATCAATGGTGGGATACCAAATCGCATCAAGGGCCTCAAATGTCGTATATACAGTGATTGTTGCGTGAGAAATTGTATCTGCTTTGTGTGTTTAAAGTTCCAAAAATGCTTTATAAATGACCTTACTTTACTATTCTCCTCTGCAAATAAAGTGTGTGCTGCTTGGTTTTTCTTTTTATGAGTTTTATGGAACTTTCATTGAAGCATTGCATACTTGATTCATCAGAGGTTGTAAACATCCTCGTAATATGTAATTCTGTGTTTCTGTTTGGCTTTTGATCGGTAATGTGGCATAGTAATGTTATATTCTGATAGGAGTACCGTTTTCTATTTTAAACAAATAAGATCAGTGAGAAAAAGTTACAGAAACATTTAAAACTATTCATCTGACAAGTCATGTGCATATGCTTATTGTTGGGTTATGCAACGCATGCAAAGTAGTTTAAGTAATTTATGGAGTGCTTAACCAATTGTTAAGGAAACATGTGCTGAGTTACCTCATAAATCCTCAAGAGACATTAAAAAATTTGTATCCAGAGGTGAATGGTGGGTTTGAGGATGAAAGCTATTGAATAATAATTTTCTTAACAAAGGTATTGATTGAAAGTGGCCAATAAACCCTTTGGCTGAAACTAGAAAAATCCTACAGGAAAAGAAAAAAGTGATTGAGAAAGTTAAACACCATTATTGTGCCAACCCGAAAACATGGCCAGATACATGGGAATGCATTTCAATTTTTAATGTCATTAATTTACATTTCATCTCTATAATCTAGAGGTTGTTTCATGGATTTTCGCCGAACTGTGTCTGATTTGCGTTTTATTTCCTTGTCACTTTTGTTGGGAGCTGATATCTCTTTCCTTTGAGTTATTAAAACCCTTCTCTTTCTGATGTGAACAGTAAAATTGTAAGCAATTTCAAAATCAGATGAAAAAGTTGTTGATGATGATGCTGGGAGCATCATTTGGTGTTTCTCCATTGATTAAAAAGTTACTACAGACCAATTAGCACTAGCTAGGAAGCTATGTAGCAAAAAAGTGATTTGTTGTATGTGTATATACACACCTAAATTGGAAAAAAGTGACGACAATGCATGCATTTTTAGAAGGAAAAAATGAGGGCGACATTCAAGTCAATATTGAACTTGACTGCAAAGAAATACATGTATATGGCAGCAGCACTAGATAAATTAATTGATAAATAGAAGTCAAATGTGGAATCCATTTCCTACTGAATGACCCATCGAGTCAGATTGAGAAAGACCTAGTCAAAATAGTTCGAGAAACTGTTATACGTGGTTAGTTTGTTCTTGTTAGTATTTTGAAGCGGATAAGGAATAGTTGATAGGATAAATAAAATTGAGGAAATAATAGAATGTGTTGTGTGTTTTCCTTTAATAGTAGTGTACATGAATATATATATATATATATATATATATATATATATATATATATATATATATATATACCTCATATTTACTCATATGATTATCGTAAAAAAGGCTAGTTAAATTTGTGTAGAATGTTTCTAGATTTTTTTTACTTATATAAAATGTTATAGATTTTTACTTCCTATCTTGAACTTTTCTATAAAATTTTAGAATTTGCATTACATTTTAATAGTCATGTATTAGTGTTATCAAAAATCGGTTAAGGTGAAAATTGGTAGCGGTTTTATAGCTTGTCGCCACAACATGGTGGTGGTAGTGATGTAGATTTCTCATTAGTCCATAGTTAACTAGTGCATAACATAGATGGTAAAAAAGATTGTATTGTTAACACAACAAGTAATATTTTATGTGAAATTTTGTACTTGAATTTGGTTCTTGAATACTGAAAGATCATACAATAACATAATAAAATGAAAAAATATATATATCAGCCAACTAATTTTACGAGTAAACATGGGTTGATAACTGGTTAGATCATAAGCTAAATTTCTGCTCCACAGGCTTACTAAAAAAAACATAACAACTTTCCACTTAAAAGAAATTCAAAAAACCAATATCTACTAACATTCCCTCCCTTAAACTAAATGCTAAGAAAGACATTTAGTTTATTTTTTATGCTTCAATCACGTCTAGCATGCTCTCCAATTTGAGTGGTTTGGTCATTATATCAATTACTTGATTTTGTGTGTTGTAGTAGCTCACCTCAATGCTTTCATCTTAACAAGATCTTTTAAGAAATAAAATCTCACATATATGTGTTTTCTCATTCCTTGAAAAACTGGATTTTGGACAATTGAATAACAAAATTATTGACACATAAAGTCATAATGTTATTTTGATTTTTGAAATCAAGAGTCTCCATTATCCTTTTAATCCATATCCATATACATTGACAAACACAAGACACAACATCTATATATTCAGCTTTTGTTGTAGATAATGTCACCATTTGTTTTTCAGAAGGTCGTGAAACTGCTCCAAACCTTAAGAAAAACACAAATCCAGAAGTACTCTTCCTATCATTTATGTCTCCAGAAAAATCACTATCTGTATAAGCCATTATGTTTGTGCTCTCCTCTTTCTTATAGTATATGCCAAGCTCGGTAGCGTCTTTTAAGTATCTCAATATCCTTTTAGCTACAGGCGGTGATCCTTTGTTAGGTTGGTCATGAATATGCTAATTAGGGTAACTCCATCCATCAAGTATGAAGGAGAAGTAGTCAAGTACATGAGACTTCTAACTACTTATTTGAATAGAGTAACATCCATTTTGGCCTTGTACCATTCCTTGATAGTTTTATGCCAGAAACAATTGAATTTTGGACAACATTGCAAACCTTCATGTGAAACTGAGACAATACATCTTGAGCATACTTCTTTTGACACATAAAAGTTCCATGTGTATTATGCAAAATTTCAACTCCAAGAAAATACCACATCCTCCTCGATCAGACATGTCAATTCTAACATCATAAAACTTCTAAAATCATCACAATATGCTCCTATTATTTTCAGTGTATATTAAATCACCCAGATATAAACTCAATTAAAAGTTTACCTCCTTTTGTTGATTTTCTAAATAGCGTGTGTTCACAAAAACACCTTTCAAAACCATTACGTAGGGAATATGTTTCTATCTTGTTGTACTAGGCTCTTGGTTCTTGTTTGATCCCATACAATGCCTTATTTAGCTTGTATACCTTTTCTTTTCACCTATCTTTTCAAAACCAGTTGGTTGTTGCACATATATTCCTTCCTTCAGTTCTTCATTAAGAAAGGTGTTCTTCATGTCTTTGTTAAAAAAATTTACAGCCATGTTGAGTTGCTATAGAGAGAGTATTGTACGTATGGTATTGAGTTTTTCAATTGGTGCAAACACTTCAGTGTAGTTCACTCCATATTATTGTGTGTATCCCTTTGCTACCAACCTTGCTTTGAATTTGTCAATTTCTCCATTCTCTTTGAGTTTGGTTTTGAATATCCATTTAAATCCAATTGGCTTTATTCTTGTCGACAAATAAGACGATTCCCTTGTTTTATTCTTTTCTATTGTCTCCATCTCATTCTATGTTGCATCTCTCCACGTCTTGCTTTTAGCAACTTTTACAAATGTCACTAGATCATCTTCTGATGCCATCATTGCATTTATGTTGTCATAATCAATTATCCAAATAGGTTCTCTTCTACATACCTTTTAGCACTCCCTTCAACATGAATATTATGGGTTGGGATAGGAAACTCATTATATACTTGACCAGAGTTAGTTCTGGTATTTCCTGCACTCGGTATTTTTGCTACTTTTTTTTTCTTGAGATTTTTTGCTTCATTCTACTCAAGTTGTTCCTATGTGTCACTCATATAAGCTTCATTTTCTCCCGAGTCCAAAGCGTCTTACTAATTTTTTGTTTCATTCTACTTCTAGTTCCAACTATTTTGTTCTTCAAAAATTACATGTTTGTTGATGATGATCCTTGTATTGATTGGATCGAATCATTTGTATTCCTTTGATTCATCACAAACTTCAAGCAAAACACGTCTTTTACTTTTGTCATCTAATCTGATCCGTTGTTGATCTGGTGTATGCACATGATCTAAGCATCCAAACACTCGAAAGTACTCAACAAATGGCTTCACTCATCTCCATGCTTCTTTGGAGATCTTGTCCTGCACTATTGTTCTGGGACTTCTATTGAGAATGTGAACACACCATCTTGTTGTCTTTGGCCAAAATATTTTTGGAGCATATGTTGTCAACTAGCTTTGTATGCCATGCTTTTTATAACTTCTTCAAAAGCATTCGAAGTAAATCTCCCCTCTATCTATCCGTAAAAATATGATGCTTTCTCCAGCCTTTTTTTTCATCAATAATTTGAAACTCTTAAAGAAAAAAAAAAGTTTCTGACTTCTCACTAAATGAATATACCCCCACATAGGTCAAATTAGGGATGTCAATGGGCCAATTATGGTATGGGTAGTAACTCTCTCGTATCCTACCCGTTGGATAAATATTCGTCTCGTACTCGTCCCCATATTTGTGTAGGTATCCGTTATGTGGGTACTTGCCTATTTTTTTAATATCCTTGAATATTCGTAAGTACTCGCAAGTATTTAATTTTTTGTTTTTAAATATTTAATAACATATTTTAACCATAAATTCAAATAAAATATAATACATAACATTTATAAATTTCAATCAAAGTTCAAATAACTCATTTAAATCGTGAATGATAGTTTATAAAGAAAAGTGAGATTGTATTTTAAAACCAATTAATAAAATATAACTAACTCATTCAAAATCAATGTGTTAATATTTTAGTCATGTTTATTTTTTAAATTTAATTTAAATTAGAATATAGTGGGTACATATTCTAAATTCCTACCCGTTGCGGGTTTTATCCGTAGGTATCCGTGTGTACAAATTTTTTTGACATCCCTAGTCAACATGAACAACCTATAATTTCTCTATTGCTCTCTATATGCTTTTCCTTGACATTGGATTTTTCCATCTAGGCAATGTGTGCACAAATCTTAGGGACTCGTTCACCATTTGTTTAAAAACTAATGTTTTTAAGACATCATAACTTAAATGTCCTAATCGGTTGTGCCATAGTTGAGAATGACTTTCCAGCTCCACATGGAAACATGTTGTGTTTGTTGTTGCCATAGTGGCTGTCAGTATAAACATTTTGCTGCTATTCATATTCACTTCAATAATCAGCCCCCTTTCAGAATGAACAACATTACATTTGTTGTTCTAAATTGTTATAGTCAAGCCTTACTATTGAAGTTGTCCTATACTCAATAGGTTATTCCTAAGTTTGGGAACATAGTACACATGATAAATTACATGTGTGATACCATTCATAACCCTTCGAACATTGCATTTCCCCATCCCAACAATATGTGCATCATTCCTTAGCTTTACTTTGTGGAAAAAAATTCTCATCTAGTTATGAGAACCATTATTTATTACCATTTGATAAGTGTCTAGAATATATTAATTTCCACATTTGACATTTATCATGCTTTAATTTATCATATTTTGTAAGTAAACAACCCATTTTTTAGCTTATAGTTAAGTTACTAAGAAGTAGAAGAATAGGGAATTGATGAATTTATGATGATTTGCAGCAATTTCCCAAAGAATTAGAGTATGATGCAACTGAGTCTCAAAATCCATCGTTGAGCACTAATAAGGTGGCCAAGGAAAGATCTAAAATGTGAATTTTGCAATTGAGCCACAAGAACATAGCGTTGAGCGCTAGTAAGGCGGTTATGAAAGATTTAGAATGCGACTTTTGCAACTGAGCCATAAGAAAATAGTGTTGAGCACTAAAGGTGGTTAATCAAAGGCAGTGCACAACTTAAGCAACAAGAAAATAAAGTTGAGCACTTAATGCAACAAAGAAAGAAGAAAACCTTTGTAGAAGGAAACCTCTATGGTTGAGCGCTATAAGTTAGAGCTAAGAGTCGGTGAAAATTTCTATAAATGAAGACCTCATATCTTGGTTCTATGCATTGAGTGAAAGATTAAATATGTAGTAGTAGAGAAGAAATATAGTTGGAGGCTCGAGGGAGAGGCTTTTATTGTAAATCCTGTCTAGATGTTGTTGGGATTGCATTGCTATATTCTGTAAGTAGTTGAACTCTCTCATGTTGAGGTTGGATGTAATTAATTTTAATTCTTTATACATCTACTTCTTGAATATTTATTTATGCTTTCATTCAATAGTTTGTGATTTGATTTATGCTTAATGCCTTGATAAATTGACAATTCATCTTATTTCACTAGTTTGGACTTAGTTTAAAGGTTGGTCTCAAATACTGTGGTCCAATCAAATCATCTCATTTTTGGTAGAGGCTTCCACATGATTCAGAGGGTGGGATGATAAAAGAATAACGCACTTAAGGAAATAATTCATTCTATAATAGTGGAGGAATCACATTGGGTTTGAAACATTTTTTTAAAAGTACCCTTATTATTAAAAGTAATATAAAACAATTTTTTGGATTAGTTTAAATTATTTTTTTAAGAAAGATGGTCTTGAATAGTTTTGAAAAAAAAATTAATAACCGTAATAAATAAAGAATACAATGTATTTGATATATTTAGATAAAAAGAAAACTTCATATGAGAATATATATATATATATATATATATATATATATATATATATATATATATATATATATATATATTCAAGCATAATATATTAACATTTCAAATTGCTTTCTATAATAATTTAAAGAGCTTAACACCCATTTGTAAACTTTATTTACATTTAAACATAAAATTTTATTAAGGCCTATGAATGATTTATCGGTGCAGTCCATTGCTATAAACAATTGATTCCTTCTAAATAAATGTAGAATCAATTTGCAATGAAAGAAATGAGGTGTCAACACACAAGGATGGCTACAAATAATATAATACATGCAGGTACATCTCCAAAATATAAATTAATAATATATAATTTTAATTTTTTTTGTGAATAATGAATACTCACATGTACACATAGTATAATATTTGTACATGATCCGTTTATAAACGAGTATCAAAATACCATGTACTTGCTACCCGCGGGTATCAATTATTTGTCATAGATTTTATTTGTGGATACCTGCGGATATGAGTATTTTTGTTATTCTTAAATACACATAATAAAATCAACAATTAAACAAACAATAGACAAACATGAGAATCGGTTCTATTATCGATTTCTCATCTGCTACTAGAACCTCGTAATATTTGCATACCACCATCCACTTGTCTCCTAGAAGTTAACATCTCCAAAAACCTTCCACCATTAGAGGTTCTGAACCTCATCATTCAAGACCCTGACACAATCACACACTCACATATGATAATCGTTTCTATAACTGATTCCCTCACTCACACATACATGAAAATTAGTTCTATAACTAATTTTTCACTCACACATGAGAGAGACACTATTGTAGAAAGCTAGTTATCACCCACAAATCTCCTCTTGTTAGCAAGATGGGATGAGGACATTATCTTGCAAATCGATGAACACCCTCTTATAACTATCACTCGCAAACCACTCTCTACACTACATTTGTGATGCAAACACTGTATTAAAGCCCTTCAACTAAAGGAGTTAGATCGGGGAACTGACATTGTTGTTTTCACACCCAATCCGCTCAAAGATATACTTGAAATGAAGAAAATTGACTTTAAGCATGTTTCACAACTTGAGCTCGATGAGGTTGACAGAATGTTGGACATGGGTTTTGAGCCTCAAATCCGAAAGATAGGGGTGAGCAAAAAATCTAATTTTCTTGATCTGGTCCACTTTTGCTCCAATCCAATTCATTCCAGATCCATTTTATTAAAAATCCAATCCATTTAAAATTCATTTTATTCGATCTAGATTTCAATTTGATTTACATTTTATATATTTTATGGATTGCATATCCAATCTCTAAATCCAGATTTTCAAATATGGTAATCAAAAAAATCCAATCCAAATTTTCAATCGAAACTTTTAGTTAGGCTAGGCTGAAGGTCAAGATAGACTAGCTCAAATTTGGTCATATTCGACTGAGTCGACACGACTGAATTTGACCATATTCGACGGAATCGGCCATGTACGAAATTCGACCGTATTTGGCCAAACTTAGTCGAGTCAACCTTGGTCGTCCGTGTAAATAAAATATATTTTTAAAAATTTTAAAAATAGAAAAAAAGTAATAATGTATAAACAAAAATGGTTGAAATAAAGTTTGTAAAAAGAAGATTTTTAAAATTAATTAATTAGTTAAGTTAAAATCATAGAAACCCATTTTTTTTATACAACACACCCTATTTTTTCAATTCATACCACCCTATTGCTTTTCTAAAAACAAACCCATCACTCACTTTTCTAACATCCACCCACCCACCCCTCCAACACCACTCACTATTCAATGATTCACTCACCTCACGCACCAATTCACACTCCCTTCACTGACGCACACACTCGCTAAATTCACGCTCACAACGCACACCACTCAAACTCACAACCACTCACGCTCACAGCGCACACACTCACGGTTTCAAATTTACTTCACTCACCTTTTTCACGGCCCCAACTCCACAGACACGATTTTTCCCCAACCTTCGAATTTCCCATCGATACCGCTTCATCCTCTCCGCAACTAACACTGAACCACTTCCCAATTTCTGATTCTGCCGTGTCAAACTCTCTTCGAATTGGGGTTTCGATTTGCTCTTGAGCCGCCACACTTTTCTATCTCCGGCAAGCTTCGCTGTCGTTCACAGCCTCTAGCATCCACCGCCATTCCTCACCGAACTGGTCCGACAGCGTGAGCCGCTGCACATCCGGCCTTAGCCATTCCCGGTGAACCTCCGTTGCCAGCGACATCAACGAGGACCGTCGCGCAACAGTCGAGTCCACTGGCTTCCCCCACCAACGCTCTACGAAGCTGGTACCCTCTGTTTCAGCCATTGCGCGAGTGGATAATTGGAGGAAAGGATTTCTATTCAGAGTAACCATCTTATTTCTCTTTCTCTTATTTCTGTTTCATTCCTCCTTATTTGGATTCACCGCTGTGATGGTTGGGGTTTTTGATTTAGGATTGAAATTTGAATGGAGATGTGATGTTATGAACCCTGATGCCACCACATTGTTGTGCCAGGCCTGAAATTATTGGGTTATTTGCTAAGGGGTTTATTTGATGTTGTGATTGTTCGAGTATTAATTTTCTGTGTTTGTTTCGAATTCATGGATGGTTGTGTTCTTGCGTTTTCGAGTGTTTTTTTTTTTTTTTTTTTGCATGTGGTGCATACCGGGTTCTCGATTATATTCACTGTTTAAGTGCTAGTTGCATTTGATGGGGGTACGTACAATTACTCTTTGATGCTACACTCATGCCTTTTTGTTTGGATAGATATAGGAGATTGGGTGTCTATAGTCGTGTTTTCCTGTTGGTGGTGATATAGGTTTGTTTGATTCATTTGGAATTTAGTATTGGTAGATCCATTTTGTATAACATTTCTATTGCAATGAGAGTTGATTTTGGCCTAATTGGATTTAAAGGTAAAGGTTAAGTGCATGAAATATTTAGACCTAAAGAATTCACTCTTTTGCTATTTTATATTACATACTTGTATTCGATTGTGAGTTTTCTTTACGGCCAAGTTAAGCCAGTTTTGGTTTTAGGCCTGTTTGCATGATACTACAATTTAGTTTAATGGTGCATTAAGTTTTGATTTATTTAATTGTGTGATGATTCGTTTTGAATGATATTGTGGTAGTTTGGCATATACCTTCTTTCTAAAAAAAAATAAAAACATAATGATTCAAATAGGACTTGATTGTTTGGCAGGGTGCCTTTTTTAGGCCAATTAGCCGCATGACCTTTTTCTGTCAAATATAATAAGAATGGTGCATGGGTGGGTCCCACTTTCCTTTATATAACAGGAAAATTATATTATGAATTTTATTTTTTTATTTTTTTATTTTCATTTTTTATTTTTTTGATGTCTCTTTGATTTTTTGTGTGACTTAGTGTGATTTATTAAATCCTTCAAAAGAAAAGATAATGATATATTAATTAATGATCCATACTAAATTATTATCTATATAGCATGATTTTAAATGTGTGTATTTTCTTGATGAAGTATTGGTATGTCAGGATTGATTCACGAATAGCTCTTTTAGAAGCACGATTCAAGGATTTTTTTTCCTATTATTTTTGGATTTAATCACGACACCGATTTTGGTCCTTTTCATTTCAAGTACAATTACTTTAACATGACTCAATTTATTGTATTAACAAAATAAATAAAAGTAAAATTTAACTTCACAATTTTAAAATAATTTTGGATACTTGTATGGTCGATTTCATTGTTTGGTATCTAATTATTTTATCCAAATATTTTTAACAATACATTCTTGGAATGTTTGTATGACCGTTTGTCATATATATCCTTGATAAATGTTTTTTGATATTTGTATGGTCGACATCGTTTGGTATCCAACTATTTTATTAAAATATTTTTAACGATACGCTTTTGGAATGTTTGTATGATTGTCTGTCCTTTAACATCCTCATAATAAAATTTTGAGTACTTGTGTAATTGTCTATATCGTCCTAATACTTTGTACTTTTCATTCTATTCAAAATTCTAAAATATATAAAATTTTTAAAATTAAAAAATATCAAACACTTATTCATTCAAGCCCAGTTCACATTCACCCTCTCTTTTGTTCAAGCCCAACTCTCGCTAGCATATTTTCACTTAAGGTTTTTAAAAGAACTATGTAACACTGATTCTCTATTATGAATAGAGATACGTAGGAGTGAGGAATTATCCTTGTCGTATTTGGCCAAGTCAATCTTGACCCAAATTTGACTACATTGTGTTGAATTGACCCAAATGAAATTTAGATGTATTTGGCCGAGTTAGTCGCGACCAAAATTTGGTTGTATTCAGTCTAGTCGGCTCTGATCGAAATTCGGTTGAATTTAGGCAAGTCGACCACGATAAAAATTTGGCCGAGTCGGCCTTGGTCCAATTTGGTAATATTTAGTCAAGATGGCCTAAATTTGGCCTTATTTAGCCTAGTCGGTTTCGATTGGCCATGACAGAAATTTCGTTGAGTCAACTCTAGCTCAAATTAGGCTAAGTCGGCCTTGCCGAAATTCGGCTGAAACCAATCAAGTCAATCTTAACAAAAATTTTGTCGAGTCGGCCCTGACTCAAATTTGGTCGTATTCAATCACGTCATCCCCGTCCAAAATTCGTTTGTATGCGACCAAATTTGGCCGAATCGATCCTAATTGACATTTGGACATATTCGACTGAGTCAACCCGACTGAAATTCATTTGAATTTGGCCAAGTCAATCTTACTCAAAATTTGGCCAAATTTGACCAAGTCGCCCTTGACCGAAATTCGGCCGAATTGCCCACAACCGAAATTTCGCTGAGTCAATCCTATGCTGAAATTTGACCGAGTTGACCTTGACCAAAATTTTGCTAAATTCGATCGTATTAATCCCAAGGACACAAGTTTTAGAAAATTCAAAATTAAATTTATTTTATAAAACATAAATAAGTTAAAAAAAATCAATTTAAATTTATTTTATAAAAAATAAATCGTAGATTTTAAACTTGATCTAAATATTTGGATTTAGATTTAAATCTTGATCCAAATATTTAAATTTAAATTTTTTCGAACTAGTTTTAATAAAATAATGTATTTAGATAAAAATCTAATACAATTATTTAAATCTAAAATAGAAATAGATTAAATTTTTAAAACTCATCAGAAAATTATGGATGAGATTCCTCCGCCTACCACACGAGAGGAACAAACATGCTAAAGGAGCACTTTAAGCCCTTCAAGAATACCATTTCTATTTCCACTTGGCATTACATTTTGAAAAGGATCACTGCCGATCCTCATATCCTGCAATAATGTTTCACATGATCATAAAATGAAAATATTTAATTACGACAAAGAAAAAACATTGATGATAATGATGACTAATCAACTTAAAAATTAAAGGATTCAAAATTGACAATAGACAACTGAAGCTTTAACAAATGCATTATCAACACAAGGTGATTTAAAGGCCCCTTTAAAAACACAAAGATTTAAAACCATGATGGACACAGCAAAATTGAAGAATCTAGAATGATCCAAGAATCCTGAATATCACCAATATCCAGTATTTGATCGCAAACACAAAGATTAACACTAAAGAACCAATACCATAGTTGTTCCTTTTCAACCTCTCTCCATTCTCCCTCTGCACGTTCTCTGTGTTCGCTGTTACCTTTCAACATTCAAACCCTAATCTAATTACTTTCCTACCATTTGCCACGTGTTAGATTGTTTCGTAACACATCAATTTCATTTTGCCAATACATCTACGCCAAGTCACATAAACTTGCCAGCTAAGTGTATGTACACGTACTGGTGTACATGTATGGCCACTCTATTCTGATACACACCAACGACCCTCCTCCTTCTTCTTCTTCAGTGCCACTGCCGAGTCGCTGCTTACCGCCGCCGACGCTTCCGCCGCCGTTCCCCCGGATCTTGTCACTGCCGCCGCAGCATCCCGCCACTGTAAGTCTTATTCTCTTTTTTCAAAATTATATAAGTGCCAGCTGCGTTCCTTATTTTCTATTTCTTCTTTTCCACCTCCACTATCAAATCGTGCGATCTACGCGCGATTTTAACAACATTGGAAGGATAATCATAGAAGATACATATGTTAGTAATTCTAAGTTGGTATTTAGTTTTGGGTGGGAGAACCTAGGGACATATTGAATAGAATTAGTATTTGTTGTCACTTGGAAAATTGGCAATAGGTAATGGTGAATGAACATTCATAGCGTGAATTTGAGATTCTACAGCTAGCGTAGAGATTTCAATTGAGTGGATAGGTGAGAGTAAATTACTTTTCTTGCTTTGATATTTATGTAAAAAGGTTTGCGGGATGTAACATGGTCGGTTAATGTTACTGGCTTCTATGAATAATTTAAAATTTATCAAACACAGGATGGATATCAAGAAGGTTATGATACCACATGTAGGTAATAAAGATAAATATAGGGATTTCTTGACTGCCAAGAGGCCTAACAATCAGTAACACACTCTGTAACTACCAAGAGCCACAGTGATGAGATTAAAGCCAAGGACTTGGGGTGTGGAGGGGATTTTCAACCATTGTTTTTCTACATTTCTTCCTCCTATTTTTATTGATTTGATGTACCAAACACCAGACTTGACCTAAGAATTTATTTTTCACATATTTATTCTTTTTTAAATGAATTTATATTATTGAAGCTGTCCTGTCAGGAAGCTTAAATGAAATAAATGGAAATTAATAAAGTGTCGGGGTACTTAACTATTCATTTCCCACTTACCAGAAAGCGAAAGCAGACATACATGGCACCATATACACAAAGCATGCTGGTTTAGGAGGGCGTTGCTTTTCATGTATAGAGCTGACATATATTTAAGTTTGTTTAGAGTTTTCGTCATAGACTATTTGATTTTTTTTTCTGGCACTTGAATTTGATTGTTACTAAGTATAAGTCAAAGGAGAAGTTAATAACTTGATACATTAGTGAACCAACTTCGGTTCTGTTTGCTAACATTAGTACACAACTCCTTCCACAATTTTCTTCAAAAGTCCAACCTTGCATATTGGAGATGAAGATACCTCTATAAAAATCCTAGAAAGGTGTAGTGTTGTTAGGATATGTGAATTAAGCATCTTTTTCTGTAATATAGGAATTTTCAGAAAGTGCTCGATTGGGGGGTGGGAATTTTTTTTGAATCCCAGAGAAAGTCAAGTGGAGGTTGAAAAATTGTAGTTTTACAATAAATGTAGGTATATAGTAGAAGAAAATTAGCCAAAGTTCATGTGATTTAAGGATCAGCACTACTTCTTGGTTGTTATATTGAGTAGCAATAGGTAGAAAACTTAAAAATCTTTTGAAAGAGTTGGAGTCCGAATGTTTGATGCCACATCTTCCACTGGTATGTCTTATTCATAGACCTAGTTTTTAGAAATAATGGTCTGTTTGCTTTTACATTTCCATTCAGTTACCTATGTATGGAATTATTTGTTTATTTGTCTTGGTGAAACTTTGGGCGGGTTGTACCACCTTTTGAATTTTTCTATTAACTTTATTTTATGATTTTGTTAAGGATAAGGAAGCTAAAATCATTGACCGGAAGTTTTACACTTCTTTGGTGAATATGGTTTGAGATTTCCTAGGAAACCTATTTGCCCTTTTGATCTATTTGTTGGACAGGATTATTTTATTTTTGCCTCTATAAAAATTCATGTGTGCTCATGAATTTTTATGGAGGCATCTTCATCTCCAATATGCAGAGAACTATAAGTATTCATCGGCCTTGTTACTAGAGAGTCTTGAGTTTTGTTGTTATTTCTGTTTCTAAATTAGTTTTTCTGGTATGGAGGATTTGTTATCCTTCCTACCAATTCTTTGCTTTTCTTCTCTCTAATAATAGTCCTTATTTTCTGAAAGAATAAACACTTGGCATGGATTGTATATTTGTTTCCATGTCTACTTCAATTGTTTTACCTTCTATATATGCTACAAAATCTAATAATCAGTCTGTACCTGTTACTAATAGATATGTCCATGACAAAGTTGAGTAAAGCTTCCTAACAGATTTGTGCAAATACTCTTTGTTCATCTTTCAATCATATTGGCAATCAACGGTACTCCCATAAGTTTTCTCAGTGACCATGCTTACTTTCATGCAGGAAGTTCTAAAGGGCGCAATTTCCATTAGCAGTCTCCGTGTTGGGTTGAAAACCGAGCAAGTTCTATCTGAGTAGTCAAAAACAGCACTGTTCGGTTTCTGCATTAAATACAACGTCTATATTCCTCTTACCATTTAGCACTCCCAACTTCTGGCATGGGAAAAGAGAAACTAAGCTTCAAAGAAGTTCATCATTCTCATAGCCCCAAAACAACTCTCTGGTGGTTCTTTCTTGTAGCTACCTGCATTAAAGTTCTACTTTTCCCATCCTACCGTAGTACAGATTTTGAGGTGCATCGCAACTGGCTGGCTGTGACCCACTCCCTCCCTCTTTCCCAGTGGTACTTTGATGAGACAAGTCCATGGACTCTTGATTATCCACCATTCTTTGCCTATTTTGAACGCTTTCTATCTATTTTTGCTCAACTCATTGATCCCCAAATTGTGCATCTTCAAGAGGGCCTGAATTATAGCTCAAACACGGTGGTTTATTTCCAAAGAGTTACTGCAATACTTTCTGATTTGTCTCTTCTTTATGGGGTTTACAGACTTACTCGAAATCTGGATTCAAAAAAGCAGAAGTTGATCTGGTCATTGATTATTTGGTCACCAGTGCTTTTTATAGTGGACCATGTGCATTTTCAGTACAATGGATTTCTCATTGGGATTCTGTTGATCTCACTTTCATATTTGGAGGAAGGAAGGGATTTGTTAGGTGGGTGTATCTTTGCTGTTCTCTTGTGCTTTAAACATTTATTTGCAGTGGCAGCACCAGTCTATTTTATTTATTTGTTGAGACACTATGTTTGGGGTGGAATGATAAGAGGCTTCAGTCGACTTTTGATTATGGGAGGAGTGGTTACAGCAGTGTTTGCATCTGCTTTCGGACCATTTTTCTACCTTGGACAGGTAAATATAATTTTAAAATATTGAACTCATATATTGTCATTATCTTGACCATATGTCATTCTGTTTTCCCCTTGCTTCTGATAAATAATTGTGTTTAACTAATTTGAAATTGATTACTATTTGTTCAACAAGTTTAGGAATTTTATGTGTTTGTTAATTTTTCAGAAATATGTAATGATAAATTGATATTTTTTTGCTTTGCACTTATTAAATGGAGCAAAAATTGGGTGCTTGGTATAGCCATGAAAATTATATTTAAAGGATAGTTTTTTTTTTTTATATATATTTAGGTTGTGGTGTGCTGCATACCTTCTAACTCATGTTCTGAGTTTTGATCAGGTTGTATAAAGAGCATTTTTTTTTTTTCATTTTTATAATCTTTTCATGCTACCAATTATGCGACTACTACATGAATAAAATAATGTTACCAATTACGAATGTCCAACTTTGCATGCCGAAGAGAGTGGGAACATGTTTAGTTGCCTTCTGTTAAATTCCTGTATTACTTCATTTTCCCGTGTAAAAGTGAAGATATTTCATTTGCACCCTTTGCATTTTGATGTACTTATTGTTTGTTCAAATTATAAATTGTAGATAGAACAAGTCATTCGACGATTGTTTCCATTTGGCAGGGGGCTTTGCCATGCATACTGGGCCCCAAATTTTTGGGTATTCTATATTATGTCAGATAAAGGGCTTGCTTTCATATTAAGAAAACTTGGGTTCAATATCCAGATGCCAGCAGCTTCATTCACGGCTGGTCTAGTAGGGGATTCCTCACCATTTTCTGTACTACCTCAGGTAAGACTTTTGTGAGTTTTTATTGCTGTAAGCATTTCATTAGTACAAAGAGAGGGATGATAGTGTCTTATCATTTCTTGAAACCTGTAATCATGCAGTGTGACCTAATCACTGATAGATTAGAAATTCACTTTGAATCTTTGTTGAATATCTCACATCGACTAACCATATCATAATGAGTGATTGCAAACCTCATTTTGTAAACCAGTTTTGTAGGGTTGATTAGATCTAAATCCACTTTCTAAGATGGTGCCAGAGCCTATCCTGAAGAAGTATGTTGGGATATCATGTCATCCGACTCAATTATTTATTCTCATGCTTGATATGTTCACGGTTAAGTTAGGCCTAAATTCACTTTCTAAGAATCTTGTTGAAAATATATTATAGATTCACTGCTTGGTTCTTATCCATTATCTAAGAATAAAAATATAGAATCTGAATACATTGTTCTAATGGAAAATTGGCAACCACAAGTTGATAACCTAAAATCAGCACCTGTTTGCCATCAGGAAATGATATTTGTGAAAATTTATAATTGATGAGATAATGCATACTATTAGCTTTACATTTGTCTCCTTCTAGTCTGGCTAATTCAATTTCGCAGGCTCTGTTGTTCAATTGAATCTGCAACTTAGCCTGGTAATTGGTCATTTGAAATTTACGACTATGATATGATACAACATTATACTGCTTTATTATTCAAAAATTTCGTCAAAGCATTCATTTTTTCTATTTATTAATATGCAGATCAAACCATATGTGACCTTTGTAATGGTTCTTCTTGCCTTATCTCCTTGCCTTTTCAAGGCTTGGAAGAATCCACAGCCACAGATGATTAGTAGGTGGATAGCCTATGCTTATACCTGTGGTTTTCTTTTTGGATGGCATGTGCATGAGAAGGCATCTCTCCATTTTGTAATTCCACTTGCCATTGTTGCACCTCAAACTCCGGAGGATGCAAGGCATTACTTTTTGCTGTCAATAGGTATGCTTTTAATGCTCATTTGTTTGTTCACCTGCATCCAATGCTTTTATATTTTTCTTTCCTTTGTTTAGATAATAGGAGAAATTGGAAATGAGATATAAGTACAATGAAATAAAATTTATGAAAAGTGTGCGCATTGTGTGTATCACATGTACGATTTATATAACTAGTGGAAAGCATAAGTGATGCTTGTGCCCCCTTAAAGACAATACTTCACTAATTTTTTTCACAATAGTTGGACAGCTGCTAATAATCTTGCAAATATTGTCGTTTTCTATTCTATTGGCATATGTTTCTGTCAATAATGCTCCATCTATTATTATCTGTGCCCTAAGCATGTATAGATTTGTCAGATTCTAGTTGTTTATACTTCTGACATTTATATTTTCGTGACCCAACTACATCTAAGATTAAGTATAATCATGCAACTATTCCACCCTTGCACAACATGAACCAAGCAGAATAAAAGATCAAAGCAAATCTATATAAACAGTAATACTGTCTTGTTCCTTCTTTAACGTGGCAATATATGTTTGCCAAAATTGTAATGACTGAATGCTTTTAGATGCCAAGTTGCATCACGTTTTTCAGTACTGCTCTTTTCGTATTTTTGCTTTGAAATTTCACACATTAATTGTACGTGCAGTATCTTGCTATTCAAATTTCCCGCTACTATTCGAGGCACAAGAGTATCCGATCAAAGTTTTGTTGCTGCTTCTACACTCCATTTTGATGTGGTCAGGCTTTTCAGCACAATTTTATGTTGGGGCTGAAACAGCGAGAGCGCCAATTACTAATTCAAAGAAAAAGGCTGATGAATTTGGATCTGAAGATAGTTTGGGTGAAACTGTGAAGAAAGGTTTTGTCATTGGGTGGAGTGAGAGGATTTATCTGATAGGTCTTGTAGTTGTGGAGATATGGGGCCAAATTTTACACCCTTTAATTTTGGGTGATAAATTTGCATTTGCACCACTCATGTTGATCTCCATATACTGTGCTTTTGGGGTGATGTACTCTTGGATTTGGCAGTTGATATCCATAGTTAAATCTCTTTAAATTTAGGACTGTGCACTGGATACTGGATTTTATTATGAATTTTATTCACAGAATTTTACGAGTCAACATTTGTTTTAATTTTTTAATTAAATGAAGTGACTGTTTGACACGAGTATTATTGAACCATAGTTAAGCAATTACTATTTGATCTTGACAGTGATCCCATTAGCAGAATGTAGATTATACAGTCTTAGAGTGAATTCTATACTGCGTATTTTTTATTTTATTTTTTTGAAAAAGACAGTCGGACAACGATCGAGGAATAAACTAAAATTGCATCAAGAGCCTCAAATGCCATATGTACAGTGATTGTAGCGTGAGAAATTGTATCTGTTTTGTGTTTAAAGTTGCAAAATGCTTTATAAATTACCATACTTTACCATTCTCCTCTGTAAATAAAGTGTGTGCTGCTTGGTTTTCCCGTTTATAAGTTTAAAGGATCAGAGGTTGTAAACATCCTCGTAATTTGTAATTCTGTGTTTCTGTTTGGCTTTTTATCGCTAACGTGGCAATATAAAGTTTATTCTCCTGCAGATTTGGTTTAATATATTTTTATAAAGAAAATATTACATAGGAGTATCATTTTCTAATTAAACAAGATCAGTAAGAAAAAGTTACAGAAACATTTAAAACTATTCATCTGACAAGTGATGCGCATATGGTTAATGTTGGGTGATGCAACGCATGCAAAGTAGTTTAAGTAATTTAAGGAGTCCTTAACCAATTGTTAAGGAAACATGTGCGGACTTACCCTCATAAATCCTTAGAGACATTAAAAAATTGGTGACCAGAGACGTTATCCAACACTTTGCATAAAAGTAATTGAGGAGAATGGTGGGTTTGATAATAAAAGCTATTCAATAATTATTTTACTAACAAAGGTATTGATAAAAAGTGGCTCATAAAACCTTCGGCCAATAATGTGGTTGAGAAAGTCAAATACCAATAATGTGCCAACCTGAAAACATGGCCAGATACATAGACAACGCAACATAAACCTAAATTTCCTCGTGTCCTTGTGAAAACCGAAATGAACCACCATTCTTCAACTACTGGCCAAATGGTCCAATTGCACAAAAGCAGTATTCAAAACACAGCAACTCAAACTGCTTCATCTCATCACATCACACATACCCTTATCCTTAGAACTTTTTTTACGTGTACAAAGTTCAGATTGACACTAATTGATAAATCTAGGGTATCGAGTTGCTGAGTTATTGTTAACCTCAAGAGCAATTTTGACCAAAACAAGAATGATGTAATCGAAAGAGAGGAGGAGGATCCAATTAAGTTCAGAAGAAAAAACCACTTAAGAATTAGGAGTAAAACCAAACAAGCATGGTGGAGGCATTGTCTTATGCAATAATACAAGTCAGGTTCAATGCCAGCCTGTTGTACATGTCAAACATAATGTCATGCATAAATTCCAATTTCTATATTTTTGGGATTATTAGAAAACCCTGATAAAATAAGTTAAAAGTATTAACTATAACATTTGGACTGTACAGGAAGCTTTTGTCACTAACATTGTATCTTTTCATTCCTCAGTTTCAGGCCCCACTTTGATCTCCAAAAGCCTCTCAACTGGTTGTCTGCAGATTGGACATCTATTTGTTTGGAACCTCAAAACCTTTGCACATCCGCTACACATACACTACAAGGAAATAAATCCAAAACCAATCAACACTTAAAATCCAGAAAAATAATAATCAGTTAGCTAAGAGTGATGATAACTTATCAGTGACACATCAATGAAAGAATCTTCTCATCAATGAAAGCCAGAAGCATATATAATTAATGACTTTCTGGTACATTAATACTCACGGTGTTAATGGCTACCATCAGAGAATCATTCAGTGAACCAATTAAACATAAATTTTAAGAAAAAAGGGAAAATGACAAATACCATGTGGCGACACGGAAGGACTGTTGTGTCACGAGGTTCTGACAAACATATAACACACTCTTTTCCTGGGTCATTCCCATCCAAGTCACTTTCCACTGAATTACCAATACCATATATCTCCTGCAGTTCATACCTCATTTCATTTACCCATAAAATCTGCTTAACAACCTTCACCTGAAACTCTCCTTTCTCCTTCTCAAACACTGCTTGAGTTATCTGAGAGTTTGTGTTACCAGATGATGGAGTTTCGTTTGATTTTGATTCATCAGGGTCACCAGAGGATGCATCTGCTTTAATTGCAACAGGATAGATATCGTCGTCCCCCACATTCAATAACTCGGTCTCCTCAAATATCGAAAAATCAATACCAGTTCCAGCTGGTTGTTTAAACCTCTGGCCAAGACCTTGCTGGAAATTTACAATAACGGGTGGAAGAACATTTTCCTTCATTGGGGTTAGGATGCAACCTTCCCCTTCTTTCGCAAAGAAAAGTATTGTGATGCTGTTATGGAGGTAAAAAGGAAACAAAGCATTTAGATCAAGCAAATAAAAGAACTGTCCCACAAATATTCACATTCATAGTCTTTAACCAACACGCACACAATTTTAATCATATGAATAAGCTACTTAAGCATAACATTTCAGTAAAAGTAAAAGATTACCATGTTAGATATACAAAACCTTAAGCTGTTTGCTGCTAAGAGTTCCAAAGTCCAAAAACCAGTTATTCTTTTAACATTCTCACTATATTACACCGTTTAGCATCACACAAGTATTTCAAAGACTATTTTAATGACATTTAAAACAACACTCCTAATGCCTTGCAGACACCGAGTCAATCAATCACCTTTCATGTATTGGTATTGCTTACAAAAATTATATATAAAATGGGGAAGCAACAAGAACTTACAATACTGAGTAATTTATTGCCTTCAAAAGTGCTAAAAATTTAATTTTGTTATGCAGCTTTGGAAAATTGAAATTGCACAAGTAAAGCATGCATTGAACCAACCATTCAGAACATAGGTAATAGAAAAGTAGGTACAATATCCATATATCTTGCCGTTTTTTGTAAATTGATTCCAACTTTGACCGTGAAATAGACGAAAATAGCACCAGACTCCAGTTTCTATATTCTACTTCCCAAAATATAAGGTTAGATATCTAAATCAGAGTAGATAAAATAGATTAATTCTACTTAAAAAAGACCTTGACTTTCCTATATGAGAGGGTCATGCACACAAGGAGAATGACTACTGATGATACAGAAATAACTGAACATTTAATTCTACAAAATTCAATGTCATTTCACTATGAACTTAATCAATCCCCCACAAAACAAAATAAAAAATGCACCACAACATCCAACAAATTAATTGAAATAGCAACCTCAAAGTGTCCTTTCATTCCACATATAACCAACAGAAAACCTCAAACGGTGAAACTATTAGAGTTACCACTTTCTTCTCTAATATGCTCCCCTTCCATTATTAGCAATCAGTTATTGTGAATAAAACTACAGTTAAGCTGAAAATTAAAGGCCACTCCAGAAATGGTGACATGAAAGTAATAACAACTTTTAGCACAAGCGCATCAGGAAACTAAAAATAATCTACAAGGAACAAATAACATCAGCTTTCAAACTGACTGATGTGTACTGAGCTAACTACTTCATTTACCATTAATGTGTACAGAGAAACTTCACTTTGGATTGCTAAAATGTAACATCACCCCACATAAAATAGAATAAGTCATTTCTACACCCCTCTAAAAAAGGAATAGGATAAAAAAAGGAACTTGAAAATCTCCATAGGCATTCCCAAATAATGCAAACTTGGTGTGTGACCAGATCAACATCCAGAACATACCAAACGGGGGAAATATCATGTTGATTATCAAATGATAAACGAACATAATCTGACAAGCTTGAAATCTTTAGCAGCAATTGACTTTTCTTTCAATCAGGCTCCCCAGATTGTAAAGGAAATTTAACCATATCACAGAGATGCTTATCAGTTATTCAAAAAACAGACACAGCGCAATAATTATAGCTATTCTGCCACTGGTAAAGTAAACTATAAACTATCAACTTAGTTCGCATATAAATCTGCTTATAACTATACTTCTCATCTGCACAATATTATTTATCTGCAGCTTTGCACTCCCTTAAGTCATGCACCCCTGTGACACCGTTATAAGCTAGTTAGAGTAGAGCATGTTTTGCCCCTTTACTTATCAGAATCCAATTAAGCAAATTGAGCAAAGCAATTAAACCCAGAATACAGCAACAAGCTTTATCAACACCCCCCATCATAAAAAAAGCGAGCACAGGATCACAACAACAACCACCTTAAAACCTTGCATCTGACACATAATCACCATTCACACGACACCACACGCCAATTAAATAACCACACAAACACAATCACGTCATTACAACACAAGCATTAAATAAAAGGAAAAACGGCGGTACCTCCCCGAAACAGTGGCATCAAACGTAAACGTCACGAGGAAACGGCCAGGGTTCTCTTCGTCTGGCTCAATCCTAAGCGTCTCCTTCTTGATGTTGACATCGTTTTTTATAGTAACAGCCTTCTGGTGCTCCACATACGGCGTCGGCGCCGGCGCAGCCGGGTACCTCCCCCACATCGGGTCCACCGACGGACGATGGTGGTGGTCGTAAGGAGCCGGCAACGGCGCCGGCATGGTGGTCGGCGGCGGGTAGTACCCGGGGTAGTTGTGATACGGCGTAGCGGCGGGAGGGTACACGAATCGGTTCGCCGTTACTTCCGGCGGAGGAATCACCGGCGGATGAGGAGGCGGCGGGTGAATCCGCCTCCCGCTGCCGCCACCGCCGTGTCTCCGACGGCTGTTGGAGCCGCTGCTTCCTATGTTACCCATGAGATGAAAAAAGTTACCAGATTAACCCAGAAAATGATTTCTTCAAATATTTGTATTATATTTTCTGGGGCGCTGATATTTTTCTGAAAAGGCGAGAAAAATCGAAACTTGGACGATTTAGCGAGAAGAAAAGTGGAGTTGAGAACATGGGGTTGTTATTTTAGTTGCGGTGGTTCAAAGAGTACTGGGAGACAGTGACAGAGAAAACCGGTGATGAATGGGTAGTGATTAGAGAATGCAATGAAAAAAAAAAAGAAAAGACATATAATAATAATAATGGAGAATAGAAGAAAATGGAAAGAAAGAGAGTGTAATGGGATTGCGTAAAGCTCCACCGAGCAAGAGGAACACCATTGATGACGGGATGGGATGTGAAGGTTTTGTTGCTAAAGTGACCCACTTTTTTTTTCTCCTTTTGTTTCGTTTGTCATTTTTCAAATATAATAATATATAATGGAAGGGTATGGTTTGTGAGTTTTCAGAAATTTTTTTTAGATTTGGGAATTGATTATTTCGGCTTTAACAGAAATCATGTTCAGATTTCCAGAATCTCATTGCCATGTTAAACACGCCATTAGTCTACGGCCTAACAAATCATTATAGTTTACATGAAAATTTTCGAATTTCCTACAAAACTTAAATAACTAGTATCTATTATTTCATTTTATTTATTTTTAAATAATATTTTCTAGCAATATATCTATCCTATGTATATTTCTTATTACAGTTCGGGTAAATACAAAATATTATATTATGCGAACATTTGGTGAGGAATCGTTGAGCATATGAAATGGGTTCACGAGAAAGTGGAAATGGGAAAAGGAAAAGCAGTTTGAATGGTGTAGAATGATTTGCTATCCCAGCAGGTCCAATCAACGGACCTAAACGCGCTGAGTTTTGGACATAACATTACATTACAATTTACATTAGGTAACAAAAAATCAACAACAGAACAGAGAATGCATGTGTTTGTATTATTAGGCGTTTGCAACCTATTTTTTCTGTTTTTTTTTTGTTGTTAATTTATATGATTTTGTTATGATAAAAGAGACAAAGTGCCTATGAGAATAACTCTGTCTTTATTTGAGATTTTCCTCCTTCAGAAAAACTCATCTGTCAACTTTGAAATAGCATCATACATCGGTGCTTGTAAAAATGTAATATTGGACACTAGCACTTTACAACAGGGCAATCTTTAGGAAACATTTTAAGATTTTATTTATGTTGTTCAAAAATATACATAATTTGAGAATATTAATATTTATGAAGTATTTTTATTTATATATTAATTTGTATATATAAAAGAAATTTGGAAAACTAGGTCATCCTCACACGTAAAGAAGCTCGCCATTGAATGTGGACGTTAGTTGTGACCTTTTTTTAACAATAAAAATAGTGCAAAGCGTGAATATAAGTAGGTTGAGATGGGGTAAAAATGAAAAGAAAAATATATAGATAATATATATGGAAGGAGTTTTGCAAATGAGATGATAAATTTTTCTGTGTGAATTAAATTTTATTGGTATTTTCTTTTTCAGGAAATCATTTTGTGAAAAAACCCATTAAAAAATATGAAAGAATTTTGTTAATTGGTTTATTTAACTTAGTTTTCAATTAATAAATAAAAGAAGATTACGTTGGAGATCCAAGTACTAGTAAATAAGGTCAAATTGAAGATAATTTTGTTATCATAAGTCACTTTTGATATGGAATAGTAATTCATCTTAAAAAAAGTTGATTGAATTTATTTTATTATTAACTAACGTAAATACAATGCTATCGTGCCTGTGTGTACACATTTTTTTAAATATGCATGATATTATATTAGTAGTTGATGATATTGTAATGTTATTAAGTTAATAAATAAAAATAAAATTATATTTATCAAAAATGAAGTGAAATGTATGGATAAAATATAATAAAATAACTGTTGATGAATAAAAGAAAAAAAAATAAATAATTTTATAAAAACTTGTAAAAATAATCGTTAATTTTTAAAAATTTAACAAATAATTATATTATAAAGAATAAAGTTAGAATTATAAAATTAATTATAGAGTTATTATTAGACTATTCACAAGTAAAATGTACATATCAAAACGAGAATGTGTGTTGAAAAAATCTAATATAAAACTCTTATATTACAAATCGACGGTGGATTATATTTGAATACAATTTCTAATATAATATCATAATTTATTAAATTTATTATATCCCTCTCAAATATTTAATATGATGTATTGTCTCATTTGTCGCTCAAGTTGAACTTGTTTTCTTAAAATATTATAAATATATTGATGATAACTTCGAATACAAAACCAAACTTCTTTATTTTATTGACTTGATGTCGATAGCATATTCAGTTTTGTTTCCCCAAAACTGGTACATCCTGCACACACGTCTTTACCAGTGAAAAAAAAAATATTATAATTAAGGTCGTAGCAGCGTAGCATAAGAATCAAAGTTTTATAGAATGATTCAAAAAATTAATAGATATTTTTTCAACTCTTAATGAATGTCTTGGTAATTTATTCTGGTGTCACATACATGATTTATAATGAGGTCTGTAAAAATGTGTAGTTATTTTAATTTTACAAGCACACACAAAACGGTGCAGTACTTTACCATTCCAATTATATTTTAAAGTGGTTTGAGTTATTGGCAAAAGATTGTGTAAATCAGATTGTGGTGCTCTTTATTGTTAAATTTTGCATTACTTTTTGGTTTTTTATTGTGAAAAAATATGGAAGGAGAAGATCGGAGGCAAGTGGCATACACGTGTCTTCCACTACAAAGAACAACAGGCATAAGATATGTTATAAGAATCAAGTAGTTGTGTTGTGCACCAAATCATTTGTAAGTGTCATATTCTTTAACTTTTTCATTTTTTTTTCATGTAATCTCCTTCCAAATTAGCATATTTTTTCTTGTTTAATATTTTTATTTTAAAAAAAATCTCTAAATGGACTCATTGTAAGATTATTTTTCTAAATGAACCGGATTTTTCATTGATTTTGAATGCATTTATCATAGCAATATAATTTTCAATTAATATTTTTCATCTTGGTGTTGGAAGCTTGATATTTGACTCCACTGAATTTTAACATTTATGGGAAAAGGTGAGAAAAATAATAAGAAAATAAAATAAAATTCATATTTGAGAATAATAATTTTAAATAAATAAAAAATTAACATAATTAGTTAAAAAGTTCGAGATTTAATTTTAATTATTTGAGAAAAAAAATTACGAATTAATGAATTTTAGTTTTGTAATATAATTGAAATTAATTAAAGATGATAAAACATATCTAGTTTGATTGGCCAGCCTACCAATCAAATTTGGCGGATGGTTGAAATTTTTAACCTTCTCCGCTCAATTTCATTATGTTTGACTCACCAATTTTAGCAAACCAGAGACAAAATAGAATTGCCTAGATAGAAAACTCATTTTCTTTAAATAGAAATTAAAATAAAAAATTCATTTTAAAATTCATTTTTGTGTATTATATTATTTGAATTATACAAATATATAATAATCTTATAATTTAAATTATTAATACTTACATATTAAATTCTAATTAATAATAATATTAATTTAACATGTAAAAGATAAAAATTATTTTAATTTATTTGATTAGAGATATTCACTACAAAAAAGATTGATATTCATGAATACAAATTTTAGTAGTTAAAAACCATCACAAATAAAATTTTCAACGGTTAAAATAATCGTCATAATTATACATATAAAAAACGGTTTGTGATAAAAGTATTTTAACCGCTATTATTGTTGTTAGAAAAGAAAAAATAATAGAGGTTAAAAACTATTACAAAATGTATTCTAATTTGATAATATTTAACATATTTTGACAGTTGAAAACTATTATAAAATATATCATATTTTGATGGTTGAAAACCGTCACAAAATATATCATAGCTCGACGGTTAAAAATCACTACAAAATATATCATATTTTGACGGTTAAAAACTGCCATAAAATATATCATATTTCCACAATTAAAAGTGCCAAAAATTATTTCAAATAATTTTTTAAAATTCCAAAAAATATTTATTAATTGAGCTTGTTGGAGGAGGATACCTTGAGCCTGATGCATCTAATCTAGGACCAATGGGCATCGAAAGGCCTGACCCTTGAAGCAAACCAAGCATAATTTTAAAAATCTCTTATTCATTTGAATTATGGCAAATCTAAAAACCACATAGGAAAAACAAACTTATATATTGCATCAGCATACAACAACTGACTCATATTCTATACACACGTGTCAAGAATATTCTTAAGTCTAAGTTCCTTATATAATATAATTCCAAGTACAAAATCAATGAAAAATTCCTTCCCAACACGTCGAGGAACAAAAAGTAAACAAGTGTCAAGGAAAAATGAACTTGAGGTGTAAGACATAAGGAACATGGAAAAATTTCTTTTGTGAACTTATACAACAAACAAACCTTGTTTTAGACACTTCCATTTGAATAGTTCCTACTTAAAATGTGGACTAATTAGACTACTGAAAGCAAACTTACCAAAGCATTCAAATTGAAATTGTCAATTAAAAAGAATACTTCTGCCCAGGTTCAATGCTTGGTTTAATGATTGGTTTAATTAATTGGTCAAATTTATTTGTCAAATTTGTCAAATTAATTGGTATTTACCGAAGCATTGGTCAAATTTCATATTCACATCAAATACCACAAGTCAATTTATTGGTCAAATTTAGAAAGTCCATGCTTCAATGCTTGGTTTAATTAATTATAATCTGCCTTGGAATGAACTTTTATGATTAAGGATTGTCAAATTAGCAAGGACAGACCTGGAATCTCCTTGGTGAGGCCTTTTAGGGTTGACAAATTGGACAATTAGTGGTTGCTCACAACCCTATGCATAAAGTACAAGATTAACTCGAATGCATTCGTAAGAGTTATTGAAATGAGAAAAATATTTTTTTTCCATACTCTCATTATGTTGAGTCCATCAAGTGTATTAATTGATGCTAGAGCCATATCTTTGTTTGAGTATTTGACAAAACCACATCCTTCAAACAATATGGAAAAATATTATTTTTTAAGTACTGCATCAAATTAAACACGAACATACAAAGACACAAAAACTAATCCAAAAAAATAAAATAGAATGTTATCAGATATAGATGAGAACAATAAAAACTACTCATTGCACCAACCAAATCATACTTCCCATAAGAATTATGAAACATAGAAGCACAAAAACCAACCCCTTGCCTTTATGGATCCACGCCCATCCCCTAGCTAGTTTACAACTAATATCAGATATTGGTAGGAAACATACCACGATTTTGTTTTTTTTCATCATGCATAAGATAAGCATCTTCAACTTGACCATATTTTGAGAAAATTTGGTGCCATATATGAATATAAATAATATTGATAAAGCAGAGAAAAGAAAATACAACCCATATTAAATGCTCCAACAAAGGATTCCCATATATGAATAATATTTTAATATACATTTAGAAATGTCATATTTGTTAAAGGATTCCCGTAATAGGTTTGTGAATGAAGCACAAAACACAAAATGTGACACACAATGATTATCGAGAAATGGAAACCAACCTTTTTCTTTCTTTCCTCTTGTGCTGAATTAGCAAACCTTAGAATGGGAAATATATTTATTGATTATTAGGCATGAAGAGTCATTTGAACAAACCCCTTTAAATGGTGCAAGGAGAAGAATAACGATAAAGAGGGAGACATGAGGAAAATGAAGTGGATCCATGGCCTTGAAATGTTTTTGACGAGTAACAAAAAAAAAACATAAGCAACACAGTCAATGAATGAGGTGCCATGTAACATCTCATCTAGATATTACGGTTTTAAATAAAATAAACTAGAAATAATACGTCAGCGTCATTTATTAAATCTCATTTCCCAAAACGCGGGAAATTTAAAACTTCATTACATAGTCAAAAATAAACCAAAATCTATAAGTATAAATAAGATTGTAATTATCCAAAAGTCCAGAATATTCATAATTACAATTTATTTGAAGTCATAAAAACTTCATAAAAGTTATGATAAAAATCTCCAAAGTCTAGCCCCGCTCCAACTCTACGCCTCACCAGATCCACCTGCACATCATCATCTGCTCCCGTGTACCGCGTACACGATCATCGCCAAACAAAAGCAGATAGGGTGAGCTAACAAATTACACACACACACATACACACACACACACACACACACATATATATATATATATATATATATATATATATATGGCACAGTTATATATATCACACAATCACACCAAAGGAATTCCTTCCTTTGATTCCATCCCACATGGCCACAACCATGATAATCGTGTTCTATGTCTTCTAACGATTACCTAAAGATGTCTTGCTGCCATACCTATCGGCCACAACCGATAGAGCACGTGCAGGAAACCATGCTACGGATTACACACTGTAACACCAGGTGGAATTCCCAAATACGAACATAGTTTGTAACGTCCCAAGACTACCAAACTCGTCAACTAATTACTGAGGAGGGCAATCCATCTGGACCCATCTGTACTGGCCACAACCAGCACACTCACACCAGCAACACTCGCCAACCCGAGCCACAACTCAAGAGTTCCTCGTGTTCATCTGTCATCCCGACCCATAACTCAAGAGATGCTATTCTGAGCCACAACTCAAGGAATACCACGTGCTTAACCCTTATCCCGAGCCATAACTCAAGAGATACGTTCCGAGCCACAACTCAACGAACACCAACAAGTCAACTTTTGAGATATCCTAGAAGCATTGTAGACTACACACCTCAACATAAGCACACCCAAATTTGTTGTAGCAAAAATCGCTGGGCGCTGCTCACAAGGCACCAGGCGCGACTCACTTGCAGACTGCCTAGTGGGGGACGCGTACCGCCAGGCGCAAAGCGCCTTAGAAAAATGACAATGCTGCAGACACCGCCTGGTAGACACCTCACGTCGCTAGGCGTCATACGCTTTCCAGAGCCTCTACCATATCTTTTCTGCCTGGCGGGATCACATTTTTGCTAGGCGCCATGCGTTCCAAGCTTCTGTGGTTTTCCTTTATCACTTGGCAGCACACCCTAAGCCGCCAGGCAACACATCCCAAGCCGCTAGGCGCCACACAATAGCATCACTACTACTGGTTTTTGGCACTTTGAAGCAATTTCTAAAAAACCCCAAACACTATACATACAATCCATAACATGAAATATGCTTATTCAATCATAATCACATGACTGGATAATAGTCCAACACAATGTTGAACAACCAAACAATATACAAAAGCAAGAAGAATACATAACTATTGCCCCAAAATATCGCACGGGTAATAAAACAATAATAATGATAATAATAAAACTAACAACAATAATAATAATAATAATAATAATAATAATAATAAAATAAAACAATAATACTAATAAGTTAAAACAATAATAGCAAAGTAATAATAATAATAAAAAAATAAAGCAATAATAATAAAACAATAATAATGATAATAAAATCATAAAATAATAATAATAATAATAATAATAATAATAATAATAATCACTATAATAATAATAACAGTAAAAATAATAATAAAATAAATAATAATAATAATAAAATATTAATAATAATAGTAAATAAAATAATAATAATAATAATAGTAATAATAATAAAAAATAATAATAACTAGTAATAATAAATATAAATAATAATAATAATAGCAAAAAAAATAATTATAATAATAATAACTAGTAATAATAATATATAAATAATAATAATATTGATAATAGTAAAAATAATAATATTAATAATAATAATAATAATAATAAAATAATATTAATAATAATAGTAAGAAAAAAATAATAATAATAGTAATAATAATAAAAGTAAAAATAATAATAATAATAACTAATAATAATATATAAATAATAATAATAATTATTATTATTATTATAATTATAATAATAATAGTAGTAAAATTATAATAATAATAATAATAATAATAATAACTAATAATAATATATAAATAATAATAATAATTATTATTATTATAATAATAATAGTAGTAAAATAATAATAATAATAATAATAATAATGTATGAAATAATAGTAATAATAGTAATAAAAATAATAAGAATAATAATAACTAGTAATAATAATATATAAATAATAATAATAATAATGAAAAAAATAAAAATAATAATTATAATAATAATAACTAGTAATAACTATATATAATTAATAATAAAAATAAAAATAATAATTATAATAATAATAACTAGTAATAACAATATATAATTAATAATAAAAAATAAAATAAAATAATAATTATAATAATAAATAATAATTATAATAATAATAAAATTAATAATAATAATAATAATAGTAATAATAATAATAATATGATAACAATAATAAATAATAATAAATAAATAATAATAATAATAATAAAAATAATAATTATAATAATTGTGCCGCATTTAGGAGAAAAACTCTAAACATCTCGGCAAGTCATAAAAAAAGAAAAAGAATCATAATAATCATAGTAGTGATGGAGTCACATAGAGTACTCAATATAATTGAAACCACAAGCATACATATATCCTCTCTAAAATCACATACAGTAAACATCAAGAGGTTAAACGATAAAAGAATTTTGGTTTAGGAGAAGGCTTTCATGCATCAATATATAATGCAATTGCATACAATATCATTAAAAAAGGAAATGACAGCTTCTCTAACCTGGTTTCCTTAGCTTATTTTTGGACTTGTTGTGGGTTCTCTCTTGATCATCAATGATCTTCCTTTGACTCTATCTCAATGCAGCTCCTTGCTTCCCTCAATCCTCACCTTACACTCTCAATTTTCGTATACCATGGCTATGCAACAATAATAGTTCCTAAACCACTCTTTCTTTCTCTTAATTGGTCACTAATTGTGGTCTTAATGAGAGGTAAATGGTATAAAACGAAAATACTATTAAACTTTGAGTTTAATTGTCATTCATTAGCAATTCTATGATGGTTTTCCAGCCCCCTTGGCTACCAGGGTTTCCTTGCCCTTTCACCTTCATGCCAAAACTAAAATTGACAAAAAGAAAGCCTATTCATGTTTCATGATGACTAATATAATTCTATGATTATATTATCACTCAACGTGATCAAGCATATTGTCAAAATAATAATAAATTAAATAACACACAAAATGGCATACTTAGGACTTGAACAAAAGTCCACTAACACAAACAAAGTACTCTCAACCACTTGAGCTACTACTTTTTCACATCATATCAATAAATATTAAATGTCATAAAGGCTCCCACTACTCGCATTTATTAATTAATTAATTAAATTTCACGGGTCTTACATGCCCTCCAGTATCACAAACTTTGAAGATTCTAGCTGAAGAACCTTACACATGCAACAAGGTAAATTTTCCTTATTTCATTTTTACATAGCCCAAGAAACACCACATTGTGAGTTAAATGATAAAGTAGATAAACAAACAAAAATCTTACTTACCACATTCTGTCTCTTATGTTTGCAGGGTAAAACAATCTTTGCTTGTGGAAGCCTATTTAATCATGTTGAATATGAAGGAAAACATTTTGTTCTTGAACAACTTTAGGTTAAAACTCGTTAAGCATTTTCTTATTCAACTATCACACATTACCAAAGTTAGTGGTTGACCTTTTTATTAGAGGAAACTACAAGATCTTACATAGTTCCATTCATCAATTTAAGGGTCAATTTTTTATGGCATATAATTTATCCTTTTATGACTAGGATTTTATGCAATGACATAAGAATCAACACTTTGCCATGGCAAGGCCATATCAGTTCAAAGATTTCAAATGAAGAATAAAAATATCATTGAATTCCTTGAAAAACTTACTATTGATCATTGATAAAACTCAATTAATTGACCTGCTAACTGAAAATGAAGACTAAGTGGTTCACACATTGTCAAGAAGATTAGAGGATTCAAGAGTTATAACTTGTATTATCAATGAGCGCACTATATAGTCAGTATATAGTCAGTATTAGACTGCTAGAGTCTAAACCATTAAGAAATCACTGCATGAATACATATTAAACAGGGATGTACACTTCACCTTCAAATCATCCTCGAGATTACAAGATTAGTAATTTTGCAATTACGATCCTCGAAAGAATGGAAAAATTTCCAATCAATCAAGGGTATTGTGCCAACAAAAACAAAAATCAAACAAGCGCAACCCAAAACCCAAACAATTAAGTAGTAAAGAAAGGAAAGTTTCAGCTATTAATAAATGGCAGAGAACAATTTAAGATCAACCATAAATATCAAAATGTATATTAAATTAAATCCTACCTACAATGCAAAAGTAATATCACCCTCATTTACTTCAGTCGACAATCTTCTTAATTTATCGTCTCGAGATTGTCCTAGTTTATAAGACCCTACAATTACAATATTTCATCATTTTCCCTTACCGATGCAACACTTGAATATGAAAATTCTTTAGTCGTAGGATCTAAAAAAACAAAATCGAATCAAATTATTTGAAATACCAAGTCAATTAGCACTTTGCACATGTTTGAATATTCTAAGATTCCTATTGGATTAATTAAAGATGATCTGCATATCCCCACATATGATTTATACAATTGCAACATTCCATCATTATTTTTAAATATTTTAAACCAATATATGGATTAGAATGGACCAAAAACTTGTGTGTGTGAAAGCATACCTCTCTGAGGATTGTATCTTTCTTGGCTCCACGAAAGTGATTCATAGAAGAGCATAATATAATCTATAAATAGTGCATACCTATAAAATGTTATGATGACTAGATGAAAGTAAATAATGGTTTATTGCTTATACCTATGATGATTGATAAGTCAAATTAGACTAAAACTAATGTATTGATTTCTTGACAACACCTGAGAGTAACCAAAACCTAAAAATCTTGAACACAACTTGACAAAATATACTTAAACATATTAATGAATGAAATGAGGAACGAATTATTGAACACTTACAATTTCAAATTTGTTAAAAACAGACTTGTCTAATAGCTCAACCCAGAAAGGGATCTGAATTGATTAATGAGTCTTTCACTTGTTTAAGTTGAATCTTAAAAGAGTCTTTAAGTTTTATAACCCAATTAATCAATTTCGCAGTTCTGTGTTAATGGACTGTTTAAGGCAATTAAGAAAGATTGTAAGAGAAGAGAAAAACCAAGACACAACAGTTTATACTGGTTCGATTCAAAAAGAATCTACGTCCAGTCTTTTCCTAAGTAAACCCACTTAGGAGGATTCCACTAATACAATTAGGATCCAAGAATTACAAGAACACCTATATAATTCTAGAACCTAAAACCCAAGAACTTGATCTACCAATCAAGAACTCCCCCTAGGAGCAATGCATCCATGCAATTGCACCTAGGCCTACACTTCACACAATGAAGCAACTGTAATCAGAAATACAATAAAAAAGAATCAAGAAACGAATACACCTATTATTGTGCAGATTTGTCAATTTGCTCCTAGATTCAAGCTAGACCCATCAAGGTAGAATCAACCATCAATCTCCTTGAATCTTCACTTGAATGATCTTCAAGAATGCTTAAGAACTCTGTGAATCTCAGAGGGTTGTTTCTCAGAATGTTTTTCAGTGATTTGTAATTTTTTCCCATACTGAAACAGATTTCAGAAAACAGCTTTTATACAGAGTTCTCTGCTGTCATTAATGGATTAGGAATTTACCTATCGATTATCGTGAGTGTATTTTCACTGCCTTAGTGCAGTACTCACAGCTAATCCATTAGTTAAACAGCTAATCAATTCATGATTGCATAAGCAAGAGTGTGATGGTTAATTACAACTTAATGCAGGCTTGATTTACATCTGATAATTTCATACTAACAACCTAATGCACAACCTAACTAAAACATGACTAATTCTAAACTGGTAATGCACATGAAGTGTAGCCTTGGACATCATCAAAATCATCTTCATATGAGTTGAAGTAGCTCCCCCTTTCAACAAAATTCACGTTTTTTCATAAAATTAGGAGTTGCGGGAAAATTTTGTTTGGAGAATATATATATCTTCCAATGAAGTGTTCAAATTGCAAGTAAATTCTCTAATTTCTTTTTCAAGCATCTCAATTGCACTCCCGTAAAGAGAAAAATCACTATTAAAGTTGTTCTATTGCTTGATTTTTCTCTAGCTAAATTGGTAAAGAAAATTGAGACATAACAATTTGAGCTTCCTCAATCCCTTGCTACGTATAAGAAAGATACAAGAAAACAAAATTGATGAAGAATGTAATCAAAATGTAATACTTCAAGTACTAGAGAGCACAAAAATTTACCTAAAACCTCAATTTAATCACATAACCCTAACTAGTGACGTAAACATCACAGTGACAGTGGAAAAAATTGATGGCTTGCGGTTCTGCATCGAACCTTAATTGTTGAATACCTTTGAAGCACTTCTTATACACAATGACTCACGATTCAAGATTACTCTTCGTGAGTGAAAAAATATTTATGAACCATGGAGGAAAACGAAAGAGAAAGAAGAGAAATACGAATCTAAGACTCGTTCGATGATGAAGAAGGAAAATAATCTGGCATCTTCGTTATTTCAGTCTCTTATTCAAGAAAGATAAAAACACTTAAACAAATTGAAAAAAAAATAACAATTCAATTACAAAACTAACATTCAAGTTTAAAATAACATAAAATAATTTGTAGCGATTAACCAAAAAATAACACAATGAAAACATTTCTAACAATTTGTATAACCACTACAAAATTATTGCTAAAAAAGAACACTTTTTTTAGTGATTAATTAATTAATTAAAATTTAAAAAATATTCACAATATACTTTTAATATATATATATATATAATTAAAAAAAATTAAAAAAATATTGGCGAGCTAGTAGGCTGACTCACGCTTTTGGCAGGACAATTATAATTTCCATTTTATTTTCGTGTGACCGTCAATCTTATCCGACCTGCTTTCGCATGGCCATCGGGGCAAAACGGGTTGACCCCTAAAATTAACTTAGTTATTATTGGTTTGTTGAAAAATATAAAACAAAAGAATATTTTATAATAGAAAATATAATTTTAATTTTAGACTTTTAAATTAAAAATAAACATAATCGTTTAAATTAAATAAATATTATTTTGGGTGTTGTAAAAAGTGTGAGATAAATGTTTCTTAATTTTAATTTTTTTTTATGTGCATGATGTTGATAGTAAATTTTTTTCATAATAAAGAAATTAAAATTCAAACATGTTCAATTATATATTGGAAAGGTAAGATTATTTGAAATGATGAGTAAAAAATATATTATATGGTATAAATTTGATAATAAAAGTTGAGATGATTTATATAACTCTAAGTTTAAAATAAAAATTTTAAAATGTGAAATTAGAAAATGATTTATAATTTGAATGAAACAATTTCTTAAAACAAAAATTATTTTATATATTTCCTAAAGTATAATAATAGATTTAAGTAATAATATTTAAGAAAATTGATACAAAGAAAGCAAATATTTGTGGTATTTATTTAATAATTAAATGTAAAATGAGAGAAAAATATATGATACCATTTGGTTAGGTATGGATCTTCTTGTTAGTTAGGTATGGATCTTGTGTGCTGAGATGGTATTATTTTGTAATTTTTGAAGTAAACTTTTGGTTGGACAAAATTTTTAATGTCAGTTAATGGTTATTTATGTTGTATATTGAGGTGAAGAAGTTGAGTACTTTTTAATGGTTGATCATTTGTGCAATGTTAACATCATTTTGTTTTTGTATCGAATCATGTTCAAGTTTTTTATTAACCACTTTAACTCAACATTGGTAATTGATTTCCATAGCTTGCTTCTTGTCTCCATATTATAGTAACCCAAATATGTTGTCAAATAGTTTATTGAAATGCCATGAGATTCTATTTTTTTTATGGTTGCAATATTTGAAAAGTGTTCATGATACTATGTGTGTCAAATTTGAATTTGTGTATGATGTTCTTCATGAGATGCAATCTCTCAAAAGTACTTCTTTAAAATATGTTTGTCAAATATAAAATTCGTTGATTTGCACTATTTAAATAAAAAATCAAAATAAAAAAATAAAAATATAGAGATAGGTTGTATTTATAGATAAAAGAAAGTAAATAATAGTAAACATTAATAAATCCGACTAAAATAAAATAATAAATAGTAACAATTCTTATTAAAACAAAATAAATGTAATAAGGTTAAAAAACATGTTTATCCATAAAACACAATATTAGAGTATGTTTGGCTTTGTTATTCAAGTACACCGAATCAATCTTGTCTTGCATTCAACATTTCCCTTGATCTTTGATAATATTTCCTCTAGTATGATTGTCCATAATGTATGGACATTATGTAAATATGTCTCCTATTTGTTCAATAAGGGTAGTTTTCCCTTAGGAATGTTGGTATTCTTTGGACAACCAAAAATTGTGATGTTCCAACCAATATACCTCATGGTCTTTCTTCCAACTAGTACATCTATCAGAGTTATTTTTCCATAACCAGTGGAACCCATTAATGTTGTGAGAACTCCTAGTCTGAAAGCACCACTAACGCCCTTCAAAACCTCTAACTTATCCTCAAGAACACCCTGGTTATTCATTTCCTACAAATTTAGAACATAGACTAAAAATTCTTAATAATTCTTAGAAATCCTAGTAATGCTCGAAAGTTTAATACAAGTGTTTTTTATTTCCATTTACTTATTTATCTACATTACCCATGACATTAACAAAATATGTTACATCTTCAAAGTGATGGAATAGGATTCAAATGGAAGGAAAAATATTATTCATGAGTGTTTCTTTCCTCTCTCCCCATTGAAGGAAAAAATCAAAGAACAATTAAGGGTATGAGTAAGCAATTTGTTCGTGGAACAAGCACTAACAACCAAATTCAAACAAATTAACCCTAGATTATATACACAAAAAGGAAAATTACCTAAATCAAACAATAAATCCAAATTCAAATAAATTAACCTAACCAAAAGCAAAACCCTAAGTTCCCTAGATGGAAGAATGTTATATATTAACCGAGTGAAGGGAGAAATGAACGGAATGGGAGACGAATGGAGAGAGAGACCTTCATAGGGAGAGATAATCTAAGGGACAAACGAGCAAAGGGAAAGACCATGAGAGGGACAAACCACAAGAGGGATAAGTAAGTGGAGGGAGGGTGAGCGACAACGTTTACAAAAGGAAAGATTGAAATTTTTCTAAATTTTTGTACTAATGGAATGAGGTAATAAAAAAGCTTTTCCACAAAGATTTTTTTTATATGTATTTGAAGCCACACTTTTCTAGTTTATCTCACATTCTGAAACCATAATTGTGATATAAAGTATCAATATTTTTTGAATCGTTGTCTTTTAAGTCCTTAACTCGTGCATATAAAATAGTTTTCTATACTATATTTAGGCAACATTTTTGTACCCGTGGTCTAGTTTAACATTGCTTAAAATAAAAAATGGTGTAGTATGAACTTTTTTAGGGATTCTTCATCAACAATGAATATCTTTCCATACCAATCATCTGTTGAGTCTTTCTTCTAATCATTAGGGGTGGGCATGGATTGGATTTTTAATAATCCAATCCACATCCATTTTATATCTAAATAATTGGATTAGATTTTTGACCCAAATCCATTTCTTCAGCAAAAGTAGTTTGGATTTTTTTAAAATCCAGATCCAAATATTTGGATCAAGATTTAAATCCAATCCAAATATTTAGATCAAGTTCAAAATCCAAAATCCATTTTTTATAAAAGAAATTTAAATTGAATTTTTTAAAACTTGTGTCATTAAGGCCCGGATGACCCGGATGAGACCGACGACCCAGACGGGCCGGACAACCCGAACGGGCCTGACAACACGAACAAGCTCGACGACGTGAACGGGCCGGACAACCCGAATGGGCCAAAAGACCGGGACAGACCCGTCCAAACAGTCGGGCCCAATCGGGTAGTCATACATGTTCGAGTCGTGGGGCTCGTATAGGTCGTCGGGTATGTCAACGTCGTTAGGCCCGTCCGAGTTGTCAGGCCCATCCAGATCGTCGATCATGTCCGGGTCATCAAGCCCGTTTGGGTCGTCGGGCCCGTCCAGGACGTCGAGCCCGTCTGGGTCGTAGGACCCATCCGGGTCGACGCGCCGTTCGTGTCGTCGTGCCATTTGGGTCGTAAGGCCCGTGTAGGTCGTCAAGCTCGTCTGGGTCGTCGGGCCCATCTGGGTCGTTTGAGTCGTCAAGTCCGTCCGGATCACCCGGATCGTTCGGCCTATCCAGGTCGTCCGGCCCGTTTGTGTCGTTGTGCCCATCTGGGTCGTAAGGCCCATATAGGTCGATAGACCCGTCTGGGTCGTCGAGCCCGTCCGGGTCGTCGGGCCCGTCCAGGTCGTCCGCCCCATCCAGGTCTTCGGGCTCGTTCGGGTCGTCGGGCCCGTCCGGGTCATCAGGCTCATCCGGGTCTTTGGGCCTTCCTGACCCGTTCTGGTCTTTGGGTAGCCTGACCTGTTTTCGTCATTGGTCCTACCTGGTCCGTTCGGGTCTTCGGGTCCGCGTGACCCTTTCGGTCTTCGTGTCCGCCTAACCCGTTCTGGTCTTCGGGCCCGCCTTACCCGTTCGATTCTTCGAGCCTGCCTGACTCGTTCGGGTCATCGGGCCCGCCTGACCTGTTCGAGTCTTCGGGTCTTCGGGCCTACCTGACCCGTTTGGTTCTTCGAGCTCGCTTGAGCCATTGAGGTCATCGGGCCCGCTTGGCCCGTTCGGGTCTTCCAGCCCGCTTGGCCCGTTCGGATTTTCAGGCCTACCTGCCTTGTTCGGTTCATCGGGCTCACTCAAATTTCTCGGATCGTTGGGCCCGATCCGTATAGGTCGTCCAACCTCTTATGGTCGTCGGGCCTGCCCAATCCGTATAGGTCGTCGAGCAAGGCTCGTCTTAGTCTGAATTTAGCATAGTCCATCTCAACCTTTAGTCTAACCCAACTAAAAATTTAAATTGAAAATTTGGATTGGATTTTTTGGATTATCCATATTTAAAAATCTTGATTTATAAAATGGATATCCAATCCATAAAATATATAAAATGTGATTAGATTGAAATCCAGATCCATTAAATGGATTTTAAATGGATTGGATTGGAGCAAAAGTGGATTGGATCAAGAAAATTAGATTTTTTGCCCACTCCTACTAATCATTGTATTGTGGCTAAAAAACAAGGTGAAACTTGACGAATAAATTACAAAAAAAAAAGTGATAGAAATAAGAAAGATATTTATTGTCCTAATTTTCTTATAGCATATATTCTAAGACGTTAATTATTAATGTCGTACATTGTTGTTAAGTTTGTTTTACTAGAAAAATTAATAAATAACTTTTAGTCTTTTCTTAAATGATAAATAACCTTTATTTTTAAAACATTACTAAGAAAATAAAAACTATACTTTAATTGCAAATAAATATCACTACGACTTAAAAGTAGCATAAACAAAGTATTTTGAAATAAAAGTCCATTGAAAGAATAAATGTGTTGAAAACTCTATTTAAAGAAAAAAAAATTATCTTCATAATCGATACTGGAAAAATGATCTGAAAAATAAATATCAGTACAACATGAATGTTGATCATTGAATAAAATATCAACACATGTTGCATTATACTGTATATATTCTTTTAAAAAATGAATATATATATATATATATATATATATATATATATATATATATATATATATATATATATATATATATATATATATATATATATATGATAGTCTTTGATTCAATAAAAAAATGATTTACATAATCAATCAATAATTGTAAGAAGTTGTCATCAACATATCTTGAAAAAGAAATATTTGATCAAATAAATTTTAATGAACAAATTAATACAAACCCACTCGTAATGTTATAAAGCGTGGACAAATTTTCAAGCTTAAAATATAACATACCACATTTTTGTGTACTTTGTAATTATATTTAAATTATCTTTTGACTTTATATGCATATAAAAATTATATTTATTATGAAACAGTAATTATTTCTTAAGCATAAAAAGTCTTCATGCTAGTACTTTTTCGTTGTTAGTATGGTTTTTTTAATGCAAAATTGCAGATAAACTTTTCTTAAATGTGTTAATCAAGTTATTTTGAAAACTATATATTTTAAAAGTCTAAAACTTTTAGACGAAAATAGAATAAATAAAATATAGAAGTTTGATTATAAAAACACTATGTATCAATTAAAGTGGAAGATTCGTTAGATAGTATCTACTTGGACAAGTTGGTGTATGTAGTAAATCAGGGAGTGTGGAAAGCAAAAACTATTTTCAATTATTCAAATCTCATCTAGAATTTGACTCCAAGACCAAATCCAAAACAAAACTTAGCCTTTTGAATGAAGCCTCGTTTTAACAAGGCCTAAAACTTACGTTTCTTCTATTTACAGTTACTTTGATTACTAAACACAATTCTTTTAATTTTGTGATAATCATACTTTTAACTTACGTTTTAGATGGCTACTTCACTTTCTTCCATAATGACATATATGTTGTTTTATCATTTATTCATATACTTAATAATAAAAGATAGTTAATCGAAAGATACCTTTTAAGGATATTATGTATCCTTCAATTGAAAATTTTACGTATCTTGCATAAAATTTTATAATTAGGTTGAAACAAGCCTTTAAATATAAATATGTATATTTTGTTTGATATTGAAAAATTTAAATTTCTACATCGATAAGTTGTAATAAATATTGACATACATACATAAATAATGGTAGAATATATATATATATATATATATATATATATATATATATATATATATAACTAAAAAATACATATTTTTACTAATTTTTCTTTTGAAAATTTTTGCTTAGAAAACACTTGCAAATTTTGTTAAGAATAATGGTTCGCAAGACTTTGTTACCAATTTTTTAGAGAATATTTTGCACAAAACATTATTCGTGTAAACTTTTGTAGAAAATACTTGCGAGTTTTATAATTTTGTAGGAAATAATTATCCATGAAGGAATTACATGTCAATTAAAATTTGTAGAAAAATAACAAAAAAAATATTTTCTTACAAAATTTCATAACAAATTTACAAGAAAAATCTCATGAAATATGAATTTTTTTACCAATGATAGATATAATTATAGTATTTATAATTCACTACTACAAATATTAACTATAATAACAATTAAAAAATGTTGCTAAAACCTAAAAAAATGTTACCATTTGCAAAGGTAACATTTATACACATGTTATCTATAGTGTATGTTACCAAAAGGTTTTAGCAACATTTTTAAGTATTATTGGTATCATTTTTAAAAATGTTACCAATTAGCATTTTTACTAACATTTAAAAAATGTTGCAAATTTAACTTTTTAGTAACATTTGAAAAATGTTATCTATACATTTTCTAACATTTAAAGAAAATGTTACCTTTATATTTTCTAATATTTAAATAAATGTTATCAATTATCTTATTTTGTAACAATTAAGAAATGTTGCAATTAAGAAATGTTGCGAATTGTCTTTATGTAACGTTTTAAAATTGTTACTAATTTATCTATCTAAAAATTGCAACAATACACTTTTTGGTAAAATTGAAAAATTCCTAGGACATGATTTAGGTAAAAATCAATTCTATTGTCCCATAAAATGCTACAAACAATTCTAGAATTGTCCCATAAAATGCTACAAACAATTCTATTGTCCCATAAAATGCTACAAACAAATACCTAATTGCATTCCATAAAATGCTTTTGTTGGCATCTTCTTGTGGAAAACCTGATATAAATACAGTGGTTAAATCAGATCTCTGATTACAAGTATTTATCAAGTAATTACGAATTACATACTCCAAGGACAAGTGGGAGTAAAGAACTACTAACCTTGTGCCAGGGGTGAGATTTTATCTGAGGAAACTTAAATTCAGTGTAATTTGGATTCATGGACTTTATTTCTTTTATGGTTGGTGTTCCCAAGATCTGCAGTACACATAGTTACACTCAGATTAAGAACCAAAGCCAATAGATGCAACACTCAAGACAAAAACATATATTCAAGCAAACATGATAAAGAACATGAGAACTTTTACCTTAATGATCTCAACCAACTGATCAACCCCACTTTCTCTAGGAAACATTGGCTGCAAAGCAAAACACAATCACATGTAAGCATCACTTTGAGAACGTGTCATTTATTCAATACTAGTGCTTGTTGGGATCAAGTTATTGTTGCACTAGAAAAACATTGGACAACCGGTATTAAGTTCATTATATGCTACTTCTTGCGGTATTTGAGTACCAAAAGACAAAACAAGAGAACATTTTCGGATAAACAAGTATCCATCAAAATACAATATATTATTACAAGTAAATAACATATAGGATAGCTATATTTTAAAAACGTTTGCCCCATGAAAAATTTAAATGAGTTTAGCATGCAAACTTTTTATCAATTGATTCGATTAATGGTATTAAGCATGATACTTGTAATGATTTTATCTTGTACTTGCAAGAAATATATATATATATATATATATAATACATAACAAACAAGAAATTTTAAAGAAAAAAAATTTCTTACCAATAAATTTTGGGGTTTGATGTCCCCATGACAAACTCCAATCACATGATGCAAATAATTTAAACCCCGACATATCTATAAGATTTTTAGCATGATCATTCAATAAAAGCACAAAGGTAATAAGGTTAAAGCAAATAACTGAATACTACAATCAAGGAAATTCATAACCAAAATTTAATGGAAAAGATCAATGAATAAATTCACAATTACCTAGTCAAACAGAGTTGCACATAAATGATAGACATATGTTGGTGCATTCGAATATAGTGCTTGGAAACTCTGTAGACCATTTCAGGCACATAATCCAAAACAAGGTTAAAGTACCTGTAGCACTCAAGCAATGAAATAAATTTAGATATTCAAAATTTGAGCTACACTATATCACTATTTCTTCACTTACCTAATCAATTATCTTAACATTCATAATTTATATTAGCTACATTTTGTCTGTATGCATTAAACCTAGCTAGGCTGTGAGGTAATATCAATCTTTAGGCACAAAAAATGGGGAGAATTATATACAAACATGCCCCGGAAGAGAAATAGAGTAAAATACAATAACAGAGATGAAAATGTTTTGTTAACTAAGCATGATATCATGGAAGGATGGAAGAGTTGTTTCTACAGTTCATTCAATGATGAATATACAAGAATAATGGACTTTAAGGAGTTTTAACACTAGAAAGGATAACCAAAATTAAACCTACCACAATATCAGAGAACTTTGGGTAAGGGACGTGGTAAAGAAGATGAAAAGTAAATTTGCTAGATCATATACCTATCGAACAATTAAAGGATGGAAAGTAAGATGTTGCATAAAAAAATTCCTTTACTAGTAATAAGGATTCTATACAATATTAGAAGAGATTTTGAGGAATCCATGCAATGATGAAGATAAGACCTGGGGCAACGTTTGGCATAGCAGTTCCCATTGTTGTTGAAGTTAGATCGAGTCCTTTGAGGAATAAATCCTGGAACAGTCTGCATAACAATGCCAATGTAAGGAAAAACAAATATATTTCATCTCAAATTTTAGAAATCGAAAGGAAATTAAATTACATTTGCTTACCCTCCGAACGATAGACACAATAGTTGTTTAATCAACTTGAAATCACAATTCTTCAGCCACTTACTCCTGCAATAGATGCAACATCCAAACTGAATATATGAAGCAGAAAAGCAGAAGCGTTTTTATGATTTATTTAGAAGTGGAAGTAGAGAGAAAGAACCTTTCAAAGAAAAATGAAACAGGGAACAAAATAAGGAATGTAGCCAAAGAAGTCAAAAAGATAGTTTCTAGTCTTTGGCCGGTCAATTTCGTCATCCACATATCTCTCTTTTTCTCTCTGCAGACTTCTTAACTTTTTTTTAGTCCTCTTGCCTTTTCCTTCACCTAAATTTCTTTCTTTGTTCAATTTTTCCTTAATGTGTTTTACAATTTGCTACTACTTCTGTTGTCATCATCACCTTCTACTCTCTACAAATATTCAACTATTATGAACTTCTCTCAGAACAATAGATATATTAAGAAAAACAAAGTCAGGTTATTGAGTACTGAGATTATATCTTCCTTTTTTTTCAATATGGTAGTTGATTGCATAGAGGATTCTATCGGTGAGCACTCCATTCATAGTAGCAGTCCCAAAGATCTTGCAGAGTGAAGTATTCAACCTTCTCCTTGCCAAGAGGTTGCCACAGTTGATTTAGATCATTAAAGCAACTCTGCAAATTACATGATAAAAGCAAAGAAACTTAAGATACCAATCACCTTGTTTTATGTTATATCCCATCAACTAGATTGCAAACATACATAACAAAGATGCAGGGGTGTGTAGATTGTTGGATCACAAAAAGAAACCCTCAGAATATCCATACAAATTAAGCTAATATGGATGACGAAATTTAGCATTATATATTGAGTTACTATAAGAAAAAACATGTCAGAGTTGAACTCATTTTGAATCATAAATTGTGTGTTTGCAATCAGCACAACTTAAAACTCGAATTCAACTTCAATTTCATTATTTAAAAGCAAGTATAAAATTAAAATAAAATTATCTCTGAATCCCTCACTCGTATTGTATTTTTATTAAGTTTTATACATAATTAGTTATTATTTTGGCTTTTAACGTGAAATTAGAATTAATTATGAAATATTTAGTCTAACCTAAACATAGACACAAGAAGAAAAAGAAAAGAAGCGAGAAAGAATGTTTAGGAAAAAATAGTAAAATAGGAAAGTACAGACTCCACATATAAACAAACACACAGAATGAAATACAATCAGTGTGGATTCCAAAAAGCACAAAAAAGAGCATTATTCATATCAACAGATATATCTCACCTTCATTGCCTTCAACAATTTGCCATAATAATCAGTAATTTGTTAGTAATAAAGAGATATATTGAAATTAAAAGGAAGAAATCTGAGAGAAATTTGGGAAGAAGCATTACGTCTTTCAAAACTAAGAAAGATGTATCAGAAGAAGATTTTTACGAGAATAATGTTACCTAAAGATGACAATGGCGACAATACGAAGTGAATGACGTTCAAGCAATTCTGAAAAAATATTCAATGGCGACAGAAGGAAGGCACCTCGCGAGACTTGAAGAAAAAGGAAAACCCTGAATTGTAGAGTTTGAAAAGAGAAAACATGTTGGAGAGTTTGAGGATAACAGGATTTGGGTTGGAACGTTGGGTTAAAGACCCTAAAATTCTGAAAACATGTTTAATGTTTGTTGTTAAAACAGATAACATATTGTTAATTTAAATTTATTTGTAAATAAATTAAATATTACTTTAAATATATTTTTAAATAAATTAAAATATTATGTTAAATATAAATTTTAAACTAATAGTAATTATTTTAATGTTATAATAAAATTAATTAATTACAGATTTATTTTTCTAATTTTAAAAATTTACAATTAAGATAAAAAATGAAAATTTATTTATCTATAGTAACACTTATTTAAAAATGTTACAATATCATGGTTAACATTATTTATGGTAACATTTTTCATTACTTATGATAACATTTTCAAAAAATATCACTATAGTTATTCATAAGGTAACATTTACAAATAAGTGTAACAAAAAAATGTTACTAAATCTAATAAATCCTGTAGTGATTATTATATATATATATATATATATATATATATATATATATATATATATATATATATATATATATATATATATATATATATATATATATATATATATATAACACTAATGAAACAACCTATTATGACTTAATAGGTTTAAAAGTAAACATTTTTAGGAATTGTTAGCCTCACTTTTCTTTCTTTTTCTTTTTATAATTTTTTAATATATTCACTACAAAAATTCTAAATTTTAATTGGGGTTTATTAGGAGGGGTTAAAATAACCTCAAGTAAATTACACTCGTAACAGGAGTTTTCAAACCCTTGAAAAGTAATAGAGGTTTTAAAATAACCTCAAGTAAATTACACTCGTAACAGGGGTTTTTCAAACCCTTGAAAAGTAACAGAGGAGGTTTTTTAAATGACCTTCACATTGAAAAGTAACCCTTGAAAAATTGTATTTCTCTCTCACATTTTCACAGTACCACCTTTTTCAACTTTTCGAATAGCTTTTCGTCTTGCTTCTGTGACCTATTCATTCTCTTCTCTTGCCTGTGTGAACTAACAGGGTCCCCATTACTTCATCTCTCAATCTCAGTTAACAACCTTGTGTTTGCCCTCTCTAAATCTCAATAAAAGTTCTTTCATTTTGCCCTCTCGCAATTCTAGCTTCCAATCCCTCTAGATTTCTCTTTACAAATCTTCATCAGTGAATCGCAACTTCAAATTGGTAATGACTTTCGATTTTTTTTCTCTCATTTTTCCTCTTTCATCCAAATTTGTTATGCTTTGTGTGATTGCAGGTTCAGTGGCTCTGGTTTGTGCGTCGCAGGTTTGGTCGTTCGTGTTGTCTCTCAGCTACTTCACGTGTTCACAATTGCTTCGCAGGTTTGCTACTTGACCTAACCTAAAGTTATTACCAAAATTGAACAATAGTTGTGTGCGTAGATGATATGTTTGTGATTTCCTTAGGTTTGTCTTGTCATGGAGTGTTATGTTGTATTTGGATTTTGGATATAATTAGAGTGTATGAAATGGGAGAAGAGGAGTGAGAGAATGACCAACTAAACAGACACAAAAACAGAAACAAAAGAAGTTGGGGGAAGCAAAGTATTGCTGCACTTTTCAAATAATATTTTTTTTTTAAATTAAGTCTAGGAATTAAAATAATACTCCTCTAAGTTGGATTTGGATGCACCTTCAGCCTGTGTACTCCTTAACACATATAAACCTAGCTCCACTTGCTAATTCTTCTATTGCTTCATCAACAGTCACCTACACCTCATTCTAATTAAATTAAATTTGATTGATAAGTATCGAGTTTGTGAATTAGCTGTTAGTGACTGGTTGGTCTCTACTTTCTCTTTTGTTTTTCTAGCTTAAAACTCCATCTCTTCACGTTTAGCTGAATAAAAACACATTGTATTCTATTTAAAGCTTGAAACTGGAATTTCAAGTTCACTAAATCAAGAAAAAAAACTAGATGTTAGCATTTATATTTCAGAAATGATGTTAGCATTCATATTTCATACATGATGTTACTTTTTCAAACATTAAAACATTATTATTCCATCAATGCATTTAGTATATGTATAATCTCATATATATATATATATATATATATATATATATATATATATATATATATATATATATAAACTAACGAAAAGGACTTATTGTATCAAATTTCTCAAAATAAGAACCAAATTGAGATGAAAAAAAAATAGAAGTACCAAATTAATATTTTACTACGAAAATGGAGACAAAATATATAATTTAATCTTTTTTAATTTTGTAAATATTTGTGGCAAATATAAAAGTGATATAATTTATGATTATTATTATATTTTTGCTTCAAAAAACTTATATTTGTTGTAGTGGACTTACGCCACTTTATATATATATATATATATATATATATATATATATATATATATTAATTTGAATATGTCTCTAATTTGACATTAATTGATATTGAAGCACATGACATTTATATTTTGTTATCGCAACTTAATATGTTAATTAATAATATTATTGAATGTAGCATATAATTTTATATAAACAAAAAATATCTCGAAAGGAAGATGGTGGTAGCATTGTTGAAGAGGGAAGTGTTATGAGATTGTTTTGTGCAGCATGTTGAATGTTTGCCATTTGCGCCCACATTACAGTTTATAATTAATTGAAACTTGAAAAACAATGTTTTCGCACGTTAATTATAGATTTTAGATCTTGATTAGAATGTGTCAAGTCCTTTTCCTCGTACAGAGTTCGCCATATTTTGAACAAGTAGTTCAAACATATCTTACTATCACCGTGTTCTAATTTTGACCATCTTGTAACATTCTTTTTATGGTATTTTTCCCATGATGTCCACAAGGTTGGCTTAAAGATTCTCAGTTCTAACTAAGAGAGATTATTGCAGTTTAATTAGCAGTTTTAGATAAAAATAAGGTTATCCGATTCTAATGCAAGAATAAATTATTATTCAATTTTATTTAATTTAAAGACAATTTGATCCAATTTGTTTAAATTAAATTAAATGTGGACTTTATTTTATTTTATTTTTTATGAAAATGTTAATTATTTTATATTTAATTTGACAACTAATAATAATTAAACTGGCAGGTTTTGTTTCTACCCTATTAAAGACCTACCTCGTCAATTTAGGCATGCAAATTATTTTTCTTCTTCTGGGAAATCTAGACTTCGTAGAAAGTATTTTTATTTGGAAATGTGGTTTCCTCCATAGAAATGTAAATATGTCCCCAATAAATATGTTGTCCCTATTTAAAATTATTTTTTACACTTCATGTAAAAATATATTTTAATAAAAATACTAAAAGTAATATATATATATATATATATATATATATATATATATATATATATATATATAAATAAAGTAGTTAAAAAATTTTACTAACTTTTTTCAACCTATCATGATTGAGCATCTCAACATTAAACATCTACTCTTATACATAATACATGATCATCACAAATTAAAACGACACAAATAGGGTAAAATAATATTCTTTTAAGAATATACTACATTTGTAAAGTCAAAATGCGCACAATCACAATATTTATATCGTAAGACCCAGATGTTACATATATCAAATCCATAATCTAATTTAACATCATTTAGTAATGAGATCATTTAATCATCATGATAATTAATTCTACTTCGAAAAAATTTGTGCATTGAGTAGATGTAATAATTATGCACATCACTCTCACAGAACTACATATAGGTAGCTAAGTTTTTCTCATATGACAAGATAAATACCTTATAACTTACTAGATATGGTTCTTTTTCACATCACACTCTATATTATAGCAACATTCATCAACTCTCACCACTTAATATTTTCTTCTATGTGAATCCAATATTAGTAAAGTCATGATAATCTCTTATGAAATCACTATTCAGTGCATAACCTACAACCTTAATTTCAACATAGTATTTCCTCTTTGAAAATAACTACATTCACATCACACAAATATGAACAACATATAGTAGATTATGGGCACACCTCACGACTCTATTCAACCTCACAGACACGAGCACCAAATAACTGTACCTCTAGTTCTACTCGACCATACACACACAAGCAGTAGATTATGACTCCATCATACTGACATTACTAAGCCTCACACAACATCATAAATCATGCATATATTCTTATATCAAACAATTCATCATCCATAAAACTTAAAGCACTTAAACTTATTTTTGAAATTAAATTCACTGATGTCACTCTTTAAAAAATATCCCTCCTCGCTCAACAAGCTCACATGCTCACCCAACAAGACAATTGTGGGAGTTTTTAAAACTAAAACTCGCCTAATGAGCTTCTTCTCTAGCTTAGCGAGCTACCTCTAATGGTATACTCGCCTAGCAAGACTTGACTCGGCCAACAACCAATCCCCTATAAGTTATATGAACTTTTAAAAAATGGATTTGTCTTAGAGAAGGGATTGAATTGCCTAATAAACCAATACTAAGACCTCTTACCAAATTTATTCGCTTAGTTATACCAGACTTGCTAAGGCGACCAAGTCATCATAAGCTCTCGAGCTTTTATATAATGAATTTTGTTCAGGGAGGGATTTACTCATCCAATGACCCAAACCCTGTGATCCTTATTAAAAGGCTCGCCCAACGAGTAAAACAATATTGTTCTTTGAATTTTAAAAACATGGTTTTCACTCAATGAATGGATAACTCACCCATCAAGTTTGCATAATTCAAAAATCCTAGCAAGTATATTTGTCTATTAGATTGGCTCAACTGAGTAATTGTATCTATTTTTCTTACCACCATAAATACTTATCTCAAAATATATGTCCCAGTGATAAAAACATATCCTAGTAATCCTAGACAAACAAAGATTAATGTTGAACACTATTGAATCACATGAAAACAATTGTTTATACATGCATGCATAACCTTCCAAAATGACTCAAGAAAAGGGTAAAAGATGAACTTACTATGATGAATATTCTAATTGGACATGATTTTGTCCTTTTTTACACAAGGATTTCTAAGGCGAACTTTGATATTTAAAAAGATAAAAAGATTCATTAGAATCTTAGAAAGATGTTAGGGAGAAAAAAAATAGTTTTAAAGAGATAGTGGTCTTTATAAAAGGAAACTTGAATAATCAATTTTTCTATTTATAAAATCAATTTTTCTATTTATAAATCTGACATTTTAGCAATAAAGTATTCAAACTCCATCTATAAGAGGCCACTTCTACTACTAACCATTTCCTAATGTTACAACATTAGTATTATTTGAAACTTAGCTAGATCTATTTAAAACTAACTCAAGTATTATTTGGGTAGTAGCCACTCCTTATTAAAATCCTAGGTATTGTTTGGACCGCAATCATTCCAAACTAAAAACCTAGGTGTTCCTTAGACCATAACAACTCCTAGCTAATTCACTAACTATTATTTGGAACACAACTACTCATAGAGAAAATTGAATATTGCTGGAAATACAGTCAGTCCTAGCTAAAATCTCAAGTCTTATTTGAAACACAAACACTTTTAACTAAACATGAGTATTATTTGGAAAGCAACCACTCTTGACTAACCCAAAAGGTTATGTCTTACGAAGGATATAAGATAAATTCATTCTTTTGGATTGCTCTTGAACATGAATAGTGTTCTATCATACAAAGGCTAACTAAAGAAATTGAGCTTTTTCTTGTTGCAAGACTTTCATTAGTATTTTTTCTTTAAAGAGATCTTTTATATAAGTAGCTTAAGAAGAAAAGAGTTGTTACCCTCCTTTGTAGTCAATGTAAGGGTCTTCTTCTACTACTTCTTCTTGTATCTAAATGTGCTTTAAGGGTTGACTCAGCTCAGCTTAAGCCTAGGCCAACTCAACTTGATTTTGGCTTGGATTGACTTAACTAAACCTTGGACCCAAAGCGACTTGGCTCGACCATTGATCTGTATCGACTTAACTCGACCTTCATTCTTTCAACCTAGGTTAACTCGGCTTGACCTTCGCCTTAGATTGATTTGGATGGGTCGACTCGACTCAACCTTCATGAGTGAAGTGGTAGTTGAGTGAAAAGGAGTGAAATTTCAATTTCTTTCTTTTTTGAGTGATTTTTATATTCTTTTGTTTTTGTTATTTAAAATACCTTCTACAAATTCCTCATTTTCAATTTCTTCATCAAAACAAATCATTTTACTTCAAAAAATTTCAAATCCTCCAAATAAATAAATTACCCTGTTAAATTGTCTTGTTCCAAACAAAACATTAACCTTTACGACCACATCATCAGAAATCCACAACTTATTGCTACTTGAGTCATCATAACACTATTTATCCTTTATAAAATTGATTTTCATACCATCTCCCAAAACCCATCCAGTATTTTCTTTGATTGTTTGCAGCAAATTTTTGAAACTACACCAAACCTATGTAATACACATATATAATCAATAAATGAAAAGTAGAAAAGTTTTTAAAGTGTTAGTAATGCTTTAAATATCACAATTTCTAATAAAATTCCACTATTTTCATCGTGGAGGGTGTATTTTGAACAATAAAGTGCACTCGTAACTTTTAATTAAAAATTAAGTTGATAATTATGATAAAATCAAATACATATATAACAAAATAAGAAGTTAATTACAGTTCAACTACCACTGATTTTACTTGTTTTTTACTAAATATAATTATAACATCCTTTAAAGTAAATTCATTTCATCTTAAAGGAACTAAATTCTAATATAAAACTGAAAAATATTGATAAGTTAATTTTTGATAGGTAGCGGCTAGAAAATGAAAATTAACTTGTTTATAAAACTTTAATATTCAATATTCAATATTCTTAAAATATTGTGTTATGATTTTTAAATTTGTATTAATTATAAATCATTATATCTGAGATGTTCGTTGTAAAATCCTAGAAAATGTTATTTTAGAAGTGATAGTGGTTTAAAAATAGTGAGACTCGCTTATTTTAATATTAAAAAGGTTTTAGTATAAATAAAATTATTATAAACGAGTTTCATTATTTTAAAACACACTATCTCTCTAGAAACCACCTTTCTAGAGCTCTCTGACTTTTCTATAAAAGTTCTGTCTTTTCGGTCGTCTGATTGAAGAACTGAGACCGTAGAATAGATCCTTTCGGTGAGCTCTTCAATTTGGACCAATCAGTTTCTCCGTTCGTGTAAGTTAAGTTTTTGCTGTCTTTTTGGTTTTTTTTGTTTTCTATTGCATGTAAGCCCTCTTCCGCTTGCATGTGCCGTTTTATTTATCAATAGGAGTCTCTGCTGATCATTGATCATAATGATATGTCCTGATCATTCTTGTGATGTTTCTATGTGTAAATAGAGCATCCTGTGGAGTTAGAGACGTTTGACGTTTATATAGTTGTTTAAACAGGATACCCGATTCGCATACTCGTTGGGCGAGTGCTACTCGCTGGGCTAGCATGGGTCAGTGGCTGGGCTAGTACTGCTTGCTGGGCGAATTTCCAAGTAAGAAACTTCAGACCTGGACCAGTGGCTGGACGAGTGGTACTAGCTGGGCGAGCATGAGCCAGTGGTTGGGCGAGTGATACTAGCTGGGCGAGTGAGTCAGAATCTGAAACTTGTATTTTATTTCAATCATCTAATTCGGTCTCTCTATTTTTAAGATATACAATCTTGTCTTCTAACTTAAAAGATCTTTAAGTGTTTTTTTTTAATCCAAATTGACACCAATAAAATAAATGAAATCGAGTGGAAAGGGAAGATTGATTTTTTTAAAAATTAAAAAAGACTAAATATTTTAAAAATAAAGTGTCTAAATTCAATTATATATATATATATATATATAAAGAATAATAAAAATAATATTCTAATCTAAATTCTAATAGTAGAAGGTAACAAAAAGTTCTACTCATTTGAAATTTAGTTGTGCTTATTTAAAGAATAAAGTTAGAAGCATAAATTTTGAAATGTAAACCGCGATCGTTTGACAATATTGCAAGTTTCTATTAGTTAGTTAAGAATAGAAAAAGAAGATTTATTTAAATAAAATGACTATAATATTCTCTTAACTTTGTTAATTATATACTAAAATCTTGTTTTATTTAGATTTTTTAGGTTCTTAGATTTGGAGTAATTTTCTTGTATGAGCTCAAACTTTACATGGAATAGGGAATGATTGGTAATCAATGTTGCAGGTGATATCAATTGTCTCGTGGTAGAGGCCAAGTGAGTCAGATCACAATTGAATCATGGCATTTAGTTTTGTATTACACTCTTAAGTAAAAAGAGTTGGGTCCTGACTAATGACTATAGCTTTTGGCCTAGTGGTAAGCACTCGATCCTAACAATTGGTATCAGAACGAAAGTCACGAGTTCGATTATCCTGTTACGGAGGCCAGGTGGGCCAAGTCACAATCCAAGTGGGATTCCTAGTAGAACAATTGTCGAGGAGGAGATTGTTGCAAGTGACATCAATTTTTCTATGGCAGAGGCCAAGTGGATTGTGTCACAATCAAATCATGGCGTGTGCTCGATCCTCACAAGTAAAACTATTTATTATTTTTATATAACATTACGATATATAGATGATTTGGATGTGAAGATAACTTGGTCACAAGATTTTGGTTTCTATGGAAGAAGGATGTTTTGGTTGAAATAAGTTTGAAATTAAATGTTAGTTGAGTTTAGTTAATGGATTATTGTTTTATAATCTTTTGAGTTGAACATTCTCGATATAATTGGATTATACGTTGTTTACTAAATTGAGTTGTGAATATGGTTTTTATGAGTATAATCAATTTCTATAGTTTTCTGTTATATTAGTCATGTTTGATGTGCATGAAATATATATTAAGTTTGAATTATTAAGATCGAATGAAAATTGGTGAAATGTTTAAACAATTTTGGATTGTAATTGTCATTTTGTATGTATTCGAGAGTTGTATTTGTTAAATCAATTTTGGGTAAAACTTTACTGTTTTGTTTTGCCACCTGGTAGGTTTTATGATATTTTCACTAAAGTTGAAGTTTTTCCCTAAAAAAAATAGAATTAAGATTCAAATTTTATTTTTGGTCTTATTTTGGCTCAAGTGAAAATGGGACTAGAACTCAATTGTTGCCTTTACCAGATTTTCACCGAAATGAAGAAAATTTTACTTAAGCGAGGCAATTTTTGTTCAACCTAAGAAAAACTAAATAAAATAAAAAATTTTCCCCTTCTTTTAATGGATTATATGTGAATGTTTATTATAAATGTAAAATGATTTTTAATTTGTATGTTTAATTGATTTATACTTTTTGTGTAAGTGGTGTATGTTATATGAATATGGTTATTGAGACTACGGATAAAAATTGTATTAATTTGTGGTCACCTATCTCAAATTATATGTGAACTATTATTTGATTTGTGTATTAAGTAATGACACCAATGTTGTAACAAGATCTCCTCACTTCACTAATGGTCTAAGTTACATAGACTAAGATATCAGGTGGTGAGAAGTGTTGAGAAATCTTCTAGCATATTGCAACGTGTGTAGATGTGTGGCTAGGGTTGTAATGAATTTAATATGATTCATTCTCTTAAATTTACTTATAAATCTAAGTCTTGTGTATTGTATATTGTGGTCTCTAATAAGACATACTTAATATGAATGTTTCGAAAGACATTAGTCAATATTTCACTTGTTGAATATCTGTTATGTATTGATTCATATATGATATTTTTCATTTTTGTATATTGGTGTTTTGATGGAATTGAATTTTTTTTTTATTTTGCTAATCATAATGCTTTATATATATATATATATTGATTGGATTTGTTTGTGTTTGATTTATAATTTTAAAGGCAATACACTCCATTTTTCTTAATATTGTTAATCTTTTGTTTCATTTTATAATCTTTCTTGAAAGACATACATTTGTGAAAGCAACTAATCTAATCATAATCTATGGAAGAAATTTGAGACTTAAACTTTAAATTTTAAACATTTACTAAACATGTCATTTTAAATTGAGTTGGTCGCATTTTGTAATAAGAGTTTATTTAAATTGTGAGTCAAGAATAACGGTGGCAAAATGGATCAATTTGGCTTGTTTTGCCTTGGCTCGTCAGAAGTGAGTTGGTCATATTCGCTTGTGGTAACAAAAGGATGTGTGTTAATAATATTAAAAACATATTTAATCATACAAATATCTTTTAAGCTTTTAATTTATTAATTAATATTTTAAAGATGCATTAAAACAATTATTACATTTATAAGTAATAATTGAAACTTAATTTGTAAACGTTAATGATTTATGTTATAATAATATTGCATATTTGCTTTCCTAAAGAAATATAATGCAGGAAAGTTGTTTTTTTAAATTACTTCTTTTTTTATTTTTAATTAAAAAACGGTTAAATGGACCGGTCTACCTCGTCCCACTTTTGGCTCGCCAATTTGAATGGTTAGATGGACTAGGCCAATACAAGTTAACATGTTTAAAATGTTAACTTGTCTCATTCCATTTTGGGCGGACTGATAATATATGACCCACATTATCATCTCAAGTCATGAATGCACTTATTTTTAAAGTATTCAATGTATATGTTTTCGTTTTAATGTTGATTCCTTATTTTTTTTACAATTTTCATTTTTGTTTCTTCAAATGCAAACAAAAACATGGTCCAATTCTATTAGTGCTTTGGAGTTCTAAGGTTCAAATCCTTGAAAGAGTTGAACATTGTTTTAGTATTAAGAAAAATCTCTTGAAAAATCAATCTCCATCTTCCATTGCATAAGCAATCACCAAATTATACAACATAAATGAATCATATATCTAATCATTGATCTAAATCGAATTTTAAACACTTGAAAATTCATGAATTTTTTAATTTATTTCATGTAAAATTTATCTAAAGCTATACAGGATTACCAAAATAGTTACAACTATAAGAATCATTGGTACAACCAATAAGTCCACAACAAAACTAAATCAAAAAAGAAGAAGAAAAATAGCATGGTATAACATGATGTAAGACTTTTTTTCTCTGAAATTGTGTCTGACCAAAACTTAGGCTTTCGTATTCACCAATATGAACTTTCACCATGGAAAACACATTTAGATTATCAAGTGAGAAAAGGGAAAATGAAGTTGTGACTAAGAAAGGAAAGTGAGGATTGAAAACAAACATGTCAAACTTAGACATTTAGTTTTTTTTTTAGTTGACAAACAAAACATTATTAGAATATGATGAAGAAGGAGGAAGGCATTCACGAAAAGAAAAGGTGTGAAAGCTTAAAGAGAAGAATACTTCAATATTATTCCTTAAAAAAACTTCTTAACCCAAGAAAGATGTGTAAGGTTATTATTAGGGATGGCAACAAGGCAAAGCAGGGACAAATTTCATTATTTCATATCCATCCCAAGAGAAAAAATTCAACTCAGATTAGGTACCCCATCCATACAATATCCAGATAAAGTAGTCAAGTGTTGATCGATTGTTGTATGCTAGTTATAATTTTTAGACATCTAAACTTCATTGTGAAATCCAATAAACATTGGACAACTCATTCTAGCTATACAGGTAAAGTATCAACAAGTGTACAAAGCAAACTCCATGTTCCATATTTAGATGCAAGGATCCAACAAGTAACATCATTGTTGCTACAACATTAATGAGTTATAATTTGGACTTGACATATTTATTAATGGACAATAATAGCTACATATTTCACTGCAGGGGCCTAATTCCATCCTTTTCCCCATAAAACATTGAAAACTATACTCAAAATATAGTAACCACAAACATACATGGCAAAACAAAGGCCATAATATTCAATTTCTCTAAATCCATCCTGTTTTGCAAGGTTGCAGGCACGATCAAGAGAGTTAAGGATTTCATAGTAAAATACAGAGAAGTTCAGAGCAATGTCGAGCCTAATTGGATGAGTTAGAGGTAGTTTAGGATTTGCAATGTCCTACAAAACAATGAAACATGTTTATACTTCAAATCGTAAAATTACAAGTCACAAACGCAAGTCAGGATAATAAATCAATTGGGTCTGAATCACGAAACGGGAAAATACAAAATGGAAAGGAGAAAAGAAAAGGCTAACCTGAGTAGATTTGTATGTAGCTAGGGATGTCAAAATGGGCCATGGCTGTCGGGCTGACCCACCAGCCCGCCAAGAAAAGGGTGGGCCGGGTTGAAATTTTCAGCCCGCCAACCCGCTGTAACCCGGCCCGCCCAACCCGCCAGTTTAGCGGGCAAAAACGGGCAGCCCGCCTTAGCCCGTCAACCTGTTTTTTATTTTATTTTTTTTATGTTTAAAATTAAAAATAATTAAAAAATAATACTTTTTTTATATTATATAAATAAATTTATATATATATATATATATATATATATATATATATTTATATATATAATAGATTTATAAACAAAAATTTTAAAAAATTTTAAAAAAATTAAAAAAAATTAAAAAAAAAGAGGCGGGCCAGCCTGTTGGCCCGCCAGCCCGCCAGCCCGCTCTAAGATAAGATGGGTTACAATATCTAGCCCATTTATTGGTGGCGGCCTAACCTGGCCCAACCTATTTTTGGCGGGCCATAAGCGGACTGGGCCAAAACGGGTCGAGCTGGCCCGTTTTGCCACCCCTATATGTAGCGAGAGTGCTCTCGGCAGCCTCCTTGTGCTCACCGCTAGCCTTGAAGATTCCTCTCCTCGATGATGAGTTGCTCGTTGTCTACGACAACGAACACCTTCTCTATGAACTCCACCATCTCTTTGTAGCGCTCGGCCTGCTCAACGAGCTTCGCCTTGTACACGTTCTCTTTGCGATACGTAGGTATGGCCACCATTGTCAAATCCTGGAGAGAGAGCGAGATCTGGTTAGGGATTAGAGAGAGACAAAGATAGAGAGACGAAACATGTGCCTGGTGTGGTTTTGCTACGCAAGGAAGAAGTGAAGAAGACACTGGTTCTGCTACACGTGGGAGAAGATGATGCAATAGTGGCTGATTTTGATTTTGGTTTTTTTACCCTATTACCTTTGCTATTTCGAAACCAAGGCATAAAACCTTATCTACCTCGTTTAAATGCAGACCCGATGTATATTCAGCTCGTAAAATATTAAAGAAAGAGTGCCATTTTTTTAAAAATACTTTAACTTAACGACCTTAGATGACTTGAAATCGAAGCAAAATGTTTTTTTCCTACTTTGGTTCCCACACAACCTAAACATAAAACTCTACGATCAATTTAAAAATTCAAAATAGCAGGAAGTTTGAAAATTTTGGATGACAACTTCCTTGGTTGTAATGATAACAGAGGTATAAAACATATTCTACCTTGCTGTAATAATAATCGAGGCATAAAAGTTCACTTAAATTGTAAAAATGTCATCGCGTTTTGATATGTCTCGTTTATGCAAGAACTGAGACATATAGGGTGATTTAATAAGCCCAAAATGCACTAGTAAAAGCTTAAGCCATTTAATCCTATTTCTAATTAAAAACAAAAAAAAAATATCAAAATAGTGAAATAAAAGTTACCCTTTAGGCATATCCTCTTCTTTTTCTTACCCTTTTTTTAGCATTGTTTATAATATGAGATTCATATCTTTCATCTCTATTTTTAAATTTGCAGTTTAATCAAAATGGTTGATCATAGTCTAGTATAGGAATGTCAACGGGGCATGTAAGGTATAGATAGTAGCTCCTCCGTACTCTATCTGTGGGATAAATATCCGTCCTGTATCCATACTCATATCCGTGCGGGTATTGATTATGTGGGTACCCACATATATTTTTAATATCCACGGATATCCACGGGTATTTACAGAATAAAAATTTAATATTTAATAACAAATATTAATTATAAATTCAAATAAAAATACAATGCATAACATTTATAAATTTTAAAAAAGAATGAAAATAACTCATTTAAATAGTGTTGAATGACAGTTTACAAATAAATGGAGATTTTTTAAAACTAATTAATAAAAAATAATTCATTAAAAATCGATAGGTTATTCTTTTAATAATTTTTTTAAAATTTAAATTAAAATATAGTAGGTACGAGTATTCACGGGTACGGATATTATTATACCCGTATCCACCCAGTTAACATACAAGTATAAAAAATACCCGTATTCATTACTCGCGGATAACCATTTTCAATATACATTTTCTACTCATTACAAGTTGTATTTGCAGATACTCACATATACGGATTTTTTTGATATCCCTAATTCAGCAATTCATGAAAAAGCATGCAAAACTGCCTGAAGTTCCGAAAAATGCTTCTCATATTTGCATCAATGGCTAACATGTTGAAGTGTAAAGCATTTCAATCAAAATATACCTCAATTATATCCAAGGCAGCTAAGCATATCCCTTGCTTGATAGATGCTAGAAGTGGGATTGCTGCCGTAACACATGAACCAGTAATAGAACCAACTGTTCATTTATAGCTTCTTTAATCATTTAACTTGAATAAAATGTCCTCCCACTTATTTACATCCAAAACTCTTCACTTAATAATAATAATTGACAAACAACCATTACCACAAGAGAACATGTATCGCATAATTTAGTTGATGCAAAAGCACCAATATAAGCCCTATTATAATTTTCTATAGCAACACAATCAAGGAAATTAACTCTTATGAGACCTAGCACTTGACAGACATGATAATCGTAACAACATGAACATATAAATGATTGATAATATACTAAGTAAAATTAAGGTAACAGTAATTCATATTACGTTATTATTGCTTATTACCAATTATTATCACTCTAAAATTATATTATTATAAAATAAAATCTGAAAAATTAGAAGATAGTTGTTCTTAGAATTTGTATGTAATAACATGCATCATACAAACCATATAAAAAAAAAAATCAAAATAGCAGCTAGCCTGTTATACCCTATCCCTCTTCTTGGCTCTGTATCTAGTGTTATCAAACTCTTGAATTGTTATTTATTTTAAAAATTTCAAGAATAAATAAAACCTTAAATGTCAGAAAAACAAGAAAATAAAGAAGTATAAAACATAATAATTTAAGCAAAACAAGGCTATGATTTGAAAGAATTGAAAGTTAAAATTCTTAAAGTATTATCAGACAATTTTAATTGAATAATATTTTTTATATATCATAATTTTTTTTAAAACTCTTAAAGTTTATTTTGTTCTCAAGTTTCGAATTTAACCTTATTATTTGATAATTATTATGTCAATTAAGTTAAACATATAACTTAATCACCATAACTAAATTGTTTTTCTATATATATATATATATATATATATATATATATATATATATATATATATATATATATATATATATATATATCCCATGTGGACCAAATTAAAATGTGTCAATCGAATTAAAAATTGTGTGATGCATATGAAACAAATTAAGATCATGTACGGAGATAACGATGACAGAACCGGCAAACAAATGTAATAGTAGAAGGAACCAAATTAAAAAATTGATTTAAAAAAAAAAGTTATAGGTTTAACCTTCAAATTAATATTACAAATTGTAATAAATTAAGAAAACCTAAAGCTCTATTCATAATGGATTAACGAAAGAGTCTTTATTTTGAAGAGTGATACTTTTTATTATATTAGTTCTCTCTCGTTTGAAAGATACCAGTTCTCTTTTTTAGACTTGTGACTTGATACTATTTTAGTACCTTTTAATTCAAATTTCTGAAACTAATGACAATTTTTTTTTTTTTAAATAGGAAATCACGTTGTAACGTTGTTCTAAAATGTTAATTTTTTACACACTCACTTTTTTTTTAATTTATTCCTTTTACATTAAAAATTCTCTTTTTTTTCTTAAATTTGTTTCTTAAATATCAACTGCTCTATACCTACTCACTAAATTAGAATTATTACGTTGAAAATGACTTGATCTCTATTTTATTCTCATCTGAAAAATGATACTTATCTTTCTTAATATTTCTTCTACCAAACGTTTAAGTTGAATTGTTTTAAAGTAAGTATACTTATCTATTTGTGAGTCAATATATTTATAAAATATCTAAATTAATTAACCACGTTTAAAACACTATATTTACCATGTTTTTGGGTTAGTTTTGCATGGAAGTTGATTGAAAACAAAGTTACTTCACAATAGGTAAGAAAAACACATTTCCCAAGTTCCATAATCCCATTCCATTGTTCATAGTATAATCAATGATTTGTTGGGTTACTCATTAATCTCTGAAAGTTCCAAGTTGCAAGAAGAATGGGTCATCACACGAGACCTCTGAGAGAAAAAAAAAAATTCCAAAATGAGGAAACAAAGAAAAGAAGAAAGTGTCAAAAGCCATAATGAATGCATACTTAGATGAACCGTGTATTCTCAATTTACCCAAACATGGTCTTTCTCATTTTCTCCACACGCTGTTCCTCTTCTCCAAAACCAAAACCTTCATATATAACCCCAAACCCCAACATCCAAGGGACTGATACACTTATCCCAAGACAAGACATGAAGATTCCTTTTTTCACTTGTTTCTCTTCACCCACCAGAAAACAAAACAAAAACGGTACACAGCATAACTGATACAAACGTAAATTTGAAAACTTTGGTTTTCGTTTATTATCTTTGATGTTTTTTCTTCCATTGCAGACTACCCAGAGGAAGAGATCAACGACGGGAGCTTCCGTTTGTTCACCTACGGCCAATTGAAATTGGCCACGCGAAATTTCCATTCCTCGGAGAAGGTCGGAGAAGGTGGCTTCGGCTCTGTCTATAAGGTTAATTATACATTCTCTGATCTCGTTCTTTTGAAAAGTTTGTTTTTTGATTAATTGGGGCATTAAGATGCAATGTGATTTCATCGAAAATTAACCAAGGGGTTATGTTCTGAGAGACCGATTTGGGTTTTGACTTGTGAAGGGGAAGCTTCTTGATGGTTCTCTTGTGGCGGTGAAGGTGCTTTCGGTTGAGGTGGAATCCATGCGAGGAGAGAGGGAATTTGTGGCGGAATTGGCTACACTTGCAAACATCAAGCACCAAAATCTTGTAAGCTTGAAAGGGTGTTGTGTGGAAGGTGTTCATAGGTATTTGGTGTATGATTATATGGAGAACAATAGCCTCTACAAAACCTTCTTAGGTATGATTAATTTCTGTTATGTGTTTCTGAGTTTCCAATTTAGGGGTTGCAATTGGAGGCAGAAGTTATAATGATTCTGTTTCTGTGGCTTTGATTGAAAGGTTCTGAGGAGAGAAGAATGAGATTCACCTGGGAAACAAGGAGGGAAGTATCCATAGGAGTGGCTCGGGGACTTGACTTTCTCCACGAAGAGCTTAAGCCTCATATCGTACACAGAGACATCAAAGCCAAAAATATTCTTCTCGATCAGAATTTCACTCCAAAGGTTTCGGATTTCGGTTTGGCAAAATTGCTGAGAGACGAAGCTTCTTACATCAGCACTCGTGTTGCAGGGACATTGTAAGTTACAACATTAAGAAACAAAAAAAAAAAAAAAGGACTTTCTTGGTTCATTATTTTGAATCCTTTTCATTCCGTTACTAAAGGGTTTTGTTCTGATAAATCAACAGGGGTTATCTAGCTCCAGAGTATGCCAATTCTGGACAGGTTTCACGAAAATCAGATGTTTACAGCTTCGGAGTGTTACTTCTGCAAATCGTGAGTGGCCTTGCAGTGGTGGATGCCTATCAAGACATTGAACGTTTCATAGTGGAGAAGGTATGAAATGAAATTTAAGTCAAACTCATAATTAATCGACTTGTAAAATGATTTTTAGACACATATTTTGTTTGTTATGGTTTGGTCAAATGTAAGGTGGTGGGTGTGTGTTTGAAGTTTGAAGTTGAAGATGTTTGCAATTGCAGGCGTGGGCAGCGTATCAATCGAACGATCTGTTAAAACTGGTGGATCCCATGTTGAACAAGAATTTTCCCGAGGAAGAGGCCATAAAGTTCTTGAAGGTGGGGCTACTGTGTGTGCAAGAAACAGCGAAGCTTCGGCCACGAATGTCAGAGGTGGTGGAAAAATTCACCAACAACGTTGATATGAAAGATGTTAAGATTTCGAAACCAGGGTTCGTTGCTGATCTGAGGAACATCAGAATCAAAAACCAAAACACTTCGTCCCCGGAAACAAGTTCTGCCGGAGCAACCTTCGCAAGCTCCATTTGGAGTTCAGCCAATCTTGCTCGTTAGTTACATTATTGAGCATGTTTTAGGATAGGATCTTAACTAATTGGTCACACTCTGAAGAGCAATCACACGGATTCACACAGTGTTCATAGTCATTTTTTGTTCTTTGGATGCATTGCGTAGATTCATTTGTTTCATTATTTTTTTTTTTTTAGTTTTTATTTTGTTGAATGCTTCCCGAGAGAATTCTTCTCTCGCACTAAATGGTCGCATACGGCGTGCTCACTGCATAGGGTTAGTACAAAGTGTAGATTCTCAACAATTTTTCATCAACTTTTTGAAGATGTTATTATTACTTTATTAACAACAGAGGAAAAGAGTTACAAAGTGGGATGGACTTTTATATTATAATAATTAACGAGCTTTAAATCTAATTCATCCACCTTAAAGCAATAGAGAAAATAGATTATAAGGTCTAATTTATATCTATTTGTATAATTTAATTTTGTTTTATATGTATTCTGTATGACTTCAACTATGTTAACTAAAAAATACTTATCAAAAACAAAATATAAAAAGAACAATAAGGTTGTCAATATGATCATACAAACTTTGGTAGAAGATAAATTAAACGTATGCTTAGCCCTTTTAAATTAAAATTGGAAAGGGATAGTTTTGTTTTTATTGGGAAAGGTCATTACGTCATAACGTAAGAAGGAGAAAATTTGTTCAGCAGTCATTAAGATAACTATAATTAGAGAAGTTGACTTTATAATATCAAATAACATTTTCCCTTTCCGTAAGGGAATCAATTACATTCATAAGAGAAAAGGAAAGAAAAAAATCACCGTTGACAACATAACAAATAGATTCCACGTCAATCATATTGAGTTAGAACGCAAAATAGTTTTATATTATTACTTTAAAGGTTATGTAAATTATAATTGTTATTAAGTGATAGTTTAAAAAGTTTATAATAGTCTAAAAAATTTTACATTAATAAGTTAAATTAAAAAATAATAATGAATTTTTTTTTTTTAATTTTAGTGTACTTATTTCGTATAGTTAGAAAGTGAATTTCATCTTTCTTGTGATTAATTAACATGATTTTAGGATAATTATGATATTCACACCTCATCCATATCTTATAATTTCATCATATTTCCTGTTTTAGAATTAATTAAAGGGAATTTTCAACTTAATTTAGCTAAGAAGAATTTATATTTAGTATCTTGTTTAATTTTGTACAAGATTTTGGTGTTATATAGAAAATATTTGAGGTAAATCAAACAATGATGTCACTTTTTATATCGACTTTTATTGTATTTAAGTGAAATAAGTTATATGCAATATCTATTCTATAAATCAATTGATATAGCATGTCTAGGGATGTCAACGGGGCGGGTAGGATACGGGTAGTAGCTCTCCCGTACCCTACCCGCTAGATAAATATATGCATCGTACCCATATCCACATCCGTCAAGTATCCATTATGCGGGTACCCGCCTATTTTTTTCATATCTGTGGGTATCCACGTGTATCCGCGGGTATTTACAAAATTATTAAAAAAACAAATATTTAATCATAAATTCAAATAAAATAAAATAAAATATATCATTGTCATAAATTTTAATTAAAGTTTAAATAAACTCAAGTTCATATAAGTCCAAATAATTTATAAAAGTAAATATAGAATGACGTTCAACACAATGAAAATTCTTTAATTAGTGTTTTGATAAAAAAGTTCACTTTCTCTAATTGATTCCTAAAAAATAAACAAAATAAACAAATAATAAACCTCAATTGCCACGTGCCAAGTATTCTTATTTTGATTTCATCATTTGACAACAAGCATATCATAAACGTCATTGTCTATATAGGATTTGATGTATATGCCCAATTTCAAATAAAGGAAAGAGAAGAATGTCAAGGGATGTACTTGGAAGAAGACAACGTACCAATACTTACTTGAAGTTTGAAGAATGAAGACTGAAGACAAGATGTGTAACTTAGAAAAAATTAGGCCATAATATTTTTTACTAATATATATATATATATATATATATATATATATATATATATATATATATGACAGTACTTTTGTGAATTAAAGTTTAGCAGGTACGGGTATCCACAGGTACGGATACTATGATACCCGTACTCGTCCCGTTAACATGCGGGTATAAAAAATACCCGTATCCGCGGGTAGCGGGTATCATTTTTAATATCTGTTTCCTATTCGTTGCGGGTTTTATCCACGGATACCTGCGGATACGAATTTTTTTGACATCCCTAAGCATGTCTAATTTTACATTGGTTACAACCGATATAAAAATTATCATACTTTATACATCAGTTGCATCAATGTCAATAGTACAACTGATGTGGACTATCCAAAATAATTGATATGAAATATAATTTTTCTAGTAATGGTAAGTGTTGTGGTAAAATATTTTGTTAAAAAATAATTTTCTTTTTCTGTCTTTCCCCTTTTTCCCAAAATAAAAATTTATTTCGGATCTATGATAAAATACCTTGAATATATCGTCATTTGAATGTTTTACCTCCATGTTTGTTGTAGTGTGGTCATTTGAATGTTTTACCTCCATGTTTGTTGTAGTGTGATCTTCTTGTTTAAAAATTTATAGTTTCTAATATTTATTTTGTCATGTATACAATTATGTTATTTTCAAAATAAGTATAATTGAATATGTTGGGTTATATATTCTTTCATATGTTTTGGTTATATATGTGTTATGGTTATACCAACAATCTTTCGTCAAGGGTAGTGACCCCTTTTTGGTTGTGGTTATGCGATCAGTCACTTTAGTGACCCCTTTTTTGTGTTATGGTTATGTGGTTAGATACTTTGAACCACCGGCTCTGATACCACTGTTGGATTATATATTCTTTTTTCATATGTTTTGGTTATATATGGGTTATGGTTATAATCATTGAGAGATTGTGGTTCCATATGATTATATGATATTAGTCTTACATATATAAGGCATTTGACATCACTTTTGCCCCAAAATCTTAAGGTAATGATATTATGGATCTTTATTTTTATATAGTGTTTAACCTTATAATGTTTAACCTTGTCTATTATATCCAATATGAGACTTTTTGACTCACACTTAAACTATTACTAACACACTTGTACTATTACCAACAGAATCATATTCAGTTATATATTTGTACATTATAGTTTACGATAAAATTTACTAAAGAGAAAAGAAAGATAATGTTGAGATGTGAAGGTAAGTACAACCATGAGAAATAATATCATTATAATGATTAGCTTTTTGTTTTTGTCGGCAAAAATCATTATAAGGATTAGTATTATTTGTTGTGAAGTGTAGATAAATATGTAATAATGATGTATCTTATTGGTTGTGGATCGACACATTTGCTCTTCAAATTTAGGTTGAAAATTCATTTTAGTTCTTAAAAAAGTTTATTGTAATTTTTTAATTAAATAATTTTGTTATACCATTAATATATGTTTTAATTGTTAACATAAAAATGTTAACGTTTATATTAGAATAATAGGTATCTTACTCCATTGAGTAATTAACATCAAAATCACTTTTATATATTAACTGTTAAATGACATATTTATAATGGAACAAAATTATTTAACTTAAGACATTGAAATATCAAATCTACACTTAAAATTTTGCATGTTTTAAAATTCTTCATTCAAAAATTATAAGAAACAATAGTGAGTTTAGCAATATCTAATAATGAAACAAATATAAAAAATTAAACAAAATAAGTCTAGTATAAAAATACAATATATATTAATGAAATAATATGATTAAAATATTTCCGCCAACTTTTTCCCTACGCCGTGCTTTAATAACCATTGCTCCAAAAACAAGCCGCCAATGTTTTACCGACAATGTTTCTGCGCTGTCATTTTCATGTTCTTTCTTGTTTTTCTAGTTTAGTTTAAATTCTATAATATATTCTCTTTGTTTTCTACCATAAATAATTTTTCTACTTATTTATTTATAATATAATTTTAAACGATTTATCTATTATACTTTTATATTTCTTATTTCAATGTATATTTATTTATCATATTTTTTTTCTTTTTATTATAATTAATTATTTTATCTCTATATTAACTAAACTAAGGATAAAATTGAAAAATATATTATTTTGAAGTTCAAAAAATAAGAAATAAAAAATTATTAAAAATTGAGAATTAAAAAAGAACTGATAGCTTTTAAATTCATTTTAAGGTCCACCTCTAGTTTTGTCTTATTGGTGACATCCTTTGAAGATGGGAAATAACATGATTTTCACATTTATTGAGATAAACTCCAAATCATAGACGTAGGGCGTAGACATCATGCAACACCTTCAATTGAAATTCCTCATGTAACCCTCTTTGGTTTTACTGTTATTTAGATTTGAGTTTAATTTTATTATGTTGTTTGAAGAAAAAAATATACCGTTAATTTAAATAATTCAACTATAATTTTATACAAAGTAACTTATTATGTTGTATGCAAAAAATATACCGTTAATTTAAATAATTCAACTATAATTTTATAGAAAGTAATAGTCCAATCGTACATGATAATACATAATTCAAATGAAAAATTTAATTTAATTTTCTTCTTTTATTAGAGTTAAAATATTTTCTTAATAAGGTGTTTTTGAGTACCACGATTTTTCATTCTTTGTCCATTCTTCCTTAGTAAATTAATTCGAAATATTGTTTATTCTGATTTCATTTCATTTAGTTTTTCTTCGTAAGATTTTTTTTATCTTATTTGTTATTACAAGACTATTTTTGGTTCGAGTCAAGCAATATCTCCTTTTAAGTATCTTTTCTGTTTGATTGATATATATATATATATATATATATATATATATATATATATATATATATATATATATATATAGTATTCTGATAAGTATTTAGTGTGAAAATGTCAGTAAAAATCAACGATGTCTTATAGTTTGAACCATTTTAGATTGCTAACAGCCTGATGAATTAAAAGAATGATTGATGGCATGACAACTACATTTATATCATCAATTTTGACAAATGATATATTATTTTTAATTATCCAAACCTCAAATTCAACTTTGTAAAGTATGTATTAACTTTGAGGTTGACTTTTTTTTATTAAATATAAATTGATTTAGAATTCCAAGTGTATATGAATGTATATCTAACATCATCACTCACTTAACCCTAAATAATTGTCAACTATTGCAACTTATTGAAAAGGTTATTATTCACCCCTTCTAGCTTGCATCTATGACCAAAAGTTAGAGCAAAATATTCTTTGTTAGTCTTGTTCTCACTAATCCACAAATAAAATGGGTATGAATGGATGATTCATGAAATAATGAACCTTCTGTAAATTGTAATTTTAAATTATGAAACTAAAAAAATATAGAAAACTTATCGAAAACAATAAAATTATCAACTGTACACCGCAACATACATGTATATTAAAATGTTGGATTAAATATCTTTTTATTTCCTAATTTTAATAAAAAATTAAAATTAGTTTTTCTTTTGACATTTTCTCCAAATTTAGTAATTTTATAGAGATAAAATAATGTAATCATAATTTTTATAAACTAGATAAGAATCACAAGTAAATTCGTATTTGTAAACACTATTTAAGTTTAAATTCATTTTATATTGGAAAAGAATATTAAATATAAATAGGAGTAATACTTTAATATTTTAAATTTTAAATTAAATATGAAGACCAATATAAAAATTTATTTCTCGTATTATTAAAAAGAAATCTCCCTCAACCGTTTAAAACCTACACTTCATTTATTTTATTTTCATCTAAACGCCCAAACTTCTTCAAAATGTCTATCTTTTTCGATCTACTACCTTTTATTTCTGTACTAAATTAAATTTCTACACATACTCGCGCGCGATTTCTATAAATATAAATAGCATTAAAAATACATATGAAAGAAACAACAACTATAGTATCAGAATATTTTTGCACTGGTCAAGCACATACTAGTTCAAACTCATAACATTTCCACTTACTCCCAATTTTAAATTAATTATTTCTTAGACCCTCCTCTTATCCAAATATAAGGTCCAATTTGTAAAATTTCATAGTGGAAAGAAAAAAATTTAACATTTTGAAGGTTATATTGAACTTTGATCACATGTTGTAGTTAAATATAGAGGTCTTTTTAACAACTAGGAGTTAACTCAATTTTTTTAATTAAACCCCGTAACTGCATTTTAATTATACCTCCATTTGCATTATAATTCTAAAAAACTCTTTGACACTTAAGTTAGTAAGAAAGTTTATATCTTTTAGAGTAAGAGAGAAAGAGTATGAGAGAGTCTATGTATTCCTTAGGGAATACTAGATGTATTTATAAGACCTTTTGGATCTTGGATCCATGTGATAAAATAAGTAATGTAATATCAAGAATTATCAGTAAAATAATCACTTACCTCAAATAATAATAATAATAATAATAATAATAATAATAATGTGACACCTTATCTGATATACCAAATATCTTGTAAATATTTGGTATTAAGGAATATCGAGACATAATCAAATTATCGAGAGTTGTCATAATTATTGTTAATATGTAAATATTTGCACCAATAGATGTATCTTATAATATTTTGTAATTTTTTTGATGATGAAGCTAATTAGGCCTTATTGGGTCGCATTACTTAACATCATCTATTGGGTCGGCTAGGTACGTAAGCCCCCACAGTGACATCCATAGTCCCACTATTTTGGGCGGAGCAAACCACCACGATTCCTTGCTTCGTTGCATGGAAAGCTCTAGCCACCATGTCGTCTTTCAGCAAGCTCGAGCCAAACCCATCGAGCAATACTGATAGCGCATCCACACCGTTATAAATGGCCTCATCAAACACCACCAAGATCAGTTTCTCACTAGCAACGGGGGATATCAATAGACCTTGCATGCAACGCGAGCTTTTGGGTGCGCCACCCTTGGTTGTTGAAGCCTTGGTCAAAGATGCTAACTCCAGGGACGATGTTGGTAACATTCACACAATTGTCTTTGGTGGTATCCCATATGAGGACAATGCAATTGTCTAAGGTGGAGCAAAGATGCCCTTGAAATGGCCGACGAGGTAGTGGAAGAAGGTGACCATAGCGAAGTGGTGCTGCTTTGGTGGTTGCAATAGTTTTGGCAACCCTTGGTCAGGTGCGACAATGGTTGACGATGGCAATGTTTGAGGTCTGGTAGGAGAAGATGGAAGATGAAGATGACGATGTATCATCATTTAGCTTGTCAAATTTTGAGTGAAGATGTTGGACATAAGGCAACTTTTCATTAGACAAATTTAGAGAGTGGGGATAACCATGTGATGGTCTTAGAGTAGCTAACTTTGTGAGTAGAGGATTGCTTAAAAAGTGGAGTGCATAAATAAATTATAGGGTGCACAACATACTTTTTCAGAATTTGCCAATTTTGGTCTTATTCTAAAGGTGTTTCGTAGTTTCTTTATTATCACGCCTGTATGAGATTAACATAACTTTTACTACATCAACAAACATTATAATATCAAAAAAATATTTTATGCAACTCAAATGTTATTTTCGATGCATTTTTCTCTCACAAGGCCACCATTGGAATTTGGCCTTATTTTGAAGGTGTTTTGTAATTTCTTTATTTTCACACCTTGTATGAGATTAACATCACTCAAGTTGCATCAACAAACATTATAATATCCAATAAAATATTTTATGTAACTCAAATGCTATTTTCGATGCGTTTTTACATCATGAGGCCACCATTGGAATTTGAAGCTCTTGTTGAGTTAGGTGTTATCAAAGGAATGATAATTTTTTACACTAATTATTCATAAAATTTGAATAAAAAATATTTAATGAAAGAAATAGAGTGTCAAGATAGCATTCTTACAAAGGCATTGCAAAATTGTGACCATAAATATTCATGGTAGCTGATTGTGAGGATTTATGGACAATCTTCATTGTCGATATTAATAATGAGTTATCCCATCATGTAAGGATTGTATAAAATGTGGAGGTAGGATAAAGTTTTACTCGGGCCCCATGGTCAGTGGCGGATCTTCGACTAATATCTTGGTGGTGCCAAAATTTGGGTTGAATTACTCTTTTTTGGTCGATTTTTTCATAAAAAATGTCAAGTTGGTCTTCTAATTTTTTTTAGTCTCAATTTGGTCCAATTTTTTTAAAATTGATGCAATTTGATCATTTTTGTTAAATTTCTTGAAGTGAAGCAAAGATTTTTCATCAAGACTGACATTACGATTATGTCAGTTACATCAATAAAGCAAATCATCTTTATTCACAACTTTAATTTTGATTAAAAAACCTTGATCTAATTCAGAAAATTTAAAGAAAAAGAACCAAATTGCATCATTGTTTCAAAACCTAGATCAAATTGGGACTAAAAAAAATTGAAGGACTACATATTTTTTAACGAAAATAGAAACCAAAAGAGTAATTTCAAAATTTTTATATAAACTAATTTAAATATTGTATTTTTTTATGATAATAAAAAATAATAAAAATAGAATTATTGTTATCATTATAATTATAAAATAAATACAAATAATTTTTCATAATATTACTATAATTAATTTTTATTTATAATGATTAAGTTTCAAATAAAAAAATGATTAAATTAAACAAGTGATCACTTAAAAGAAATGTTAATAAAATTATTATTTTTATTTTTAAAAGTATTTAAAAGATAAATGTGAAAATGTGAAAAACAACAAAAAAAAGAACTTTTTCTTTTTATATAAATATAGATGTATAAAAAAAATTTAAAATATCAAATATATAAAATATATTAAAAGTATTAATTTTTAAATATATACTTAAAATTATATATTAAATAAATTATATAAATATAAAATTTTTGGGGGGGCCATGGCCCCCCTAGTCCCTTGAATGGTTCGCCATTGTCCATGGTGAGCGCCAAATATTCTTTCTGGGATTAGACGTGTGGACATTTAGACAGGTGGCAAGATCTAAGTGGATTGAAGAATCTTAATATATGCTCATGTGGGTTGAAACATAAAGGAAGATTCACCTCCAAAAGACTCTTTGACGCTCAAGTTAGTAAGAGGGTTTGGATCATTTAGAGTAAGGAAGAATGAGTATAAGAGAGTATGTGTATTTATTGGGAAATACTAGATGTATTGATAGGGCCTTTTAAGCCTTGGATCCATGTGATAAAACAATAATGTAATATCTAACAATATTAGTAAAATAATGACTTACCTCAAATAAGCAATGATTACTTGATATTGAAACAATAAAAAAAGGTATGACCACGGGTAGAGGATATACCCTTTACTCAATCAGGATAAGGATGAGACAAATACATTTAGACTCGTTAGGTATAGAGATGCGGATGGAGATGGATATTTACCTTAGGGTGGTATGAAATAATGAAATATGTCCTTGCTCCACCCCTCTATTGCCATCCCTATTAGAAACAAGATCCCTTGATTTTTGTATATCCAATATTACCTTTTAATGTTGTCATTTATTACAATTAATATTATTGTCAATCAATGATTGTAAACACTACTTGTTACCTTATTTATTTCCAATATCTTAATGCTAGTTGTAGTCATATGATCATCTATTGCTAACATTTGTTATGTATGTACATTATTATCGTCATATTAATACACCATTCTCTTATATATATATATATATATATATATATATATATATATATATATATATATATATATATATATATATATATATATATATATATATATATATATATATTCAATATATCTCATTCTTTGTTGTTGTAATTGATTGTTATGATATTTTCATTTAAATGAACAAATTTCATTCAAATAAAGAATTTTTACTCATGCGAAAATACAATAAAGATCAAAACCTTACTTTTTGCCCAATACTTAATACGTGTCTTTTGTTAAATATCTTTGATGTAGTAGAATTAAATTGAATTATCTTGTTATTTATTAATTAAAATTAAAATGTCTCATTTTACATATATTTGTGTGTTTGTTTTGTAAAACTTCATCATTTAAAAATAATTAAATAATTATTTATATTATAAATTATATTACTCATAAAACAATAAAATTATAAAAATCATAGAATTATATATATATATATATATATATATATATATATATATATATATATATATATATATTTTAATGTGATAAAAGTATTAGTTATGTGTTTTTACTAATGAGATATCATAAAAAAAAGCGTTTATGAGTTTTATTGAGATGAATTTTTTTATAGTTTTATTTAATCTGAAATATTAATTTGGTCAAATTTTCCAATTTAAAGCTAATCTAGTTACGATTTGGTAAATCCAGCCAAAATCGGATTAACTGATTGTTAATATATTTTAAAATTATATGGGAGGAATTGCAGATATATACAGCTACAATTAAAATATTTTATAATTTTTATTTTAAGATAAATAATACTATAAGCATAATGTTTAAAAAATATATAATGTTTAAAAAATTGCCATATATAGAACAATTTAAAACTATTCAAAAATATAATTTAAATATGTCTTTAAAATATGTTAGGATCTAATTTTTAAGTTTAATGATACATTTTCTGGTTAATTAGAATCATTTTCGAAGTCGTAATAATTTTTAGCAAAACATTATAAAATGTTTGTATTTAAATTGAATTCACGTTCCAAGAAATGACACGTGTTGGTCATAGATGCGAACAGAAGCAGCGCTTTTTGACAAAATAGTTTTCACTGTTTGCTTCATTTCAAATTCAACACTGCCAAATTTGACCAACGTGTTCTTTTCTTTTACTTTTCTTTTTCGGATATAGGGAATTTCCTTAATAAATATACAAATAAATAAAATTACATCTTATACGACGTGAGATAAAATAAATTTATTTTATAGTTTAATTTAAAGTTGTTCCCCTTTTTATTAAACTGTTGAAACAATAAATATAAACTATACTCATTCTGGCTAAAAAAAATTGAATAATTTTTTTATTAATTAACATTTATCATAAATACATTTTTAATAAATATTTATATAAAACAAAAAATAAATATGCATTAAGTTTTTCATAGACTACTTTCTTTTCACTAAAAATATTTATCAAAATAGATAGTGATAACAAAATTTCTTTAAGGCCTAAGTACTATTTGAATAGATTTTGAAATCAACTGCTAGCAATGTATTTTCTCAATCATTTCAATGTCAAATATTTTGTAAGAACTTTATTCCTTCAATTATTGTTTTTCATTTACTTTATATTTTATTCTTTTTATAATTATCTGTACTAACCTTTCTTTGTCTTTTCTATCTTTTCCTCTATGTCACTTTCCCTTTTATATGTCAAAGTCATTAATCATACACCACCCTTAACGGCTTTTGCTTTTCTTATATAATGATATGAATTTTAAATCATCCCCAAATAAGAAACATGTGACAGAAAACAATTAAGGATGATAAAGAATGATTACAAAGAGAATACAATTACTTACTAAAGAAAGAAAGGAAACAGAAATTTAGATTGATTGAATCAACGGAAATTAAATAGGAAAAAAGTTGTAATAGCTTTAATTAATCTGATAAAATAAATTTAGTTATATATTAACATGTTTTTTTTAAAAATAATTTATAAAATAAATATAAAAAAGTAATTTAAAGTAAGTAATAAATTTTTAAAATTGTAAATTAAAATTAAAATTAAATTAAAAAATTATTATAAATTTTAATAAATGAAAATTATATTTTAGAATAGAAACATAAAAAAAATAAATTATCAAAATTTATTTAAATTTTGGGTTAAATATGTTTAGCCTTTAAACTTTGACATGAAATTGAAATTCGTCTATGTCTTCAACATTGATATGGTTTCTTCCCAAAATTTAAAAATGAATAAATATAGTTCTTTCAATCTAACTATTTTAAATTATTTTGACGTGTCAAATAACATTTTAGGCTAACGTTTGAGTTGCTTACGCGGGTTGACATGTACTAGCTCAAATATCAGTCTAGAGCATCGTTTAATACGTAAAACAAAATAACACCATTGATGTATCAAACAACGTTTCAGGCTAGTGTTTGAGTTGTTTGTACTATTTGACATGTTGTAATTCAAATGTCAACCTGGAACGTTGTTTAACACGTAAAATAATTTAACGTCATTGAGTTAAGAAGATTATATATTTATTTATTTTTAAAGTTTAAGACTAAAATGCATCAATGTTTTGGGACATAGAAGTGTTGTACTAAAGTAGAAAACATAACAAATTATTCTATGTTGTAGGGAATGTCTACCTCTTCCTCTTCCATGTAACAAAAGTGATCCATTAGACAAAGAACAAGTCACATCAAAAGGATGTCTTGATTAGAGAGCTAAAACTGTTTATCTTCATGAAGTCGTTGAACAAAGCATTGTCAACTTTGGAAGAATAATCTACTTTGTACGATAATATAGTTTAAGATGAATAAAAGAAATGCATATTGTCCAAAAATGATATAAGCATCCAACTATTGACATTTTAGGTAAAGAAGAAATAAACATTTATTGTTGCATGAAGTGCATTAAGCACATCCATCATTATGAAGCTCTTCATATGAAGGAAAATACAATCAAAGGAGCTAAAGTTATTCAACGACCAGAAATGGTTCTATAACGACTAATTTTTCCAATAGTCTATATAAAATCATTCAAGAAGAAGAAAGTGAGAGACTACCTAAGTATTGCCAAATAAATTCTAAATTTTTTTTGGCCAACAAAAGGTTTAAGAGGAACACTACTAATGTTCTAGTTAGTAGGTTAGAAGAAAGAGAACATAAATCTTACACATGTCAATAAACGATTAACTTTTCTAATGATAAAAAAAGTGATTAGTGATTACTAATAATAAGATCTCTTCGTCTTAGTCAAAAGTGATTGTTTGACAAAGAATACTCAGTTATTAAAAGTGATTGTTGTTTAAAGAATACTTGTTAAAGCTAGAAATGGCTTGTGAAAGAATACTTGTTTAAGGTATGAATAACTTGGAAAAAAGTATTTGATTTAATCAAGAGTGACATAGGAAATAATACTTTATTGAATCAATAGTGGCTTGGGAAAGAATACTTGGTTAAGTTATGAGTGACTTGTAGAAAGACTACTCAAGGAGTTAGTTAGGAATAACTACACATCCAAATAATACTTAGCTTTACTTTGTAACATTAGTCTACTTAGTGAAAGTTAATCAGTTCCTTGAGAATTATATGTAGTTTGTGTGATCAGACGAACCAATATAAAAATACTATGCATATTCTCTTTCTTTATTTTGTACTTTGCAAGTTATTATCTGCATTATAACATAGAAGAGGAGAAGTTAGGAAACACATTTAACGAAAATTTTCTATAAAACAAGTAAATTAACTAAAGCTTGACACTTTATCTGATACATTTCGTCTGTCGCAATTATGTTTAACTAATTCCTTGATATATACAAAAGAAGCTCATGCAATATTTTTGTAAAAGTTCTACACATTCGACGATGATTGCATGCATATAATTGTCGTCGTTTCTCCATCCTAAGAAAGTTTTAGCGATGGTTATCTATATAACCATCAACATTTCTCTGCTATCCCACTTTTAACGAAGTTATCTATATAATCGTTGTCATTTCTTGCCTGACCCACTTTTAATGATGGTTATTTAGCCAACCGTCATTAAAAAGTTTGATGGAATTGCAATTCTACCACCAGACTTTTTATTATTATGGTAACTTGTTAAAAATTGTCAATCAATGACATAGAAAACTCTTTTTGCATTAGTAAATCAACATAAGATTTAAGATATTTTTTTATGGATAAGCATATGTTTATCATGTCATCAATAGGTTTGAAAAGTCAAGCTCAGTCTACACCTTAATCAATTAACCATTTCTAACTTACCCAATCATATTGTTCTTGACTTGAGGGAGAACATTCTTTATGCTAGACTAATTAAGGAGGTAAAAAAAACGCAACGAAAAATTTATGCTTTTACACACTCTGGCAAACACAATCTTTTTTCAATTTTCATGAGGATTATTCTCAACTCCAATGAATTTTGGACCTAACTAGGGTTTGGAAGTTACTCATAATATCAATAATAGTATATGAACACATATGAACAAATATGAACAAATAAGAGATTAGAGAATGATATTACCGAGGATTGATCCTAGTACCATAAGAACTGGGGAATACAAATTTTGACATGTAAAACTAATAATAGATGGGGAAAGACACAAAAATAGGCGCCACAAACAATGAGGTTTGATAAGCCTTGAAAATTGCCACAAAAAAAATACAAATTTTTGATAAGATCAAAATGGTTCAAGGAAGAACCTTAGCAAAGAATTTTTATCACTTTAAATGGTAACTAAAACGTCCTGCCTATCCTTTCCTTCACAAAATTATTTATACCCCCCTTTTTACACAATAAAAAAAACATAAATAAGTTTTTGGGTTTTATTTAAAGTCTAACAATTGGGCCTTTTGTCTTCGTTCCAAAAAAGTAATACATGTGAGTAATACCTCCATATGTTGGGCCTCATCATGTAACTCCACCTCCATTAGATTAACCACCATCTTTTGCAAAGTTTGTTGAGTCAATTTAGCTAATGCTCTTGCCATGGGCCCTCCTAAGCTTTGTATTGGGTCTTCGACTTTCATTGATCTTGAGTATGGACTTCATGATTGTTAAGATTCCAACATTGCCAATGATGTCCATATCAGTCCCTTTTTCTTCAAAAGGCTTTGTCCTCAAATCGGATAAATCATCACTTACATGAAAAGAAGAGAGATCAACCACATTAAAAGTATTACTTACACCATACTTACCTTGCAAATCTAGTTTGTAGCCATTATAATTTATCTTGGCCAATACTTGAAAAGAACTATCACCTCTTAGCATAAGCTTATATTTTCTTTGTGTTGGGAATCACTCTTTTTGAAATGCACATATACCAGTCACCTGGTTCAAATGTAACCTTTTTTTTCTTCCTTTGTTGACATTTTTGGTACACCCTTCCATTTTCTTCTCAATTTGGGCCTTGACTTTCTCATGTAATTTTTTGACATATTCTGCTTTATCTTGCCTAGACTGATCCTTATATTGAGAAATGTTAGGTAATGGTAACAAATCCAAAGGAGTTAAAGGATTAAAACCATAAACAATTTCAAATTGTTCTTATGGGACCAAGCTGTAATCCGCAAATCTGTTGAAGTACCTGAATATCTGATCTCTGACTATCTTCTCTTACTTCGGTCGGGTTCAGAGGGCGGCGCAAGAGGACCTGCAAAAGACACTTCGATGTCTAACTTAGCACTGGTGATGTCAGAATCTTCAGAGAATATATTAATGCATAATCAATGCATGGGATAACGTGCTATATATATACTATTTTACCTGTGGGTCCTACCTGCAATGGGCTATGGAGGCCCAAATACATATTTACCTTTCTTGGGATCCACTAACTATGGGCGAAAATACCAACGAGCCCTTGAGGGTTGTTATACGATGAGCATCAATTATGAGTGTGGGTGCTACGTTCCTTCTTACTATACGGGACCCGATACTCGGCCATGTAGATCTGAAGGGTTGGTTACTAGGTGTTGGCTAGCTGCTGGTCGTGGGCTGCTTGCCCTATGCTTTGGGAGGCCTTGGAGGGTGTTCCTAGTTTGTGGGATTCGGCGTTCGGCTGGGTGTGAGTGGTTGGCCGCCTGGTGCCTGCTTGGTTAGCTTAGGTGGTCGGTGGCTAAGGGCCGTCTGGTTTATGCTTTTGGGAGATCCTAGGTGTTCCTAGTGGGCATGGCTTGGTACTCGGCCTAGGGAGTTTGATGGTGGCCGTGCACCGCTAACGCCCTTATCCTAGGAGGTGCTCCTAGTGCGCGAGGCTCGGTACTCGGCCTAGGGAGTTGATGGTGGTCGTGCATCGCTAACGCCCTTGGGGAAATGACCTTTGGTAGGTTGCGTATCGTGTGTCACGTGCATTTGAGGTATATGATTGGGACACAAATGATGACAATTGAGTGGTACTATGTACAAACTTGTTGTAATAAGAAAAATTCAACATGTGGTAAATACTTTTCCCAAGCTCTAAGATTTTTCTTAATTATAGCTCTAAGAATAGTAGAAAGGATTCTATACACCAACTCCATTTGTCCATCTATATAAGGGTGACAAGTTTTTGAAAATAATAGTTTAGTTCCAATCTTACCCCACAAAGTCCTCTAGAAGTGACTAAGAAATTTAGAATCTCGATCACTTACAATACTTTTAGGCAAGCCGTGCAATCTTACCACTTCTTTGAAAAATAAGCCAGCAAAATGACATGCATCATCTACTTTTTTGCAAGGTATAAAATGAGACATCTTAGAAAACCTATCAACCACCCCAAAAATTGAATAAGGCAAACCTAAAACAAAGTCAGTAGAAATATCAATCCAAGGATGTTCTTAGATTTAGTTTTCTTGCAAATAATACACTTATCACAAAATGTATGCACATCATGTTTCATATGAGACCAATAAAAATGCTCGTGCAAGATGTCATATGTCTTTTGCACCCTAAAATGACCCATCAATCCCCTTTCATATGTTTCTTTAACAAGAATTCTCCTAATTGAATCCTTAGGAATGCAAAGTCTCTTGTCCTTGAGCAAATACCCACCATGTTTAAAATATTCGTAGATGTAGTATGACAACACATATGATATATATGAGAGAAATAGTCATTGTGTTCATACAATTCCTTAATGCACTCAAAACCAAGAAATTTAGTTTCAAGAATAGATAGTAAATCACACCTACGTGATAAAGCATCAACAACGACATTCAACTTACCTCTCTTATGATTGATGACATATGGAAATTGTTCAAGGAACTCCAACCACTTGGTATGTCTCTTGTTCAATGTACCTTGTCCTTTGGAATACTTTAAAGTTCATGATCACTATGAATGACAAATTCTTTAGGCAAAAGGTAATGTTGCCATGTTTGTAACGCTATTTCTAATGCATACAACTCCTTGTCATATGTTTAGTAATTAAGGGCAGAACCATTTAGTTTTTTACCAAAATAAGCAATTGAGTGTCCATCTTACATTAACACAACTCTTATTCCCACCCTAGATGTATCACATTCAAGTTCAAATGATTTAGCAAAATTAGGCAACACAAAAATAGGTGCATGTGTCAACTTTTCTTTCAAGGTAATATAAGCTTTCTCTTATTTCTCTTGACTAGTTTAGTTAAAGGTGCTACAATGGTACTAAAGTCCTTAACAAACCTCCTATAAAAACTAGCAAGCCCATGGAAGTTTCTAAATTCATTTACATTTTTAGGAGTTGGCCATTCTCGGATTGCTTTTATTTTCTCTTTATCTACATGCACTCATATATAATTAACCATAAATCCTAAGAATGTAATGTGATCTTTACAACTCACGCAAAGAAGAAAAAGAAGACATGTCTCCATTTTGAACCCTAAATAAATGTTTCTGCCTCGGTTCAATTTGCAACCGAGACATATACCACATTCTACCTCGGGTCCAACTCACCCAAGGCCTATACTACCTTCTACCTCAGGTATATTCCTAATCGAGGCATATACGTACTGTAATTTAATTAAAATAGTTTTTATTTTTTTTAAATTAATTAACTTATATGTCTCGGTTGACAATCAACCGAGGCCATAATGTCTTTATGCCTCAGGTATTGGAAAACTGAGGCATAATCTGGACCGTCCAATTTAAAAACGTGAGAAGAATGAGAGTTTTGAAAACATTTTTCAGGTTTTATGCCTTGCGTGGGTATGAACCAAGGCATATAAGCATTTATGCAGCGATTATTATAGGAACCGAGGCATAAAAATTTGCTAAAATTTCAAAAATGCCACCGCGTTTTGATATGCCTCGTTTACTATGGAATCGCGGTATAGTGGCCGAGGTAAAATAACATAAATGCACTAGTGTGTTTCTTATTTTTATTAACTTGAATCCATCATTAACCTTCACGTCTAGATACTTAACTATCTTATAATATCTGATGGGATCTTCATTAGACTTTCTTAATGCACCTAAATACGAACACCTATTGTCTTCCTAAAATCAACAAGATGAACTCTTATCATTAGGTCAATTGATGCACAATCTTCCTTTATCTTCTTTGTCATTTTCTTAGTGGTTGGCATCAGAAGGGTTGTTAGAGTTTTCTGTAACAATTGAATGGTCTAAAGTTACAAATTGTTAGTTTTGATACTTTTTCCAATATGTGTCAAATTAAACAATTTTATTTGAAAAAAAAAAATGAGAAATTTAGAAATTTCAAAATATTTTGAAAGATATTTCTTAACTTTAATAATATTTGATCCTAGAAGAAAAATAAACAATAAATATGTAAATAGTATTAGTAGTTTTTGTTTTCTTTAAAAAACAACAATACATGTATTTTCTTTCTATTTAGGTATCAATACTTTAAATTCAATGGTGAATTATTGAAGGAGAGGATGATGTGAGCATGAAAAGTGAAGCAATAATCTATCATATACAAGAAAATACAGAATACAAAGGATGAATAACTATGAGAGTGACAAATGAGAAAGTATTCAAAATAGTTGTCATCTTAGTGTAGAAAGTTCTTTTTATAAGAAAATAAACAATTATCTTTCTTTGGGACTTACATAATTCAAAACCTTGATTGGTTCTTAGAATTAATAGGATGATACACTAGTCCGAATTTGGAAACAAAAACCCATAGTCATATTCTTAGTGATTTTCAGCCAAGCATTCTTTATATAGGTGTCAAGCCTGTGTGAACTAACTCATCTATCAATAAGAAGTTGAAGCATTTATTATTTTCTCTCATTTGGCCTAAAATTGCAAAAGAGGTATGAATACCTCTTTATAAATCTTATATTGAATTTCTCACAGTCAAATGATGATTTTTCTTTTACACTTATCTTGCTTTACAAATTATATGTATTCTCCATTCCTACATATGATTATATTATTCAAACAGTTAAATCATCTACTTAGATCATTCTAAGAACCTATGAAGAAATATACTGTCTTTTTCATGGTTTAAACTAATTTATATGCATTGATCCAATATTTCTACAGTATTTTGCGCCAACTACAGACAACACATGATTTGATAAAAAAATGGTTTCATCAAGAACATATCTAAAGAAAGTTTCTTATCTATGAAAAACAATATTTTAATATGAATTTCACATATATATGAGTTATTTCACATAGAAGAGAATTTCTTATATAAATAACTCTTTCTCAATCTCAAAATATTCATGTTCGTGAGACTCATTAACATGTTATTTTCATTTATCCTAACTTCCGTAAACAACTTTCATTGATATGGAAAATTTTAAAATTCCAAACCCTAAGTTGAACAAAAAAGTGAACTTTCCATCGATATGTACTTTGAAGAAAGATTTTAAAAGTTCAAAGCCAAGTTGAACAACAAAGTGAACTTTCCATCAATACTTTGAAGAGTCTCATAGGATGAGAGTATATATTTCGATAAAGTTCAATATTTTAAATTCTGAAACTAATGGCATTTGTCATTGTTACTTACTTTGCATAACAAAATATGAAACACAAGAGTAGATCCATTTTCGACATAGTATATAAGAACATGCTAAAAGGAAATATTTGGAAGAATGACATATCATGTTTGTAAAGTTCAATATCTGGAGAATTTGTTCGCAACAGACATGCAAATATTCATACTCATCTTCAATCACCCAGTCACACAACAATGAAAGTCCTCTATAACTTACATTTAAGGGTCCTAAAGAGAAAAAAGAGCTTAGAAGATTTTTATGAGTCCATGAAAATGGTAGAAATATATATATATATATATATATATATATATATATATATATATATATATATATATATATATATATATATATATATATATATATATATATCAGTATTTTGTCTCTACTGATTTTGGAAGAATATATGGAAACTCAACAACCATGTTGCTAATAAAGTCCTCCAAATTTTCATAGATTACAAACTTGAATTGAATCGCTTGCAGGAATCATTTTTAAGGGCATGTTTAAAAATAGAATTTAGCCGGAAACACTTAAATAAATTTGATCCATCATTAGGATCTAGTTTTCTATGCATATGTCTTATGTCTTTAGTTTAAGTACCTTAATTTTTTCAATGATATATACTCTCAAGTACAAATATACATATATACATACATATATATATATATATATAGTTAAAAACTACTCACTCTTTTTTGGAATATGAGATCACTAAAATAGATTTGGTCTCCTTCAACTAAAACAATCTAAAATTGTGAAACACATGACAACATGTTTAAGGATGCCTGTCTTATATCTCGTAGAAATACTAATGCATCGAACAAAAAAAGGTATAAATCTAAATAAAGTCCTTTTAAGTCCTAAAATTTATATATATATATATATATATATATATATATATATATATATATATATATATATATATATATATATATATATATATATATATATATATATATATATATATATTGCCATGAAAATGTTTTGGCAAGTGGATGAATTTAGAATGCACATGCAGTATTGGTTGGCCGGTTGAAACCAGTGTTGATTACAGAACAGTTTAATAAAACATTGTGTTAATTACTATAAATATATTATCTAATTGTGGTCTTAGACACTAAACTCCTGGCATGTGCAAGTTTTGTCAACTGATAATATCAGTATTTGTTATGATTTGTTTTATATTTGAAACTTCAAATGCTAACCCCAAACCTAATGTCATTAGCTATATATATACTGTTAGTGAGTTGACTAAATTGTCCATGCATCAAAATAACATTGACGGACTTGACAACCAACTTATTAAATCAATAATTTTGAATTTTAAACTAATAGTAATTTATTGTATAATCTCCATACAAAGATAATAAAGTTCATTTTTCATAAAAGGTAAAGGAATCTAATTTAAAATAAGTAACCAGTAAAGCAAGCGTTTTTAGCAGAAAAGACATATTTATTGAAAACCTAAATCAGTTTGTGGTGTAGGAGTCAAAAGGGGTGGGGGGAATGAGAGAAAAAGCATGGAAAAAACAATGAGTGGTGTTAAAAAATATCTGAGGAACAGAAAAAAAGAAAGAATATATATATAAAAAAGAAACTGGTTGTTGGCAAAAGCTTTGTAACATTCTTATGGTGTAGATATATGATGGTACTCATTTTCAATGAATGAAACAGTGTATAATAAAAGGCCTGGTGGCGATTTTGAATTGATTTGTGCTGAATATAAATAAATGTGTGTGACGCAAAGATGTTAACCACTCAGTTAGAACAAAAATGACAACACAACAATGAAAACGATTGGTGACTACGTCCACTCCAACCTAATAATGACCCTTGCTCCATGGATCAGGACTGCATAAATCAAATTAGCCACTGAACACAAGAGAAATTAATGAAGGAATATCAAAACAAAAATGCAGAATGTTTATTTCTACTTTCTAAGAATAATCTATTTCGTTTTCATTTCATATCATTTTATCACTTTTTTTTCTAATTAATCTCTCATTTAAAGACTTTTTTCTTAGACAGTAAAAATAGCACTGATATTTTCATGGTTCGGTACATGGTTTTTGAAAATAACTGATATATTTTAATTTCTTACCAACCATACATCCTAAATTTCTTTGTCTCGTGTACCTAATAAACCAACCAACCAATCGAAAAACCAAGTCAATGCCATTTTGGACCAGAAACCTAAATTGGATTAATTGCACACCAAATGATGAACAAGATCTGATCCAGGGAGACCTATTGAAAACCCAGAAGTGAGAAAACAACAGACATGAGAAAAGATTGAAACTTGATAATATCTGAAGTGATAAACATGATGAAGTTGATTCTGAGAAGAGAAAAAATCCAACGATTTGGGGAGCATTACAGCATGCATGACTCCTCATACGCCATTTGGTAAGGCCATGACCATTGTGATGGGGTGAACAAATGGCATACAGGGAGCCAGGCACACAAAGCATGCTAAGAATACACAGAGAAGAAATCAGAGGAACATGCAGAAGATGTAAGAAGATGATTAAGTAATAAGGAGAAGCAAAGGGTACCGTTGATCTTGAATGAATAATGAAGTGAATGAATCTGAAAGTGAATGAATTTGATTTGGGAAGATATATGCAATAGGAGGGTAAAGTTTTTGGAATCAAAAGGACAAAAAGGGCCCCTCTGAGTTTGATAGGGTACTGTTTTCTACTTGGAAACCAACCAAGCAGGTTTAAAGTTGGGAATTTGGCATGTAGGTAGCTTTGAAAATACTCTAGGTTGAAGATCATGTCTTTTTCCAACCTTTTTAAACTCTCTTAAGGTTAGGATATGAGTTTGGAGAGATTAGGGGTCACATATATAAGGACTTTAATAAAGAGGGTATAAGAGGGAGATGAAGGTGGATAACAACCAGACCCTTTTCCTGTTTTCTGGACGCTATGATGACTCTAGGGTATGCAATTTCTTTTTCCATTCCACATAAAAAGTGCAATTTCTTTTTCATCTTCTGCAACACATTTGTCTGCAAGTGTTTGGATCACCTTAGATTCTCATCACTCCCACAATCGAACATCTTCAAACAACCAGATCTTTCCCTACCCTTGTCCTTTTCCATCTTCTCTTTTTCTCTTTCTCCTTTTGGTACACGTGATGTATCAATACATTATTGTCTTAAACATCAAGCCACCTCCATTACACACAACTTAGGTACTTGTTCCTCTTCCTTCTCCCTTCTCCCTTCTCTCTTCTTATTTCATCACACCCATTTTCAAATTTATGTCGTACCTTCCTATGCTATTTATACTCATCAATATTCACTTTTTCTTAAAACAATCATTTCCCTCTTCACCAGATATTCCCTTTATTTATACTTCCCATTGCTTCAAAACAACACCTTTGTAATCTACGAGGTACACCTATTACATAACACTTAATACTATATTTTATGCATTTCATCCATTTTTTAAATTCACACCTTCTAAGAAAAACATAAAAGCTTGTCTCTTTCGCCATTTTATTCATATTAGTATAATATAAAAAGCATACTGTGCTTCAGTTACTTACTATTTTCACTAAAATTCATCTGTTTTTTTTAACAGGATAAAGAACTGTGATTATTCATATTACTTATCAGTAAATTTCTATGCTTCAAGTAGAATTCTTCATGCATCTGTCTGTAACTTTTGTTAAACTTTAGAATGACCAAATCTTTCAAAGTTTGTAGCTAGCAAAAGTATAATTTATTTATTTTTACAGTTTATTACTATGGGGTAACTCATGCTTTACAAAAGCAAGTACCACTTTAACAGTTTACAACAACATTTTATTTTGGGACCACCACAGATTTAAAAGTCATAATCATGACAAATATAACTTTATGCTACTAAATATTTTAAAATTGAGTAAGGTTAAATTTTCTTTTTCTAAAAATGGATTACTGATCTTTCTACTTTATAAACAAATTATTAAATAATAACAATAAAAGTAAAGTATTATTATAAAGATAAATGTAAGAGAACTAATAAAAATGTATACTGCAGAAGGATTTATAATTTTGCTTGAAAATCACATTATAAGTGGTGAAAAAACATCCAGAAAATATAAACTCATATAATTTAAAAATGAAATCAAATATACAATTTTATCACCCAAAAAGTAAAAAGATAACTACAAACCTAGAAGCCAAAAATGAACTGAATGAAACATGCACATAATAAGTAAAACATTAATATAAAAGGTAAGAATGAACGTTTTTGCACAAAGTGTGGAATATATAGCTAGGGTTAGTCAACCACATATATCATTCACAAACTTCATCATTTCATAATGAGAATTAGAGTTGTGATATCAACAGTGAATTCATAGTAACCTTAATAAATAACTCTCCCATGGAAGATTTCATTCTTCTCTTGCACATTTGTTTAGTGGGTAACCAAGGTTGAATCTTACAAAGATTTCACTACTCAAAAGAACAACAAAAGTAAGAGATTCAAAGGTTGCATAGTGATCATGTCTCCTAAACATCTGAAAGAAAAAATACTTTTAATTCATGTCTTGGAATGCCAACAACACCTTTTATATTATTTAACATGTTCATTGTGGATAGTTTATCATTTATATAATGAGTTAGAAAAGTCAAACATATTTAATGAAGAAAATACTAGAATTGATAATTTTAAGTGTTAATTTTGTCTCATATTATAAATATGTCTTAATTTTTCAACATAATTAATGTGTATATATGCACTCTCTTCTATACTAAAGTCAAATCATTTTATCTTCAATAAGTTATATGCTAAAAAAAATTGAATTTTCTTCACTTTAATAATTAAGGCTTTAATTGTTAAGTTAATATTAAATATAATGAAAATAAAAAATTGGAGAAAAAATTTTAAGAATCGAATCAATTTAGATTTTGATATTTTGGAAAACTAGAAAGTTTAATGGGTATATTTGTATCAAATAATTAAAGATTCCATCAAACTTTATTTTAGATCTTTTTGAATTCTTCATAACTTTATTCAATTATATCATATCTTAAATTTTCAAAATAACTTTTTAACTTTTACCCAGCTGTAACCTAAAATAAATTTCAAAAAAAATATATTTAAAAAGTTAACGAATCTTGAAATATATATATATATATATATATATATATATATATATACTTAAATATATATTAGGTCCTTTTTTTTCTTTTTATTCAATTTGATCTTCATTTTCGTTGTGTTTAATTAGGTCTTCATTTTTCTCAAATTTTGATTAATTTGGTTATTTTTACTAACGGTGTTGAAATGGTTAATGTTTTTTGAACAATACATGCCACGTGTCAGTTACTGTTTATTTTTTAAATTTTTTTTAATTTTTTTTAAAAAATTTTAATTTTTTTAATTTTAAAAATATTGTCCACATGTCAATGCCAATATTACATGTTAGTTTGTGATTATATTATTTCTTTTTGTTCAATTTAATCCATGTATTCGTTATTTTTGTTCAATTTAATCTCTATATTTACAATTTTTTTTTAATTTTCGTCCTAATTTTGTTAAAATGAATCAATTTTGTCCCTTTCAGATTGACACCAAATTTAATATCTTTTATAAAAATTATAGTAATATTTTTTCTAAAATTGACATTTTTATTAATTATTTTTGAAAGGGAAAAAATTGTTCTATTTTAACAAAAATTGAGACTAAATTAAACAAAAATAACGAATATAAGGACTGAATTGAACAAAAATAACGAATATCGGGACTAAATTGAACAAAAAGAAATAATATAACCACAAGCTGACATGTGGCACTAGCAATGACACGTGACACAATTGTGACTTGACACGTGAAATTTTTTTTTAAAATTAAAAAAAAATTAAAAATTTTAAAAAAATTAAAACAAAATCAGGAGCTAACAAGTGGCAGGTATGATTCAAAAATGTTAACTATTTAAACATTGTTAGTAGATAGGATCAAATTGACCAAAATGAGAACTTAATTAAACACAAAACAAAATTGAGGACCAAATTAAATAAAAATAATGAAAATAGGGACCAAATGTGTATATATATATATATATATATATATATATATATATATATATATATATATATATATATATATATATATATATATATATATATATATATATATATACATATATATATATATATATATATATATATATATATATATACATATATATATATATATATACATATATATATATATATATATATATAATTTTAAAATCTCGTAAATATGAACATATTTTTTTTAGCTTTTCAAAATTTTTTTATATGTAATATGAATAAAATTAAAAAATAACCTTTAAACAGAGTAAAAAAAATAATCAAAATTAAAATAATAATAATAAAAAATAGATCAAAAGTTAAAACTATTAGTTAAGACGCAATTCTTTTTACTTACAAGTGTAACAGAAGTCCAAATTTCACTGTCCCATTGTGACTCGGCCCCTGCCACACAACAATTGATGACTCTTTTTTTTAGTTTTTTTAATTACTTTTTTATTTTTAAAATCTTTTTCAATACACAACTGTTTTTCTTTTTAACCTTTCTATTTTTTAACTCTTACATAAAAATAAAGTTAAAAAATTATAAACACTAAAAAAATAAAATAAACTAAACACACACACAAATATATATATATATATATATATATATATATATTCATGCTAATTTAACTTTATAATTAGAAAAATACATTATTAAAAAATTTAAATTATGTAATTTAAAATTTTAATATAATTTAATTTTATATATGTTAACCGCTAGTTAACATGTTTTTAAAATATTTTTTCAAATTTAAATTTAATAAATATTTTAATTAATATAATTATCATTTAAATATTTACTTTAATTAATATAAAATAAAATTTATTTTATTTGTTTGAATTTTAATTTAATTTTAATTTAAATAAAATTTATTAAAAATTTTAGTTTATGTAGTTTAAAATTTTAATTTGGTGTGATACTGGTTAATCGGATTTCAAAATTTTGTGAACAAATATTTTTAATATATATTTTTTAAATTAAGATTAATTAAATATTTTAATTATTATAATTATATTTTAAATCTTATTCAAATTAATATAAAACAAAAATATATTTTATTTGTTTGAATTTTCATTTAATAAAAATTTAAATAAATTTTATTAAATATATTAGTTAATTTAATTGAGGGTTAAATATGTTTTTGGTCCTTAACTTTCAGTGAATTTTGGAATTAGTCCATTTCGAAACTTTGAACCAATTTAGTCTTTCTTCTTTCAAAATACGTGAATTTAGTCTTTTTAATCAAATTTTGTTAGGTTTATTTGATGTTTCGTAAGCAGTTTAGGACTGTATTTGAGTTGTTTATACTGTTTGACACATTTTTGCTTTAATGTTAAGTCAAATATTAGTATGAAATGCGGTTGAAATGTCAAATAAACTTAACAAAATTTGATTAAAAGGGCTAAATCCACGTATTTCAAAAGTTGAAAGACTAAATTGGTCCAAAATTTCAAAATGGACTAATTTCAAAATTCACTGAAATTTAAGGGATCAAAAACATATTTAACCCTTTAATTTATATTTTAATATAATTTAATATATATTAACCGGATTTCAAAATGTTCTTATTAACGTATCTCAAAATCTGTTAAATTTTGTAAACGAATTTCGAAATTAGGTAAATTTCGTAATTGGATTTCAAAATCTGGTAAGTTTCGTAATTGAATTTCGAAATTGGATAAGTTTCTTAAACGATGTTCGAAAGGTGTTCCAGATCTGATACAATAAACATTCGCTTAAGTTTGCACTCATTTAAGTCCGCATTCCGTTTAAATCCACATTTGGACAAGAAAAATGATCAGATCAATAATTTTGTGACTTTATTTTCGAAATGCAACTATTTTCAATTCGTTCATGTATGATTGTTGATTGACCATTTTGTAAAATGCAACAAATGGTGAAGAACCCTTAGTTTGATTTAACTGATATCCCATGAGCAATACCTCACATGGACCGTGACAAAACATTAATCTCCAAGCATTGACGATTATTCATACGTAAACCTTGGCCTTTGCGTTTCGTATCTTCTTGACGGCTCATCTTTTGTAATAAAACAAATTGTTTTTTCAGTTCTTTTATAAAAAATATAAGATTTATTATATGACCCATTGTTGAAAATATTTAGTTAATATATTTTTTATTTAAATTAGTTTTTAGGAAATATTTTAGTTTTTAAAAATATCTTTCAATTTTAAAAATTAGTTATTATTTTAAAATTAGGAAATACTTTTTGTATTTTATATTATGTTATATATATATATATATATATATATATATATATATATATATATATATATATATATATATATATATATATATATATATATATATGAGAGAGTATATAGATAAAATAAAATAACAATTTTCTCTATATGTAACATATATATTTTATGTATCATATATTTCATAGTTTTACAATTTCTATAAATTCTCGACCTCTACAATATTTCATACTATAATTATATGACTCATAATATTTCGTATTATAATTATATCACTCAAAATTTTATAGAAATGCATCTCAATTAAGTCCGCGTCAAACTCTTCAAATCAAAATGCGCACTTAAACAATTATTTACTGTACATGCAATATGTAATAACTTGGATTAGATGATCAATAAATATAGTTGTACAATATGTAATAACTTGGGTTAGATGATCAATAAATATAATTGTAGTAGTTACTAAGGGATGTATTTGGCGTCACAGTTACACAGTAAACTTTTGGAGACACAGAAGAAAAGTTGGAGGTGGAGGAATAAACCCCAAAGGCACATGGTAGTCTTAACTACATAAGGGTGTGCTAATCCAAGTGATATTACTATCTACATATTATAGTAACAAAAAAAAATATATAAAATATATTTTTCTCACGGATTCGGTGAGTCAAAAGAAAGTTCCCTAAAGTAATCATTTATAGTTTAGGGTTTAGGATTTAGGATTTAAAAAAAAAAAAAGAAAAACTCTCACTACAAGACAATTTTTAAATAATAAATAATTTAGAGACCACTTTTTTAGTTAGAGACCAATTTTTTTAATAGTTAAAATATTGGTAGTTAATAATATTAGTAACCAATTTCAAAATCAATATATGATAAAAATTATTCTAACTACCAATTTAGAGATAAATTTTAATTTTTTAGTCATAATAGAAACTATTTTAGTTATCAATACTTATTAGTTTATAAATTAAACATTTAAATTAGTCATTATAATGACTAATTACTTTTAATCACTAAACTGGTCATTATTTAAGAATTTTTGTGTAGTTTCATTTATAAATTATCATATATGTTTTAAAAGTTTGTTCTAGAAAATTTATTAAAAAAAAATCATCTTGAAATATATTTTGTGTTCAGTAAAATATGTTCTGAAAAAAAAAATTATTTCAAAATTCTATTCTGAAAATTCTGTTATGAAAATTATGTTTTAAAAAATTTAACAAATTTGTTGTGAAGAATTTTGGAAAGAAATAATCCAAATGTCACTTTTACTAAAGATAAAATAATCATCTTAAAAATTATGGGTTTAGAGAGAGAAAAAAACAACTAATAAAATTATGGTAGCAAGTGAAGTCTGGACCAACCTGTGAACATAATTTACTTACTTTCTTTTATAATTAATACAGTCAATAAATGATAAATTTAATGTTGTATGTGTTGTTACGTGATTTTAAGGTAAAAAATGTATACATATTGAGTTTTGTTTTTTAAAACTTTATTACTTGTTTATCGTCACACTTTACTTTATTTATATTAGCATGAATTATAATGTTAGTTTATAGTAAAAATCATAACTTATATTTTTATTTATTTATTTTTAGTTTATCTTGATTAATATACTTGAAATTCAAAAAATAATTTTTATATGTTAAGAAATAATCTAATTGTGAGCCTGGCCACTCAATCCCCAATCCATCAAGAATTAGGTTGAACAAGAAAATTTGGCAGCTTCCCTCATTTTTTGGAATTCCAAATTTACTTTTGGAAGCTTTATTTAAAATTAGTGAGAAATTGGTTTTGTTGTGGTTATTCTCGCAAGCATTGGTAGAAAAGGTGGTGATTTGTGGAAGTTAGAGACTGTAGAAGGTATATTGAGATATGAAATGTGTTTTCACCGGAAAATGGAATTTGGACATACACCTCCAGAAAATGTGATCCGGAATAGGTTTGCGGGTGCGAATTGTAATTTTGGAAGAGTAATGTATCACTTCGAAAAGAAGATCATTCTCAAACTAGTTCAGTTGAGTTTCAGAATGGAAAATGCGATAACACATTGTGATTCTTGAATTAACCGGAAATGTAGATAGAGGATTTCACATCGGTTATTTTTGTCATCCAAATATATCCTAATCAATACTCTTTGCGCCCTGTACAATTGTCCTGTGACGGAAGTCAAGTGGGCAAAGTCACAATTCAAGTGAGATTCCTATTAGAACAATGGTTAAGGGGAAAATTGTTGCATGTAACATCAATTGTCTCGTGGCAGCGGTCAAGTGGACCGGGTCACAATCGAATCGTGACGTTTGGGCTTATGTTACACTCTTAAGTAAAAAAAGTTACACCCTGCCTAATAGTTATAACTTTTGCCCTAGTGGTAAACGCTTGATCCTAACAATTGAATCCTTGCACCTCCACAAACCTAATTGCAAATTCACTCGTCAACACAACACTGACAATGATCCTTCCATCAAATTTCTCATTGCAACTTTAGCAACCAAGGATGATTCTCCAACAACAAGGAATTAATCTTTTCTAATGTGAAAGGTCAAACTATGCTGCAACCATAGAACATACTAAGAAAAATCCTACTAAACATGGCTTTGATACTACTGTTGAGAAAAAATGCATCATCAATTAAGAATATTACCGTTTTTATCCCTAAGAATCACCCTATTAACAGAGAAATAAGATTAACCCAACTTAGAGAACACAAGAATATAACGTGGAAACTCCAAATATGGAGAAAAACCACGATCACAGAGAATAATCACTATGTGCAAATTTGTACAACACACAAAAAATACTCTCAACCCTTTGACCCCAACTACACCCACACCCTTTAGAGCAAGAATTTAGCTACACCTCACAACACTCTATTATAAGAGAATAAGAAAAGTCAAGCACTAGTTCAAAGTAGAATGATCATGTAGAATGACTCATCATAAGTTAAATCTCGAGAATTTTGATGTGGTTCTATACAAAGAAAGTATAATATATCTATTTACCACAAAAGATAATTCATTAAAAGTACTATAAAAACATAACAAAAAAGATTTTACCTTTCAGTTGTTTTATCATTGTCTTCTCATTCTTGACGCACCTACAGCTGCACAAAAATATTAGAAAATATACCGTCTAACCCTTATAAAAAACATAATTAGTTTTCTATAGACAACAAAAATATCGATTGACATAAATTATATAAAGTACTCTTAGTACTCTTGCCTTGTTCAAATCTTATTATACATCATAATAGTAGACAATTAAATAGAGTAAAGATTTTTTCGAGCAGGACTAATGACGCTTTTAGTGACATTCAAAAACTAAGTCGGAAAAGCATAACATTTCCATAGAAAAAAAATTATATATGCAATAGTAATGCAACGTTGTAGACATAAGGAGTACATTTTCATATCTGAGATGGGACTACAAAGCAACCCAACAACTTAGGATTGGTACCACTCCCAACAAGATTATTACTTATCAATGGAGACTTACATTCCCACATTTTTCTTCTCTCAGATATTTTTAACTCATTTTAATATATTTAATATGTATAGATTGTATAGTTAGATGAACTAGTATTTAACATTTTTGCGTTTACTTTCTCAAATATAAGATCTACTTCAAACTATTTTAAATTATATCTTATTTTACTACAACATGTATTTGATAAAATTGTAATTTAAAATTGAAAAAATTGGAAAGTAAATGAAAATTAGTTTATACGCCTTTTTCATGAAAATTAATTAAACTAACATTGTGAACTTCTTTACACATGTATACATTGTTTTGATGAAATTTGTCATTTTGGTAATTCACAAGTGATGACGATTTCAATTATTTTAAACTTTATTGTTATGAATGAAAAAAATAGGTGTCGAGGAAACTTTAACTTAGTGTTAGTTTTCTTTTTGCTTGATTTCAATAATATTTTTAACGAGAAAAATTCTGAATTTAAAATAGAATTTGTTGTTATAGATAAAAATTATTTAAAGTACAAGTTGTTTGTACAACATAAAATACTGCAGAACAAGATGAAGTAGAAACATTGTTATAACACTTTTATGGTTGCATTGTTCAGAATTTGGTGTCTATCACCAACAATTATGATTACATTCTCTTCAAACAGAACACTAAATTACACAACACACTTTGGTCAGAACGAATATGTCTTACAAACACAACTAACTTGAACCTAAATTTGACATTCACATAACAACCATATCCATAAATATGTCCACTCTAACACTTTCTCTTCGCTACTACATGTCCATGTTAGCACTTATTAGATTGAATTCAAAGAAAGACATGCAAATTATGAATAACAGGAGTATGAAACCATGAATCAATATTAACATACAACAATTTATCACCAGAACAAAAAAAAATTGGGGTCCAGAAAATCGAAGCTATGTTTATAACAAGTTAAAACTCAAAATAACTTATGGGGAGAAAAAAATAACTAAAGTAGAGAGGAAATAACTTACAAGACTTCAATGGAGAAGGAAATGACTTTGGAGAAAAGAGAAGATGTCTGGAGAAGAGATGATTTATTCCATGGAAACGATAAGCTTTGCAATTGTATAAAATGAGAAAGAAACTTAAAATGTGGGAAGTTTTTAGTGGGTATAGAAAGGAGCTCGTGTATTGTGTGGCAGTGAAAAGATGAAAGAACTTGTTAGGAGACAAAAAAAAAGGGTAATGAAAAAAGAAAAGCTACAAGTTAAAGATTTCACTTCCTGTTAATTCTAAACTAACTATAAATATAATATAAATTTAAATTTTTAATAAGATAACGATAAATTTAGAAAACTGAAAAGAAATAACTTTCATTGTAAAATGTTTTTCTTATAGTGTATCTCTATCACCGTGAAGACATTTATACATGTGAAAGCGTAGCTCGAAAAATGTTTTTCATAAATAGTTTAAGGAAAAAAAAATAAGAAGAAAAAATAAATTAATTTTTCTTTATTTAAAGTTATCAAATGCACAAATTAAAATAATTTAAGGTAAGTCAAATGAGAGTTACTTCTAATTCATTTATGCATAATTTAATTTTAACTTTTTAAAAAGTTCATTTCATTTCATTTTATTTATTTTTCTTATAAAAAAAAGTTTCTTCAACTATGTTTTAATTGTTTGTTCACCTCAAAGTTGATACATTTCATACAATTTCTATAGAATCCAAAATTGGTGTTATGAAAGTGGGATTTTTAATTAATTGGCACTTCTATTGCGAAAATTAAATTTAAGGTAATTTTGATTTTGAATTCAATTGGATCCAAATTTAAGGCATAGTATTCTACTTTAAAAAAAAAAAAACCAAAAAATCACACAATTCTCAAAAGAATTTCTATTTCAAATTGACAAATCTATGTATAAGGATATAATTGACTTTTTTTTGTAGGATTTGGTATTAACACTAGGTTCATAAACTTTCTACCTGGTTCAAGTTGTTTGGGATTTTCTTCAAGTGGATTGGGTCAAAGTTAATACTCATGATGTAGTTAAAGGGGGTTCCAATATTGTTGTTTCTACTAGGATCTAACAAAGGATTAGGGAGGAGTATATTGATGGGTTTTTTTTTTTCTTATTTTAGATTCATAACTCTTTGTATGATGAAATAATGGGGTTCATTCTTGTTGCTGAACATACTCATATTGTTGGTTATAAATGGTTTTCACTTGAATGTGACTCTAATTTACTATGTCAAACATTTTTCTTTATTGTGTTTGGTTGGTTCTTTGGTGTATTATAGGGAGATGAAGAATATGTGTGAAGATTTACGGTGAGATAGAGTTCAGGTTTTCACATTTTCACATGTTCATAAGGAGATAAAAGTTGCTTTTGTGATCTTATTCTGTGTGAAATTAAAAGGACATAAGGCCCCATTTTTCCTGCTCCTAAGTGGGCCTAAGGGTTAGCCCAATGTATATAAACCCTACTATGTTGCCCTAATCCCACCTCACATTCACTCTTTCAGAAACCAGCCGCCATCCCTCACTACCTCTCACGAAAAGCTCTGCTAGGGTTTACCCTAAGGTCCCCCTCCTTCAAGCTCAAACTCAGTCCTACTCACGTAAGTCGTCCCTTGACTCATGCTTCTGTTTTCGTGGTCTATGTTGCTGTTATTGTTAGGGTTTAGTAATAACCCGCCTCCTTTCTTCTGTTTTACCGTCTGTTCCAGCTGCTGACCACCCTAAGGACAGTTTGGTTTCCTGTGTGCGTGTTGGAGCGTTCCGCTAACTTGATTTCCAGGTACGGGAAGTTAGGGTCTCAGTCTTTTGGTGTTGTCTTGGCTGTTCTTGAGTGAGTTACTGATTGCATGAATAAATCCTTCGTTTTGGTGTGATTAAATGCTTTGTATGCTTGGTTGGTTCGTTATACATGGCTGTTACAGTGGGGAACAGTGGCGAGACCTGTTAATCTCGCCCAAGCGAGTCAATCTCGCCTAGGCGAGATGAAACAGGGAGCTAGCCTAGGGCCTCTGCACGAAAAGTCGCTCAGGCGACTCGCTCAACTTTTGAGCGAGCAGGCAACTCGCCCAGGCGAGAGGGATCTCGCTTAAGTGAGATCCCGCGTTGCTCATGCTCCTGTTTTTGTGCTCTCGCCTAGGCGAGGGGGGAGGCTCGCCTGAGCGAGCATGTCTCGCCTGAGCGAGACCCTTCAGCCTGAGCGAGATGCTGGGCGAGACAGTGCTGTGATTCAGATGTTTGATGTTCCCGAGTGATCCATGTTGGTTGAGTATGATTGTGTGATGATGAATATGTATATAATGGAGCATGAAGTATATTTTTGGCATGATTCATGAATTGTGGATGAATGGGTTGGTATGAGACTTAGCATGTGAAATGAATGTGTGGTTTGAGATTAAAGGGACATGGTATTGACATGAGATGAGACCCTAGACTCATGGGACGGTGATGATCAGAGGTATGGATTCAAAAGGTGATGCGTATGAGGAATAATTCTCATGGATGAGTATGGAATTGTAAACATGCTTTTTGATGTTCTCTTAATGTTGTTTTATGAATGTTGGTCCGTGTCAGCGTGTAATTCCTTGGGGTCTCTAGGTGAGACCTGTGGGGTCGCGCTTCAGTGGTCGGGACGTAATTCCATGGCCCCTGTTAGTGGGTGCCCGTGGTGGTGCCCCATCTGTATAACTAGGTAAGGATTCAAGGTAAGGACTGCATCCTGACACTCTAAGGGGCCAGTTAGTCTCACTTAGAGCAGACTGACTCCTGTGGTGAGAGTAGCAGGAGGCCTGAAATTCATTAAGGGCTAACCTTGTGGTGAGAGAGATTTGATTCATCGTAACACTTGTAACACATAGCTCGGAGATGAGCAGCTCAGAGTCGAGCAGGGGTATTCACCACAAGTGCGAGCGTCCGCTGAATCCGACTAAGTTATACGTATCCGGATGAGTCGAGTCGAGTCGTAGTGTATTGAATGAAGAGTCATAACATGTCTGGTTGCTATGTGGATATGAGATGATGAAAATATATTTGATTGCATGATGAATATGTTGTTGGCTCTAGCTTACCCGTTTCGTTGCATGGTTGTGTTGTATGTGGCTGTTTTCCTTGCGATGATCATCAACTTGGTTGATGGGAGCAGATGGGCGAGGTTCTCATGGTCAACAAGCGAATGGTGATTCCGCTGCTTAGCCATCTGGGCTGGAGTTTTTCTTGTGTTTTATTTAGGGCTATGGCCCATGTATCTCTTTCTGTATTTCTACGCTACACTCTATGTTGTATTCGTATTCAGCTTTCCTTTGGCATCATGGTGTGCCCGAGTTTTGTCGGGGTGGTGTTAAAGACCCCAGGACTATGCTACTGTACTTATATTGTGTGACGTCTTCCTTTAATTTCGCTTAATAATTAAATGGGACATTACATTTATGGTATCAGAGCAGTTCGTCCTTAGGATGACCTGAGGTTGTGGGTTTGTCGTTCCTTGCGGGCATAAGTAGTCATGTCAAGTCGAGTTTGTCAGTGAACCCAAAAGTTTAGGAACAGAAAATGCCTTGATAGAGTAATGAGGGTGCACACTCATGACTAGATTAAAGGTTGTTTTCCTTTCTTAATTCCGATGGTTCGGGGAAATAGGGGCGACAGACAAAAAGGGGTTCGTTGTCTGTAAGTGATAGATTTGTTGCTTGGTATGATCTAGTTTGTCTTGCTGCGCCTCTGTGCTTTGTGTCTAGTGTTTACGGAGATAAGGGAATTGAGATGTAATGTCTTGGACTAATGAACTGGAGAATATGCTAGAATTCCCAAAATAACGATTGATCAGAGGGAGCTTTAAGGAGAGACTCTCCGAAAAATAGATACTAAAAGTTTTCTAAAAGGAGTTGGATCGAAAGGGAATAACACTAAGGGGTATCAGTGCATGCAAGTGCCACATCGTTTGAGGAAATCAAGCTGATTCTACACCTCGACGATGGTGAGGTTCCGAGTTATGAAAATGCATACGGTGTTAGATGGAGTGTCATTGAATATAGTCATATGGTCATATCTGGTACTTCTTGGAGTGGTGTAAGAGGAACAACTGGCAAACCTAAGGTTGCTAAAAGTGGAGGAATTGCTTAGCGACAAGAAAGGTAAGAGGGGAGGAGACTGGGAAGTGCAAAAAGATGGCAAACCTCTAGTGAGAGGCTGAGATGGATAAGGGTTACTGATCAGTCAGGAAAGATGACGTTCCTAAGTAGGGAAAGGAACAATTGATGGATAAGGAAGAAATGGCATAAGGGATTCATACCAGGATTAATAGTCAGCAGGTAATGATGGGTATTTTCAAATTTGTGAGTGGGATGCTTCAAGGGGAAAATAGTTCCCACGAGTAGGACATCTGACCCTGGGTATAGAGTGAAGGGTTTCACGTACTAGAAGAAGGGGCAAGCCTTTAAAGGGTTATTCTCGTATGGAAGGACAACCCAACTGATGTCATAACACAACGATGGGGGAAATAAAGAGGGAAGTTCTGAGTGGTTGGCATGGTGTCTACGATGGTTGATGCTAAAGTGGTTAGCACGAATAAATCTCATACAGAGATGTGCCTTACGAAGAGATGCTTGGACTAAAGGCCGATTTTCTTGAGATCGTGTACTCCTTGATGTCGTCGGTATGGTAGATGAGTGATGGTTGTCTTTAAGAAAGGACTGAAGTTGAGACGATGGTTTCGCCAAAATTGCGACCAAGTGGAGACCCGCTCGAGGGTATGGTGCCTTCGGGGTGATCAAAGTATTTGAATTTAAATTCGATCTGAATTATGCGATGTTGGGACGTAGTCTCAAGGGTGAATCAGTTGTTTTCTCAATCTCACCCTGATGAGCTGGACAACCCACGAGGTGGTGTTCTTGGATTAAAAAGAGATGATTCAATGGTGGCGTGTGAGGTATGGACCAAGCTAAATAGTGGGGACAAAGCTTCACGTGAATCAAAGACATCTGACGAGGGAAAGTGGATGATGGACGAAGAGGATCTCAGTGGAAAAGGAGTTATAGACGTACTGTGGGACAAGTACCAGATTTTTGACCTTGGTGTGATAAAATTCCCCTTTGCATTGGTGCCTGAAGAGGAAACTTGAGACAATAGTCCCTAATGGAATGGTTTCTACAGCGAGTCTGAAATAAATACGGAGGTGGAGAAGATGTCGGAGAAGTAGTGGCTTATACCGAGTACGACCACAAGGATGACAGCAAATTTGGTGAACATCAGAGGAAAGGTAGTGGTGGAATAGATTGTTCAAGGGAAAACATTAGATAAGGGAGGATTGACTTTTCGGACCTATGGTTGTATAGAGTGGAGAACATGATAGAGGTAAGGCAATCTCAAACATGTTAGCTGTGTCGTCAAGGTTTAACGGCGAGTATCCAAGTGCGAACAGAGTCTTTAGAATGTGCAAGAAAGGGTATTGACAAAGGATGAAGTGCCTAACAGGACGCATAGTTAGGAAGGGTGGATGCAATGTTACGAAAATGAGACGCTAAGACTATAAAGAGGTGAGTCCAAAGGATTTTACAAGTTGCATAGAAGTTTTGAAAGAAGGTTTCTCGGTGATGATTGATTCCTTGTCACGGCAGACATGAAAGGGGCATCATTTCGAGTGAACAAATGAGTGGCCTTTTGTGGTGATCAGAGTAGTGCAGCGAGATGATGACAAGTGATACTTATGAGGGGTAAAAGGTGTGTGGAGAGAACTATCTTACTTATGAATAACAAATGTGTCGTTCTTATGAGTATCAGTTAAGGATGTTCAGTTACCAGTTAAAGTTGGAATTATGAAGTTGCTCAAAGAAAGTTGTGCAAGAGAAGTAGGGGATGGTTTGAGTTATGATTTCAAGTTAGGGTGCCAACTTGGAAGTGAGGAAGCGAGAGTAGATGTTTAGCCAGAGAAGGGAATTGAAGATCCTGGATTTGATGAAGTAAGAGTGAGAGTTGGTTGAGAACCATAAGTGTTTAGGTTGGGAGGAGAATGTGTGAGGGGATTTCATTAGTCTCGTAATCTTACTAGCACTAGTGAACCTCTCAACAAGGTTGAGAAAAGCCAAATCGGAATATATTAGTTTGAGGTGTACCGTGGGGTTGCGTGGTACGAACCAGACTAGAAATTTGAAGTCAATGGAAGTTATGGTTCTGAGGTTTTGTGGAATGTTGCCTATAAGTTAGGGGGATTAAAGATGAAGAAAGGATGCTGATGCGACATGGTGAAGAAAGCAGTTGAAGGTTTAAATGAGAAGAAGATGTAGGAGTTTCAATATACATAAAAGTGGTCAAAAGTGTTGATGGTGTGGCAGTAGGCCAACACTTAAGAGTGATCAAGTCAGTGGAGTGATGCATAAAGGAGTGAACAAGGTGATGTGAAGTGATAACGAGCGTGCCTTGGTTGGAGACTTAAGGTCATCTGAGAAGTTGATAAAAACCTACAAGAGGTAGCGGAGAACATATAGAAAGTGAGTCAGTATGTTAGATACAAGTTAGTGGGGCATGCATGGAGGAGCATTCGGATTTTAAGGTTGGAGGATTTGGAGTGCTTCGAGAGTAGTGACTAATTTAATCTACATAGTTGGACGCATGTCGCTTAGCACAGAGGCAAAGTTTCTAATGACTATAGGTGTGGGAGTCGTTGTATATGTCGTGTTGAGTAGTGGTTCCCAGAGGAGATAAGGAGAACATAGCTCCTTCCTATCTCATCGATGAATTTTCGAGGACGAAAATTTTCTTGTTGGGGAGAATGTAAGGCCCCATTTTTCCTGCCCCTAAGTGGGCCTAAGGGTTGGCCCAATGTATATAAACCCTGCTACGTTGCCCTAATCCCACCTCACATTCACTCTTTCAGAAACCAGCCGCCATCCCTCACTACCTCTCACGAAAAGCTCTGCTAGGGTTTACCCTAAGGTCCCCCTCCTTCAAGCTCAAACTCAGTCCTACTCACGTAAGTCATCCCTTGACTCATGCTTCTGTTTTCGTGGTCTATGTTGCTGTTATTGTTAGGGTTTAGTAATAACCCGCCTCCTTTCTTCTGTTTTACCGTCCGTTCCAGCTGCTGACCACCCTAAGGACAGTTTGGTTTCCTGTGTGCGTGTTGGAGCGTTTCGCTAACTTGATTTCCAGGTACGGGAAGTTAGGGTCTCAGTCTTTTGGTGTTGTCTTGGCTGTTCTTGAGTGAGTTACTGATTGCATGAATAAATCCTTCGTTTTGGTGTGATTAAATGCTTTGTATGCTTGGTTGGTTCGTTATACATGGCTGTTACAGTGGGGAACAGTGGCGAGACCTGTTAATCTCGCCCAAGCGAGTCAATCTCGCCTAGGCGAGATGAAACAGGGAGCTAGCCTAGGGCCTCTGCACGAAAAGTCGCCCAGGCGACTCGCTCAACTTTTGAGCGAGCAGGCAACTCGCCCAGGCGAGAGGGATCTCGCTTAAGCGAGATCCCGCGTTGCTCATGCTCCTGTTTTTGTGCTCTCGCCTAGGCGAGGGGGGAGGCTCGCCTGAGCGAGCATGTCTCGCCTGAGCGAGACCCCTCAGCCTGAGCGAGATGCTGGGCGAGACAGTGCTGTGATTCAGATGTTTGATGTTCCCGAGTGATCCATGTTGGTTGAGTATGATTGTGTGATGATGAATATGTATATAATGGAGCATGAAGTATATTTTTGGCATGATTCATGAATTGTGGATGAATGGGTTGGTATGAGACTTAGCATGTGAAATGAATGTGTGGTTTGAGATTAAAGGGACATGGTATTGACATGAGATGAGACCCTAGACTCATGGGACGGTGATGATCAGAGGTATGGATTCAAAAGGTGATGCGTATGAGGAATAATTCTCATGGATGAGTATGGAATTGTAAACATGCTTTTTGATGTTCTCTTAATGTTGTTTTATGAATGTTGGTCCGTGTCAGCGTGTAATTCCTTGGGGTCTCTAGGTGAGACCTGTGGGGTCGCGCTTCAGTGGTCGGGACGTAATTCCATGGCCCCTGTTAGTGGGTGCCCGTGGTGGTGCCCCATCTGTATAACTAGGTAAGGATTCAAGGTAAGGACTGCATCCTGACACTCTAAGGGGCCAGTTAGTCTCACTTAGAGCAGACTGACTCCTGTGGTGAGAGTAGCAGGAGGCCTGAAATTCATTAAGGGCTAACCTTGTGGTGAGAGAGATTTGATTCATCGTAACACTTGTAACACATAGCTCGGAGATGAGCAGCTCAGAGTCGAGCAGGGGTATTCACCACAAGTGCGAGCGTCCGCTGAATCCGACTAAGTTATACGTATCCGGATGAGTCGAGTCGAGTCGTAGTGTATTGAATGAAGAGTCATAACATGTCTGGTTGCTATGTGGATATGAGATGATGAAAATATATTTGATTGCATGATGAATATGTTGTTGGCTCTAGCTTACCCGTTTCGTTGCATGGTTGTGTTGTATGTGGCTGTTTTCCTTGCGATGATCATCAACTTGGTTGATGGGAGCAGATGGGCGAGGCTCATGGTCAACAAGCGAATGGTGATTTCGCTGCTTAGCCATCTGGGCTGGAGTTTTCCTTGTGTTTTATTTAGGGCTATGGCCCATGTATCTCTTTCTGTATTTCTACGCTATACTCTATGTTGTATTCGTATTCAGCTTTCCTTTGGCTTCGTGGTGTGCCTGAGTTTTGTCGGGGTGGTGTTAAAGACCCCAGGACTACGCTACTGTACTTATATTGTGTGACGTCTTCCTTTAATTTCGCTTAATAATTAAATGGGACGTTACAATTTTGACATGAGATAACATTTGAGATAATGTTGTATATTACAAACTTTAATCTTATCTCTAAGCATTTAAATCTTTACATAGAAATCTACAACAAAATCAATTTTTGACGTGATTTCAAGATCTGCGATCAAAGTAGTACTTTGGATCTTCAATGTGGTTGTTGGAGCAACTAATGTCCATCTAGAACTACTATAAAAGGTGAGCTCCACTACAACTTCCATCATTCTAGAATTACATCATCCATTCACCACCACACCACTTCATCTCTTGGGTGGTCTTCCACTTGGAAGACTAATCCTTCTTGATTGATTCTCTTGTAATTTTATGTTCAATTTTGAGGTTGTGTGCAATAAATGCTTTGCTTTTTTTCTTCTAATTCTAATAAAGCCTATTTTATCTATTATTTAAGTTCTAATTCTTGTTTTTAGGATTCTTGTTAGTTTGTTTAATTTTTTAAAATCTTTATATGTAAGTAAAAAAGTAAATCTTATTTGTATACACTTGAAACAAGTGAAGTGTTAATAGCTTGTCATTTGTACATGCTTAGAGCAAGTGAGAAAGTAGATGGATTCATCTATGTTTGATTATTTAATTCAAACTTGTGTATATGTTTGCTTAATCAAAAGATAAAATAATATATTATTACATTAATATATACAAATGTATATATTAATGTAATAAACTTGAAATGAATGAGAGTCTTAACGAGTTATTGAAGCTTATTTAGTTAATTTGAGGTCTCTAGTTATAAACTAAATGAATGATAATCATTTGATAGCTAATTAAGAATTCAACAATGAAAAAGCTAAATAATCAACCTGACATTTTGTATTTATTTTTATTCTTTATTGTTTTAAACTCCATTAGTTGATTCAATATGTGCAACAATGCATTAAAGGTTCGACATTTAATTGATATTGTGACATTTATTTGATATCATTGATGCCAATTATCATTCATGTGATAACGAAAAATGATACATAAATATTTTAAATATGAGCACAATCTCATTTTATTCAAACATTTTGATCATGAACTAAAGAACACTTACAAATAATGAAAATTTCAAAGGATTAAATATGATTTTAATTCTATGACTTTCAGTTATAATTGTAATTAGTCCAATTTTGAAAGTTTGACCCAATTTAGTCCTCAAACTTTAGAAATTCGTGAATTTAGTTATTTTAACCAATTTTTGTAATTTATTTAACGTTCCAAACGTGTTTCATGATAATATTTGAATTGTTTATACCATTTGACACATTTCTGTTCAATGTTAGTTGAAAAATGTATTTGAAACATCAAGTATATTTAACAAAAATTAATTAAAATAATTAAATCCACGTATTTCTAAAAGATTGAAAACTAAATTGGTTCAAAATTTTAAAGATAGACTAATTCCAATTTTCACTTAAAGTTAACGAATCAAAAACATATTTAATCTTTTAAATTTTCATTATTTCCACGTATTTTTGAGTTCATGATCAAAATGCTTGAATAGAATGAGATTATTTAAAAAACATATTTTACCCTATTTTTAACACAAATATAGTAAATCGAAATAAAAACAAAGACACCACTTACGATGACTCAAGATGAATGAAAAAAAAAATCACCACTTTTTCTCAAAATAAGATTTACAAGAGCTAAGACCGTATTCTTGTAGACCAAATTCTCAAGAAAAAATTTTCACAATTCTCCAGAAGAATTTCTAATCCATTCATTGTTGTGAAACAAAGACACTGAGACTCCCTTTTTGTTGGCTAATGCACGTCCAAGAGTGCTAAACTTGAAAAAACCTAGAATTTTCATACATTTGTCTCCTATTTTGAACTCCAAATGAATAAAAATTAAAATTCATCACCAAGTTGGATTTTCCGTTTCTAATTCTTTTATTAAGTCCTAATCCATTTGCCATATTTTCCTCTAGTGTATTTGATCCTTACCTTCCCTTCCCTTGAGCAGGGTACTTAAAGGGTCTTGTCCTATTTAATACAAATTACAACAAAAAACTATTCTAAAATTACAATGAAGCAACCCTAGTCTGTATTACAACCAAATAAAGTTTTTGTAAACAACATCAGGCTTAAAAATTACAAAAATAACAAACACCTATAATTTTATTACAAACACAGAAATTTATTCTCTAATAAACATAAACTAATCTTTTGAAAAAGATTCTCCATTTCCATGCATTCGTCAATATGGAACCTTGGTATGCAATGACTTCATGATAAAAGAATTAAATTTATGTGTAAGCAAGCACACTTAACAACTACAGAAAGCATTGAAGCCAAATCATGTATATCGGTGTTGTTATGTATTTCAGCTGTGATCACATCGCAACTGTAATTGGATGCAGTTGCAGCATTGTAACAGGGGATACGCCTACGATGTAACAGATAGTGTAATAAAATTTGGATTTGCAAGTGTTGCTGCTAAGCATAGCTCTTACTTTCTTCACTTGGTATAGAGCCTATAATAAGCATCATTTGATTTCTTAATTCAGCAACAAAAAACATACACTGGTGGAAGTGTAACGAAATTACAATTCCTTGTTGCTAAATGAACATAGTTTGCTGGTTTGGGGAAAGAACAAGGTTGCTTTTCACATTCATTGAATCACTAATGCCTGACCAAAATAATTCCCATTGAGACTACCATTTTCTCACTGTTGTACATGTAAATTGACTCTATCTGTACGGTTGAGATGGTCTTAGGCTTATATGAGAAGTAAAAAAACATTTCACATCAGCATGTACAGAGAAAAACAATTGTGTATGTTGAAACAATGCCATGTCCTTCACTTCGTGAAGATTAGGAAAAGAAAACTCAAAAGAACTACAAAAGAGATAGGCGATCTACAACAAACTCAAAAACAATTTACATAGGCAAAAGGGCATTACTCACATAATTTTATGAAAGATACTATGGATGGATCAAAGATGAAAGATCAAAACTCAAAAACAAGTTTCTCACAGGGCAGTGGCTAATGCTATAAGATCAATCCGTCCTTCACAATTTGCTCCAACCAAGATGCAATATCTGACATAGGTGGTCGTTCACTTGGATTCTTTCTCACTGCAAGTTCTGCTATATCAGCAAGCTTAAGCAAAGGTTCAACATTTCTTGGAAGAGCCACGTACCTATCAATTGTAGCAGCAGCCTTCCCTTGTTTGATCAAAGGCACTGCCCACTCAACCATGTTGGGTGGAGTGTAATCCCTGTCATAAGCCTTTCTTCCACTCAGAATCTCTAACATCACAATCCCAAAATCGTAAACATCGCTTTCTAAGTCTCCATTCAGATCTTTGTCACTCGAAGCAAGAAGTCCAAAGTCCGAAATCCTTGCCCCCCACTCCGAATCCAAAAGAATGTTCGAACTTTTTAGATCCTTATGCACAATTGGAGGCACAAGTTCCTTGTGAAGATACTCAAGCCCCTTCGCAGCTTGCATCGCTATCTTCAACCTCAGGCTCCAATTAAGCGGAGAAAGACCGCCATGGAGGTGATCATAAAGCGTTCCATGAGGCATATACTCGTAAACAAGCAACCTCTCCCCCATCTCCGCGCAGTACCCCAACAGATTAACGATATTACAATGGCGAATTTTGCAGAGAATTTCTAGTTCCATTTCAAAATTACGATTATTGGTGTGGATTATGGTAGCAGCATTTGCTCTTTTAACAGCAACCACTCTCCCATCTCCCAACATGGCTTTGTACACAAACCCATAACTTCCTCTCCCAAGTTCATTAAACTCCTTAAACCCATTGGTAGCATCCTTCAGTTCAGAAAGCCTGAAAACCTGAGGCGCCCCGGGACAAGAATTAACAGAAGGTGTTGATTGAAGAGCAACATTGACATGGTCATCCTCTTGCTCTGGTTTCCCCATGCCTGACTTGGATTGTTTCTTTGTCCTCTTTCTGACCGAAAAAAGACACCCACAAAGCAAAATTGTCAAAACCCCCAACACGGAGCACCCAACTATAACCATCCATTTACGCAAATGATGCCAGTGCCAGTGCATATGCAGACCCGTTGGGGAGTGAAGTCCACAGACACTAAAACAAGAGCTGTTCTGACAAAGAGAACACGAAGTGCAGACCCTATCAGCATTTTTAGTACATGAACTTGACAAGAAGAACCCTTTAGAACAATTTGAGCCACAAGGCGAACAAATCCTCAAATCTTCTCTAACACAGAGGCTAGTCAAAGCTAGCTCGTTAAGCATACTCGCATTAAAAGCAAACTCACCGACCCCACAAGAACTAGCCCTGCACAGTCCAGGGCTCGAAAGCTCCAAAGGAGGATCAAAATCGGGTTTCAAAGCATTCACCATCCAACAATCCAGAAGAAGATCATCTTCCCTGATCCCACACGTGGTGAAATCCGAAGAAGCAATTGCCATGAAACCGTTCCCTCGAGGAATCACCGAAGAGTTCAAATCACCCCAACACTCCACTTCATGGTTATCCATTCTAATGCCGCAGAAATGGTTAGCCCCAGCAGTAAGAGACACCAGCCGAATCGAATCCAATGGAGGATCCGAATACGAACCCGGGTCGCCCCAGCATTTTAACTCGCCGGAAACGTTGAAAACACCACACACGGCCCTCCGACCCGCCGCTAAAACCGCGAAACTGTCGGAAACATTGGAAACTATTATCCCTCCAGAGTTAGGTCCCCAACATATGAGTCCACCGTCTCTGACCTCACCACAGGTGAACCCTTCCCCGGAAACAACCCTCTTCACCTCCAGATTCATCACGGCTTGGTTGAAATACAAATCACTCTGTTTCGCTGTCAACGTTTTGTTTGCGGTCGTCGTGATTTCCCAGCAATCCACGGAGCCCGAATCGTGATCGGCGTAGTAGGATCCTCGAACGGCGCAAACGTGACTCTTGCCAGCCGCGATGTGGGAATAAGCCGTGTTCCGGTACGCCGGCGGCACGAGGACGAGATCTGCGCTGGGTTTAGTCACAGCACCCCAGCAGAAGGCTTGCGAGGTGTTCGCTAAAATGCCGCATAGAAAGCCTTCCCCGCCGGAGAGTGCTGACATGGAAGGAACGGCGTTTGTAACGGAGGACAGAGACGGTGACGTGGCGTTGTTCCCCCAGCAAATGACGTCTTGCTTCCCGCTAGCATCAATGGCGCAGAAAACCTCATCTTTTGCGAATGAAGCAGATATTGGCCCCATGGCGCCGAACCCATGTGCAGTGGCACAGAAGAACAAGAAAATGAGAGAAAGGGTAGGGAGATTTTGCATGGTTGGGTTGGGTTGGGAAGAGTGTCATGGACTCTGCGATGAGTTGTTGTTGTTGTTGTTGTTTGAGATCATGACGATAAAGATGGTGATGCAGTTTGTGTTTGCTATTCTTGGTGAAGTAAGAACCTTGAGAGTGAGAGTGTGATGGGCGATGACGATGAAACAACGTGGGTGTCGCCATTTTTACAGCTCCCATTGTTTAGTTACTTTCATCTTTCTTCCACTGTTTTTTATTGCTCCTTTTTTTTTCCATCAAATTAAAAACCATTTTTTTATTCTCATATTAATGACAACGTTACAAGAACAAGAATTAGCCCACCACTAAAGCAATGCATCTGAAGTTTAAAATTAAAGGCCTTCTTAAAAGGTATGTTTGACTTTAAGTAAAATTGTGTAAACTTCACAGTTGACTTAGATTTATTTTCTTTATTTTTAATTAAGAATTACTTTTAATAAATGTTTCTACATGTTGACTATTTCGGATAAATAGATTGAATTAGATTTTATTGTGTGTGGGTGAAATCCAGCCTAACATAATTTTAGCGGTGAAAGTTGGTCAGAATCTGTGCATCAACTCGGTCTACTACGGGTTTGAGTTGGGTTAAAATTTTTTTACAAATTTCAATACAGGTCAATTTTTGACTCGGTTCATCCGGATTGAACTCGTGATGGGCCGGGTTGGCCCACTAACCCGCATGGTGACACACATTATGTTGGACTTTGCAAGGTTGGGTTGTTTTTTTAACCAAACACATTGGTGGGTTGGCGGATAGAGACCTAGCTTCAACTAATAAAAGTATAATTATTAGAAAAAGTATAATTAGTTTGCTGAAAAAAGTATTGCATTCAATAAAAGATTGGGTAAATCACAAGAATGCTTTGATCTTAGATAGTAATTTGTATTTTTATTTATTTATTTTGGTTTGTATTAGAGTTTAACATCATTTTGGATTATATTGAGATTATATTCAAGTTTATTTAAATTTTAATCTGAAATATAATTTCTGACTTAAGAAAAAAATTATATTTTTTTAATTAAGTGGGCTAGTGAGCCAACCCATTTAACCCACCAACCCATAGTGGACCGGACCGGATTCAAATTTTTTCGGCTTGCTAATAAGTGAGCCGAGTTGGATTGGTCCACTAAGTGACCACACCGTGGTGGACCGGGTTGAACCGGGCCGGGTGACCCCATTTTGACAGCTCTGCATAATTTAACAGAATTTCCTATTTAGCTGAGTTGGTTAAATTCTTAAATAGTAATATTAACATTACCTTAATTACTGCCAAATCTATCTTATTATTCCATTAATTAAAGAATTGAGTAAAACTATTATATAACAAATAAACCAGTCCAATTATCTCAACATGCTAAACAGTATCTTTTAACTATCACTATTGGTTTATAAAATTACTACACTTTAAACTTAAATTAGAAGAACTTTAAAAATACATAGACAGAGAGAGCATAAATAAAGAATCAAAGTTTATTATTATAGTTAAAAAATAAATAATGTAGTAATTATGGAGAATCATGTTGGTGGTTTGTGTTTACAAACATGAACTTCCTAAGAAAAGGTTAATGATAAAATATAGATTTTGTCCCAATGAGGTGGGTTTGGGTGGGTCTACAATCTAAAAGAGATTTTATTTGTAGGCACAAGATGGGTCACTGTGTGTGCCCACTTGGAATCAACAAAAACAAAACAGTCACCTTCCAAATTCATCACTACTCATCTACAAAGAAATTCAACATTTAATACCTCCTAATCAAATCCCTTTATATTATTTTTTCTTTTAATGTTGTTGTTGTCGTCATAATAAGCATAAAAAGACACATTTTTTATGCTAATTATGAATATAACCAATTTTTGTTATTCATTTTCTTATTTTTTAAGTAAACTTTCTATATTCAAAATTAACATAAAATATGAATTTTCAATATCAATTTTAGAATCTATCACAAAAAATAAAATTTTTTAAATTGACTAATATTAGAATCGACTTAAAAAATATATATATTAACCTACTATACATTGGTGTATTCTATTTATATCGGTGTACTATACTTACATTTATGTTTAAAATATAATCATCACATTGGAGATAATAGTAAGTTGTTGTTACGTAACTCAACTCAATTATATCCCCAAATTTTTACGTAATTCTGCACTTCAATGCGTTTGGGACAATCAACATAAAACATAAAAGATGATACCAATAACTTCACTAACGGCGTATAATCAAGTTTCAAGTGCTACTTTTTTTATGTCTTTCAATAAAATACTCAAAAGTAGGTTTTTTCTTCATTTAATTATGTTTTAGATTTTATCTTATTTTTGCTGAAAATATGTTTCAGTAGAAAAGGTACTTGTGATTAATAGCATTGGAAAGCAAAATTATTATAATAATAACAACAAACAAATAAATAAATAAAGGATGGGAGATTCTTAATGCTTTTCGAAACCTGCGTGTAAAGTTGAAACAGTGGCATCGTGCAAACTCATCTCATTTGGTTTTAGCGAATTGTGATCAGATGAAAAGCACCGTGCATCATATCATAGCCTTCTCAATTGGGTTTCTTTCTGTCACTCTTTTCTTCTTTCTCATGTGAATTTCTAAAGTATTTTGTCTTCTACGAAATTAGTTGGATAAACCATTATTTAATTAAATTTGTCTCATCCTAGAACTTTATACGAATGTGAACACCAATGTAAAAATTACCATGTTCGAAGTAGTAACTGTATATCAGAAGTATAACTTTTTTTTTCCTGTGTTGAAAGTATGTGGCTGATATATATATATATATATATATATATATATATATATATATATATATATATATATATATATATATTCTCTTTATACCTAGGAAGTGTAATCTCTCTCTTACTAAGTACACCAATTTTAATATAAGATTCATCAAATCACCAGAAAACCTTCCTAAGAAACAAATTTATGTATCAGAATACTTATATCATGTTTATATATATATCACCATGTTGGAGAGAAAAGAAATACATTGCACACACTTGAACTGAGAATATATACAAACACTGATATAATAAAAAGATAAATCAGTAAGATTATGTCTGCATATTTATCTTTAAATTGATGCAATATGAATCTTATAAAGAAGAGAGAGTTGTATAAACAGATCTAGAGGAAGAGATTTTGGGGGTGGTGGTGCAGCTGTAAGAATGACCTAGAACTTCTAAACCGCTGATTGGATCACGTGGATGACCAATCTGAGCTGTATAGTGTCCTTTGATTGTTGCTTGAAGAATAAAAAAATCATATAAAAACGAAGAAAATAATAATAGCATGAGGTCAAATAGACATGTTTTAACTTGAAACTTGGATGGTCCCTTGGTGGCTGTGGGGTACACCCACCCTCCCCAATTGGGGTGCTGGTCTGCTACAACTGCAACTGCATGTGCACTATGCCATTCACTTTCTGTGCTCCATCTTCATCTTGGTCAAACCCAAATAAGAAGGGTCCCTGTCCCTTGTGTACCCACAAACCACTCCAATTGGTTCCAATGCTTCATATTTTTTGTGGGCCCCTACCAAGATCTTCGACAGCAGCCAGCCAGCATTGTACCAACCTCATTTTTTCTATGCATGATTAATACTTATTTATGTTTCTCACTCAATTACCAGATTTTAAAGATTCATGCGTTGTAAAATTGTTTTATGTCATGACAAGACCTGCAGCAACTTGATATATTTGTTTGTTTTGATCTCAACTTCTGATGTTTTTTTCCACTTAATCCTAAGGTTTTGTTTACATAAAGTTCACAAAATGTGATGGAGATGGTGATGGGATAAGGATATATCAGATATGAGACGCATCATCCCATCTTTTTGTTCTTTGTCTCTATCTTTTGCCCTAGCTGAAATGAGATCATCATGCATGCACTGTCACCGACTTGCTTGTCATTCATGTCATGCAATGAGTCACCCTTCAACTACTACCATTTTTTTAAGTCCCAAAAGCTTAAGCTAGTTGGTCTCAGAGGTTCATTATATAATACAATACACTTTGAAGGTAGATAAGAGAAATACAGAGATTATTCAGCAGCAAAAAAACTGTAATGAATATGTAATGATGGTATAATTAATGTAGTGTAATTGGTTGAGTTGGTAAGGAGAAAGGAGGGTCCATTTTTGGTATATGTTAGTTTTGTGGGAAATGATGAAGGATTGGAAAGTTAGAAAGTAAAGTAGCACATGTGTTGTCTATGGGGTAAGGGGCTAAATTGAAGTTATTACCTTAGATTTTTTCTCTCAGTTTTTCTCTTTCACATTATCTGTCATTCTATTGTTTTTTTAGGAGTGTGGCAGTGAGAGTAAGCAAGTGTTGGGGACATGTAGGGCAGGATTCAACTGCAAAAGAGAGTGTCTCATTACAAAGAAAACCACATTTCCTTCATTGAAACCTTCAGGAGGACAATTCCGTAGGTCAAAGTACTAATAACACTTTACAAATTCATTTATTTTTCTTTCCCTTTTCCACACACTGCAATTTCAGTACTTAAAACAAAAAGTTTACTGCATTTTGAGAATGAATTCTTTAACGTAATATTAGAGTTGTACGATTAATATTTAGAAATATTCATAAACATGATTTTTTTTTTATAGAAAAAGGATAAATTTACACTATCATACTAAAGAGTTCACCAAATCTATAATATGTCACAAAAAAAAAAATATATATATATATATATATAATATTAATTTCAAGTCGATGTATCCAAGAAAATATAATGTTAAATTCCATGAAAATTACTATATAATGGAGATCCTCTTATACAATTGGCATACTTTCTTCATTCTATGAAAAAATTATATGTGTTATCTACAAATAAATTATACTATGAAAAAGTTATATTGTTATCTATGATAACAATATAGAGAATATATTAAATGATATTCAAATTGTCTCTAAATCTCATTTCGTGTTACACTTGCTCTAACATTTTGTACTAAACCGTACTTTGTCATCGATTTCATTTACCTTTAAAGTTCTTTTTCTATCACCTACTCTTTTTTAGCCAATGTTTGAACCACAACTTCCTTGCTTCTTTTTGAATCGCAACTCCACATGGAGCTTCTTGGTTAGCTAACACAAGTTTTTTTTTCCTATTGTGTTGGGGTTTCTTTTTGCATTTGGGTTTCATTTTCCTATTGTGATTTAATACTCTTGAAATTGCTTCAATTTACAATTGCATAAGGAGCTGCAAAAATGGAGTAGCGGAAATGTAAGTTTCTCCCCAATTTTTTGCATCTTAATGCTTTTAAACAGTTTTCATTTTGATGCTACAAATATGGAGTAGCGGAAATGTAAGTTTCTCCCCAATTTTTTGCATCTTAATGCTTTTAAACAGTTTTCATTTTGATGCTACAAATATGCTTTTGGTCTGTGTTGGTAAGTTTTTTGTGATTGTGGAATATGGAGTGTGTGTGTGTGCGCGCGCTTCAATGGGAATGTGTAGTTTGTGATGCAATGTGTGTGTGCGTGTCAGGGGGAGTGTTGACAATGAAGAGGTTTTAATGGATTAGGAGATGCAATGAAACAATGGAAAATGAGGCAGGGAAGAAAAGGAAGGATGTGATGAAAGATCAAAGGAAAAAGAAAAAAGGTATATGGGATTTCTCTGAATATTTAACTTTGATTTTTCGCGTTAGGAACGTCAATAGCAAGTCCTTCAGTTTATCCCTTGCTTACCATACATATAACAAACAAGTATTAATTAATTTTTCTTTTGAGCAACACAAGGAACATATATGCCAACAAAAATAGTATATGAAACTTATTTTGCAACACATCCAGTTGAAGAATCTTATGTCAGGCCCTTCTGATCCTCCTAGTAATGGAGATGATGTAGTAGACTATTCTAGTGATGGTAGTCCACATGAACATTAGTTAGGTTTAATTATATGATGACTTTAAAGCTTGCATATGTATTTATAATTAATATCATTTTGGTTTTATGCGGGTCCATTGGTCATATAACATCAGAGTACGTCTCTTTTGCGTCTGGCATACCTTGGGCCTCAATCTCTTACGTTCAGCATCTAGCATTAGACTGTCTTGTTGTAGCACAATCATTAGGGTTCTTTCTTTCCTTCATAGGCACCCAACGTATTAGCTGTTAGAGTTTCTTCAAAGGGTTGCCTTTCTTCTTTAGGGTTTCCCGTTAGATTCAGATCAACAATCCGTCTAAGGCATTGCTCACGTTCCCTATCTAGATGTACATGAAAGGCCTTTTCAGAGGGGTTTCCCTTCTTCTTTAGGGTTTCACCTTTTATAAAAGGTAGGCCACTCTTTGTAACCATTAAATTTGATATTAATGCATGAGTGATTCGCTTTATCATTTTCCTTTATTATTAGAGTTCAACCTATGACTAAGGTTTCACCTAAGGTTGTGATTAGTGAGAGTTTTTGAGTTCCATTAATGGAACTTGGATTACGTACTCGTTCTTCGTTGCGAGTGTCGGATCTTCATCTTCTGCTGCATGGATTTACGACTTGAGGCTCAGCGTGGAGATTTCATTTGTCAAGAGTTCGACTATGAAGTCTTCGTCCATCATTACTTCTAATCCTAACAATCTCGTGGAAGTCATTCCTACTCAAGGATATGCAAATGTGATTTTAGGGAATGGACAAGGTTTGCTTATACAGTTCTCTAGTTTTTCTACCTTTTCCTCATGTACTAATCCACATATCAATTTCTATCTAAAAATATTTACATGTTCCCTCTATAAATAAAGACCTTGTAAGTGTTAACAAATATGCACATGATAACCATGTTTATTTTGAATTTCACTCATTTATTTATTTTTTCAAGTCATAGGTTAATCGTTCTATTCTACTCACAGGATACCTTGTTCCAGATGGTTTATACCAATTTCTTTATCTTTTGCTGCATACACCATCTAGATTTTGTCACTTTCATCTATCATAACACTCATTCGTTGTCCATTCCAGTACGTTCCAGTACTCTCCAGTCACCATCATCATCCTCTACATCGACTGACTTTATTCTATACTATCTTTAGCACCATAGACTAGGACATCCTTCTGCTACTATTCTACAAAATGTTCTTAAACACTATAATATATCTTTGGTTAATGAAAAGCCAGTTGACTTTTATTAGCATGTTGTATGGAAAAATCTCATCAACTTAACTTTCAACCTTAACTACTCACGCTCATCCTTTCCAACTAATTTTTTGTGATCTTTGGGGACCATCCCATTTTCAATTGTTCCTGGGATACAATTATTTAATTTCATTTGTTGGTGTTTACAATAGATATACCTGGATTCATTTTCTCAAGCATGTTAGTCAAAAATTATTTTTCCATCTACTGGGTCATATATTATATCACCTCAACCTATACAATGTCTTGACATTCCCTCCATTGCATTATTGACTATTCACCTAATAAAAAAGTTACCTCATCTTCCTTCCACAAATGAACCTTATGCTCCTATTGTTCCTTCCACTTCTCAGTCAAGTTGTAACATACTAGGCGGATATTACTAATTTAAATAAAAGTATGTAATAATTCAAATAACTTGTCATTTAAATCTTTTTCCCAAAACGCGAGAGATTTAAAACTTTATTTAACACGCTAAAATAAAATTCGTAATCCGCAATTAACACGTTACAAGTTTCAAGTTCCACAATCATAATAAATTGAATAAAAAACATGAAGAACAATCTTTAAAGAAATTCTCAAACTAGCCCATTCTTCGACTCTATGCATCCACAACATCACCTAAAATATCATTTGCTCCCCTGTAACAAGTTATACGATCATCACCAAACACAAACAAATAGAGTGAGCTCAAATAATTAACATGAATAAAACATCATAATCATCGCCAAACACATGTTGCCACGACGAGCCTACCACTCTGGTCCAACCTCTATAAGCATGCCACTCGTAGACCAACATGCGTGGAAATATCAAGTGGAGCTAACCAATACAAACCACCATTTGTATTCTCACACAGGACTCCCAACATCATCGGCCTACCACTCGTAAGTGACAATAAAGTGGAGCTAGCCAATACGAGTCACCCACCCGTATACTCCTACAAGATTTCCCACATCACCAGCCTACCACCTGTGAGCCCCACATGTTTATAATCCATTATGAGCCATCACTCGTCAATGGGCTTCAGCATGTCTCATACCCAAAGTCATCATCCAAAGTCGTGTAAACCACGCAAAACATCTACATAACATCCCTTGTCCCTACGCTATCGCCTGGTGCAGCTTAAGTACCGCTAGGTGATATGTCACTGCAGGCCACCTAGTGGGTACCAATCGTCGTTAGGCGCCATGCGTTACAGAGGCCAATGTTTTTGAAAGCTATTGTCTAGCGGTCCAATCCTCACTACTAGACGCCACGTGCTTCAAGGGCCTCCTTGTTCTGTAGTTATCGCCTGACGGTCCAAGCAGTACCGCCAGGCGCTAGAGAAGTAAAGTGGATTCTTTACTAGTTTAACAATGCAAAACCAATTTTTAACACATCAAAGCAGCACATGCGCAATTACAAAATTCCAAGTCGAATACTTTCTCAATGTAACAGGCCTCAACATTGCATCATCGCATCTCATATTCATCATTCGCATATAAGTAAACATATCTTCCTAAATGAACACCAACCAACACTTAAAGTGAACAAAAAAAAATAAGATATGCTAATAGGGTTATAACATAGCAACCAATTTAGGCATATATTTACTCCAACTCCAGAACTTTTAACAAAGTACCTACACATGTCCCGGTTTTTAGCTCAATCTGCATACCACATTCCACACATTAGGCTCACAACAGAAACAACAAGTCCATTTTTCATCACCAATATGCATTCAAGGAAATTCCAACAATAACCCAATTCACACCTTACCTAGTCAGCCCTTAAAAGACTATTGGTCAACGGTTGTCGCCTGGCGGCAACCTGAGTATCGTCAAGCGGTGCATCCAATTCTGGAAAAATCCCAAATTTTTTCTACACTTGTGTGAACCCTAAAACCCCAATCTTCTTCATTCATGTTCATGCAATTTCACTGGAAAATTATGCAATGGTGGTTCTAGCTTTCATATAGGTTCAATTAAATCAAACAACACATCATTACCACAATTTATAACATAAAATCATGCTCTCCAATCATTCTCGAGTCCCAAATTTAACCCCATGCCTATTCACTCAACAATTCATCCAAATTCAGTCATCATAGAATCATACCACCCAATTAATATATCCAAACATTTACCAACAGTACAGAAACCCCAATGAGCCCCTAAAAACAAAACAAAGAAAATGGACCAAGTCCACGCGCGACGCCAGACAAACGTTCATCGCCGCTAGGCAGTTCTTAGCAAAAACCCAAAAACTAGGTTTATTCATCATGCATCGCTTGGCAAACCTTCAATGTCACCTGGCAAACCTTCAATGTCGTCAAGCAGTTTCTGGAAAAATTCCAAAAACGCAAAAAAATCCAAAATTTTGTAGAGAAAAAGAAACACTCATTCATTCCATACATCACGTAATTACTTGAAATAAAATAAAAATCACATTGTAGCTCCCCTAACCTGGATTTTCTTCCTCCAAAAGCCCTTTTAAGATTTCACTTGCCTAAGGTTTTGGTCTACTCTTAACCTCTAGCAATGACAACCTTCTTCCTATTTTCACTCTCCTTATAGGTCCAAAATGGTGCTTTGGAAACTTTCTCTCTCTCTCTCTCTCTTTCTCTCTCTCTCTCTCTCTCTCCCCTTCTCTCTCTCAACCACTTGAGCTAGTACTGTTCCTTGTCATAACTCTTCACATTAATTTTATTTTTGTGAACTTTTTATTTTATTTTTACATGGCAACACCCTTCTTTCCCAACCTCCACCCTCTTTGGCTATTTCTACCCCTCCCTTACCCTTCCTAGTTGCTCCTCCCCTCACCCCACCTTTCATGGTCACTCATCCCCTCCCCTTACCCTCACCCCCGTCCACCTCTCCCCCACCCTCCTTAGGGTCATGAAACAGGTGCAGTATAACAGTGTCCACCTACTTAATCCTCAATTTTACCTTACTTTTGTAAATAAATACATTTTGGGTTACATTGATCTAAATATACCACTAATCCTAATTTTTGTGTCTATTTATAGATTGGAAGCTTTGTTCCAAAAATCCAGACAAATGAGTGACCCAGAATAGCAAAGAGAAGAGCCAGGCGCAAGAGGTGGCGATGAGAGGTTTTTGCCAGGCGCCAGTTTTCGCTGATGTGTCAAGTTGGCCCTTTTTCTTCTGTTTTCGTGAAGGGAAACTCGTCTTGGACGTTTTGGAGCTCGAGTGATGCGTTTTGGAGCACTTGGAGGTTTTCTAGGGCTAGTGGGAACTACCCTTTCTTCCTCTTTATATTTCTTCCCTCTTCCACTTCCATTTTTATAAGCTTGGGCTCTCCATGACAATGGAGAGCTAAACCCATTTTTGTTGGAGTTAGATGTAGCCACTGAACTTTCATGTATTTGTGGATGATTTGAATATATATATATATATATATATATATATATATATATATATATATATATATACTTCTTCCATTGCTAGTATCCTTGTTTATTTACTTAAAGCTTACTTTGTTTTAACCATTCATTGCATGATATTTGGGTCATTAGGTATTGGAAAATATCTCTTGAAACCTAGAATTGGAACAAGATACCTAATGGAACTTATATCTAGGAATGGAACTTGACCCATTAGTTGTCTTGAACCCTAATTTGTAAAGCGGGTTTGCTTATTTAACAATTCAAGGAATTGGCTCTTAATAAGGAAACCTAGGCTCATTCAACTAAGGGATTAGGGTTTGAGTATACTTGTGGATTGACATTAGTAATTAATGGAGAAGAGTTTTATTGTTTTATATACATGAGAGTGAAGTAGGTGAAGTCTAACCCCAACAATATTAGTCCATTGGATTTCTAGTCTTTTCCATCTTCGAGAGTTTTCAAATATCCAAGTTCACATTTTACTTGTTTATGTAATATTTACTTTCTTACACACAAAAACCCAAATTATGGATTTATTCTTTAGTTTAAATTAGTCACTAATTACGCAATTATTTAGTATACACGAGTCTCTTGGGAAACGATATCCCGGTCTTACCGGTTACTACTTGTGCGACTTGGTAGACTTGCCAAAGTCTTAACAATAATTATAACATGTCTGCCACAAAACTCATCATTTTGTTGCATAGTTTTTGCTTGATCTAATGTTTAGGGTGGAACCAACAACAAAATGGTGAGCATTTGAAACTTAGCCAACACTCTGCCATTGTAGATTTGATCGAAGCCTTCGACCTTGTGGTTATACTTATTCTATGTGTACTCTCTCTTGTTCTGTCACTAAGGATGTCGACCCCAAACCCCCATTCATAAACTTAATTCGTACTTCTAAAATTGTGACCAGACCTTGAACTTGTGGACGAGTCCCTCACCTTCAAAGGCAAAGGCCTTTGCAAGTTCATCAAAACTGGCTTTATTGACTTATGTGTATACGATCGGTTTTAATCACATTTGGGTTAAAATAGACAAAATATACATGTAAAAACGGTTTGTAATGGTCGGTTTCAAACATTAAATTAAAAATTCATGAATAACCAAATTGATTGATATTTATATTATAATAGTATAATTTCTAAATATGAAAGCTTAATAGAGAAATTTAAGAAGAAGAAAGAGAGGTTTCTAGATGGAAAATAAAATGAGAAGATATGTAGTGAGTCACACAATAAGAAGAAACTAACTATTGAGTTTCCTTCTTCAAGTGCCTTTGGATACTACTTATCATAGATTTGCAGGTGTTCATTTTCAAAATAGGGGAAGACCAAGAGAACAAGGTGAAAACAAAGGTATAAACTTTTTATTGAAAACTCACTTCTGAATCTTACATTCAAATAAAGAGATAGAATAAACTTAAATAGGAAAATAGAAAAACCTTAAATGAAAGGGTTATTGTGTTTAACACAGTAATCGTATATGACTAGAGCTCAACATTTACCCTTATCCAAGCATTTTCTAATCGCTCAACCAGTGTTTTATGAGCTTAGGGAAAGGTAGGAATGTGTTTATTTGTCACATGGTCCAACTTAATGTATGGCTTTTTCAACCCCTACGAGATGGAGACGTTCTTTGTCAACCTACCTCCAACCGAATAACCCGTCCATAATTAATCGAAATCAGAATAAACTAAAACGAATTAACCTGAAACATCTCATGGTTGGATATGGATTTTAAATTTATGAATTTAGATTGTATTGGTTCGATTAAGTTAACCTCGAACCCTACCTAAACTAACCCTTGCTCACCCCTAGTTTGCGCCTTTCTCGAAGAACACTTCATTGGTTGTGTCACATGCAAAAAGGGAAATTATGTTGAGGTAGGTACCTCTTGTCTTCTCTTTTAATTCTATTCTTTTTCGATTTAATTAACAAAACACAAGTAACTAAGGTGAAGTCATATCTACTCCCAACGACATTGTGGATGCTCCTTGTGTTTTTCCTCCACATTGTGGAGTTTGCAAGATACAAACTTGTTTCTTAGTCTCTCTTTTTCCTGCATCTAGAAATTGTAATCGCTTAATATTTCTCCCAATTAAAGCAATACTCCTCCAAAGGAGGGGGGTAGTAACCAGAAAGTGTGAGGGAGGAATATAAATGGTGAAAGATGGTGGGGAAGGGAAAGAGAAGGCCACACGTGACAACACCATTTGCCACCTAAAAAAGACTAACGTCGTTAAGTAATTATTGTTAAAGCATTAAGTCAAGTAGTTATGTCTGTTATGTTAGTTTTACTGGTTTATTCTGTTATTAAATCAGTAGCACCTACTATTTCTCTGTATAAATACTCTTCCTTTCACATATCAATACAGTATGCTTTCACAGTATTCATTATTAGTCTTTCTTCTAGATTTTAACAGTTTCTAACAGGTGGTATCCAGAGCCAGGTTTGTCTAGGATCGGCTTGAGTTTGTGTGTTTCAGAGATCACATTTCTAGGTGCATTCGAGTGAAAAGTGTGTCTGCATCTTGGCTTCTTAGTGCGTGGAAGGCAGAGAGTGATTGAAACAGAAGAAGGCTTTTTGCAGCAGAAGTGTTTGTGATAATTGTTGTGAAAGGAAGCTGTGAGTAGAATCAGGGAAAGAAAAGAATATTGTGAAAGAAAGTCGTTCTTGGATCAAGAAATAATGGCTGGGAGTGACAGTCATATTCCGTCAATGAGCCTACCCGTTCTTACAGAGAAGAATTGGGACCGTTGGAGCACACAAATGAAAGTGTTGTTTCGATATCAAGAAGTGAGTGACGTGATAGAGAATGGGAGTTCTGCTGGAGCGGGAACCACAGATGCATTGAAAGCAGCTACCAAGAAGAAAGATAATAAAGCTTTGTTCTTGCTTCATCAATGCGTAGATGATGCATTTCGAGAAGATTCAAAACACAAATACAGCCAAAGAAGCGTGGGATATACTAACTCGCTGTCATGTAGGTTGTGAAAAAATAAAATAAAAAGTGTGGCTTCAGACGTTGAGGAAGCAGTACGAAATGCTGCAAATGTAAGAAAGTGATCGAATTTGTGAGTATTTCACCAAAATACTCACAATTACGAATCAAATGAAGAGTTGTGGAGAAACCATCACGGAGTTGATGATTGTAGAGAAGATCATGCACTCCTTGCCGAGGAAATTTGACTATATTGCAGTGGCAATAGAGGAATCGCATGACTTGGCAGCAATGAAAGTTGAAGAATTGCAAAGTTCCCTTGAAGCGCATGAAATGAGGTTGGTCAACAGAAGTCCGATCAAGAATTCTGAGCAAGCGTTGAAAGCACACCATCTCAAGTATGATGAAGAAAGAAACAAGGCAGATGGAAAGGAAAACGAACACAAAATACGTAGAAGAATCGTAGAGATGAGCACGATTCTGATCAACCCGATGCCTCTGAGAAAAAAGGTGGATCATGGAAATGCCACAAGAAGAAAGGGTATGATAAAAGAAATATTGAATGCTTCAATTGCCACAAGAAAGGACATTATGCCAATGAGTGTTATGCTGACAGATGAAAACAAAAAAAACATCAAGATAAGGAAGTGCATGTGGTGTAAGAAGAATCTGATTCAGATCCACTAACTCTAATGGTTACAAATTTTGCAGAAGAAACACACACAAAGTCATGGTTTCTTGATGCGAGATGTTCGAATCACATGACAGGTCACAAAGAATGGCTCGTAAACTTTGATTCATCAAAGAAGAGTAAGGTGAAATTTGCTGATGATAGCACATTAAGAGTGGAGGGAGTGAGTGACGTTGTGATCGTGAGGCAAAATGGCTCAAAAGACATAATCTCCAACGTGTTATTTGTTCCAGAGATGAAATGCAATTTGCTCAGCACAGGACAGTTGATTCAGAAGGGTTTTACTGCGGTTATGGGAAATGATCAGATTGAGGTGTTTGATGCTGATAAAAGACTCATTCTGAAAAGCAAACTTGCCAAGAATAGAACATTCCAAGTTAATTTTACGGCTGCTGAAGTCCAATGTATGTCTACAACAGAAACAAAAGATGAAGACTGGCTGTGGCATTCAAGGTATGGTCACTTGAATTTTAAAAGCTTGCATCAACTTGGATCAAAATGTATGGTCTCTAGAATTCCCATTATTGCAGTGCCAAGAAAGATTTGGGAAGTCTGTGTAGCAGGGAAACAAACTAGAAATTCTTTTCAGTCACAATTAAGCACAAGATCAAAAGATGTCCTAGAAGTGGTGCACTCAGATGTATGTGGGCCTTTTAAAAGCCTTTCGTTGGCTGGAAACAGGTATTTCATTACTTTTGTTGATGAGTTCAGTCGAATGATTTGGCTGTATGTGATAAAACTAAAGGGTGAAGTGTTTGAGATATTTCAAATCTTTAAAGCCTCTGTCGAAAGAGAAAGTGGAAAGCGTATGAAAATCCTACGAACAAATGATGAGGGTGAATTTACCTCCAATGATTTCGAAAACTACTGTCAGAAGAATGGAATCCAACACGAAGTAACCGCTCCCTATATACCCCAACACAATGGTCTTGCCGAACGAAGAAACAGGATAATCCTTAATATGGCCAGAAGCTTGATTAAAGAGAAAGATTTGCCACAGAGATTTTGGGGTGAAGCGGTGGCAACCTCTGTGTACATTTTGAACAGGTGTCCCACAAGGAGATTAGAAGGGAAAGTTCCACTAGAGATATGGACTGGAGAAAAGCCAGTTGTTGGGCATTTGAAAGTGTTCGGTTCACTTGTCTTTATACATGTTCCTGATCGGAAAAGGACAAAGCTGCAAGATAAAAGCAAAGCAATGATCTTTGTTGTATATCATCCAACTGGGGCCTATAAACTCTATGATCCGATCAATGAGAAAATGTTGTTAAGTAGGGATGTTCTTGTGCTGGAACATGAGAGTTGGGACTGGAAGTAGATGAAGACCAGTCTGAGGAGAAACATACCAAAAATTGTTGGTGATGATGCTACAGAGGAAGCAATTGATAAAAGCATAGAAGGGCCTTCATTCCAAAGGTCGCAGAGACAAAGATCGATGCCCATCAGGTTTGGTGATTATGAAGTGCACTCTGATAGTCAAATTAATAATGAAGGGGATGTGATTCATTTTGCATTAATGGCTGTAGCGGAACCTATTAACGAAGTGGAAGCATTGCAGCATACAGTCTGGAAAGATGTAATGATCGAAGAACTCAAATCTATTGAAAAAAACAAGACCTGGAATTTGGTTGATCTTCCATCAGGAAAACACCAAATTGGAGTGAAATGGGTGTTCAAGAAGAAGTTGAATCCAGATGCGTCAGTTTCCAAACATAAGGCAAGACTTGTGGCGAAAGGGTTTCTCCAGAAGCAAGGGTTGGACTACTCTTAAGTATTTGCCCCTGTTGCTCGAACTAAGACCATACGTCTCGTGGTGGCAATGGCTTGTGCTAGGAATTGGTCATTATTCCAACTAGATGTGAAGTCAGCGTTCCTTCATGGCCCGTTGGAAGAAGAGGTCTATGTTCAACAACCTCCTGGGTTTATTGTGAAAGGAAGAGAGCAGCAAGTCTACAGGTTAAGGAAGGCGTTGTACGGGCTAAAGCAAGCCCCAAAAGCTTGGAATAGAAGAATCGACTCTTTCTTGCACAAACTAAGTTTCACAAAGTGTACTGTTGAGCATGGAGTATATGTAAGGGAGAGTGAACATGAAGGTCTACTCATCGTATGCCTATACGTTAATGATCTTTTGGTAACTGGATCAAATTTGAAAGAAATTGAAGTTTTCAAGAAGGTAATGGAGGCAGAGTTTGAAATGACTGACTTGGGAAAACTAAGTTATTTCCTTGGTATGGAATTTACCTATACCCCTGCTGGGTTAATAATGCATCAGAAAAAGTATGTTAGAGAATTACTAAAGAGGTTCAACATGGGCTCTTGCAATTTTGTAACCAGTCTGATTGATGTCAATATTAAATTGACAAAAGATGAAGAAGGTGAGGTAGTTGATGAAACACTTTTTAAGCAAATTGTTGGTTCGTTGAGATACGTATGCAATAGTAGGCCAGACTTATGCTTTGGAGTTGGACTTATTAGTAGGTTCATGAGCAGTCCGAGAAAAGTTCATCTGTTAGCAGCCAAAAGATTGTTACAATATCTTGCGGGAACAGCTGATCATGGAATTTTGTTTCCATTTGGAAGGAAGAAATCAGAATTAGAACTGATTGGGTTTGTTGATTCTGATTATGGTGGTGATCTGATAGAGAGGAAAAGTACTTCTGGATACTTGTTCCTAATAAATAATGCTCCCATTGCTTGGTGCTCGAAAAAACAACCAGTCATTGCACTATCCAGTTGTGAAGCCGAGTATATCTCTGGGAGTTATGCAGCATGCCAGGCAGTATGGTTGGAGGAATTGTTGAAAGAAATAAAGATCGGAGTGAAGACGCCACTGCAGCTAAAAATAGACAATGTTTCTGCTATTAATCTAGCCAAAAATCCAGTAAGCCATGGTAGAAGCAAACACATAGAAGTGAGGTTCCATTTCCTTAGAGATTTGGTGAACAAAGAAAGAATTGAAGTGGTATACTGCAATACAGAACTGCAGCTGGCAGATATACTGACCAAGGCCCTAAAGAATGAAAGATTTGAAGACTTGAGAAGACAAATTGGAGTTGTATCTCTTAAGTACTTGACTTAAGGGAGAGTGTTAAAGCATTAAGTCAAGTAGTTATGTCCGTTATGTTAGTTTTACTGGTTTATTCTGTTATTAAATCAGTAGCACCTACCATTTCTCTGTATAAATACTCTTCCTTTCACATATCATACAATATGCTTTCACAGTATTCATTATTAGTCTTTCTTCTAGATTTTAACGGTTTCTAACAATTATAACTATATCTATTCATTTATAAAATATAAGAACCAAATATTATCGAAGTTTTGAAAAAAAAAAAAAACAAAACCATGTTATAATCTAAAGACTAAAAATATAACCCTTAAAGAAAATAACTATGAAAACGAGATAAAATATTCTTACTTTGATTTCAATTAAAAAATATATATAATCCAATAGTTTAAAAAACAATTTTATACTTCATAGATGTACTTAAAGATAGATGACTCGATAATATTTGAGTGTCAAAACTTAGTACATGTTTGAGGACATCTCCATCACTGTGAAACCATGGACCACGTTGTAACAAATGATAATTAAAAACGAGAATAAAAGGTTTATTAAAATTTGTTAATATACGTATATTTATATATTGGTTCCCATAATTTTTGAAGTGTAATTAAAACTGTTTTACGTAGATGAGAAGGTAACCACAGGGGACCAACAACATAGAGAAGAAAGGAACCTCAGAAGATTACGTAAGTTGGTATAAGTAGAAAAACCATTAAATTCTTCAACCAAATAATTGTGAAGAAATGCATGATGAGTATGTGTTATTTTCTTTCAATTTCCACATTGCATGTAAGATTGTAATGAGATTAACTTCTTTTCGTGTTAGGAACTTTCTTCCACCATTTCTCATCATTACTTATTACGTTGATAGAAGAAAGATAAGAACAGAATATAATAGCATCATCACATCTCTGAAAAGTGAATCACAAAGACACGTAAGTTCAAAAATATTGGAGATATCAAATTCATTTTGAAATTATTAATGTTTTCAAATTTATGTTTCTTTATTTTCTCTTTCTTTGGTTCAAACTTGATTGGTTTTACTAAAACTGAAATATTACTAAGATGGATTACTCTTCGGTTAATATAAGTTAATATTTATATGGTTAAATCATTCCAAAGGTTTCTATTTTTGTAGCTAAATCTCAAGTAGGTCTCCTCATTTTCATTTGACTCAATTGAATTTCTATTTTTGAAAATTCATTGCAATCAATTCCTTTCCGTTAGTTGTATACTAACGATGTTAATTATGTGTCACGTGTCAGCACGTGGTTTTTTTTATTTTTTCTATTTTTTTTTAATTTTTAATTTTTTTTTATAATTTTTTTAAAAAATCAAAATTGCAAATGTGATGTGGTAGTGACAGTATCACGTGTCACTATTGGATGTGAAAAGTCTTAATGTAGTTCCTCTATTTGTTATTTTGTCTCAATTTGGTCCCAAATTTTTTAAAATTGGATCAATTTCATCCCTGTATCAAATTTAATTTTTATATAAATTTTACAATGATATTTTTATTATAGTTGATATTTTTAACAAAATTGAGTTTATTTAAATGTATATTTTGCACTGATATTTATTTAAATATTATTTCAAATATTTATATATCAATAATTTATAGACAAATGTTAGAATTGCTTTAAAAATAAAAACTTTATAAATTCAAATATAAAATTTTAAATATAAATTCTAACATTTGTCTATAAATTATTGATATATAAATATTTGAAACAATAGTTAAATAAAGTTCAATGCAAAATATACATTTAAATAAACTTAATTTTGTTAAAAATATCAATTATAATAAAAATACCATTGTAAAATTTATATAAAAATTAAATTTGATATAGTGATGAAATTGATTTAGTTTTAAAAAAATTGGGACCAAATTGAGAAAAAATAACAAATACAGGGACTACATTGAGACTTTTCACATCCAATAGTGACACGTGGCACTGTCACTGCCACATCACATTGTCTTTGCCACATGACACAATGTCAGATTGATACGTGACAATTTTAATTTTTTAAAAAAAAAATTATAAAAAAACACGTGTTGACACATGGCACATAATTAACATTGTTACTTTACAACTAACGGAAAGGAACTGATTGCAACAAATTTTAAAAGATAGGAACTCAATTGAGTCAAATGAAAATAGCGGGACCTACTTAAGATTTTGCTATAAAAATGGGGACATCTAAAATGATTTAACCTATTTTTATCGATATTGATAGAAATTAATGTTGATTATACTGCTATTTTATTGACTATGTCAATTAGATTACTAATAAATGCTATTTTTTATTAATAGTTTGTTATGACTTTTTTCTAATATTGAATATTTTTAATAAACATTAATTACAACCTTTTTTTTTTTACTTATGTTAATTGAGAAATTTTTTTAAATTGATATTTATGAAAAAAAATAACACAAAGAACTTATCAACCATAAAAATTATAAAAGTATCTTTAATCAGTATAAATAGTTATGATCCAAATTAAATTAGCATTATTCAAGTTTTTGTAAATCTTACTTAAAAAAAAAAGTTGAAAATTAATAAAATAGTCACTATTATAAACTAGTGTAAACACAGGCGCTATCGCGCCTGTGTGTACGCATTTTTTAAATTATATTAAGAATTGATGATATTGTAATGTTATTAATTTAATAAACAAAATAAAAGTATATTTATAAAAAATAAAATAAAATGTACGAAGAAAATAAGAGAAAAATAACTATTGATGAATAGTAAGAGAAAAAAAGAAAAAAGAGATAAGTAAATAATTTTATAAAAACTTATAAAAATAACCGTTAATTTTTAAAAATTTAATAAATAATTAAATTATAAAGGGTAAAGTTGGAATTATGAAATGTGGACACAAAAGAGGGAATCCCCTTTATATATAGTTATAGATAAAATATTATAATTAGTTATTAAATTGGACATTAATTAATTAAAAACCAATTTAGAAACTAAGCCATTTTAGTAGTCAAAACTTAAGTAACTAACTTTTAGGGACCATTTTCCTTTAGTAACTAAAACTATGGTAACTAATTTTAAAGACAAATTTAGTGATAAATTATATTTTTTTATTCATAATAGTGACTATTTGAGTAATCAATAATTTTTCTTTATGAATTGGTATCAAAATTGACTTTTCGTCACTAAAATTGATTACTAATGAAACATTTTCTTGTAGAACTATTAACAATTATTTACTATTTAAATAAAACTAAAAATTAATCCCTTTTATAAAGTAATAACATGAAAAGAAAAAATTATAATATTCTTTTTTAGTTCATCTCTCAAACAATAAAATAAAAGGTATGAAAAGAAAGAGATTTAGGATAAATTCTTTAAAAAACACTAAGTTCCATTATAACGTGAAAACTAATAAATTCCAAAGTTAAGTTTCCACCGATATGAAATTTATTTTCTAACATTTGGCTCTCGGGAACCTTCTCTTACATTATTTATAGTTTATATTATGTGGTTGAGGTCCTCAATTATCTAGTTTTCATATTTGTTTTTCTTTTCTGGTTGCCTATATTTTTGTGATATTTGGTTTAACTTTTCTCTGACACACTATAGTTTATAGTGTTTTTTCTTTTATGTTAATGTAGTGCATGTGACACTTTGGAAGGATATGATATCTTAATAACTGCAACAAGACTCTAATTTGAGAAGAAAAGTCGAAAAAAAAAATATATTAGAGGAAGAAGATGTTGGATGTATGGTGTATCTATTATCTTAAGATTTTAATAAGATTAAATTGTAGATAGAAGAGCTATCTATGTAAGAAGAACCACTTTTCGCAAAACTTGGTTCACATGGACCACAAATAAGAGGAGTATTTTTTTGGTTTTTTAACTTTTGTATGCTTTGAATCCTTCTTCGGACTTCTTTTGTAAAAGGTTCGAAACATTTCAAGTGTTTTTACTTTATAATTTTTTTTTTAAATCATTTCGGAAATTCCCATTTTTGTAGCGAAATATCAAGTAAGTCCTCTCATTTTTATTTGACTCAATTGAGTCCTTATTTCTGAAAATTCGTTGCAATCGGTTTTTTTTCGTTAGTTGTCCAGTAACGGTGCTAATTATGTGTTATGTGTCAGTAAGTGATTTTTTGATTTTTTGATTTTTTGTTTTTTTTAATTTTTTAATTTTTATTTTTTTTTTATAATTTTTTTAAAAAATAAAATAAAATTGCCACGTGTCAATCTGACATTGTGCCACGTGACAAAGACGGTGTGATGTGGTAGTGACAATGCCACGTGTCACTATTGAATGTCAAAAGTCTCAATGTAGTCTATTTTGTCTCAATTTGGTCCCAATTTTTTAAAAACTGAATTAATTTCATCCCTATATCAAATTTAATTTTTATATAAATTTACAATGGTACTTTTATTATAATTGATATTTTTTCAAAAATTAAGTTTATTTAAATGTATATTTTGCATTGAACTTTATTTAAATATTGTTTCAAATATTTATATATCAATAATTTATAGACAAATGTTAGAATTGTTATAATTTTTTTTGAAAAATTTTATATTTCAATTTATAAAGTTTTTATTTTTAAAGCCACTCTAACATTTATCTATAAATTATGGATATATAAATATTTAAAATAAAATTTAAATAAATATCAGTGCAAAATATACATTTAAATAAATTTAATTTTGTTAAAAATATCAACTATAATAAAAATACCATTGTAAAATTTATATAAAATTTAAATTTGATACAGGATGAAATTGATTCAGTTTTAACAAAATTAGGACCAAATTGAGACAAAATAACAAATATAGAGACTACATTGAGACTTTTCACATCCAATAGTGACACGTGGCACTGTCACTACCACATCACACCGTCTCTGCCAATCTCTGCCACGTGACACAATGTCAGATTGACACGTGGCAATTTAAATTTTTTTTAAAAAAAATTATAAAAAAATTAAAAAAATTAAAACAAAATCAAAAAAACCATGTGCTGACACGTGGCACATAATTAGCACAGTTAATGGACAACTATCGGAAAGGAACCGATGGCAACGAATTTTCAAAAATAGGGACTCTATTGAGTCAAATAAAAATGGGAGATACTTGAGATTTTGCTACAAAAATGGGGACCTTGGCAATAATTTAATCTTTTTTTTTCGATAAAAAAAAAGTAATATTAAAATTATTTCTATATATTTTTAATCACTTAAAAAATCATGTATGAAATGTGAAAATAGTGGAAGTTATTTTTAACCCGAGAAAATATTTTGAATTTATGAGTAATATTGAATAAATATAATATAAAAATTTAACAATAATTTTTTATTATTTTAAAATCATATAAATATATAATTAATAAAAATACTTAAAAACTTAAAAATTAAAATTAGTTATTGCTAATATTTAGTTTAAACTTTTTAGTATTACTAAATGTATTATAAGATATAATTGTGATTAATAATAATAATTAATAATTATTTTAACATTATGTTAACGTAAAAATATAAAATTAATAGTAATAATTAATTATAAATTAAAAATAATTTAAATATAAAACATTAATATTAAATTTAAATTTAATAACTTAAATTGTTAATAAAAATTAGTAAGTTTAGTATTATTGTATATTAAAATAGTAACTAAATATTAATTGGAAGAAAAAAAACATTGACTGATATTATTAATTTAATTTTATTATGGTTAGCAATCTCAGTATTAACTAGAAAAAAGTATTTAAAAAATATCAAAAACTATATTACAATGATAAAACCATTATTTTAGTGGATACAATATCTCATAGTAATTTATACGCTGAAAATTAAATTAAACTATTTTTTTATTTTTCATATCTATTCTTTTAAATTTTAATTTCAATTTCAAAAAATTAATTTTATTTTATAACTATTTCAAGAAAAATCTTCTTGACTCGATTATATCAAATGACGATCCTGTTATCTTTGTTAGTATATTTTACTTTTCTAATTGAATGTTATTTTCGATATTTTGAACATTTTATAATAAAATATCACATTGTTAAAATAGTTTCTGTAACATTACAAATTTATTTACCATAAATATAAAATATTTCTTATATATTCTAAAATATTTATTTGTTACTATGCTTAATTATTATTTAATTTATACAAGCTTAAAATAATTTCCTTATTATAAGTTTAACTATAAAAAATAAATAGGTATCTCGTGTATTACACAACGTAAAACACTAGTTGATATTATCGTTTTATTATTTTCTTTTCGGAACTGGGCCAACAATCGTATTCAGATTTTTCTTCCTGCACCATATTATTACTAATTGCACCTCGTATTAATACAAAATGACTAAAATACTGTCCTCCATGCACATATGAAATCTTTGGTTGGAAGAAGAGGGAGAGAGAGAGAGAGAGAGAGAGAGAGAGAGAGAGAGAGAGAGCTCGTTCTAAAAAATTTATTCCATAAACTAACATAAAAAGCTTATAGTAACAAATATCCTCTAACCCACTTCCAAAAAATAAATACTATTCATATACTGAATTCCTACACAATATATTTATCCCAACCCCAACAATGTCAATATCCATTGATGTCATACCAGCCAAAATATTTTCCGCACACCTTATAGCCAAAATGTTAGGTATCCATTGCCAAAATAAGTGGTTCTGGATCATAACTTCATTGAAATTAGAAACCAAATCTTTGACTCTTATACTGTCAATGTTGTAAATATAATTTCCTGCACTAACTCAACCCATCGGTGTCAAATTGCTTTCCTTTAAATACACATTTTCTCCAAATGCTTCCTATAATAACACAGCATTAAACTTGCCAACTCTCATACAAATGATAAAAGGGCATTCGTAGTTAATGTGCCTTCGGTTCTTTTGCCAATACTGTAGTTACCTGTAGGAAATTTTTTTTTCTTGAGATTATGCTTCATTGAGAGTACGACTAGAAGCCCTCCAAATGAAATCAACTGTGTTAGGAATGTTTTCAATTCTCAAAATGCACCCATATTTTAAATGAACAACTATTGTTGTATAGTGTTCAAATGTATCATACATTTAGCAAAGCAATCTTTACCAATTCACATATCTTCAAAAATCTTGTTTTTATCATCTCCTACATCTCACACCATATTCTAAAATTACCTGGAAGTTCTATCTTTCTCACACCTTCCTCATCATACTTATTAAACTCTAACACATCAACCCATGAAAATAACATATATCCATTAACAATTCATGCAACATTAAAAGTATAAATACCATTAATTCTTAATCTAGCATGATTCCTATTGCAACACCACCCATGCAATTTTATGGTTCCTCTACAATTCCCACAAAAAATTCTCAATGTATCTTAATGATTTCATTGTTAATCCATCCATTAAGGCATATTGTAGAAAGACGAGAAAAATAATGGAAAAGAAGCAAAAACTAATTTGATTAAACACACCCTTCCGACAAACAACTAGTGTTTCCTTAAAGCCAGCTTCTAAGAAAACTTTTCAACAAGGGAACCCATTTACTTCTTTTCCTTGAATTTGCTCCAATAAAAACCTCCAAGTACAAAAGGGGATTTCAAGCATCCTACGGTTCAGAAAGTTTGCATATAATTGTCATCTACTTCAAGCCACACACCACTAAACTGAATATACCCTTAAAAAAATTCAGAGTCGCAATGTCAATTCAAAACATCTTCAAAATCCATTTAGTGACCATCATATTTCAAACCGTCTCTTCCATAAAAACAGAATCATGTGCGTATTGTAGAAGATTACCTTCAACCTTGTATTTTCCAACTAAATATCCCAAAAACATCTTGACAATAGTTCGTCTCATCATTCATCTACCACTGTAAAGAGAAATGCAGTTTATGGATCGATCTCCTTTGTAGCATAAATTCGGCAGTAGGACTGCTATTGACAACAAAAGTCACATAACTAGAAACAATCATCCTCTTATCCATTAATGTACCTTTTGCAAAAGCCCAACCTTTGATAGACGTCCCATTGTATTGCTTGTACAGCATTTGAATATTGGAATTTTGCCATACAATTTGACCCAACATTCATAAACAGGGGAGGAACCAGTTAAAACGGCAACACAAATATACACGTCATTTAATCCTGAACTGTTTATTTTAACAAATTTCAAGTTATTTCTTTGAACACAGCGCAGCAAGGTACTAAGCATTATAACCAAAACAAGAATCTTATCCTCACCACAATAGCTAGAGTAAAAAATAACCTCAGGATAATAATAATCATAATTTAGGGGTCCTCCGCACCAATGTATATCAAAGGGTCCTAATTTTTCACACTTGTAACGTACGTACGAAGCATGGCGACAACATCATCCGAAATTTTTGCAGCCTCCGTTTTCAGGTTCTGAATTTTTGCTTCAGTTTCTTGCTCAAGCCGCTTGACATTAGCTCCAGAATCACCAGTACTCTGTATTATTAAATGTAATGTAAGACATCACAAATTAGAATACTGTAATGGACCAGTATAACATAATCAAATATAATCGTATAGACTTACGTCTGAAACTTTCTTTTGAAACTCACGCTCCAGTTGAGCTCGGTATTCTGCAATCTCTTTTTCAGCCTCTTCCTTGGCTTGTTTCAACCTGGCCAATTTTTCTAAGAGTAGACATGCAAAGGCCAGCATTGATAAGGTTACAAAAAAAAAAAAAAAACTTGTGATAAAATACATAATTAAGAATAATACGAAAAAACTACAGTTGTGGCTGAAAGTTGGCTGTTTGGCACTATCATGTCATAGCAGAAGTTTTCAAAGAGAATTTGTTCTAGAATACAATTAGAATGCCTTAACAATGTAAATGTGGTTTGCACAATCATCCAATCAAAGATTATTAGCATGGTAAGTTCATTAATATTTTAGAACTTCATTACAATGAAGTCTAGGTGTAAATATTTTCATGTTGTCATCCAATTACATACAACCGCTATATAACTTTGCTACTTTCACTATAACTACTTCAGAATTACACTTAGGATTATTTCAGATTAATTGACCGTTTAAAAATATTTATCTTGACCAAGCATGAAAATTAAACTAATTATTTTAAAAGTAAAATTTAGCGTGATTTCTAATTAGTATAAAAATCTTTATTCTGACCAAGCATGAATTATTTTAAAAGTAAAACCTAAAGTGATTTCTAATTAGTTAACCAAGTAAAAGTCAATATATAATAAAAATCTTTGTTTTATCACATGTATGAAGAGGCAAATAAACTCATTCCCATCAATAAACCAAGAATACATCCTTCCGGGTAAAAGAGAAAAGGCATGTATAAAATGAATAGAGAATAAAACAGGTCTCTCTAGACACATATAATTGAGTCAGACATAATTTCTTTAAGGAAAACACGTAACCAGGGCAAAAATTAGACGAAATCAGGGCAAAAAATGGGAAGATATGAAAGATAAGGAAGATAGGAAATACCAGCTTTTGCAGCATTCACAATCCGTTGTGCCTCTTGTTCTGCAGCCAACAACTGTTGAATTCCGCCTTGACCCCTGTTGGATGCCATTCTGTGATGAACACAGTCAGAAACTATTTACAAATGGTGAATTGGTTAAATTGAACCTACAAGAAAGCAAACACCAAGCAACTCTCCTCCGGCAACAGATGTTAATAATTAGGCAAAAAAACCCGCCTTCACTCTACCTAGGAATTCGGAAAAGTGCAAGGAGTGCAACAGCAACAAAGTATAACTGATTCTACCATCAAACTTGAAATTTTGAACTAAAGAAATTACATAACCAACCAAATACTCTCCTCCCTCCAAACAAAGGGTAACAAAAATCATTAGACGAATTAATTATAGCATCATCATACAGACGGAAGCATGCAACTATACATAGATCGTAGTTAGCTTGATTTGCAAAGACCAAAACACTTGCAAACTACGTCTGCAACCACAAACATTAGGTTTTTTAGGTGTCAAGTTTTTTAAATTGCAGTTTCAAGGATTCAATTTTAAACTGTAGTCATGGCTAAGATTCGGGCGCAATTCACGATCTTGCAAAAAAATGCAACCAAATACCGAGCAGTGAACTTAAAAATGAAATTAACGGCAAGCAGGAATCATCGAATTACAGAATCACAAATTTTACACAGTTAAATTGGATCTGACTTCTCTGGAGTGAAAAATTCAATTTCAACACAAACGTGAAAATACATAGAGGCATAGATGTGTTGGAATATCAATTAATCAACTATTCATTTTTCTTATTTAGTCAGTAAGATTAATTACTTCGCCCGAAAAACTTCTCCAAATCGATATTATTATTGTTAGTTGTTTTTACATCAAAAACCTAGAAAAGCTAAGCAGAAATTCGGTTGATACAATAATTTAAGAAGCAAAGATCCAAATCTAGTTAAGGTGCAGTATTTAATTTATATTTTTGCATAACGAAGAGATAAGGAAGAGAAAAGAGGCAGAAGAAACGGCGTGGAATTGGAGAGGGAAAGCAATGGAATCGCGTAGATCTGAAAGAGAAGAAGAGAGGAGCGTACCTGTGAATGAAAGGTGTTTGTTAATAGATTCAGAAGAAGTAGGAGAGACGGAGAGATCGCCAGAAATTTCTGTGTGGTGTCAAACAAAAACTGTCCTGGCTATTGCCAACTGTTCTGCTTCTTAACCCAATGATCTCTGCACGCCTATTTTTCCTACTACTCATTTTTTTTTTTACTTTTACTTCACTCAGTCATTTATATAAATATATATATATATATATATATATATATATATAGAATATTCTTTGGGCACACAAATTATTCCTTTACTTAACCTTTCGAACAAAAATTTTCCCGAGATCAGTGTGCCAATATAATTTACCAAAATAAATAAATTTACTATTTAAATTGAGAACTCAGTTTTTATTTGCAACTTGAAATAATACTATTGATATTGAAATTTCGGATTTTGATCTTTGAAAAGTGTGATTCTAGTGAAGTTTTCCAATTTCTCTGATAAAAATTATTGAAAAGAAAAATATTATAAGAAAAAAATACCAGAACTCTACTCTTTCAAAAAGTAATCAAAAGATAAATATTATGGAAAACTACCAGAATACAACTTTTTAAAAATTAAATTCTAATGAATTTTCCAGCACTGACTAAACTATTTCAAATTCCAATTTCAGCTTGTTAGGGATTAAACTCTCTACTTAAACAATTAACGGTTTATCTATACCAGGGAATTTATTTTATGGTATCATATTTATTTTCTAATTTTATTTTTAAATTAAATTTGTTTAAATTAAAATAGTATCATACTTAATTTTTTTTTGTGGTGTGTCTTTTTGGACTATTGACACTATTACTATATGTATGAGAGTCTCTCCATGAAATAAGAGAAGAGAATTATCCAACATCTCTTATCTTTGTTTTTCTGTTTGAGGAAGCCTAACTTGTAATATAGTAGACATTGCATTTGGTGCTTTTGTTGAGAGACCATGCTTGCATCAAAAAGCAATGAAAAATGAACTTCATTCTTCAACTATTTGAAAGTCAAAAAGGTTTCAAATAAACAATAAATATTTGTATGATCAATTTTGAAGCTCAAGTAATGATCCATAATGAATTTGAAGATTTTGTAGTGAATGACTCTACCTATCAACCTTTTATCAAAGGATAATGATATACTCACACATTTTTTGACCTCATTTTTACCTGTCTACATGGCATCCCTTATTTTATTTTTTTAAAAGTGTTAATGTGATTTGAGGCTGATTGCAAACTTAGTTTGTGTGGTGTGCACGCGTGTGAAAGATAGAGAACATTTTCAAAAAATTAACTGACGTCCTGTCGTAAAAGAAGAACAGTTTGCATAAACGTTTTCCCTCATTCTTCTTCTTCCACGAAGGTTCTTCTTCCACAAAGTTTCTTCTTCCACAAAGTTTCTTCATCCGCAAAGGTTGTTGTCGTTGATATTTGGTGTGGGTAGCAATCGGAGCAGAGAGCGGAGTTGCGAGAGTGGATTGGGTTGTTGGACGTTGTTGGTTCGCCGAAAATTGGTGGCTACCATTGAGCACATTGGTTGGTCGTAGTCTTCGTCGCCTTGTTCTTGGTTCATTGAAGGCCATTCATTCACACAACGAATTGTTGCCCGGTAGATTTTCGTCAGAAACCCATGTTTGAAGGTTGTTAGTCCTAAAATGCTTAGTCGTTGAAGGTAGTTAAAGGTAAGCTTTTTATTCCATAGTTGAACGAGTTTTCTGCATTTGAATTGATTTTTTTTATTTTTGACAGTAATGTGCGGATGAATGGCCCTGAAATTGGAGTTGAAGTTGTGTTGATTGTCATCTAATAGGGCTTTCATAATAGAATCAGGAAATTTTTTTCACTTCGTTGCTAGTACGTTCTTCATTTACGGTTAAACATGGTGTGTTTCGTTGTTGTTTAGGCATAAGTATTTGTGGTCTTTGTTTTACATTTGGGATTGTATTTAATTAGTGAGGTTTTATAATGGAGTATTTTGTCATTCCTTAATTTGTGAAGTGATTTTTTTCTTGAATGGAGTTCGTTGTGATTCCTTATTGTATTATTATTATATTTTTATAGGTTGTTGATGAAGCATGGATGAAAGAGTAGAAAAGAGAAAGTCGTAGAAGAGGAACGAGTGAGTGTGTTGAATTGATGTTTTGCATGCAAAATTTCAAATTCTGATATGAATAGTTAATAATGTAGTGTCTTTTCTTGTTTTCATTGAAAAGTACGATTAATTAATTTTGTGGACACAAAATATATTGTTCAAATGAATAATTTGTTGACGGATGCACATCGTTCATGGATTGGAGTGACACCTTTCAAATGGTGTTTGGAGTTTGAGAGATCTTTATATATATGTACTCCTTTAATACAGCAAATGGTTCGTCGATGGAATTCATGTGAACAATGTTTTCGTATCTAGCAGCGTCTTGTCCCCTTTGGTGTAGTTGATGTATGTATGAGCTTGGGTTTGAGTGTAGTTGGTGAGGAGGTTGAGTTTGATGCTTATGGTTGTGGTTGTGTTGGTTCCCTTTTTTGTGGTGAAAGTATAACAATCAAAGGTATTATTAAACTGATTAGTTGTACAATAGGCCTTGAGCAAGATGATGTTGATAGTGTTTGTCGATTGTATATATTGCTGTGTTTTGTTGTCCTGTACTTTCCAAGAAATTCAAAATGTGTGTATAAACATGTCATTTAGGATATTAGACAATCTGATACTTTGATGAACTATAATTGAAGTGGGGCAGTTCACACATTTTTGGTTAATGGACTAAGTTGTGAACATTTGGTGGATTGCAAGCAAAAAAATCAACAGAACATAACCTTACCTGGATGTGTTGTGGTCCTACAAGTAATATGTTTTTATGTATTGTTTATTTATGAGGTTTAGTAATTGTTGTTGTGTTTAGATTTCATTCATTTATGTGTTATGTTGTAGATTTGGGCGTTTGAGCGACTTGGATTAGGCGGGCTCAATATGGAAATTGTTTTCCCAAGAATTTTGCGATGACCAAGTTTGAAGTTGAGGACAACTAGCATTGAAAGGCTATTGATTAAACCAAAGGTAATGAATTTTGTCATTTAAAATTATTTATTTGGTTATATTCATTATTTTGACATCATTGATTATGTTGTTATTGTTTTTTTAAACTCTTTTGTAGATTATTTGGGATTGGGCATTAACGGTTGAATGTAGATCAAATCCAATTATTCAGGCTGCACTGAATATTGACGGTGAAGCAATCAATGAAGATGATGACAGTAGTGTTGAATCTAATTTTGAAGATGCTTGCATGAAGAAAGTGAAAATGAATGAAATGGAATTAAGTGCCATGAAGAAAGAGCTGAAAATGGTGCAGGATGAAGTATTATTACGTGGTAAATGGTCGTCCCAAGAAGAGCCTAATGTTGGAGATGATAAGGCTGATATTTTTGAAGGAAGTTGACAAAAGTCTTCTTGTTTTGATGATGCGACAAAAGTTAGTGGAGATAAAGTTCATGATCATGTTGACAACAGTAAGGTTTCTAAAGGCTATGGACAGAAGAGTGTTAAAAAGGCAAAAGTTAAACGAGAATATACTTCATTTAAAGTAGTAACTGTTAACCTTGATGGATATCGTTACGAGAGTACTGAGTTTGTTCCAACACCAGTAACAAGTGAACCCATTAAAGCAGCAACAAGTGAACCCATTCCAACAACAAGAAATGAACCCATTCAAGTTTATTGTAATTCATTGGGTGTGGATGCGATGAAGTTGTACATGACATTGAGTCGTGTTGATTGTCCTTATCGGTATGCCATTTCTTTTACTGTTATAAGCTTCATTTACTTGATTTAAATTATTAATAGTCATTAATTTAATTTTGTAGTGTTGTTTGTAATATAAATGGTCAAATATTGATGACCCACGACTGTATGAGTTTTCGACCAATGGGTCACATATGCAACATGGTAAAAATCTAAATTATGTGTTGATGTTAGTAATTAAGTTATAATGTACAATAATTTAATTGTAGACTATTGTGTTGTTGTAGGCTGTATTGTTTGCAACAAATATTATGATGCATAATGAAAGGAAGTTGCATCAACGGCTGCACAGAATCATAATGAATCCCATGTACACGGTATTATTATCATATTTAGTTGAACTTGATAATTTGATAAAAATTCTTTGAAATTGACAAAGTGCTTTGTGGAATGCAGAATTTTGTTTTACATGACAACAATAAAAGAGTTGCGAACAAACGTGTTTGGAAATTAAGCGACTACAATACGTTTTTTATTTAACTTTTTGGTTGCCATGCAAGATATCCTTAGTGCTGATTTTGTATAAATTTTATTACTCTTGTACGTTCTTTTTTTTGTTGCCATGGAAGTTGGTCCATTATGTTATTTATGTCTAACAAACAAATAAATTTTGTATGTTTTTTTTAGTTGTTTGCTCCAATTGTCCATGATGATCATTGGTGGTGTTATTGTGTAAACTGTAAGACAATGAAATTTTTTGTGTTTGATTCCCTTGAACGTAGTAGAAATAATCGCACAAGGACAAACAACTATATTGTAAGTAGAAATTATATATGTTTATTACATTTTTAATTTGCTATACTATTATGTCCAACTTATATTGTAGGCCCGTAATATGGAATTGTTTTTCTCTATGTTATTAAATTGTGATTCGGACAACAAGTCATGTTTTGAAGTGCAATCTGTGGACACTCCAATTCAACCTAACGGGTTACTTTTTACATTTTGTTTGTTTAATTAGTGAAATTTAGCATACCTTAAGGAAGTCTGAATATACTGTTGTATGTGTTATATATGTTTGTTTTGATTATTTGATTTTGCAGTCATGATTGTGGGGTCCTTGTATTGAAATTTATAAAGATGTGGGACGGTGTAAGCAAATTTGATGGCAAAGTTATGCCTAACTACAGTACTGTAAGTTTACTTATATAATAAGTGTTTTTGTTTAAAGTGTTTATCTTTGAACATCAGATTTGGTAACGTTATCATGTTGTTCTTTTTAGGAAGAACTGCAATTAATGAGGCAGAAATTCGTTTGTGATTGGGTTTTACATGAAGCTAATGTTAACCGGGATGACGTTATTCAGCACTATGATCTGCTTATCAAGAAATAACTGTTGTAAATGTAGAAGGTTGTGGTTTTGCATAAAACATAATTCTGTGGCTGTACTGTTTTGGAGACTAAGGTTATGAATGTGGGCATATCCTTGATGGAATGCAAGAACACGATTTTTGAGAAATGGGATGCACAGAATTGTAGATATGTATAGTTAGAATGAAGTAGACGCAGGAAATGAATGTACTTATTGTATATTTTGTTTGCAAACCTTGGATGAAATAGACACTGATACTTGCACAGTAATATATATGTCTCTTTCCTCTTTCTTTGGTTCCACCAAAGACACACTTTTTCCTCTTTCTTTTGTCACACTCACCATCACCTTTTGATAAAGCTTCTTTCACAACTAACACACCTAGTTCTTCCTTCGAAAGACAAACATCATGCAGAATCTGAAATTTCATTTCAAAGAAACAACTTCATTAAATTGCTAAACTACTCACACAAAAAGCATTGGACGAAAAAATAATATAAAGTACCACATTATTTTTGAAAATTTGGATTGAATATTTGGACACATCTCCAACTTTGTAATCAATCCAACGTAGCAACCTTGAAAATTTGGATTGAATAACTACACTCTTTTTCTTCACAAACAGGAAGTGATCAAAAGCCCATAGCTACAACATACAATAATACAATTAATTTAAAACAAAGTTATTGATTCATAACAAAAACCAAAATGCTACAACATGAAATTCATGAAAAACTAACTTACTTACCTGCAATAAATATACACATCCGACAACATGGAAGTGTTTTCGATGTAATTACTTTTTCAAAACAACTGACGCACTACACAAACTACCAACCAAGTACTCATATACCACATCACCCCAGTTATATTTAACTAGACTAGTCAAATCATCTACAGTTTTAAAAAGTGAAACAAACACTGTTCCATTTCTATTAGGCAAAAGAAACTCAGATATGCCTAAGAAAATGTACAGCCGGCAAAAATCTTTTACATCAAGACACTCACACTCAATCAAGAGATAATTATATAGTATAATAACTCTTACCTTTTTTTCAAAAAAATTCTTCCTACAAACACTATCAATTTTATCTCCATAAACCCTCAACCCCAAGCCTACACATACGTCTAATAACTTAAACGCTACAAATTTGGAGTTAAGCATGAAACCTCCTCTGCTCTCCACCCACACATTACTTAACTCACATAAAAGTTTTTGACTAATCTTAACTTTTTCATGCAACAAACAAACCACAAAAACGGTGTTCCTTCAATACATTGTTTTTGCTCCACACTTAACTTCTTGTTCAACAAACCAATATATTGTGTTCTACAAGAATGTCTGAAATTAATGTGCAAATATTCATATTACAAACCATACGTTAAAGTTATTTTACTAAAATATAAATTAAATTAGAAAGGAACAAAAACTAAAATACCTGACTTATATCACTAAACTCTCCAACTTCACAACCTTCACCACCTTCGGAACCTTCACTACCGTCCCTAATGTCAACTGAACTGAAATTATCAAACACATTAATCAAATTTAATTTACAGAAATTCGGCACAAATCAATAAAATTACACACAACATAGTAAAAACCAACAAACTCGCTTTCGAACATCCAATAACACAAATCCACTTCACTTTTGGTACCCACCCAAGCCTTCCGCAGAAACGCTTTTTCTTCAAAACCCTTCGCACATTCAAACCATTTTTGCTTACAAAAACCCGTTAACTTTTTTTTCAAAATCATTTTGAATCTCTAACAAATTGGATTGTGGGTCTACCTCTTCCATTCTTCTTCAATTACTTTGTTTTAGGTCTAAAACCTAAAATATGAAGAGAGGTGCAAGCTTTCTAACCGATCTCGCTGTCACAAGCCATATGCTTGGAAAAATTGCAAAAGAAAATTTTTTTAGAAGTTTCAACCACAAATGGTTATGCTTTGTCATTTTCTTTCTTCTTACAAGTTTCTTTTGTTCGTTAATATAATCTCATCAATATTAGGTAAATAAATTATACCAAAATAAATGTTATGTGTAATTCATTATATTAGTTAAAAAAATATGCTAAAAAATAGTCTTATATACATATATTAAGTTTTTCTTATTTTCTTATGATTTTCTTTTTTCTTTTAATTTTTTTATTATCATGATATTTTATGCTATATGTTGTTTCTTGTATGACAAATATTGATATTTCACTAGGTTTTATCTTTGTATTTTTTGTTGTGGAAGTAAATATATATCTCAAGTCGCATTAGTATTATAAATTGGCCATGAGGAGATATTTCAAACTCATGAAGCTCTTAAAGATTGAATGTAATTAGTAAGTTGAACAAATAGCATATAATAAATTAGTTAAATCATATATGATTTAAAATTATATTATTACTTAATCCTATTTTAAAATTAGTAATTGTATTTATTATAAATAATATATGGAAAGTTTGAATAATTTATTTTTGAATTTGTTATAAAACCTAAAAAAAAAAAAGTAGATTGCTTCTTCCTCCACCCTATTTTCTCCTTCCTGCACCCAATAAAATTTAAGATTTTCGTTTTACCCTTATCCTAAAACCCCTAAAATGTAAAACCCTCACCCAACCAAGTCATTGCACCTTCCTTACTCGTTCGCTCTTCATTCTCTTCATATGTGTGTTTCTTCACCTCCAATTCTTTTCCATTACATCCCATTTCCTAAACCTTTAATCCCTCTCCACTCCATCTCATCTTTACCTAAGTGTAAACAAAAAGAACTTTATTTGAAGAGTTGATAATTTGTGTACCTTAGCAACACAAACCATAAACAATATCACCAACAATACAAGCTTCTGTAATGCTACTACAACATAAATTGTTTCTGCAAATGCTATAATGGTTGGATTCAATTGTTAGTGATTAGCTCTACATATGGCGGCATAACCCTCTTCTGAAGCGCCACTAGGGAGAGCCCTTGTACTTGGGGTGGCGTCCAATGAGAGCGTTTCCAATCTACACCAATTCTCATTTTCCCAAATCCAAACTTCCCATAAGCCAATAAAAGCTTTGTAGATTTGCATTACAGACTCACAACTCTTAATGTAAATTTGCATTACAAGTTGTACAATCTAGATTCTAATTTGCATTCCGAATTGTCTTTTAAATTTGCATTACGAATTATAAGAATATAATTTGTATTTTAAATTGTCTTCCAAATTTCCATTACAAATTATACAATCCAAAATGTAAATTTACGTTACGGATTATACAATTCAAAATGTATTTTATATGTCGGATTATATTTTTAATTTGCATTAAGGATTATTTAATTCGGAATAAAAATTTGCATTATATAATTTAGAATGCAAATCTACATTCTGAAATATGTAAAATAGTACTTTTGATTTCAAATTGTATAACCCGGAATATCTATGAATTGAATTACAGTAGACACTAATGCATTTTAGAGTTTTTACATCGTACTATATGCCTCGGTTCTTGTGTACCTGCTGCATATCAATACGCGGTGGTATTTTTGTAATTAAAGTCACCTATTGTCTATAGTATTATAGTATAGTCAATTTCTTTATTTTCTCAATTACTTATAATTGTGCATTCATTGTAGTGTAATTTACAAATCGGCTCATATGAGTTTGGTTACTATGTAATGCAATGGATATCAACCATTGTACGTGCTCGAATCACAAGTGGTTGGGAAACGGTAATAGTTTCACTATATGAAATACTTATTTGCAATTTTGTCTTAGCTTATATATTAATTTAAATTATTCTCTTGTGTGCAGAGATTCAGTACCACTACATCAATCCCCGCCAAGTCCATCAATATTTAAGGATAGCTTGTGCAAAGTACATTATGCAAATGTACAATAGTACTTAATATATTTGTTTATGGTAGCATATGAGATTTGTGTCCTACATTAATATGAATAGTATTTAAGTATTTTGCCACATTTTCTATTTGAATAGCATTTGGCTTTTGTTTCTGGCTAATTTTGGTTTTCTGGTTGAAAATTTGCAGGTTAAACGTGGTGATTATGAATAAAACTGTTGACATGAGAAGCCAAGGTGGTTTGCTTCTTGAAGATTTGATGAAAATTGAATGAAGCTCTTTTGAACTATCTTGAAGCCTACATTGATGAAGAAAGGAGATTTGATGATATCCATGGTGATCAAGGCTGGAATGTGTGCTCTCCATGTACTTACATCATTAAGAAAGTGTGCTTGTAGTTTGTAATTCATGTTGTAGACCTTAAAGCATTAATTAGATGTAGTTTGGTCTTTTGTGTGTTTTTAATCTGTTGAATGGTTTTTCAACCGGTTAAAATGTCTCTTTTAATCTGTTGAATGGCTTTTTAACAGGTTAAAAGGTTGGCTGCAGTTGTCTTAAACTGCAACAAATTCAATCAGTTGATTTAGTTTTTAATCGACTGATTTCACTTAAGTCAAGTGAAATCAACCGATTGATTTGAAAATCAACTTGTTGAATTTCGTAACAGTTTGACTATAAAAGCTGTGATTTTCGAAAGAGAGGTTTGTTGATCATTTTATAGCACGAATTGGTTCTAGAAACTTGTGGAAACTCTCTCCTTCGTGATCATAGGTGTTGCAGCTATTGAAGATTGATCTTGGATCAATTCTTGAAGCTTTAGGCTTGGTTTGAAGCTTGGAGAAAGTGGTTTGTGGTAGGCAAGGCTGTGCTACCACTAAGCTTTGATCTTTCTCAAGCTTTGTGTGTGTGCCTGGTAGTTTTCCCGGTCTGCAAGAGGGTTCTTGTTGTGCTGGTGTGACTCTTGTGTGATTCAAGAGTCTTTTGTGGTGTTTTTGCATATTTTGGAAGTGTAAGTGTGGATTCTTTGTAAAACTTTTGAAATAGTGCAAAGTCAAGCTCAGGTTGCCTTGACAAACTGGATGTAGCTCAGGTTTGAGTGAACCAGTATAAAAATACGTGGTGTCCTCTCTTCTCTAACCTTTCTCTCTTGCATTTTTATTTTAAAGTTTCAAGAACTTGTGTTTTAATCATCTTTTTCATGTTCTTGCATGTTTTCATAGCATCTGAAGCATTGACCATGTTTGTATAATCATTTGGAACTGATCTTGATCATTCTTGAGCATTATTTCTGGTTTAAAATTTAAATTCACATTTCTGCATTTTTCCTAGTATTTCAGTCGACTGTTTTTCAGTTTCAATCGATTGATTATACCAGAACAGAATCTGTTTAGTAAAATCAATCTGTTAACTCTGTTTTTGATCGATTGAAAATGTATAGTTCAGTACTGTTTGCATCCTGACTTGGTGATCTATTTGATTCAATTAAAGGAGGTCTTTAGTTTGCAAAAATAGCCTAAAGTTTTAACTAGCCAATTCAACCCCCCTTCTTGGCTTTTCAACCATTTCAAAACTAACAATTGGTATCTAGAGCAAGGTACTTGAAATTTGATCAAGTAAGGTCCTAAATCTGTTTTGAACTACTTGAAATGGCTGAAAAGAAGTTACCCTTTGGTGAAGGTGCCTCAATTCATAGACCCCCTATGTTTAGTGGCATTAATTACCAATTTTGGAAAATTAGGATGAAAATCTTTATTGAGTCAATAGATCAAGGGATATGGGATGCAATCATAAATGGACCATATACTCCTAAACATATTGTTGATGATGTGCAGGTTAATAAGCCATGGACTCAATGGAATGAGGAAGAAAGGAGGAGAGCCCAATATGATTGTAATGCAAAGAATATCCTCACTTCATCTCTCAACATGGATGAGTTTTTTCGTGTTTCACAATGCAAGAGTGTCAAGGAAATGTGGGAGGTTCTTGAAGTGACTCATGAAGGAACCAATGATGTTAAGAGAGCTAGAAAGCATGCCTTGATTCAAGAATATGAGTTATTCAAGATGAAACAAGGAGAATCCATAGCGGATGTGCAAAAGAGATTCACTCACATAGTCAACCATCTCATAGGCTTGGGTAAGGAATTTGACAAGGAAGAGTTAAACATCAAGGTGCTAAAGTGTCTTGATAGATCTTGGCAACCAAAGGTCACGGCTATCTCATAAACAAGAGATCTATCCACTTTGACTACAACCGCATTGTTTGGTAAGCTTAGGGAGCATGAGATTGAGATGCAAAGGCTTAATGAGCTTGAGTCAAGTGAGAAAAAGGTCAAGAACATAGCCTTGAAGACTAGCACCAAGAAAAATGAGGAAATTGAGGATGAGGTGGCTGAATCAAGTGAAAGTGAGAACTTGAATCTCCTTGTCAAGAGGTTTGGTAAGTATCTCAAAAGGAAAGGTATCAAAGGTAATCCCAAGAGGTATACTTCCAAACACAATGAATCAAACTCTTCTAATTTTACATGTTATAACTGTGGAAAACAAGGACATATCAAGATTGAATGTCCAAATGCTAACAAAGAAAAGGAGAAGAGTGTTGATAGGAAAAAGGAGAAGAAGACAAAGGAGAAACGTGCATACATTGCATGGGAGGACAATGATGATTCAACAACAAGTAGCTCCTCACAAGATGAGAGTGAAGAAGCCAACTTGTGTCACATGGCTGGTTATGAGTCATCTTCCTCAAGCCAAGTAAGTTCTATAGACTTAAATGACTATAATCAATTGTTGCATGATTTTGAAGAGTTGCATAATGAAGCAAACAAGATTTCTGCATTAAACAATCGGTTGAAAGGCTTAAACAATTGGCTGGAAAACAAAGTCAGACAACTAGAAAAAGAAACAGCTGATTTAAAAACTGATTTTGAACATTTGGAAATTATTTACAGTAATTCAACCGACTGTTTTAGAAATCAGTCAGCTAAAAGATACTGTGAAAACTACACAGTTTTGAAAAATCAAGTGAAATACCTTATAAAAACCTATGCAAGGTTCACAAGAGGAGAAGCAAACTTAGAGGCTGTTATTGGTTCACAAAATTGTGTGTTTGGCAAAGCTGGACTTGGTTTCAATCCTTCTTTTCAAAAGAAAACCAAGAAGTTCTCTAGTTTCTTTTCTAAAAGCATGCCAAGTGACATGTCATTCATTTCATGCAACTATTGTATGCAAAAAGGTCATGCTATTAAGAACTGTCATGCTAGAAAATATGATGTTCCTAAAGGGATTATGAAATGGATCCCAAAAGGATCTAGAAAGGCATAACCATGATGGACCCAACCTATCAAAGGGTACCAAATAATCCAAATATGTTTTGCAGGTCATGAAAGGTGATAAGAAAGATTTGTGGTACCTTGATAGTGGTTGTTCAAGACATATGACAGGAGATAAAACCAAATTTGCAAAGTTGGAGTTGAAGGAGGAAGGGTTTGTAACCTATGGAGACAACAACAAAGGAAGAATCCTTGGAAATGGAGTCATAGGCAATGGATCCTCTTTCAACATCAAGAATGTGTTGCTGGTTAAAGGACTCAAACACAATTTGATAAGTATAAGTCAATTATGTGATAAAGGCTTTAAAGTCATGTTTGAACCAAATAGTTGTTTGATATATGATGCACATGGTAGTATTGTTTTGATAGGCAAGAGAGTCAATAATATATATCTACTTGACTTGCATCATGCATCATTTAGCATCCATTGTTTGCTTACAAAAGAGGATGATACTTGGTTATGGCATTGAAGACTTTGTCACATACACATGCAGCATTTCAATCGACTGAATAGAAAACAGTTGGTTGAAGGACTACCAAAACTCAAGTTTGAGAAGAATAGAGTATGTGAAGCATGTCAAAAAGGAAAACAAACTAAGGTCTCTTTTAAACCCAAAAATGTTGTTTCAACTGAAAGACCTTTAGAGATGCTTCACATGGGTCTATTTGGTCCATCTCGAACCATGAGTCTTGGTGGCAATCTTTATGCATTAGTCATTGTTGATGATTTCTCTAGGTACACATGGACTTTGTTCTTAGCTGCCAAAAATGACACTTTTCATGCTTTCAAAAGACTTGCCAAGATGCTTGAAAATGAAAAGAGTTCCAAGATAGTGTCTATTCGAAGTGATCATGGTGGGGAATTTCAAAATGAAAAGTTTGAACACTTTTGTGAAAAGCATTGTATCAACCATAATTTTTCTGCACCAAGAACACCACAACAAAATGGTGTTGTTGAGAGGAAAAATAGATCACTTGAGGAGCTAGCTAGAACTATGTTGAATGAAAACTCACTACCTAAATACTTTTGCGCTGATGCAGTCAACACTGCTTGCTATGTCTTAAATAGAGTGTTGATTAGGCCAATTTTGAAGAAAACCCCTTATGAACTTTTCAAAGGAAGAAGGCCTGTTTTAAGTCACCTAAAAGTATTTGGATGTAAGTGCTTCATCTTAAATAATGGCAAAGAAAGTCTTGGCAAATTTGATGCAAAAGCGGATGAAGGTGTGTTTTTCTAGGCTATGCTACACAAAGTCATGCATATAGAGTCTATAATAAGATATTGATGACTGTTGAAGAGTCTATGCATGTTGTATTTGATGAAACTAACCCAAAATTGCAAGATTAAGTGTCAAAGAATGCAGATGAGGAAGATATACTGCAGAAGCATATTTCTGCTGCAGAAAAGTCCACTACTGCAGGAAATCAGTTGGCTGAAAAGGAAAAATAGTCGACTGAAAAGGAAAAACAGTCGACTGAAAAAGCTGCAGACAGCAAATTGCCCAAGGATTGGATCCAACCTAGAGGTTTATCAAAGGACAACATCATAGGTGATATCAAACAGGGAGTATCTACTAGACGTAGGATTGTATTTTGTGAACATGTTGCATTTGTATCTCAAATTGAACCTAAGAATGTGAATGATGCTTTGAATGATAGTAATTGGATTGTGGCTATGCAAGATGAACTCAATCAATTCACAAGAAATGATGTGTGGTTTCTAGTGCCTAAAACTGATGATATGAATATAATTGGAACCAAATGGGTTTTTAGAAACAAAATGGATGAAGATGGTAATATAGTAAGAAACAAAGCTAGACTAGTTGCTAAAGGTTATAATCAAGAAGAAGGCATTGATTTTGATGAAATTTATGCACCTGTAGCTAGGCTAGAAGCTGTGAGATTACTCTTAGCATATGCTTGCATGTGTAACTTTAAATTGCATCAAATGGATGTGAAAAGTGCATTCTTGAATGGTTTTCTAAATGAAGAAGTGTATGTATCACAACCTCCTGGATTTGAGGATCATCTCTATCCTAACCATGTTTTCAAATTGAAAAATGCCTTATATGGTTTAAAACAAGCACCAAGGCAATGGTATGAAAGGCTAAGCAATTTTCTCTTATCAAAAGGTTATGCTAGAGGTGCAGTGGATAAAACACTCTTCATTAGAAAACATGATAATGATGTTATACTTGTTCAAGTGTATGTTGATGATATCATCTTTGGTTCAAATAATAACACATTGTGTGAAGAGTTTGTTGCAGCAATGCAGGGAGAGTTTGAGATGTCCATGATGGGTGAGCTTGCCTACTTTCTAGGGTTGCAAGTCAAGCAACTCAAGCATTGAACATTTTTAAATCAATCAAAATATTGTTTTGACTTATTGAAAAAGTTCAAAATGGAGGATTGCAAAGAAGCTGCCACTCCAATTGCAACAAATTGTCTTATGGATGCAGATGAGGCTGGCCAACCAGTAGATTCAACCAAATATAGAGGGTTGATTGGGTTTTTGCTCTATCTTACAACAAGTAGGCTAAACATTCAGTTTGGAGTATGCTTATGTGCTAGATTTCAAGCAAATCCTAAGGAATCACACCTTAAGGCTGCAAAAAGGATTCTAAAGTACCTCAAAGAAACAACCAATGTTGGTTTATGGTATCTATGTGATTCTAACATATCTCTTAGTGGTTTTTCAGATTCAGACTATGCAGGATGCAAATTGGATAGGAAAAGCACAAGTGGTACTTGCCATTTGCTTGGATCAAGTATAATCTCATGGAATAGCAAAAAGCAAGCTTGTGTGGCACTTTCCACAGCTGAAGCTGAATATATTGCTGCTGGACATGGTTGTGCACAAATCATATGGTTGAAACATCAACTTTTGGACTATGGTGTAAGCCTAAGTAAGGTACCTTTGTAATGTGATAATACTAGTGCAATCAACTTAACCAAGAATCCAATACAACATTCTAAAACCAAGCATATAGAGATTAGGCATCATTTCATTCGTGATCATGTTCAAAAGGGAGATTGTGAAATCAAATTTGCTAAAACTGAAAATCAATTAGCGGATTTGTTTACAAAACCATTGGCTAGAGATAGGTTTAACAAGCTAAGAACTGAACTAGGTATTTTAGACCTCAAGAATGTGGTCTGATGTGTTTGTAGCATGTTAATCTTATGTACTCATGCTTTGGTTTCATAAAAATCTGTTGCAGTATGCAAAAATTAAAAACTATCATAGTCAACCTGTTGATTTTGCATTTCAATGTGTTGATTTCACTTAAATCTGCCTCTGTTTGCAAAATTCATGATCTGTCAACCTGTTGTTTTTGTATTTCAACATGTTTATTTCACTTAAACTGCCACTGGATGATGAAAAACTGATCTGCTATGATTTTTGATCTACTATTTTCATAATTTAGTATGTTGATTTCATTAAAACTGAATCTGGAAAAATAAAGTTCAATTTCACGATTTTCAATCAATTGATTTTCAAAATCAGTCAGCTGATTTCACTTAACCAGATTATGTTTTTTAATCTATGATACTCTGATGCTATTTTAGTCGACTGATTCTATTTTCAACCTGTTGATTTCACTTAAACTATGCTTTTACTCACGAATTGAATTGTTAAGCTGACTCAGTCAAAGCAAGCATCTTTTTGTCAGGTACTATCTGCTCTTAACTGCCCATTTCATCAGCCATGTGTTACTTTTACTGAATTGTTTGACCAAAAAGCATTTTTGTGTACAATTCCAATGTGCATGCAGCTCACATGATCTGAACTGATTGATTCTCTCATAAAAACACATTAAAAACATCATGAATGCACGAGATATTGTTTTGGACTGCATTAAATTGATTTGGGTAACATAAAACGAACTAATTAGAAAAATCTGCATCATTTAATCAACTGTTTCTGAAAATCAATTTGTTGAATTATAAATATTGCACTTGTGTTGCTGCATTTGCATCATACATCTCTTAGAAACAGCAACACCAACACTCATCATGCCTCGTCGTTCCCAAAGAGCATCCCAATCTGATGATGAGCACTCCACTCCTCACACTCCAAGGTCTCCAAATCATGAAAGCCATGGAAGAATTGAAGCATGGTTTGAGGATCATGAGGACAACATTCGAGTGTTCCTCATTGAAATGAACAAGAAGCAGATCAGCATTCCTAAGGTGTTGCGGTTCTCATGGCTAAGGGCTGAAGGCTTTGAGAGCCTATTCCAACAACTAAAGCATCAAAAGTTGAAGTCCTTCCTTGAACTTTCAGGGAAAATATATCCAGACTTGGTGAAGGTGTTTTTCACCAACTTGGAGTTCAAAAATGATGTCCTACTGTCCAGCATCAAGGGTGTTCAAATGGAGATCAACAAGAGAGCTTGGAAAGATGTGGTTGGACTCAAACCAAAGGGTGTGCAAGTGAAAAAAGGTGAAACCGGGGCTGTTCCAGAATTCAACAAGATGCAATATTATGGCCAATGCTTGAGAAATCCTATTACTGAAATCAAACACTTCCATGTTGGTGGTCTCAAGGTGGATCAAAGGCTACTTGGTATGATTGTCACAAAAATCCTTGTTCCACGTGGTAGCAACCATTCAACATTGAATGAGGGAGATTTGATACTCATGTACTGCATTCAACACAACATTCAAGTGGATTGGATCTATGTGTTTCGTGATCACATGCTCAAGGCCAAGAGGCTCACGAATTTTAGACTTCCATATGTGGTTTTGGTGTCTAAATTCATTGAATACTTTGGTATTGATGTAGAAGTTGAGCTAGAGGAGTCAACTGGACTATTGAACCATACCTCCAACCAAAATCTGCACAAAATGGGCTTTATCAAGGTGGGAAATGGATGGACAACTGCTGGAGCTGTTGTTGGTGGTGCACATGACCATGAAGTTGGTCCAAGTGGTACAAATCAAGAGAAAGAACCAACCGCTGCACCTATGGACTTGATTCCCTACAATCCTCCAGAGGATAGAGGTCCTGTGTACTCACATTTTGAGAGGATGGTGTTGAACCAGCTGCATGAGCTCAATGTGTCTCAACATGAACATCACAATTATTGCAATGAGAGGTTCAATGCATTGGATGGCCAAATCCATGATATCCATGATATGCTCCACTCATTCCAGACCAGAAATGACCCTCAAGATGACTGAGTGTGGTGGTTGTTTAGGATCATGCATTGCATTCTTGTGTTTGTGATTTTTCAGTTTGAGTTCTGTCAGTTTCAGTTGGTTGTTTTTTTATTTCAGTCGGCTGATTGTATCAGCTTTATGCATTTGTTTTCTGTTTTCAGTTTCTGTTGGCTGTATTTCCTTCCAATATTAATCAAATGATATGCAATGCTTGTTATCTTTATGCATTTGTTCTGTTTGATGAATCCAAAGAGGGAGAAAAATTGGACAATTGGAAAATGGATAATTGATCACATTAAACTAAGCATTAAAAATTGGAATCAATAATCAAATCTGAATTTGAACCCATATTACTGATAGGGGGAGCATGATCACAGTTGTATACTTGCTAGCTTGTGTGTATTGCTACTATAAAATGTGTTTCAGGTTCACAAGCTTCAAGCTAAGGTGTTACTTCATCAATTGGTTTCCAATAAATGGAAGAAGCATTTTGCAATGGAAGATAGAAGAATATAGATGGAATAGAGGTTGGCTTCATCAAATCAGGGGGAGATTGTTGACATGAGAAGCCAAGGTGGTTTGCTTCTTGAAGATTTGATGAAGATTGAATGAAGCTCTTTTGAACTATCTTGAAGCCTAAATTGATGAAGAAAGGAGATTTGATGATATCCATGGTGATCAAGGCTGGAATGTGTGCTCTCCATGTACTTACATCACTAAGAAAGTGTGCTTGTAGTTTGTAATTCATGTTGTAGACCTTAAAGCATTAATTAGATGTAGTTTGGTCTTTTGTGTGTTTTTAATCTGTTGAATGGTTTTTCAACAGGTTAAAATGTCTCTTTTAATCTGTTGAATGGCTTTTTAACAGGTTAAAAGGTTGGCTGCAGTTGTCTTAAACTGCAACAAATTCAATCAGTTGATTTAGTTTTTAATCGACTGATTTCACTTAAGTCAAGTGAAATCAACCGATTGATTTGAAAATCAACTTGTTGAATTTCGTAACAGTTTGACTATAAAAGCTGTGATTTTCGAAAGAGAGGTTTGTTGATCATTTTATAGCACGAATTGGTTCTGGAAACTTGTGGAAACTCTCTCCTTCGTGATCATAGGTGTTGCAGCTGTTGAAGATTGATCTTGGATCAATTCTTGAAGCTTTAGGCTTGGTTTGAAGCTTGGAGAAAGTGGTTTGTGGTAGGCAAGGCTGTGCTACCACTAAGCTTTGATCTTTCTCAAGCTTTGTGTGTGTGCCTGGTAGTTTTCCAGGTCTGCAAGAGGGTTCTTACTGTGCTGGTGTGACTCTTGTGTGATTCAAGAGTCTTTTGTGGTGTTTTTGCATATTTTGGAAGTGTAAGTGTGGATTCTTTGTAAAACTTTTGAAATAGTGCAAAGTCAAGCTCAGGTTGCCTTGACAAACTGGATGTAGCTCAGGTTTGAGTGAACCAGTATAAAAATTCGTGGTGTCCTCTCTTCTCTAACCTTTCTCTCTTGCATTTTCATTTTAAAGTTTCAAGAACTTGTGTTTTAATCATCTTTTTCATGTTCTTGCATGTTTTCATAGCATCTGAAGCATTGACCATGTTTGTATAATCATTTGGAACTGATCTTGATCATTCTTGAGCATTATTTCTGGTTTAAAATTTAAATTCACATTTCTGCATTTTTCCTAGTATTTCAGTCGACTGTTTTTCAGTTTCAATCGATTGATTATACCAGAACAGAATCTGTTTAGTAAAATCAATCTGTTAACTCTGTTTTTGATCGATTGAAAATGTATAGTTCAATACTGTTTGTTTCGGAATTAATTGATTAATTAATCTGGAGTTGACGCTTTCCATAAACTATATAGTTGTTTTTTTTAACATGGACAAGATATGATTCAACCAAATTCAATTAATTAATAGCGATACAATTTACAAACATAGCTACGCAAATCACACACAAAAACTTAATTATCACAAATCGAGAACAAAAACTTTCAATCGATTGTGAAACTTCAGGACTCTACACAACAAACTGAATCGAACAAGAAATATATGTTGACAAGCAACTCTTGGTCGCATTCTTCAGCCTCTTCGAGAATGGTTTCTAAAACAGGGGCATGCGAAACCTTTCTCACAGGAATCACTGGAGCGGGTGCAAACTCGGTATACGATGCCAACAACTTCATTTCCTTTGCCATGCCACCAAGAATGTTCGGTTCTTTGATGAACTTTGGAAAAAACCCAGAATGTTCAGTTCTTTGATGAACTTGGAAAATATGATTCAGTTCTCTCCACTACAAAGGTTGTGTGCTCTGAGAGGGAATGCCACTGAGGTTGCTCTTTTATAAGGGTTATGAAGTGACAACATTATTGTATGAGTACGACCCATTACCGATTTCTCATGGCCCAACAAATTATGCACGGGGAAAATATGGTTTCTGTTTCATAGCAAACATTGCTTAGGACAAAGGAAAGCTCACACAAACTTGGATATTTTTAAAATAATCAAATCAGTGTTCAAGCAAAAAAATCTTCACCAGCCAAAATCATATCTCTTGTTCTTTTCCAAGTGTCGGTATTTAAGATTTTTATATTCAACCTAATAACTATACTAACTCTTTCTTTTTTTATGAATCGTACAAGCTTAATTAAAAACAATTATAATATTCAAAACAATTGAATCACTAAATTTAATGATAAAATTAATTTAATGATAAATTAGTTGGACAAAATAAATATATAGTTAATCTGAAAAGAAATTGTTAGAAGTAATATATTTGATGTTGATATTTCAATTAAATGTAATCAAAATATTTTTATACTTCCAAATTCTTTCTATTTTAATCCTCGTAAAAAATTTCAAATTTTAAAGATGATTATGTCATTGGGTAAGTTATTTGAGTGCAATAACTATTTGTATGATATTTGAAAGATGATGAATGATGTATGCCACTTTTCTAACACGTGTTCATAAAAGTAACCCTGATAAATAAATTAAAAATAATAAAATGTTACGCTTACTGTATTTTTGTTTGAAATGGGTGGATGACATGAATAGTAACCGACACGGAAAGGAAGATATAGATCACAAATATAGCAAATACGAAGTTGTGGTTATGTAACATAATTTTTGTCAATGCTAAACGTGCTTCCCGTGGTAGGTGGAGTTAATAAGCAAATGTGTGGTGGAAACTGAAACAAGAGTACAAATATAGTGCACCAAATAATGTCTAATGGGTGCTTAGGACGTAAGCACTCTTGCCATCGCAGTCGGGGAAGCTGGATCCACCATTAGTCTTATAACCTAATTCAGCATCATAAGTGCTTTACCTAACCTAATACATTTTTTTTATTATAAGAATGATTAAATTGTGTTTTAAAATTTCCATACTTTTTGTATGTATTATCTAATGATGTAAACTATACCATTTAATATAACATGTTAGAGAAAAGAAAAAATATTCAGTATAATATTGCCTCGTCTCGTCTGATTATACATATACTATATTTATTTCATCATCAATTAGTTCTATTAAATTTTATTAAGCAAGCTAATGTTGAGAAATGCAACCAAGTATTATTTAGATTTTTATATCAATTGTGACTAATCCCATTTAAATATTTTTTTAATAAGTTGTAGGTTGAACTTTTTTCGTTAACAAAAACTAACCACAAATATTTATCGATGTAAAAAAAAACTTTTGATAAATTACTTTTGGCTTAATTAAAGCTTTTTTTTTTAACTTCTACCCTATTTTTACTATTTCTATAAGTTACCTTTTTTTTTTAAACTAAGTATTTTTTTAACAACTCACTTATGTTTCACGATATATATAAAGTTTAAGTGATCAAAATATTACAATTTTTGTTTACCATAGAGGATAATGTCTTTTGCTGTGTACAAAGATTAAACTTTCTACTACTTTATTGATATGAGCGTAAACAATGTTTTTATAAAGTTTTTTAAGGTAAGAGAAAAATTCAACAAAAGTATGAGCACTTGCAAAGGTAGCTCTTCTTTTTGTCTACTTCAAAAAACACCTTTAGGGTTATGAAGAAGTGGTCGGTGCAAATTTGTTTATGTTTGTTTAATAATTATGGACTCACTTGAATGTCTTTTTCTTCTTTCTAATATCGTCTATCAAACTTTGACACAAAACATTAAATGTGATTTATGCAACATTAAATTTTTTTTTCTTTTCTTAAGTAACTTTTTTTTTTATAATTGACAATATGTATCTTTTTAGATGGCATAACTTTTTACTTCTAAGAGTGATAAAGGCATATATCATATTAGATATAGCTAGATCAAAGTTGACATAGAAAATTTTCAATTTTAGCTTGAGTCCAAATAAATATTTGAATGAAACTTGAACTTAGCACAAATCTTTTGACAACAGAGAGTGAAGACATTTTGTGCATCACATACTTAAACTTTAAAATAGGAGCTATAAAGTTAGTTTAGTGGTAAAAGTTGGAAGAGAGGTTATGGGTTCAACTCTCACCACTAACATTTGGGAGTTATAAGCTTGGTTTAAAGTGGTTGGAAGGAACGTTAAGAAAGATTATGGATTCAAGTACCACAATTAACAAAATGCTAACAACTAACATATGTCAATAAAAAAAACTTTAAAATACTTTTTATTAGATTGTACTTATTACAGTAAACATTCGCTTAACTCTGCATCCCGCCTAAATTCGCATTTGGAAAGGAAAAATTCTTGAATCAATAATTTTGTGACTTTATTTTCAAAAAAAAAAAAATCACGTAAAGTCATTTGGCAACTATTTTTAATTTGTTCACATGTGGTTTGACCATTGTGTAAGATGCGACGAAGGATGAAGAACACACCCTTAGCTTGATTTAAATGTGATTCGATGATAAATACGGATAATCTTTTAACTCACTCATATGAATAAAATAAAATAACAAGTTCCTCCTTCAATATATCTTTTATATCTCATATCTATCATATTTTCATAATTCCTAAATATTTTTGACATTTATAATATTTGATATTGTAATTATATGACTCCTAATATTTCATATTGTAATATAACTCATAAAACTTCTTAAGTCCTCATCCCAATAAAGTTTGCATCAAACTGTTAAGATCAAAATGCGGACTTAAGTGAATGTTTGTTGTATCTAATTGATCAACGTTTGCTTACACAATAGAAATTCTATTGGGAAATCACACACTAAAAATAATAATATCTTCAAGCGGAAGAACACCCACAAATAAGAGCAGAAAAATAAATAAAAGCACACAGAAAATTTAACGTGGTTCGGCACCTCAAGGCCTACATCCACAAACACTCAACAAGAAGTATTATTACCCAAGTGCAATTTTTCGGGCAAAAATTGCAAGCCTTCTTACAATTTTTTATGGACCAAAACTGCAAACCCTTCATAATGCAATTTTTTGTGGACCAAAATTGCAAACCCTTCATAGTGCAATTTTTCTGGTAAAAATTGCAAACCTTCCGATAACACACAACTACCCAAGCCCCTCATACACCCAAGAGACCTATTGAGTTATGGTGATAACACACAACTCTTTACTTTTATAGTATTTTTCTGCTACTCTCTTCTTCATATTACTCGATGTGGGACTTTGGTGAATACCCACTTGAGAACCAACATATCCTCCCTTCACCAAAAGTCTCACATACTCTGGAACAAACATTTGACACATTATCAACAGATGTGCTTGAATCGCTCTTACTACTAGTGATTTGCACGAACTTTTTGACTATGACAATCTTTCCCATCAATGGCCCTCACCGCCTTGCACATCAGACTCATTGTCGACAACTTTCACATCTTTGTCACTAAAAATTAACTTATACTCAAGGGAAATCCATCATAACGCCACCTTGGTCCAGCCACGACACTGCCACAACACAACGACGCAACATCCGTTGTTGACGAAGCATCTTGCCACACACAAACTTTGCGACTTCCCCCACAAATCCAGGAGCATCTTGCCACACATAGACTCCACTCTCTTCAAAGGACGTTGATTCTGATCAGTATGTCAAATTGCTCCTCTTCCTCCCTTGATTAGAAACCCTTGGTCAGAACCTTAGCTTTGATACCACTATTGAGAAATCACGCACTAAAATTAATAATCTCTTCAAGCGAAATCACACCCACAAATAATAGCAGAAAAATAAATAAAAGCACACAAGAAATTTAACGTGGTTCGGCACTTCAAGGCCTACATCCACAAACCATAAACACTCAACAAGAAGTATTATTACCCAAGTGCAATTTTTCGGGCAAAAATTGTAAATCTTCTTACAATTTTTTATGGACCAAAACTGCAAACCCTTCCTAATACAATTTTTTGTGGACCAAAATTACAAACCCTTCATAGTGCAATTTTTCTGGCAAAAATTGCAAATCTTTCAATGACATACAACTACCCAAACCCCTCATACACCCAAGAGACCTATTGAGTTGTGGTGACAACTCCAAAATCAACTCTTTACTTTTATAGTATTTTTCTACTATTATCTTCTTCATATTACTCGACGTGAAACTTTGGTGAATACTCGAGAACAATCAAATTCAAAATTCACATGATGTTTTATCATTTATGAGACAAAGTAAATGCATTCATGATTTGATAGGTGTCTATCAAATACGTTTTCATATTTTAAACTCAAAGTTTTGTTTTATTTAAATATTCAATCAAAATATCAAGATATTGAACTTGTGCTATAACAATATTAATATCATTAAAGTATTAATAAAGATAAAGATTCAAAAGTTCTATGATTAATTCGAATAATGTATTTTTTTTCAAATTATGTTTTAAAAATAAACTCTGTGAATGAGAAGAAATACTTTAAAGACAATAAGTTACATTCCTTTTAATGAAAATTAATTATCAGTACATTTTTCACCGGTAAATATTCAATCCCAACAACATAATTGTTTAACAAATATGAAAGAATCGAGTTAGGAACATGTAAAGTTTAAAATGGAAAAAAAATATATTATGGGGTGGGGAACCAAAAGACAAATATAGTCTTCCATACGAATCCAATATTTAAGGAGTACCAATTCCAAACTCGAAATTAAATAGATTAATGATCTAAATAGACCAATTTCAAAAAATAATGGTGTCAAATATACAAAAAAAAAAAAAAAAATCCTCAAACAAAGTATCCCTCTCTTTTTCCTCTTTTAATTTTGTTCTGTTTCGTTTTAAATTAATTAATCTAGATTTTTCATACTTCACATCATAATAAACCCTGTAGTTGAATATGTACGTCTCTGATGTCTCTGATCCAATCCTAATGATCTGCTACATGCACAATGTTTTCAATTAACCATTATCGATCGCATAATTCATTGATTAAAAACTTATAGGTTCGGGTGACATTAACCTTAAAAAACAGAATTTTGAAAACAGAGAATAGGATTGTGAAAACCACAAAAAAATAAATGAAGTGCTGTATTTCTTAAATCAACTCCTGTGAAAATCAAAGGCAGGGAGGAATGCACAGACAAAGATGGAGAAAGAAGAAGACAAAAAGGGAACTACATATTTGACAAAATCAATTAACTCTACAAAGCTATTGTGAAGAACACAAGAAAATGATCTTCAGAAGCTTCAAAATCTTGCATCAACCGTGACTTGAGGAGGGTATTGATTGAAGCTTTGTGGTGTGTTCTTCCGGAACTTCTTCTGTGATGGTCGCCAAAGCAGGTAAATTTGAAGGCTTCCTTGGGAGGATTATGGGTGCTGGAGCAACCTCCATCCACGAACTCAAGTTTCTGATTCCCTTAGCCATTGATGAGTCTGTTTCTGATTCTTCTCTCTTCCTCCTCCTAAACCTAGAAAGAAGAGAGTCTAAGCTATGCGTCGTCGATCTGAGAAAGAGTTTTGGTTTGGTTTGAGAGAGAACAATGAAGAAGCTGGTGTGGTTGGTTTTATATAGTACCAGTGGAACCTTAAATAAAGAGGTAGAATCACGAGTTTTAAGGATGTCTTTCGATTGAGACCACCACATACACGTGAGAATAAAATCAAAAGAGATTTTGTTGACAGATTCGTAGGAAGCTTCCAACAAAAAAAAAAAAGAAAAAAAGCACACAACAAACTGTTAGTGTCTAATTACGAAACCACGTAGGTGTGTTTGTGTGTGTAATGCGTATTTCTAGACCTTCCGTCCTAAAAAGTCTATTCAGTTGCCTGTATTTGAGGGAATGAAAAAAAAATAGAAAAAAAATGCTTCTTTTTCTCCTCTCAATTACACATGTATTTATAGTTTAATCATCAAAAAATATTATTTTTGTTTCTTCAATTGTTAGAATACGAAATTTGAATATCACTCTTATTATATATTATTACTATATCTTGGTATGTCATAAATATCTTTAGAATCAGTAGGCACCATAGAACCAATTCTTTTACCACATTCTTATTTGTTACGCCATGTTATTACTCTTTGACAGGTGTCACAGATTCGATGCTTTGTGTTTGGGAACATAATAGCGATAAAGGTCAACAATTGCAAATTCTAGACGGTTCCTGGTATTAAATTAGCGATAAACTGATTAAATTTTTTTAACGTATGACCAAATAAATAAAATTAAACACAGGATATTATTTTATATATTTATAATATAAATTTATTTTTAATTTCTGGATTTTGAAAAACAGTGTATTTTTATATTTATAGTTTGTGCCTACTTTATTTAAATATTAAAAAGTAGTTTTTATTTATATATTTATGTGGACAATATCACACAGAATGAATACAAAGTTTGACCCAGTGGTCTTAAAATATTTAATGGACAAAGAGATATAGAAGATTGATTTTAGATGTTACAACACATTCATGCAATAATTTCATGACATGATTTAACATTCGCTTTGGAATCAGTTGTTCAAACTCACTCAAACGGGTTTTGTTTCTGATTATTATTACCTTAAATTCATGAATCTTTCATCCTTATAATCACTATTCTCCCCTCTAGTTTCTTGGAATCTCACCTATTAGGCCTTGTTTGGTATCTCTATATACCACGCACTCTACAGGTCCTTCTTTTCTATATGATTCTTTGCCCAAACTATATGGAGTTTCAAGTTAACAAAAGGCGCATAGATTAGGGGTGTCAACGGGGCGGGTAGGGTACGGGTAGTAGCTCCCCCGTATCCTACCCGCTGGATTATTTGTCCCGTACCCGTACCTATATCCGTCGGGTATCCGTTATGCGGGTACCCGTCTATTTTTTTCATATCCGCGGGTATCCACGGGTACCCGCAGGTATTTACAAAAATATTTTAAAAAATAAATATTTAACCATAATTAGTGTTTGGATCAACAAGTTCCCTTTCCCCGATTGATTCTTGAAAAACAAACAAATAAAAAATCTCTACCAATTTATATTGTAGTTTATTTTTGAATAAAATATTAAAGAAATTACTAACTTCATCGATGTCCACCTCTTGTAACATTGTATAAAGTTTTATGTTGTCCAATTTTAATCTAGAAGAGCCTTAAAACATAAGAAGTTTAGTAAAAATTTCTAACAATCTCACTTAATTAAAATACATAAGTAAAAGTGTTAATTTCATTACCTTCCATGTTGGTCCATAACCAGTCTTAGAGACACATAAATGCCTTCACAGTATCTGGAAGTAATTTACTCCTTTGTGGGGTAAGAATCTGACCACCATTATTGAATGAAGACTCATGATGTTTTTTATTAATATATATATATATATATATATATATATATATATATATATATATATATAAGGGTATTTTCTGAATTAAAGTTTAGCGGGTACGGGTATCCACGGGTACGGATACTATGATACCCGTACCCGTTCCGTTAACATGCGGGTATCAAAAATATCCGTACCCACGGGTAGCGGGTATCCATTTTTAATATCCATTTCCTATCCGTCGCGGATTTTATCCGCGAATATCCACGGGTACGGATATTTTTGACATCCCTAACATAGATATGCAGTTTCAACTTGGTGATTTTAGTTAAACTCAAACTTTATCGACAACATTATCTAGTTTTACGCAAAAATATCAAATTGGAATTATGCTATTTTGGTCCTTTTGAAATCATCCAACGTATTTTAACAACCTACAAACTTCTTCTACCAGAACGTAAAAATTCACCCGATTTTTCATGTTTTATTACTTAAGAAGTTTTATGGCCCAGCCATGCAACAATATTTGCCATTTCATCTTGCCGGCGTAGCACAAGACGATGAAATAAAGAGATATGTTTCAAAGTTAAAATAAAAAAAATAAAAATTACTTATGATAAGAATAATATGATTAAGTGTATTAGGTGTGATTTTTCATCTTACACCGGAATAAAGCCCATTTCTAAAAATTACAGGAGGAGAAGCTAGAATTTATCCAAAATGACCCGTTAAAACTCGTTGAACTTAAGAAATTAGACAATGAAAATATTGAAATAGAACATTCAAAGAAAAAAAAAGAAAAAGTCTTTATATCACTTAAATATAATGAAGAGAACAAATACACAGTTATGTTAGCCCCAAAAACTCAATTTCTTTATGAACTTCTTTCAATATGTAAGTTAAAGATACTTTTGATTATGAGAATGTAAAGATGTTTTATGCTTCAAGACTAAGCTAGAAATCCTTATTATAAGAGTGGATTTTCTCATGCTGCTAATACATACAATCTTAATATACTAATAATATATAATAAATTGAGATGTTCTCTGTTCTCTAAAGATAGAAGTTAGGTAGAAAAACTTCTATAACCTATAAAAAAAACTCATGGAATCAGATAAGGATGATAATTGCTAGTAATAAGTAAAGTGATCCATAAAGAAAACCACTCATGAACTCCTTATATAATGTACAACTTAAACCTTGCATTGAAAAATATATATACGATAAAAAATACTAAAATAATTGTAATACTTATAAAGAATATTATTAGATCTATGTTGATGATGTTATCTTATTGTAGGACACTCTATAAGATTAGATTACCAATATTCAATAATCTCAACTCATTTAAGTCACTTTATGATCCTCTTACAAGATTTGTTTCGACCATAGTTATACTTAAAAGATTTAAAAATTTGCAAAATGAACTCTAACAGATTGTTATTAGTGCAAATCGTCTTTTTCCATAAAAATGAAGAAATATAAACATTACAAGTTTTTGTTTTATTAAAAGACTTCCTTTATATAAATATTTCTCATTATTTTAGATTATGAAATATAATTACTACACTTTAATAGATGTGTAGTTATGTCTGATATTGCGCTTCATAGCATGTACAAGTTGATGAAGTGAATAAAGTTTATTAAAACTTGTTTGAAAAGCTTTAACACAAATTTTACCCGTAAACACAAGAAGATCCTCAACTTTGTCCCAATCCAACATAGTTCCAAATAAACCAGAATTAAGATCAAAATGAATATCAACAAACAAAATCACCTAAAATGAATATATACAAGAACAATATCACTTAATCTGATATTATCATTCTCCAACACATAATAATTGTCCAATAATCTTCCCCTTCAAGACTCAACTTCCCATTATTAATTTGGTTATTAAATATTATTCAATATTCAATATTATATACAAATACAATTTCATATAACATTAAATATTATAACTTTTTTCTATAACACAAATCAAAATTAATCCATTCATTTGTGCAGTCAAAATTTTCAATCAATAATATTTCCTAATTATTAACATTTGATAAATACCAATTTTATTCATAAACAATAGAAAACAGAAACTTGGGAATCGATTCTCGAGGGATCGAATCCTGACTTTCAGGCCAGGAATCACCAAATGATAGAACTTCTCTTGCCGGAACAGAATTCTGGCCTAAAAAATGGTGATATCATGATAATTAATTGGAAAAGTGTGCTACAGAGGTAATAAGCTAAGTCTGCATTTTGGTAAAAAAATTGATTTTTTTTACTTTTATCTACATTTGAAGATTTATTTTACTGTCACTCCAACTACCCGAACTCTTATTCGGACCCCTTTCCATATTAACCTCTACTGCATTCAAAATTGCATATATATACCATGACCAAATCATACCATAAAAAATTCATCACCAAATCTATCATAAACAATTGATAACTGAATTAACCATAAACAATTCGATAAGAATCAAAATAAAAACAATATAGTTATTCAATAATTTTTCGGCTAAATATCCCAAATATACTTAATTTTTCATATATAATGAAACCAACATGGATAACTCTAAAAAAAATACAGCACGCAAGAAAAAAAACAGTTAACAATGAAAATGCTCAATTCAAAACTGCTCAGATCCTAACAATGTGTTATCATTTACCAACCAACACAAATACCTACCATTCCGAAGCAAAACAATTTCCTCTATAAATTAAACCGAATTCAAAATTATAATTCCCAAAACAGAAACAATCTAAACAAAAAAAAAATACACTGAAAATTCATCAAAATCATTCGAGAGGAACCTCAACGTCTCCATCTGAAATCTCTTGCTGCAAATCCTTGGGGTCTTTCCCGTCAACGGTGCACCCAACCGACACGCAAGTGCCGAGGATCTCTTTAATGGTTCCGCTGAGATCCTTTGCCATGGAGCGCGGGCTCATCACCCTCGCGATCTCAATCACATCATCGAGGGAGATGTTTCCGTTGTGCTTAATGTTCTTAGTCTTTTTCCTGTCTCTCTCAGGCTCTTTGAGCGATTTGATGACGAGCGCGGCGGCGGAGGGCACCACCGTCACCTTCGCCTGGCGGTTCTGAACGGTGAGCTTCACCGTCACGCGGAGGCCCTTCCAGTCCTTTGCGGTCTCCTTGGCGATGTCTTCACCGATCTTCTTCGGAGAAAGTCCCAACGGACCGATCTTAGGGGCGAGGGAACTCGCTGCACCAACCTCGCCACCGGTGACGCGAACGAACACGTCCACCACCTGCGAGGGATCGAACTTCGGTGGCATTGGGCCGCTGGTTTCTTCGCTGGAGTGGTGTCGATTAGGGTTTTGCAGAAGAGGGTTTGTGACGGTGTTGGGATATAAAGTTGCTAACTAGGGTTTTGTTTTGTTGCTTGGGTGTATGGGCTTTCAGGATGCCAATGGGTCTTTTTCCAGTTCCTTTTCTACTATCTACACTTTCCTTTGGATGGAAAAAAAAAATCTTAAACAACTATCTTTTTACAAAATATAATTGATTCTCGTGTTGTAGAACATTCTCTGTGTAAAGTGTTTATGAAAAAAAATAAAAATTATGGTCTAAAAAATACAATCTGAAATGTAAAATTGAAAGGGGTGTTTAATAATTAATTTTTAAAGATGCCATATTTTCAGTATGAAAGATATTCTTTTGGTATATATATATTTTTTTCTAACATTTTTAGAAGATAATGATATTTTATTTTTATTTTTATGATAATTGAAGAGTGATTAGAATTATGAGTTAAAACAAGTTAAAATATTTTTTTTAAATGTTCTCATTTTTATGTTTTGAAAGTACTTAATCCGAACAAAATGTACAATAAAAATATTTTTCATAACATTTTAAATGTGTGCTGTAAAAAATATATTCTAAAATGGAAATTAAAAAATTATTGCTTTTGGATCTAATTTTCAAAAACACTATTTAGTAAAATACATTTTCATTTTCTTAAAATTTTAATTTTAAAATAATTTTTGGAACATGAAATGTAAGAGAAAATGGTATTTTAGAGGTGATAGTATTTTTAAATAATGAGATTTAATTATTTTAATATTAAAGTATTAAAGTATAAATAGAAATTATATAAACCAGTTTCATTGTTTTAAAACATTATTTCTCTTTAACTTATTTTTCTAGAGTCATTTTACTTCTCTATAAATCTTCTTACTCTCTAGATATCTTTGAAGATTTGAGAGCGTCAGCGTGATTCTTTCGACAAGTTCTTCAAGTTCATAGATCAATTCCTTCGATTAAGTAAGTTGGATTTCAACTCTTTTTCATTTTGATCAATTATGTTCTTCTCTTGCATGTTAGTATTTGTTTCGGGGTATAGGGACTAAGAGTCTATCTAAAACACTAACTTGACCTCATTTTCCTCTATTGTCACTATTACTCTTCTCTCCTCCTGTTCGGTGTTCTTTCTCTTTCTCCCGTTCGGTTGTCCAAACGATCAGGGTACTTATCAATTAGGCTCTGATGCTTAAGTCAGTTTAGGATAAGTAATTAATGTGGTAATAAATGCGAAGTAAAAGTTCTTACCAACTTACCTTGCACTCATGCCGTTGAAAGTACAACATGTTTTTACAATTGATTGAGTTAAGAAAAAAAAGAGAAAATACCAATTTGGTCAATTGGTAAGTTAAAAATCTGCAAAATCTGGAATTTGTTATAATGACGTTGGGCAACAGTAGCACCAAATTTCAAGTGTTGGAAATATTTTAATATAATTTAAAAAATAAATAACTAAAATAATATTCTACTATTACTAATATTTTTCATGGACTTTTAATTTTATGGGTTAATGTTATTTATGATTAACGATTATATTTTTTATTACAATTTACTTTTGTGTCTCCCTTTTCTACCTATAAATACCACCTAGGTGCATGGGAAAGACACAACAAAAAACACAACAAACACTAGAGTATTCTTAAAAGTCTTATTCTTTCTTCTCTATATTATCTTGTAAAAAAGTGGTGTTCATAAGGTTCGGAGATCCTTTGCTACACTCGATCGATCTAACGGGTTGTTGTATTTTGTGAGAGAAGCGCATATGATTTTATTTTGCCATGTGTAGTAGGGGCGTTTTATCTCTAAGGATAGTGTTATGCGTGCCTCAGTCCAAGATATTTTTACTCCTTTCCTTGTTTATTTTTTATTATTATTATAATTGTTGATCTCTGATTAATATTCGTTGATTTATATATATATATATATATATATATATATATATATATATATATATATGTCGTAGTATTATTATTGCTCTAATAATTATTATTATAATATTATTTCATATTTTATTATTAATAGTATTATTTGTTTAATCTTTTTATAACATTCCTAGAGAGAAAATTCTTATTTTTTTCTAAAATTACGGACAATATAAGGGGGAAGATTGAAAACACTTGTTATAAACTAATGTGTTTGGTATGGTTATAATCAAATTAGCCTCAACTAATTCTACAAATTTATTTGTATAATTATTTTTATTTCTATTGGTAACAATAAATGAAATTATGAATAAATTAAATTATGGTTCACTGAATACTTTTTTTGTGATATTTAAAGCTAATGTTTTTCCTATTATATTAATTTATGATTTAATATCTTATACTCGATGTTCTAAATCATGAATATATTTTAGTGTTTTGTATGAAAATAATTATAAAATGTTTGTCATACAAGTTAACCATTAATTGTTTATGAAATTATTATTGAGTTATGAAACTATCCATTTGCAAGAAAAAAAATTATCTTGATATTTATATGAAAAAAATGACCACCATAAATCCTTTTTTATTAGATTTATGAAATTAAAAATATTGTTTATGACATTAAATTAAAATAAATTATTTTATTTTATATCATGCTTATGATTATGTGTGTGCTGATAAAAAAAATCTTCATATCAGAAATTGAGGAGATGATCAAGTAAAATTAAAATGTCTTCTAGAGTTTTTTTTTCTTTAAAAAAAAGGAGTTTTTCCTGTTTCTGGATTCAAAACTTCCTTGTTACTCAACAAGGTTATGAAATGGTCTTTGAGTGCAATACTATTATTATATCTAGACATGTGTTTTGGTTTTGGTTGGTAAATGATATATTTGTGATGGTTTGTTTGAGTTAAGTACCTTTATCTTGTAATAAAATATTTAGTAGTTCTTATTTGATTATTACATATGTTGGAAGTTGTGATATATGACATGTTATTATTATAATTTTTTGAGAAGTTTGCTTAGAGACCATTCAATTATACAATTTTTTATGTATAAAATTAATTTAAAAGGAAAGTGATGAATATATGTCTTTAGAAATGAGAATAAATGTCTATATAAATGAGTGTTTTTATGTGAAACTCATGGTATTATTCATTATGTAACATCTTCATATAGTATTAATCTAATGGTGCAGCGAAAGAAAAAAAACAACTTTTGTTTAATATGGTAAATATTATGTTTCAAGTTCTAGCTTGTCTTTGCCTAAAATTATATGGGGTGAAACTTTATATTCTATTTGTCATATCGTCAAATATTATTCCTTACAAAAGGTTGTGATAAAATTTCTTTTGAGTTATGAAAGAAAAAATAATCACATTTAAATTATTTCAAAGTGTGGGGGTGCCTTGCAATAGTTAACATATTTGTTAATGAAAAAACAATCTTGGTTATATATTTTAAAGTGAGTGAAAATATACCTCTAATACTATTTTGCCATCTAGTGACATTATTTGTGTTTCTTTCAGTTATGGCAATATGTCCAATTTCTTCATATTATTGAATGATATATTAATGTAAATTGGATTTGGATTCTGGTGACACAAAATCACCTACTAGTTATGGTTATGTTTTAACTTTGGGTGGAGGTACAATATCATGAGAATCTGCTAAACAAAATGTTGTATCGTGATATACCATGGGAGCAAAGTTTTGTGTTGTTATAATACTAGTGTTGCTCACACAAATATTTATTATTTATATGATTTATCATTATTAAATAAAATATACCTATTATTACATTGCATTCTAATGATCAAGTTGCTATATATATAAAGCTTATAGCAAAAATTTATTGAAAAAATCCATAAGAGAGTGAGACATAACTTTATTAAAAAGTTATCACTCATGTATTAATTTTCTTGACTTTGTCAGGTCAGGAAAAATTGCGAATTCGCTCACCAAAGGATTGATGCATCAATGAGTACCCGAGTCGTAGAGGGGAATGAGATTAAAGCCCATAAATTAGTTGCAACAACGAACACCCATCTCCACCTGAATGGCGATCCCGTGGAATGGAGTTCAATAGGTAACAACGAAGTTGTTGTTGACTAAAGTACACTAACTAATGTGATTGAATTTTATGTCTCATTCCTATGGCGATGTGTACTATAAATTGTGGCAATAATTAGGTTGAGGTATATGCATTATTATGTTTATATATATATATTTTTTAAAAATACACAATGACAATGATTGTAGGGGTGTGAGTCGCAAACCACCCTTTGAGGGTTTACCTAGTGAGTGTGATGGTGAGGCCACCATTGTGAGACATGGGCAAGTCTCTAAATGACACTCATGAAACAAGATACATGCACAAGACCATAACGTGCACCCACTGATTAGAACCTATAATGAACATCGATATTGTACGTGTTACTTACTAAAACCCGATCATAGTGGATGTAGCTCAAAACAATCAAGACTCTGCATTTTCTCGGGTGGAAGTTTATAAGCACTAGGTATAAGGCTCAAACCCGGAAGGTTCCTTATGCTGAACTACAATATTTTGTTTTAAAAGATAATATCTTTTTTATTTTATTTTTTAAAATTATGTGGGGGATTGTTGGAAATATTTTAATATAATTTAAAAAATAAATAATTAAAATAAAATTCTATTGTTACTAATATTTTTCATGGACTTTTAATTTTATGAGTTAATGCTATTTATGATTAACAATTATATTTTTTATTACAGTTTACTCTTGTGTCTCCCTTTTCTACCTATATAAATATCACCTTGGTGCATAAAGAAAGACACAACAAAAAACACAACAAACACTAGAGTATTCTCAAAAGTCTTATTCTTTCTTCTCTATATTATCTTGTAAAACAGTGGTGTTCATAAGGTTCAGAAATCCTTCGCTGCACTCGATCGATCTAATGGGTTGTTGTATCTTAGGAGAGAAGCACATATGATTTTGTTTTGCCCTATGCAGTAGGGACGTTTTCTCTCTAAGGATAGTGTTATGCGTGCCTCAACCTAGGATATTTATACTCCTTTCCTTGTTTTTTATTTTTTATTTTTTATTGTTATTATAATTGTTGATCTCTGATTAATATTCATTGATTTATCTATATGTTGTAGTATTATGATTGCTCTAATAATTATTATTATATTATTTCATATTTTATTATTAATAGTATTATTTGTTTAATCTTTTTCTAACATCAAGTTTGGAACATTTTTCGTGACAGGGCACTAGGCGGAGGTTTATGTCGTTGGGCACCATTGCTCCATTGAGTTCTACTGGTCTTTGACCGCTGAGCACTGGATTGCACCACTAGGCATGCTCATAATAAAGAGCTTCTAGGGTTTCTAACACTAGACATCAGTTCTGTTGTGGGTTTTGTCACACTATTTGCTCTTTTTTAGCTTGTTTTGATTGTTCTAATGGTTTATATTATTGATATTCATGGTTCTAATGGTCGATATAATTAATGTTGTAAAGGTTGTAGCAAAGATATCAGTTGATGAAATTCAAGGAATTCCATGGGAGAAATTCTATTGTTGTGTTTTCCTTAGTGTATGCATTGATATATGGATTCAAGCAAGGAAATATCTTAGCACTCTAATAACCATTCAAACCCATATAGAGTAGAATGAGTTATGTGTTGAGAGTAGCAAGAGATTATAATCTAGGGTTTTTCCTTGACCTAAGAAGAGAAGGGGATTAACCTTGTATGTGATAAGGTAAAATCCATTGGCAATGACTCTACAAAATAATAGAGGTCCCTACAAAGACATGTCTCTAACGAATCTGATATCAATGCATGTATATGGATAATTGAGTTTATGGATTTCTTTATTCACATGTTTTACTTCTTTGTGACTCTTTGAAGTATATGGAATTGTAATGTGATATGTTTTCTTGTTACATGTTTGTTTCTTTTATAAATTAGCTTACCTTTTCTTGTATTTGTTGTCTTCTTTTTGCAATAATCATGTTTACTAATGCGAGCATATGAGAAAACAAGTCTTGAGTTATATGAGGAAGAAGGTGATGGAGCTGTATAGTTATAAGATCTTGTTATCAACTTCAAGTTCCTTGAGTTGTAGATGTAAAATATCTAATATGTTAATTACGCTAAAATTGTCAATAGAGAGCACTCTTTTTGCTAATAGATAGCGCTTTTTAAGCGCTATCTATTGGAGCGGTATCTATTAATAGATAATGCTTGTAAAAAAACGTTGTCTAATGACACCTTAGACAACACTTGTTTAGACAAACGTTATCTATATATTTTCCAACAGACTGCGCTTACTACAATAAGTGCTCTTTATTAATGCCCTTATAAGTGTTGCCTATGTATTCTTCAAAAATATAAATGATCTATAGATAATGCTTGGTGACACAAACATTTTCTATAGATAGCGCTTGTTTAATTATTTTTTTATTAATTTTTTATTTTTCGTTCGTTCCTTCTTATTTTAGTTATTTTGGATAATCATAATAGTATAATTTTATTTTTTGGCAGCTGTAATATTTGTATTATTAAATTAGTTATCACATGAAAAAGGTAAGTGTTCTAGAAAAATACTTTTCAAAATGTAAATAGAGAACGTTACGTAAAATATTTTGTAAAACACTTATATATATCTTTTTATATTTTGAAATATATTTTTATAATACTATTTTCTTTTATATATATATATATATATATATATATATATATTATTGGTTTGTGTGAGACCCCTCCTTTTATAAAACTTCTCCCCTTGCTCTCTCTGTGTTACTGACCCAAAGGAGCCAGCCACCTTCACTCTCCCTTTACTCTAAGCACTTTCAAAATGTTGTTTTCTTAACCAATTCCTCACCAGTTCCTTGCTTTGTGATCAGATTTTGGAAGCAACAGTCCAATAGAACCCTCTGCTGCATCCTCTCTCCACTCCTTGCCTCCTAGGTATGATCTTGTTCTGTTCTGGCTCAATTCTAGCTCGAAATTTACGTTTAATCTCTGAATTCTGAGTCTGACTGCAAAATTCCCCCTTCTCTACGTCTTGGTGATAAATTCTCTAGGTCAAATTGAGGTTCCTGCCCCCTTACAACTAGTTGTCTCCACCAAAGCCAAGTTTCTTAGCAAAAAGGTAAGGGAAGCTGATCTTCAATTAAAATTCGAGTGTTTAGTATCATTGGGTGCTAGAATGGTATGATCCTTGTTTCAATTGTTGTTTGAGAGTTGCTTGTTGGTTGGAATTGGATTTTTACTTTATTTTTCATGGCTCTGCATGTGAAAAACAATGTGAAATCTTGATACTCTCGCCTAGGCGAGTAGCTCTCGCCTGAGCGAAAGTATCAGAGAGTTACCCCTGATACTGCGCGAGGTCTCGCCTAGGCGAGCTGAGGTCGCCTGAGCAAGACATCATCTCGTCTAAGCGGACCAGTTTAGTTTGAATGAGAACTCGCCCAAAATCTCGAGTTGCCCACTGTATGGGGTCTCGCCCAGGCGAGAGTAGTCCGCCTAAGCGAGACTACTTTCTAGCCTAGGCGAGATTCTTTAGCTTAAGCGACTTTCCCTGCAGAGTTTACATTTGTTAACTGTTATAGATGTTCAAAAGCCTAATTTTTGATGAGATAATGCGATGTTTGCTTATGGTATGCTGGATAACTCTGATTGGTAATGTACGCATGAAATGGTATAATGAAAGCTTGAGGAATGGAAATGTGATGGAGTGGTGGAACTAGGATTTCAAGGGAAATTCTAGGAGAGGTATGTAGTGTATGTGTAAGCACTTAAGGACTCAGATTTGGTTGGCATCCTGACGCTCCAATAGTCAATTAAGACTCATGTAGAGTATGATGGACTATGTCGTGAGGAGTAGCAGGAGGTCCTAGTCTATGGACCCGATCAGTCATGGACGCGAAGGGGACTTATCTTGGGAGTGGTTGGGTGATAACCCCTTGTGCCCAAACTCTGCAGAGTTTGGGAACCTTAGTTTGGGAACCTTCACAAGTGCAACCAAGAGATCCAAAGTGGCTTACATAATCCGGATGTCGTGTCTAAAGTTAGGTGTCTATATTGTAATGTGATGCTCATTTAAATACCTGTGATAAAGTGAACTTTTCTTACTAAGACTTTCAATTAAATTACTTGAATTATATTGTTAGCTTACCCTTCTTGTCCTGGTTTGCCTTCTTTGTGTATGTTCTCTTTGCGATGATCACCTATCTTGCGGTGTGAGCAGGAAAGGATCAAGGAACGGACACTCCCCTTCAGGATCACAGTTGACCGCTTCTATGAGGCGTTTTGTAGATTTTTGTTTTGTGTGATTCTGGGATAAGTCTTATTTTGATTTCATACTCTATCTTTCTCTTGCATAGACCATACTCACGCTTGAAGGGTCTTATAGTCACTTGGATTACTGTATTAAACTCATGTATGGTTTATTCCAATTATCTGCTTGTTAAATCATGATATAATGTTCTGTTTTGGTAGTTTGACACTAAAAAGAAATGGGATGTTACAGTTTGATTTATATATATTTTAAACAGTAGAATGAAGAGGAAAAAGTATTTACAAAAAAAATGTGTAATTGGCATTGATTGTAGTTTTATTGACCAGATGAAACTAGTTTAACGTTGTATTTCTTTTTCACCTCTCTCTCTCTCTATATATATATATATATATATATATATATATATATATATATATATATTTCTAAAATCATAATTTTAACTTATTGAAATGACGGTGCATTTTAGAAAAAGGTGAAGTGATGGATTTTTGTTATTCAGAACGGTGAAAATATTTCGCAATGCATTTTTTTTTCTTAAATGTTCCAATCAAGACTATTTTAATTTTTTTATTTTTCATAATTCCATATTCTTTTTACTAATATTTAGAGAGGTGTTTGACCAATTTAGAAATTCATAATTTAAACGTGTTTTTATAATTTTTTGGATTACGAATTTTCAAATACTTCACTCCTGTTTTGTCATTTGGAAGGCCATTTCGTTGATATTAAGGGTTAGGGGAAGAAAAGATAGGGTGTGTAGGAAGATAAATCCTAGCTTTGATTTAACGTGATTGGCAATATTTGGGTTCTGTTTTGATGGGCTCACAAGGTAGTACACAGTAAAAATTAAAGTTTTATTGTTTGTAGTTCTCTTTTTGATAAGTACCACTTCACATATTTTTCAGATTAACATATTCATCCAATAACATATTTTTTATTTATTTTTGGAATAATCCTTGTTTTCTTTCCATATAAACGCTATTGCTTCTTTCTATTTTTTTCAAATTTCTTTGCCCATATTGTTCAAATTTCCTTAATTCTTGGACTCCTTTATTGCTTTTAAAATATTTGTAATTCTCGTGGACTTTGTTTAGAAATATAGTTCTTTTTCGTTTCAATTCATTTCAACATAACAAAAATATTTTATAGTATCAACTATTTTCTGGTAGTTTAATTTTTAAAAAGTTTTAAATTTATATTATATTTAAAGATATTTATTTTTTTTTTACTTTATTTTTTCCCTAACGAGATTTTTATCTTTCCATTGTAACATAACATATGAGCTCATTTCTCTTCCTATGGCAAACAAAATCCTTCTTTCTCACTACAAGTTTCCCACCGTTTAAGTTTTTTTTTTTTACACTATTGCATAATGCTCATTTCATTTCGCACACGAATCATCATCTCTTCTCATAGTTGAAATCATTCTCTCTTATGTCAGAGCCATTTCATTCTTCATGAAAATCCATTTCGTAAGTGTTTTCATCCTTTATAGTAGCTAATTTTTTCTTTGTTTGTTTTTCTTCTCAGTGCAACTTCTTAGTTTCATCCTGTTATAAACCTAACTTCAATTTTTTGAACCTTAACTTGAATTGCTGTGATCCGGTGATGAACCATTGCTTGTTAGTATTGATTTATGGTTTTATACTCTTTTTTATTCTAGTTTGTGTCTGTTTATGAACCTGGATCTATGAATGTAAAACCTAGGTCCAAGTTAGTTGTGTTTGTACGGAAGATTAGTTTCAAAGTGAAGGTTTGTGTAGTTTAGTGATGCATGAGAGGTACACTGTTACGTGGCACCAAAATATGATAAAGAGGAACACTATTAATGAAATATCGGGTGTTCTTTTTCTCCTCAAAGAAAACACTCGTCCAAGTGCAAAATGAAAGGGACTAGAGGGAGAAAAGGGAGGGAACAAGAATGTGTGTGAATAAGGAGTAAGCTGAGAAATCTTTATATAAGGGTTGGAAATGGTGGAGGATGTAGCATGGTGGATTCTTTAGAATTTAAAAAGCAAAATTACATTATTGTGTGTCAGGTTTGTAGAATGAGACTTGAGTCCAACCCACACATAAGGGATTGACACCACTCTCGACCAAAAACCTTAAGGCAATGAGTTTATGACTCTTTATTCTTATATAGTGCTCTACTTTCTCACTTATTACCAATGTGGGACTGTAACAAACACATTAGAAAATGTGAAGGGTAAGGAAAAGTTTGTTGAGCCTACAGACCACGTGTTAGAGGGAGGTGTACGTAGGAGCACACGTGCAAGAAAGCAAAATGCTAAATGGCGTGATTTCATAGTGGAAGGATAACGAATTTGGTATGGAAAATTCTCTCTCCCTGATTATTCTCTCTGCAGCCCTCCTTCCCTTTGGGTACCTTTCTCAATGCCACAATTAACTTCCCTTAATCTCATTGCTGCCCTGTAATTGCAGGAATGGATGTTGGAGCAATCCCTATATGCTCAACCCCTACAATTTGAACATTGTTATTTCACTTTGAATACTATTTCCTTTTTTCAGAATGTATTGGCATTGCACCTTTTTTCCCAATAAATCAGAGCCATTACAGATTTGTTGATTTTTATCACTATTTTATTGGTGAACTCTGCTTCTGGTTTTCTAGCATTATTACATTGGTGCTTTCATTGGCTTCCATGGCGGAGAACACACGAATGAAAGAGATGCAGACCAAGATTCACAATCACGCCAAAGACATTCGTCGTTTGAACACGACGCTTGACAATCTCCAAAAAATAATGGACGTTAGAAATCAGGCGCAAGAAAAATCTATGGAAGAGATTAAAGTGGTTTTACAACAATTACTGTTGAATTCTCTGAACACACATGGAAGTTCTTCGCACTCAAGTTCACCGGTCCAAGCATCTCCATTAACAATGGTTGCTGTGAGCAGAGATATTTCTCTAGGTTTCCCCATTACGATGGTTCTTCATCCGTTTTGGATTTGATTTTCAAAGCTGATATATTCTTTAATTATCACCATACACCTGATGGGGAACGTGTTGAAGCCTCTATGCATTTCGAAAAGGAGGTATTGTCGTGGTTCCAGATGCTGCGGAAGATGAATGTCGTGCAAATATGGCCAGCTGTCACCCGCGCCTTAAAATTTGGTCATTCTCCCTTTGATTGCGCTATGGCTGAACTATTTAAGCTGCAACAAAATGGGTCAGTTTCTGATTACCACTTAAAATTTTTTTCATTAGCAAATCATTCTGCAGGCCTCCCCGATGAAGCTATATTGAACTGTTTTCTTAGTGGTTTAAATGTTGATATTAAGAGAGATGTCATGGTTTTATCTCCTCCCAATTTACTCAGAGCAGTGGCCTTAGCTAGGTTGTATGAAGAAAAATATATGTCACCTTCGAAAGCTCTTATTTCGTATTCAAACAAATATCCTCCATTTTCTCTTAGTAGCACCTCAAATACTACAGCAGCCAAAATAATTCTGACAGTCACAGTACCTATGGCAAAACCCACCTTACCTCCATTATTGCCCAACCCCCCAGGACCACCGTACAAAAGTGCCAATGTGACACGAATAAGTCCAACTGAAATGCAATTGCGTAAAGAAAAGGGTTTATGTTATTTCTGTGATAAGAAGTTCTCTTTCAGCCACAAATGTCCCAACCGACAGTTATATGTATTGCAATTATGTGAAGAGAATTCTAATTCGGTGGGAAATATTGATGCCCAAGGTACAAACACTGGATTAGAAAAGAGTGAGGATCATCATTTGTCTCTTAATGCTTTGAAAGGAGGCTTAGGAGTGGGTACTATTAAATTTATAGCACATGTGGGCACATTACCAATTACAGTGTTGATTGATGGCGGTAGTTCTGACAATTTTTTACAACCTCGAGTTGCCAAATGTCTGAAACTTCCAATTGAGCCAACACTCATGTTCAAGGTGATGGTCAGAAATGGTCATTATATGGAATCAAAAGGGTTAATACAAAATTTCACCCTCCAGACATAAAGGCATGTTTTTATGTTACCAGTCTTTTTACTTCCCATTTTAGGTGCTAATCTCATCCTTGGTGCAAGTTGGCTTAAAACAATGGGCCCTCATCTTGCAGATTATGAGTCATTCCAAATTAAATTCTTACATGACGGGAAATATATCACGTTGCAAGGTGATAGAGATATGGTGGCAAATTCGGCTCAATTGCATCACACCCAGCACATGGTACGTACTAATGCTATTGCTGAAATTTATAGCATGCAAGTGATAGATGAGGATATGAAATTAGTGTCTCTGTTACCACTTACAGAGGATATGGAGCCCGAATTGGCTCTTTTATTACACACATACAGCTCAATTTTTGCTCTTCCTAGTGGATTACCCCCACCTCGTCCCCATGTTCATTCCATTCCTCTACTAGAAGGTTCTAATCCTGTGAAAGTGAAGCCCTATAGATACCCTCATAGTAAAAAAAAGGAAATTGAAAAATTACTACACGACATGCTTTTGGAGGGTCTAATTCAACCAAGCTCTAGTCCATTTTCTTCTCCAATTATTTTGGTTAAAAAGAAATATGGAACCTGGCGTGTATGTAATGATTATAGGGCTCTCAATGCCACCACTATCAAGGATATCTTTCCTATTCCTATAGTCGATGAACTCATTGATGAACTGTATGGAGATTGTTATTTTTCAAAATTGGATCTACGCTCGTGATATTATCAAATTTTGCTAAATCCGAATGATCGTTACAAAACGGCTTTTCAAACTGATCAATGGCTATACGAATGGTTGGTCATGCCCTTTGGTTTATCCAATGCGCCTACAACTTTCCAAGGCTTAATGAATCAAATTTTCAGTGGCATATTAAAGAGGTTTGTTCTGGTGTTTTTTGATGATATATTAGCGTATAGTACTAATTGGAAGGATCACCTTTACCATCTTAAGGTCGTGCTCAAGATTATTCAACAGAACTAGCTCTTTGCCAAATTTTCCAAATGTACATTTGGCGTACAACAAATTAGTTATTTGGGTCACACTTTATCAGGAGATGGAGTGGCAATGGACACGGACAAGCTGACATCGGTCATTAATTGGTTGAACCAAAAACCTTGAAACAACTGCGTGGCTTTTTGGGCCTTACAAGATATTACTGACGTTTTGTAAATGGTTATGCTCAGATAGTTGCCCCTCTCACAGATCTCCTAAAGAAAGACTCTTTTAAATGGTCTTCAACAGCAGATCAAGCATTTGAGGCATTGAAAATAGCTCTTACCACAACACCAATGTTAGCAATTCCAAATTTTGCTACACCTTTTGTTTAGGAAACCAATGCTTTAGGATCTGGTATTGGTGTTGTCTTAAGTCAAAATAAGCACCCCATTACTTATTTTTCTAAGAAGCTATCTCCAAGAATGCAGAAGCAATCTGTCTATTCTAGAGAATTTTATGCAATCACAGAGGCCATGTCCGGATTCAGACATTACTTGTTAGGCCATCAATTTGTGATTAAAACGGACCAAAAAAGTTTGAAAGAACTTTTAGAACAAACACTTCAAACCCTTGAGCAACAACAGTGGTTACCCAAATTCTTTGGGTATGACTTCAAAATTCAATATTCTCCTAGAAAGGAAAACATCCTTGCTTATGCCTTGTCCTGGAGATTAGCAATGGCTTGGTCTGCACCTTCACATACTTGGTTTCAATCAGTAGCGACTGCTACAAAAACTGATGCAACATTGAGCAAAATTTATCAAGATTGTATTGAGAATGCAGGGAAAAGTGGGGAGTATGTTGTCTAGCAAGATATGATTACTTGGAAAGGGAGAATTATGTTCCCAAGGGATGAGAAATTACTCCAAATGATCCTGACAGAATTTCATACCTCAAAAGTGGGAGGCCATGTTGGAATTACAAGAACCTTGAAGAGAATTAGTGCTCAGTTCTATTGGCCCAAAATGAAAGAGGATATCCAAAAATTTATTCAAGAATGTGTCATTTGCTAACAAGCTAAAGTCTTATAATCTTTACCTACTGGCTTTCTGCAGCCACTGCCAATTCCGAACCTTATTTGGGAGGATATTACAATGGACTTCATCACTTGCTTACCTCTCTCTCACGAATATTCTAATATCATGATGGTAATAGATAGGTTATCTAAATTTGCCCACTTTATCCCCTTAAAATCTGGATTTAACAGTCAAATTGTGACAGCAGCTTTTATCCAAAATATTGTTAAGTTATATGGCTTTCCCAAAACCATAGTCTCTGATAGAGATAAAGTCTTTATCAATAACTTTTGGAAATAATTATTTAAGTCGCAGGGCACCACTTTGACTATGACTTCGGCTTATCATCCCCAATCTAACGGTCAAACCGGAAATTTAAACAAAAACTCTAGAAATGTACTTGATGTGTTTTGTTTTTGACCATCCTAAAGATTGGCCTGATATGTTACCATGGGCCCAATATTGGTATAATTCAGCTTTTCATCACAACATTTCAATGTCTCCTTACCAAGCAGTCTATGGTAAGTTACCCCCTTCTCTAATCAGGTACGAGTATAATGAGAAGGATCCTCCAGACTTACAATAGTCCCTCAAGGCCCGTGATGCTTTGTTAACAAAGCTAAAAATGAAATTAAATCAAGCTCAGAACTATATGAAGCTACAAGCAGATAAGAAACGTAAGGATATACACTTGGAGGTGGGTGATTTAGCCTTGGTTAAGTTACAACCATACAGGCAAAGTTCTGTTGCTTTAAGAAAAAACCAAAACTTGAGTCTCAGATATTTTGGCCCTTTTGAGTTGTTGGAAAAGATTGGGAAAGTTGCTTACAGATTGTTATTGCCATAATTTGCAAAGATATATCCAGTATTTCACATCTCCCTGTTGAAGAAGTTTCAAGGGGTTATTAATCAACCATACCTTCCCTTGCCACTCACGACAAATGAATGTGGTCCTGTGATGTTGCCATATCGGATTTTGGATAATCGTGTCATTAAAAGAAACGAAAAAACTAGTTTGGAAGTGTTTGTTCAATGGGATTCATTGCGTGATGATGATAACACTTGGGAAGAGATTAAAGAGTTCAAGAAGGCCTATCCTCATTTCAACCTTGAGGACAAGGTTACTGTCAAATGGGAGAGTAATGTAACAAACACATTAGAAAATATGAAGGGCAAGGAAAAGTTTGTTGAGCCTACAAACCACGTGTCAGAGGGAGGTGTACGTAGGAGCACACGTGCAAGAAAGGAAAATACTAAATGACGTGATTTCATAGTGGAATGATAACGAATTTGGTATGGAAAATTCTCTCTCCCTTATTATTCTCTTTGCAGTCCTCCTTCCCTTTGGGTACCTTTCTCAATGCCACAATTAGCTTCCCCTAATCTCATTGTTGCCCTATAATTGCAGGAATGGATGCTGGAGCAATCCCTATATGCTCAGCCTCTGTAATTTGAACATTGTTATTTCACTTTGAATACTGCAATTTGAACATTATAGATTTGTTGATTTTTGTTACTGTTTTATTGGTGAACTCTGTTTCTGGTTTTCTAGCACTATTACAAGGACTTAGACTCACACTTGGATTCTTAACATTGTGATTATCATCCTCATCATCACCATCACCATCTTTAGTAGAAGAGAAATAAATTTAAGAAGCCAAAACCTTGAAGAATACACATTTATACATAAATGTTAAGATGTTACCTCAAAAGTTTATACTTTAAAAGAAGGTCCAGAAAAGCTTATAATCTTGCTAGTGATTTTCACATTGGATAGTCAAAATCAACTTCAGGTTCGTGCGAATGGCCTCAATTTTCAGGTTCTCTAGAGTTAAGAAAATGTAAAGCCTTTTGGAAACAAACTTGAGATTTTTAGTTGTTGGGGCAACTATAGGTTTTGTAATGGTTATAGGGTTTTCAACACAAATGGACATCAAAATGATAGTTATGAACTTGGCTTTTACTCTCGAACATGATGCAGGTCAGAAAGCTTTGGTTAGTGCGCATACTTCAAGTTGGAATGTCTGAGCATCGATCATCAAATTACAAAATACAATCAATGTGAGCCCTACATATCTCAGAACAAAAGAAAATTTGATTTTCCACTTAACAGTAATGGCTTATGACAAATTATGACAAAAACATGTGTAGTTTAAAATTCAAACCACGTTTCTGTGTGAAATGCTTACTTGCAAACAAAAACATATTATCTGAGCATACATCAATTTAAATAAACAATATTTAAATAGAATTTAGGTTTGTTAATCTTTTTTCAATTTTTTTTTTATTTTGAAAAAAGTCATAATATCATTGACGGTTATAATTGCCACTAAATTTTTAAAATTTTTGAACTTGTTAATAGTCATAACCATCATTAAGTATCTATAATAATATATAAAGAGGATACCATATTTTGTGTCCACATTTCGTTATTTCAATTTTACCTTTAACTATTATTTTAAAAATTAATTATTTTATAAATAAATAGTTTACCTTTAACCGTAAATCTAAAAACCTCTTTTGCCAGTCTTTTAAAATACTTATTTTGTATACATATTTTATTTATCTAATTTTATATTTAACAACTATTTTAAAGATTAATTATATATTTTTTATTAATTTTAACTCGAATTTCTATAAAAATTAAAAAATCGAATTCACAAACGTTGTTGTGCATGTGTTTTTACTAGTTTAATATAAAAAGATTTATAATTAATTTAAAACTAGTTAAATATTACTAACAATTTTAATAACAATTATTTTATTTGTTATAATAAATTGATGTTATAATATATTTGTAGCGTCAAATTTTACGGCAATTAATTAACTTACAGAAAGAAACTAGTAATAGTTTCCCGTCGTTAAATAATATATTAAACTAATGTTAAATTTTAGAATTTTAATAGTGTTCGGAAATAAAATCTCCTTTTATTTTTTAGTAAATGTTGTCATTTTAATTTTAAATCTTTTAACATTATTAAAGAAAAAGCTAAAATAAATTGTAAGGAAGACGTTTAAAAGAATAAAAGATACTTTTTTTAATTTAAATGCTTTAGAAAAATAATTGTCACAAAATATACTATATTTTTCGATGAAAATTCAACTTTAATTAGAAATATAACTAAATTATAAAAATAATATAAATTTTGTGAAATTAAATTAAAAATTTAATTCACCTTTCAAGATAATATTAAAATTTAATTTGTAATATCCATTTTGATAGAAATCATAGTATCTAACATGAAGAGTTAACTTTTTCCAATATACTCGAATGCACAAATTTTTTAAGCTTATTTATGTTGGTATACGAGGATCCTTATTTCTTTCATTGATGGTTACTAATACTTTTATAGTGATGTTGATAACCATAGATAGCATATTCATCTATTAAAATTTAAAATTGAAGTCAAGAGTCTTTCACAAAATTTTATTTTACTTACTGAGATTAGATTGATTGCAAGCTAAAAATATAAAGATTTGATAGCGAAAAAAAAAATTCTTTCTTACTAATTTTTAAAATACTAAAAGTATTCTTCAAGAAACCACTTGAGTGGCAACATTTCATCAAAATGAAATTGTTAAAAAGGTCTTTTTTTTTTCTTCTTTTTTTATTTCATAGGAGTTTTCCCTCCTTCAACCTCTAATGAAACAAATATTCTTTTTCATAATATAATTATAAGTTTTGAAAAACTCTGATATTTTTTTCTTTGTGTGAATGAGAATTTTTTCGGATCCGTCGTTGTTTAAAAAATAATTTTTTTAAAACGAAAGAAATCAAATAGAGTCCCTATCGCTACATCGAACCTGTAATAAACACATTTAACAAATTTTGTGTGAATGACATTTGTCACCAATTTTGGTTATAAACATGTAACATGTGAAAACATTCATGAATGAATTTTGATTCTTTCAATAAAAACATACAAAATTAAAGAGACGTTTTATTCTGGGAAAGAGAAAAAAAGTATGTAAGATTTCTATTATAAATATGTAACATGTGAATTAACCCATGTATTTCAGCGTTATTTTATTTTATTAACTTCAAAATTCAAATATTATATTTGTTGGAAGAGAACTGTGCTACATATACTTATTATGCTCAATTTAACATAATAAGTAAGAACTTCATTCCAATTAATAATAATATTAATAATAACAAATATAGTTTTCTATAATATACATATAATATATAACATATAAAGATAATTTTCTTTTTTATCTATATTTCATAATATTAATTCTATCTTTTACAATACAATTATTTATTAAATTTTTTAAAATATATAAAAAAAATTTCTCTTTTTTGTCTATGTTTCATAATATCAATTCTACTATTTATAATATAATTATTTATTATTTTTTTTAAAATTAACGATTATTTTTACTTATTTTCTATAAAACTGTTTATTTTTTTTTCTTTTTTTATTTAAACAATTAATTTTTCTATTCATTTTACTTTATTTTTAATAAATATAAATTTATTTTATATTTTAACTTAATAACATTACACTATTATCACTTACTTAAATTTCTATTCTATTATTTATACTTATAATGTCAATTTAAATAACTGTTTATAAATAAAATTACTAAATAATATAAAATATAAATTAGCTCACAATATTTAACCTGCAAGAGGATCAAAATTGATTAGAGAAAAGAGTGAAAAGAAGACTTATTATATTTACAAATCTAATCCTACATATGTATTGTTTTCAATATCATGAGTCCTAAAATAGGCCCAAATTTAAAAAAATAAAAATAAGAGATGAGGTCAAAAATTTAAAGAGATGACAGAAATAATTTTAGAAAAATGAAAATTTTTATGAATTAAAAGTCGTTTTAATATAATTTATAGTTTGATTTTTAATAATAAAACATTTGAATATTTATAAAATTATTTTTACTCTTAAACGATCTTCTAATCTCTACAGTATTTATTTAATTTTTAATTAACGAATGATATTTTAGTATTCATTTTTTTCTCTCTCTCTCTCCACCATTCATTATTCAAGATCCACCCAGCGTTTTGACGGTCTTGTGAAACTTTTTTTTTTTAATTTTAAAATTTATAGGCTTACTTATATAACATATTTATAATACTATAATTTAATATTGTTCCGTTATTTTTAAAATTATTGATTAGGTCTCATTTTTTTTTCTTATAGTCCTAATAATTTAATGTTTTCTGTTAAATTAAAATAATACTGTTACAAAAATGTAACGTAAGACGTGTGTTGTTAATGTCTCATAAAAATCATGAGACGTTTTAGTAACATAATTATCTCATTCTCACCTTTTTTTTTTAACATTTTTATCAATTTGAATGAAGAAATCAAATTATTATATTTCAAAAATACATAAATAAATACCCATCCAAAAAATTAAAAAGGGTGTAGAAGAATATTAAAATAATGAAGTTATTAAGCTACTAACTAATACAATTTCTCTGATGCGTATATTCTAATAAGAGATAGTGTGCAGGGCTATTCCATTCCTAGCTATGGTTCTTACTTTTCAAAACATGTGGTTTACGTGGTGTTTAATATAAGTATACTGAGGGAAGATATCAACGAACATGTTTGCATTATTAGGATTCACACATTTTTTTTATACTCCTTTTTCCAGAATGATTTGAAAGTTGAAACTAAAATATTCAGAAGCAGCTTTTCTTTTTCTCTTTAAGTGGAATGGGTGAGAATATGTTGGAAGCAAAAGAAAGAAAATGAAAAGAGAAAGAAATATGAACTGGTGATGTATTTATTTTTTTATTTATTTTTTGTTTTGGTTGAAAAATGATCTTTGTTAGGAATAAAGTTTGAGGATATCATTAACATAAAGCAATGGCATTTTATTTTGATTAATTAATTAGATTGTTAAAAAAAAAATAATAAGTGACAACATAAATCTTACCATTATCTCTAAAATAAGTTTTAATATCATTTCGAATTTATATTTTAAATTAATTTAATTTTGAATAATTAATTTCTAAGATGAAAATTGCTTTTTTATTTACATAATGTTAGAGATTTACATGAGAAAACAAATTTATAATATACAAGTAAAATAAATATTTTTTACTTAATTAAGGTTGAATTAAACTTATATTTTTGTTTATAAAATAAAAAACAAAATTTCAATTTAAATATAATTACATATTAATATTATTTTTTTTAATAAATATAAATAACACTTCACTAAGATCAAATATATACTCAATTATCTTATGAACGTAAGGATTACTATTAGTTGAACGTGAAATTTTTTTCAAGACTACGCACAATTATTCACAAAAAGAATATCCAACGTTGTAAATGTTGTTCTTGAGTTCAACGTTGTGACCAGAGATGGTGGAATTTGCAGCCTAGTAGTATCATCTAAAGTCTAAGTTTGTGTCCTCTTGATAAAATAATTTTTAAGAAGATTATGAAAATGAATTTGTGTATATTTTAGTAGATGGATATATTTGTTTATTTAAGTGTATTTAGAGGGTAAAGTAAGTGAATTTAGAAATAAATTTTTAAAAAATTAGTGAATGATTTGAGTTACATGATAGATTACAACAAATTAATAGATAAAATTTTAAGATTACGGAAATATCTTTGATAATAAAAATTAATATTAAATGATTATTAGATGAGTTAAAAATGTTAAAATTTAATAGCATTTTAATTATATTAATTATTATACATATTTATATATAATTTTTAATATTATTACTTATTATATACACATAATAATAATAATTATTATTATATATATTATTATTTTTTAACTATATTTTAATTATTATATATTTTAATTATTATATACATGAACTATTAAGATTAAGAATAATTATTTTATATATATTATTAATCATTATATTTTTAACAATATTTTAATTATATATATATTTGACTGAAGCCAGAAAAAGTGCAAGGACTTTCAGACATAATGGAAGAAAGGGAAGATAGCTCAATCGGTAGATCAGAGGGCACTCACACCTGGCCAACTAGCCTAATCTAGGTAGTTTAGGGAATACAATACCAAAAGATTCACTATTTGATAAGCCAGCAATGGATCAAACTCTGGAACAAGCCAAACAAACTCCAACCCAAAAAACAATGACCAAGCATAGTACACACACACACACATATATATATATATATATATATATATATTACAATGGATATATTATTAATAAATATATTATTCACACACACAACACTAATTACATAATCATAACCGGTGTTCACACACTATTAGGACTTTATAGGGAGGAGGTTTCATTAGAGAGACACAACACCAATGAGACTTGAGCCCAACCACATAAAGCATTGAGACCACTCTCAACCCAAAACCTTAAGGCGATGGGTTTATGAGTCTTTATCCTTATATAGTGCTCTACTTTCTCATTTCTATCTAATGTGGGACTTAGACTCACACTTAGATTCCTAACACACACTATTTCACACACCCACACACATTAAACAAAACATATAATACGTTACAAAGATAAAAATGTAAAATTCGAACCTATACTCTCAAATCTTTGCATCCTACCCATGATTCAAGAATTCATGGATTCCAATTTTTTGCACTCTTAAATCGTCACAAATTATCGCATATGAACACATTTCATTTTCAACATCCGTCTTTGTAAGTTTGTGTGAACAGTTAATCCCATCAAACAAAAACAGCGTAAAAGGGGTGGCGGATAAACATAGAAAGTGTTTTTGGTTTAACATATACATGAGTTTGAAATGTTAAAAATATAATTTGTATACATGTTATTTAATATATCTTTTAGTGGTATATAATTGAGATGTATTAATAATTTCTAATGTTTCTATTAAATAAAAAAATCGTTATTAATATTTTTAAAACAATTATTACAAAAATAGAAAATTTATAATAGATAGTAATTTATGGCTTAGTTAGAGGTAAAACTTTTTTTGTATAAATTAATCTTCCTTTTTCATTATCAAAACATCTTCAACATAAATATTATATTCACAATTTGAGACTTTAAATTTTAGATCTTAAGAATAATTTTCATTAAGGCATCGTGATAATGTATATTGTTCGTGTTAGATTTGATGTACCAATATTTCACAACCAAGAGGGGGTGAATTGGTTTCATAAATTTTTTTTGTTCTTTTCACTTTAAAACCAATTTTAAATGAAATCCTTAATCAATTGACAAGATGAGTTTAAGAATGCATATTTTTTAACCTTTATACTTAGCAAAATGTAAAATATAAAGAAAAGAGAGCACACGAGAGATCAAGATTTATACTGGTTCGATTCAATTGAATCTACATCCAGTCTCTAGCTATCCACACTAGAAATTTCATTATAACATCAAGAGTTAGGACAATATAAGATCCACATATGTACTTCCTAGACCCTAGATACACACTCTTGAATAGAGATGTCAAAATGGGTTTCAACCCGTGAGCCAACCCGGCTCACCACGGGTTCGAGCTGGGTTGGGTTGAGAAAAATTCAACTTTTTCAAAAGTGGGTTGAACTTAATCTGGCTCACTTAACCCACGGGTTAAACGGGTTCGAGCCGGGTTGAAGGTGGGTTGGCCCACTTAACCCACCAACATTTTTTTACAATTTTTTTAAAATATTTTAATAATTATTTACTACTCCTATTATATTTGTTCACAATTTCATATTTTTAAATGCTAGAATGTTGCTTAATTATATTTGAATAGTTTGAATGTTTAATTAATTTGATTGTCAAGTTATATATGTTGATACTTTAATCTTTAACTATAATATTTATAGTAAATTACTCAAGTAACTGTCTTATAAACAATTTTTTCTAAATTAGCATGAAAAAAAATGTATAGTTTTTTTATTTATATTTTGTTGAATAGCATAACAGAAAATTTGTAATATTAGTCATGCTTTCTTAGACTATATGGATACTTTCTTGGAAATAATTCTTCATATATTGGTGGTGAGCATGATCAAAATATTGGTTCTTGATTTTACCATGATTGTCATCTCATGGGTTACTTAAAAATTTATTTAAATATTTGAATACTAAAAAAAAAATTTAGGTGGGTTGGTGAGCCAACCCACTTAACCCACCAACCCGTGGTGGGTTGAGCCGAGTTACAAAATTTCTGGCTCACCATAAAGTGAGATGGGTTGGGTTCACTCATTTTCAACCCGGCTCGTGGTGAGCCAACCCGTGTGAGCCGGGTTGGCTCACTTTGACATGTCTACTCTTGAAAAACCCTTCAAGAAATGCAACCAGTAACACTACATGTAATTACCAATACCTATCACAGTCACAATGATAGAACAACAAAGTTTCAATAACAAGAAACCATAAATTTAGTAACCAAAAATCAGTGTTTCAATGGATGATTAAGGATATAAAGAAAACACTTGATTCTATGTAAGGCTTGATATCACAATCACATCATCTTCTTGAATTCTTAATGAACAACTTGAGGAACAATGAAGAACCAATGCAGATTTCCTCCAAGAACTCTTCAACAATCTTTCTCTTCTCTTTAGTGTCTAAAAAATGTCACTCCGAACTGGTGCAATAATCTATTTTTAAAGTAGAGTTGTTACTAGTTTATCTAGTTGATTAGGTTATCTAGCTAATCAACTAGGTTATGACAGTGCTCAAGTTCATGTTCCATAATTAATCTAATAGACTAGATTAATATTTTAATCAACTAATGCAACAACAAAATAATACATTTAACCATCACACATATCAGACATGGCCTAATAGATTAGATTAACATTCTAATCAACTAAGTGTGAAGGATTTAGCACATTTAGCTTGGCACACATCAAGTTCATACAAACATCTATGTCCTGTTTGAATTCAAGCTATTCTAGGCTATCATTTTCCTATGGACATCATCAAAAACAACATAAATTCTCTTTGAAAAATAGGAACAAAAGTTCCAACCACATTCAATAAAGAATTTTAAATAAAATTATGACCAATAAAATTAAAAAAAAATAATGTTTCCTCTCTTTTTTTCTCCTCCCCAAATTTGATAATGTTGACGCAATCAAATTAATATTACTAAACTATTGCAACTTCAGTACTTCAAAGATAGTAGTCAAAAAAATAAAAACGGTAAATTCAACCTTAAGTCGTCTCCCAACGAATACAAAAGTGATTTCTAATAAATTAGTTCTTAAAAAACTTTACAAAAAGATTAGTCAAATAATAAAAGTAATAAGATAAATAAAATTGGTGTGATAAAAAGATATAAAAACAATTTTAAAGAAAATAGTTTGATCTCATTGCTATTTTAAAATAACATACTCTATTTTGTATCTTAGATTAATTTTTCCAACACACTTCTGTTGATATCTGTGTTGCCTTTGCAACTATTACCACCATCTTTGCAATTGTCGTCATTGCCTCCACCTCTGCAGTTGTCGCCACTGTGTCCTTTTCTTCTTCCTCCTCCTCATTTTTTAACTCCATCTTCTTCCCCTTTTCCTTCTTTTTCTCTTCTTCTTTTCACTCATCTCTAATTAATTTATAAAAATTATTTCGTCAAATTTGACAAAATGAGTAACACCCATTTTACCATCTGATTTACCCATGAATTTATGATAATCCAATCATCAATGAAGTTATCGATGAATTTTAAGAAAATGGAATTATCGATGGATCTATCAATAGATTTTTAAAAAATTCAATCACTAACACATTCATTAACAGATTTAAAAAAGAAAACCAATACTGACAAATTTACTGATAGAATTTTAAAAAAAAATTATTAATGGATTTATTAACGAATTTTACCACGACATGGTCAAAGTCCTAAGCGGAAAATTTGACACCCATTTTACCAAGAAAAATATCTATTAGTAATAAACATTATAAATTACAAATGAATATTACTGACAAATTTTACCTACAAATTCATTACCGAGATAAATATTCGTCAATAATTAAAAATCTAATTTATCAGCAGATAATACCGATGAAAGTATTCATCAATAATTAAAATTCTAAAATTCGTTAGTAAAACTTGTTGGTAAATTAAGTTTTTTTGACAAACTTTACCGACAAAATATATATTGGAAATAAACATTACAAATTACAAATGAGTATTAGTGACAAATTTTACCTTCAAATTCATTACTAACTTATATATATTCGTCAATAATTAAAAATCTAATTTATCAACAGATATTACCGATAAAAGTATTCATTGGTAATTAAAATTCTAAAATTCGTTAGTAAAACTCATTGGTAAATTAAGTTTTTCTGACAAATTTTTTTCATTAGTAAAATTTCATCTGTAATTTAACATTTCTTTCAGTAAATTAAAAATAAATAATATATGAGATTTTATTTAAAAAATTAATTGAAAAAATATTTAGCATAAGTAACTCAATCAATATTTTATTTTATAATTATAGTTTTAGAATCATAGTTGATTTAGTTGTCATTAATATTCAAATCGGAAACATTACTATTTTTGTTGGTAAAAAGACATCAATCGTAAAAAGATATTGTTATTTCATTGACATATAAAAAGCAAATATATTGATGATGATGGTAGTAAAACATTTCCCCTTCTTCTTAGCGAAGTGCAAAAAAAAAAAGAATATTTTCCTCTTCTCACATAGGCACAATTATTCTACTTCGTCTACAACCTTTATTCTCTTCTTGTTGTGGAGACATAATAAAAACTTTCAACAATAATTATTTATGTAATTGTTATTGTTTCTACATACAACAACAATTTACTTAGAACGTCGTCAAAAGTCTACCATTTCAACATTAAATTAATTACAAGATTGACACCATCGCCTCTTAATGATAGTTAACATAAAATTGTTGTTAAAATTTGTTATTTCCACATTAAATTAAGGATTGCCTTTTTTTTTTAATCTTGAACTATAATGCAATTTTGGTTTTATCTTTATTTCAAAGCTTGATCTTGTTAGGTCCTCAGACTTAAGAATTGCATGAACTCAGACCTCCTCATCTAACGACGTTAACTTTTTTCTTGACGTGGCAAATAGTGAGCCAAGTCAACCATTTGTTTTTGGACATGTGTCCTTTTTTAAATTACATGTGTTGGTTTTTTCACTTTTTCATTTTCTTTTTTATTTTTGCTTTTTTCTTTTTCTTTTCTTCAACTTCTATAATTTTTTACTTTGATCAATCACCCCACCATTTCTATACACCTTATTCTCTCTAAAATAGCTAAAATTAGAATATGTTGTTTATCACACTGAATATTTTGCATATAATATAAAATGAAGATGAAAATTAACATTGTCATTGGCGATATTAGAATATGTTGTTTAGCACACCGAATATTCTTCTTATAATACTTGTTTTGAATTCCTTGAATCTTTGTTGGGAAATCTATCAACAAGGATCATTTAGCGGTCACTTGCTAAAAATTATGATGTTTTACTTAAAGTGGTTACCTTGAATCACCAACGTGAAGTTTGGAAGATTGTGAATCTAAGAAATATCTTCATTCCATCCAAGGTTGTTATAAAATATGAGTAACAACATACACTAGATCACCCATCTTTCACCATCGGTCATTCTCACTACGTCATTTATTTCATTATGTCTCGTGTAGTCTTCCACATGGAAAACTAAAACTCTTAGATTTATTCTATTGTAATTTCGTTGTTAACTTTGATGTTATGTACAATTAAAGAGTTATTTTTTAGTTTCTTTAAAATATAGTTGATTTTATGTATTCTTAAATTTATTCAAAATAGAGTCAATTATATCTGTTATCTTTTAGCTCTGATTTCTACGTTTAGAATTATTTTAGAAAACATTTTGATAATTCAATCTTATTCTTTAATTAAAATTTTGGTCAATTTACTTAATTCTAATAATTTTTTATTTAGGTAAAATTTCACATGTATATACTTGGAATATGTGAGATAAAAACAAAGGTTCACTCATAGAGACTTGCAAAGTGAGGTGTAAATAGAATCTTACTTGTATATGCTTAGAACGAGTGAGAAACTAAATGAATTATGCTTGTTTGATTAATTCAAACTTGTGTACTTGTTATCTTAATTCAAAAGGTAACAGAATAGAACCCCACATATAGACATTTGGAAAATGTGAGGTATGAATAGAATGTTACTGTATAAGTTTGGAATGGGAGAGAGACTTAATGAATTAATTTAAACTTGTTTGATTAATTTAAACCTGTTCAAGAATAATTTATTGCTTGCTTAATTCAAGAGGTAATAGAATAATACTTCAAATATATACACTCGGAACATGGAAAGTATATTTAGAATATCACTCCTTTATACTTGAAATAGGTAAGAGTGTATACTTGAAATAGGTAAGAGTGTAAACAAGTTAATTGACACTTGTTTAGTTATTTCAAAATTTGTTTAGAAATTAAATGAATGATAATCATATAAAAACTGATGAAGAATTTATCTATAAAATAGTTGAAGAATCAACTGTTTTTCATGTTTATGACTTTATTGCAAATTCTTATACATGTTGATTTAATAAAATTTTTATTGAATTTGTTGAAAAATGACTTAGATTGACCGACTCTATCTAAATTCATACTTTGAATATAATAAATGCTCTAATCTATTTAGTTTAATAAGAGAAACAATGATCACTAATATTAATATATATATATATATATATATATATATATATATATATATATATATATATATATATATATATATATATATATATATTCATCTTTGTTGACTTAGTGGATTTTATCCACTAACATTGAAAATATACTTCTATGTTTCAAAACCTTGCCTTAAAAGTATAATCATCAAATGCATTTTACTATAAATTAACAAATAGAGTGTGATATCCCTTTATTTTCTTTGAAACTATAGACGGTAAAACACTCTATTGTAGAAGAGTTTTTAAAATTTATAAAAGTAGAAATAATCTCTTTTTTGGGTTTTTCAAATTTCTTACATTAAAGCGATGATTGATTTTCATTGTATTTATCTTGTATTTATCTTGGTTTGATAAGTGATATCTTCCTAATCTTTTAATCTGTTCCAATTTTGGAATTCTTTGTTTACTTTTCTATATTATTTTAATTCATTATTCTTTTATTCAATCATGAATCTTTGGAACTTTATGATCGAATTTCATTCTCTATATTTTTATCTTAGTTTCACTTATTCTTATCTTTGTATTTTTCTTTTAATTCTACCAAATATTATTATCTAATATTTCATTTTTATATTTTGTGATTGTTGAATTTTGTTTTGTTCAAAAAGTGTATTTCACTCTCGTTTCTAATTCACATATTCTTTGTAAATTTCTATAATATAATTAATTAAAAAATATTCTTAAATCATTTTAATACTACCTATATGTATCATATATTATCTTAAATAATCATTTAGAAAATCTATAATCTCTTCCATTTGGTACAAAACCAAATCAAAATGAACAACGACGAACCAAATAATTCTAAAGAAAGGCTTGCATGGAAAAATTCTCAATGAATTGAATATATTGAACGAAACTTTTATTCATCTATTTTGCTTAGATTTCTCGATAATCCTAGAGTTTTTCAAATATCTATTTAAAAACTAATTATAATATCTTTAGTATTATATCTATGAGATAATATTTTTTTTAGTATCCATTCCATCTTTGATAAAGTTTACTTCAAAATTTAAAACTAAAAATATATGTATTTAAATTATCTTTGACCTTAGTTTTTAAGTGTTTTGATTCAATCCAAATCCATCTGATAATATTGTTAGGATCAACTACCACAATTCCAATCCATTTGGCAGTCATCGATAAAAACATTAAAAATTATAAGATTATTGAATATACTAAAATAACAATAATTAAGGTGTAAGGAAAACATCATTTTACTATTCTTCCTATCGAGAATTAATGAAACAAAAATCGTAATTAATTATCACATTAAAAAAACTATCTCAATCGGAGTATTTTCCTAAAAGAACGTCTTAAAAATTAAAAAGAAATACATATTAAAATTATTCTTAACCTTAAATTATAATATTTAAAATAATCTCGTAGTATTATAATATTTAAAAGGGTTAAGTATGTTTTTAGTCCCTGAACTTTGGTCAAAAATTAGAATTCATCCCTGGTCAAAATTTTGATAAATTTTGGTCCTTAAACTTTAAAAATAAATGAATATAGTCTTTTTAACTCAATTACGTTGACTTTTTTCAACATGTCGAATGCGTTTCATGTTAATATTGGAGTTGTTTATGTTGTTTGACACATTCTCGATTATATATTTACTGAGAAATGCATTCAAAATCTAAAAAGAAATTAACAAAATTGAGTTAAAAGGACTATATTTATTCATTTTTTAAAGTTTAGGGACCAAAATTTATCAAAATTTCGACTAGGGACGAATTTTAATTTTGGGTCAAAATTCAGGAATTAAAAACATATTTAACCCTATTTAAAATAAGGATTTGTTTTAGTAGATGTAATGTAGCTTTTTTTTAACATAAGTTAAAAGAAGATATTTTTTGAAATAAAATATAAATTGCAACTACCACATTTGTAGGTGATGATTTTATCCACACAACTAAGTACATATATAGTACACAAAAAATGGAAACAAATTTAATCCATATTTAAATATGTTGGTAGGATTTATTTCGGTACCATGAAATGTGATATAAAATTGAAGAATTGTAGCATATCCAATCGCTTTAGAAAGTGATGTGACAGAAGAGTTAATGATAGTAGAGATAGTAAACTATTATTAAACGTAGAAGTTTTGTCTTACTTTGTGTACGCGTTTTTTTTTTTTTTTTGAAGAGATGCAACATTGGTCCACGTGTGCGTTTTCTGGAAGTGGATAACTTTGGCCCTTATCTGTCTCTTTTCCAGCACTCACTCACTCAAAGACGTGAACAGGTTGAGTTCAACAATGAGTACACCATGCTAACGTACGCTGCTAACGTACGCTGCCAACGTGTTATTCCCTGGTTCGTCTGTGCCAAATCCATTTATTCACCCACCACTCACTCTTATCCTACATGTCTTTTCTCTCTAATAATTAACTTTTTTCCTGCCCCACGTTTTTTCACACACACACACACCCTCCATCATCATTAATGTCTTCATTTAATCACTGCCAAAACTTTATCCATATCTTACAAAATTAATTAATACTATATAGTAGTTACTTACATTTTTTCACACAAAAACACTTAGTCGTTTCATTTCTAATATAATTTTGAATAAATTATTTATTATATAACATTCAGACAATTGTTAATACATAATATCATCAATCATTCTACTTGAAATATTATTCGTTTTTCTGAAGTTTTATTACACTTTTGTTTTCATAAAATATGTCTTTAAAATTAGAAAAAAATATATATTTGAATTATTTTAACTTCAATATTTATTAAATGGGGCGAAATTATTAGGCGTACTATAATAATTCTTTTTTATTATATATATATATATATATTAAAAAAACTAAAAAATTAAAGGTATATTAAATGAAGGAGTAAATACATATATATATTTATTGAACTCTTGAAAATGAAATTTAATGAAAGAAACACGTTCAAATAATAGATGGAGTAATCATTATTATTTTCTACTTAGAATAGTTTCATATTAAAAATAATTGAAATATATTTTCTTTTTTAATAAACTAACATGACTTTTAATTCAAATTTTTCATTTACTTTTACATATTTTATGATTTTAAAACTTTTATTTATTTAAAATTATCTCTTGCAAGTTCGTTTATCTTTATTAATGATTTGTCACGAGAACAACTTTAAATAATTTCAGTGAAATGGCTGGTTGGAAATGAAATATATGTGGTTAAAAAGAAAAGCTTTGTTAGAGTTATTTATTTTTAAAATAAAAAATAAAACGTGTTGGTTCATTATTCCTGAATCCAAGATAAAGCAGATCGAAATGGTGCTTCACGTTAAAAGAAGTGAGGGCAATTACAGCGAATAGAGACACCGGGGTTAGCTTAGCTTTATCCATTACTCCCAAACCAATATAAATAAATGTAGCATTTCAACTCTCGGTAATTGAAAACAAAGGCACCACCCACAAGAGCTCACAAACAACAAAACAAGAGAGAGAGAAAGAGAAAGGAAGAAGCTTGTGATCAATGGCGTCAAGGAAGAGTTTTCTCTCCAAGCCCAGTCGTTACACCTTTCCGACAACCTCCGACACCCATTTGAGCCAAACCCAAGAGGGCATGTTCGAGTTGGACGAGGCCGACTTGTGGAACCACCACTCCTCCGCCACGGATCACGCCAAAAAGGGCTTACCCTCTTCGGGTTCGCGATCTGTTCCGAAGAGAGGTTCGAGGAATAACAGCAACAAGGTCGACGGAGGAGGAAGAGACAGAGTGCCGGCAGCGTCGTCATTGCCCGTTAACATACCCGATTGGTCCAAGATCTTGAAGGAGGACTACAAGGACCACAACCCCAGGTGGGAGAGTGAAGATGAAGATGAAGACGACAACTTTGGTGGTTGTGGTGATGAACCAAACCAAGGGCAACAAGGGCTTAGGAATATTAGGGTACCCCCTCATGAATATCTCGCCAGAACAAGAGGGGCTTCTCTGTCGGTGCATGAAGGGATTGGAAGGACTCTGAAAGGCAGGGATTTGCGCAGTGTCAGAAATGCCATTTGGAAGAAAGTGGGCTTCGAAGATTAATCATAGTTAGTGATTAATTAATGGGTGTTAGAGTTAGGTTTCTTTCATCTTTCATCTAATCATAGTATATATATATATAGAGAGAGAGAGAAGATATGGATCAGATTCCATATTCTGCAGTAGTTTTTATTTTTGGAAAATTTTGGTTAAGGGCGATAACCATAACCATAACTTACTTTAGTGACAGCTAGTTAAAGATTGAAAAGATCCATATGCTAGATTGTTGGCGTGGATGAATGAATGATTTCATGATCATATAGGAAGGGACTTTTTTTTTTTTTTTGGTTTTCTTCTTCTTAATGTTGACTCGTATTGTTGTAGATGATGAACCTCATTTTAGGTGTGTACTGTTTTTGAAGAAGAGCCAGCACTTATGATGTTTTTTGCCATATTTATGAATAGTGTTTTTGGGTTTCGTGGATTGAGTTGGAGGGTGATATCAATGTTTGTTCTTTTTTGGTTGTTGTTTTTGGATGATGAGAGGAGGAGAAGGCGTGGAAACTGTAGTGAAGTTAATACGGATAAGATCGGTTGAATTGAATGAGAAGAAAACAAAAGGAGAAGAGGGAGCAAGAAATGGGAAAACGTCGGTGGGTGGATTCCATGGTTAAGAGTGAGGTTAGTGGTTAACGTAATAGTTGGTGAGAAAGGTACTCGTTCGCTAAATTAACATGACTTTGAGTAATATTCATGTAAGAATCAACCACACTCATCCCTAACTTTTCTCCATGCTCACAAAGGACACAACTTTTTTTTCTCCTTTGCTACAATCCGTTTCAACGTTCTAACGTGATCCAACACCGTGCGTATATAAAACATCATTAAAAAAAAAGACAAAACTCACTTCAATTGCACGTACGTTTCCGAAGATAAGTCTTAAAACTTTTCACTATAAGAATACTTGTTTTAGTGAAGGAAAACAGAAAATCTCTCTTTATGTATACAGTTTAAGTTAAAGGGGGAAGTGATTTAACAATAAAGGAAAAAGGGGAAATTAATCGAGAAGCATCTTTTATATGGTAGGTAAAATGTCAATTTTCATACTAGTCTTGATTGTGTTATAAATTAATAGATGAACACTTTTTTAATTACTAAAAAGAGCTTGTGGGGAAAGGCTTAAGCAGTTTATGTAAAATGTGATGATTTCAAATTTGATTATAGCCACTAAGCTTTGCTATGTATTTCATGTCACTTAGTATTTTAATGATGAATCAAATCATTGAATGTGAATATTATCTACATTTGCGTCATGTAGATAGTTAGATAGATGCAGTTAGGAATAATGTAAAAGCTTAATTTTTATGTTCGGTTTGCAAATTAACGTGCGATTGTTAAATTGTAACGACAAATTTTCACACAAAAAAAGAAAAAGTACACTGTATATAGAGTAGTTTGGGCTGAAACCGCGATTAAATAATATTATTTGGAGCGTTTGTCAAACGCATAATTAATCCATGATTTCAATCAATTATAGATTTAAATTTAATGCATATTAATGCTTTTTTACTCTGTTATAAATTAACTATTCAATCTTATTCTATGTCCTTAAAAATGTATTTATCACAACCACTCTCAGCATATATCTTATTCCTTTAACAACTCTAAGAGAGAGTTCTTATTTTTAAACTTAAACATTTATTCTTGATATATATGATTATTCTAGGAAAATAAATTAGAATATCTTACGAATAATCAATAATGACGTAAATTAGTATATCTTATTCCTTTAACAACTCTAATCGAGTGTTTTGGTTTTTTCAACTTAAACATTTATTTTTTATATATGTGATTATTCTAGAAAAAAAATAGTATATCCTACAAATAGTCAATAATGGCACATATATATCTTATTCTTTGACAACTTTAATTGAGAGTTCTGGTATTTTCAACTTAAACATTTATTCTTGATATATGTAATTATTCTATAAAAGCAAATTAGTATTTCCTATAATTAATCAATAATGACGCAAATTAGTATATCTTATTCCTTTAACAACTCTAATCGGAATTGGTTTTTTCAACTTAAACATTTATTCTTGATATATGTGATTAGAGATGGCAAATAAACCTGTCTCCGTGGATATTGTCCGAACCCGTCCCCGTTTTGACGGAGAATTCCCGCATTGACTGGGTATGAGTATGGGTATGGGGAATCCTCAATTTTTTTGATTAGGTATGGGGATGGGGATGAATATATCCCCGCCATAATACCCGTCCCCGCCATATCTCCATCCTCTTTTAAATTATTAAAATATTCACAATTAATTAAGTAACCCTATATATATATATATATATATATACATATATTCTTTCTATTTTTTATTTCTTCTAAATATTTGGTTTGTCATGAAACTCATTCACATCTCCAATATATTTTTTATCTTATCATAACCTTTACGTAATTATGTTAAAATGATGTATGTAAATTAAAAAAAAGTTATGTCTAACATTTGAATATTTTTATTTATTGTATATTTTCCTTTCACATGAAAATGTTTAATACTCTTAATTTAAGTGTTTAATAGGATAAACATTTCATTTACTAGGTAATATGAATTTTTTTTTTACTTATTATTATTAATTTTTGTTTTATTTGAACTATTTTATTTCACTAAAACAATTTTTGTTATTTCTCAACTATTGAGTATATATGTTGATATTTGAAAAGTTTTCTTAGATCTCTAAGATATTTTTCGTCTTATCATACCCTTAATTATACATTTGTTTTTCTTTGTGCAATTCCTTCCAATAGTCTTCAAATTGTTTATAAGACACACATTTGTTAATTTTTTAATATTTTTATTTTTGTGTATTTTCATCATGTAGAATATTATTTCGATAAATTTTATCTAATTATTTTTTATTCTCTAACTCACTACAATCATACTTTAATTTTTTTCACTATAGTTGTATAAATAATTTTTATTTACTAAAATATAAAAATTTAATATAATTGTCATGAATATTCTTTTATCACCATCCAACATATATTGGAGTTTAAAAGATACAAGATCTATGATCAAATTTTATTATGTTTATTATTTATTTTTTGCGTCATTTTTTATCAACCATTGAGTATATATGTTGATATTTGAAAAGTTTTCTTAGATCTCTAAGATATTTTTCATCTTATCATACCATTAATTATATATTTGTTTTTCTTTGTGTGATTCCTTCCAATAGTCTCCAAATTGTTTATAAGACACACATTTGTTAATTTGTTAATTTTTAATTTTTTGTTTATTTTCATCATGTAGAATACTATTTCGATAAATTTTATCTAATTATTTTTTATTTTCTAACTCATTACATTCATACTTTAATTTTTTCACTATAGTTGTATAAATAATTTTTATTTACTACAATATAAAAATTTAATGTAATTGCCATGAATTTTTTTTACAACCATCCAATATATATTGTGGTTCAAAAGATACAAGATCTATGTTAAAATTTTATTATTATGTTTATTATTTTTTCTTTGCGTCATTTTGATCAAGTGATGTATTATAACTTTTATTAGTGTATAAAAAATAGATTCATTATAATTTAAAAAATTGAAGTAAACAAACATTTAAAATATATTTTAATTTAAATATTTTTTTCCTTTTATATTTTTTAAAAAATATTTTTTTCCTTTTATATTTTTTAAAAAATATTCTTAAAATTTATCAACTAGGTTTCATTAATGTTTGCAAATTTAATAAATGTTTTGGTTCTCATCAAATTTTATTTGGTATTATAATCTAAAATGTAAACAATTATAATTTATTTTAAAGTATTTGATATCGAAGAAACAACCATACTCCTAATATTGAATATTTAATAATATTATGTTTCCTTTACCGTAATTTTTTATAAAAATTAATTAAAATTAATATTAAAGTAGTAAGAAAACGGGTATGGGTATGGGTACGAGATTACACCCAGTACCCGGTGGAGATGGGGATGGAACAAAAATTTGATACCCGTTGGGTTTGGGTATGAGGATGGGGATTAATTTTTTTTGACAGGGATGGGTATGGGATAGTGAAACCCATCCCCACCCCGCCCCGTTGCCATCTCTATATGTGATTATTCTAGAAAAGCAAATTAAAATATTCTACAAATAATCAATAATGGCATAAAAGTTTCACACTAATAATACAGAAATGTCAACGTATTAGTTATAATCATTTACATTATTATCCTTAATCATATGCATCAACAATTTCAGTAAAATTCTATATGATGAAGTTGATACTGTACGAATAGTTCAAAAAAATGTATTATATTTATACATGCCAATATATCGACACGGGACAAGATAACCATTAGTCTAAGAAACTAAAATTAAGATAACTAATGGAAGATTTAGGTGACTAATCATAGGTAAGAAAATTCTAACACTACAAAAAAAACATAATTTAGCAATAGAAATTAGCGACAAAAAAAGTTGGTCGCAAACTACGACTGAAGTAGCGACTGAACAAAAGTAGTTGCAGATTAGTGACTGAAATAGCGACCAAATCAGTTTGTAGTAACATTTATTCATATAGCGATCAAAATAGAGACTAAATATTGTTAGTCACCAAATGTAATATTTTAGCCATCGAACTAGCGACCGAAATAATATTAAAATAGACACAAAAAATTATAATATGTTTAATATAGTTATTAGCGACCAAATACTTTAGGTCGCTAAACATAATGTTTTAGCCACCAAATTAGCTTTTGAAATAAAATTGTATTAGTGACTGAAAATATTTTGGTCGCTAAAGTTATATTTAATATAGTAATTAGCGACCGAAAATATTTGGTCGCTAAAAGTAATACTTTAGGCACCGAATTAGTGACCAAAATTTCTGTAGTTGTTTAGCGACCAACACTTAATTTGGTTGCTAATGAGTTTGCCACCAGGGATTTTGCAACTGCATAATTTCGGTCGCTATTTTAGTCGCTAAATGATTTGCGACCAATTTTAAGTCATTTCATATTTCTTCTTTGGTTAAAATACCTTCTTGATCCCAATTTTCATCAAATTTTGTCAAATTTGTCCTAATTTTGTTTTTTTGCTCAAATAGGTCCTAATTTTATTCAATTTTGTTCAATTAAGTCCTTTTTTGGTAACACCGTTTAAATTATTAATGACCATGAACAATAACGGCCATGTGTCACTTCGTGGTTTTTTTAATTTTTTTTTAAATAATTTAAAATGCCCACGTGTCAATATAGTAGCGTGCCACGTGTCAGAATCAATGTTTAATATTCAATTTGGTCCCTATATTTGTGATTTTTGTTCAATTTAGTCCTAATTTTTGTTAACATGAATCAATTTTGTCACTTTCCAAAATGAAACCAAATTTAATTTTTATATTAAAATTCACATTTTAAAATAAATATTTTTATATAATATATTAAAATTCACATCGTTATAATTTTTATATAAAAATTAAAAAATTATTTCATCTTCAATAGGGACAAAATTGGTCAATTTTAAGTAAAATTGAGACTAAATTGAACAAAAATACAAATATAGGGACCAAATTGAATATAAAACATGGACTCTGACACATGGCACACTGCTAGATTGACACATGGACATTTAAAAAAATAAAAAAAATCACGAAGTGACACCGACAATCACTGTTCATAACCGTTAATAATTTAAACGGTGTTAGCAATAAATGACTTAATTGAACAAAATTGACGAAAATTATGATTTATTTGAGCACAAAAACAAAATATTAGGACTGATTTCACAAAACTTGAGAAAAATTTAGAAAAAAAAAATATTTTAAACCTTCTTGTTTAGTATGTTTCACGAAATGCACGTGGATACAATTAACACGTATCTAGATTTTTCTCCTTATTCGAACTTTTTTTTTTTTTTTGTTTCTTGTTCATACTTATTACTAACAAATAGAATGTTGAGCTTCTTAAAAAAAAAAGTTATTTTGTAGTGAGCTTGGAGAGATCCTAAATACATCATTCTAAAAGTCCGTTTGATAATATTTAAATATAATATAAAGAGAAGAATAAAGGATAAAAGTGTAAGTAAATTGGACAACCTTTTTTTATCTTATACACTTTGTAGGAAATTATACATAATATAATAAAATTATAAAATTTACTAGATATTGTTTTTGATGTTAATTATGTGATCGGAATTCATTTTTATATTGGCATGGTATCTTATCAGAACTCAAAATAAGTAAAAGTGTGGATTATTTTTAACTGTTTTTATACAATTTTTTTTAATCTTATAAACAAAACAAGAGATCTGCATCCTTATATATATATATATATATATATATATATATATATATATATATATATATATATATATATATATATATATATATATATATATATATATATATATATATATATATATTTTCGTTTGTATTATTTTATAATTTTATTCATTAAATAATTTTTTAAAATTAAAATAATTATTTTATCAATATTATATTTTAAGTGATCTTTTGTTTAAATTCAATCATCTTTTTATTCAATTTGATTATATTTTAAACTTATTGTTTTTTTATATCTATATAAAAGAAATTCTTTTATTCATATTTGTTTTTTAATTTTACTATTTAAATAATTTTATCAAAATTATATCTTAAGTGACTATTTATTTAAATTTAATTATTTTTTTTAATTTAACTGTTTATTTAAATTTAATTACTATTTTTTATTAAAAATATATCTACAAAATAAATAAAAATACTTATAATAAAATCATACAAAATATTTAAATTTAATTTATAATAATAATGATAATAATTTTATTATTTTTTATTATATAAAAAAAGTGAACAAATGTAATCCAATATTTTCACTAATTTCAAATAATAATAAAAGTTAGACATATTCTTAATTTCTGTAAAATTAATCCGTTTTGATTTTAGTTTCTGTAAAAGATATTATTTAGCTTTTATCCTAAAAGATAAGAAGCTGTTTTTCCTCTGCATAAAGTGTCATTAATTATGGAGTTATGTGTTCAATGAAAAGTTAATGAATTATCTTATATAACTTCTGTTGGCGTTTGTGATATTACATAACGTGAACATTTGAAATTCGAAAACAACTCTATATGTCTAATTTAAAATACGCAACATCCTAAAAGCTATTAAAATGATATAATTAATTAAATTTATAATAAATAACATATGTGTCATGAAATATTTACGGTGGAGAGATCATAAACAATATTAAAATTAGAAATATCGAGATTAAAGAAGGAATTGAGAGAGAGGTTAAGGGTTATGGTGCCATCTGAAAGCATGAATTATTATTCCTATCTTTTCTTTTCTATATGAAGAGAAAATCAAGAGGTTACTTTAAGGTGTTCTACTGCTCCAGTGTATCCAATAATATTGTTCAATAATATTATTTAAGAGTCGAGGTCAAGCGCAATTTAAATACTTTTCTTTTTTCTATATTCTGAAACATATTTTAAGGACAAAACCATGATGGAACTTCATTCTCCAAAGCAGACAATACTTCGAAAACATGATGGTTGTTTCTAACGATCAAAAGACCAAATACTAAATCATCTACCGTTTCCAATGGCCAATCTAGAAATGCTTTCACATTATGGTCTATACATTATTGGAGATTGCTCTATTTGATTAAGAGTTTAATTATTTATTTAGGATTACTTTGTTTTGAATGCATAATCTAACCCTTGGTACTTTTGATTTGGATTTTATGTTATTTATAACATGAATTTGAATCAAGTAAAAGTGGTATCAAATTTTAGTGTAAAATATTTGTTGGTAAAATTTTATTTCATTTAGTTTAAATTTCATTGTGATTGATTAAGAATATAAAATTTTGGAAATAAAACAAAAAATATACTTTTCAATATGAAACATAACACAAATTTACATCTAAAATAATTTGTATGTAATTCATCCAATATTATTTACGGATTATTCTATATGAATACATCATTACTTATAGATATTCCCTTGTGTAACTTATATAAGAATTATTCTGTATGTAATTTACTTAACATTACATACAAAATAACCTGTATGCAATTTTTTTTGCAGATTTTATTATCTATAGAAAATTATGTATGAAACATTCTAAATGTAAATTTACCTATATGTGTTTTACAAATAATTTTTTTTCATAGGTAATATTTAATTACCTATAAATTTAATGCAATACACAGATTTTGTCGTAGCATTTCTTTTTTAGTGATGTGTAAAAAAGAAATTCACCAAATAATAATCGATATTAAGCAACTCTTATAAAAGGCCAATAATACCTTTATCATTTAAAAGTAAGTATTTTTTTATTGAATTAAATTAAATTGTATAAGTATTTAAGCGAACTAAATTACAGTATAACAAATTGAATGAATCGAAAAAATTTAAATTATTTCAAACTCTTTGTTAAAGTTATTATATATATATATATATTATATATATATATATATATATATATATATATATATATATATATATATATATATATTAATCCCATAAATTATATACCTCAAATCAGTTTAAATAATTTTATTAAAGAAAAAAAATTGATCTTTAGAAACTAAATTAAAAGGGAAGTTCAATATTCATTATTGTTTAAAATAATTTAACATTTTTAAGACAATGAAATTCAATTTGGTATCGGATGATTCAATTCATTTTTTCATCACCCTTATAAAAGAGGTTAATTTACTTTGATTATGACCTTAAATTTAAGTAAAACTTTTAAGTTAAAACTCTTATGTCAGATTAACTATTCATTTTAAAAAAATTTAAAAACTAAAAACAGAAATAAAATAAAAATGTTAAATAAATTTTAAAAATTAAGTTGTATTATTAAAACCCGAATCGTATATTTCTACACATACACCACATTTCCAAGAGGAACAATTCGAAGGTTTGTGTTCCTTGTCCATATTTGAGTTTGATAATTGGAAACGAAGGAGCAAACATGGCAGCGAATGATAACATTCCAACTTCAGAAGTCACCATTGGGTTCCTAGAGCATCAGTTTCAAGGGGCGCACATAGATTTGTTTCTATTCATGCATGGCCTATAATATAACTTATTCTTGTTCCACCAACACGGTTGCCACATAAAATATTACAAAGTTGAATAATCTAAATTGTTTAATAACACGATTATGTCATGTTATGAATAATAATAAAAAGTCACAAACTGCATTCAAAACTGATGGAACTTTCTCATTGGACTTTCGATCCCAAGGTTATACCTAAAGTCTTCACAACATATTTTAATATATCACCCCTTGTTTTGAGATTTGAATTTTTGATGCTGTGTAAACTATTCAAATTTTGTATTACTACATAGTATTATAATGGTTCTTATCTGCACCTTAAGGGGCATTATAGTAGATGGAAGGTCTTGGTCGCGACTCGTGGTTGCTCCTTAGAGGAGATTTACATGCAGAGAACACTCTGACATCCAAGTCAAGTTAATAAAAGTTAGATATCTCTAAACAAGTAGTGTTATATTTCAGATTTTACTCTATGTCCTCATGCTAGAATAATGTTAACACAAATAGGATTACTTGTTGGTCCCGTAATCAAGGTGAAATAATTACCATTTACTTGTCATTAAAGCTTATCAAATGATCGAGATACTGCTGATTAGTGCATAATCTCTCTGACGAAAGGAGATCTTAATGAGCGCCTAGTCATGTGATGATGGACCCTTTTTTGGGCTCACATGTTCATTTGAACCAATATGGATAATTGGGTTGGGCATGCACATAGGCCCCCAACTCGAGAGTTGGAGATGCATGTGTGTGGAGTTGTTCGCAACCATTACAGGTCTTGGCTTGCGAACCTACAAGTGGGTCAACTTCCCTGGCTAAGCCATTAGTGGTCATGATGGGCTAACCTGATAAACTTTGAGAAGTTCACAAGTTGAGGCTCCAAAGTCAGCTCCCTCCTGGGGAATGAAACCAGGTTGGACTCGAGGTTAGCCCTGGATTCGAGGTTTAACCTTTTCTTGCCAAGTGCAGGTTTTTCCTGGAGAGGGGTCACATTACATTTATGAGTGGGGGATGTCCCCTGTCTATGCGTGATGATGAGGAGGTTTGTCCCATCCCTACTTGCGATGTTGATGTGGAGTGACCTGATTGGCGGAGGTAAACCCTTTGGCTGTTGGAGTGAAATGACGCAGGATGAAACATTTAGTCGTTTCATATCACTTAAAAGTGTTCCTCTTTCTCACTTACCTTCTCGTCTTTTCTGTTTACTTTTGCTCTCCTCCTTCTTGCCCTTCGTTCCGCTGTGTCTACATCACGCCTTTCCTTCGTCCATCTATATCCTAGGTATGTCTTCTGATTCCTAATATGAGAGTGATAAGAGTAGGTCGTTGCTAGATAGAGAGATCACACCCATGAGTAAGGGTTCCTCCCCTGAAACCTCTATAACCTCTTCGGATTGGGGGATTCGTCACCAGAACCACTTTCTGTTGTCGCCCCTTCGGTGACTTCCTCGAGGGGTTTGTTTACGACTCCTTCGTTGAGGAAGACAGTTGCCACCCGTGCTGAAAAGGGGAAGGCCGCCATAGCAAGACGCTTTGAGAAGGGCCTTGTCTCCTATAACGCTCTTAAGTATGGCTCCGAGTAACTAACAAAGGCGAAGGTGGCATACTTCTTGGCTACTTTTGCCTTTTGCCTAACTAACTTTAAGGTCATTCCTTGTATCCCTATAGATAGGGTTTACTATCATCGTGGGGAAGGGGAGGATAACTTTGTTTTTGCTTATGAATTTTTCAAAATGTTTGGGGTTTTGTTCTGTGGTCCTCTTTTGAGTGCGATCTTCTTATTGCGCTATCAGTGGCCTCAAGTTAGTTGCATCCTAACAGGTGAGGCTTCGTCAAAGCCTTCGAAATAGTTTGTGCCCATCTTGGTTTGATTCCAACTCTTAACATGTTTTGTTTCTTTCACCAATTGAAGCACGGTCTGAAGGTTGATCGGGTATCCCTGAATGGCAACCAAGTCGGGCCCTTGCTGATCGTGTATTCCTCTTCCGTCAAGAATTTCAAAGGAAGTACTTTAAGGTGCAGGTTGTCTCTATGGAGGCCAATAACCAATATTTCCTTGATCCTACAACTAGGGAGCCTGAGTTTTCCTTGCATTGGTCGGGGCTCTGACCCCCAAGGATGTGGAGGGAATCGAGGTCCTGTAGAGGCTACCACACCCTCTTGATAGCAGGAAAATAATTGGTTCTGTGCATTCGATGAACCCGACCACCACCCTTGTTGGTAAGGCTTAACATAGACAAACATACTTAGCTTGACTGCGTTGTGTAATAACTTGATGTTGTGTGCTTTGTGGGGATCATGTCGTCCAAGAGTTTCAATGTGAAGGATTTTAAGGCAGGACTAGATCAGCTCAGGGCGGACCAGGTGGGCTCCCATGAGGACTGCCCATTCTCATTTAGTTATTGATCTTCCTCTTGCCAAGAGGACGATGGCTGAAAGTTGTGAGGGTCTGATCTATGTTGGCTATGTTATGGAAAAAGTTAGGGTGATGGAGATGCTATGTGGTTGTTGAGTAGGGGATGGAAGCTGAGGAGCCCTCCTCGAAGCTTGTGGTGAGCAAGCCATGATGGCAAGTCAGGAATTTGTTGACCTAACGACCAAAGAGAATTTGTGTGAAAACCTGGATGGTGCTGCATGGGGTCTTATGGAAGGAGAAGCGATGGATAGTCGCGTGAGGAGGGTGAAGGCTACTGTTGATGTGGGTTCCCCCTCCTAGCACTTCTTTGGCGCCAAGCACCATGCTGGACTTGTTTGTGCAAGCCTTGTGTCGCGCTTGGAACATGTAATCGTGATAGACCTAGAGGTGTCTTTTATGTGGCACTAGAACTTGAAGGGTGACCTACTCTCCTCTAGGGGTGCTCTCTCTTCCTTTGATTACAATCTAATGCGGCTAGTTACCCCCAAAAGAGTTAGTGGACTCTACAACGATGATATTGGCTAGAGCTCGGTCGCCTTGTATGTTTGTAAAGACTATTTGGCCAAGAGCAAACATTTGTACGACAATCACCTAAAGGCTAAGAGGGAGATGGAGGCCCTGCGGACTCAGGTAAAATAGAGGGATGATGAGTTGAGGTTGTTGAGGGATGAAATTTTGAAGTTGAGGGAGAATATTGGGGCCTTTCAGGTCACGCATGCGAAGGTAGCTACTACTTGGGCTAAGAGGGATACCGTGGCGATGTTGTACAAGGAGTAGGGCTTACGACTGGTTGAGAGGGACTTGGTGCTATCCCAGAGTCCTCCTAGTAGGGTATCCAGGTTGTTTACAAATGCAGCCTAACCTTCCCAACGATGTATCTTGGCTATTCAAGAAAACAACCCAAACCCTCTCACTGAGGTATCCAGGTCATTCCAGAACACAGGCCAAAACCTCCTAGTGAGGCCAACAATTCCCATATTAAAACAAATATATAATTTATTAAAAACCCAAACAAATAGATATTTAGGTTACAAACAACGCGCAATAGTAATTCCATAACAACCCGAAAGCAACATTTCAAAACTCATTTCAAAACGCGTAATTCCATAATAAAAAGTTAACTGCAGATAGGTACCAAATATATAACACATTTCAAAACTCTATTACATATATCCCAAGGGGCTGAATTTGAAAACAACAAAAAACATAAGGAGGTTTCAAGAAGCATCAGGAAAGGACCCAACAACGGGGACAACCTCGACCAACGACAGTCGCTACTTCCTCCCCCTCCGCAGGATCTTCAACAATAGCTCTGTCAATGACCACTTTGCCCTCATTGAACCAGTCTAGGGGAATATCACGATGTAGCACCGTCGCTTGACATTTGGCCATGTTAAAGCCCACAGAAAATGCTGCAAACCCTTGGTCCAACAAGTCCACATTCTTCTCTGTTAAGCGCTCTTGTTCAACATTCAGTGCCACACTTTCATTGTCAAGTCCCGACACTTGCTCCTGTAGGCCCACTAGCTCAACCATCAACACAATCACACTAACTGCCACTTGGCCCTATACAAAATGTGATCTCCTTAAGTTAAAGTCACATTCGTGATCCCAAGATTTATGAATTCTCTTATCCCTCAAACCATATATGTAAACTTTTTTTTATGTAGCAAAAACCAAAAGTTCTCCATTTAGTACTACAAAATCTTTGATTGTTATTTATGAAGAATCATTCTCCAACTCTCTCATTGTTTTCACTCTTATGTTCAAAATCTTTCTCCACAAAAATGGATTCATACCCTGTCAAAACCCATGTAGTAAATACTCCTTTTCGCAATTAATGACTTTGCCCCATCTGAAAATTCTCATCTCACAACTTTTTTCATGAGAACCTTTTCTTGTTTCTCTGGGCACCCTCGACATTCTTGATTTTCTATCCTCAAAATTGTATGACATAATATATGGTCTAAAATAAGGATTATTTCTTGTTAGGTAAGAAGAACAATGTGATATGAAGTGAACAAGTCCTCTATAGTGGACAGGCAATTCAAATCTCAAATTTCTACTACCATTGAAAAGTCTTTCTTTTGCTTCCCACACTCTTTCCTTAAAATTGTACACTTTGCAATCAAAATATGAAGACCATTCAACCAAATCATCAACAAAATGATACATCATAAAGTTACCATCATAGTCACACACAAAACCAAGCTGATGATCATATACACCGCTTGTATTTTGAAGGTGCTAAAAATTTGGAACAGAAGATCAAGATTATGTGTTCGAGTTGCTAATAAAAAAACTCCATTCCATTCTCATTCGCCATAGAACAAAGTACTAAGCCATTGCCCGAACATAAAATTTTGACCCTCTCAAAAAAATATTATAGAGTATTTTTAGACATCTCTGATGATTCTTCTCCAAGTAAGGGGTGAAATTCAACTAGAAGATTGCTCCATTGAATTGCACCAATGGGGATTTCTAATTGGATGAAAAAACAAGTGTCATCCCTTAACAGTGCATGTTGAGCTTGTTTGAATGCAAAATATTCTTCTCTTGAAAACTTTAAAAATAAAATGCATGTAGACATGAATATGTAAATAATTTTTGCAGGTAAATGAGAAAAAATCTCTAAAAAGTTCTCGCAAGACAAACTCATTTCGAGAACAATTTACGCAACAAATAAAAGTTACGATCAACAATAGACAGAGAAAAAAAAGATACAAATATTTTATGATGTTGAAAAACATATGTATATAAAAAATTTGACAACAAATTTTTTCTTATTTGTAATATTGCATCTCTAATATCTTATCTCCAATCTATTTAAATTTGAATACACATTTAATATTTATTTCCATATTTATAAAATATATCTAGATACGATAATAATAAAATGTTAGTTGATAAATATGGGTTAATAGGTTAATAATAATGAAAAGATAATATGGAGTTCTATATGAATTTAAATGATTTTGTTCACATATGAAAAATCTTTATATTGTAGTAATTAAAATTTAAAATTATAATTTCTAATTTTCTAACAGATAATTTTATAAATGTTTTAGATGTGAAAGATTTAGACCGGAGAAAAAAATAGAACGAGTTTCTGCTTTCTTTTATAACATAAATCTTTCGAATTAGAATATATCTAATTGAAAAGTTAATTTATTTCAAATATATTTACTAGATAAATTATTGAAATTTTGAAAAAGATATCCAAATTCTTTGAAATATTTTAAAATTGATTTGAAATCAATAATTATATCTTATGAAAATACTAACCTATTTTAGATTATATTTTTAAACATAAATTGTATATAGGGATTAATAGTATCGTGTATGACTTTTTAAAATTGATCTTTTTATTATTATCAATTTTGAAAATTAATGTATATTATTCATTATATATTAAATATTTTAAACCATGCAATACAATTTTTTTTATATAAAACATATTTTAATATAAAAATATTATGATATTTACTTATAACAATCACTATGCGTATAATAAATATATATTTGGATTGAATTAATCAACAAATCTAATAAATTTTAAACGGGTTATAATCTTTAAAAATAAATTTATGATTTTTTTTAGAATTATAATATATGGCATAATCATCCATATAATACTTATATATAATAGATATGAAAACTTCTAATTGAGTTCCTATTTATCTTTTATGGTCTAAAATACTTAATATAAATTTAAACTTTTCAATTGAATATCCACTGTCAACTTAATGAGGTGGTTTTAAGTGGTTGACGTAGTTATTATGTTGGCTATTATTATGGTGTCATCATTAGGGATGTTAACGGGACGGGTAAGGTACAGGTAGTAGCTCCCCCGTACCCTATCCGCTGGATAAATATTCATATCGTACCTGTATTTATATCTGTCGGGTATCCGTTATGTGGGTATTCGTCTATTTTTTTCATATCCGCGGGTATCTACGGGTACCCGCGGATATTTACAAAATTATTTAAAAAATAAATATTTAATCATAAATTCAAGTAAAAATAAATAAAATACATCATTATCATAAAAAATTTAAATAAAGTTCAAACAAACTCAAGTCCATACAAGTCCAAATAATTATAAAAATAAATATAACGTTCAACATAATGAAAATTCTTTAATTAGTGTTTTGATCAACAAGTCCACTTTCTTCAATTGATTCCTAAAAAATAATCAAATAATAAACCCCAACTGCCACGTGCCAAATATTCTCATTTTGATTATTTATGTTTTAAGTTCTTGATCAAAGTAGGAACTTCCAATTGAATCCTAATAAATTTTGATGGTTGATGGCCTATTGAAAATTCAATAAATTTAAAATTTTCAATTACATCTTCACAATTAGCTTTTCTGTTGACTTAGTAATATGTCTCTTAAATCGTTGAAGTTGTTATTATTTTGTCAAGTCACCTGACCAAATATGCACTAATGTTTTTCCATTTATCTTGTGTGCATTGAATAAGAATTAAGATAAAATGTAGTAAGAGGGAAACAAAATATAACATACCTTTAAGTCTACACAAGTCCTATGGTTTGCATTCTCAAAATCTCGTAACTTAACATCACGCCACCTACACAATGACATAAAAGTTACCAACAAGATAATTTTACAGTGTATCCACATACAGATAAGTTGATATTATTGATAGCATCGTACCTCCCAATTCCAAGTTCCTCAACTGCGTGAACAAGTGTTTCTACCTCAACCACAAAGAATGGTCTCTATGTTCAACGTTGTATATTACTTTGCTTGGTGCTGAGACCAAAAAACATCACAAGGAAAAACTTTGGCTAAGAGGACCTGAGGCACGAGCTTTCATCTTTTTCGTTAGGGGGTTTTTTTTAGGATGCACTAATGTTTTCCATGTATCATGTGCAATTAAATGAGAATTAAGCAACATTAAAGTAAGAGGAAACAAAAATATAACATACTTTTAGGTCTACACAAGTCCTATGGTGTGCATTTTCAAAAGCTCGTACATTAACTTCACGCCACCTACATGATGGCATAAACTTTACCAACAAGATTGCTTTGCATTCTATACACCCACAAGTAAGCTGATATTATTGATAACATCGTACCTCCTAGTTCCAAGTTCCTCAACTGCGTGAACAAGTGCTTCTATCTCAACAATAAAGAATGGTCTCCTGGTTCGACGTTGTACAAACTCGTCCTCAATTCTGTGACTCGATTTACCTTTCTGTGTTTTCGTTAATGGAATAGGCACGAAAACACGTCCAACTTGATGCTTTCCATATTGGTTGGCTTATTGTTGAGATAGAAAACATAACAAGCCAAAACTCTGTCCAAGAGGTCCTGACCCATAGACTTTCCTCTCTTAAGTTATGGGGAATTTTTGGAATGTGCATTATTGTTTTGCCATTTATCCTGTACACATCGAATAAGAATTAAGCAAAATTATTGTAAGAGGAAACAAAAATAAAACATACCTTTGGGTAGATTGATAATATTGATAACATCGTACCTCCTAGAAAAAAGTTCCTCAACAACGTGAACAAGTGCTTCTACCTCAGTCAGAGAGAATGGTCTACTAGTTCGACGTTGTACAAACTAATGTTTGTGACTTGAATTACCTTCCTATTTTTTCGATAATGGAATTGACACTAACACACGTTGAACTTAAGGCTTTCCATATTGCTTGGCTTGGTGCTAAGACTAGAAAACATCATAAGGCAAAACTTTGTCCAAGAGGTCATAAGGCACGGGCTCTCCTCTCTTCGTTAGGCGGGATTTTTGAAATGTGCACTAATATTTTTCCATGTATTTTGTGTACATTAAATGAGAATTAAGAAATATTGTAGTAAAAGGGAACAAAAATATATCACATCTTTAGGTCTATCTAAGTCCTATAGTCTACATTCAGAAAATCTCGTACTTTAACTTCACATGACCTATATGATGACATAAATGTTACCAACAAGACAGTTTTGCAGTCTATACATCCATAGGTAAGCTGATATTGCTGATATCATCGTACGTCTCAATTATGAGTTCCTCAATTACGTGAACATGCACTTCTACCCCAACCACATGGAATGGTCTACTGGGTTTTGAGATCAGAAAACATCACAAGCAAAAACTATGTCCAAGAGGTCATGAGCCACAGAAAAAAGTATTTCAACTGCGTGAATAAGTGCTTCTACCTCAGTCACAGGGAATGGTTTTCTAATTCAATGTTGTACAAACTCATCCTCAATTTTGTAACTCAAATTACTTCTTTTTTTTCGGTGATGGAATGGGCACCGACACACGCCTTGCTTGACACTATCCATATTGCTTGGCTTGGTTCTAAGACTAAAAAATGTTATAATCCGAAATTGTGTTAAAGAGGTCTTGAGACACGGGCTCTCCTCTCCTTCGTTAGGTAGTACTTTTGTTGTGTACACCATTTTTTTTCCTTTTATCCTATACCTATTGAATTAGAATTAAGCAAAATTGTAGTTAGATTGAACAAAATTATAACATACCTTTTGGTCTACATAAGTTTTATGATCTACATTCTCAAAAGCTCGAAAGTTAACATCACGTCACTAACATGATAACATAAATGTTACGAAAAAGTCAATTTTGTAGTGTATCCACACATAGGTAAGTTGATTTTATTAATAGCATCATACTTGCCAATTTCGAGTTTCTCAATTGCGTGAACAAGTACTTCTACCTCAGACATAGAGATTGTTGTCCTTGTTTGACATTGCATAAACATGTGGTAAATTTTCTGACTCGATTTATGTTTCTCTGTTTTTGTTGATGGTATGGGCACCGAAACACGTCCAACTTGATGTTTTCCATATTGGTTAACTTGTTACTGAGACTAGAAAACATCAAAAGCCAAAACTTTGTCCAAGAGATCCTAAGCCACAAGCTCTCCTCACCTAAGTTATGGGTGATTTTTACAGTTTGCATGTTGGATGAGAGTTAAGCAAAATTGTTGTAAAAGGAAACGAAAATAAAACACACCATTGGGTTGGCAGATATTATTGATAACATCGTACCTTCAGAAAAAATTTCCTCAACTACATCAACAAGTGCTTCTACCTCAGCCACAAGGCAACATTGTACAAAGAAATTCTCAATTTTGTGACTCAAATTACCTTCCTTTTTTCGGTGATGGAATGGGCACTAGCACATATCCCGTTTGAAACTTTCCATATTGTTTGACATTGTTTTGAGACTAGAAAACATCACAAGGCAAAATTTTGTCCAAGAAGTTTCAAGGCACGGGCTCTCATCTCCATCGTAATGGTCAGTTTTATCAAATAGAGAATGTTTTATCAATTCTTAAAAGGCACGGGCTCTCATCTCCATCTCTCATCTCCATCGTAATGGTCTCCTGGTTCGACGTTGCACAAACTCGTGCTCAATTTTGTGACTTGATTTACCTTTTTGTGTTTTAGTTAATGGAACGGGCACCGAAACACGTCCCATTTTATGCTTTGCATATTGGTTGGCTTGGTGATGAGTCCAGAAAATATCACAAGCCAAAACTTTGTCCAAGAGGTCCTGAGGCACGGGCTCTCCTCTCATTCATTACACGGGATTTTTACAGTTTGCACTAATGTATTTCCATTTATATTACTCAAAAGGGCAAAGGTATCAAAGTAATCTATGTGGCATTTTTAAGTAAAACCTTTTGCTACTAATCTTGCTTTATATTTATCTATGGATCCATCAAGGTGGTGATTTTTCTTAAAGATCCATATACAACCAATGGGTTTTGCTCCTCTAGGAAAATCTACTAAGGTCCAATTTTTATTTTTCTTAATAGATTCAATTTCAGTCTTAAAAGCCTTACTCCACTATTTTGCATCAGGAGCTCTAGTAGCCTATAAAAACCTCGTTAGATCATTTTCAACTAGATAAGTATAAAAGTCATCTCCAAAATAAGTCTCCTTTCTCTGTCTTTTACTTCTTCTTAAACCCTCACATATGGCATCACTATTATTATCTAGGTTAAATTATACCTTTAGTCTCCATTTTCGTAGCAAAAGATCAATTTGGTCCTTCTATTTTTTTTTATCTCAATTTGGTCCCTATTGTGGTGAATTTGATGCAATTAAGTTCTTTCCGTTAGTGGTGTAGTAACGGTGTTAAATAGGGTGCCACGTGTCAATTTATAAATTTTTTGTTTTTTTTTAAATTTAAAATAAATAAATAAAAATTTGCCATGTGGCAGTGACAGTACCACGTGGTAGTGACAGTGCCACGTGACAGTGACAGTGTCACGTGTCACTATTATGCCAAGTGTCATTTTCTCATTCTCAATTTGGTCCTTGTATTTTAATTTTTGTCTCAATTTAGTCTCAATTTTTGTAAAAATTGTGCAATTTCGTCCCCTCCTAATTGAAACAAAAATTAACTTTTATATAAATGTTATACAAATATTTTTATTAAATTTAATTTTTTTATTCAAATTGATATTTCTATTATATATTTTCAACAAAATTAAGTTTATTTAAATTTGTTTCACATTCAATTTTACTTAAAATTGTTTTCAAATTTTAAATTTATTTATTTTTGATTGTTACATAAACTAGTTAATTTTTCTTAAATTATATAATTGTTGTTTTTACACCAACTAAATTATTTGTATAGAAATTATTGAATTTTACACATTTTAAAAATATGCAATTATTTAAAATATAAATTCAAATAAAAAAAATATTAAAGTATGATGTAATAAAATATCAATATAATTTATGAATTTTTTTGTTATTAGCATTATTTTCTATTAACAACTTTAATACAATTTTAAATAAAATTTAATGTAAAATATAAATTAAAACAAACTTAATCTTGTTAAAAATATTTACTTGAAATATCAATTTTGATAGAAATATTTGTGCACATTTATATAGAAATTAAATTTGGTTTCAATTTGGAGAGAGACAAAATTGCACAATTTTTACAAAAATTACGACTAAATTGAGACAAAAATTAAAATACTGAGACCAAATTGAGAATAGGGAAATGGCACCTGGCATAATAGTGACACGTGGCACTATCACTGCCACATGGCACGATGTCAGCTTGACACGTGGTAAATTTTTATTTTTTTATAAATTTAAAAAAAATAAAATAAAAAATTCAAAAAATCCAGAAACTAACATGTGGCACCCCATTTAACGACGTTACTACACCACTAACGAAAAGGACTTGATTGCATCAAATTTCCCAAAATAGGGACCAAATTGAGATAAAAAAAAATTGAGGGACCAAATTGATATTTTGCTACGAAAATGGGGACCAAATATATAATTTAACCTATTATCTATAGGTTGTTCAACTATATCACTAACCTTTAAAGGAAATATATGTTCAAAAAACTCAACATTTTTTGTCTCCACAATAGTATTATGTTCAATCACATCACTTTTAAAAACAAGAAATCTATAGGCAACACTATGTTCTAACATAACCTAAGAATATACAGTCAGAGGTTTTAGAGCCTATTTTCCTTTACTTAGGATCGGGTAACATTACTTTAGCTAGGCATCCCCACACTCTCATATATTTAAGATTAGGTTGATACCATCTCCACAAATCATAGGGAGTTTTACCCGTTTTCTTATGAGGTATCCTATTTTGTAAAATGCATGCATTAAGAATGGCTTCTCCCGAAAGGTTATCAGGTGCATTAGAACTAATAAGCATAACATTCATCATTTCCTTAAGATTTCTATTTTTTTCTCTCAGCTACTCCATTAGACTTAGGTGAATATGGTGGAGTTACTTCATGGATAATACATTCTTTTACACAAAAAGTCATTAAATAAAACATATTCACCACCTCTATTTGATTTAATCCTCTTAATTTTCTTATTCAATTGATTTTCTACTTCCGCTTTATAAGTTAAAAGCACATCAAAAACTTCATCCTTACGTTTGATTAAGTACAATTTGGTATATCTAGAATAATCATCTATAAAGGTTACAAAATAATTTTTACCACCTCTAGATAGGGTTTGTTTTAAATCAACTAGATCGATATGAATTAACCCTAACAATTTAGTTTGACGTTTTATAGGATAACATGTTTTCTTAGTTATTTTGGATTCTACATATACATCACATTTACTACTTTGTTTATCATGCATATTAATTAATCCTAATTGTTGCAATTTCATAACATACGAGGAAGTATCATGTTCTAACCTAGCATGCCACATATCATATGAGTCAATGATATAAGTAGAAGAACATGATTCATTTGTAATTTCTGAAATATTAAGTACAAAGAGACCTTGATCACAATATCTCTTCCCCACAAAACATTATTTTTTGTCATTACAATCTTTTCAGAATTGAATGACACTTTAACCCCCACTTTTTCCAGTAATGCTATAGAAATTAGATTAACTCTGATAGAGGGCACATGTAGCACATTACTCAAGGTCAGAGTCTTCCCAGATGTGAGTTTTAGAAGAACCTTTCCTTTTTCTAGGACAAAAGTTGTCCTGGAATCACTAAGATAAACATGTTATTCTCCATCTCCTAGTGTAGGAGGTAAAAGCACTTTTGTTTGCACATATGTGCTTGGTATCACCAGAGTCTACCACCCACTTGCTCACATTGGTCATCATATTTACTTGTGAAACTATAGTATCTTCCCCTTGGGCTATATTTGCCCTAGGAGGATTGTCGTTTCTTACTCTACGCCTGCATTGAGGTGCATGATGGCCTGACTTCCCACATATGAAGCAGTTACCCTTCTCTTAAAGGTGGAGTTAGATCCATTGGAACGAGAATTTCGAAAGTTGTTTTTCATTTTGTTATCATGTTTGTTCTTGTACCTTTTTGAAGTAAGTTTGTTTTCTACCATGTTTGCCTTTGCAAATAATGCTTTGGCCCTTGTAGTAGCACACTCCTTCCTGTTGGTATCTTCTATTATAATGTGTGTAATGAGCTCTTGAAGCATCATTTGCTTGTGCCTGTATTTAAGTTGTTATTTATAGTCAGTCCAGGATGACAACAATTTCTCGATCAGTAGTTCTAAAACAAACTCATCAGGCAGAAGTATGTTCTCTACTTTGATATCTTTAAGTAGCTTGTGATATTCGTTGATTTGAATCTTAATGTCTTTATCTTTGATCATCTCCCAGTGATAGTAATTCCCTATGAAGAACCTTTGTCGGACGACGTCCTCAATAGTATATTTGAGAATCCACGAATCTCATATTTCTTTCGCTTCCTTATATGAGCAGTACACATCGAACAAATCATTAGACAAGGCACTAAGTAAGGTGTGTCGGCATACCTTATTTGCATGAGTCTAATCTTCAATTGTTTTGCTGAAGTATTAGATTCGTCAGGTTTTGAAATTGAAAGAGCAATATCTACTCCATACATGTCTAAAAGGGTAGACACACGTTCTTGCCAACACCGAAAGTTTTGTCTCGAAAATACCTTGATTTTTGATATATCCGAAAATGGTTTCGCAAAGACAATCTGAGTTCCGGAAATGCTTTTGATTCTCTAGAGTAGAGTTGTTGTTGTTATCAGCCATAAGTACTTAAGATTGTTGTAGAAGCTAACAAATCACGAACAATAGAGCACTTCCTGAGGCGTGTATATTCACTGCCCTTAAGGACTTATCTGCAGTGTATTGCGTAACCCCCCATGATACAACAAGAACTTCCCAGATTTTCTGAGGATTTCAGAATTAGCAAGGTACTCTTAGAAGAGTGAATAATTAGACCCAGAATAAAGAGAGGGAAAGAAGAACTAAGAGAATCAAAGATATAGAAGAGAAGAATGAAAGTTCAAGTGGTGTGTTTAGAAGGAGGCAAATGACATCTATTTATAGATGAGGGAGAAGCATGCAAATGGTACAACACCCATGGCCAGCGGAGAAAGCAACGGTAAACTTTTAAAGCCACAATCAAAATGGTTGTTAACATTATGGCCAAATCCAAACTGAAAAACAAAGCTTTATGAGTGTAGCAATGTAACATTAAATTGTTGTTTCACATCTTTTGAAATAATATAACGTTTGTTTATAACACCAAGTTTCTTAACTACGTGGATAAGTGTTTCTACCTCAGGCACAGAGAATGGTCTCCTGGTTCGACGTTGTACAAACTCGTGCTCATATTTGTGATTTGACTTACCTTCCTTTTTTTCGTTGATGAAATGAGCATTGAAACACATCCAACTTGATGCTTTCCAAAACTTGTACTAACATGTTAGAAAATAGACTTTAAATCTAACTCAATCCCACAAAATTCACTTTCTAAAAAAAACATTGTATGGATTTTTATAATTTTAGTTCATAATTCATACCTTCCCTACCACATCAAATCGTTAACTCGATGAAAAAGAAAGGATCATCTTAATCCAAATGTCTGAACCTCATAATTTTTCTTTGTAGAGACCAAATCATGCACTATTTTATTTTGGTATCTCTACAATTCACCACGTACAAGCAGTGACAGAGCTTCTATGGAGCTGGGAGGGGCCTTGGCACCCCCAAATATTTTTTATTTTTTAAAAAATTATATATATATATTTTTGAAATTTTTAAGAATTTTAATTTTTTTTTAAATTATAGATAGTGTATTTTAGAAATTGAAGAAAATTATATTATATATTTTTATTTCTTTTATAAAATAAAATATTTAATACTAATAAATCATAAATCATAAAATCAAATATAACAAAGAATACAAATATTTATGTTTAATTATTTTTTATTTATGTTTTCATCGAAAAATATCAAATTGTGACTAAATAATTGAAATCAAATTGAGACTAAAGAAAATGAGAAGACCTTGATACTTTTGGAAATAGTAACCAAAAGAGTAATTAAACAAAATATTTAATAAGATATTTTTTATTTTCTTTCTCATTGCCTTTTTAGTTTTTCACTCGTATTTTTTTTTTGTTTTTGAAGAAAAAATAAAGTTATATATATATATATATATATATATATATTATTTTTGTTCTTATTCTTATTTGTTTCTTTGCTTTCTCGAATAATAAGATGTAACTCTCTCGTCTTACTTAATAATGAAATATTAGTTTAATAGTTATTAAAATTATTTTTTTTCTCATGAGTATCTTGTATATTCATTTTTTATTATTATAGAAGTAAAAAATAATGTATTATGTGTTTTTTCATAACCGATTTTTAATTGTGACTTGACTACCATATATTTCTCTTTTAATAATTATGTCTCTCAATTTTTTATTAGATTATAACAAATTATTTTTTAATATATTTAAAAAAAAGTATATTGGTGAAGAATAAAATAATAAATGTTTTTTTAAAAGTGATAAAAGAAAAACTACAATGAAAAACAACATAGATTCTACTTCTTCACATTTTGAAACATTATACTAATGATCCAATTTGATGATTCAATTGTTCAGTTACATAAGTTATTTTTTGAAAACATTATACTAATGATTCAATCAAAATCAAATAATCATATTACTTTGGCCCCTCCAACATTCTTAATCAAGATCTGCCACTGCATACAAGATAAGTATGACCGGTTGGACAGGATAAGAGAATATACCTTTTTTTTGTAAAACATTATATATCTTTGTCTTAACCAACCCAAGTTTCGTGTCCTTTGGTTTATGAATTCGTAACTCAAAGAAAGTATCGTGTAGGTTTCAACATCGTTAGAAGGCTAGTGAAATCAATTACCATAACTTATGTAGTCTTTTAGAGATAATATTATATCTAATTTAATTTTATAAAATAAATTTATAAAATAAATTTTATTTTAATTAATATATTTTAAATAGTTTATTTTTAATTAATATAAAATCTGTAACACATTAACATGCTTAATAATATGAGAGTCGTAGAGGAATATTATATTGAATCCGATCCTCTATCCTTGGATATGCTTCATTGCTTCTCCATTTCCTTTGCCAAAGCAAGCAAAACATTACCAAACCCACAACATATTTTTAATTGTTATCATTTGCAACACAGATAATGTTGAATTCCCGTACTCTAACACAATTCAGCCATGTGTGTAGTTACTTGTTGACGCAGAGAAAGTGATTAGGAGGGTTTGCTGCATTGCATGGATACTTCTGTGTTTCACTTTTATAACTAAAAAAAGTTAAGAGTTGTCGTTGTTGCTTCAATATTGATCTTAACTTCTCTATAGGATAAGAATCAATAAATATGATAAAAAAAATTTATACTAATAAAATAGTTTTATAAGATTTTATTCTGTCTGTTTCTTTTTTCATCTATCACAATAAATACATGTGTAAATTATTTAAATTTAATTTTTTTTCTAACAACCCGAATAATACAAAAATATATATTAATGAATGTGTTATTGAAATTTTAAAAGAACATATGGAACAATTTTGTTTTTAGAATTAGAACATATAAAAAGCAATGGAGAAGAAGCATAAAAATTATAATCGCGAATCATTTCTTAAAAGCTTGACCTATTTATGATATTTGTTTATTAGTTCTTTCTTATTTCATATTAACCACATTAGTTATTTTAAAATAATTATATTAAACTAATATTTTAATTTCTGCTTTAATTACTTATAAATTACGCTATTTAATGTAGCAATTGTTTCCTCGCTTCAATATTTTATTTTTATTTTCTTACAAGACATTGGATGAAGTATAATCCACCAAGAGGGATGACAATAAACAAGTTTTTTATCCATATAGTTCTACAAATATTTTAGTTATTATGGGATGAATATAATTATTATGTAAATTATATTTGAGTATTTGTTTTTTCAAAAATTAAAAAGTTAAATTAAAAATATTAGTAAACAACGATTAATTATTAAATGACTGTTTAAAATTTAATTTCGTATACTTATATATATATATTTTTTATTTAAGCCTATAAATTTAAAGTTTATCAAAAAGAATTAAAACTTACATTTTATGGTATAACTGATTTAAATTTTACTTTTAGAAAGAAAAAATTCATTTGTATTAATATTTTACTATCTAATTTTATTTAAATATACTTTAAAATTATTATTTTTTAATTTAGTTTGTATTTTAAAGAATTATTTTAAATAATTTCATTTAATATGTTAAAAAATAACAAAAACAAATCGGTTTACAACATATAAATAAATAAAAAATTAATGCAATGTCATTATGATTTTTTTCTTAAAAATAAAGAGTTAAAATAGTTACAATTTCATAACTATTAACAAGATTTAGAAAAAAATAAATAAAACTTTATGAAAAGTATGAAATGCATATGAAAATAAAATTTGAAAACATGTATATTAACTTCTGGAATGAGTTTTTCAGGATAAACTCTTCAAAATACTGAATAATAAGCTTATCAGAATGAGCCTTTCTTTGTAGTGGATAAAGGCAGCAGCAATGACAATGACAACATGGTCCGATGAAAGGGATATTAATGTTTTTTTTCTCTTAATAAGGAAATACAGTTATTAATAATGGGGTGCAAAAAGAACAAGGCATCTTTTTTTGTTTTGTCTTTGGTCAGGAATTGTTCAGTTTCCAATTCTACTACCTCAACATACGGGCCTGAGTTGTATAAGCCTCATTTTTTTAACGTATTTAGGAAACTTCTTCTTCTTGCACACATACTTTCTATAATTTTAATTATATCCCTGTTTAATAAATAATGATGGTGTAAAATATTTTTTTGAGTTTTAATTATAGTTTCGGATAATAAAATTTGTAGATATTTTGGATTACACGACCTGAAATTCAAAATATTAATTTGATAAATTTTAGATTGTATAATTCGTAATAAAATTTAGAAGATAATTTAAAATACAAATTACATTTTGAATTGTATAATTCTTAATGTAAATTTATATTTCAAATAGTGCAAATTTGAAAGATATTATGAATTATACAATTAATAATGCAAAATTTATATTATGAATTATATCATCCTAATATAAATTTACATTTGAGATTGTAATTGCAGTGGGAAAACGGAACGGAGTGGGGAAATTGTTATTGTTGTAAACGATGCAAGGAGTGAGCAAATGGGTTTTCTTCCATCAATGGGGTTCACCCCTTGGTATATCAAGAATTTGTGAACAAGATTATGATTGTGCTAGCAAGGAAAATTTTGTGGTCTAAAAGTTTGATCTTAAAAGAGAATTCATATGTTTTTCATGTAAATTGTTTTGCTCAATTACAACTCACATTAGTTGTTATGGCAAAATATCACATTCAAATTGTCTTTCTTTTTTAATTCGGTGTCCACTTCAGTAAATATTGTTAAGGGATCTTGCAAACGAAATGACATGCTTCGTTAAAAACAAATGAATTGTTAAAAAGGCATTGGGAAAAGGAGAAATTCTTAGTAGACAAGGTTTAAGTCAAGAAACTAATCTTAAATGAGTTGTAGATACTCGTTGGGGTTCACAATATGCAACTTTGATCAATTTGAAATTGATGTATTCTTCTACAATTGATGTTTTTGAAATTATAAAAGAAGGTGGATCAAATGCAAATCAAAGAGATGAAGCAAGTGGTCTTTTACATTTTCTAGAGGAATTTGATTTTGCATTCACATTGCATTTGATGAAAAATGTCTTAAGTATTTCAAATGAATTGTCATAAGCATTGCAAATGAAAGGTCAAGACATCATCAATACTATGAACATGGTTAACATCACAAATGCAAACTACGAGGGAAAATGGACGGTAGTCTTTACCACAAGAAGTAATTTCATTTTGCAATAAGCATTTCATTGACATTCCCAATATGGAAGACATTTTTTTTTTCTAAAGGGAGATCACAATATGGAGGTAAAGTTCAAGCTATCACAATTGAGCATCATTATCATGTTGAATTATTTTATACTGTTGTGGACATGCAATTTCAAGAATTTAATGGTCATTTTATAGAGATAAATACTCAGTTGCTTCTTTGCATGGATTGTTTGAATCCAACCAATTTATTCTTTACTTTTGATAAGATAAGGCTAATTGAATTTGCAAAGTTTTATCCATGTGAATTCTCTGTAATGGATTTAGTGATGCTTGATTATCAACTTGAGACTTATATCATTGATATACACAGTAATGTAGAATTTTCATATGTGAAAGGAATCATACATCTTTCTGAGAAATTGGTTGAATCTGGAAGACATATTGCTTATCCATTTTACCTTCTTTTGAAGTTAGCAATGATTTTTGCCTATAGCCATAACAACAATGGAAATAGTCTTTTGTGCCATGAAAATTGTGAAAAATAGGTTGCGGAATCGGATGAGAGATGCATTGATGAATAATTGTCTAGTGACTTATATTGAGAAAGATGTGTTCAATAAGATTGACAATGAGTTGATCATTCAATGATTTTGATAAATACATTGAATTTATGATTTTGATACTTATATCTCTATTTTCATATGCATGATGATAATTATTATTAATTTATATTATTTGAAAAGTAAATTACTCTCACTAACTTAAGGTCTTAAATCCGTCATTGTTCCATATTGCTTTGGAAAACTAGGGCCAGATCATTAGAGTTGACAAAAATGATCTGAACTACATTGTACTGAACTGAAAAATAGTTTATGTGAACCGAACTGAACTGAAAAATAGTTCAGATGATTGAACTATTTTTTGTTTTAACAAACTGAATTACATTGAACTGAACTTTACTGTAATATGAACTGAATTGCTATAAACTAAATTGTTTTTCGAACTACATTATTTTAACCTGAACTGCAATACTTTTAAACCAAACTGTATTATTTTTAAACCGAATTGTAATAATTTTATTGTATATGATTGTAATATACAATAATTATATAAATTTTATAATCTTTTAATGTATGCTAAATAGATGTCAACCTTATCTATTCTTAGTACTTCTTTTAGTTAATCTATTATATCTACACCAACCTTATTTACTTTTAATATTTATTTTAGAGTATGCTAAGCCGAGTGTAACACACATATTTATTTAATAATAATTTTGTATTTTTATAATTTTTTTAAATAACTTAACATAGTCTAAACAGATGCCAATCCGACATGATAAAAAAAATTATTTATCAAAAAGAATTACAAATAATTTTACATGTTTTATGTTTTTTTTTTAATTTTTTTTATGTTATGTTACAGCCAAGACGATACTAATATTAAAAATTAAATATATGTTTTCTTATACCGAGTTAAATCATAAATTAAAAACTTAAATATATAAGAGATTAAATATTTTTTTCATATTTTAATAAAATTTTATGTGATTGATGATTGTTGAGTTTTAAAGTGTCACCCTAAGTGAGATACATAAGCTTTAAGTGATCTCTAAAATGAACTTATTTGTAATATTAAAGAGATTTTAATAATAATAATAATAATAATATGATATAAAATTTAAAATTATAAATGGTAAAAAAACCCTATGATGTTAAAAGTTTAAAATGTAAATAAAAACTACTAAAATATATGGATCTTATTATAAGATAATCAAGCAAAAATTGCAAGAATGTAATAAAAATAATGCAATACTATTAGACTCGCGTAAAATAAAATAAGACTACTAGTATGAGTTTTTACTTTGGAGACACTATTATTACAAATTTTTTATATTTATTTGTATTTTCATTATAAAAATATTGACTATTTTTTTTTAAATTATTTTCATATAATTCAAAAAGTTACATTCTAATGAAAACTTTTCATCTTTTCTCTGTATCTATCTCTATGACTACCGTAGCCGGATAACCATCCCATAAATTGATTTAAATAAATTACTCATTACTTTGCATTGTTTTTTAAACTTTTTGGAATTTTAACTCATCTCACTTGAACTTAGTTCATATTTCCAATAAAATTTTATATAACTAAAAAGATGTGTGAATTAAATAAAAAATATAATTAAAAATTTAATCTATAATTAATCATTAATTTAATGAATTTTGTATTTAAAGTATGTTTTATCATCCCATAAATTGATTCAAATAAATAACTCATTAGTTTGATAGCGTATTTGATTTCACGTTATATCATTGTTTTTTCAGTATAAAATCATGTTATGTTTGGTTTTAAAATTGATTTTGAACTAAACAATTCACATCCAAATAAAAGCTAATATTATTAGCTTCTTCGTCTACATAATCGATTCTTCCAAAATCAATATTTCAACGCTTTCTCAAACACGCTCCGAGTTGTTTTTTAAACTTTTTGGAATTCTAATTCATCTCACTTGAACTTAGTTCATATTTTCAATAGAATTTTATATAACTAAAAAAATGTGTGAATTAAATAAAAAATGATAATCAAATTTAATCTTTAATTTAATGAATTTTGTATTTAAGGTATGTATAACTTTTATGGGTTAATTTTGTTTTTACTGAGAGGTGGTAGTTGCTAAAGAAAGAATTTCAAAAAATCTCATAATATCGGTAACTTATTACAGTGACCGGTCAGACGACAAATATGATATAAACTAGAAGAAGAAATCAAAATTATAAAAATTCTTTATATCAAGTTTTCCACCTTGTTATATTTTCACTGAAGAAACCTCACAATACTCATCGGAATAAGCTAAATTGTGAATTTTTATTTGAATTTATTTTTCATAATTCAATGAGTAAATTTATTTTCCCATCAATGTAATGAGAGAGAAAGAGGGTACGAGTCTGTAATTTTTTAAGATAGCTGGTGGCTCAACGAAATTTATACAGAAATGCAACTAAAATGGCAACAGTTAAAGGCTTTAACTAATGAACAGTACAATATTTAACCGTTAGTGTGAATACTTAACTGTTCCAAGTACAGTTTTTCCAAAACTTAACTAATGTAAATTACAGTTCAATTCTACTCTTAATAGTTGAGTTATTTTTAATTTTATATAGTTTAGTTAACTACAATATAATCTAGTTTAGAAGATATAGGGGCAAAAATGTCATTTCACTGGCCTATGGAGGAAGAAGCAGCTACATATTTATTGCTCAGAGAAGCCCAGTGGGACACTCATAGGAGCAAATTATTAGCCCAAGCCCAAATAAAAAAAAAAGTCAACTAAATTCCAAAATGCGAAAAAGAGTAAAAGAAGTTAGATCGATTTGAAGGCGAAGCAAGGTCCAATGAAGGTGATGATAGTCAGTGGCAACGTTGGTTGTTTGAAAACCCCAACAACTTTGTTGGTAGAAGAATGAGTGAGTGAAGAGGATCAGAACAGAACACAGCACAGAAGAATGATGGGAGCGAAGAGAAGTTCGATCTTAGCCACACTCGCTTTTCTAATGTTAATGGGCGTTGCAGTCTATTTTAGACTCTGGGCCATTCACTACAACCTTTCCGCTGATGACACTCAAATCATAAGGTTACCATTTCTTCAAATTCTTTCCATTCCCATTTTTTTTTTCTGCAATGTTCCTTTTGAAAATGAAATATACCCTTTTTATGTTCCAATTTTGGCCTTATAAGGCTTGCTGTGTTATTATACCAATCATGTAAAGCACAAATTGTTCTTTATAAGTGGAACATGATGATACTAACCTGTTCCAATGTTTCTCCCAATTTTTATTGAACCAATTGAGGGCGGTCATTCAGAGGAAAGAGTTTGCACTAATCATAGCTTGAATTGACTTGTTCTGTGACATTTAATCACTGTTGTGAGAGGATTATAAGATTATTGTTTCTGTAATAATGATGTTTGGTTTATTCTTGTGTTTGCAGGCAGCAGTTTGATATTGCTAACAGGGAGGCAATGGATGAATCTGCTGAGTGGAGACTGAGGTATGATGAGGAGGTAGATAGGACAAAGAAGTGCTTGCAGGAGCTTCAACTGGTATTTAATCTTTAATTTGGATTTTCACTTTCTACCTTGCAAACTGAATTAGAAAAGATTTAGGGTGTGTTTGATTTCGATTTTCAAAAACTGTTTTTAGTTATGTAAGGAAAAGCAAAGGAAGTATACAAAAAGAGGATCAGGAACCATCTATCAGCTGTTTCTGTTGTTCATTTTAAAGCATGTTTTGAAAATAATTTTCAAAAAATTGAATACGTTTTGGATGAGAGATTGTTGAGTAGCATGGAATTGTTTTAAAAAATAGTTTTCAAAACCATAAAGTGAGAAGAAAATCAAACATGCCTTTAGTTCCTAGTTCTATCTTATTCTTTGGTTGGTATTGTTTCACACCTTAGCCTTCTTAATTTCAGTAGATAGTAATAGCGTTGTGATATAACTGCACCAACTGCACCAAGATAATAGAATTGGCACTCGATCAAGCGAGATTCTAGAAATCAATACTTATTTTTCCATGAAATATCAAGCATTCTCTTTGCCTTTCATGTAATGACCATGTAATTATGTTTGTGGCAGTTTCAGGAGTCCTCTCAGAAGGGGAAGAATGCTTCTGATATTAACCATAACTTTGCAGTACTGCAAAAGGTTCGTCTTCATAAAACTATCAATCAACCTTAGATCTACGTCCTCATGATAATCATTCTATTGGGTCATCCATCCTAAGGAACCAAGAAAAATCTTTGAAGGATAATCACTCTGAACTTCTAATTATGCCAGAGATGCAATGTGGTGCCAACTTATATCTACTAATCACTCCAAATTTCAAAATTCAATTTTTATTTCCAATGATGCTGAATTTATTTATATCAAATGCTATAATTTAATTTATCAACAAAGACGATGGCTTATGAGTTCAGATTTTCTATCGAAATATTTGATGTCGTCTTCTATTATATTTTCAAAATACACTGATATTAATATTTTAAAACATCCAAATCAATTTCCATCAATATATTTTGAAAGCCGAGAAATAACACATAAAAACTACAGAATCCAAATTCATTTCCTACCTTTTCTTGTTTAAGTCAAGTGTTGTAATGACCTTCTAACCTACCAGGAGAATGCAGTATTACTTGAAAGGTTGGAAACATTGAAAAGAGAGCTTGAAGAGGAGAGGTTGAAGTGCAGTTCACGGTACATGAAATAATCATGAAAGCATTGACTAGATATTTTGTCATTTTGTCCTTAGTGTTCAACCATGGAAGAATATTGACAGATGGATTTATGATCTCAACCTTACACATACGGATCATTCACGGAATATGGAAATACGTGAGTCACACTACTCATTTCTTCTTAATCTTTTTAAGGTTACATTATCATGTGCACCTTTATGGGCCAATGTATAGTTTCATCTTTAATTTCTTTTAATTTCTTTGAAGAACAAATGTTCCGTGTATGTTTGTGGACCACTATTTAATTAATCCGTCTGTCACTCTTTATTTATAATAGGGATAAAAAACTTCAGGATTTCTAGCATTTCCATGTTTATGTAGTCTATTTCTGTGCATGTTTTTCGGAAGAGAGAGAAGAAATAGAAGAGCAATATTATCTCAGCCAAATAATAACAAGTGTTTTACTCATCTACACTATTATTCACTCCAAGATGATGAATACATGATATCTGATATTTAGTGTCTATAATGATGAATGTTAGTATCATGTTGCTGAGGAGTCAGAATCGGTAGACTTAGTGCTCAGTTCATGCAAAAATCTTGTCACTGTCTGAACTATTGCTTCATTTCTATTTGACTGGTTCTGGTTTGAGGACGCTCTTCGGCCAGAAGCACCCCCTCTTCCACCCTATAAAAGCATAGTATAATCAATCAAAACTAAAGCTGAAAGTACCTCTTTACACTTCCGTACTGACAAACAACATTTAATCAATGAAAACACTACGACTGAATGCACCTCTTTACAAACAAGATTCAAAAACCGATCTAAAAGATGAAACTTTTATGTTTTATAGAAACACACACAAAATTTGGATAAAATAAGAAAATATTAGAGATGATACCTTGCGCCACTTTGTCTTTGGAACCGTGTTCATTATCCCCACCAGTTCATCAAACTGAAATCAATTATGATCAATTATGTTTTATCCGTAAGATAAGATAAAAAGAAAAAAAAAGAAAATGTCTATCCCTGGGATGAAGTGTGCATCAAACTTTAAGATGACATACCTGTTTGACTATGATTTCATACTTCCTTGCACATTCATATAATCTTATTTCATCTCTAACCTCATCAGATATTATTTCTGCGTGCTCCTGGTGGGTCATGTTGTTCTAGAGCATATTGTGCTATGCGAAATTGTGTAAGAGCAAAGAAAGAGAATGAGATTGGTATGCAAAGAAATTGTGATATGTCAAATTGTGTAAGAGCAAGATTAATATGCTATGATTTATTTATATCACAATAAAAAGAAAGAGGATGAGTTAATTGGGTGAAGGGTAATTGAAGGTTGGAACTTGTAGTTTTTTTTTTTATTATAAAAAATTGTCTAAGAAGACAACTGTTATCTTTATGACCGACCACCTTCCTTGATTTTGTGACAAGGTGGTGTCAACAATATCTTCTCATGCACTCGAATCGTAACTCTAGTCTGGTCGGTGTACACGTCCTCATTCACTCAAATCGTCACTTTTGTCTTTGTCTGATGTACACTGTCATAACAAACAAACCATGATATTAGTTACAAGAACGAGTTTAATTTTTTATTTTTATTTTTATAGTGTTCTTTGTGTCTTCACAAAATATATTTTAGTATATTTTAAAAGTATATCAGAAAAACAATACCAAAAGTTAGCATCTGAGTAAGTTTGATGTTTAACAAAAAGAAAATCATATGTTTACTGTTGTGTTTTGTTAAAAGAAACTGAGAGGGGCATGTAGAGTCAAATTTAGATAAGCAAAAAAAAAAATTAAATTGTTTTTCAAAAAAAGTTAAAGATAGGCTATAATTTTCCTAAAAACGCACCTCTAATAACTTAAAATCAACTTATATATTATAAATCCTACTAAATGATAATTAATTTACTTTTTAATTTTTGTCTCTTACAAGTATTTATGAATACAATTATTCAAAATTTAAATCAAATTACCTATAATTTTTACTTGAATTCAATATTTATATACTGTTTGGTCTTTTCATATATAAAAGTTATATTTGTAATCTCTTTAAATATTAAGATTCTTTGGTCTTTTTGTTAACTAGGAAGGCTATATCTTATTCCTTTCATTTGAATAAACAAACAAAGCACGCAAGTATCACATGGTGGTAAAAGAATACAATTAATAACATTTTGAAATAAAAATCAAATGAGAAAAAAAATGTGATGTTTTAAGAAAACAAATATATACATTATAATCACCATATATTTTTAAAAATTATATCTTATAAATTATTAGGACTGATTACACTTTATTTAACATCATCACAAGTGGAGTAAAATTTAGAATTATTTACCTTCTAAATCAAAAAGGTCAAAATTTGACTAATTTTATGTGTTTAGTAATTTATTATTGCTGAAAAGAATTGTTTACGGAAAGAAAAGAAACTATAAGTTAAATTGATAAATATTTTATCAAGAAATTAATTTTAAAATATGCAAATATTATACTATAAATATTTTAAAAAAATGAATGGAGCATTAAGTATCTTAAATATTAAATACATTAAATGCTTGGAAAACGTAAATTACTACGACCAAAATGATGTTTTTGTCATCTACTTCAACCTTATCTCCTCATAAATGAAATTATCTATAAATCAGTTACCAAATCTCAAAATTTATATATAAAAAAAAAAAACTCCTTTAAACCAAACCAAAACATATTTATATATCTTTATCCATTAAGAAGCAGCATAAATCATGTGATAAAAAACAATACTTCTAAAACAATATTTTTCGCAATCTTGGAGGATAAAAAACATCATAACTGAAAACAAAACAAAAGCTAAGAATTTTACTAACAAGTTAATTGTAAAAGCAACCTCATATTTCTACCTTATGCAAATTATATAATATTTTTTTAAAATAATTTCACAGTACAAACAAAATTATTAAAACTATATAAATATAAATAAAGGACACACCTTATACACCTCAAATATTAATTGATTGGAGCGCACACAAACTCCAAAAAAATAATCCAAATTTGTTTCTGCTACTGTATTCCAATTTTAAAACTTGTGTTTATTCAATAACATAACTTCGTGGTTTTTTAATTATTAACAAAAATTAAATGAGTGATAAACATGATTTATTGTGTAGGGTTTTTGTATTCTAGCTCCATATGAGAAACATGAGGGTGACATATTCTAATTTTGTAATCTATACCTACTTTATCTTCACAAAGTTATATTCTTGAAGAATCATTTATAACATGATATATTAGTAGTGAAAAAAGTTTTGATTTTAAATAATTATATAATATATTATAATTTAAATTTTTTGACATTGATAAATTATATTTTTATTCAATTTTAGAATTTTAATCATTATTTTTAAATTTCAACTGCTTACCATGTTATATTGATGACTTTTCAAACAAATTTGTATATAACTATAATTGCATGTTATTAAATTATATAACTATAATTGCATGTTATAATTTAATGTTAAGTTATTTAAAAGAATTATTTAGTATTTTAGATAAATATTTATTTATTAGGTCCTTTGATAGAAAATTAATTTTAAATTTAATGTTATAATGATTTTTAATTAATTTTGTTTACAAAATATTTTTGTTTAATATGGATGTTTAAAGATTGAGATAAAAAATTAAAAGCACATAATATATATATATATATATATATATATATATATATATATATATATATATATATATAAACAATAAATTAAAATCAATGTATAATGTTTATATGAGTATTTCTAATTTTTCTAAAGTTCAATAAAACTAAGAATGAAAATAGATTTAAATAGATGAAAACTAAGTCGGTTATACTTTTTCCTTATTTTTTTTCTTTCTTCTTTTGTATAATATGCATTCAAATTTTTGAAAAATCTGACTCAATTTATTATAATTTTTCACTAGCTATATAATATTTATATACTTTTATCATACTTTTCACATGTTATCTCATTAATCTACAAATCATATAATATTTGTTAGTATCTCATCAACATCTTATTTTTGGTAGTATCTCATAATATTTAGCTGATAGTTTTTAGTCCTTCAATAATGTTTTCATGCCGAAAAAAAGTTATATTTTTTAATTTTTAATCTCTTTAAATAAGTTATTCTTTTATTTGTATTTTTGTCTAAAATTAGAATGTAATCCTCAAAGAAATATATATTTTTTCCACGAAGTTTCCTTTAAACTTCTGTTTATTAGGTTTTAATATTCTAAATCATTTTTTCAAATTTTAATGTAATATTACAGTTTTATTTCTATTTTTTATTACAATATTATTGTATAAGAATTAATAATATGCATTTCAAATAATAAGATATCGTAATAAATTTTTTCTAACTGGGATAAAAGAACACTCTAAACATAAATTAATTTGAGAGGAAACGTGTAAATATCAATAAGTTTTCATCAAATACATTATGCGAAAGAAATTATGAAAAGCAGAAAAAATAAGAATAGAATCCTAATTTTTGTAAGAAGTGAAACATTTCATTTGAATTATTTTCATGTAACCATATTCACAGTAATTGGATAAACAATTTAAAACAGTAATGTTTAATATCCATTATTGCAGAAAACAAAACAAAAAGAATAGCTAAGAATTTTATCATAAAAAATTAATTTTAAAAGCAAACTATGCAAATTATATGCATCAAACTTTTCAAATAAATTTACATATCAACACTATTAAAAACTAGAAGAATATAAATAAATAAAGAACACACCTTAGTAATATTGAATATTCATTGTTTGGAAGAGTGCAACCCCATAAAAGTGCTTCTCAATAACCCAAAATGTTGATGTAACGGTACTTCAATCTTCTCAGTGGCTGAAGTTCCAAATTCCATATGAAGAACACTGTTAATAAAGACAAAACCTTTTTGTTTTCTGTATAACAAAAGTATAAAGCCAGATGATAAACAACCAAATACTAACATAAATACTTTATTTGAACTAATTTAAATACATGGATAATTATTCTCTATTTCTAACATAATTTTTGTTTTGGGTCAAAGTTTTAACTTCTAAGGTAGACCATGGGTCAAAATTTTGATTTTAATTAATTCTTATTTACTAAATTATAATTTAATTTTTGACACCCGTAACTTATATTTCTCTTCAGTTTTAAAATTTTTAATCATTAATTTTTAAATTTTCATCTGTTTACTATTCTATATTAACGACTTTCAAATATTTTTTTATATAACCATAATTGCATATTTGATTTTTTTTTAAATTATGTAATGATGCTATAAAATGTACATGAGAAACTTATATTTTCACCATGTTTGTAATCAATATTTTTCAACTTAAACTATCATAAGATTTTTAAGGTTTTACTCTTTCAATTAATGCGAAATAAGTTTTACAATTTTCTCATTGACTGTATCTTCCACTTTTTGTCATTTTTTAATTGTTAATTTATAATTTTGTTTATTTAGAAAATGGTTAGTATAATCTTAATTACATTTGAAAATAACCACATATTTTAGTTTTCTTAATGGATTATTAAAGGAAATACATTTTAAAATTCCTATGCAAATGAAATATAAAATCTATTAAAAGTATTTAAGAACATTCTTAAAATTTTAGTCAGCAAAATGAAAATACTAATATTAATTCTTTGCACATGTTACATGAACCATTATCCATATACATTACAAATTATTAATCATTGTTTAAATTTAATGTTGTTTAATGTCTTCAACGGGATCATTTTCTGTTGGTTGGAAATTGGTTGCACATTCTCTCTTAAGTATAATTACTGCACGATTATTGCTCAAACTAGTATCAGTGCATATCACTTGTTCCTATAAATATATAAATATAATTGTATGAATATATAAATATGTATAAATATAAATATAAATATAAATAAAAACAAATAAGTAAGTATAAATAAAAATATATATAAAAATTTATAAATTTTAAAAATACATACAAATATATAAGGATAAATATATGTAAATATTTATATCTACATTGTGTTCACTTGAGATGAGAGAAAGTGAAAGAAAGAAATTGAGAGATTTCATTGTTTTCCCATCCCTCTCATATGCAAATATTTGAAAGTAACATGTATAAGATTACCGTAATGTCCTCCATTATTTTTTTTAAGTTTTCTTAATTCAAGTCTATTCACGTGTATGTTTTCTTACTTTATGTAAATTAATGATGCATATCATCACTAATAATGTTGTATAATTACGATAATAATGTAAAAAATATGGCTTTAAAATTATGTTTACAATAATAATTAATATCTCAAATTTCTAAATTGTTTATAAAAAAAATCAATATGTAAATATATTGTATTTTATTATGTTTTATTAAAATAATTAAATTTTCCAATTTATTCATTAAATAATTTTTATAAAATAAATATAACTCATCTAAATATAATTTTATACTACTTTCAATATCAAGGGCAATTTGATAATTTTGCTTTTCTTTCAACTAAACTTAATTTTTAATCTATCACATCAATCAAATCACTCACAACTTTCAGAAACTTTACTTTTAAATCTACTCACTTTCACATTCAAATTCCTTAAAGTGAACAACACAAACTTTACCCTCTAATCCACTCAAATTCATCATCCCCAACTCCCTCAAATCAATCTTCATAAGTGAACACAACCTTATAAAGTCAAGAAGTTGATGTTTCCAAAAGAAGACAAACTTCAAGTGCATAAAAAAGAACTTGTTGACTTTATAAGGTTTCAACAAACTTTAAATGGTTACTACAAAAACCATTGTCCTTTCGATATGACATAGTGACAAAAGAATATGAAAATAACATGGAATTTGAAAACCAATATAGAGGTTTCAATATAAAGAACAAATTAAAAAATAATTTGAAAAATTAATCTTGAAAATAACAAACCCTTAAGATAAGCATACATGTTACCGATTACTTTGTGTAAAAGTACACATTTCTTTGCTTGTGAGAATGCTATAGTTAAGTAAGATGGTCAACACCTATGCAAAGATAGGAAAACAATTTACTATGTATCATGCATTAAGCAAACCTGGAATCAGTAGGGTGAAAGACATTGTTTAGGGTTTCAAAAATGACATAAGTGTGTGAAAATTGTATGAAATTTAAAAAACAAAGTGAATGGAGGTTCAAATTTGACCACATATAAGGAAAAAGTAAAAAAAAAAATCATTTCAAACCCAAATAGTGAGAACCACAAACCTTTAATGACATTTCTTTGCCTGCATACAGTTTACCATGTAACATGGTTTCCAAAAATCTATAAATGGTTAATGAGAAAGACTTTCTTTATGGTTTCAAAGAAACAAAAAAAATTTTAGGTTTAAGAATGAAAAACAATGTTATGATTTCCTTTGATAAGTGCAATGGTAAATAATGAGCATTGAAAAACAAATAAAACGCATGTGTGATCATTAATGACACAAAGATGGAGAAAACGTATGTTACCTCAATGCATTATGACAAAAGATGTTAAAGTAGTGTGTGAGAGAAACTAAATAAATTTAAAATAATTAGACTATGTTGAATTTATTGTTACTTATAATGGTTGGCTTACTGTTTTTGTTTAATTTGATGGCCGCCTTTTTATGAAGTGCATAACATTTAATGTTACCACCCATGTTATGCATGTTATGATTTCCTTCAATAAGTGGAGTAGCAAAATGAGTATTGACAAACAAATAAAACGCATGCGTGATTATTAATTACACAAAGAAAACGCACGCTGTCTTAGTGCATTATGACAGAAGATGATAAAGTAGCATGTGAGAGAAGCTAAGTAAATTTCAAGTAATTGGACTATGTTGAATTTGTTGATACTTATAGTGGTTAACTTAACTTCTTTTTTAGAAATTTGATTGCTGACACATGACACATGTTTTTATCAACCGCATAGCATTTAATGTTAACACCAATTATTATTATTGTTATTATTATTCTTATTACAAATTAATATTAAAATTCATATAAAAATATTATTTCATTAGTGAAAATCACAAACTTTTAATGATATTTCTTTGCTTGCAAATAAACTTCTCCCAAAAAATAATGTAAACACCTATGCAAAAATAGCACACAGTTTACCATGTAACATGGTTTCCAGAAATCTATAAATGGTTAATGATAAAGACATTCTTTATGGTTTCAAAGAAATGATATTTTTAGGGTTTCAAAGAATGAGAAACAGTGTTATCGATAAGTGCAATGGTAAAAGATGTGCATTGACAAACAAATAAAACACATGTGTGATCATTAATGACACAAATATGGAGAACACGAACTTTGCCTTAGCGCATTATGACAAAAGATGATAAATGAGTGTGAAAGAAGCTAAATAATTTTAAAATAATTGGACTATGTTGAATTTATTGATACTTATAGTGGCCGACTTAATTTTTTTTCTTTATTTTTCAATTAGATGGTCGACTTTTTGTCAATTGCATAACATTTAATGTTACCACACATGTGATGATTTCCTTCAATAAATGGAGTGGCAAAATATGAGAATTGAAAACCAAATAAAACGCATGTGTGACTATTAATTAGATAGAGAAAACGCACGGCGCCTTAGTGCATTATGATAGAAGATCATAAAGTAGCATATGAGAGAAGATAAATAGATTTCAAATAATTGGACTACATTGAATTTGTTGATATTTATAGTGGTTGGCTAAACTTTTTTTTTTTTGGTAATTGGATGGCAGACACTTGCTTTTATCAACCGCATAACATTTAATGTTAACACTTATTATTAGTACAATGATAAATTCATACTAAAATTCATATAGAAAAATATTTTTTAATTAGTGAAAACTATAAACTTTTAACGACATTTATTAGCTTGCAAACCCAAAAAGTAATGTAAACACCTATGCAAAAATAGCACCCAGTTTACCACGTAACATGGTTTTCAGAAATCTATAAATGCTTAATGAGGAAGACATTCTTTATAGTTTCAAAGAAACAATTTTTTTAGGGTTTCAAAGAATGAAAAACAATGTTATGATTTCCTTCAATAAGTGCAAAGGTAAAAGATGAGCATTGACAAAGAAATAAAATGCATGTGTGATCATTAATGACACAAAGATGGAGCAAACGGATGCTGCCTTAGTGCATTATGACAGAAGATGATAAAGGAGTGTGTGAGAAAAGCTAAATAAATTTGGACTATGTTGAATTTATAGATACTTATACTGGCTAGCTTAAATTTTTTTTCTTTATTTTTTCAATTAAATGATCGACTTTTTCTCAACTGCATGGCATTTAATGTTACCACCCATGTTATGATTTCCTTCAATAAATGGAGTGACAAAATATGAGAATTGAAAACCAAATAAAACAAATGCGTGACTATTAATTAGACAAAGAAAACGCACGTCGCCTTAGTGCATTATGATAGAAGATCATAAAGTAGCATGTGAGAGAAGATAAATAGATTTCAAATAATTGGATTACGTTGAATTTGTTGATATTTATAGTGGTTGGCTTAACCTTTTTTTTTTTTGTTGGAAATTGGATGGCGGACACCTGCTTTTATCAACCGCATAACATTTAATGTTGACACCTATTATTATTACAATAATAAATTCATAGAAAAATATTTTTTAATTAGTGAAAACCATAAAATTTTAAAGATACTTCTTTTCTTGCAAATCAACTTCTCCCAAAAAGTAATGTAAACACCTATGCAAAAATAGCACCTAGTTTACCATGTAACATGGTTTTCAAAAATCTATAAATGCTGCTTAATGAAGAAGACATTCTTTATAGTTTCAAAGAAACAATTTTTTTAGGGTTTCAAAGAATGAAAAACAATGTTATGATTTCCTTCGATAAGTGCAATGGTAAAAGATGAGCATTGACAAACAAATAAAACGCATGTGTGATCATTAATGACACAAAGATGGAGTAAACGGATGTTGCCTTAGTGCATTATGACAGAAGATGATAAAGGAGTTGTGAGAGAAACTAAATAAATTTTGGACTATGTTGAGTTTAATGATACTTATAGTAGCTAGCTTTAATTTTTTCATTATTGTTTTTTATTAAATGGTCAACTTTTTCTCAATTGCATGGCATTTAATGTTACCACCGATGTTATGATTTCCTTCAATAAATGGAGTGGCAAAATATGAGAATTCAAAACCAAAGAAAACGCATGTGTGACTATTAATTACACAAAGAAAACACACCCCGCGTTAGTGCATTATGATAGAAGATCTCTAAAGTAGCATGTGAGAGAAGATAAATAGATTTTAAATAATTGGATTACATTGAATTTGTTGATATTTATAATGATTGGCTTAACTTTTTGTTTTTTTGGAAATTGGATGGCGGACACATTCTTTTATCAACCGCATAACATTTAATGTTGACACCTATTATTATTACAATAATAAATTCATACTAAAATTCATAGAAAAATATTTTTTAATTAGTGAAAACCACAAATTTTTAACCGACATTTCTTTGCTTGCAAATCAACTTCTCCCAAAAAGTAATGTAAAAGCCTATGCAAAAATAACACCCAATTTACTATCACTACATGATTTATTAGATTTAGTAACATCTTTTTGTTACATTTATCCTAAATGTTATCTTATAAATGATTATAATAATACTTTTAAAAAAATGTTACCGTAAATAATTAAAAATGTTACTATAAATATTGTTACTATGATATTGTAACATTTTTAAATAAATGTTACTATAAATAAGTAATTAATTTTCATTTTCTTAACTTAATTGTAAAATTTTAAAATATAATAATAAATTTATAATTAATTAATTTTATTATAAGATTGAAATAGTTAATATTGATTTAAAATTTAATATTTTAAAGTAATAGTTTAATTTATTTAAAAGTAAATTTAAAGTAATATTATAATTTATTTAATAATAAATTTAAATTCACAACAAACCTTTTTAGATATTTAAATTCTACGTGGTTTCAAATCAGTTTTAAATTAATATTTTAATTCATTTAAAAATAAATTCTAAGTAATAGCTTTCAGATGTCTAGGGTAACAACGTTCCCAATCGAATCTCACGTGTGTTCCTAATTCACAAACTCTCCAACACCCTATTTTACTACAAATTGCGATTCTACTCTACTACTCTGTCTCAACAACATTTTATGTGTCTTCATGCAATAGATTCTACTCTGTCGTAGGTATTCACAGAAATTCACTAATTAAACAGTTGAGTCATCTTGCTCGAAATTAAACAGTTGAGTCATCTTGCTCGAAATTAAACAGTTGAAAATTGTGTCTTCAAACCCTACCAGGTTCGATCACCGTTGAGTCATCTTGCCGCCATTACCATCTTCAGGTAATATTATTCTATGTGTAAAAGTCTTCTTTCGACGCATCTCTTTTAGTTTCGAAAATTCTAATGTTTCTTCTTCGCAGGTTCCTCTCTGATTTCTTCATTTTAATTTTAATATATCTCTTTATTATTAATAAATTACTGATTCATTAGTTTTAATTTCACATTAGGACAAATTGGTGAAGACATCACAAACTAAGGTAGTGTTCTCTGCGTTCCTAAAGACATTGTGAAGGTGAGTGAAAAATAAACCCGTGTGTGCTTTGTCTGCTAGTATAATGTCAGTTTGTTTGAATGGAATGTTAAATCAATTATTCAATTAGGTTTTAACATGTTCAAATAAGTTGTCTTTTTTTATGTGTTTCACTCTTGGACATAGGGAAGAAGGAGGCCGAGAGTGCCAAGTAAAATCTAATTGTCGTCAATTTATCTCTATTTACCTTGTTTTGCCCTGGGAATAGCTAGATTTTTTTTTTGTAATGTAAAAATTATAAACCCTTCTCTTTTAGCATTTAATTCTTCGAAGATTCTTAACGCACTATCTTCTTTACCCGCTGGGATCACTTTAGGTTTGTTTATGTATTAATTGTTTAAGAACGATTTTTTTTTTTACAATTATTTTCTATGCACATTTATACCTGAACATTGTTTAATCTTTCTTCTTTTTAGATCCTAAAGTGTTGATTGATTATCTTCAGAGCTTGAAATCCTTTGTAGTGTCTTTAAAACAACAGGTTTAGAATCCAGTTTTGCATTTTATTCTTTTTCAAAATAATTCATCATCAATTCATTCGACTTCATTGTCCTTTATCATTCTCTTGTTATCAGATTGAGAAAGAAAAAAGAAAGGAAGATGCATTCATGGTAACATTTGCCAAACGAGAAAAATATATGAAAGAGTTGAAGGTAATAAAACCATAAATAAGGTTAATGTCTGTTACTGCATTAACATGATTGTGTATATGCATCCTTCTTTCCGACATCAACCATGAGCACCTTTAAGAAACTATACTATAAAGGAAGTAGAAAAAAATATAAAGTGCAGTCTTTTAAGCTCTCATCCTTTATCATTTAGATATAACAACAAAAAACATCAAAATAATAGTCTCTATGGTATAATAGTTTTGTTGGGGAGTTTATGCTCCAATGTTGGTCTTGTAAATGACAACCCATATTCTTAATCTTAGATGTGTATTGTTCATATAATTTAACACACAACTGATATAATTAAATTTACAGTATTTATATCAGTGATTCATTTGTTGAATGTAGCTATGAAAATAATATTGATAATGTAAAAAAATCTCAAAGAATGCATGTAGTTATTGTAAAAATCATTTGATCATTTGTGTCTTTCATAGTTTAAACCTTCTTTTCTATTTTTTTTTTCTTATAAAATGATAGCAACTCTATTTAGTATTATATAAGCATTTGAGTAATACATGGTGATCTAAGAATAAACCTTGTAAACATTGTGCTGATAGAAGAAAAATAACAAAAGAAGTTGAATATTTTAGAAATAAAAGCTCAAAAGTGCAGCTTCTATAGAAGTTACAAAGTCAAAAAGATTGAACCAAACACCACCATAGTCTTCTTTTCTTGTTGACACATTTGTTGGCTATGCAGATGCCGAGAGGTGTTCCAGTTGCCACCGTTACAGTTAATAATGCAACTAATGCTGGATTGTTGGCAGTGAGGATGTTGGGTGTTGCCAACGATAATATTCTGTCAAGGTTTCCCCTTTTCCCTCCGCCTTTCTGTAAATATGATGTTAAATCTGTTCATTGAAGTGAAATTCATAATATTGTGCAGGATGAGTCAATATCAAGAGGACCAAAAAGAAATCGTCTTGAGCAAAGGAGATAAATTAGAAAAACATGGCTGGGAGTCCTACTTAAAAAATAGTTAGTTATCCCCATTAATTTAGCCTCATTTTTTATCAACTACAAAATTTTGGTAGAAAAAGATGTCACATGAAGGGTGTGGTATATCAATAAGTAGGTTGAGAAACGTTGGAGCTATATGTTTTATTACCTAAATCTACAGATTTTCTATTATCTATTGCTAACATGCAGGAAGAATGGAAAAGTATCAGTATGTAATATGGCTGAAAAGTCTTGTATTCACATTGATATTTACCGTTATCAAAATAAGCCTTGAAATAGATTTGAATAGCTGGAAAGCAAATGTATCACTTGTATTTTATTTGGTTTGTGATGCACAATGTGCCACCACTCTCGTATAAATGAGAACAAATTCTGGTTCTTTTGTTGTTTTGGTCCATATTTTTTTATATGATTCACAACTTTCAATTTATGTTTGGACATATTGAATGTGTATAATCTCATGTTTTTTAATTTAACAGGGCTTTATTTTTCATAAACATGTTTAAAGGTCTTTGTTTTTGTTGGTAGGTTTGTCTAGCTTTGGTAGTGTTTCACTACGTGTCCACCTACACTGAGCAAGGTCATTCCTTCTAGAAGAATTTGACAAATACTTTGGAAAACGTGTGAATTGACTTTGTTTTTGCTGCTAATTGTAACATGGTTCGTCAGGAAGATCGGTAGTAACATGTTTGAATATTCTTGGCCAACCTATTGGTCAATATAGGGCTGCCTTGAGCGCTCTTATTTGGGAACATTGGCTAGGAATGCACACATTGCTCCTTTGACATACACAACTTGGAGATAGTTGAAAAATAATTGGGAAGATATGTGGCAAACAGTCAAGGTATCATTTTTTTTTCTTATCATTGATATATGCTTTCTATTTATTTCTAAATTGATTTTGGACCAAGATTGAACATTAAATGTCAATATATTAGTGTTAAGAGCTATATAATTCACATCACTTCTGTCTTTGTAAGATGTACAACCTTGAACATAACTTTATCTTTTTCAATAGATTTTTTGTATAAATGACATGGAAAACCCTTATCAATATGTTCAAGGGATCAAGCTATATATTTTTCACTAGTGTAAGATTTTGATATGCACTTTAGCTAGCATTTATCTATCTCTAGTCAATGAGAAAATAAACATCGACAAAAACGGTTCTGATGAAGCATGATGCATGTGCATGGCTTGCTTATGATACTGTATTTTGCATGTTCATGTATGAGATGCTGGATTCAAGTTATAACTTAGCCAATTTAAGTTTGAATGGTGATACTTTGAATTAACATATTTCTTTGGATAATTTTTCTTGAAACATTTGAATTAGAAGAGTGTATAGTACATATATCCTAATTAGAATATATATTTTGACAACTATGTCATAAATCATAGGATAGATGTGTGAAGAGATCATTGTTAATGCTCTGCAAATTATGTGAAGATGTGTAGATATTAGCCACTTTCCCCTAGTTTATCATGATCAGAAGGACCTTGTCTCTATTCTTTAAAAGATTATGTATAAAGTAGAATCTTAATATTTGGTTCTATATACGTTACTTTTGTTTGGTTTCATTCTTAATTCCTTTAGCAGATTTTATACATATGTCTCCCAATATGGTAATTTTTTATTTGTTTTTTTACATATAATAGTAATACCTCTTTCTGCATGTTTTCCCCTTCCCTTATTATTCATTTATTCATTTCTTAGTTAATCATTTTCCTTTTCCTGTATTGTTTATACTTCAAGACATGATTCATATATATTTAATCATTTTCCCTTCTTGTATTGTTCAGTTTTTAGTGTATTTTCCTGTTGAGATTGAGATTGAATATATTCCTTGATGTGTGTATCGAATATATTGCTTGATGTGTGTTAGGGGTTAAGTCATGAATATTTAAACAGACAAATTTTTGTGTTGATTTTAGTTTGTGTGTTGAATTCATAGGCTAATCTTTAAAAGGTATTCACAAATTAGTGGATCCAAGCCTTGAAGAAAGTTACCCAATTGAATCAGTTCTGAAGGTTAAATCATTGTTTTTCTTTCAATAATAATTTAATACAGTATATTCAATTTGATTTTCAAGATGATATAAGCCTATTTATTCTTAATTATGTTTTTTTTTACAGACATTGAATGAGTTGAAAGCAAAGACACCACAAAAAGAAATTTTAGTGGTGCTAAGCTCAAGAAAAGTGGGAAAAAATAAGGACTTTGTGGTTGTATACATTGCTTGTATTTGCAATTGGTTGAGAACATATTTTCTTATTGTTGCAGACTTTTATTCTTATTGTCGCAGACTTTATTGTTGATGCCTAGCAAGTCATGATGCTAGTGCAATTAGGTACTTGTTTGTAGCATTTTATGGAGATTTTATGGCACAATAAAATTGTATGGAGCATTTTATGGGACATTAAAATTAGGTACTTCTTAGAAGTTTATGTTGTTTAAAAATACATATGTTGTGGGCATATAACTATTGGAATGTTCTATGTTGCAGTAGCAGGGAGCATATTATATGGCAGTGGATGGGTTTTTCTCGAATGCGACTTTTGAGTCCTATTTTTGATTGAGTCGTGTAGTTGTATTGGTAATTTATTTATACAGAGTGAGTATTTTGTAAGACCCGTGAAATTAATTAATTAAATAAATAATTAATTAATAAATGCGGGTGGTGGGAACTTTGATGACATTAAATGTAATTGGTATGATGTGGAAAAGTACTAGCTCAAATGGTTGAGAGTACTTTATTGTGTGAGAGGACTTAGGTTTGAGTCCTATGTATGTCAATAGTGTGTTATTTGATTTATTATTATTTTGATAATATATTTGTGACTAGTGAGTGATATCCTAAGTATAGGATTATAATAGTTATCAAGAAATATGAATTGGCATAATGGTTGTGCTTTGGCCTTATGAGTGGAGGGTCACGAGTTCAAATCTTGTTAGATACGAAATAGACTTTATTTTTGCTAGATGTAGTTTTGGGAGTGAATGTGAAAGAGCAAAGGTAAACTTAGTAGAAGGGGGCGAGCACGAATTAGAGAGTGAGAGGTGAGTTTTTGGTGTGCAAGGGCTGGAGAAACCTCCATTTTCTTCCCAATTTTAATAAAGAATTCCAGGTTAGGGGAGTTGTCCTTGTGCGTTTAAACTATCTAATATGTGTTATGGTTGTGGGCCATTGTTGTTTCAATTGGTTTATGTTGTCATGAAATTCATGTCATATGTGTTGTGATGGGAAGTGTTGGTTGAGGTTTGTATACACATCCATGTTAGGTATTATATGATTAGGATGAGGGTTTGGTATGGATTGTGTCATTGTTAATTATATACGCGAAGTTTGGTAGTCCATATGAATAGAAACCATGAATTCTGAGGTTTGCTTGCCATTTCATTGTGTTGGTAATGATTGAGTGCTGTTTTGGTATGGTTTTGGTTTGGTTTTGGCGAGTGGTGTGCGTGAGCAGAGACAAAATTCTGCAATTCTCGCCCAAGCGAGTCCTTCTCGCCTAAGTGAGAGTTGCAGAAGTTTGTTCAGGGTTTTGGTTCTAGCTTTTCGCTCAGGTGACCAGTATTAGGGTTGCGCGACCTGGTCTCTCGCTCAGGCGAGAATGGCTCGCCTAAGCGAGGTCGCGATGAGACCTGTACGTGTTAAGCGCGACTTCTCATCTAGGCGAGGGTTTTTAGTTTTTGAGCGACAAATACTCTTGCTTAGGCGAGAGTGGCTCGCCTAAGCGAGGTCTTGTTGTGGTCTGATGCAATTTGCATCAAATTCTCGTTCAGGCGAGGTTTGTGTGTTTTGAGTGAATGTATGACTCTCTCAGGCGAGCTGGGCTCGCCTCAGCGAGATGGTGTGGTGCAGCCACTGTTACACACTCGCTCAAGCGAGGCGGGTTAGCTTGAGCGAGGCTGATGGACTAGCTTGGGCGAGGGTCCCTGGCTTAAGCGAGAATGCTGCGAATTCTATGTTTGTGTGTGGTTTATTGAGCTGATTTGTTGCTATTTCCTAGGGTATAGGAAATATATGCTTGTGTTTGTGGTGTTTGGGCTTGAAGGACTAAGTCCATAGGATTTTGGGATGTGCTTGGTTTTGAGTCGTGAACGAGGAGTTCGTGATGGGTGGACCGCATGCAGAATGTGAATAGTTTAGTTCACTGGAGGTACTCTCGTTGGGATGAGTGAGCGAGGGAGTTCATAGTAGGAAAGGCAGGTATGCGTGTTCGGGTCTGAGCGAGGAGTTCGGATGAACGGACGTGAGAGTCCATGAAGCAGGACTACAAGCGGGATATGCTTGTAGGTTGGACCACGAGCGAGGAGGGTCGTGGAAGCACATGAAATCCCAGATTTAGAGCACATGCATGAACTCATATTGGTTATGAGTGTGGGAAAGTAGGTGTTTTTGGAAACCAATAAATATTTATGAATGGGCTGGGGGATTATTTCATATTTGTTTATGTTTATGTGCATAGCTCACCCTATCTGCTTGTGTGTGGCGATGATCGGGTAATTTATTATCCGGGAGCAAATGATGTTTCAGGTGAGCCAGGAGATGCATAGTGGCGGAGAGTGGGCTCAGAGTACGAGGGGATTTTATAATTGCTTTTATTTAATTTCCATGTAATTTGAATACAATTTTCATGGCTTTGGATTTTTAAATTGTAAAGATGAATTTTGTGACATTTGGACTATTAATAGTTTGCTATTAAGTATTTAAAGCCATAAAAGATTCTCGCGTTTTGGGAATTGGTTGGACAATAAATGAGGTATTAATTATATAAATTGTTATTTTATTATTTATTTTAAGTAACATCCTACCGAGATGTTACATATTTGATTTGAGTGGATACAGTATTCAGAAACCGTGGTTGTATTCAAATGAAAGAATTAGAATATTTTTGTGCTTGCATTTCTCCTTTGGACTATTATCTCCATTAGACTATTATGAAGTCTTTTCTCTCGCACAATTCACGCCAGGGGCTAGAATGCATAATGTCAATAAAAAGCCTAAATTGAATTTTACCTAAATATTGTCGTAGGATTGTTTCAATTTCACAAAAAAGTGTTTTATCCTTATTTCTAGATAGATAAATTAGTAACAATTTTAAAATGTTACAAAAAGACAATTCATAACCTCTCTTAATTGTTGTAAAATAAGATAATTGGTAACATTCATTTAAATGTTACAAAATATATTGGTAACATTTTCATTAAATGTTAGAAAATGTATTGGTAAAATTTTTCAAATGTTACAACAAAAATTAAATCGCAACATTTTTCAGATGTTTATAAAAATACTAATTGGTAACATTTTTAGAAATGATACTAATAATACGTAAAAATGTTACTAAAACATTTTGGTAACATGCACTTTACATAACATGTGTATAAATGTTACCTTTGCAACTAGTAACATTTTTTTAGTCTTTAGCAACATTTTTTAAATGTTATTGAAAGTAATATATGTAGTAGTGCATGTAACATGGTTTTTAGAAAACTATAAATGCTTAATGAGGAAGGCATTCTTTATAGTTTCAAAGAAACAATTTTTTTTAGGTTCGAAGAATGAAAAATAATGTCATGATTTTCTTCGATCAGTGCAATGGTAAAAGATGAGCATTGACAAACAAATAAAACACATGTGTGATCATTAATGACACAAAGATGGAGCAAACAGATGTTGCCTTAGTGCATTATGACACAAGATGATAAAAGAGTGTGTGAGAGAAGCTAAATAAATTTGGACTATATTGAATTTATTGATACTTATAGTGGCTGGCTTAATTTTTTTCTTTATTCTTTCAATTAAATGGTCGACTTTTTCTCAATTGGATGGCATTTAATGTTACCACACATGTTATGATTTCCTTCAATAAATGGAATGGCAAAATATGAGAATTGAAAACCAAATAAAACGCATGCGTGACTATTAATTAGACAAAGAAAACGCACACCACCTTAGTGCATTATGATAGAAGATCATAAAGTAGCATGTGAGAGAAGATAAATAGATTTCAAATAATTGGACTATGTTGTTGATACTTATAGTGGTTGACTTAAATATATTTTTTTTTTTGGAAATTGGATAGCCGACACCTATTTTTATCAACTGCATAACATTTAATGTTGACACTTATTGTTATAATTACCATAATAAATTCATATTAAATTCATATACAAATATTTTTTCAGTAGTAAAAACCGTAAACTTTTAATGACATTTTGTTTTCTAGCAAATTAGCTTCTCCTAAAAAATAATGTATACACCTATGCAAAAATAGCACACAGTTTACCATGTAACATGGTTTCTAAAAATCTATAAATGGTTAATGAGAAAGACATTTTTTATGGTTTCAAAGAAATAAAAAATTGTTTAGGGTTTCAAAAAATGAAAAACAATGTTATGATTTCCTTCGAATAGTGCAATGGTAAAAACTAAGCATTGACAGACAAATAAAACACATGTGTGATCATTAATGACACAAAGATGGAGAAAACAAATGTTGCTTTAGTGCATTATGACAGAAGGTGATAAAGGAGTGTGTGAGAGAAGCTAAATAAATTTAAAATAATTGGATTATGTTGAATTTATTGATACTTACAATGGCTGGCTTAATTTTTTTTTAATGAAATGACTGACTTTTTGTTAACTGCATAGCATTTATTATTACCACCCATGTTATTATTTCCTTCAATAAGTGGAATGGCAAAATATGAGGATTGACAAATAAATAAAATGCATGGATGATTATTAAATGCACTGAGAAATGCATGTCGCCTTAGTGCATTATGATAGAAGATGATAAAGTAGTATGTGAAAAAAGCTAAATAAATTTCAAATAATTGAACTATGTTGAATTTATTGATACTTATAGTGGTTGACTTAACTTTTTGTTTTTGGGAAATTGGATGGACAACATTTGTTTTTATCAACCACATTATATTTAATGTTGACACCTATTATTATTATAATAATAAATTCATATTAAAATTAATATAAAAATATTTTTTCATTAGTGAAAATCACACACCTTTAATGACATTTCCTTGCAAATCAACTTCTCCCAAAACAAATAATGTAAACACCTTTGCAAAAATAGCACACAGTTTAACATGTAACATGATTTCCAAAAATCTATAAATGGTTGATGAGAAAGACATTCTTTATGGTTTGAAAGAAAAAAAAATAGGGTTTCAAAGAATGAGAAACAATATTATGGTTTCCTTTGATAAGTGTAGTGACATAAAGTGAGCATTGAAAAACAAATAAAACGCATGTGTGATCATTAATTACATAGAGTTGGAGAAAACACATGTTGTCTTAGTGCATTATGATATAAGATGATAAAGTAGTGTGTGAGAGTAGCTAAATAAATTTAAAATAATTTGACTATGTTGAATTTATTGATATTTATAGTGATTGGCTTAATTTTTTTTTTAAATTGGATGGTCGACTTTTTATCAACTGCATAAAATTTAATTTTACTGATCATGTAATGATTTCTTTCAATAAATGAGTGAGAAAATATAAGCATTGATAAACAAATAAAACGCATGCGTGATTATTAATGACATAAAAAAAATGCAAACCACCTTAGTGCATTATGACTAAAGATGATAAAGTAGGATGTGAGAGAAGCTAAATAAATCTAAATAATTTGACTATGTTGAATTTGTTGATACTTATAATAGTTGACTTAACCTTTTGTTTTGGAAATTGGGACGCTCACATTTGTTTTTATCAATTTTATGACATTTAATATTGACACCTATTATTATTACTATTATTATTATTATTACAATAATAAATTCATATTAAAATTCATATATAATATTTGTTCATTATTCTATGGACCATTACATATTCCTTTAAATTTCAAATAAGAACACATTTTGATTGTAACCTGTATTTTTTAAAGTTTGAATGAATGTAAGTTTTATACATATAAAGGCTAACTACAAAAATAATCATTAAACTTTAATTTTGAAGTACAAATGTTTTTAAAAAAAATCAAATTTATGTATTTTTTATACCTCAATATTTATATAACACGCACTTGCAAGTTATTGTGTAATTATTTTTCAAGACTTTAAATAAAACAATATATGAAAAAAATAAATATAACATACCACTTAAAACTGTTTAAGATTTCAAAGAATGAAAAAACATAGGTATGATCATCATTAATGACAAAAAAATAAGCATTAATAATGAAATAAGATGCATGCGTTATCTTCAATGAGACAAATACATAGAAAAGTAAAAAGTAGGTTAGGTGTCAATTTTTAGCCTATAAAACTAATAAATATCTGTTCGAATGTGTGGTTCTTCCTTTTAATTTTGTTCTTAGGAAGATTTGGATGGCTAACACGTATCTTTATGAACTGCATTTACTACAATAATAAATTCTTATTAAAATTCAAATAAAAATACATTTTCAAATAAGAAGACCACTAGTTTATTATTCTAACTTGTGGTTTACTTAAAAAAATTATCATTCAATGAGTGGTAAAACTTGGAGAAAAATTTAAGGGGCGAAGTTATATTTTTATTTATAAATTATCTTTTCTAATTAAAAAAAAGTTTTTATTTCTTCTTATCATTTTCTCTACTCAAAACATACATATAGGATGGTAGAATCTAACAAAATATGACAATAATATATATGAAAGTAAAACATAAAGTTTATCATCAACAATAATATATTAAAAAAATCACCTTTAGTCATAGTGATGTTTTACGCTATTTCAATGACTTGAAATCTTCAATAATTGAATCAGAACTAAAGTTTGTTGCAATATCCCTTTCAATATAGATTATCATGCTACTTGTTAAGAATTTAACCTTCATCTTATTTCTCAACATGTTCTTGATTATTTTCATTGCAGAAAAATATCTTTCAATTGTAGCTATAGAAACTGGAAGAGTCATAATATGGACCCCATTTTATACAAGCTCTTCGTACCTCGTTAATTTGATTTGGTGGGTATTGCCAAATTTGAGGATGTTTCCCCGAATCACGAATCACGTTCTAAAGAATTTTCAAGTTCATTAATTATATGTAATCTAGAAACTTTAGAGAGTTTTCTTTTTCATTTTCTTCAATTCTTGGATTCTCATGAAGTTTCTCAAGTTTAGTTGACGTAGATACATTTTTTTCATCTTAATCACAAGTTTTCTTCTTGAAAAAAAATCAATTTTTTTACTCTTTATCATAATTTTTCTAATATGAATTTGTCACCTCTCACCTATTTAGGAAAAGAAAAAATTATGGATACCCCAGCCTAAATCTCAAAACCAAAACTCAATATTTTAAGAAAATTAACAACTTCTAAATGATTATCTTCTCTCACCTTGAATAGATTCCTAATACTGATATTCCCTTACACAACTTCAAAGCCTAAAATAACTTCATCTATACAAAGAAGAGTTCGATCAATTCATGATTTTATTATCGGTAACAAATAGAGATATGCCTATAATGTAGAAAAACCACATACAAGAGGAACATATTGTTTCGAACAAAAAAAGGGTAAAAAATAAAGCTACTCAAAAGAAGAAATTGTTCGGTGCAAAATGTTCCTTAGCTCCTTAATTTCACCTTGGTCCAATTTGATTTTGAAAATGATGAGAGATTGATGGTGAAAATTGAGATAGAAAGAAGATGTGAGAAAGAGAAATACAAAGAAGAGAGAAACCAAACAAAAGAGAACAAAAAATAACATAAGAGAGAAAAAATGTAGTTTTCAAATTTTGAAGAAAAAAAAACTAAATTAATATAAATAATAAAATAATATATAAATATATTTTTTAAAAATATATAAATTTAAAAAAAAATATTGGGGGAGTCGTGGCTCCCCTCGGTCCATTGAAAGGATCGCATATGCATTCAACTCTAATTTTCAAATACATTTTTTACATCTTTTTAAACATAGGTAGTTTTTTAGAGATGTCAAAATGGGTTCCAAACTGTGAGCCAACCTGGCTCACCACGGGTTCGAGTCGGGTTGGGTTGGAAAAAAATCAATTTTCTCAAAAGTGGGTTGAATTGAGCCTGACTCACTTAACCCATGGGTTAAACGGGTTCGAGTCAAGTTGAAAGTAGGTTGACCCAATTAACCCACCAACATTTTTTTACAATTTTTAATTTTTTTTGTTATAATTGTTTAGTACTTTTAATTATATAGGTTCACAATTTCATATTTTTAAGTGTTAGAATGTTGTTCAATAATATTTGAATAGTTTGAATGTTTAATTAATTTGCTTGTCATGTTATATATATATATATATATATTGATACTTTAATCTTAAACTATTTATCTTTATAATAATATTTCTAGAATTAGGTGAACATTTTGATTTCACTATTATAAAAAATAAATAAAGTCAATTCACTCTCATTGTAATGCAATAACTATATAAAATAAAACTGCAACAAAAAAAATATATTCGTAAGTGAGCTAAACCATTAACCCACCAATCCATGGTGGGTCGGACTGGGTTGCAAAATTTTTGGCTCACAAAAAAAGTGAGTTGGGTTGAGTTGGTCCTTTTTTAGGCTAAACCCGTGGTGAGCCAACCCGTATGAATCGGGTTGACTCACTTTGACACCCATAGTTTGGACTACACCTACTTGCAAATTCAAGTGTAAATTATTCGGTAATTTGGTAACACTGGAAATAAAAAAACATTCAAAATAAATATAAGTATAAATAAAACATACAATCAGTATAATTAAGTGATACAATATAACTAAAACATACCACTATTAAATATAAGCTATGAAAAAAAGGGAGCACTAAGCAATTTACATTTAATCATTTAAAAAAGATCTAAAAAAATTCAAAACTCATTCCACTCGTCATATTTTCAATATCATCGTCAAAAAAAACTTGATCTTCTTCTTGTAGTCTATGGACATCACACAATTTCTATCAACCACTACCAAATTTGACTCACCTTTTTTGAGAATTTTGTATAAAAAATTTACATTTTACTTTATCTAGTGTCCATGAAGAACCACATTTGCCAGTCTACCTTTATGAAAAAAAAATGACAAATCCTAAAGGCAAATGCTACACAAAATAAAAACAATTAACAAAAAAATAATAATGAACCTAGTCAAAATAAATTTTATAACTTAAAAAGATAACAATATAAAAATCTCTCCAATTATTGAAGAAGAACACAATCTAGTTAAAAAACCATCAAATGCATAAAACAAAAATGGTGATTGAAGAAATGTATTTCGTTTGTTCAATGTTGCAAAAAGAGTAAAAATATTACAAAAGGAAGCAATATAAGTCATACCTTAATGAAGAAGAATAGAAGAACCAAAACTACTTAAAGGAAAAAAAAATTAAACGCCTGAAACAAAAAAAGATGATTGAAGAAATAAAAAAAATTAGAAAAGAAACAAAAATAATATAAATCTTACTAAAGAATAACACAATTTGGTTATAGAAAAAAAATAATCTTGAATGTCTGAAACAAAAATGGTTATTGAAGAAATGTATTTCTTTTGTTAAACGTTGCAAAAAGAGTAAAAATATTACAAAAAGAATGTTATAAGGTATATTTATACTTACAATTGATTGATTAGCAACAATCTATGCATATGGAAAAGTAATTTGATTTATTTATTTTTTATGAGTAGCCTTCCACATATCATAGTGTGAAAGTCAAGATACGTATATGCCCTGTTAACTTTTCTTTAGCCTCCATTAGTCACTCCTTCAATAATGCATATCTCCCCTAAGATAGTAGATAGGGCAAATCATTCAACTACCATTGGGCAAATATTCTTTTCTCTCCCAATGGAAATAAAGCAGTGGATTACAAAAAATTATAAGTACATATATATCATCAACTAATAAGCCAAATAGAGTTTAATCGAATGACACAAAACTCCATCCAATATTTCTTGCTAATATGGAATTTTAGACAGAGAGTCTCATATTTATGCTTTCTAAAAACATATCCCCTATCAAGAAAGTCTTAAATTCTTTTCATCTAACGATAATGGCAGATCAAGTATTCTTCTTTTTCACCTTAAAATTCAAAATCTCATAATTTTTCTATAAAAATAACAACATGAAAGATTGCCAAGTGTTTTAATTAATAAGTTAATACAAAAATTTGTTTATGTAGTCATTAAGGGATGTTGAAATTCCTTAATATCCTACCATATGAGGTTTTTCTCTGTCTCTTCAACATCATCCCAAGATGAAATGGTAATACAAACATGATATCAACTCATGAGTCTCAAATAATTCATAAACTTAGTAGCATTTTGGTCTGGTGCCTTGCTAGAACAAGGATCCACATCAATATGTTTCCTTTCCTTGGCAATCTGTGTTGTAGTTAGTTGACGAAACCAAGTGACAACTTTACCTGATCCACTCCCAAACCTCAAATATAACATAATCCTAAATCAATAATAATGGCATTAAATCATTTCAACAAATAAATACATTATAAAAATGAAAGAACAATAATAAAGTATTAGACAGATACCTATTAGGCCATTATGCTTTCCCACATGTCTCCATTATGCTAACTTTGAATAAGATGTATGTTGTTCCTTTTATTGTCCACAACAAAATGAATTGTTCATCTTAAGAAACATGACATGGGCACATCCCTGCTTGGTTTGGGCCAAGCCAACCTAACCTACTTTGTCCTAGCTTGGATGCAAACCTAACTTCGGCTCAAACCAACCCAAATTTGATGAATTTGAACCAACCTAACCAGATCTTTAATGATTGGATACAAACCTAATTTCTGACTAAACTTGACCTTACTTAGGCCTAGGCTAACTTAGCCTCACATTGGTCCTACTCAACTCAAACTGACCTTGGTCCCGTTCAACTCAATTTGACCTTGGTTTTGCTCATCTTGCCCTAAAATTGGGTCTGTTTGACTTGGCCTAACCTTGGTTTTGCTCGACTCGGCTTGATTGGGCTAACTTAGCACAACCTAGTCCCAATCTAGCTTAACTTGACATGGGCTTGACTCAACATTAGGTGACGTGGGTCTAACATGAGTTAGGTCCGTCCTAACCGAACTTGGGTTGACTTGACTAAATCTAATGTGGTTGATAACCATTTGTCATAAATGGTTTGAAACAAAACTAAATTTCTCTTAATTTTGCAATATGGAGGACAACTTAGGCCAATATCAAAGAATGCCTATTCAATTGTATTTAATCTTCAGTGTTGTGCATTTTTAAATTAATTTGGGATTTTAAAGATTTAAGAATAGAAAACACAAACTCAAAACAAAAATTAGAGAAATCTAAAGCATTAATGTTGAAAACTAAATTGTTGAAAAACTAAATTTGTAGAAAATTAAAGTGCAAGAACATTGAAAAATAGAAAATTAAATACAAGAACATTAAAGAGCAAAACCATAAATGCAAGAACAAAAATAAAATTGCAGAAAATTTAAACAAATCAACCACAAATTTAAGAATAAAACAAACATAAAGCTTCTAATCTTGATTTGATCTTAATCTTATGCGTTGATCCTTAAAGAAATGATTTTTCATTATTGAAGAAGATTAAAATGTTGGTAGAGAAGAAAAAAAAAGCAAAAAGAAATATGAAAAGAATCTGTGTAATTTGAAAAGGAATATGAAAAGGAATAAGAAGAAAAGAAGAAAACTAAAATTATGAAAACTTTGTAAGTGAAATTTGTGTACAATTTTTAGCACATTACAGAATTTATAAAGACAATAGAATTTTAAGCTAATTTTGGCATAATTTGGACTTTAATAAAGTCTTTAACTCCGATACAAAATATAAATTAATACAATGAAATGTCAAATCCAAAGGTCCTATTTACAAAGTTTCATCAAATTTGTACAGGTTCTATTTACAAAGTTTCATCAAATTTGTCTCAATTTCTAAAATCATAGAAAATAGAAGAGAAATTCAAATCCAGCAAATCATATCTCCACATTGAAGCTCTAGAAGTGTATAATCAAATGAAATCATAATCAACCAAAAATATTATCTGCAAAGAAATTTACGAGTAAATAAAGGTTAAACGAGGTAAAGATGCAAAATTAAAGCAAATATATCAAAGAATATAATTTATTACTAAAATGGAAATGAGCTAAAACTAGAAAATAAAACATTTGGAAAGTTAAATATTGTGCACTAAAGTTATAAAAGTGTGAACAAAATATGGTTTATCAATGATCCAACTCGACTCAACATGACATGAGCCTCATCCAACTTGGTTTGACCTTGATCTAACCCCAATCTACATGACTTGACTTCACCAAGGCATCGCCCAACCCTAGTCATATTAACCTAGACCTGATTAGGTCTAGCCTACACTTGATCTAAATTGACTTGATCTAGGTCCAACATGAGTCCAACTTGACTTGACTTGACAAGAGTTGGGTTTGTCTCAACCGATTTTTTAGAGATGTGTATGGTCATTTTTGGAGCTCAAGGTGTAGAGTTTTCGAGAGTTCCATGTCACACAAGATAAATTTTGTGAGTGTGAACTTTGAACAGTGGGTATAACATTAGAATTTTAATTTAATTATTTTATTTTTTGTTTACCTATAGATTAAATGATACCAAGCATCCATCCATAGGTAAATGCTTTACTTAGATTAATTTTATCTAATTTTTTATTCATGGGTATATTTTGTAGATAACAATTTACATACAAATTTTATTTTATGGGTAATTATAGAGCCGTCAAAATGGGTTATAATCCGCGAGCCAACCCGACTTATCACGGGTTCGGGTTGGATTGGGTTGAAAAAAAATTACAAATTTCAGTACAGGTTAAAAATGAACCCAACCCACTAAGAACCCGGCTCATCCGGGTTGAACCCGTGTGATGAGCCCGGTTGGTTCACTAACCCGCCAATAAATTTTAAATATTAAATTAATATTTTATATATATATATATATATATATATATATATATATTATATATATTATATATGTATATATTATATATGTATATTATATATATATATATATATATATATATATACATATATAATATATATATTATATATATTATATATATATATATATATGAATATTATTAGTTAACATTAATTTTTTCTTGTTTTATTGTAGATGGGGATAAAGAAGATGCTTCAAGAGATGAAAATGTTGTGGATTTATCCATTCAAAACTCTAATACTATAGTTTGATAAGTGACAAAAATGATTTGATGTTAGATAGTAATTTATATTTTGGTTTGTATTTGGAGTTTAACATAATTTGATATTTTATTTGGATTGTATTGAAGTTTATTTAAATTTTAATCGGAATTATAATTTAGTTTTTTTGAAATTGAAGAAAAAAAAATTGTGTGTTTTTTTTTTAATTAAGTGAGCTAGTGAGCCAACCCGTTTAACCCGTCAACCCGTGGTGGGTCATGTCGAGTTCTAATTTTGTTGACTCGCTAATAAGTGAGCTGGGTTGGGTTGACTCACTAAGTGGCCAACCCGTCGCGGGCCGAGCCAGATTGAGTCGGATGACCCATTTTGACAGCTCTAGATAATTATTCATAGATAGTTTGATATTTTCTTATCGGCTCCTATCATAATTTTACTGTACACATAAAAGTTGTGTTTAGTAATACAAATTTTTCATTTTGAAGTCTAAACTTTGATAATTTTATTTTTGTAATGACAAATTTCACCAAACTTCTAAGCCTAAATTTCCGAGTTTACACTTCTTTTTACTCCCTTTTAGTTTTGGATTGTTTAATGTAAAGATGTTTCATATTATATAATTTAGAATGTTATACATCAAATTTTTGTATCTTGAAATGTTCAATTCAAAAATTAGTTTGGTATTTCAAAATATACATCCGGAATATAAATTTTATATTCTAAAATATTTAATTTTAAATATAAAATAAAAATGCATTTCAAAATAGACAATATGAAATTTTTTTTTTCAGAATCTAATTTCCGAAATACAAAATTCATATTATGAAATATATAATCTGAAATACAAAATAAAAAATATTTTGTGAAATGTACAATCCAAAATTTAATCAGAAAACTTAATGTATACAATTTAAAGTTATTTTCAAATTCTAATCCATAATGCATTAAGTTTCCAAAATATTATGTTATTTTTCCCATTTCTCAGGTTTTGGTGCATTGTTTTATCGACCCTACTCCCTGGGATGTTCGTAATCGACAGCACTTTATCGCGGACAAGGATAGATAAATTTTGACTATTATATTGTGTTTTATTGCAACATTATTGCAGCAAAAATTTAGGATTTTCAAACTTGTATTCGGCTTTTAGGAGCTTTTTAGCGTAGGGGTAGGGATAAAATATAAGGATAAATATTATTTTGTCCCTTAAGTTCAAATTAAATTTGAAATTAGTCCTTTTTTATAACTTTTAACTAATTTAGTCATTCATTTTTTAAAATATGTGAATTTAGTTCTTTTAATCAAATTTTGTTAAAGATATTTAACGTGTTTCAAGTGCATTTTATGATAGTATTTAAATTGTTTACACCATTTGACACATTTTCACTTTAATGTTAACTTAAATATTATCATAAAATGTGTTTAAAATGTCAAATAAACTTGACAAAATTTGATAAGAATGACTAAATTCACACATTTCTAAAAATAAAAAACTAAATTGATATAAAGTTTCGAAGAGGGATTAATTCTAAAATTTACTTAAACTTAAGGAACCAAAAATATATTTAACCCTAAAATATATGAGACTTCGTTAGGTGAGAGGGAACCAGAGATAAAAGATAGGAAAATTATTTGTTTTTGATTGATGTTGTTAAACTAGGATAATTACTGTAATTATTACACAAGGGTGCTTTGGCGATGAAGAAGAAGTGGGAGAGGAGAAGAAATGAAGGTTTATATTTATTTTTTATTAACCGTATGATAGGCCTTTCACCACCCCCCATGGTGGTGCAGGTTGAAAACATGGGGTGCAGGAAGAATGATAAGTCCGTGTGTTAAGTGGCTTATGGGCCTGATTTATAATTAGCCTCGGTTAAATGGCTTATTGATATTGATTGATTATTAGCTGTGTTGGCGTTAATGAATGTTTTAGGAAGTTTTTATATATTACAATACTTTCATAAGTAATTTTTTTTTTCTCAACATATTATTTCAAAACCTCACGTCATATTTTTTTAAATGATTTATCTCTGTATTTTTTGTTTACAATAAACTAAATAGTTGCGGTTGTTAACTGATATGTTTATAGCTTAACAAATTTTAACATCATCACTCTCAAGGCTTAACAAGTTCAAGTTCAAAACTTGAGTATAAGTAGACTCTTTACCTTGAAGACTTAAGTATGGAGGACCGTAATCTGTTTAAGGTAACGATTTTTTAGAAGAGAATGTAACTTATTTCACGATATGCAAAATAATTAACAAAAGTATCCAATAAAACTATTCAGAATTTTAGGTGAAAAATACATAAATACCTACTTGTTATACTTAAAATTGATTAAGAAAATTAAGACTCTAATGATTAAATTATATTAGTTAAGATTTGTAGATAAAAAAAAAAAACATGTTATAGTTGGAATTCTAAGAATCATATGAAATTATTTTAGGAGAAAACTTATAATAATAATAATAATAATAATAATAATAATAATAATAATAATAATAATAATAATAATAAGGGTCTTGCTAACCAGTGCCCTAAGGATACTGATTAATTAATACCTATGATGCACGAATACGATACATGTATCGGAAACGACACATCTGATACATCGATACGTTTATTTCTTTAAAATAACAAGATGCGATATGTGATAGATACATGATATATGAATATTGAAAAATGTATAATAATTCTTAAAAACATAATAAATATATAATTGTTATTGTGTGAATCCAAATTAAAACTATATGTACTAAATTTGTCAACATAAAAAATATAAATTATTATCATCATAAAAGTATGAGTACAAGAAAATGACAAATTTTAGTAAAAAAAAATATGTTAGACACCAACTTTCTACTTATAGACTAATTATTTTGGTAGCCAAGACCTTGGTGGCTAATGTTAATGACAAATTTAGAAATAAATTATTTTGGTAGTCAAAACCTTGGTAGCTAATGTTAGTGACAAATTTAGAAACTAATTCATAATATAACTATTTTAATTATCAATTTAGAGACCAATTAACTATTTTAGTTGCTAATAATTTTATTTTTTAAATTAGTACCTAAATTGGTCTCTCTCTCTCTCTATATATATATATATATATATATATATAGTGAGTAATTATTTTTTGTCACTAAAATTTTCTTGTAGTGTACTACTACTTTATAAATTAGATACTTCATTAATAAGTATCGATAAAGTATCCTAAAGTATCGGATACAAATACGTGTCAGATACAGATATGTGACCTAAGTTAAAGTATTGGTGCATCATATATTAATATGTACTGAAATTTGCACAAGTTCATAGTTAATTGTAATATTAAATCAAATTCGATCTAATCACAATTAATACAATTTTATTTTATTTAAAAGACAAAAATATCATAAGTATTGTACAAATGTTATAATATTTTAGTTAATTTTTACCAATAAAAGTTAAAAAATAATTAAAAAATAAAGTAATTATATTTTAATGTTATTAAAAATTAAAATATAATTAAACATTAACAAATTTAATTAATAGAAAAACTAACAAAAAAAGAATTAAACACTAAAAAATTAGAAAAATTAAAATTAAAATTAAAATATCAATTTGAGATTTAATTAAGTTTTCAAAATGCTTATTTTTATTACTTAGAGATTTTAAAGGATATTTTTGTCTGTATAAAATTAGTTATATACATTTATATTATTTTAATTAATAGAATTAATTATTTCAGCTTTCGATGTAAAAATGATCAAATCAATGTACATTTATTATTCCTTAAGGACACTAGTTAATATTCTCCTAATAATAATAGTAGTAATGTAATAGTTAAATCATTCTAGAGATCTTCATATTTGTAGCGAAATCTCAAGTAGATCCCTCAAAATACGAGAAAAGGTGGTTTACGCAAAACATGTCATATCTATAAGGAAATAGGGCACAATCGAAGGGCTTGTCCCTAAGCAACTCAAATTCATAGAGAATCATCCCAACAGCCACCTCCAACTCAAGCATCCCACCAGCCAACTCCAACTGAACCATCTCAACAGCCAACTCCAACTGAACCATCCCAGTAGCAACTCCAACTGAACCACCTCACCAACTACTTCCAACTCAACCATCTCAGCAGCCACCTCCACTCAACCATCCCCCCAACCACCTCCAAGTCAATCATCCCACCAACCACCTCCCACTCAACCATCCCACCAGCCACCTCTAGCTCAACCATCCCACTAGCCAACTCCACCAAATAATCCATCACGAGGTGTATCAAACGCCAGAGCCAAACTAAATGCTTGGATGGGACGAATTGTGATACCATGACCACTGAATGTCGTTTTTTGAAGCTACATATGTTGTTTCCTATTTTTTTTATCTCCTTTTGTAAAAGTTGTGAACCTTTAAGGTTACTTGGCAATTTTTAAAATTTTTTTTCTTGCATGAAGACATCTTTTAATATTGATACTAAATGGCTGGACCACCACTTTTGTGATGTATTTTGTCTGAACCTAGGAGATCTTTATATGGAATCTATTATTTACTTTTTATTATAACTATTATTGGAATCATATTTATAATTACCAAATGTGGAATCAAATTATCAAGTAAGCCAATTGACAATTAATATATTTTGGTGGTTTCTTGTTTAGAGGATCTATCCATCATAATTTATCAATTTTATAAAACAAAGTTCTATGAGATACATATTTACATTATCAATAAACAATACCCTGTACTTATGAAATTGTATATGTCAGGTTAACCAATTCTTTCAAACTTCCAAATTGATCTAGTTAAAAACAGTACATGGAAATAATCATCCTAAACAACACATTCTAACCATTAAACGACACTGCAACAGTAAATCATGCATTCCTTATCAGCATTAATAACACAATTACGTTAACCACATAAACAAAAATAACCATCACAATCAACACCTTCATCCATTTCTCAAATATTTGAACTGATTTCTCCAAATTATTGACCATTTTCCTATCACCATCACTTTCTTCACTTTTTACCAAACTATCAGGCCTTCCTTCACACTTTTCACTGTTACCCCTTTCTTCAATGGCATCTTCATTCCACCATTTAAAGTAATTGCACCAACCATCTTCACTTCCATTATGCGCAAAAATAAAACAAACAGTTATCCCCTATAAAATTAAAAACCACAAACAACATACCTTCAACCTCTCTCACCTTGTACTTTAAACCACCCCAAAATTGTTTCTCCTTGTTCTTTGCTGTTTTCATAGTTCTTAGGACTGATTTCTCTCCACAATAGTAAATCGGTGGTAAACCCAAACTCCTCGATCCTCCAGCACCACAAGAAGATACACTAGGGTTCTTCATCCCCAGCCATTACATGTGCAAGAGGAACAAGAAAGGCAAGGCGACATTCGGGGCTGAAGAAGGAGATGCAACAACTGAAGAAGGAGGATTCAATGAAGAAGATAAAGTGATTTATGGCTTCAGTCACCTTAATTAACAATTGACACATATGCTACAATCAATTTCAAAATCAATTGATATGTATCCGTTTCACTTGTCCATCTCATCATCTGGAAACGTCGTTTAAGCAAATTTCACGATTATGACCAAATTATTGTTATTTTTCAAAATTAAGAATACAATTGAGTCAAATAAAAATTGGAAGACCTACTTGAGATTTCGATACAAATATAGGACCTTTGGAATGATTTAACTTAATGTAATACAAATTATAATTTTTTATCTTTTTTTTAACGTTTATACAATCAATTAAAATAATAATAAATAATTTATATTCTAAATTAAATTACACAATTCAAATTATAATTATATTTTACTATCATTTTTTAATTTCAATTATTTTTTCATATTCTTTCTCCCTTTTTATTGATTTGTTTTTTGTAAAAGAAAAAATAGAAAAAAAAATTAAAACTTATTATTCAAAAACCGAATTTGAACAGGGATCCACTATTTAACGTTGGGAATCCCATTCTCCAAAGATCCAATTTTCATGCTAAACAGCAAACTGGTTTATTTATCCACAGTTATTTATTTAGATTATTTTTTTAAGTTTAATGATGAAACAAAATTGTGACCAATTATCCACATCCATTAATCACACTTCATAGATACGTGCAACAGTAGCATGAGAATTATCTGAGTGCAGTAGTCAAAAGGTAAAAAAAAACAAAAGAAAAAGAACACAGACAGTGAGGTGGACGCAACAGCAAAACAGCCCGGTCGCCAACACGCCGCAACACATGCGTAAACCCACCGTCGATGACGTCACCCACACGTGAACCCATTATTACCTTTTCCCCTACCTTTACTTTACCATGCCACCCCTGGCCCCACCTTCTCACGTGCGCCCTCTTATCATATTTAAAATATCTAATATAATTTCTCTACGGAGTCAAACAGGAATGTGTCCTTCTCCGCTTTCCACCACCTCTTTCGTTCTTTCCTCTTACCATAATCTTGTTTTTCGCTAACAAATATTTTATGCCTGTCACGCTCCCAATCTAACACATTATTGACTTTCTCTTTCACAACTATGTTTCTGCAATCCCAATAACCCTTTACTTATTACATATAATAACATCAATTAATTGTACTATTAATTATCCCACACTTTCCGCCATCAGCATGGGACCTATGTTTCGTTGAATTTTTAATTTTTATATTTCCCTCATCTTCCTCTTTTCCTTCCTTCTTCTTTCATGCCATTCTCTTCCATCTGCCACTTTTTTACTACCTTTCTACACCTGCTTTTTTCTTAATGCTCATCAAGTCAACTCCACCTATGTTTCTATCCCGTGATTAGACTTCCAACCAACTTCATTAACCTTGTTTTTCTTTTCTATTTTTCTTCTTTCTTTTTGCTTCTTGTTCTACCCTTCCATTTTCCGGGTCAAGCAAGAAAAGTTTATCGGGAACATCAGAAAAACTTGTTCACATTTTTCTACCTCCTTCTCATTGCTAATGTCATGCAAAACCACGTTTTTCCACGACCAAACTAGAACTACTCAGACCCCATCTGTTTGAGTTTCAGGCTCAAACCAAATCTCGGCTTTTTAACGCGTTTCTCACACGAGAAATCGTACAAACAGTTAGCAATTTTGTTTGGTATGAGCTATGTCTTTAAAGGTGATGATGGTACATACATTTTTCAGCCCTGTGTTTCATTTAATGCTAGATTAAGTTGAATCGGTAAATAGTTTATAAGGGCGCGGCAAGAAGAGAAAGGTACAATCTCTGAACAGGTGAATACATGAAAGCAAGAATGTTTTCACTTGAATACTGGTTTTTACTGCATACAAAACAAGCCAAACCAAAACAAACCAATATATTAATATGATCTCTAACTTATCTTCTCTCACTGTCATTCCACCCTTTTCCACCACCAAAATTTGAAGAGAAGTGAGGGAAATATAAAGTGAAACAAAAAGAAGAGGTGCAACACGAGGTGTGATCATTGCAATCAAAATTCCAAAAACTCAAAATCCAAGCATCTCCTTTGAGATGAAAGAGAAACATTTATGTGGGGGGTTTGGAGAGTTTGCTATTAAAAAATTAGATGAGAGTGGCTCCTTCCATTGCAGCAGCCGCAGGAAAGATGTAAAGGGTCAGAAAATTGGAAATAGAGGACTTGATGATGAACCGTCTGTACAATTGAAAGAATGGTTTATTTTGCCACACTACACTCCTACATTGTTGCTGCCAGAATCCGTTAGAATAGTCAACCTCCTGGCTGATTTTTTGAAGTCACTGCAAAAACATAAAACAGATAAACATGTAAGACTCTACTAGAATGAATCCAATTCAATATGGTAATAATGTTTGTGATCGTTCCTACCTCAATGGTTCATCACCAATGTGTTTGACAGCTCCATTAGAATCGCGATAGAGCACCTGACTTAACATCTCAGATTTTTCTATGCCAAACATGTCTGCTAGCCTTCTGTAGAGTTCATCATAGGACCGAAGCGACGAGAGGTCCATAGTCCTGCCTACATCTTCTGACTCCATGAAAACTTTGCAATGACCGGTCTCAGTTTCTTGAGGGTTATCTTTGTACCATTGAAACCTCTCACAAGAGGAACGTTGTTGTTCCTGTTGGCCTTGCTGCTGATGAAGAGCCGATCCAGAACAATCAGAAACATTAGGCGCTTTATCTGCGTGTCCATCGGAGCAACAATTTTTGGTAAGAACTGGGGAGAATGTGTCAACGGAGCTGCTGAGAGATATCTGCTGCTCGGTGAGAATTCTCTGGCCGAAAAGCACGAGCTGGGGTGTCTTCCCCTCATCCGTTTTCTTGGAAGATGGAGTAGAATTTGCCATAGACAATAAGCAAGAGACGTTCTCACTCATGCTGGGCTTCTGCAATGGCGGCTGGTTATTAGAGATTCTCATTGGCGGCGTAGCAGCGTGATCAAGAGGAGGGAAACCAGCAGGAAATAGACCTGGATGTAGTTTGCTGAACTGGAGATCCGATATGGGAAGACCATAGTGACCATGCCTGGCTCCCTGCATGCCAGCAGGAGTACTTTCGGGTGCACAACCAAACTGGTTGGTGTTGCTGGGACCAAGAAGATTGCCGGAAAATGTTGGCAGAGGAATCTGCCCCTCAAGGGGGAAATCTGGGTGTTGAGCCAATCTCAATTTCTTCCTTGGTGGTGAGAATGGTGAAAGATGAATGGCAGGCATGTTTGACACCAATTCAACGAGCCATGGACTCACCCTTCTCACGTTTTGAAGTAAATCCGGTTCATCCCATGTCACCTACACATATAACTTCACCTAATTACTCACAGTTCACACACACCACACAACAAGACACAATCTTATGTGAATGTACTTGCAGTATAATTGTTTCTAAATTCGAATCCTCTGAATGCATCCATTGAAGAAATAAAACAGCATATTGCAGTAATATGTAATGTTGTATGACGGTAATATGATGTTACCTGGAGAAGTCTCCAAGGTGAGTTAGGCCAGTTAAGGGGATCGGAAACCTGAACCGAAGATATGGTTCCCATGAACCAACTTATCCGTGAGGAGTCCTCGGTTTCGAAGGCCATCTTGAATCTTATACCAGAGCACCATCGAATCTGCAGTGCTGCTTCTACCAGTGGGGCCTTGACGCAAAATTCAGGAGTACTTGCCCGAGGGTAGTAGACAACCTCAAATGGTTGTTTATTGGCGGCGAGATTTGCAGCTTCAACAACAGCTTCTGGTCTGACTTTGCCCCTGCCCGTCATACTCACACTGGGGTTCAACCCATTGGTGTTACCATTTCTGAGGATTCTGTTGTCGTCCTCCCTGAGAAAAGGTGAAAATCCAGCATAGGGCATAGGACAGCTTCCTCCTGCAGGGTTCCAGCCAGAGGAGCCCTCGAGTCCCCCACCAATCCCCTTCTTGGCTCGCCGAATCCCGACACAGAGATCCCCGTTTTCTGCCCTCAAAAACACAATCGAGTCTCCTGCAACAAGCTTCTTGTGATTCACAAAAGTACTCCATCCAGTTGTCAACAGATGCCGCCTGGGCGTGCCCCTGTAGATGTGTCTGAATTTCCATGTTTCCCCGTGAACATCCTTGGCGAGGATGTTCTGAACAGGAGGATCAGCCGAGTAATCTAGTCTCGGGAAAATCGTCTCCGCACAGTACCTCGGAACAGAAAACCCCCCGCCATTGTTGGCATCGGATTGGGTCAAGGTTTTCGCAAATGAAGCAGGCTTGTCCTGAGTTTCGGGTCCAACAACATCACGGTCGTAATCAGCATCATTGACGGTCAGAGGAGCAAGCCTGAGTTTTGCATACACCTCGTCGGTGTCAGGATCAGCCATGTACTTGATGGCAGCCACTCTGCATGGAACCAAAGGCGGAACCTTGGGACAGGTCCTGAAGTTAACCGCTCCGCATGCATGTTCAGCATGGCCCTGAGGGAAGTAATACACCTTGCTGTTCACTGCTGGCATCTGCACCATGCCACCCGCACACGCATGCCATAGCTGAGGATCCAAACACCTCTCCGCCTCCTTCGATTTCTCCTTTGAGTCCATGAATGTAATCATCTCTCTCATCAACTCTCACCGCTACTGTAGATTTTCCCAAATTCAGCGCACCTTTTTATCACAAAAAATCGTCAGAGAGTGGATGCAGATAAAACAACAACATCAACAAAAAAAAGTTCATTTCTTAATTAACACATCACCCCGGTTGCATTTTTATGAGCCTCTTTCTTACCTTAAAAAGCATATATATGATCACTCCTGTTCACAGTAATTCTGAGAAAACTCAGAGTGGTGGTAGTTAAAAATTTTATTTCCACTGAGAAAGAGAATCCCAGTCGCCCACAGTTTCTGATTCCGAGTCCCAATTTTGCTGACTGACCAATTCAAGTCCCTCTAAATTGTTGTCAATAAATAGGTGTGTCTCCACAAGTTTGACACAATAAATTAAGAAAACCTAATGTGATGGAGAATTGAAGGGGTCAAAGGGTGGCTTCCATGGAGGCAAGAGTGGTGTGTTTTACAGAATTAGAAATCTGAAAGAAGAAGTTTTGGTGTGATATAGGGTGATAAGTTTAAAAGTGGATCATTGCAGAAAGACGAAGATGTTGCAGAAGAGAGTTCAAGATCTAGGACAGAAGAGAAGAGAACAGAACACAAAGAACAGAACAGAACAGAACGGAACAGTCTGAGTCGCTGTCTTGTCTCTGAGGGTGGTAAAAGGAAGATAATAAAAAGGGCAAGAAGATAGAAGAAACAAAAGAAAAGAGAAAAATCTGTAACTGCCCGCACAAGAATCTCTGCAGGAAGATCTCCAAAATTGAAGCAGGAAATTCTGAGGCAACAAAGACCCGGGAAAAGGAAGAGAAGAAAAAAAAACGGAATTCAGAAAAGCGAATCTTTGGGGTTCAAATATTGGAAAGCCACGAAGTGTGTGGCCGACATGGATGCACAGATAAAAGGGGAGGAACAGACCCACACTCTTTGCAGAGCAGAGAAGGCTTTTGTTTTTTGGGCTATGGATGATGCAATGCAATGCAAGACTCCAAAACCACACACGCACCATGACACAACACACCAAACAAACTAACACATAATTAAATATCAATTAATCAACTAATTAATAAATCAATCAATAAATAAATAAATAAACAAAAACCCCTTTTCTTTAGCAACAAATATCACACTCTGCTGCTTCCCTGCTGTTTGTTGGACTCCTTAGTAATAATAATCCCACTCCCTCTGTCTGTCTCTGCAACTGTTTCCTATTTTCCCTTTCAAAAAAAACATTTTTAACCTTTATGTTCAAAATGTTTTCTAATTAATTCACAATCTAAAAAGATATTTACACTTATCATCACACTATAAATTTTCTTTTAACCAGATCCTCGTAAATCAAATTTTGTTTTCGCCTTTTTCGTCGGATCTGAAAAAGTAAACCCTTATCTTCAGAAGCCAGCAAAACAACAAAGACATGTTAAAGGAAGCTGAGTTGTATCGCTGTTTTTAAAACAATATATACACATTTTTAGCTCATAGATTTTTCTAAAATCTAGTGAACAAACTCATAATAATAATAATAATAATAATAATAATATTATTAAAAAAATAATAAGATGTCTTGCTTTTATAGTAAATCAAAAATAAACACCACAAATTTCTGTGTCTATTTTAACATAATTAACATGTGCTTCTTTGGCTACTAACATCATCAAAAGCTTCCGTAATCATCGAAGATCACAAGTTGACAGAAGAAAGAAAAAGTAAAAGTGAGAAAAAAAAATGGGTTTATCGTATCGAAAGCATAAATTTATTTATTGCGTAAACTATTTTATTTTTTATTCATCAATGTAACTACCTAATAATAGAGGAGAAGAATATCGATTGATAAAATTGTTAAAAAGAATCCATGCTTCGTCAATGTAATCTAACAGATGAGTTTAATTTAGTTTAATAAAAGTAATATGCGTTGATATTCATAAAGTAAGCACTTTTACAAAAATATAATATTTGGAAAACTCTTTAGAGAAGAAAACAAAATGGATTATAAAAGAATGATAATGAAATGAAAGTGATTGTATATGAATTAAATTGGTGACAGAAATGATCCGTGATAAAGTTTTATTTTTGGTCGAAGGAAGTGGTTAGTGGGACTGTGCCATAGGTAATAGATTCAACCCCACGGTTTAGTTTTTAACATTTGCTTCATTCATAGCTTAGCTTACAAAAAGGAGTTTTAGCACACACAAACATGGTTTATTGGATGCACATTATCATAATTCAAAAAGCATGTGAATGTGTTTTTTGGCCAAAACTATTCAAATTACACACCTAATTTATCTGTGTTAAATGAATTGATTATTTACTAAATACTCTTATTAAGATGTGATATTTTGAAAACAGAAGAAGATAGCATCGTATAATGAACATGTAATACTTATCCGATCTAAAAAATGATATTGATTCACGTATGATTATTAAGTGTATTTAAAATTCAGGTAGTATCGTACCAAACATTATATTTTTTGTGAAGTTTAATGGTGGGTCCGCGGTTCCATGGTCTTTGAAGCCAACGTAGTCAAGACTCGAGTGTGACCCCACTTTTTATTGTCTTCTTGGTAGATATGGTTTTAGACACATCTGTGTTTTAAAAATTGGAGTCACAATTTAACCCATAAAACAATATTACTAGTTAATAATAACTAATGAGCTGGTTTTAACTATTCATAATTAGTTTAACTATTCAATTTTAAAAAATGGTTACATATTTTAAAATTTTAAAAATGGTGAAAATATTTAGTATTTTACAATGTATATAACCCCCACATTTACCACATTCATTTAAACGACGGTATTAATTAGCCGTAAAATTTAAATGTTTTAGAACTAATTTTTCTAAGACTTAGTTGCTTTGTGATTTGGTAACTACATTATTAACTCTAATCTCTATACATGTGTGCATAAGATGGGGATTATATTAAGAAATTGAAATTGAAATTGAATTGTGAGTGAAAATAATAGTGAAGAAAATTTGGGGTTGTTGAATTGAACATAGTATAGGTTAAAGTATGAGGTAAGAGTGGTATTTTGCAAAGTTGAATGTATAGTTGCAATTTAAGTGAAGTTGTGCAGTTGGAGTAACCTACTTACCCAACCTGGTTAAAGGGTAAAGGCAGAGCATCATTGATTTGTTTTCTTGGATCTGTTTTGTTTGTGGAAAATTGATTTAAAAATTAAAGAGGAAAAGAAGCAAAGCATATGCGAATAATAATTTACAGCACACTATAGGTGGGATATATAGTATTAATTGTAGAATAGGATGGTCCAATTGTACCTGTTTAGGTTAAAAACTAGCAGAACTGCCAAATGTGGCGGCACTAATTTTTCCCTCTTCTTCTGGCCATATTGCATCAATAAAGAGAACACCCTCTTCTTATGCCCATACCCATTTATGGAATACTGTAATTCTAATTTTCTCTTCAATTTCTTTAAAAAATTTATCATCATTTTATATTTACAAAAACATCATTTAGAGAATTCAGGAAGAAATATATATGTTTAAATTGTTCTAAATATTGATTTAATAAAGATTCTATATTAACCAAAGATAAAACAAATTTGTAGATAAAACAAATTTGTATCTAAATGATTGTAATTCTTTTAGTTTATAAGTTGATTTTATAGAGTTAAATTAGGTTAATTATAATAAAGTTTATTATTTGTTGAATTTATTGTATAAAAAAATTAATCTAGAATAATAAATATGAATTGAAAATTTGATTAAGGACTTAAAACAAAATAAGTTGTTTATCAAAAGTGGAGAGTGGGAGACGGATTCAATGAACTCTTGTGTAAAGTCACTATAGCTTTAGTTAATTTTTATTTGTTAAATGACCAATTTTAATGTACTAAAAATAAAAATATGAAAATAACTACTTAAAAGTTGTTTGAAACTATTTGATAATTTTTCTAAGGGTAAAATAGTCTTTATAAAATTTAATTTTTATAGTTTTAGAAAAAAGAAAAAGTGAATAGTAATAAAAAATATTGTCAAATGTTAGTAGAAAAGAGAATGGTATTAAAATACCAGTGTCATTAACTAAAATTAGTGTGACTATTAAGTGAGTGAAGAGTGAAGAATTATGATTTATGATTTAAAATTGAATGAAATGAGTGAGGAAGATGTAGGTAAACAGGGCAAGGCAATTTAAGGTAGTGGAAGAGAAATAGTTGGTGGTAAAAGCAAAGAGAAACGAGAAAAGAGAAAAAAGAAAGAAGAAGTATAATAAGATGATAACTATGGGGAAGAAAGAGACATGGTAACCACCAAAAAAAGAAAAGAAAATAAAGACAGAAAAGAAGCTTGGTAAGGTGGTGGTGGTGGTGGGGAAGGGAGAAAGAGAGAGAATATTATAAGAGAGAAGAAGAAGAAGAAGAGAATAGTTAGGTGATTGAAGATAAATAGATGTGTGAAGAGGAACATTGAAAACACATGGAGCAGACGTCAAATGTAGGAAGTTGTCGTTCCTCTTCCGATGGAAACTCGCGACACCAATTACAGGCACCCAGCCCACCAACACTAAATACACCCTTCATCACTTGTCTCACACTCGACGTTAACATCTTTTTTTTTTTTTTTTTTTCTTTTAGATTTTTTATCTTCTTTGAGGATGTGTCTTCTTCTCGCCCATGCAAAACATTTTCCTCATTTTTTTTTTCTTTTTTTTTTCAGCTTTTGGAGGTGTTGTGCATTGAGTCCCCGTCAATCTGCACAACTGTCTTAGCTCATAATTATGATGTGTTTTATTCGACGTAAATATATATATCATTACTTTTATTTTAATCTTTCAATATAATTAATACTAAGAATTCAAATACAAATTTATCTTAGTACTCATTTCACAAAAATATTACAATATTCATTCACAGTGAGTGATTTTATTTTTCTTTTTGTTCATCTTCAAATATTTTAGATTACATTTTAAAACATACTTTCTTATTAACTCCAGTTTATGTAAATTTTCTAGGTTGATTGATTTTCATCATTTTATTTTCGGCTCTAAAAGGGTTGATTTTGTTCGTATCGCACTATTTATTTATTCCATTAATAAGATAATCCATTCTGATTTTAAGAACCATGATTACAAGTTTATTCACTACGTCTAAGGAAAATATCTTCCTCAAAATTCAACGTACTGATAAAAAATTATACTTATTGATTTATTATTATATATATATATATATATATATATATATTGTTGGCAATCATGTTCCTTGACATATCTGGAGTGTGACCACTATTTCATTAAACTGTCCCAGTATGTCTCTTGCATTGTTTTTTATTAAATTACTCTCTAAATGTTTACTTGCAACCCACTCGGCGCATAAATAATTCTACAAAACCAATATTAAAGTTTATGAATAATGAATTTTAGTTTTTAAAATCCAGTTACACGATTTTGTTTTTTTGCCATACATATAATAATTTTAGAACTCAAAACATTTTATTAATCAAGGTTCCCTTATGAACGATAAATTAAAAAAAAAATTAGAAAAAAATTCACCATACGCAGCAAAATTTTAAATATTTAATAATAAAACATTTGAAATATAAATTCTTATAAATTAATCATACATATCATATAGATAATATGCACATATAGTGGTAGGTAACTTCCTACCATATTTACAAACTAATAAAGAAATTTATTAGTAAAGTTACATTTACAAAGAATTATAATATTGATTTTTGTTTTCCAACATACTTTTGTAAAATTATATATGTATTCTCTGCTTTGATTCTAACAACACTGGTGTAAAATTGGATTCCTACATCAATATATTAGATCATTTTTCTAAACTGGTGTAACGTAAGACGCGACAACAAAATTGTAATAATTTGAGTATGTATTACATTGGTTAAAATAGAAAACGATGTAATATGACCTTTTAATATCGATTATTTCTTTAACAAATTTAATATATGTATTTTGACTCTCAAAATTTTGCTTCAAGCAAGATATTACATCGGTTCATTGTCCAACCGATGTAATAGATCTCTATTTTCAAGGATATGCACCTCACTTTTTTCATTAGGGCACCCTTTTGTTTCTCATCACTCTCATTTTCATAATGCTTTCGTTGCAAGGCCAACTGTTTGGTTGTTGTAGTTTGAGTAGAATATTATGCCTTCATTGCTCCATCACCGATCGTTCGTATGCTTCATGGTTTTAGGAGAGCACCATATCGTCGTCACTACTCACGGGTGAGGAAACCATTACCTCATTGTCACTTGATCTTGGAGGAGATCACTATCATGACCACTGCAGTAGTGACCACCTTTGTTTCTGCTTGTTATTAGAGAAGATATATGCCCTTCGTGACCACCGTTTCCACTACGACATGCTTTTGGAGGAGATCGTTGTCGTTTGTGACTATTGCCCACTACCCTTTATGACCACCACCTCTGATGACACTTGCTCTTGGAAGAGATTGGTGCCCTTGAACACTTCTACATTGATGCTTTTTTAGTAACACAGAGGCTCTAGGAAAAAAGCTTTTTTACACAAAACCCTTTTGCGATTTTTTTTTCTCTTTTCATTTTTTATATTTTTGACTTAGAATTGCAATTCAGATAGAGTTTCCTTTGCTTTAATTCATCCTCACAATATTTTATATTGAAGTAATAAAAATTTTCCCTATGATTCTCGTTTTTGTTTAAGATTTAACTTTGTAAGGTGATTTCTTGTGAGTTAGGGATTTCAATTTTTGGACTTGTGGTGTTTACTCGAGAAGAAAAATATAGTGATGAAATAAAAGATTAAAAATGAATTCATTTCTATATCACTTATAAGTATTAATCGATTCTATATTAGCCTATGTATATATGTTGGACATTCTATATTGATGACATCTACATCAAATTTATAATTGATGTAAAATGTATATTTTTGTAGTGGTGCAATCAAACCATTGTAAATCTAAAATGTAAATTCAACAAGCATAAGTTAAAAAAGAAAAAATACTTCACATAACTAATTAAATAAACTAGTCATCAACACAAAGCTCAAATTGTACTTCATAAACTAATATAAAGTACTTTCAAAATTCCATAAGTTAAAACTTCCAAAATTCCATAAGTCACTGATGATTATTCCTTAACAACCATTTACCAGCGCACTGGTGCGTAGTAGTATCAACAAGTGTTCCACAAGGATTTAGCAAGTATATTGATAGTTAATTTTTAGGTTTTTTTTATTTGGCTCGCAAAATGCGGGCCGAACTGGCCCGCCCCGCGTTGAAAATGCAAGCTGAAAAGTCTGGCCCTCTAAGCATAAGTGTAGGCCCGCAGGCTCATAGGCCAAGCTGTTTTTTCTTTTTAAGGAAAATTCTTATGATAAAGTTTTCAATATTCAACAAATTGGGAAACATTAACAAGTTAAAAAAATTAAACAAAAGACTTTAGGAAGTTGGATGATAAATTAATAATTTAACATTTTCATGATATTCATATTCGTACTTTTTGAGATACATGATGTATTCTTCAAATCTTAGCACATTCAAAAATATATAACTCTTTTCTTTTCCACTCATAAAAGAATTTGGAACGTTCATGCAGAAGTCTAGAAGGAAAGTGTTTCGGGTATAAGGACCAAGCACCTATCTAAAAGACTCAATTAGTCTTCACTCAACTTTCCTTCTTCTCCTTGCAACTTCTCTTGTTCGGTCTTCTTTCCTTTCCTCTCGTTCGGTTGTCCAAGCGATTGGGGTACTTGTCAATTAGGCTCTGATGCTTAAGTCAGTTCAAGTTTACTTGGGTGAATGCAATTAATGCTGTAATAAATGCGAGGTAAAGTCCTTACCAACTTACCTTGGGCTCCTATTTATAGTTTTTTATATGGGCCTTTGGTTAAGGTTTTCTTAATCACGATCCAATTGCATTTGAAACTTGATTATTGACCTGCTTTATTTTAACTACAGGTTTTACCTTTTGGTCCGCCTGACTAACGTTGTTGGGTGTCCGCACACCGATCGACCATGCTCTTGTGCCTCAATAGTTGGCTGAGAATGGCAAATCATGGCCGATGTTCGTCGACGCTCACATTAAGAAGGATCTGAATGTGATTTTCAATTACTTATGGCAAGGGTCGACCGTAGCGGGCGACCTTCGACCGCTTTTCCTCAGGGTCGTTCAATTGTGAGCTCCCTAAAATCATTTCGGAGAAATTGCCACATCAACAAAGTTCACAACTTTCACAACTTTGAACCCCAACTGTTGGATAGTCCGCTTGTAGCGGGCTGCCTTCAACCGCTTATCCTTGGGCTGCCCGATTGGAGGTGTTGATGGGTCCTACGGTACAAAAAGTAACCAATATACACAAGTGCAAATTTTTTTTTTGTTTTTTTTATGCGAGTTATGCAGGTTGGGCTTTTATGGGCTAGTGGACTCAATATCTCGGCCTGTCACGCGTTTTTTCGGTGGGTCAGCCCATTGGACCAACCCCACATTACCACTTAAAAAATAGATAATAGTAATTAGATTGAGTGGAGTAGGGGCTATGATTTGATTTGATTTCATATTCTTCTACTACACCATTACCATCTTGTTTACTTACTATGCAAATCATTCAATGTCTTGGGATTACTTTTTCTTTGTAGATCTAGGTACATCCCTAAATCACTAGAACTTAAGGACTTTAGACCTAGTGTGATTTCTTAACTCCTGGTACAATGAATCCTTGATTTAATGTGCAAGACTCGTTGAATGAATCCTTGCTTTCATGTGCATTACTCTTTTATCCAACATCCCCTCTAGGTACCACAAAAGCACTAGTACATGTATGATGATTTGATTGAACCACAATTTGAAACTTGTTTCCCAACTCAATCCAAACTAGGTAAATAGATGAGTGATCAAGTCACCATTAAGCATAAATCAAACCATAAACAATTGAATGAAAGCAAAGATAACTACCCAAAAGTAAAAATGTATAGAATCAGAATTGAATAAATTAAACTAGGACACGAGGGAGTTCAACTACTCATAGAATATTACAATGCAATTCCAGCAACATCTACACATAAGATTTACAGTAAAAGCATCTCTCTCGAGTCTCACAGATCCTATTCTCTCCTACAACTACATTTCTAACACTTCATTTAATCCCTAAAATGAAGACATGAGGTCTTTATTTATAGGAATTTTGGGGCAGTGCTCAACCACAAGAGTTTCTTCACAAGTGGGTTTCCTTCTCAGCTCAATCCCTTGTCCCAATTCTTAACTCTTGACATTTCGCTCTTGGGAGAGTTTTCTTGGCTGCTTAGTTTCATGGATTTGTGCTTCAGATTTCCTTACAAGGAAGGTTTCCTCATGAGGCTCAACTCCATTTGTTGTGCTCAGTCAAAAAGTCAAAATATGTTGTCCTATCTTTTCTACTTCAATGGCTCAACGCCAGTGACAATGACTCAGATGCATACTTGTTATTTTCTCTTATATTCACTTTAAAACAACAAAATATCATTATAATTCATAAAACTCCAATTCTCACTACATCATTCTATATCTTAAGCTAAGCATGTTTGTTTTATACATAAATTGAACCATTTGATACATGAAACATTTAAGTGTCAATTTCAAATGAAAAATTTACTTAATCTTGACACTTATCATTCAACAGTTAATCTAGGTTTGAATCATGTAAATAGCAAAATCTAACCATTACTAGTCCATAAGAAATTTCTTTAACGAAAACTAATATATCTATTAGACAAATTATGTTGTTGTTGGTTGTTTCCTAGATATTAATTATTTTTATATTGTTATTGACAACTATTTTATCCTCATTGTTGAATAATAGCTTTTGTAGTAATTGTTATGTGTTGACAAATATTGGAGGACTTCACTAATAAATGTTTAGCCAGACTGGAATTAGGAACTCGTGACAAAAATACTTCTCACTATTTGATAGTCAATCCACTCTAGTTGGTTGGTTAATCATCTTGGATTATATAGTTGACTAAAACATTTTTTTTCTATTATGATAAAACTATCAACATAGTCGTCATGATGACCAATATATTCAACATCATAGACTTGTCCATTATACCTATGTAGCTGTAACCAAAATTGATTCCTATGTCTCCTCTCAGTAGGGTCTATGGAATTGAATTTTGAGACATCAACATAAAAAGTGAACTCAAATATTTCTTTAGAAAACTCACTCTCAAAACTTTTCTTGTTATAATAATTTTTATTTTATGAATATAGTGAATAAATGACTTTGAAAATAATTACATGTGGTTAAGTGACTCAAATGAATTGAACAATATTCTTTTGCATGAGTTTGTTTAAAAATTTTATCTACATGTATGATGCAACCATTCTCCTCTATTTACCAGGGAAAAAACATTATAATTAAGTTATTATACATAATTAGTAATTTTAAGACATAAACAATATGGTAAGTGAATAAAAAAGTTTTCATATGTTGGAAAAACTAACTCTCTAGATTACTCATCTACTAGAAAAACATTAAAGTGTTCAAGTAATAAACACATGGTTATACAAGTAACTCAAGCTTAGTGTTTGTTATAATCAAAACTCATAAAAGGTCCATAAGGATTCTACCATAGATGGGCTACATAGGTTAAACCATCTAAGATCTCAACAATCTCCTATTTTTTTTATGATGACAAAAACTTTAGTAAATAAGTAAGTATATCATAAATGATGCATGTCAAAATAGATGTTTATTTCGTGTAACTATGTTTTATGTACACGTAATTAATACTTAGAATACATGAATCACATAATATATAAACAAGTATAAAAGAAACTATAAGAAAACAATAAGGAAAACATCAAAAATTGAATAAAAAAATTTGATAACCCCTTTTGACATATAAAAATGGGATCATAGAAGAAATAATCATTTTTGTAATAGTGAAGGTGGAGGTGGTTGTTGGAAAGGCTATTCATGTGTATCAGTAGAAGGTGTAATTGAATTGTTTAAGGAGCTAAGCAAAAAAACTAAGAATCTAAGAAATAAACATAGAGGCAAAATGCTCAATTTGTTGAACTTGCCTTTCTTTCATAACTTTTACTTGATTAGCTATTTATTGACGTTTGTATATTAAGAATGGTGGTTGGTCGTTCGTTGATGGGACAACATGAACAACCTTTGAGCTAAAAGTCCTTGGTAAAAGAACTTCAAGAAGGGAAACAATCCTTTGTTCTTCAACAACAACTTCAATGTGTTGATCAACAATCACTTAGCTTATATTCCTAAAGCTTTTCATTTTATCCCTTTCAATTGTTAGCCTACGTGCTTCTAAATGTCATGCCAAGCTAAAGGAATATTTTTCCTTTAGCATATGATATTGTAGATGCCTACTTTTAATAACAATATCAACCTCTAGATCCAAATGAAGTTTTATTAAGAAGATCAATTGAGGTTATAATGACCAACAACTCCTTTTGGAACTTTCATCTGCATCTACTAAAAAGTGAACTTTGGCTCTTGAAGGAAAAATGTCGTTGAATCATTTATAGAGAAACACTAGGTAGGCCTCATAAATGTTAGACTGAACAAAAATATCTTCCTCTCTCAATGTAAGGGATTTCACTATTGTGTTAATAGATTTTATATTGTCATTTATGATTGTGGTGTAGGATAAGGATTTGTGAGATGGTGGTTTAGAGATTTTAGGAGGGGTAAGTGATTGGTTTTCTTATATGTAGTCTTTGTTGTATGGAATGTCTAGGAAAGGATAGGTTATGGGTTGTTTGGGTATGAGGTTGGAAGGTAATTCTTGGTAATTTGTGGTGGGTGGAGACCTATAGGGTGGATAAAAGGTTTCCAAGTGCAATTAACATATTGACATCTTGTGGGGTTTGATTGGAGATAAGGGGATTCGATAATGGTTGGGATAACTACTCATTGGTTCTAAAATATGATAGTTGAGGTTGAAGTTCAAAGGGTGGTTATGATGGTCCAGAAAGAGGAATAATGGAGTTAAGGGGGAGGGGGGATTACCTCTAATGATATTGAGGTTGCACTTGAGGAAGTTTTCACTTTCGTAGAAAGACAAACACAAGGCTTTCAAAGATTGAGATTAGTGTACTCATTTAATCATTTATTTGATTAGTGAAACCTCTTAAGAAGTTGTCCTAAAGGATAATTAAACTTAGTTTGGATGAAGCAATATAAAGTTGTGTTGTGTTATTTTCATGTTACTTGTTTGTTAGATAGTTTAGTCTAGTCATTCATAGAAAGAGTCTAAGAGATTTATTTAACCCTCCTTTTAATACTAGTTGTTCTAACACAACCTTCAATGTTCATAGTCTCTCCCAAATAAGGATGTGCACCATGATGTTAATATGTGGTTGTACCCTTTTATTGGAATAACATGCATGTTTTGTTAGTCTTTCAGGGGATGCTTTTAATATTTCATGGCTCTATATAAAGGGGAAGGTTCTATAACAAATTTGTGTTATAAATATAACATTTGGTTAGTCTTAACATAACATGTTATAACTAATTTGGAATATTCCCTAGTATCAAGTCAAAATTTGTACATAACAAGTTTTAACCTTATTCCCTTATCCACTTAAGGTGAGAGGTTGTGTACCTTAAAAGAGTGCTCGAGAGGAAAAGATCGATAATAATTTATGAATAATATGATAAATAATTTAAGGTATATTCTCAAGAACTCCTATTTTAATGTACCTATTTTAACTTGAGGACGAAAGACTATATACTCTCAAGAGAGGCACATAGGTAAATAATTTAGTGATTAAATAAGGAAGAAATTGTTCAAGATGAATATGCCAAACTTGATTTACCATTTGTTTCCTTATCTACAACTTTATAAATTTATATGTTAACTAATGTACATTGGATGTTGTATTTTGTACAATCATGTATGAAATTTTTACATAACTATTAGGATATATCACTAGTATGTAACTACTAGAGGTAAATCCTTGATAAATTAGACCTTTAAATTGGATTACTTATGTCTTAGGAAGTAAGTTACAACAATAATAGGCACATGATCCATTAACCATCGAGAAGTCAAATTATAATTGTTTGTGTCTATAACTATAAAAAAAAAACACTTAAGAAAAAAAAAAACTCCTCATGAATATTTTGACTAAGGTTCATGAAATTTTTGAAAATTTACCTAGAAAACTTACATAATTTAAAACATTAACATGAATTTTGTAATCTTTTTAATAAGTTAGTTAACAACACATTCATATAATTTGTTTTATTCAACTAAACAAAGAAAAAAAAATGAAGAAAGCATGAATTTTGTAATTTTTTTAATAATATATTAATAACACAATCTTATGTACATTTATTTCATTAAGCTAAAATAAAAAAAGAAACAAAAAGAAAAAAAAATACATACAATACATGATAAGGAGGAAAATCATGAAACATAACATGAGATGATTTTTGTTTTGTTACAAAATTCACACCGAAAAAACAAAGAAAAAAATAACATAATATAAATCAATTATGCCTTATAACATAATATAATATATATATATATATATATATTTTTTTTTTTCCTCAAGTTAAAAACAAGATAAAACAAGATATGAGTATGTGTCTCATAAAATCAAAGTCTGAATTCTTTTATATTTTTGTAAAACAAATTAATAACTCAATGTTATTATAACAACTAGTTATAAATCAAATAAAATATTTTAATAAAACCAATTTCTTACTGTCTTATTTTTTTAATTAACAACATTTATTTTTATATATGGTTTTTTTGACTACTTTTAACATTTTTAACATGAGAGATATGAGGGAGGAAAAACTAGAGGCAAATAAAGCAAAATATTATATATATAATTTTAATTTTCTTAAAAGTAAGAGAAAAGAGAGGGAAGTGTTTAATAAATATGGAGGGCAGGAAAGGAAGGTATGATAGGTGGGTGTGATGTGGATTGTTTTGATTGATTAAGGTTCATTATTTCATTGATCCCAGGCATGAAGGGTTGAGAAGGAGACTTTGAAGTGAATCTCTGTCCCCTCTCTTCTTTCCAATGAATTTGTCTCTGCACTTCCACTCTCCATCTGTCTCTATCACCTCCCCAAACCGTCACCCTACCTAATAATCTTTTTCTCACTTCATACAATTAATATTATAACTTTCTTTACACAATTTCTACTCATCAAATTAAAAAAAATATTTTAATAATTAAAACATCTTTGTTTTTCATTTCTAAAAAAAATATAATATTTTTTTTTATTTTTTTCTTATTTAAAAAGAGAACAAAAATTATGAGGATAAAATTACAATTTGCAGTCTCTCAGTAACCGTTCCCATAAACTTTCTTCATACATTAAATAAACTTTCTTCATACATTAAATTAAGATAACGATTGAAAACGCTGTTTGTTCAGTACTATATTTCTTTATGTCTACAAAGAGAGATAATAAGATACAGTGGCAAACCCACATGCAGCATATTAATCAGAAGAGTATAAATTAGTTTTGCAATCACTTTAATTCAATATTTAAGGAAGTGTCATGAGTGATAGAACAATTCTAATATATAATTTAGTAATTTAGTTTATTATCCATTATTTTATGGTAATAATAAATAACTTCTACCATCTATAAATATTTCAACCTTAACTTGGTAAAAATCCATAGTTATTTTCTGAGATACAAAATAATTAGTAAATAAAAAATAATAATACACCAACATAAAATTTCGTATGAGTATTTGTATACTTTAAATTTGTTATATTTAAGGTTATTAGGCAAAGGTATTAAATCTTGTTAACATATATTTAAAATTTGTAAGATTAGTCAAATTAAAAAGAGAAAAAGTTGTAAGTACAGTAATTGGTATGGTTAGTTAATGAATGCGATGAAAGAAGTGACAAGTGTGAGGACGACACGTTTGCGTGTTAAGTTGACAACTACAAGACAACAAAGAGAGGCGGTGCGTGGACGGAGAGATGCAACGTTTCATGTTTTATTTCTTTGTTTGTTTTTTGTAATAATATTTATTTTTGTGAGTGTTGTGTTTTTGTATTTGTAATTGCATTGTTGGATGGGATATGTTTTCAGAATTGAGGTTGATGTCAAAGTGTGACAAAACAATCTTCCACGCGTTGGAATGTTGTGTCCCATTGACATTCATTCATTTATTCATCCCTTTCAAAATTTTAATTTATCAGTATGTGACTGCGACTTCCATTCCCACTTGCAATTTTCACCCACTACTCCTTTTCCAACTATGTTATTTCTTTTTTTTTTTCAAATATACCAATTTCAAAAATATTATTTAAATAATCTATGAAATTGAATTTGGATAGATGTATCCGAGATGAAATTCTTAATATACCTATACTGATGCTAGAAAATCTAGCTGAAATTCAGTTTTTGGAACAATCAAATTTGCTTTTTTATTTTTTAAAAGAATTAAAAAAATTGGAAAAAAAATTGAGTAAATGACTATTTCACAAATAGAATTTGGTTTCTCATGACTAGAATTCTTAACCTGAGCTGTAATGTAAGAGATAGTTTAGAAATTAAAATTTAAATAGATTTATTTGGATAATTTTTTTTTTTTTGAAAACAAAAATCTATTATATATATATATGACAAATGGTCACTGAACATTTCATTTTAAACAGGAGAATAGAACATATTATAGAACCTAAAGTTATCAATTTTTATTCTCTCTCTCAATATATGTTAAGGGCTGATATATCTTTGTGTTCTTGAATCAGTTTTCATTATATGACTTTTGTGAGAATCTTGCTGGGAATTTTATGTTGTGTTCTCTGTTCCCATTACTGCAGTTCATTTTTTTCCTTTGATATGTTGCAGATGGGTAATGCAAATGCTGAAAGTGATGAAGGAAGAAAGAATGCTCCAGCATATCTATATGCAGAGAGAGTGAGTTGTGTAACAGTTCTAGCAGAGAGGGAATGACAGGTACTATGCTAAATGTTTGTAACAGAAGACTATATACAACAACTTGGGATTAACATTCTAGTCCTACATTTTCCTTGTTACTTTGTTCTTTGTGCTATCTTGAGATGTTACCAATCTCCTCAAATCTAGTGTAGTGTGGGATTTTTATAAATAAAATAGTGTATGTTTAGACTCTAATAGTCTGGTCTTGGTGTCATTCTTTAGTAGAACATTTTATTTTATCAAATTTTGGTGTTTGGGTGCAGTAGAAAGGTTGAGGCAGTCATTTCAACAACTTTTGAGATTTGTATCTTACTGAACATGTTTGTACCTTCTTAATAAATACTTTTTTTTCAAATAAAAATATTTAGATAATTTAGAAGGAAAAAACGGAGAAGTATTTCATCAAATTATCAAATGTTAAAATTATTAATTTTATATTTTTTTCCTTAAGAACTTCAGGATTTTAGTTTCTGAAATTTTATTTAATATTTAAGTCAATCAATTAATGTGACAAATTAGCATTAATAAAATGTGTTCTTATTTTTTTTAAATGAAAATTTATAAAGTAGGATACAATTAACACAATTTTGTTATAAGAAACTAAATAATTTATAGATTTCTTGTTTGATATAAAAAAAAAAAAAACTTAAGCAATGCTCAAAAGATTAAAAAAAAAGTTGTGTAAAGTTTTGTTAGTTAAAAAATTCGGTTATATATGTATGTGTATTTTCATTTCATTGTAAATATAGAACGACTTCTAATGAATGTTCTAATTTTAGATATACATGTTGTAAAATTGTTGGTTTGAAAAAATAAGTTTTTTATTGATAAATAGTAGTTTCTAATATACATTAATTTTTATTAATGGAGATTGAATCACTCCAATTATGTCACTTCAAGCAAACCAACCTTAAAAAGATTAATTTATTTTTATTATACTTTTTAATGTTTTCTGATGAAACAAATTAGTCATCAACATATGTACTTTCAATTAGATTTGAGACATCTAATTTCAATTTAGTAAAATTCAATCGTGATTATAGTTTTTCTTATTGTACAAGTGAGTTCAATTTACATCAATCTTCCTCTATCATGTGTCCTTTATTATCCAAAACAAAAAAGCTCTTCTCACTAATAAATTTAATCAAACATTTGACCACACACAACCTTTACTTTTAGCCAGTTCAACAAGAGACATGTTTCTCCTTTAAGTTTTTTGTAAATTTTATAACCTACAACAAAAACACACTATCCCATTGTTTGAATAAACATTCCATGACTGTAAAATTAGGTTAATGAAAGAGACTTAATCCTAACTTAAACTACCCAAATACGCATAAAGTTTGAATAGAAAAAAGAAAGCAGAGTTTGATTTCTGACGTGTTTTTCTTATGGGGTTTTCATTTAGATAAATATATATGTGACTAATAAACCTTAAACTTATATACATATCAAGTTTTTTTAAAGGTGGTGTTTAATTTTGTTATTTTTTTTTTAAATGTGAAACTTATATTTAAATTTGGATTATTCTTAGTAATCTCTCTTCAGTTTGTGAGATATATACATATCAAACATGAATTAGACATTAATGAATAATTTAATAATGGTCTTTTAACAATGATTTTGATATTATGTTAAGAAGTAAACTTTAAGTCTACCTTAATTTTACAAAATCAACTTTTAAGATGAAATTTATATTTACTTTAAATTAATTTTTTTTTTTTAGTGAACGTGAGACTTCGGACACTTAAAGAAAAGAATTGAATACTTTTGTATTAAACTTGATGAAGTGATGAAACTTTAAGGATGAGTATGAGAAAGAGGGATTGTATTTTGGAGGGTCAAAGGTGGTGGTTAAAAGAAGTGTAATAAAGAAAATGAGAGATGTGAATGAAAAAAAAATGAAAAATGTAATTGAGAATGCAAAGTGTGGACCAATGTGAGAGCAGAAGACATAGGGATGGTGGGTACAGTAGGTAGCAGTGGTCCTCTGGCACTGTGACAACCACAAGCAAACCTCTTTCTCTTCTCACTCTTCTCACTGTACCTTTCTGGGCAGTGCTTGGTAGGCTACTGCTGCTACATCTTCTGCTCTATAATCCAACTGCAACAAGAAACTTCCTCACACACACAACAACAACCTTTTAATGCATGTCTCCCAACCAATTAATCCTTACAAGAATCCCTCAATCAATGGATTTCTATCTGGACCAGAACAACCCTTAACCTTTCCTTTCCTTCAAATATATTATACTCTCTTCCTTAAATCTAATCATTTATTACTAATTTCAATTCCATTGCTTTTCATCATCGTTATTTCAGAACACAATAAAACTATTTACTATCACTCACTGTCTTCCCCGACACACTCTTCTTCTTCTTCCATCTTCATTATTGCTGCTGCTGCTGCTGCTGTTCTTCCATAACTGGTAACAATGGAGTAAATACATTGGGAAGTTTTTTAAGTAGATGCAAAATACACCTATTTTTAAACTATCAAATTTTGAAATATTAAGTGCTATATAGGAAACCACATTGTTTCATTCTATAAATTAAATATTAAAATGAATATTAAATCAACTAAGTGAAGAAACGAAAGAATGATGTTTCATAAAAATAATGAAACTTTCAGAACTTCATTTTTTTACTGTTCAAATTCATTCCTGGTGTTTTGCTTGAAACATTAAAATCCAACTATTGTATCACTTCCGGCATTATAAATACTTAATTGAAAATTAGAAACTTTTTAGACATTTAATAAAACGAAATTTTTTATTAGAAATTTAATTAAAAATATTTAAATTTATAAATAACTTAAAACTTAATTAAATACTTTTTTTTTTATTTATTTTTTATGTGGAGACATAATAGTCATAATATCCCATCTAGGGATGTCAACGTGACGGGTACAGGATGGGTAGTAGTTTCTCCGTACCTTACTCATTGGATAAATATTTGTCCCGTATCCGTATCTATATTTGTCGAATATGGAGTATCTGCATAATTTTTTAATATTCACAGGTACCCACGAGTATTTACAAACAAATAAAAATAAATATTTAACAATATATTTTAATCGTAAATTCAAATAAAATACAATACATAACATTCATAAATTTTAAACAAAGTTTAAATAACTCATTTAAATAGTGTTGAATGACAGTTTACAAAGAAATGATTTTTGTTTAAAACTAATTGATAATAACTATCTCAAAATCAATATGTTAATATTTTAATCATATTTTTTATTTTTTATTTAATTTAAATTATAGTATAGCGGGTACGAGTATCCACGGATACGAATACTATGATACCCGTACCCACCCCATTAACATGCGGGTATTAAAAATAACTGTACCCGTTACGAGTTTTATTCACAGATATCCACAAATATGAATTTTTTTGACATTCCTAATCTCAACTAATGACAAAAACTAACATTAAAAACTTTATTAAAAAATATAAAAATTTTGAATTCTTACTAAAATAACCCTTTTATTGAGAACTATATTAAAAATATTTAAATTTATAAAAGATTCACAATTTAATTTAGGTATTTTTGGATGTAGTTGTGAAGTTGGATCTAATAGTTGTTGGGGTTATGGGTTGGAGGGTGATTTATTTGATGCCATGATTCTAAAAAAACAAATATATGTATTGGGAGAGGTCAAAGTGGCCCTCACAAAAATGTATTAAATCAAAGCTCGGAAACATGAAGGCCCATAGTCCCTACGTTGCCAACCAAATCCTCTCTTTTCTAGGTTTTTGTCCAAATTTCTAAAATAGTAGGTTTTTGAACTCCATTGGAACATGATAGATTATAGGGATAAAATTTTATATTTTCATTCACTATTAAATAAACTCTTTTATTCATGACAGTGTGCATTAGAGAGTCGAAATGCAACCACGGTCCAATAATTACTGAAGTTTCCATTGATATCGAGGATGAACCTAATGCCATCAAGAATGGGCCTAAGAATGATGAGGGATTTCACAATATAACTAGGAGGAATACGATCACTGAATATTTGCATTCTGTTACAATTATGTTATCGTAATGCTCATTTGAATAAGATAGGACGTATAATTTCACAATATAATTTCCTCTCTTCTTCTCGAAGGATTAATCCTGACCTCTAATTCAAGATTTTATTTCTCTTCCCCTATCAATTTGGTGCTTTGATTGATTTCTCCCATGGCTCAAACTCGTGCTTACCAATCAGATCTCCTCCCTTGAATGCCATTCACTTCATTTTTCACTAATTTTTCTTTCTAAAACTTTCTTTTTAGTTTAAATAAATATTTGTTCCTCTTTAATTAATTAGTTTTTATTGTTAGTGTAGAAAAATAGAGTTTTTATAAAAATGTCACAAAAATGTTTATTTTATTACTCTTTTATTGCATTTTAGTTCTCTTCCTTTTTAAGACTCTCTTTTTAATAAAACTAGTTTGCTAGGATACTCTCTTAATGGTGTTAAATTGAATTTGACCCCTTATCTAACTTTTCTTTGTTGCAAGGATGCCCATAATATTGTTGGTCAAAACGCATAGCTCAACTTAAGTCTCACATATGTCCTCGTTACAACAAGAGAAAAGTTAATGGTATTGAGAAAATGTTTTGACATCCATTTTTCTCCCCCATACAAAGTTTTGCGGAAAACATGCCAAATGTTATAAGGTTCAAACAAGTGTATGTTTATGTTAGAAAGTTCCATTAGTGTAATGTGAAAGCATATGAAGGTTACTATAGTCTCATTAGTGTAAGTGTAAATTTTAATTTATATATTTACATAAGATGAAGGTTAGTATAGTTTCATTAGTGTAAGTGTAAATTTTAATTTATATATTTATGTATTTACAAATCGTAAGTGTAAACTTATTTGACAATTACTATTTCATAAATTTAAGACTTTTAGGATGCATTTAGTTTGATAGAAGAAAATAAAGAGTATGCAATGAAACAATTGCAAAAATATATAAAGAAACATCATCATATCTATCAAACATACCTTCAAAGCAAAGGCTTCAAAGCAAAAGTAGACCGAGTGATATATTTCCTAAATATTGAAATTGGTTGATAAATAACAAATAGAGTGATTCTAGATATAAGGTAAAGTTATTTTTTTATTATATATATATATATATATATATATTTTAATTTTAATTTGTTGTTTACTTTTATAGCATAATATTAAATTATTATTTTATATAGGAAAAAAAGCCTGGAAAACAAAGCTAGTTGGAGGAGTAAGAAAAAATTAAATCAATTAACAAAATCAATCATTTAGAAGGCATTTGAAATGGTAATGATATTAGCTTATGATTTTTTTTTATTTAATCAACTTTGTTTCTTATTTATTTAATTTAACTTTGTGTCTTATTTATTTTGAATAGAAAGAAGAATTAGGAAGTGGTGACGGTTGCAATAGACATATGGAAGACTACACTAAGGAGAGTTGATGGAACTTGGTGCATTTCAAGTGGAGAAGAAATGATGGTAAGCAAAAAATAATTTTAGTTTTATTTTAATGGATCAATTGTTCCTGATTGTCAACTAAGTAAATGTCTTATATTTTAAAATTAAGTTGTAGCCAACTTAAATTAAGTTATGCATTAACTATTTGATGAGGTGATTTTTTTAGTGTCATAGTATCATTTAATTTGCTTTATGATTTGAATCTTTATTTATTTGGTTTAATCATATTCAAATTAATTTTATATTGGCATTGTGACATGTTTACAATGTTAATTATTCTCTCAACAATTTCTAGGATAATTTGAAAAATGTGACTGAAGTATACAAAGAAGAAATTGGAAAAACACATATCCCATTAGTAAAGCACTTTGAATTTGTGTTAGGAACACAACCAAATCATTCACAAGGTATAGAAAATATATTAATGACAGAATGCACATGATTTAGAGTTAGAAGTGCCCAAATTGAATAATATCATCTAAAAGCATGAAAAGACTAATATGCAATTTCAAAGTGAATTACAGTCTCAACATCAATAAGTTCAAGAACTTGTTATGAAAACTCAAGAAGACAAAATGAAACAAGATATTGAAATGGAGGTGAAGCATCAAATGATAACTGTATCGGAAGACTTATCATTCATTGGAGTGTCTAACTCTTCCAACTCTTCAAATACAACATTTAAAAATATTATTACAAGTACGGTCAACTTAATTATTGTCACAATATTAGTGACATATTTATATTTTTTGATGACAAATATTTATATCATTAAAACTATTTTTTCTTGTAATGTACATAAATAAAAGAAAAAAGCATGATAAGCTCTCAATAGAGTAGACATTTGACGTTTTATCTCCATTTCAACATCTGTTTAATTTTGTCTTGTTGAATTTTTATAGGAAGTTCTTGTCCTTTGTAAGTCACTCTAAAGTTTCATATTAATTTCTTCTTACTTATGGATAACATGAGTACTTCTAACTAAATCATGTGCACTCTTTTGTGCACTCTAAATTTGACTTTGAAAATTCTATTTCTCCACATTCTCTTTTATCATTGATATATTTCCTATACCTTGTGAATAATTTGGTTTTGTTTCTAGCACAAATTTACAGTCTTTTACCAACGAGATAGATGCATTTTCAATTTCTACTCCATAAAATTTACTCACATTGTTCAAATTATACTCTAAAATATTTAGAGAAAATAATTAACATTATAATTATAAATATATCATAATACCAAAATAAAATTGTTATGAATATGACTAAACCAAATAAATAATTATTCCAAACATAAAACAAATTAAATAACACTCAAAAAGTCACCTCTCATAAGGTAGTTACACCTAACTTAATTAGCATGGGTTCCAACTTAATTTTAAAATACAGGACATTTACTTAGTTAAAAGGAAATAGTTGATCCATTAAAATAAAACCAAAAGTTATTTTTCTTCTTTCTTTTACTTCCCATGATTTCTTCTCCATCTGGAACATACCAAATTTCATCTTCTTTCATTCATGTATCCTTCCATACGTCCATTGCACTTGACCATTCACCACTTCTTAAATCTCCTTTTTATTAAAATAATTAAAATAAGACATAAAGTTAGATAAAGTAGAGAATAAAATACGTTGATTAAATAAAGTAAAAAATAAACTTATAAATATCATAACCATTTCATATGCTTTTGAATAATTGATTTTCTTAATAATTCATTTAATTTCTTGCTTATTCCCACTAGCTTTATTTTTCAAACTGTTTTTCTGTATAAATATAAAAATAATTTAATATTATGATATAAAAATAAACAAAATGTCAACTTCAAACTTTTATATATATATATATATATATATATATATATATATATAAACTTTACCTTAAATTTGGAATCGTTTCATTTTAACCAATTTCAATGAGGTAAATTCATTAGTCTACCTTTATTTTAAAGGTATGTTTGATAGAGATAATAATATTTCTTTCTATATTACTTTTACAATTGTTTCATTGCATACTCTTTATTATTTTTTCACGCATCCTAAAAATTATAATTTGATAAAGTAATAATTGCTAAATAATTTTTGGGACACATGATAAATATTTAAATAAAAAATTATACTTAAACTAATAAAACTACACTAACCTTTATATACATCCACATTCCACCCTTGGATATTTTTTTCCAAATTTTAACTTGTAATAGAGTTTTTTACGTAAACACATGCTTCATCCTTATTTTTCACAAAATTTAAAATATGGGGAAAATTGGATATCTAAATTTTTCCCCATTCTTGTTAACTTTTCCCTTTTCTTTGGAAAATTTGCATCAATACTATGTCGATGTCTTTTCTTATAAATTTTTTTAATTTGGAAAATTTGTTAACTATTCATGATAATCCCAATGTTTCTAATTTTAATTTGGAAAATTTGTTTTTTTGTAGTTTAGGGTAGAGCATAAGTTATACATGATAATCCCAATGTTTCTAATCTTACTTCTTTTTTTCCAGCAACTCTTTAGTCTTTGCTCTTCTTTCATGGATACAGTTTCCTACGTTTTTAAACAAAACTGATATCTTCATAAGGGCTCAGGCACAACAACAATATGCGAATACTATATATAAAGTCAAGACATTGTACACTTGTTATCTCAATTAACACAAAATCCAGTGATCAATTGTTAGTCTCAAATATCTAACCAATAAATTTTCAAAATTTATTGCAAATAAAATGTGCCAATTACAAAACATATATGTAAAAAACATAAGAAGAGTTTGAAGTAAAACCAATCACGATTTTCATAAAGGAGTTTGATTCCAAACAAGAGATGTGGCATAAATGATGGTTGGACATAATAGAAGACTAGCAAATGTTATTCACCAACACATCACATTGTTTTCTTGCAAACATTGAATTAAATTTTGAATGTGAAACAAAACTAATTCAAAATAAAATCTTAGAGAACTTAAAACATAACATAATCCAAGTGCCATGAATATTATTTTAAAATAAATTAATTAATGTTTCACGAAATTCTTGGAGAACATAGGTACATTCTCATAATAAAGTTAGGGAAATAAGCATCCAGGTGATTATTATTATTATCAGAATGTTAGTGAAAATAAATAATTACATACATTCGGTAGTGAGAACACCAATAATCACAAAAGAATAAGATTAAAACACAATAAACTAGAAAGAAGAAAAAGTAATACCTAGCAGAATTAGGTTTCTATCTTTGATTGAGAATTTGGGATAATTGTTGAATTTTGAACTTCATCGTTTTCCTTGTGGCTTTAGCGATTTTCTTTGTACCCTGAAACTGGTATGACTACAGCTCAAACAATATGCCAAGTTTTGTAAAACTAACTATGCAAATTGGAACCGTAATTACCCTACAATAATCCAAATTTTTTAAAACTTAAATGAATACTCCAAATATTATAAAATTAACTGTAGATTTTAATAGCATCAAGTAAACCTGAAAGGAAAAATAATGATGAAGCAGAGAAATGTTTTCAACTTGAGTAAATATTATGAATTAATATATAACAAAGGAAGTAGAGAAAGAAAGGTTAAAAAAAATCCAAAAGAGAAAAAAACAATAATAATATGTAGAACGTAGAAACGCAAAGATTTTGAATATAACTTGGTAATTATTGGATATTATGAAGGTCATGTTTTGTAGTCATGGGTGAAAAAGTAATAGCTAAAAGGGAATTTCTTGGCATTAGATAGACAGAGTTATGCAGTTGTTTTGCATACAAATAACAAATATAAATATGTAGCAATAAGTTATATATCTTTATGGTTAAAATACCTTTTTGTTCCAATTTCTGTCAAGTTTTTTCAAATAAGTCCTAATTTTGGTTTTGTGTTCAGATAGGTCCCAATTTTCGTCAATTTTGTTCAATTGGGTCCATTTTGCTAACACCGTTTAAATCATTAACGGCCATGAACAGTGACTGTCACGTGTCACTTCGTAGTTTTTTTAAATTTTTTTTATTTTTATTTTTATTTTTTTTAAAAAAAATTTAAATTTTTTTTAATATCTTTTTTAAATGTACACGTGTCAACCCAAGAGCGTACAACGTGTCACTTCGTGGTTTTTCTGAATTTTTTATTTTTTACTTTTTGAATTTTTTTTAAATGTCTACGTGTCAACCCAGTAGTGTGCCACGTGTCAAAGTCAATATTCTATATTCAATTTAGTCCCTATATTTGTTATTTTTGTTCAATTAGGTCCCAATTTTTGTTAACATTAACCAATTTGGTCCCTATCAAAGATGTGACCAAATTAAATTTTTATATCAAAGTTATAATGATGTGAATTTTAATATATTATACAAAAATATTTAATAAAAAATGTGAATTTTAATATAAAAATTAAATTTGGTTTTAATTTGGAAAGGGACCAAATTGGTTAATGTTAACAAAAATTGGGACCTAATTGAACAAAAATAACAAATATAGGAACCAAATTGAATTTAGAACATTGACTTTGACACGTGGCACGCTACTGGGTTGACATGTGGACATTTAAAAAAAAATTTAAAAAAACCACGAAGTGACACGTGACACACTCTTGGGTTGACACGTGTACATTTAAAAAAATTTAAAAAAATTTTAAAAAAATTCAAAAAAAATTCAAAAAAATAAAAAAAATTCAAAAAAACCACAAAGTGACACGTGACCGTCACTGTTCATGACCGTTAATGATTTAAACGGTGTTACCAAAAAAGGACCCAATTGAACAAAATTAACGAAAATTGGGACCTATTTGAACACAAAACCAAAATTATGACTTATTTAAAAAAACTTGACAAAAATTAGGACCAAAAAGATATTTTAACCTTTTATTTACAACTAACAATAGATATGTCACTTGAAATACTGTTATTTTGAATATTTAAAAAAAATAAGTTTTGCTTTTTCATCCTTTATTATGTCTTCTTTAATATCCCTTAAATATCTCTCATGAGAAATATCACATTAAATATTAACAACATTTATTTGGGATTTTGTAACAATATTAACAATAGTTTTTTGGGGGGAATTTTATAACAAATTAAACATAACTAATTTTCCATTAATACATATCAACTATTTTTTTTCCATGATTTTAACCATATAATATTCAGTGGCGGATCTTGACCAACATTGTCGGGGGAGCCAAAATAATACATCACATTTCATTATTGTCACTAACACAATAAAAATGAATATATAACTTAGTATAACGATAATATAATGAATCTATTCTTTTATTCTTCATCAATATACCTATTTAAAAAAAATACTAAAAAATAATTTATCATAATCTAATAAAAAATTTAGAGACATAAATACCAAAAGAAAATTCGATGATAATCAAACCACACTTAAAATTCAATTATAAAAAACACACAATACAATCATTTGTTCTTCTATGTTCATAAAATAAAAAATCAATATAAAAGAGGCTCATTAAATAGATTATTAAACTAATATTTCACTATCAAGTGAGATAAAAGAGAATTACGTACCTTCCTTTTTAGGATGGAAGAGAACATTTGAGAGATGAGAGCAAAAATAATTGATCTTTTTCTCTTCAGAAACAAAAGAAGATAGGTAAGAATGGAAGATGAGAACAATTTGTAAGAAACTCAAGGCATAAACATATAAAAGAGGCTCATTAAATAAATTATTGAACTAATATTTTACTATTAAGTGAGACAAAATAATTACTTTCTTCTTTTCTTCCTCAAGGATGGAAGAGAATAAAAAAGAAATAAGAGAAAAAATAATAGATCTTTTTCTTTTCAAAAACGAAAAGAAAAATAGATAAGAATGAAATGTGAAAACAATTTATGAAAAACACAACCTATAATGAAGACAAATAATATAAAATATCTTAATAAATCTTTTTAATCTTTATTCTTTATTATATTTGATTTTATATTTGATTATTTATTAGTATTATTTATTATATTTATAAAAGAAATAAAATATTTGATTTAATATTTATAACAAAATAAAATAAAAATACCTAATATCTATAATAAAAAAAATAAAAATACATATTGTAAAAAAAAAATCAAAATTTTTGGAGGCCAAGGTCCTCCCTGCTACCGAAATAATCCGCCATTGATAATATTAATCATTATCTCTTTTCATATCATAAAAACCACTTTTAATCTTTTTTTTTTTTTTTTACTTTTTATTCTTTACTTATTATTCTTCCTCTTTCTTTAAGCTTTGACGTCCTTAAATTCTTCCATTCTCAAAAAACTTTCATTCTTCATCCATGCCAATTGCATCTTTTTCCGTTAAGTAAATTTCCAATTCCACTAAACACATATCCTTTGCAGCCATATGTAGACCCTTTTCATTAGTTTTTTTATGCAGAAATATTAGAATTTAACTGTAAAATAACAAATAAAAAAAACACGGGAAATTCGAGTATTGAATTCTTCCTTGGCACATAATAAGATTACTTTTTTTATTTTATCGTTATTTATTTATGTTTTGAATAAATAAGTTAGTTTCCTAATTTTTAGGAGTTGGATAAATTTCAAGTTTTGAATTTGTTAATTGTAACCTTCTTAGAAAATTCGTTGTTAATGGTCACTTATTTTTTATTGGTTATAAATGTTTTAAATTGATAAAGATATGGTTAAAATACCTTTTTGATCCCAATTTTTGTCAAGTTTTTTCAAATAAGTCCTAATTTTGGTTTTATGTTCAAATAGGTCCCAATTTTCGTCAATTTTGTTCAATTAGGTCTTTTTTGCTAACACTGTTTAAATCATTAACGACCATGAACAGTGACTGTCACGTGTCACTTCGTGGTTTTTTAAATTTTTTTTATTTTTATTAATTTTTTTAAAAATTTTTTTAAATGTACATGTGTCAACCCAGGAGTGTGCCACGTGTCACTTCGTGATTTTTTTGAATTTTTTATTTTATTTTATTTTTAATTTTTTTGAATTTTTTTAAATGTCCACGTGTCAACCTAGTAGTGTGCCACGTGTCAAATTCAATATTCTATATTCAATTTGATTCCTATATTTTTTATTTTTGTTCAATTAGGTCCCAATTTTTGTTAACATTAACCAATTTGGTCCTTATCGAAGATGTGACCAAATTTAATTTTTATATCAAAGTTATAATGATGTGAATTTTAATATATTATATAAAAATATTTAATAAAAAATGTGAATTTTAATATAAAAATTAAATTTGGTTTTAATTTGGAGAGGGACCAAATTTGTTAATATTAACAAAAATTTGGACCTAATTGAACAGAAGTAACAAATATAGGGACCAATTTGAATTTAGAACATTGACTTTGACACGTGATACGCTACTCGGTTGACACGTGGACATTTGAAAAAAATTAAAAAAAATTTAAAAAAATTTAAAAAAAATTTAAAAAAATAAAAATAAAAATAAAAAAATTCAAAAAAACCACGTGGCACACTCTTGGGTTGACACGTGTACATTTAAAAAAAATTAAAAAATTTAAAAAAAATTAAAAAAAATTAAATAAAAATAAAAATAAAAATAAAAAAAAATTCAAAAAAACTACAAAGTGACACGTGGCAGTCACTGTTCATGGTCGTTAATGATTTAAACGGTGTTAGCAAAAAAGGACCAAATTGAAAAAAATTAACGAAAATTGGGACCTATTTGAACACAAAACCAAAATTAGGACTTATTTGAAAAAACTTGACGAAAATTGGGACCAAAAAAGTATTTTAACCAAATAAAAACGAAGGAGATAAAGTTTTACTTTATGAGTAGTTTAAGTATCACATAAGAATTCTACGACCATAATCAAAATCAAGAATCAAAGTCAAGTGTCACATAACAAAATAAGTGTCGAAAATAATTTACGAATAGGGATTTTATGTAATTTTTGAAGGTGATAAATATATTATGTAACACCCCATTTAATTTAATAAACGAAATTAAAGGAAGTGTCACATAAAGATAACATACTTGCACAGTCCTGGAGTTTGAAACACAACTCCTTACAACCCAAGGCACACCACAATGCCCAAAAGAAAACTAGATAAAGAGTTTAACAAAAGTATATAAATTCAAGGACGAACAATTACATGGGCTATAAAGAAAATCCATAAAGAAATTAAAGACCATTCTACGCGGACTATGCAGCGGAACCACCACCTCCCTGTTGCCCACGGGTGTTCCTCGCATCTGCTCACACCAATAGTTGATGATCATCGCAAAAGAGGGTACCACAAAGCAGAACACACAACAATAAAAGTAGGGTAAGCTAGAGTACAAAATAATTTCATCAAGTAATCTAATACACTTTCACAGCCAACCATACATAAAACACTCAACATGCTATGACTCTCAAACCAATACACTAAGGACTCGACTCGACTCATCCGGATACATACAATTTGGTCGGATTCAGCGGATGCTTGCACTTGTTATGGATACCTCTGCTCACCCCTGAGTTTCTCACCCCCGAGCTATGTGTTACAAGTGTTACAATGTACGGTTCCCCTTTGATCACCCACCTTCCTTGCTTCCTCACTATTCAGCACCGTAATCCTCCCTCAAGTGTCACAACTCTCAAATTTTCGTGCTCTCTCTCTGGTATGCTTCCCAACTTGTCAAACCTTAGCCTTTAACCTAATTTTCCTTTTTAAAGTGTGCCTAAAACTAAGTGATTAATCCCAAAACGAAAATGGCATTGAATAGGACATAATGTGCCATTCAACCCCCCTTACGGTTGCCTTTCCAACCTTTTTTGGCTGCCCACTCACTTAGGTTTCCTTCCCACCTTTCCATATTCACGTCAAAGCCAAAAAATGCCAAAAATATAAAGTTTAATGTAAGTTCTCCAAGGCTTGAACCCATAACCATGCAATCACCCAAATCAATATCAAACCATTTAACCAATTCATAGTTCATGCTAGAAATCACAATTCAATCATCATAACATACCAGAACATGTTTTTCATAGATTTAAATAACAAAACAATAACACCAAAAGTTAGCATGCATAGCACTCGAACCCAAGTCCTCTTCACACAATTAAAGTGCTCTCAACCACATGAGCTAGCACTTTTCCACGTCAAACCAACCATAATTTAATGTCATAATTATTTCCCCTCTCTACCTCCAAATGTGTGAAGATCACGTAACAATGCGCGCCATTAAGGATTTCCTTCATAACACCTTGAGAAGATACCAACTCAGGCTCCTCTGAGTCGGGAAACAACAGTCTCTTCTCTCGGTAGTCTATAAGAATGTGATTGGCAGAGAGCCAATCCATCCCTAAGATCACTTCCAAGTCTTGTAGTGGCAGACAGATTAGGTTCACCTTGTACCTGCGTCCTTCCACCTCCACCGGGCACCTAGCACATAAGGATGACGTCCTCACCAAATCCGACACCGGAGTAGACACTGCAAGCTCGCACTACAGCTCGCACACCAGCAGATCCAGACGTTTCACACAATCATCTAACACAAAGGAGTGTGTCGCTCTAGAATCATACAATACACAACAAGACATACCAGCTATCATGCAACTACCCATAACCAGGATACCTGAGCCAGCAGCTTCCGCTCCCGTCATGGCATAGACTCTGCCCGTCACCTGAGACATGTTGCCTCTGTCCCTCCCCTGGTGCTGGTGAGGAGTTTGAACTGGAGGGCGTGTCGCTGCCCTTGCAAGGTTGGGGCAATCCTTCCCAAAGTGACCTTCCTGGCCACAGTTGTTGCACCAGCGATAACCCTCTATGCGCAGGCAAGTGTTCCTCAGGTGAGGGCCTCCACATATATAGCACTGTACTCGGTCCTGCTGGAGAGAGAAACTCCTAGACCCCTGGGTCTAATGGTGGGGTCTGTCATACGGCCTCCTACGCTCCTCATGCCTAGGTTTGGACCCAAATGGTCCACCAATCCTCTGAGGCTGCTGTGACTGCTGTGGGCGTTGGTCTTCCACCTCACGTTTCATCTTCTCCATCACTCTGGCCTTCTCCACCAGAGCGGTAAAGTCCTTGATGGACAAAGGAGCCACCATCAACCGAATATCACCACGAAGACCATTCTCGAACTTGCGACAACTCCATTCCTCGTCGAGCGATAGAGTGTAGAAGCGACTGAGGTGCTTGAATCTCTCAGCATACTCTTCCATGGTCTTCCCTTCTTGGGTCAACTGAGGAATTCCACCTCCTTGGCGTATCAGATGTTGTCTAGGAAATACTCGGAGAGGAATCTCTCTCTAAAAGCCTCCCATGATACCGGCTCATCTCTCTCCTATAGGATGGATTTGGTGCTGATCCACGAATGCTCCGCCTCCTCCGTGAGCATATACACAAAGAACGCCAACCTGTTCTCCGCGGGGCACATCTCTGCATCATAGATGCGCTCCATGTCCTTCAGCCATTGGTCTGCGGCGTCAGGACTAGTCTTGCCGTCAAACTTCACCGGGTGATGCTTCAGGAAATCTTCTAAGCTCCACTCCCTGACTGTAGGTCATGGTTCAAGACTGAAGGTAGGTGCAACTGTCCTGGTCTCTTCCAACTGCCAAAGAGCCTCCATGTGTTGCCTATGGGCTTCCTCCGCGGCTACCCTAGCAGCCTCCATCTACTGCATCACCACCTACTGCTGCTCAAGCGACGCTGCCTGTCACTGCATTGATGCCTCGTGCTGCTGCATCATGTAACATCCCTAAGGAATATTACTAAATAAATAATTAAAATAAACAATTAAATCTCACAATTCGCAATGTTATTATTCCCAACGCGGAAAAATTTACAATATAAAAAAATCGCGTGCCAAAATTTATAATATAGTAGTATTAAAACTCTACAATTTCCAAAATCCAAAGCCATAAATGATCACATCATAAATATATAATGAAAAATCCTAGCTCTAATTCCCAAGCTAGCCCTCACTCTATCGCCTGAGCATCCTCAACATCACCTGTATCAACATCTGCTCCCGTGTAACAAGTCACACGATCATCGCCATACACAAACAGAAAGGGTGAGCTGAGAAAATAAAAACAATATATAAAAATATATATATTATCACCAAATAAGTCATACACCCAATCTTATACACTCTACAAAGTTCTTGGCCAAGACCTTCACCCCAAGACTTTTCAGCCTTCAATCACACAAATGGTTAGCCTTAGACTCAGAAATATGATGCTCATATGAATCTGCCCGCTTGTGGTCCTACATCTACGAACCTCCCCGCTCGTAGTCCTACTCTACAAACCTCCCCGCTCGTAGTCTTGCTCTATGGACCTACCTGCCCGTAGTCCAACACATGTGATCCACCAGCCTCGTACCTCCCCGCACGTGGCATCTCTCAAGCGTGAGCACGGAACATACGAACCTACCTCGCTTATATCCCCATGCGAGAGTAACTAGATATGAACCTCCCCGCTCATACCATCACATGTTAACCACCATCCATGAACCTACCCGCTCATGGCACAACATCTCCCGATCCAAGTATAGCATCATTGCTAAAACTCAACATAGTCATAGTTTGTTGGATTTTCGCCTAGCTCAACACCAAGCGCCGCCAGGCGAGACTGATCCAGACCGCCTGGCGGTTCAGTCCTCTTTGCCAGGCGCCAGACTTGCATGCAGCCCCTGTTCTCTTCGCTATCGCCTGGCGGTTACCCCTTGCCGCCAGGCGCCACTTTCACACAAACCCACTGTTGTGGCGTCTACCGCCTGACGGGTCACACTTTGTCGCCAGGCGCACTCGTGACAGTATTCCACCCCTGGTACGCTTATCGCCTGGCATACCCACTGTGTCGCCAGGCGCCATATCAGAAATAGTGTTTTACTGATTTTTAACTCCTCAATTAGTCTGATTTGCTGCATAACTCAATTCCAAGGACCAAATAGAGACTCCAATATCGAATCCTCATTATGGTTAGTCTACAACTATCATATGTAATCAAGTACCTATACTTTACAATGATCAATCCATCTATTCAAGTTTTCTCAATTAACAAGAGCATTATCATAATATAGCAACTCCATCCACACCTATGAAAACAGCTAACATTTCAATACCTTTAATCACACCCCCAAATATACCACACTGTAATGACCAACACTTTCCTTTCAATAGTCTTAATATATCTTTATTCCATACTTACAGGATTGTCCATTTCCACAATACCCAACACCTAATTATTTTCCAATCCCTTTACCACAGCCCCACCAAAGGACTCAAGATTCATACTCAATACCTGCAGTATGCCTGTTTAACTCTTAGCTAATTTCTAATACCTCACACCTATTTCCTACCTCATCCAATTATTATAATCTAATCATTTTAAAGTCCCCATTTTAATCGTCTTTCCATGCCCAATTCAACCACAATTCATTCACAGATAATTTCTTCCCAAAACAGACTCACAACTCTTCCCAATAGCCCTGTACACCGCTACCTGAATTTCATAGAACAACCCCTGGCCTCGTTATCGCCTGGCGGCAAGCATAGCGCCACCAGGCGGTACAGCAGTACCTGTCTAAATGCAGAATCCTCCATACCTACGAGTGACTTCAGGCCTTTTATGAATCCATCCTTGTTGCCTAACGCACCAAATTACAGTAATACATATATGATAAACTGGACTTTCTATTCGCAATCAAATTCTTAATTTCGTTACTTAGCTTTTACCATTCTAGAATTAACCCTAATTAAATCCCTTCTCACACTTGAGCATATGATCACAGATTTCTATACACGGTATGTCCGAAACTCTGCCATACCCTAAATTCGGGTTAATTTCATATCAACAATGCACCCAATATGATCTACACACATCAATTTCAGAAACCATAATGATTTCCGCACGAACAACATCAAAACAACCCAGAAAGAACGCGAACAGTGTCGCGTCGCCTGGCAGATATCCATCACCGCTAGGCAATTCAAGCCAAAATAAGAACAACGCCCACCACTGATGAGCCGCCTGGTGGTAGGGATTGAACCGCCAGGCGGTTTTTGGGAAAAACCCAGAAACTCGATAAAACAGTGCGGAAAACAGAAGGAAACATGCAATTTTGAACAATCAAGGCACAATATGGTGAATATGATTAAAACACTCGAAAACAACTCCCCTTACCTCGACTCCTTGCTACATGCAGATTTGATGTGTCTTCAATCCAAAACACCCTTGTTCTTGGCTTGCACTCCCAAAACTGGTTTTCCACTCTAATCCTCCTCTGCAATTCGTGCAAATATGCCAAAACCCGTGGTTCAATACTCACCCCACTGTTTTAGGCCTCTAACCCCGTGATTACCCTCTCTCTCTCTCAAAATTAGTCCACTCTTAATTTCCCTTTAACCCCTAAAATGAAAATTAAGATGAAAAAGAAAATGTTTTAATGGCTATTCAATACCCCTCATAGCATATTTTTCAGCACTCACGACTGCCTTCTTGGCTACTAGGGTTTCTAAACCTTTTCACATTCATGCCAAGGAAAATTTGGCAAAAAGAGAACAATTTTGTTCCCAACAAGGTTTGAACAAACAACCATTCAATCACAAAGCAAATGCACAACCAATTCAACCAATTTACAGTTGTGATAATTCCTTCAATTCTAAGGTTATGTGAGCACATCACTCTTTCAAATATATAACATAAAAATTCATAATTAAATAACATACAAATGGCATACATAGGACTCGAACTCAAGTCCTATCACACAATCAAAGTACTCTCAACCACTTGAGCTAGTACTTTTTCACATCATAGCAATCCGCAATAAATACTTTAAATGCTTCTATTACCTGCAATTATTAAATAATTATTTAATTAACTATTTAATTTTCTCGGGTCTTACACATCATAGTTGTACTCTGCTGCGTCATAGCAACTACCATGGCTTCTATAGCTCTTGCGATGTTCGGGGCATCGCCCTGGGAGGATTAAGTGTTCCTACGATAAGGTGCCATAGCTCACTGGAACATCGAAAATCACTTGGTTAGGCTTTATGAGACAGGAATTTGACTAGAACACTTAGAAAGGCATAGAGAAAGCTAAGCGGACATCCAAGTCCACAAACCTGAGGAATGACCGCTCTGATACCATAAATGTAACACCCCATTTAATTTAATAAACGAAATTAAAGGAAGCGTCATATAAATATAACATACTAGCGTAGTCTTGGAGTTTGAAACACAACTCCTTACAACCTAAGGCACACCACGATGCCCAAAAGAAAACTGGATAAAGAGTTTAACAAAAGTATATAAATCCAAGGACAAACAATTACATGCGCCATAGCCCTAAAGAAAATCCATAAAGAAATTAAAGACCAGTCTACGCTGACTATGCAGCGGAACCACCACCTCCTTGTTGCCCACGGGTGTTCCTCGCATCTGCTCACACCAACAGTTGATGATCATCGCAAAAGAGAGTACCACACAACAGAACACACAACAATAAAAGTAGGGTAAACTAGAGTACAAAATAATTTCATCAAGTAATCTAATATACTTTCACAACCAACCATACATAAAACACTCAACATGCTATGACTCTCAAACCAATACACTAAGGATTCGACTCGACTCATCCGGATACATACAATCTGGTCGGATTCAGCGGATACTTGCACTTGTGGTGGATACCTCTGCTCACCCCCGAGTTATGTGTTACAAGTGTTACAATGAATCAATTTCCCTCACCACAAGGTTAGCCCTTAATGAATTACAAACCTCCTGCTACTCTCACCACAGGAGTCAGTCCGCTCTAAATGAGACTAACTGACCCCTTAGAGTGTTAGAATACAACCTTACCTTGAATCCTTACCATACCATACAGATGAGGCACCACCATAGACACCCACTAACAGGGACCTTGGAATTACGTCCCGACCATTGAAGCACGATCGTGAAGCCTCACCTAGAGACTCCAAGGGATTACATACTGACCACTTACCTAACCGGCCAAGAAATAAACACATACATCATGCATAGAAACTTCATACCAACATCCATAATCGACCCTCATTTATCACATGTCGAACCAGTACCAACTCGTGTTACCAATCATGAGAAAAGCCTCTCCCCTCATATCAATATCATGCCACTGAATTACCAATCATCATTGTTCACCGTTGTTCATGCCAGATTTGTGACCACATACGTATCCAACCCCTCATGTATAATTCACATAAGATCATGCCAAACTCACCATTCATTACATGTAAGCCCCCCTAATCATGTATACTCATCCCCATCATGCCATCATAAAGTAATCCCCTTACTTATACGCCAAACATCCACGAACGAAAAGAAAAGCCAAACTGAATCGCACACTCTCGCCTAGCCTCTCGCTCAGGCAGAGGAGTCTCGCTCAAGCGAGAGGGTCTCTCGCTCAGGCGAGCCCTCCTCACCTAGACGAAGGCTCGAAATACTGGAACAGTAGCTTCTGTGCTGTCTCGCTTAGGCAAGACCCTCTTCGCCTGAGCGAGATGCTCGCTCGCTCAAAATGAGCGACCTCTCGCGTGAGAAGACCTGGGTGAGCCTCTGCTCATCTCGCCTAGGCGATACCAGCTCGCTTGGGCGAGATTATCAGTCCCCGCCCACCGTTCACTCGCATAACAGACAAAAACCAGGCCAAGCAAATGCAATAACACACTTCACAAACTCAGAGCAATATACAGACATTAAATCACACGAATCATACACAACAATCATGTTACCAACGATTTTGCAGAAACTCTAACTTCTCGTACTTGGAAAAGGGTTAGCAGAGACCTCGACAGCATGACAGCGGGCACGACAGCAAGCACTGCAGCTCTAGGAATGGACTAGAGGGCTGAAAACAAAAGAGAAAACGAAACCAAGGGATGAATTATTACGAAACCCTAACTAGAAATACGAAGAAAGATCAATGGAAAACCATACGAGCTAGAAAGAGATACTTACGTGGAGTAGGAGCTGGGTTTGAGTTGGCTCGAAGGAGACTTAGGGCAAATCCTAGCAGAGCGTTTTGTGAGAGGATAGGAAAGGTGACAACTGGTTCTTCTGCAAGAGTGAAAGTGTAAGTTAGGGCAACTAGGAGTGGCTTTATCTTTTGGACCAGCCTTTAGGCCCAACAGTTGTAAGACAGCCCTTAAAATATTAGGGCAGAAGAACTGGGCTTACATATTATACTAAATTTTTTATAAATCAAATATGACAACTACTAATGAAACGGTATAATTCTATTTTCCTTATTCACCACTTTTTTATTAAATTATCTATAATTTCTTCGATAATGTTTTCCTTATTTATTTTGTTTAAGTTTGCAAATTAAATAGTTTCTTTCCACTTGCTTTCATTTTGAAAAGTAATAAATTTATTTACGTTATTTTCAGATAATCTTTTATAATATATATTATTAATATTTTTAAATTGAATAATTTATACGCAAAGTAAATTTTTATTTGTTAGCAAACTTATAAATATATTTTTATAAATATGATGAAAAAAAAGAGAAAAAAAAACAATTTTATTCAACAAATTTCAAAATAGCGCTTATTCTTAAATAAACGATTAACAACAATTATATTATAAAGGATAAAATAAAAAATATCAATTGTATATGCGAAAGAGAAGAATGATTTGTATAGGTATAGAGTAGATTAATAGATTAACTTAGTTTTATGCATTTATTTATGTTTAAATTTTATTTTTATATTTATTTAAATTTTATAATTTGAATATTAATGTCTTTTTGCTTTATTAAGCTCTTCAATATAATATTTTTGTTTAAATCAAATTAAAATTATTAAAATGTATAGCTTAAATAAAAAACAAACTTTCTATTTAATTTATTTTTTTATTGAAAATAAACAAATACACACATGCACACACACACACATTCATGTATATGCATGTTTTGTTGAAAATCTCACATTGACTAGAATAAGACAAATTTATAGTATATAGGTGGGTGCAAACCTTACCTTGCAAACTATTTTTGTTTTGGGAGGTTGAGTTTAAGGATGACAATATGGGCCAACCCAACCTATTTATGCTTGGCCTACATAAGGCTCGTACATTGCGGGCTGGCCTGCCCCGCCCCGCACAATTTATGCGGGTTGCAATCACTAGCACGCCTTGCACATCACTTGGCCCGCGAGCTGACCCGCATTTTTTTTTTATTTTTATGATAAAACTTTCAATGTTTAAAATTTGAGAAACTTTAAGAAGTTCAGAAAATTAAGTAAAGACGTTGGGGAGTTGGATGATAAATTGATAATTCAATATTTTCATTATATTCATATTCATACTATGACTTACACAATGTATTTTTTAAAATTTTAGCACATTAAAAAATACATAATACTTGTCTTTTCCAATTATACAAGAATTTGGAATGTTAATGCAACAATCCATAAAAAAAAATAACTAATATACACAAGTGCCAGTTTTTTTTACACGGGTTTGCGGACCGGCCCGCGCGGGCCGTAGGCTTATGCGGGCCAGGCTACTACAGGCCTGCGAGTTCACTACCTTGGCCCACCCCGTATTTTTTTCACGGACCTACAGACCGGCCCGACGGACCAAGCCCATATTGCCATCCCTAGTTAAATTAAACTTAAAGTCAAAAAGCTATTGCTCTCCTCCATGTGTCTTATAAGATATTCAATAAATACAAAGAGAAATCTTCTAAAGGAATCTTAAAAAGATGCTAAAACTAAATACAATATAGCATGAATTTATTTTTATAGACTTTAAAGGCTTGACTTCAGCTATTGTCATGGTGATCAACTTGGGGTTTCCTTCCCATGATGGATTTTCTTCTAGCTTACAAGCCCCTTTTTGTGGTGGTCAATACTGGAGGTTTCCTCTATAGTTCAGTTCATATACTAAGGTCTCTTTGTTGTGAAGTTTTTCTCTTGTAACTTAAGAACCAATATCGTTGTTCAACTACGAAAGCCAAATTTGAATTATGTTCTAACCGTCTTTCAACTCTTATCTTCAACTCTAGATTTTTAGCTATCATTCTTGAGTTCTTCCAAAAAGTGTTGTAATTCACACAAATTACATTAAATTTTCACACATCTGATTCTCCATAAGTAAAAGATGGTTTATTTACTTCAAACTAAGTTGATTATATTCAATTAAAGTGCCAAAAACATATATAAAATCAAGTAAAATAGACACTTATTACTTGTACACACTTACCCCCACGCACCAACTTCTTTTCTATTAAATTTATGACAATAAGATAAAAATATGCTAACTTTAAACTAATATTTATTGGCACTAGTACTATGTCTTCTAAATAAAATTATTTAAATTTAAATCTTGAAAATGTTGTTTTAAATATAAAACATTTTATGAAGAAAATTAAAATAATAATCTAAATGTTATGTATCTATATTAACTGTATAATATATCAAATCACTAGATCTTCATGTTAATAAAGAAAATTGTTATATATATATATATATATATTAATATTTTTTCTTGACAAATAAATAAATGTTATTTGTTATCGAGTAATTCATTATTGTAATATTTTTTTATTAGTTAGTTCATTCACTTATACTTTTATAACTTTTATTACCATAAACTTGAAATAAGAAAAACATATTTTATGAGGAGGAAGGAAAATCATTTAATAACTTAAAACTAGTTTAAAAAGCCTTTAAAAGAACTTATTTCGAAAATAGATAATAATGAGATTTTTTATAATATATTTCTAGAAGTTTGTACAGTAATGATAAAAGGGAGAGAAATGTGATATGTGTATGTATATATGATTGCACAACCATATCTTTCGGTTATTTCAGTTACCATCAACATTAGACTCGCCACATGTTTGTGTTTTGGACCGTAATCACAAGCACAATGCAAAAACTGCACTTTGCTCTCAGATCTCACTCACATCTTCTCCGATCATCTCTTTCCTACTTTCTCTCATGCTATTCAATTGCAGAATTCTTGTCATCATACAACAACATCCATAAATGGCTTTCATGAGGCTTGGATCAAAATCAGATGCATTTCATCGTGAGGGCCAAACATGGTAACAATTTTTATCAATTCAAACTAATATCACATATGTCCTATCATTATGATTTATTAATCTTGAATGACTCTGGAATCAACATGTAGATATTGTCTTCTCACAAATCACACATTCCCTAGATTCAAGTCAAATCAAAAGATCATGTATGTTACAACTTCATGCCCAACAAATAGGAAATTAAAACAGTGCATGCAATTTCACTTATGTTAAAACCTTATCAGTACCCTGTTTAGTTGGATAAAAAGGAAACAAACAATTGGCTTATTCCAAATTTTAGATGAAAGAGGAAATTTATTGTATAAAGGCAAAAAGGTGCAAAAATGCCCCTTGAAAGCATGAGGAAACTGGAACTTTAACAGCTCAGTTGGTTGAAGGTTCAAGGTGTAATATTTGCTAAGGATTCAGTTTTCATGACATTGCATTGTAATCAATGACTGATATATATATATATATATATATATATATATATATATATATAATGCTCAATATTCTCTACCATGTTCAATTATTTTGTGATTGATTTTACTATGTAAAACATGATTTCAAATATAGAACAAGCAAAACACTTGTTTTTATAGAATTTGCAGTATGAATTAATTTTAAATTAAAATATTCTGTGTGTTCAGGAATTGCACGACCGGACTTCCAAGTGATGTTACTGTTAAAGTAGGCGAAACAATATTTCTTCTTCACAAGGTGTACCTTTTAATTGAACTTTTGCTTGTTTATGAGTTTTATTGTTGTTGTTCATATTACTTTTCACTCTTTCCTTGTACGTCTTTTGTTGGCCTCAAACAAGTCTTAACTATGCATTCAAGTTCATGTTAGATCTTGACTTATGTTTTTCATTCATGATTTTGGTGTTGTAGTTCCCATTACTTTCTAGAAGTGGATTGCTCAAGAAACTGGTTACTGATTTCACAAATGAGGATGGATCAGATTGTGTTTTACAACTTGATGATGTTCCTGGTGGAGACAAAACATTTGCGCTTGTAACCAAGTTTTGTTACAATGTAAAAATAGAAGTCACAGCATCAAATGTTGTTAGTCTGAGATGTGCAGCAGAGTATCTACAGATGAATGAAAATTATGGTGAAGGGAATCTAATTGCGAAGACTGAGTCATTTCTCAACGAAATCTTTAGTAATTGGTCAGACTCTATAAAAGCTCTTCAAACATGTGAGGAAGTTAAAACTTGTGCAGAAGAGTTACACATTGTTTCAAGATGCATTGATTCATTAGCAATGAGGGCATGTTCTGACCCAAACATGTTCAATAGATATGTGGAAGAACATGATTGCTCAAAGAACTCAACTCAAGATCCCACCTCATTGAATGTAATTTCTTTTGAGACTAAATCAGTGTCCCCAAGTGATGATTGGTGGTACGAGGATTTGTGTTTGTTAAGCTTACCCTTATTAAAGAGACTTATTTTAGCCATTGAAGGAAAAGGTATGAATCTAGAGAATATTGCTAGATCCCTCATATATTATATTAAGAGGTTTGTCCCTTTGATGAATTCGCAAGCAAGCTCCAATGATAAAACTAGTGTCAACAATGAAACAACCACTACCAGTACAACTTCTGAAGCAGATCAACGATCATTGCTTGAAGAAATTTTGATTTTTCTTCCTGATAAGAAAGGGGTCACACCCTCAAAATATCTACTTAGGTTGCTACGAACTGCCATGATATTACATGCAAGTCCATCATGCATAGAAAACTTGGAGAAAAGAATTGGATCACAACTTGATCAAGCTGAGCTTGTAGATCTTCTGATTCCAAATATGGGACACTCGGTTGAGACCCTTTATGATATAGACTGCATTCATAGGATTGTTGACCATTTTATGTCTATATACCAGACTACAACTGCATCAACTACTCCATGCAAAATTGAAGAAGGGCCAATGGTAGCTAGAACTGATGCCCTTGCGCCTATGACAATAGTGGCAAATTTAATAGATTCATATCTTGCTGAGGTGGCTCATGATGTTAATTTGAAGTTGCCTAAGTTTCAGGCCCTTGCTTCTGCAATTCCAGATTATGCTAGGCCACTGGATGATGGTTTATATCATGCAATAGATGTGTACCTTAAGGTAAGACCATGTTGGTTCTTTTACATATCTACTCAAATTTGTCCAAAAATTACATAAACAAATGAGTAAGAAAATATTTACCGGTCATGGGAAAAATCATGAAGACTTCACAAGACTTCTTTATAAATTTCTGAAAAATAAAGTTGTTTGAAGTCATTGTTGGAATCAAGAGGACTTCCGTATTAATATTAATTTCTGAAAAAAATACTGAAAAGTGAAGTCATCATAACTCCTAACGACTCATTTTTTTTTTTGAGAAATCATGTAAAATTCTTATAATTTTACTCTTAAAGTTGTCATGAGTCCATACAACTTAGATTATGTCTACTAATTATTTTCTGACTTGTCCATTTTTATAATTTCTGGACAAATTTACCTTATGTAAAAAACTGACCATGTTGGAAGTATCACAAAAGTTTTAGAAAATACAATTTTAGCAGTATTATTTTGTGTCAATTGGATAATTCTAATGTAACACATTTATGACAAATACAGACACATCCATGGCTTGTAGATTTTGAGAGGGAACAATTTTGCAGACTGATGAACTGCCAAAAACTGTCATTAGAAGCAAGCACCCATGTAGCAAAAAATGAAAGGTTACCGCTTCGAGTGATCGTAGAAGTTCTCTTTTTTGAACAACTTCGGCTTCGGACATCAATTTCTAGTTGGTTGTATGTTTCAGAGAATCTTGAGAACCCACAAAGGTCCAATGGAATTCCTAGCCTCCCAAGGAATAATGATAGTGACCAACTAGACCCAACACATGGTGCTGAAAACTTGAAAGACCTTGTCTCGGAGCTAGAAAAGGAATGTTCATGCATCAAGAATGAACTTCAAAAGTTGGCTAAGACAAAGAAAAGTTGGAGCATTATCCCAAAAATATTTTGTAGGAAAAATTCTTAGTGTTTCACTAATCTAATAGAATCAGTGGTTGCAGCATCAATGCACCATTATACTACCAATTCACTAAAATTGTCAAGGTTCACTAAATATCATAGGTTAGGTTGGAAATGAAGTTCATTCACATCCTTCCATTTTCCCTCTAACTTAATGGATTGGTGAATTTTGAGTTGACAATCAAATGATAAGAGGAAATCATAAATTACTCATAAAAATGGTGGTAATGTTACTATTTTATTGTGAAGAAATGTTATTTGTACATCAGTGTTTTGACTTCAATGCCAAAATATATCATAAGCTAACAATTTGGTAAATAAATTTTATAGTTAACAATGGGTTCCATGATGTTTTGCAATGTTGTCACCTAAATATGAATCAGTTGACAAGCGATTTCACCAAAGAATGAACCATATTCCTTAACTTCAAGTTATTATAGAAATAATGCGAAAATTATCTGAATCTGATGAAAAGAGTAAATGAAATTAAAAATAATTAGGAAAGTGTAAAAAACTATAATTAAAATTTGTAATAATGTTATTAACTTTTGAGAAATAAAAGATAAAAAAATCCATAGAATAAAGGTAAAATTTTCACATTGATTGATCATTAGATATCTACTATTTGTTGCACAACTTGGTATATTCGTAAGCCTAGGAAACTGTGTTTTTTTATATCAGTTCTACGGAAACTAAGTACTCTTATACAACATGTTTAACATGTCTTTTATCCTTCAATTTAACCTACTTTTGAGACAGAAAAATAAATATTAAGATCATATACAACAACCCCAATATTGTTGATGTAGTTTCTTTAGATTTTCGACACTTGTTCACAATGACAATGGGCATGATATTTTGTTGATAGCAAAATTTAACGAGTTTGAGTAAGAGTTTGGTTAAAAAAATAAAGTTTGAGTTTGTTACATGTCTTTTCTAAAGGTATGGTCTATGTACCTTTTAAAAGTCTAATTTAGTTTGAAGCCTTTAAAATACTAGCGGAATTGTTATATTATGGGTTATAGACCCATTCATAATTACAAAATTTTATTATATTGTTATGTAATACATGTATTCTTTGTTATATTATAAATAATTATCTAATATAGTAAATTACTTATTTAAAAACATATTTGTCATATGGTTCTTAAACAATGTAATTTAATTTTTAATAATATTCCAATTGGCATTTTACAATAGTTAACTTGCTTAATAATTACGAAATATAATAAATACGCTTTATCGATTTTTTTTATTTATATTTTTCTCTTTGTTACGTTTTATGGTTTAGAATGTGTTTCTTTAAGAATGGTGTCTACAACTATGTAATTATAGGTTGTGTTTTTGAAAAGAAAAATTGAAAGAAAAAATATTAAACATCGTTGATCAAATGAATTTAGGGATGTTATTTTTATTTTTCTTCGATTTTCTAGAGAAAGTTAATATATGTGGATTCTTAAAAAAGAATACATTAGAAATGGAGTTTTCTTGAAGTTCATACCAAGCTCAAGTCTTGGACTTTCCTCATTTTAGCATTTCGGTCACTAGGTCATTTAGTGCTTTATTTGTATTGAATAAACACATGTTACAGTATAATTATATTTTTATAGCTTTGACGTATTCGTAAACAATTATTTGTGCATTGGATCTAATTCTCTTATATCTATATTTAGTAGAAGTTGATTGATTTATTCTTTGGTTTATATATATATATATATATATATATATATATATATATATATATATATATATATATATAAAAGTCATTTGATATGACTTTTAACTCAAAATTTTAAAATAGTGAGATTATAGGTATTTCATTTTATATAGTATTTAATTTTGTTTTTTTCTGAGACTTTGATTAACATTTGAATTATTTTCAACACTTATATTTATGCACATTTACTTCTCACATGGTTTTTCTAGATTAGAAATAATGGTGCCTCTTTTATAATTCCTTTTATCATGGTTAATCCTCCTAAATTATTGCAAGAATGGATAAATTATTTTAAATGCATATTTTAGAGTTTTTGTGTTATTTCCTCTCTTAGAGTGTTGTAAGAGATTTGAGGATCTTTATTATACGAACTCATCTTGAACTTTGCGTAATGAGTTATAATCCAATGGAAAATTACAAATTAATTTAGTACATAAATATAGGCCATTGGTTATTTTATACATGACCAATTTGACCAAATCAAAACTCGGAAAAAAAAACGTCTCAACTTTGGTTTCAGCATGTTTTAAAATGGTTAAATTTTTAAATCATTCGTGTTTTCGTAATTTATTTGCGATTTTTATTTTAATAGAAATGTGATTTTTATTTTAATAGAAATTTGTTAAAATACTTACGCTACAATTAAAAATTTAATTAGTAGTTCGTATTTGAAAAAATAAATTATTTTATTTTAACATATTTTAATCAAAATTTCTCGCAAGAAATAAGTATTAAACTTATAATTCTTCCAACGAAAATATTCTAATGACATGTTTCTGCTGTTTAAAAATGTAATAAAAATTAACTAGATTAATTTGGTTTAGATTTTGTAACGAGAAAAATGGAGAATATAGAGGAAGCTGGAAATATAGTTGAAAGGAATGGACACGTGGCAGAGGATCCGCAACAAAATGACACGAGGAGAAGCACGAGACCACGTAAGGATAATGTGCTTTTAAGGGATTTTTATCATTGAGGAAGATACGTTTTTCTGGTATGCACCTTTTCTCTGACCTACATCATATTCTGCCCACTGCTCTCTCTGATATTCTGTTACCTTACACGATTTTTCATTCTCTTCAGGTTTGCCATCGAGAACCTGTTGGAATTGCCACATTCTTATTGTATTTAGTGAAATTTATTTTTAGACTCTGTTGTAATCACACTCTTTTTCCTATTCCCATAATTCCACTGTTTCATTGGTGCTTTCATCGACGTCAATGGCTGAGAATACTCGTATGAAAGAAATGCAAGCCCAACTCGCTTCAATATTGAGTTGGATCGAGAAACAACCTGCTCGTGATAAAGATAACCGCGAATTGATCATCCAATTCCAAACAGCAAACAATGATCGAATGGACCAGATGCAGAAATCGTTAGATTTGTTGAATCAGGACACGACTCAGCACGTTGATGCTTCGAACTCTAAGGTTTCACCGTTGGAGGCCAGTACGGGATATCTCATTGGGATTCCCTCATTTTGATGGCACAACTCCTGTGTTAGAATGGATCTTTAAAGTAGAAAAGTTTTTTAATTATCACCGAACTCCAGAAACAGAGAGAGTCGATATTGCTTCCATACATTTTGAGAAAGAGATGATTTCGTGGTTTCAAATGTTGCACCGTATGTCAGTTGTTCAGACTTGGTCTAAGCTCACGCGAGCTTTGGAGAGTCATTTTGGACCATCTCCTTTTGATTCTCCCATGGCAGAACTGTTTAAACTGCATCAAACAGGTACTGTTTCAGAATATTACTTGAAATTCATGGCCCTAGCTAACAGATCTGAAGGTCTGAGTGATGTCGTTGTGTTGAATTGTTTTTTAAGTGGCCTAAACCGTGATATCAGAAGGGATGTGGTGGCTCAATGTCCTACTAATCTCCTGCTAGCAGTTGCCTTGGCGAAATTATATGAAGAAAAGTATACTCCTATGGTTCAACAACGTTCTACTAATTACAATCAGAGATATACTTCACTGTCATCCACCAGTACCAATCTTAATCCATCAAAAACTACACCTAAGCAATCCTCACCCCCTCTGTTACCTACACCGTCCACTCCACCAATCAGAAATTCTAATGTCAAAAAAATTACGCCTGCTGAAATGCAATTGAGGAGAGAAAAAGGCTTATGTTATTTTTGTGATGAGAAATTTACATTCAATCACAGATGTCCCAACAGACAATTGTTGATGCTGCAAAATGAAGAAGATGATTCTGAATCAGATAATACTATTGAAACGGTGAACTCTATTACTTGTACAAATAGTGGAGATGGATTAGTAGATAATCCTCACCTGTCCTTAAATGCGATGAAAGGAGGTTTAGGAGTTGGCACCATTCGCTTTATTGCCCATATTAATACTTTGCCAGTCAAGGTATTAGTGGATGGAGGCAGCTCAGACAATTTCTTACAGCCAAGGATTGCAAAGTTCCTTAAGTTGGCCATCAAACCAGCACCCCTGTTCAAAGTCGTGGTGGGAAATGGAAATTACATGACTGTTGAAGGAATGATTAGAGAACTTAATATTCATGCTCAAGGGGCTAAATTTGAACTGCTTGTCTTTTTGCTACCTATTTCAGAAGATGATTTGATTTTGGGGGCTAATTGGTTAAAAACCATAGGGTCCCACATTGCCGATTATGATTCCCTACAATTGAAGTTTTTACATGAGGGGAAATTTATAACTCTACAAGGGGAAATGGATTACTCACCTACTCAGGCACATCTACATCATATCAGAAGAATGGTTAACACAGATTCTATTGCTGAGGTTTTCAGTTTGCAGCTTGTTGAAGATAGCTCTTATCAGTTTCCGTTAAGTGATTTACCTGCTGATATCGAATCATAATTGGCACTGTTGTTACATACTTACAGTTCAGTTTTTGCGACACCTACATCCTTATCACCACCGCGATTTCAAGATCACTCAATTCCTTTAATTGAAGGATCTCAACCTGTCAAAGTTAAGCCCTACAGGTATCCACATATTCAGAAAGCAGAGAATAAAAAACTAGTCCAAGGAATGCTTGAGGAAGGCATAATACAGCCTAGCAAGAGTCCCTTTTCTTCTCCAATCATTTTGGTCAAGAAAAAGGATGGATCATGGAGGGTATGTACTGATTATAGAGCCCTCAAAGCTATTACTATTAAAGATACATTTCCTATCCCTACTGTTGATGAACTTATAGATGAGTTATTTGGGGCCACCTTCTTTTCTAAGCTAGATTTAAGATCTGGCTACCACCAAATTTTTTTGAATCCGGACGATAGATATAAGACAGCTTTCTGAACCCATCATGGACACTATGAGTGGCTTGTAATGCCATTTGGGTTAACTAATGCTTCAGCCTCTTTCCAAAGTCTCATGAATGAGATTTTCAAAGAGTACTTAAGGAAATTTGTGCTTGTTTTTTTTTTATGATATTCTGGTGTTTAGTGCCACATGGAAGGAACATTTGTCTCATCTGGAGCTAGTGTTAAAAACATTACAGCAGCAGCAATTATATGCTAGACTTTCCAAATGTTCATTTGGTGTGAAGGAAATTGATTACTTAGGCCATTCTTTATCTGGAAAAGGTGTTGCCATGGAAATTTCTAAATTGGAAGCTGTGAAGAACTGGCCCAGACCCACCACAGTGAAACAATTGAGAGGCTTTTTGGGCCTCACAGGTTACTACAGAAGATTTGTCAAGGGTTATGCTGACATAGCTGCCCCTTTAACAAACTTGCTAAAAAAGGACTCATTTAAATGGACAGAAAATGCATCACTAGCTTTTGCCAAGTTGAAGGAAGCTATGACTTCTGCCCCCGTACTTGCAATTCCTAACTTTCAAGAGCCTTTTATTTTGGAAACAGATGCATCAAGGTCTGGAATTGGAGCTGTCCTTAGCCAAGCTCAACATCCAATTGCTTATTTTTCTAAGAAAATTTCTCTTAGAATGTAGCAACAGTCTATTTATACTAGAGAATTCTATGCCATCACAGAGGCTTTGGCTTAGTTTCGACATTATTTGTTGGGAAACAAGTTCATTAGAACTGATCAGAAACGCTTGAAAGAGTTGCTGGAACAACAGTTGCAAACTCCTAAACAACAACAGTGGTTACCTAAGTTTTTAGGCTATGACTTCACAATCCAATATAAGCTGGGTAGAGAGATTATACCAGCTGATGCATTATCTCGCAGCTGTTTTATGTCTTGATCAGAATACAAATGGAAATGGTTAGAGCAGATTGCCACAATGACCAGGGAGGATGCAAAGTTAAGTAAGTTGATGCTGCAGCATACTCAAGGTACATTACCTATGGACAAGTTTGTGGTTAAAGATGGAATGATTTTCAGGAGAGGAAGATTGATGATACCAGCTGACATGAATTTGAAGAACCAAATTATGCTGGAATTTCATGACTCTAAAGTGGGGGGTCACGCTAGAAATAATAAGACTATAGCCAGAATTTGCAGTCAGTTTTATTGGCAAAAAATGCACGAAGATATCAAGGCGTATATAAAAAATTGCAGCATTTGTCAACAAGCTAAGGTGGATCAAGCATTGCCTTATGGATTGTTACAACCTTTGCCAATACCTCAACAGATTTGGGAGGACATCGCCATGGATTTCATTACAAATCTTCCTTCCTCACATGGTTTTTCTACTATTTTGGTGGTAATTGATAGGCTCTCCAAGTTTGGGCATTTCATTGCCTTAAAGGCTTATTTTAACAGTAAATGTGTGGCAGAAGCCTTTATTAATCATGTGGCCAAGCTTCATGGGTTCCCCAAAACCATAGTATTTGACAGAGATAGAGTCTTTATTAGTTCTCTTTGGCAACACTTATTCAAAGCTCAAGGCACAACTTTGGCGATGAGCTCCGCATATCACCCCCAAAGTGACGGGCAAACTGAGGTACTTAACAAGACATTAGAGATGTATTTGAGGTGTTACGTTTTTGAAAATCCCAAACTCTAGTACTCTATGCTTCCTTGGGCCCAGTTTTGGTACAACTCTTCCTATCACCAGAGTATACGCATGAGTCCTTTTAAAGTTGTTTTTGGTAGGGAACCTCCATCGATTATTCCTTATGAAGTCACTCCTACAGACCCCCATAATCTTCAAGAGTCTTTAATCATTCGAGATAAAGTGTTGCAACAACTTAAAAGCAACTTGAGGAGGGCTCAAAATTATATGAAAATGCAAGCAGATAAGAAAAGGAGAGAATTTCAATTGCAAATTGGTGATCTGGCATTAGTGAAATTGCAGCCCTATAGACAGCATTCGGTGGCTCTTCAAAAGAATCAAAAACTTGGTATGTGGTTCTTTGGACCATTTGAAGTCTTGGAGAAGATTGGCACAGTGGCTTACAAATTAAGGCTCCCTGATACGGCCAGAATTCATCCGGTTTTTCACATTTCTTTGCTCAAAAAGTTTGTGGGAAACCAGTCCAAACAATATGTACCCTTACCCTTAACCACCACTGAGTTTGGATCTGTATTAGGTCCAATGAAGGTGCTGGATAAAAGAGTTATAAGGCGTAATTCCACTAACATACAATAGGTGTTGGTGCATTGGCAATCGACTGAATCTAATGATGCCACTTGGGAAGATCTTGATGAATTTCAACAAGTTTATCCTTAATTCAACCTTGAGGGCAAGGTTGTTGTTAATGGGAAGGGTATTGTAACGAGAAGAATGGAGAATATAGAGGAAGCTGGAAATACAGTTGAAAGGAATGGACACGTGGCAGAGGATCCGCAACAAAATGACACGAGGAGAAGCACGAGACCACGTAAGGATAATGTGCTTTTAAGGGATTTTGATCATTGAGGAAGATACGTTTTTCTGGTATGCACCTTTTCTCTGACCTGCATCATATTCTGCCCACTGCTCTCTCTGATATTTTGTTACCTTACACGATTTTTCATTCTCTTCATGTTTGCCATCGAGAACCTGTTGGAATTGCCACATTCTTATTGTATTTAGTGAAATTTATTTTTAGACTCTGTTGTAATCACACTCTTTTTCCTATTCCCATAATTACACTGTTTCAGATTTAAACTGAAAATTATTAAAAATCATTTTGAATAAATCCAAGCTGACTCAATTGATTTGTTAACAAGCAAGCACAATGTGTTACAATTTGTCATCTAGAGACTAACGTACAGGTGGTTTAGACAATTTATTCAAAATAATTATTTCTTTTAAAGGTAGAGATGACATTTTTAGAGTTTTATGTATCATCATTATAATGTTTCTTGTTCAGTGGGTTATTGCCACAAACACGTTTGCATACAATTTCAACTGAATTCTACGATTTAATGAATTCATGTCGTGTTCGGTTGGCAAGACACTTTTTTTTTCCCCTTTAAGGTCACAATGGAATGTTTTGTTATCATTGTTGTTTGATATTAATTTCGTTGAAATACTATGATTAGAAATAATGGTGAAATATATTATTAGTCTCTCAAATTTTAGTAAAAATTAGAATTAATTTTTATTCGAAACTTTAATTTAATTTAATTTTTAATTTTTTAATTTTAAAACCGTGTAAATTTAATTTTTTTAATTAAATTTTATTAAGTTTATTTAATGTTTCAAATGTATTTGATGGTAGTATTTGGATTTATTTATACCATTTGATACATTTTTACTTCAATGTTAATTAAAAAATGATCATAAAACGTATCTGAAACGACAAATAAATTTGATAAACTTTAATTAAAAGAACTAAATTCACGTAATTCTAAAATTGGAAGACTAAATTGGGTCAAAGTGTTAAAGAAAAAAAAAACCTATTAAATCTTAACAATAATTACAATCTAAAAGTAATTATAAAGTATTATTTGTATTGAGAATCAGTACGGTATTGTCTTTAAAAAATATTATGATTAAAAACTTTTCTAATATGTTAAATAGTTTCACATGAGAATAATTTAAATATACTTTTACTTTTCAATATTTTGAAATGTGTCTTAAGAACAAAATACGTAATAAAATTCAAGCAATAAAATATACCTCATATATTGATTTTAACGAATACGAGGTGATTTAGAATCAGCACAATTCTATTTTGAAAAATTATACTCTTGATACATTTACAAATAAAAATATTTTTCCAAAACCTTTTTTTGTTGACGAGGATAATGAATTGTAGCAATCAATTATTACAAAAAATAGGAAATAAGATGAAAAAGAAATGCATAAAAAGATTATACTCATTGAATTTTTTTTTATAATCTACATTGAATTAATTTAAATAATTTTAGCGAGATTTTCTATTAACAATCTCTATATAATTGACTAAAAAGATACAAATATCTGATTAAATTAATATAATTGATTGTTGAGTAAAAGTATTATTACTTTTCTATTGGAACAAGGTTTTTGCCGAACGTGTTTTTATGGCTTATTTTCTACTTTTATAATTTTATTACTAGTTTAATTGTTTAATTAGTACATATATGTAGTGCATTATACAGTCACAACAAAATGTAAACATGTTTTATTTTGAATCTCGATTCTAAAATTGATTTCAATCCACCTCAAATTTCCATATATCAATAATCCAGATATTCCCTGTGAACAAAAAAAAAAAGAAACTTTATTTATGGGTCAGTCGACATCTCAAACTGATTTCAGTTTTAGCATATCAAACATCATGCACTGCAAAACTCAGTGGCTTCACAAATAGGTATATAAACCATTAAAGTAAATTATCAATTAAAATATAATTAATAACTTTTAGTGTTTAAGATAACTTCTAAATCCAATTAGAGAGTGAATTAAAATATTAAATTACTTAAAATGGCACTAGATGTCAATACAAAGCAACAATAATTTTATTTATGAACCATTTTGCTATTATATTTGATGTAATTGGTTCTTTTCTTTTCACTCTGTGGACACTTTTCTTCTGGTAAATTAACAAATCATAAATAATAGATAAACAACATACCAAAATAGGTTAAATATTTTAATTTAAATTTTACAGAGAGCTGTTTGTTTACCTTTCATCTCAAGTCCAAGTTACCATTTAAACTTCTAAATTGAATATTTGATGATAAGTGAATAGTTTACTTTCTTTCGAGAGGGATAAACCCTTCAAAAAACTTGCTTATAAAAAGTTGTCTGAAATTAAAACTCTGATAAATGCGTATTTTAACCTTCGAAAACAGCGAACTTCTTCCAGCATGTAATTTTCCATGCAATATAATTTGAAATACATTAAAATTTCAGGTACATGCATGATTTTTCTGTGATTAATTTGCACATGTCACAATAAAAAGAAATTTACACTATCTGAATTAAAAACAATTCCAAGTATTATTTTTACAACCCAAAAGTAATTTGATAGTTATCCTATAACCGATGATATAATAGACCCAACAAAAAAAAAAATTTAGATAACAGATGATACAATAATTCCAACAAATAACAAAACTTGTTAAAATATGCTCAAACTCATAACTATGATACCATTATAAGAGATTGATTATAAGTCTAACTCAATTCACAAAAACCGACTTTTAAAATAACGTTTGCATTCATTTATATACTATAAACTTGTTTTATTTTTGGATCTCCAAGGACTAATACATTCTTATCAGATTATTTTTCTTTTGTTTGGGAGCAATGATGAAAAGTTGATTGACGAACAAAGTGAGAAATATAACGCTTAAACTTACTGTGATTATAAAAAGAAGTTCACCAAAAATCAACACGTGGCTTTTCTTCAGGAAAGTAAAGGCAATGGTTCTGTTTGCAAAAAGAGATAAATGACAGACGAAAAGAAAGAATAATCTGCCATAATTAGAAAAATGCATTTGCAGATTCAAAAAGCTTATTATTTTCTGCATATGGTGAAGCATGTAGATAAGATAGAGCTTTGATGTGGATAACTTCCTTATCCATGACGCAGTAACATTGATCAAGAACTATCCTATGTAGGACGAAAGGTTGACAATATTATTCCACAGCCACCAGTCCTTTTAACTTGAGAAAAATGTATAGGAACCATAATATACAAACCATGTTACCTAACATGAAAATAGTACTTGAAAGGTGCTTCACACACAGCTTAGTGGTCCAAAGATGTGGATGTTTGCCAAAACCAGCACTGCATAACAAACAGTAAACCCTTTATTCTTTAGTTATTAGCCAATAATTGATTTCTAAATAACAAGATAAGTTGACTGATATGGCCAAAGCCCTCTTTCTTCTCTTTTCACTCTTAGAAGAATAGGGGTAGCTCCTGTGTTTTATTCAAATATGATTATGAACTGTGTACTCAACAAGTTTAGCATTAGATCACTTTCTTCTCATTTCAGCTATTTTGGAGTACAATGTTTAAAAGGAAGAAAAAGGGGGCATAAACAAGTACTGCAGGGATGCTGTGTTTCAAAAAGGAATTGTGAAAATCTTATTGTAATCTTACCTTGGTAGATGCTGTGTTTCCTTTAGTTCCCTCTTGGCCATGATTCATGTTTCAGCAAATATTTCAATGCAATGCATCATAAATGATGAGTATGAGGCCACTCAAAGTTTCTGGAATTAGTTCCTAACCAAAAGACCCAACTGTACGAAGCAGCTCTTTCAGCCACTGGCAAATTGATGGATGATACTTGGACCAGCCATGGCTATCATATTGTCCTCAGTTTCATGCATGTGGCACATGATCCATTAACTCAGGCCTACATGAAAAATGGCCCCTCTCATAGTTTGAACTTTGAACCCCACATAGTCCTCTGTAACACATGGCAATGTCACATTTGCTTGCCAACTGAGGGGCCCACAGGCTCAAACATCATATGTGCATGATGTGGTAAACTGAATCTACCTTAACATTTCTTATACTCTGATGTTAAATTGTGGTGAGTAGTTCACAAACTGCAGCCTCTATGTCTAACTGTGTGAGGAAATGCACTTTCAACCAGCTATTACACTTGCATTCAAGGATTGGCTGTTTGTGGGGTCAATTTCTTGTATTTTGTCTTTAGCTCACCAAAACTTGATAAACTCTAATATCTGCTCTCAAGAACATGTGTGTCACATAACTGTTAGATTTCTTAATTATTAGCACTTTATTCAAGTTGAACTATTATGTTGTTCCTCATCTATGTATGCTACTTTGGTCGGCCAAATAACATACCAGAAGTTTTTATGATGTCAGAGTACATTTTAAAGATCATTTAAACTTAAAATTAGTTGAGATAGAATAATAAGTTGAGCAGACCCTAATACTTACAACTTAAAAAAGGAAATCAGTTTCACAAGGGAACAAAGTAATTTCACATATTCAGGTCAATCCCAGTACTTTACAAAAGAAATTTCTTCTTTTTTTTTTAGAGTAAGAACAAAAAACAGAATACTGATATTCCACACTAGCTTCTTCCACCTCCAAAATTCTATCTAGAGTCATCTTCCGTGCATATGAAGCAAACTCAGCTACCTTGAGATGTCATACTCTTCTGGATAAGTGAGTTGTTGCTCCATCTGCCAGCTCAACTTGGAAGCAACACTTTCATGACAGGGAACGTAGTCCTGTGAATTTAACAAAAAAGATATCATTTTTCTGCTTAATTCTGTGGAAGAAAAAGTGTTGTTTGTTTATGTCATCCTATGAAAATTACCTCCAATTTCTTTACCAACTCTTTTGATGTTGGTGCTGACACAATAATGTGGCGGGCATTAGGACTGATAAATCCCTCTTCCACAGCTTTATCAATAAATGATAGCAACGAATTGAAGTATCCATCAACATTTACCAATCCCACCTGCAAGTTGTGAAAAAATGTCAAATCTAGTTAAGCTAAAAGAACAGGGAACCTCCAAAGAATATATTAATTATGGTACAAGTCAATTACCGGTTTATCATGGATCCCAAGTTGAGCCCAAGTTATGACCTCAAGAAGCTCCTCTAGAGTCCCATAGCCACCTGCATGCATTTAACTTGCTATGTTTATATATAATTTAATACAAAAACGTAAGATAAACAACCCATGATTGAGACGGTAATAAATAAAGTAGCAGAAGAAAGAGAAACTGGAATTTATTTTAACAGTATGAGAAGTTGAGAACCAGTTTTCATTGTTGGTTTGATTTCAACCAGGTTGTCTCTTTCTCCACAAGTTTAGGATTTAACTATTCCATATTAGGATGCATGTTTACTTACTGTTTTGTAGCCTTTGGTTTGTGTAAAAAATGCCATTATGGATGTTATAGCATGAAGTGAGAGGTAGTTAAGGACATGTATCCATTCCATTGGTTTTGTCTTCACGCTCTCCCTCTTATTTACTCTTGGAATTTGGGGAATCCACTTTCATACGAGGGATCCCAAGATAGAGAGTGATTGACAGCTTTGTCTTTGCGTTCTTCCTCTATCTTCTCTAATTTTCAGCACTCAATTACTTTCAGAATCATAACAACTAAGAATTAAAAGTCTTTGAAAAGGGTAAGGCATTATTCCATGTCAGGTACAGGTGCTAGTTGGAAACGTTATCTTGTGATAGTTCTTCTTTAGCTTTACTTTCCCTTCACTATTAAATGCAGGAAGTTTGGTACAAAACACGTCATGATTCCAATGAAAGTAGAGGCAAAAATAGTACTCAACCAGAACCACAGTTGCTCAGAGCTGCAGAGGTTTTCAAATTTTATCCACATATGTTAAGGCCTCAGGCAAAGTCAGGATCAGCTACTTCTGAAGGGTCGCTCTCTATACATCGTAGCATTGGGATGTATGAATGAATTATTATCAAAGAAAAGTCTCAAACTGGTTTTTACAGCAGTGCCAAATTTAATTCATTAAAAATCTCACACCACTTTAATACTCCTTAAATTACAAGTGCATTGTCCATTTATCCATGCTCAAAGTACATGAACAGTCCACAATATTACGTAAGACTTCAAAGCTTTACATACATAAGTACATAATGGTTAATGCCTAGTCAACATCAACAACCTTCATGATTAGGCGTGGTAAACCTTTTAATAATGTTTAGATAAAAATAAGTTTAAGAAAGTGAAAAAAAATAAATACAATCTGTTGAATGCTGAATGAGAAAAGAGCACAGGAATATTTTATTCAACTATTATTCTCAAAAGAATAAAACACTGAGATATGGTCAATGGTACATGATAAAACTAGAAAGGTTCAAGCACCTTGATATTTCCACTTTTTCTAATGCAACCAAGAATTATAAGTTCATGCTAACCTGGTAAGGCAATAAAGGCATCTGAATGCTTGGCCATCTCTGCCTTCCTTTGATGCATATCAGCTACAGCCTTTACTTCTCCCACTGTTTCACCAGTTAGCTGCAAAAGGAACCATTGCACAGGGGATGGAGCAGATAATAAGATCAGCAAGTAAAGAGAAAAGGAGAAGCTAAGCAATTATGAGAGTTATGAGAGTTGAAGGGTTGTTTATTCCGTGCTTTACCAAGCTATGCAGATATCAATAATTCATAATCCAAGAGATTGAAACTAAAAATCAAAAACAAAAACCAACAGAAGAAACTTTCTAGGCAATGAAGGAAAACCTGCAAAGGGAAAAGATGCTGAACGTAAAAAGATTTCACTAGCAAAAAGAAAACAGAGACCATAAACATATATGAACCAGGGGGTAATGAAGACTTTACTGAAAACCAAAGAAACTACAGAACAAAGAACATATAAACTGTGGAGAATGGGAATACGTAACTAGAATATAATAGAACCAATGAAGAAAGTGGAGAAATAAAAGAAAAGAGTAGAACCTGTTTGATACAAATCTAGAAAGGTTATACAGATTTCTCAACTAAAAAGGTACCATATTTTCATTATAAAAAGCTCTCAAACAGTATAAGTTTACTTCTCCCAAACGTGCTCAAAGAAGATGTTCGATGAAGAGAAACAAGTAAGAAAAAAGGAAAATTTTATAATATTGAAGAAAAAACTAGAAGCTTTCTTTACTGGTTAAAGTAGACATACCTCTCGAGGCATGAGTGTCTTGGGAATAACTCTGCAAGAGACAATAACATGACAAATAGAGTCAATGGAGAAAGAGACCAACACAAACACAAGTGGCTCTGATTCTTGATCGTCCCCTTCCACCCAAAATCCTTGGGAGAAAAAAGAGAAAGAGAAAACTTTACCAAAAAAAGGGTGTGAGGAAAAGAGAGAGAGTGATACCCAATGACATGCCGACCACCATCATGAACAGCTTGGGAAACCAAACCCATTAAGCCAATGCTTCCTCCTCCGTAGACCAGATCAATGTTCCTAGAGACCTTCAGACACCATTAAAAACAACATAAACAATCTAGAAAGACCAGAGTAACAGAGGAAAATAAGAAGCATTGATGTCAAAAACACAAAAGCAAAACTGATGATTCGTTTGGAAAAAGGAAAAGGCCACAGAAAATTATTCTCCCACGCTCAATCAGAAGCAAGCACTAGTAAAGTCCCTGCCAAGTGTTCTGTCCATAGCTACCGAGCTTAATAAAGTTCAAGAAACAAAAAAAAAAATGGATACTTTTTATGCTCAGAAAGGTGAAAGGCGCCATAGATATCCAAACACATGAGAAAAAAATTGGGCACGGTTTTGATTGACTGCATAATCTAACATTAGACAGAAGCTAAACACCAACTCCACCGAAAAAAAAAATGAAATCTATATATGAGAAATTCAACTTGCAAACATGGTGTGAACTGAACAAAACGAACTCACCCAACTGAAATTATCAATGGAACAAGATCATTCAAGACGTGATACATGACAAAATTTAACCTTTTTCACCCAATCAATTACTTCAGCTCACTTACAATGAAATAAAAAACCATGACACGTTCTTTCTATTAAACCCCGAATGAAAAAGAAGGTTACTTACTTGCCCTTTTATTTCTGGAAAAGAAAAAGAACAAGATATGGGAAAGAAAAGCATAAAAGCATAATGGAATTGCATATGTACCAATTCATTGCCAAGCTCAATGGCAGCATCTTGATAGCTTCTCTTTTTGCCAGGGCTACTCCCACAGAAGACACAAACCCTCTTGAACTTTGACACCCTTATCTCAGCGTGTGTCTCCATTGGTTTGATGTAACAAGTTAGTATAGTACTACTACTACTCAACCTAGTTTATGCGTATGTATGGATGTATGTATTCACACACTCTTCTTAGTGCTTAGGTACTGCAATGCTTTAACGTTGATGAAATCTTAATCATCCACCCCTGATGCATCCATGTGTCATGATCAACATTCTCTCAACTACACTCACCTCACTCACTGCCTATTTTGCTTCCTCTGTTTGCTTCACCACCACTCTTCTGTGAATGGGGTTTGTATATATAGACAACAGCAGCACCTCATTGGGCATCGTCGCACGTGAGTAGTGCCTTAGTAGCACGCGCGGACTACAGTTGTTGTGCGGTCCCAGCCTACGCCCCCTTCTGTTCTCTTCTCTTCTGCCTAATCAACATTGTCACAAAAACATTCTTCCAATAACAAACAACGTTACGTGTACTGTAATCATCACGTTTTTTTTCTAACACCACCTCAATTGCTCTTCCAAACATCCTTATTAATTAATTACCACCTCGGATTTCTCATTTTATCTTAAACAATATATACTATTAATAATTCTACATACTTCTTTGCATCTTGCTCAAATTAAATTAGTCCATTATAAAAATTGTATTTCTTTTTTATAATGAAATTGAGATTTTTCTAAAATAATAATAATAATAATATTTGTATACATACACTTGTATACATACACACGTGTAATGCAAACTCTTGATCGCAATTTAAAAAGATTATGTAATTTTGGAAGAGGAAGAATAAATGTATTTTTAGTTTATCATTTGAGTAACCTAAAAGAGTATAGTGTTGATGGGTTGGTGACATTTTAAATGTTAATATGTGCCACAATAGACATTTTAAATTATGAGTATGGGATATTCAAATTTGTACTACGTAGGAAAATATTGGTAAGGACTTAACTGTTCGTATAATCTAATATTGTTATTGACATTATTTTTATTAATTATTTTCTTTTCTTAAATTTTCATCTCCTTTGTCTAAGACAATGTTCATGGTGATTTCCTTTTATCATCTACCATTCACTGTCTGGTTTTCTTTCTTCTTTTTATCCAAATTGAATACTCCAAATTCCAACTTCACCTAATCGTCTTTGCATTGTACTATTGTGCCGTAATATTTCCCATGGTACATACTCATCGTCCTATAACGAATAACTAACCTCAGGTGATTGTGAAGATATATTGTTTTATTACTATTTATAAAAAAATGTTTTACGTTATTTATAATAGTGTATATAATGAAGTATAACAACATTAAAATGTTTTGCAATTCAGTTGGGAAGAAATTAAAATATTATGTTTTTTTATGTTTAATATGTTAGTTCTTTTATTGTAATATTTTGTTATAGAGAAATTTAGTAGTCTATTAATTTGTTATTAGAGGTCTCGATATGTGAGTCAACCCTCGCAAGGAGTTTGAGTCGGATTCAATTGGAAAAAAAATCACTTTTGTTAAATGTGGATCAAACTGAATTTTTGTTATTTAATGTACATATTAGATTAGTTTGACTCGTGTATTTTTTTTATAGTTTTTTATTACTTTATTATTATAAGAGTTAAATATGTTTTTATTTTCTAAAATTGGATATGAAATTAGAATATATCTATAAATGCTAAAATAAAGTTTCCAACCAAAATAACACATTACCAATTACCACAATAAACCCCTCACACAGCTAACACTGCACGCATTAACAATATTAACACCAACACTCTTTCACTCAAACACAAACAAAAAGATGAACTAAAATAGTACCGAAATGGAAACAAAATCATAACAAACTTGGACCAAAAACAGAGTATACCTAAACAACAAAAACATAAATATCCCAAGACATAAGACATGTGATATTGAATTCTGGCTTAGAAATTAGGATGTAAGAAAAGAACATATATCATTTACATATAAAGATGAATGTTTGAAAATGAAAGGGAAAAATGGAATAGTACCAATAATTCCACCATTTGAAAAGAAAAGAAAAGAAAAGTTTGATGATTGGGGCGGTGAGTGTTGATATTAATGGGAAAGAGTAGAATGGGCTTATCCAAGAAAATAAGGAGTCACAGCCACTCAGTAACCATAATAGTGGCAATTATGTGCGCAAGTGCAACACTGGCATTCTGGTTCCCCCTCTCACCCCTCTCCCACTTCATCTCTTTTCCATTGGTTCTTTACCCAAAAGTGTTCAACAAATCACATAAAAAAGGTTCCTATCTACAAGGGGACTGCGTCACTAACCAAATCATTCATCTACTACTTTCCAACCAACCAAACTCTGCATACTTAACCAGAAATCCACCACAAAAGAGAAAACAAAAAACCATGAATGGAACAATTGATTAATCCCTGTGAATGGGCAACCCTGACAATTACTTTTATTTTAAAACATTTGTTTATGGTGAACAAGTTATGGGTAATAGCAGAAGCTACTTAAGATGGTGCTCTAGTGCTGTTGAGCAATGTGCATTGATGATTGAATAAGGAAAAAACATTAGTGGGTAGTGCCCTATAACACCTGTGCCCTCATCCACCCTACCTTACTCGACACACATGTTATACGCATAGGAAACATTTCATTTTTATTTTACACGCCCCTTTCCATTACCCATATCCTCTCTTCCGCATTTCTTCAAGCACCTTGTCCCCATCCTCACTCTCATTCATTGCATGCCCTCTTTCTCCACCTATCACATTTCATTCCCCTCAAATTCATCACCCAACTCAATTTTAAACCCATTTGCCTATTTCCAAACACTTTTGATGGGTGTTTTTGGCTTATTCACACGCATTACTTAATTTTGCTGCCACATTGTTTATGTAGCTGTTTTGTCAGGATTGCTGCGACTCAACCCATGCCTTTATGCTACTATTAGTTATATTATGTTGGTTTTAGGGCTCCAATCCCAACGTACTCTTTCTGCCTTCTTTTTCTTTAGTTTTTTTTTTCTTTTGTTTTTTCTCTACTTCTTCCCCTCTCACGTGTTTAGAGATTATAAACTCTTGATCACTCCTTCGTGATGGGGATTGAGCTTACATGTATAAAAATTCATGTGAACTTGCATGCGCGTTTAAAAGCATATTTTTGTGTGTTAGTGAGTTTTCAAACCATTTTTCTATTCATTATCCTAAGGAAATGGTGAAGCAATTACTACTACCTTTTGTTAAAAATTACGCTAGAGTTACATTAGTACGGTTGTACCCTTTAAATATTTTATTTATAGTGGAACTAATTATTATTTTTAACTTCTTAGCCATTCGGTAGAAATCAACCACGTTTACAAAATACATATACATGCCTCAGGGTTTATAGTTAAGGAGCACAAAGTTCGATGCTTTTAATGTGAAATTAGGCATAAATTATTGATGGCAGTAAACACCAAGAACACTAATCCAAGACCTTCATCTTGTGTTTTCTACAATTCTTCCTCGATCATCTCCAGTTTGAAAGAGTTGGTCTATCTATAAAGTATAAATTTAAAAAGTTATGAAGTCTTGAAGTCATAGTGAAAAAAATAGTAATTGAAGTATAATATGTTTTGTCCTAAATTACTGAGATTTGGGAAAGTACAGAACACAGAAAGTATGGTGATGCTATATGAGGACTTCGTATTTGATTTGGGTAAGAAAAAATTACAAAGACAATACTGGAATAAGCATTCAGATTTGTGAGTATTATAACATATTTACATATAACTAATTGAATTTTATTTGTGAAAACTAGTAATGGGAAACTAATTTACATATATATTAGCATTTAGCAGGTACAAATTTGCTGAGGTCATGGCGTGGACTTTGGAAATATATGCTTCAGACAAAACACATAGCAAACTATGCTTTTGCATTTAGCAGGTACAAATATATTTGCTCTTAATTTATACCACTTCGTGGTAGCATTTTTCCCTTGTCATCATCCAGTAGAGAAAGGATTCCTTTTTCCTCAATGTTCAACAGATCCACATTTATAGCTTCAAGGTAAGCAATCATTTTGAGTTTTTATAAATCATACTTTTCATCTTTAAACATGGGTGAATGATTGGTTCATTGTCCATCGAATCTTTTTGGATTGAAACCTCTTTTCCTCCTAAGGAACTCCCATAGAGGCAAGTTCAAGTACCACTTATTGGTGCAGTTGGGTTTAGAAATGGATGAGTAGAGCCTAAAATCTTTTTATATAAGATAAATTGAAATACTTAACAACATAAACAAAATTTTATATGGGTTCACTCAAACTCACGGACTACGTCTAGTTTTACTTTAAGCACATAACTTAAGAAGTTATACTAATAAAATAAAACTGATAACAAATGAGTACACAAAGCTCTCCAACTTACAAGTATAACCTTTCTAGGTATCACGAGAACAACCTCTCCAGGTTTCCTTCTTAGTTTCTTCTGAGATTAGAACTCTCAATAGAATAAAGAGAAACATTCTCAAAGTTTAAGCTCACTTAGATACACAATGTGAAGAATATTACAATGGCTAATTACACACCCATTGTTTTCACAGACAATTGCTATAGACCCTATAAGCTCATTGTCTTGAGTCACTTTTTTCTTTCCTTGTAAGTATCTCTCTTGTATTGTACTTGTTCTATGTACACTTGCTTCTTGTTTCTCTTTTTCAGTTTGGTCTCTATTTATAGTTGTTGAAAAGATGACCGTTCATCGCTTCATTATTACAAATAATTTGATTCTTCATAGATTCATATCATCTTCTAGTTCAATACTTCGTAAGGAATGTTTTGATAGAGTCTTCAAGATTGTGTTCAGATTTTTCTTGCTCGAATCTCTTTTATCATGAAATATTTTCTTTGAAGCTTTAATTTTGTGCTTTCTTCTTAAGATCAGAGAACGCTTGATATGGAATGTTTCCAAATATATTCTCTAACATTTAAGTATTTTCACTACTAAAAAGAAAATTTGTAATATATTCCATTAATAGTAAAATAAATTAATGGCAGTCTTATATCAGGGCACATAGAATATTTTCATGTATAGAGGTAAAATTACTGTTGACATTTAAAGCAATTTCAATTCAAGATAGACAATTTGCTAAGGAAATCTTTTGATATAGATTTAATTTTCTATAAACTTTTTTATTGTTGCAACTTGTTAATTTTATCTAATTCATAAAAAGAAGAAATTATAAATAGTAAGAGCAATAAAGCAATTAATATGTTAATATTAACAACACATGATTAGTTCAAACTTAACTAGTCTGATCAATTAAAACTTATATCGTTTTGATGAATTCCAATTTTTATCGTCTAATATTTATAAAAGACTATTTATCCACAACATTATCTTATTGTCTTGAGATTTATATATTTTGAAATACTAAACAAGTTATACACAAATAACATAATATTATTTTTTATCATCGCACCTATTTAGATCTTTCGTCTAAAGGGGTGTTGTATCATCTAGTTCTAATATCAACTCAACTCGAGTGGGTTTGACTTAACTCTGCCCGAGGTGGGTCTGGCTTGACTTAGTTTATGGTAGGCCCAAGTTGACTTGGCTTAATGCAGGCTAAATGTGGGCTCAACTCAACTTAGTCTGACATGGACCTAACTTGACTTAGCAAAAAATGGGCTCAACTTGACTCGACTTGACATGGACCCGACCTTATTTGGTATGATGTGGGTCCTAATTGACTCAATTCGATGTGTGCCCAACTCGACTCGACTCGAGATGTGCCTTACTTGACTTGACTTGTGGCATGCCACAGTGGACTCAACTTGGCAGTTATTCTACTCGACTCGCCTAACCTGATCGACTTGACTCGACCTAAGATTTTGATCTTTGGAATTATTGTGAAAGGTTTTAATAGATAATTCAATCATTCCTTCTTATGTATTCTACTTGTTTTTCACATTGTTGTCATGCATAAAATGGAACATCACTGAAATGCAATAACTCAAGATAATATTTTTTTTGTTATGGTTGGTTCTAACTTAAAAAGTAACAACATAGCAACAAGTTTTTTTATTCTAGACAATCATATTTGAGATAAGATAAATAAAACCAAGAAGAACATATAGGACCTTACAAGTATCGTGGATCCTTACATAGCAATCAAAACATATTAGTCATTGAATAAGTCATACCTTACTGCTATGATTTTCAATATGAAGAGTTATGTTTATCTATAGTAGTATGTCCATCATTCCTATAAAACTTGCTCACATTCTCAACTAAACCATTAGCATCAACTTGATGAAAGATGGAACAAAATTAGAGATCAAATTTGTCAAATACTTGGAAGCTTAAATGAAGCCTACAAAAATCAAAGAGAGACATAGTCCAAGTTTTTTCTAAAAAATATAGGAGTTTTATATTTTGTCTTGGAATATTGGATTAATTTTTTCAAGAGATCTTTTATGTAGACATATCATTGAGATATACTCTTGTAAGAGTAGAAGAAACAAACTTTATATACGTACATAGAATAAGCATTTATAATATTGTTAGTTTGAACATTTAGCTTATCATGTGAAGTTATACGTACATAAGGTGTTATGGGTTTGTTGCACAGACGAAGCACTCGCGTTTGTCATTATAAGATATTTATATAAAAGCTCAGTTTATACTTTGTTATAACCACTTAATTAAAAAAAAGTTGGGGTTTGTTGGACTTTTACTCTAATAAGAAATAATTAATGACTTGTCGACGAAAACCCTAAAGGAGTGAAAGATGAAACTCTAGGGTTTGCAATGGGAGCTTTAAGATTTGCGATTGAGAGTCAAACCAATGTGAGACTCAGTGAATACATTTGAGACACGTTCGTTAATTCATTTTGGAAAAGTCATTTTTGAAAAGATAATGCGAGTGCACGAGAGTGAGTGATAAAAAAAAAAGATATGAATTTGGATGAATGAAGTAAGGAATATAAGTTTGAGAATGAAGCAAGGAGAGTGTAAAGGATAAATGAAGAAACCATATAAGGATAAAGGCCCATAAACCCATTGCCTTAAGGTTTTGGGTTGAGAGTGGTGTCAGTGTCTTATGTGGTTAGGCTCAGATCTCATTGGTGTTGTTCTCCCCAGTGAAACCCCCTCTGTAAAACCTGACAACCAAGTGTGTTTTAGAATAATTAGAAGAGTGATGAAGTAGGTATACATTGGAATTATGGTTTGAAGAGTGTGCTTCATAGTAGTTAGAAAAATGATGAATGGGAATATACTGGAATTAGGAGGAAAAATGTAATTGAGAAAATAGGAAAAACATAAGAATAAATGGCGGCTCAAAATGTCATAATTTTCATGAATATTATGACAATTAAAAAGATGTGAGTTCAACAAGTATTGTGTTATATTTTAAATAGTGATAGTTTAGAGATGATCATATTTAAACTGTCATATTTAATGTTTTTTTAGTGACTTTCTTTGTGTTGTGAAGAAGTTGATCACAAACTTATGAAACACAATACAAATAGGTCTATCTTCATAAGTTGTGACGATGAATAAGAATCAAAGGATATGATAACAAATCAAATGTAATGCTTATTAGTTACGTCTAAAATAACTTGTTATGAAAATAAGTTTTTTTGTCCTTGAATTGAAATTGATTAAAATATTTTTATTATTTTATTATTTTATTATGATTTTATAATGATTATTACTAATTTTATATCACTAATTTATAGACTTGCATGTGTTTCCCATTACCGATATCGTGGTTGGTTAACTATTTGTACTAAATTAGCAATGAACAATGGAAAATGAATGAATTTACGCAAAAAGAGAGTAAAAGATATGAATTTATGGTTGTTGACTATAATGATCAATGAAGAAAAGATTGATAATAGTGGTAGTTGGAGAACCTAACCATACAAAAATGTGGTTAAAGGCTTAAGACAATCACACTAGAGTGACATAACAAGAAGTAATGTGAAAAAAAAAAAAAATAGACGAAGGAGATGGTATCCGTATAAAAAAGACATGGCCTACGTATTTTGTCGGGGCCTGAAGCAAACAAAAACATTAGAAGCCGTATAGGATAATAGGATTCAGCTTTTGAACACATTTCCCAGTTACCTGCACCCGTACTCTATCGATATCATTCTAATTTACAATTTATTGCATTGCTAATTTCTCTATATATCACTTTGATACTAAAAAGGTCACAAGTTTTAGATTGGAATTTTGTTAGTGTTATGCTATTTTCAAAATATAATGATTTTGATATATTAAAAATGTTCTAATATGTTTTAAAATATGAAAATAAGTGTTATTAATATATTTTAAAGATATTTTCAATTTACTTTTACAATTTCTTCACTATTTTCCCCTTTATGTTGCTCTCTTTTTGACAGGGTTGTTGTTTCACATTATTATTAGCAGTACTTTTTTTTTTAATTTATAATATTTAAAATGTACGAGAGTTAATCGCTTTCTTAGTTTTAGTTTCAAAATAATTTTGTTTTCAAGTTTTTTATTTTGTTAAAGATAATCTAAAAGAAAACTGAGTATAACTAACAATAATAATTAGTGAAAATAATAGCGATCCAATCAAGTAATCTGGAAGTGAAAAAAAAAGGATTGCGTGTTAAATGTATTTCTTTTAAATAACTAAATAAATAATACATGAATACTTTTCTTGATTTTACCCTCGTTTTAATAAAATATATTATGTTTTTAAAATATCATCTAAAGAAAACTAGCAATCACTCAAAATATACTTTGGAATCTACAAATTTAGTGTATTGAATTTTTATTTCGGGCAAAAGTTTTGGCATCTTCTACTTTTTCTTTCTTTCTTTTCTTTATTAATATTATGTAAATGAGACCTTGTTTGTAGAAAATTCACATTTGAGTAAATCAATTTAAATATCTTTAATTTATTCATAAAAATTAGTATTTTAACCTATATATATATTGCATAAATGTTTCTTTCATATAAACAAAATTTATAATGAATAATACATTTAAAAAGTTATATTATAATTAAGATTCATAATAAATAAATACTTTTAAACATATATATCATATTTTAATTCGTGATCTATAGCGTGACACAACGTTATTTTTTACTATAGACAAATTTTGAAATCCAATTTAGAACTAAAAATGATAGATAACAACTCATAACAAAAAATAGTTTCCATAATTAATTCTTAAAATTCGATATCCTAAAAGGTAACTCGTATAAAAACTTTCATTCAAAATGACTACTTTTAATCTAGGTTTAATGACATTTCTTTTTCTCCTTTCTTCATTGCAAGCTCCCACTTCTAATGTTTCAAATTGGTCTGTCATTTAATTTCTTCTTCCCCATTATTCTACGTTGAAGTGTTGCTTATTGGTTCCAATTTACTTCGTTCCATTTCTTATTCTCCATGTTTTGCTACAAAGCCAAACGTTGAGGAAATATAATTGTATTATATTTTGTTATTTTCAAATCAAATGTGAAAATTGGAAGTAATATCCAAACACACCGAATACAATATCAAATACAAACAATATTAAATCAGATTGTTTGTCATGTAAAATGATTATGTTTTTGACATTTGATGAAGGAAGACGAAATGTAAGAAGCAAAATTGGACCCACATGAACAACACTATAAAAACATAATTTTGAGGGAAGGAAAAATGGAAGGAGAGACAAATTTGAGATCTAGAAGCAGTGATTTGCCATGAGAGATAAAGGTGAAGAATATCACATAAGCCATAACACCATCACTATTTTTCATTTAAAGACAAAAAAATTCATATTATTTAATTTCCATGTTATACTATTCATGGGTACACGTTCGAGCCATAGTATCACGATATTAAACATTTAACCCACCTTAGAGAAAGAGGTAAAATGTATTTAATATTATACCATGAACACTAAAATGAAATTTCAATAGTAAAATATGTAAGTACAAATGAAAAAAAAAAAAAAACATGTTTCTTTTTGTTAATTGTAACTTTGACTGTTTGTCACCGAACATTTATATTATGTTTGATGAGTGTTTCGACAAGATTTTACAATAATAAATTATGACACATTGAATCCTCAAGAGGCACGACACGAATAAATCAGATAAGAACGCGGAATAAGACAGAGATGGAGGACACCACAATCTAGCAGATTGATAAGTCAAGTGAAGATTCGCCACAAAGATGTTAATCTTTGATAAGAACCAGATGCCTAAGTCAAGTCTCTGTTTAATGAAAATCAAATTCAATATATGACTAAAAGTGTCTATATTGTTTTTGGCACCTCTATATATAGGCACACAAGTTTAAGAAAACATGAGAACCCTACAAGAAGGCCCAAACCCAAAACATAAAAATATAAACTAATTTATAAAAAAAAGCCCAAAGCCCAAAAACATATAACATAACTAATTTTTAAGAGGAAACCCCAAAGTCTAAAAATATAAATTAATCTTCCTAAAAGCTATCCTTCAAATGTGCTTCAAGCCATGATCTTCATATTCTTTGAATTTCAGATTGCTTGTAGCATTATGAGCCTTGAATAACTTTGACCTTTCAATCTCTTGCTCCTTGCCCTTGTCATAGGTCCTTTAAATTGTAAAGGTTCATCTTCAAGTTCTTCTTGTATGGAATCTTGGGATAGTTCTCTATCACATATTTTCATTCAATCCAAATATTTTAAGATAATGAACATGTGAGTCTTATTTCTTATATCATTATTAAAAAAAATACTCCTGTTAAATTTCTTTTGAATTTTTTTTAAGAAATACTTATAAATTTTATTACGAATAATAATTTGTAAACTATTGGTACCAATTTTTAAAAAAATTATTTTGTACAAAATGTTTTTCATAGAAAATTTTATAAAAAATACTTGTGAATTTTATAATTTTGTAAGAAATACTTATTTATGAAAGATTTATATGTCAATTACAACTCTTAGCAAAAATAAGAACAAAAAAGTCTTTCTTTGTAAGAAAACTCTCATGAAATATTAAAAATTCTAATAATGTATGGTGTCCAAGTTTCTTTTCATTAGCAACTCTTACTTATACCTCTTCATCATACAATACATGTTTGACTAAATCTCTACGAGCAAGGCATATGATACAATAACTATAATATACTCATCTAGACTAGTCATAAAAAATGAACCATCAACTCTAATGTCATCCATAGATCTTTCGAAAGGATTTTTGAAAGATTCAATGACAACAAATCTTAGACCTCTGTGTTGCACTGAACGTGGACCTCTATGTTGCACTTAACATGGCTTCCTGACATCACACGGTTGGATGACACACATATGCATAAGTCCACTTGCACGTTTCCTATATATATATATATATATATATATATATATGTGTGTGTGTGTGTGTGTGTGTTTTCTCTAGATCAATAAGTGTGATATAAAGTTCTTCTCATTTACTTTATGTAACCTACACATTTTCAGATTGTAAAGTAGTTTCTTTCTTTCTATCAATAATATAGAAACAATTTTCTTCTCTCCATATGCTTAGACTCTTTCATATCTTTTCTTATTTTTTTTTCAATTTTCTTGGAAAACATCAAAGCATGGATCCTCATGAAACTTGAGATGGTATCAAAGCTCTTCAATTGAAGAGTGCTACTACGATCTTTGATTTTTCAAGCCTTTTCTTTTCTAGTTATCTTTCAATTTTTTCTTGTTTGTTTCTTTTTTTTTTTGTTAAGTCTCGTTCTTTTTCAGTTTGTTCCTCATGGCTAAAGAAGTCAAAGAAGAGCAAGTCACACAATTAGCGAATGACAATTACCTTTACCTGCATCCTAGAGAAAGTCTAGCAATGGTTCTTGTTTCACTGTTCTTGATCCAACCAATTTTCATTCATTGATCAGGTCAATGCTGACTACCCTAAGCACAAAGAATAAATCTCAATTTGTTAACAAAATGACCAAGAAACCTGAAAAGACCATCCTTTCGTATAATGTTTGTCAAAGGTGCAATGACATGGTGATGTCTTGGATTGTGCATTCTATATCACCACAAATCAAACAGAGCGTCCTTTGGATGGATAGTGCAATTTTTACGCCACTAGCACGATTCCCCTTTTTATTAACACACATAGCTTATTGTTCCTAATAATTACAAGGATAACATGGTTTTTTTATGTAGGTGAGAATTTGATCCCTAGGGAACCGAATTCACCGAATTCTAGCTTACAAATTGCCAACTTTTTTTTAAAATGCCAATCAGAATTCGGTCTCCAGGGACCCAAATTCTGAACTATTTTTTTTTTCGTTTTTTCTATTTTTGAATTAGGATTTTTGAAAATTTTTAAAAGAATAGTTTTAGGTGTTATTTTTTTATTTTATTTTTTTGAAAAAATGGTTGCATTTATATTTTAAAAGAATGAAATTATTTAGGTGTAATTTGGAAATATAAAAGTAAAAATAATTAATGTATAATGTTTGTGGTGGTGTTGTACTATTTATTTTTTTATGTTTATTGAATATTTAAAATGAAAAAATTTGGTGGAAGTACGAATTTATTTTTTATTTATATTTTCTTACTTTGATTTCTTTATAAGAATTTTATTGATAAAATATTTATTTTTTCACACAAATAAATAATGTAAAATTTATTGTTAGAATTTATAGTAGGTATTAAGTTTAAATAATAAAGTTAGAATTTATTTTTTTGAAATATCCTAATAAATAAATGACTAAAAATTTGGTTAAAATTAATTATTTTTCTTGTTTTCTTGTAACTTGAAATTTTGTTTTTGTAATATATGTGTTTTTAATTGGAATTTATAAAGTATAATCCAACAGATAATATATTTATTTAATGAAATACATTACAAGTAACATAATTGACATAAATAAAAATAAAATTTATTTCTCTATTGCTTGGATGAAGAATTCAATATAGTGCCAAGTGTCAGGACGTGCCACAGACGGGTCCAAACGTTGAACTTCTTTCCATCGCTTGATCATTTGTGCAACATCAATATCTATTTTGATTTGAGTCGTGTCATGGATAAGTTTGTTGTTGACTATCTTCATGGTACGAAGGTAGATAATATGATTTGTTACGAAACGAGTCTCACAATGTGTTTTTTGCATTACTTTCTATAGAAGGTCATCAAAGGCGAAATTGTGGGGGATTGACATTGTAACGGTGGTGTTGGATCTAAAGTATAACCCATAACCATATGGGCTATCTGCGATGCTTATCCGTCTTAGAGGTCCTCTATAATATAACTTTGCTGGTGAACACATGATACAGTATGGGATTGTTGAAAAGGATGAGGGAATTCATTGTAGAAGACTAAGTATTTCGTCAGTAGACCTTGTAAACGTAACAAACAATTCAATTATTGTGTTAATGGGTAGATGAGACTTATAACGAATGATTTCGACAACGTCATCATCAGTTGAGATTTGAATAGCATCATACATAATGGCTCCATCTTCTTTTAATGTGGGTATTCTAAAGTACAACTTATTGATGGATGTCGTGCTTGGAACCCCTATAGTTGAGCATACTTTCCGGGTCAAAATTTTGAATGTGCAATTCTCTGGTATGCGAAAGAGTTTTGGACTTTCACATTGGAACTTCACATCATCTTCACATTACATCATTTGGCCATTGGAAAACAAGGCTACAAGATAGGAATTTGAATAGTTCTCTTGGGTGTTGATGCCAAAGTGTTCCATGTCAAACAATTGGATGTGTTGATATTTTGATAGTGGTTTGAGTTGGTAGGTTTGTTATGCAATAGTAGTGTACACTAAGTTGTTTTTGGAGTTTATGTATTTATAAGGCAAGTAGTTGTGGGTCTTGCTATAGATTCAAATAAGGTTTACATGACCTGGTATCCTACTAAAGTGCACACATCTTATCATAGTGTCAAGTTGCATGTGATACCATTAATGAATACACTATGTGCACGTACACTAGGTGTAACACCTACTTCATGAAAAGATGCAGGCAAATAGCTGCAATGATGAGTGATGTCATGTGTACTCTGAATATGCAACCAACTTCCTACAAGATGCGAACTCCAAGTCAAACACGCACCACGTCGTTGAATTTGATAAATATACCACAAGATTCAGAGTGGAGGAGATGGTGAATCCTACAGAAGTACGTCCTGTAGGAAAATATGTAATCAGATTATATGAAAGGTGGTGCGATTGTGGAAAGTTTCAAAAAATCCATCTACCATGTTCACATGTTATTGCAGCTTGCAAACATGCATATCATGAATTTAGCATGTACAGAAGTCCCCATTATAGGTTGGATGTCGTCATGAAAGTATATGACAATTTGTTTGGCGAGTTAAGACATGAAGAATATTGGCCATCGTACCAAGGGCCACAGGTTTGGCCTCATCCTACCACAAAAAGAAGTGAGAAGGGTTGTCCTAAATCAAGTATAATTAGGACCGAGATGGGCATTAGGGAAGGAAGACAATCGAGAAAGTGTTCCTATTGTAGAACTGAAGGACACACACGAAATCATTGTCCTAACAACCCTGCACTTAGATGATCCACATCGAACCACTTAGTTTACGTTGTACTTTTAATTGTGTTCATTAAATTTATCCTTTTATTATTATCTTTTATTCTTACTTATTTTACATAAACCAAAAACAAATAAAAAGTTAATTTAAAATACAATAATGCAATGGTTTTAAATCATTTTTGTAATTTCCTTCATTTTTAAATTATTTTTTACAAATTTCCAATGTTATTTTTTGACATATTGCACATAAATCATTTTAGTAATTTCCTTTGTTTTCAAAAAATATTGTTTAAGAATTTTTTAACAATCTATATTTTTGAATTTATTTGCTACATTACAAATTGCTACAACAAAAATTTAAACCATATAAAAAAACTAAGTATACAAATGCATAGTAACCTTTTAATATACAATTTTTAAATTTACTTTTATATTTTCAAATTACAACTAAAATAACTTAATACACAATACTAAATCTATTTTTAAATTGTTTTTTTAACTCAAGAAATTCAAAAAATAATTTCATTACATTTACTTTGATATTTTTTCAAATAATACCTCAAATAACTTAATACACAATACTAAATCATTTTTTTAAAAGAAATTTAAACTCAACAATTTCAGAAATAAGTAAATTACATTAATTTTAATATATATCCAAATTACACCTAAAATATCTTAACATACAATAAATAATCTATTTTTAACATTTTTTTAACTAAACAAATTTTACAAAAAAAAATCATATTTTTAAAATAAAATTCCAACCATTTTTTCAAAAAAAAAAAAAAAATTAACACCCTGAACTATTTTTTTAAAATTTTTCAAAAATCCCAATTCAAAAAAAAAAACTAAAAAAAAACAATTTAGAATTCGGGTCCCTCCCTCGGGACCGAATTCTCACCTACATAAAAAACCATGTTATCCTTGTAATTATTATGAACAATATGCTATGTGTTAATAAAGAGGGAAGTCGTGCTAGTGGCGTAAAAAAAATGTGCAAAAAACATGGATTAATCTAAAATCAAGATATTTTCAAAGGGATTTGCTTCAAATTTCAAACCTGTAGACTAAAGCATCTTAACTGAGGCAAGGTGAACAAAGTTTGAGTGAATACTTTACCAAATTATGCATCATCTGGATGAGTTAGAGAATTTTAGACAAAACATTGGATGCAATTATAATACCGAATGTTCTTGTGAAACTTCAAAAATCAGTATAAAAAGAAAAATTGAAGACCGTGCAATGCAATTTCTTCGAGGGTTAAAAGATTCCGACAACAATGTCAGGTCACATGTTTTGCTTCTTGATCCTCTTCCCTCTTTATAAAAAATTTTCTCATACGTTTTTCAACAAGAAAGGGAATTGATGGCAAATAACATTTTTTTCAAATTCAGAACCTAAGAACATTGTTGCTACTAATGTTCCTATTTGTTCTTTTTGTGGAAAGCCAAGTCATATTTAAAGCACATGTTACAAAAAGAATTGTGTTCCGACAAAAAAGGCAATGGCAACAAACGCATATGCAATCACTGTGGAAATATAGGACATCTCATTAACATTTGTTATAGGAAACATGATTTTCCTTTAGGCTTCAAGTTTTAACAAGTTCAAGAATGTTGAATCAAAGGTTGAAGGAGAAGAAAAGGAAATGAAGCTAACCAACAAACAATATCATGCACTAATGACCTTAATAAGATCAAATAGTACTGAATCTGCTACTGATTCAATAAAGACTAGCCAATTTAGCAATTTTTCTGCCAAAAACGTTGATCAAGGTAATATTATTCTAATTTCCTCTTCTATTAATTCAAATTGGATTCTGGACTCTGGTGCTACTAACCCTGTATGCATGAATTTGAGTTTCTTCTTTTCATATGAAATTCCTATAAATCTCCCAAATGGGTCATCTGTTTTTGCTACACATAAAGGGAATGTTTAAATGAATGAAAAACTCATATTGAAAAATGTCTTGTTTATATTTGAGTTTAAGCATAATCTGATTTCTATCTCAAAGTTAATCAAAGATTCTCAATTGCAAATTGTGTTTTCTAACTCAGGATGTTTCATTCAAGATTTGAAGAACGAGGAGATGATTGGTTCAATTAAACACCAAGCTGGTCTTTATATCTTTTTTCCGATCATGATCATGTTCTTATAACATTCCAAGTCTATGGCACCAAAGGCTAGGCCATCTTTCGGAATAAAGATTATGGATTTTAAAAACTAGATATGACTTCATTGATTTGAGAAGTATGTCCTATGATGTTTGTCACATGGCTAAGCAAAGAAAGATACCTTTCTCGAAGACTAACTCTCATGCTGATAAAATGTTTGACCTTATGAATACTTCTTGATTGTTGCTGATGATTATAAAAGATACATGTGGGTATACCTTCTGAAAAATAAAACAGAAACAAGAGATCACATCATCAATTTCACTTTGTATATTGAAAATCAATTTGATGCCAAGATAAAAGTCATTAGGAGTGATAATTGTTGTGAATGTAACATGATTAGTTTCTTTCATCTAAAGGTATAATTCATCATACCACATGCATTGAAACTCCATAACAAAATGGAATAGCCAAAAGGAAACACCAACATATATTAAATGCGACTAGATCTTCAATTTTTCAATATATATTGTACACCAATTTTGGTCATATGCTCTTCTACATGCTGTATTTTTTATTAATAACATTTCTACTCCTTCTCTCGTTAATTCCTTACCATATAAAAAATTGTACAACAAGACATATGACTTAAGAAACATTAAAGTGTTTGGATGTTTATGTTTTGCTCAAACTTTGACCACCAAACATATCAAGTTTGATTCGCAAGCTCGTGCTGGCATATTCCTTGGTTTTCAACAACACAAGAAAGGGTATGTTGTGTTTGATTTAAAGTCACACGATAAAACATGGACTTTAACTCCTCTTCCAGCTAACTGCAACACAGTTGGGTAAAAATGGGTTTACAAACTAAAGTACAAGGCTGATGGATCTGTGGAACAGTACAAGGCACGCTTGGTAGCCAAAGGGTACACTGAGGGGATGGATTTTCATGATACATATGCTCATGTTGCCAAATTAACCACAATACGTTTGACTCTTTCTGTCGCTGCCATTAAGGGATGGAGTCTAACGTAGTTAGATGTAAATAATGCTTTCCTCCATGGGGATTTTGAGGAAACTATTTACATGGAGGCACCATCGGGATTGAATGCTTCCAAAGGATTGGTTTGTTTACTTCACAAGTTTCTCTATGGTTTAAAATAGGCAAGTAAACAATGGTATGGCAAATTATCTAACTTTCTCGTTAGTCATGGTTTCAAACAAACTTCATCATATCACTTTTTTTTATTAAAATTCTTAATACCCACATCACAGTGCTTTTAGTTTACGTAGATGATATAATATTGACGGGAAATGATGATTACTCTATTACTGATTTAAAGATGCAACTTGATAGTAATTTTAAGATAAAAAAGTTTGGGTAATCTTACCTATTTTCTTGGATTTGAAGTTTCATGTAATAAGGCAGAAATCAATTTATCCCAATGCAAATATACTCCTGATTTGCTCAATGAAATTGGCATGACTAACTCATTTGTTATAAGTACCCCCTTAAATTTTTCTGTCAAGACGACTGCAATAGGTGATCCGCTTTAAGACCCTACATCATACAAAAATTTGATAGGTAAACTTGTTTATCTCACAAACACTTGGCCCAACATCACATATGTTATCAGCCATCTTAGTCAGTTTGTTGCATCACCCACAAAAGAACTTCTTCAAGCTGCTTTCTGGGTGTTGCGGTACCTTAAAAAGACCATAGGTCAAGGCATTTTCCTCTCAGCCAGCAGTGACTTACAGTTAAAGGGATATAGTGATTTTGACTAGGCAAATTGTGTTGATACCCTTAGATCCATCGCAGGCTACATCATTTATCTTAGAAATTCTCCTATCAGTTGGAAATCTAAGAAGCAATTGACTATTTCAAAGAGCCTCAGAGGCCAAATACAAAGCTCTTGCATACACGTCTTGTGAATTTACAAGCTCTTCAGTTTAAATTTTCACATCCTGCTATTATATATTGTGACAATGCTTCAGCTATCAAAATTGCCACCGATCTCGTCTTTCATGAATGAACAAAGCATCTAGAGATTGATTGCCATACTATACATGAGAAAATTCAAAGTGGATTAATCAAATTGCTTCCTGCTCCTACTAACCACCAACTTGCAGATATTTTAACGAAGGCTCTTCCACTAGGGTTGTTTTCCAGACTTAATAGCAAGCTTGCATAGTCAAAATATTTATTGCTCGATTGAAGGGGGTCTTAGACCTCTGTGTTGCACTCAATGTGGACCTATGTGTTGCACTCAACGTACGTGGCTTTCTAACATCACACGGTTGGAAGACACGCATATGCATAAGTCTACTTGCACATGTTTCCTATATATACCTGTTTTCTCTAGATCAATAAGTGTGATATAAAGTTGTTCTCAATTTCTTTCTGTAACCTACACATTTTTTAGATTGTAAAGTAGTTACTTGCTTTCTTTCTATCAATAATACATAAACAATTTTCTTCTCTCCATATGAATCATGAGAAAATATGAATCAAACCAATATAAACAATTTACCTATTTTTAACCCAAAATTTTTAGAAAAAAATTTATATAAATCTTCTTTCTCTATATCATTCTCAATTTTATATTTTTACATAATATAAAACTTAGATTCACAACAATATCATAAAAATGTTAAACATTTGACCAAACTTGTACCAGGTGGTAAAATGTACTTAATTTTAAAATATAAATGGTAAAGTTTTGTCAAATTGAAATTCGTGTAGCAAAATATGAAAAAGTTTGAACATCACGGATAAAATATGCCATTAAGTTTTTCTTTTTTCAAAGTGATCTATCAAACAATATATTTAAAATGCCTTTTACAAGCAGGAATAAATAGTATATCACAATATACATAATTTTCACCATTATTAAATCAATAATTAAGAACATATGATATGATCCATAATTGTACATTAAATTTCAATAATTATTATAATAAATTTAACTAATCATTTTAAAAAGAGTTTTCAAGTCTCAAATTCGTCTAATTTGGAAGCTAGGATGGAAAGGAACATAGACTTTATAATATTCATTCCCATTGAAAAACCTAATTATATTACTTTCATATTCCTTATAGATAACAACTTCAATTCTCATTTTTATGCTGGTTTTGGATATCCATATACGCATACAAGCATTTATCATTCAACCTTCATTTATATAAAGTCAAAAATCAATGTAACTATAGAGTTCAATCTATCATGTATTTGTTATGTTCATGATGGTAAAACTTGAAATATAAAAAAATAATTATTAACATATGTGTGTTTCTTAGTATATCCAAAATATTTTATAAAAGTTGAATGTAAGAGTGAGTTTATATTATTTAATATATTTATATTTATTGAATGATTTTAGCTTCATGTTATAATTAGGAAAGATTTAACCTATGATTCTTTTGTTTACTATTGTTTCACAAGTATTTATTTGTGTTAAACTTAGTCGATCTGGTTATGAGGAGATATGATTCAATACTTTTATTTTAACTTTTATGCTATGAAAATATAGTTTTTTATAAACAAAGACTAATTAAACCATAATATCAAAACAATTTGTAGTTTTGATGAACTAATGTATTTGGTTTAACGTTCATTAATTAGGAGAAAAACACTATATTGTGTCTTTAGGAAGCTTAAAATAATTGTGAGGAGACTATCTTATTTATATAAGTGTTAGATAAGGGTAGTAGTGTGGGTTGGTCCGACTCGCTTAGATTTGCCCCGCAAAATACGAGTTGAGTTTGTCTGTCTAGCATTTGGAAAGTGCACTAAATTTCAAGGCATGTCCTACATACATTTAAGCCCACGGGCTGACCCACATTTCTTGATTAAATTCTGCATTGAAATATTAAACAATGTCAATGTCAATATGAATTTGCAGACAAGGAAAAAAAAAAGTTAAAGTAACAACAGAAGGACTGCCAAGAGATACAGACATTACAAGTTTAGAATTGGTCAAAAAAGAATAAAGAAACTAAAATCCTTTGGAGAGTATTTTATATTATAAAACAAAACAATAATGGTTTCCAAAGTATAATGCAAAAGAAAAGGTGAATAATAATAATAATTGTTAATATATTATCAAGTGTCAATAATGGTTGACAAAGATGTTGTATTCAACGATGGCATCACCTTTGGAGAAATTGACAGAGTGGAATTTGGTATGAGCATAGCCACGAGCAAAGCGAAAAGCCCTAGTGTGATGTAGGATTATCTTGTCCTTTTTAAGATTCATGAATATGGTATGAGTTGATTAAAAAAGTTAAGTGAAATCTCCACTGGACATTAAGATAGCATGCTATCTATATGTGAAGGTTCCTTTCGCGAAGCTCAAAAGAAGAAGATGATGGATTGATTCAAGGCAAATAAGAGTGAAAAACGTATAAAAAGAGTAAAACCCAAAGCACACACACAAAGGAAAAATAAAGCATAAAATGGAAAGGAAAGGAATGGTAAAAATGTGAGAAGCACGCCACTACAAGGCTAAGCTAGAAGTCATGGCAACCTTGAAGATGAGTGGATGTGTGTCGCCACTTGAATCAAGATTAAAGATAAGACTTAAAAGCATTCACTCCCTAGGGAGGAAGAGTGTCACAATGATTGATAAAGTTAAATGTAATCCTCAGTAGTTAAACTAAGGTCGTCTCCTTGTGACCAAACTTTTCATTCAAAGTTCATTTTCCAGATGCAATTCAACATAAGGGGGAAGGGTTGGTAGATTCACAATTTCAACACAAAATTAATACATACTTGCAGATTTGATAAAAATGCATTGATGCTCTAATTCGAATGTAAATCCACCTATCACAGATCATCAAAAATTACATACACTGTCCAGAAACTCTTGTGAACTCATAATTAAACCATTAAGTGAGGATTAACATGATTTCATCACGTCATCTAATCGTACCCACTAAAAGCATTTGTGAGAGCATTCAGAAACAACACCTAAAATCATTAACCACGAATTCAAGTCTGTTTCAATGCAAGAACGAAAACCCAAACATTAAGCTGCCTAAAATTTGTATCTAATAACAAACCACCGATTAGAATGATGAAGAGCAACATAAACAGCGAAAGATATGCAAAAAATCTCAAGATTTCATCACATTCTCATCAAAGAATCAATACTCCAAATTAGTTCTCCCTAGAACTTGAGTTACTGAACAAACCAGAATCAAAAGACAACATAAACAAGGAAAAATTGAGTTGCAATGTAAATTATCAAACCAAAATGTAAAACCCTAACATGGGTGGCTGCCATCAACGGTTCTTCCAAGCTCTCCCAAAAACGCAAAAAGGAGATGAAAAACGAAAAATGAGTGTGTCGCTTACAAAACCCTAAACCCCTCACATGGTCACATCACCACAGATGCACAAATTTACAAAAATGTCATTCTAGTCAGTAGAATTACCAAAATGCCACTATGGGCTGAAAATGTTGGCCCAATGACGTGGACAAGCTCATTGACATGGCACAAAAGTGACAATGATGTGGAAATCATGTGGCAACTCTCTCTTGACCTTATGATTAGCATCAAATGTTAAAAACAGATCTGTCTAATAGCTCAACCCAGAAAAGAATCTGAATTGATTAATGAGTCTTTCACTTGGTTAAGTTGAATCTTGAAAGAATCTTTAAGTCTTATAACCCAATTAATCAATTTGCGCAGTTCTGTGTTAATGGACTGTTTAAGACAATTAAGAAAGATTGTAAGAGAAGAGAAAAACCAAGACACAACAGTTTATACTAGTTCGATTCAAGATGAATCTACGTCTAGTCTTCTCCTAATAAACCCACTTAGGAGGATTCCAATAACTCAATTAGGATCCAAGAATTACAAGAACATCTATATAATTCTAGAACCTAAAACTAAGGAACTTGATCTACCAATCAAGAACTCCCCCTAGGAGCAATGCATCCATGCAATTGCACCTAGGCCTTCACTTCACACAATGAAACAACTGTAATCAGAAATACAACAAAAAAGAATCAAGAAACGAATACACCTATTGTTGTGCAGATTTGTCAATTTGCTCCCAGATTCAAGCTAGACCCATCAAGGTTGAATCAACCATCAATCTCCTTGAATCCTCACTTGAATGACCTTCAAGAATGCTTAAGAACTCTGTGAATCTCAGAGGGCAGTTTCTCATAATGTTTCTCAGTGATTTTTGTAATTTTTCCACCCTTGAAACTAATTTCAGAAAACTGGTTTTATACAAAGTTCACTGTAGTCATTAATGGATTAGGAATTTACCTAATGGATTATCGCGAGTGTGTTTTAACTACCTTAGTGCAATACCCTCAGCTAATCCGTTAGTTAAATAGCTAATTAATTTATGAATGCACATGCAAGGGTTTGATGGTTAATACAACTCAATACAAGCTTTTTTTACATATAATATTTTGGTGCACATGCAAGGGTTTGATGCACATGCAAGGGTTTGATGGTTAATACAACACCCTAATGCACAATCTAACAAAACAAGACTAATTCCAAACTAGTAATTCACATGATGTGTGGACTTGGACATCATCAAAATCATCTACATATGAGTTGAAGTAGCTCCCCCTTTCAACATCAAAGCTCCAAAATTTTCTTCACAAAGTACCTAAAATTAATTAGAGACAAAATTTACACCAATTAATGTCAAATTACTCAAAATTCAAAATAATTGCCCAATGAAGCCCAATTGAGGAAAATGCTCTAACAAAAGATAATTAAGCGGTAAACAAGCATCAAGATGGGCACAAAAAGGCAATGGAATAAGGGAAAATAATGACTCATCATTCCCTAAGGAGGAAGACTCTCACAATGATTGATACACATAAGTGTTTAATTTCTCCTAAATGTTCAATCCTTTACAAGTGTTAGAGGACCCTTATGTAGAAGTGCTTAGGGGTCTCTAAGCAAAAGCACAAAGTGCTAAAAAGGATTACAATGCAAATAACAAAACCTAGAGTCTAGACATTAGGTCAACAAAGGAGCACATGGACACATTCTAGAAGCCTTCTTAGCCAAGGCAAGGTGGATGCTCCTTCTATATGTTTCTAGCCTTCTTGGTGGCCAAGACATGTGGTAATCCTTTCTAGAGGCTTCTAGAAAGCCTTGCCATCTCTCTCTCCGCCACATGGGCTTCTCTTCATGCACCACTTGTCTACTTTGTGCGCCACCTCCTTGATTATCGTACAAGACAAATAAAGTTAGTTTAGCATGTTGGCTTTAGGTTAAGCTAATCTTTTGAGTCAACAAGTCAACCCAAAGTCAAGGTCAACAAGTCAATTTAAAAATAGTCAACCAAGCCAACTTAATGAAATTCAAACTAAATAAAATAAAAGCAAAGGAAGGGATCAATGAACTCCCTTTTTTGTAAGCATGTGCCATGGACCATCATCCTTGGTAAGGATCAAGCCTTCATCATAGTGCCATCGACGATGGCCATTTCCCTCATAAGTTCACTTATAGTCATGTTTCTAGCCAACACGTTGATGATGTTGTCATTGAAGTCTCTATTGGTGACGACCATGTTCACATCGCTAGCTGGGGACCGCCATGTTGTTGTTACCTCGTCATCAAGTGTAGCTTACGTTTCCATTTCAGAAAGAGGGAAAAAGGAGTTTCTTTGCTTGCGTTGTTGTGTTATTGTGTTTCACTTAAACTGAATTGCTCACTCTAAGCCCCAGACCCCACCCCACTCTAAGCCTGTGTGGGTTGCGGGTTGTAGGTTATGTAGGTCCGGCTTTAGCAGGCTGGGCTTTAGCAGACCAACTGTAACATCCCGGTAGAATATTACTTAAGATAAATAAATAAACAAGACAACAAATAAATACCTCATTTATTATTAAACCATTTCCCTAAAACGTGGGAAATTTCAAAACCTTTCAATTTAATATCCAACATGAATATCAAAATACTCATCGTCCTTCTATTACAAAATTGAAGTCCAAAACCATAATTAAATTACATGAAAATTTATTTAAAGTATTCATAAAATCCCCTGTACTCTGCTCTCTCTCTCTCTCTCTCTCTCTCCGCCACTGAGTATCTCCTGGCTCACCTGAAACATCATCTGCTCCCGGATAATAAAATTACTCGATCATTGCCACACACAAACAGATAGGGTGAGCTATGCACATAGATACAAATAAATATGAAAACATCCCACGTGGCAAAATTATAATTATTTATCATTCCACAAAATTACCCATTTTCCTATACTCATAATCATTATGAGTTCATGCATGTACTCTAAATCTTGGGACTTCCTGTGCTTCCACGACCCTCCTCGCTCGTGGTCCAACCTACAAGCCTATCCCGCTTGTAGTCCTGATTCACGAACTCCCTTGTCCATCATCCGAACTCCTCGCTCGGACCCGAACACGCATACCCTCCTTTCCTACTATGAACTCCCTCGCTCATAGCATGAGATGAACTCCCTCGCTCACTCATCCTAACGAGAGTACCTCCGATGAACTAAACTGTTCACGTTCCACATGCGGTCCATACATCACAAACTACTCGCTCGCGACTTCAGCCAAGCACATCCCAAATCCAAAGGACTTAGTCCTTCAAGTCCAAACACCACAAACACATGTATATAATTTCCTTAGCTTAGGAAACACCAAGCAACCATCTCAAACAGTGCACACAAGCATGAATTCTCGCCATTCTCGTTTAAGCCATGGGTCTTCGCCCATGCTAGTCCAACTGTCTCGCTTAAGCTGAATCACCTCGCCTGAGCGAGCATGAACAGTGGCTTCACCACATCATCTCGCTTAGGCGAGCTCTTCTCGCCTGAGCGAGACCTTGACTCGCTCAAACACACACAACTCCTCACCTAAACGAGGATTCGTGCTCAACACGCACAGGTCTCATCGCGACCTCGCTTAGGCGATCCATTCTCGCCTGAGTGAGTGAACGTGTCGCTCAACCCCAAACTTGGTCGCCTGAGCAAAAAGCTCGAACCAAAACCCTGAACGAGCTTTTACAACTCTCGCTTAGGCGAGAGTGACTCACTTAGGCGAGAATTGCAGAGTTTTGTCTCTATTCACGCACACAATTCACCAAAGTCATGCCAAAATACAATTTAATCATTCCCATTCAATCTATTTCAACAATCAAACAATTTGATCATGCTTTATATCCATTTAAACTACCAAAAGTCAAGGTTTAATAAAAAAAAACCCTCCAATACCCTAAACCCTCATCCCCAAAATCATACAAGGCAGAAAAGGGTTTTGCAACCCACATCAAACCACCAATTCTTACTCTCATCACACATACACGAAATTTCCAACAAATAGGAATCAATTGAGAAGAGTAAGATGCAAAATTCATATCATATACTTTATACACATGAGAGAACAACTTCCCCTACCCTGGAATTCTTGATTAAAATTGGAAAAGATGAAGGTTCCTTGGTTCACCAATGCTTTGCTTCAGCCTTTCTCCCAATTCAATCCTTACATAAGGATTTTCAGCCGGCTACCCCTTCTGCTAGGGTTTTCTTTGCTCCTTCACATTCAAGCCAAAACTGGTTCTACCTAAATCAATTAAGATTTAATTCATGTCTATCAAGGTTTGATCCCATGACCACTCACTCACATTTCAAGTTTACCACCAACTCAACCAATCATGTTTCGTGATAACCATCAAAATCCTAGGATTATACCATCACTTAGCAAAAATCAATATATATTATCAAAATATTAATAATTTAAATAACAAATAATTGGCATACATAGGACTCGAACCCAAGTACTCTCAACCATTTGAGCTAGTACTTTTCCACGTCACACCATGTACATTTAATGACATCAAAGTTCCCACCACCCACATTTATTAATTAATTATTTATTTGATTAATTAATTTCACGGGTCTTACACCAACGAGATCAAAAAGTTAGCTTGCATCACGCTATTACTTTGCATCTACTTTTTCAGTTCTTCCATTTGCTATGAAATGAGTTTATTTTGTGCTAGAATTGGCATCTTGTGTTCCAAGCTCCAAAATTCCTCTCTTAGCATGTTGGCTTCTGTCATATTGAACTTAATGATTACTAGCAGCTAATGACTCAATAATTATAGTAGCTTCTTCAAGTTCTTTTAACATCATTTTACCTCTAGCAGAGGCATCCAATAACACTCTAGTTTGAGGTCTGAGCCCATTGTAAAACAAGTTAAGTTTTGTTATATCATCAAATCCATGATTTGAGCATTTTTTAACAATGCCTTGTATTTTTCCCAAGGTTCACAAAAAATGTTCATCAAATCCTTGAGAGAAGGTTGCAATTGTAGCCTTCACACTAATATATTTAGAGGGAGAGAAAAATATTACCAAAAACTTTTTCTCTAAATCTTCTGAATTAGTAAAGCTTTGACTTGGATGAGATTGCAACCATATTTTAGCCTTACCAGTGAGTGAGAAAGGGAATAATTTGAGATAAATAGTATCCTCGTCATTGGAATTAGTTCCAAGAGTTGCACAACCCTCATAGAACGTGACATGATGGTTAAAGGGGCCTTCTTGGTGCAAACAAAAAAATTGATTTGTTATGATCAATGACAATCGTGCCGATTATAAATAATGAAAGAAGTAATTAGCCAAGAAATAGGATTGATTTGGCCTTTTCAAAAACTTTAGTTCCTTTTAAACTTGTAAAAACACTTTTAATTGAATCACAATGACCAAGAAGTCAGTGTGAAATTAAAATTAGAAAATGCATTTTCAACAAATTGAAAACAAAGTTAACAGGTTGATTTCATTAAACAAAGAGCTAACCAGACAGATTAATATTTTTCAACAGATTAAAACACAGAAACAATCGATTGAAATAGTGAGAAATTTTGCAAAAAAATGAAATTGATGATAAACTTAGGAACAATTTTAGAAACTCATCAAAGATTGATTCCAACTTGCAGATATGGAAACCTACCAAGCACACCTAGAAACTTGAGAAAGACCAAACCTGGATTATGACTCTCCCTAGCCTACGGAACCTCTTTCTCCAAGTCTCTACACCAAGCAAAAATGCACTAAGAAATCATAGATTACAACACGAACAACTACAAACCTGTATAGTCCAAAGAGAGGGAATTTTCCAAAAGTTCACACTAAAAAATGACAACTGTTACAATTCTCCCAGAAAAACCAAACTTTATAGTCTATATATTAGCATATTTAGCAGGTTGATTTATTTGTTCAATTTGTTGATTTCACTTGACTTAAGTGAAATCAGCTGATAGAAAGTTAATTCAGTTGACTGAATATGTTAAAAACAAAACTATAATAGCTAGCCAATTAATCTGCTAAAAACTCATTTAATTATCTTCAAGATAAGCTCCAATCTTCAACCTTCAAGATCTTCATGTGAAAACCAGATTAAGCACACATCAAGCTTGATCAACACACTATATCTTCAAGTCTTCATCAAATTATCAAGACTTCATATCTTCATGAAGTTTGCTTATGCAATATTTTCATCAAATCTTCAAGCATCAAAGTCATTTGTGCTAACATGGATTTCATTTCCACACCTTTAATAGGTTTGAAAATGCTTGAAAAATGATGTGGTCTCTACTGTTGAGTGTAATCACCTAATAATCTCCTCTGGTTGTTTTTTTGCAACCATCTGGTCTGATATATGAGAATCCTATTAGAGTTTGAATCAACTACTTTTGTTTGTTGTTGTATCTTCACGATTTGTTTGTGCCTTCTATTCTCTCTATTACTTCTCCTAGTAGTCCTCTCAATTTCAGGATTAAACAACAAAACCTATTATTGACTCCGTCTTTGCATACAAAAAAACTTCAAGTTGTGGTGAGTAGCAAAATTTATGCAGTACATAATGTATCAAACAAAAGAAAAAATTATATAGTTTATACAATAATCAAACTAGCTTAAAATAGTGTTTTTCTTAACAAAAAACCACAACAATGATGCCAAAAACTTGTCAATGCTCCAATGAAATCAATTTTTCTAGCAAGTATATTAGGTAGTTTATAGTACAACAAGTGTAATATCCATAAGAATTTGATAGAAAGCACAAGGTATAAACTAGTTTGATTTAATTGAAATAGTATTTGACTTGCATAGAAAGTATGAGAACATATTTGTTCTGAAAAATAACGTTGATCTAAAGCAATAAAATTGGATTCAAAATAGATTTGAATGAATGTTGACTGCAAAGTTAAAAAATACGTGTTAATGCTAGATTTCACCACTTTGTCCCTCTCTTGTATTGATTCAATCATCATTCACAAAGATATAATCATTCATGTCTTGGGAGTATGAGACTTTAGTATGATTCCTCTAGGTCCATTCCTAACACCTATAGCCTAGGATTATCAAACTTTAGTATGATTCCTCAATGACTGTTTGAATGAATCACCTTTATTAAGATTAAGATTTTATAACCAGCTAAAGCTTTAGATCTATTCCTAGCATCTAAAAGGAGGTGGAAAATTAATTGGACCATAACTTGGAACCATTTTGCACTCAATTCCAAGCTAGCGATATAAGATGAGTGATTAGTTCATTCAACAACAAGCATAAACTAATTCAAAAACATGGACTGAAAGCAAACTTTAATAAATGTAACAATGCTAACACAAGAGAGTTTAAAGGGTTACATTTTTGATTCAACACTTGAAGAAGAGATTTAGCTCCTCAAATAGATGGAAACAATACAATATGTTGGCAAAAAGAAGGAAGTCAAGTGATTTTGAATGATGATCAAGCACTAATGAAGACAAAGTGTTCAATTATGCAAATGTTATCTTGTAAAATAAAATAAGTGTATTGTAGAATAGTTTAATTAAAATTAGAATCAGCAGCATGGCATTCGTCTTTCTAGAAGGTTTCTTATTTTTAGAAAAACTACAGTGATAATCGATTATCACTATTGATAATCGATTATCTGTGCAGAACTTGTATTTTTCAAAAACCTACTGGAATAATTGATTATCTCCTGAAATAATCGATTATCCTGTTCAAAATTTGCTTTTTAGGAAACCTACTGGAATAATCGATTATCCTTAGTGATAATCGATTATCCTTGGCAGTTGGAACATAAAGATTCAGTTTTTAACTTAAATTTCGAAAACCTACTGGAATAATCGATTATCCTTGGCAGTTGGAACATAACGGCTCAATTCTAAACCTAATTTTCAAAAACTCTATTTAAGGAACTGCAGTTCAACTTCAAACATACCTTTTTAAGATTCAGAGTTCTTTGGCTGTGACTGCAAAGTGTGGCTCTGTGAGATTCTTAAAGAAAGCTTGAAAAACCTAGTGTGAGTGAGCGATAACTTTTTCTAAGTGAGTTCTTAGAAGATTGAGTGTTGTGCTGTTGCTAGGAAAGCTGGTCATCCTTTGTGAGATTCAGGGGGAGTTTTGTTCATCTCTTGTGGTTGTTCAAGAGAGGTGTTTTCTAATCTTTTCTCTCATAATCTATTGTAATTTTGATTATTATAGTGATTGAGTTAATCTCCTTGTTTAAGAGATTAACAACTGGACGTAGGGTCTTTTGATCCGAACCAGTATAAATATCAGTGTGCATCTTCTTCCCTTAAACTCCTTATTTATCTGCACTTGCATTTAAAGTAACTATTACTTTAAGTTAATTAATTAAATTTTTGAGAAAAATTTTAAAACCTGTCAAGAATTTTAAAAATCCAATTCACCCCCCCTCTTGATTTTTGACCATTGTTTAGTCATTCCGCTGCGCAATACCAACAATTGGTATCAGAGCTTGCTTTGATAGTCATTCAAATTTTTCGAAAATGGTAGGGTCAAATCAAACTTTTGCTGAAGGTGTGTCTATCAATAGACCTCCACTTTTCACGGGTGAAAACTATCCTTTTTGGAAATTCAGAATGCAAATATTTTTAGAATCAGTTGATAGGGGTATTTGGGATGCTGTTTTGAATGGACCATTTGTGCCTGTTAACGTTGTTAATGAAGTGCAGGAACCAAAGCCTTTTGCTCAATGGACTGCTGATGAAAACAGGCGAGCTCAATATGACGTTAAAGCCAGAAACATTATATCATCTGCTTTAACTCTTGATGAGTTCTACAGAATTTCTGTTTGCACCAGTGCACTTGAGATGTGGGAAATCCTTCGATTGACTCATGAAGGAACTGACGATGTTAAACGAGCTAGAAAGAACTCCTTGATACAAGAATATGAGATGTTTCGAATGCAGCAGGGAGAAACCATCTACGATGTGCAGAAGCGGTTCACACACATTGTCAACCATCTCAATGGGCTAGGTAAAACATTTGATACTGATGAACTTAACATAAAAATTCTTAAATCTTTGAATAGGGCTTGGCAGCCAAAGGTGACGGCTATCACGGAGTCACAAAATCTTGCAACAATGACCATGGCTGCTCTGTTTGGAAAACTGAGAGAGCACGAGCTTGAGCTGGGAAGACTGAATGATGAAGAAGATCAAGGAAGAAAGAAAAATATTGCATTCAAAACCGAGGTTGTCAAAGGCAAAAAGCAAAAAGAGGAAGAAGATTTTGATGATGATGAAAATCTCAGTCTAATGATAAAGAAGTTCACAAAGTTCATGAAGTCTAAAGGAAGAAATCAATTCAAGAGTAATAAGAAGGAGAATCAAGGAAGCTCCTCAAACTTTAAATGCTATGTATGTGGAGAAACTGGTCATGTAAAAGCAGACTGCCCAAATTCAAAAAGGAGTGATGAAAAGAAAAGCAAGAAATATTATAAGAAAAAGGCATACATAGCGTGGGAAGATAATGCCTCAAGTTCATCCAACTCTGAAGGATCCGATGAGGAAGAGGCAAACTTTTGCTTAATGGCCAATAGTGATCACTCTGACAGTGAGGTAAGCTCCTCTGACAATGAAAATGATTATGATTCTCTTTATGATGCTTTTCAAGAATTGCTTGCTAAATCCAGTAAATTAGATATTGCTCACAAAAAATTAAAAAAGGATTTTAAAGAATTACAAGACAATCTTGAAAAATCTCTAAAAGAAGAAAATGTTTTGAAAAATAAAATCTTAAGTTTAGAAAATAGAGAAATTGAGGCAGTTGAATGTGAATCTTGCAAAAGCTATATGTTTCAGTTAATGATTTTAGAAAAACAACTTAAAGATGCTTTAGAAAATAAATCTTTTGAAAAACATGCTTTTGAGAAGAAAAATCTAAGTAGAAATAAATATGTTCCTAAAAATAAAAAGACTCGCAGAGTGTGGGTAGAAAAAGGAACTGCTCACTGTAGAAATACTTGTTTAACTACTTGCTTTTATTGCATGAAAAAGGGGCATACATCAAATAAATGCAATATTAAACACTATGATGTTCCAAATGGGAAGAAAGGGGCATACATCAAATACTTGGATTCCTATTGCTAGATAATTCTTATATCTCTCTAACCCCAAGGACCCAATAAAGTTAATGGGGACCTAAAGAAATTACTTTTTTCCTATTTTGTAGTTAACTTCCAAAGCTAGAAAATCATTGTGGTACCTTGACAGTGGATGCTCAAGACACATGACGGGTGATAAAAGGAAGATCAAGAATCTCAAAAGAAAGGATCAAAGATTTGTTACATATGGAGATAACAACAAAGGGAAAATAATTGGAATTGGAGATGTTGGTGGAGGAGATACCTTGGAGATCAAGGATGTGCTACTTGTAGAAGGACTTAAGCACAATCTTCGCAGTATTAGTCAACTATGCGACAAAGGTCTCAAAGTTATCTTTGAAAGTGATTACTGCACTATCCACCAAAATGATTCTAATGAAATTGCTTTGAAAGGTATGAGACACAACAACATCTATTTAATTGATCTTGATTGTGCATCATCTAGTAATATAACATGTCTAGTTGCAAAGGAAGAAAATCCTTGGTTGTGGCATAAAAGGGCTGCTCATATTCACATGAAACAGTTGAATAAGTTGATGTCTAAGGAATTAGTGATCGGTTTACCAAAAATAAAATTTGAAAAAGATAAAATATGTGCTGCTTGTCAAAAAGGAAAACAAGTAAAATCATCTTTTCATTCAAAAAATATTTTATCTACTTCAAAGCCTTTAGAGCTGTTGCATATGGATTTATTTGGTCCCTCTAGGATTAAGAGTTATGGAGGAAATTATTATGCTCTTGTTATTGTGGATGACTACTCTAGGTTTACTTGGACCTTCTTTCTTACCTTAAAAAGTGAAGCCTTTAAAGCATTTAAAAAATTTGCAAAATTAGTTCAAAATGAAAAAGATTTGAAAATTAAGATTATAAGAAGTGATCATGGTGGGGAATTTCAAAATGAGTCATTTGAAAAATTTTGTGATAAAAATGGAATTTTGCATAATTTCTCTGCACCTAGGACACCTCAACAGAATGGAGTTGTAGAGAGGAAAAATAGATCCTTAGAGGAACTAGCTAGAACAATGCTAAATGAATATAATGTTCCTAAATACTTTTGGGCTGATGCTGTGAGTACTGCATGTTATGTTTTAAATAGAATGCTTATTAGGCCTATTTTAAAAATTACTCCTTATGAATTATTTAAAGGTAGAAAGCCAAATATTGCTCATCTTAGAATTTTTGGATGCACGTGTTTTGTTTTAAATAATGGAAAAGAAAATTTAGGAAAATTTGATTCTAAAGCTGATGAAGCAATATTTCTAGGATATTCTCTTACTAGTAAAGCATATAGAGTCTTTAATCGAAGAACTTTGAATGTTGAAGAATCCATGCATGTTGTCTTTGATGAAGTTGTAGACCTTGAGGTGAACCCTCTTGAGTCAAATAAGCAAATTACAGGTGATGAAGAATATATTCAGGAGGCCCTTGATGAGATGTATTTAAATGAGAATCCACCTTATCAATCTGAAGATCTTGAAAAATGCCGGAAGTCACCAAGAGGACTATCTCTAGACAACATCATTGGTGATATTTCAAAAGGGGTAATCACTAGAAATATGAACAATTTTTGTATGAATGTTGCTTTTGTCTCGCAGATTGAACCAAAGAATGTTCAAGAAGCTCTTCAAGATGATCAATGGTGCATTGCAATGCAAGAAGAGCTCAATCAATTTGAAAGAAATAAAGTATGGGAGTTGATTCCAAGAGATGAATCACTTCAAGTGATTGGAACAAGATGGGTTTTCAGAAATAAGATGGATGAAGATGGAAATATTACTAAGAACAAAGCTAGGCTTGTGGCAAAGGGATATCGACAAGAAGAAGGTATAGATTATGATGAAACATACGCCCCTGTTGCAAGGTTAGAAGCTATACGCTTATTTCTTGCTTATGCCTCTATTATGAAATTTAAATTATATCAAATGGATGTCAAAAGTGCTTTCCTAAATGGTTTTATCAAAGAAGATGTGTACGTTGAACAACCACCTGGTTTTGAGGATTACAAATTTCCAAATCATATTTATAAATTGAAAAAGGCACTTTACGGTTTGAAACAAGCACCTAGATCTTGGTATGAACACTTAAGCACATTTTTGCTTGAAAATGATTTTGAAAGAGGTAAAATAGACTCAACTTTGTTTATTAAAAGAGTAGATAAACACATTTTATTGGTTCAAGTGTATGTTGACGATATAATTTTTGGATCAACTGATAAATCTCTATGTGAAGGTTTTGCAAGCATAATGCAGGGTGAGTTTGAAATGTCAATGATGGGAGAATTAAACTTCTTCCTTGGTTTACAAATTAAACAAATGTATGAAGGGACATTCATATCTCAATCTAAATATTGTAAGGAATTACTTAAAAAATTTGAAATGGATAGTGCTAAAGCAGCAAGTACTCCTATGGCAACTTCCTGCTATTTGGATAAAGATGAATCAGGTATTGAGGTAAATCAAACCATGTTTAGAGGTATGATAGGATCTCTTTTATATCTTACTGCAAGTAGAGCTGATATTATGCAATCTGTATGCGTTTGTGCTAGATATCAAGCTAATCCTAAGGAATCACATCTTATAGCAGTAAAAAGAATCTTAAAATATCTTAAAGGAACTATATCTTTTGGACTTTGGTATCCTTCTGGGGCATCACTTAGTTTAATAGGGTACTCTGATACTGATTATGGTGGCTGTAAAATAGATAGAAAAAGTACCAGTGGTACTTGTCATCTCTTAGGAAGCTCATTAGTTTCTTGGCACTCCAAAAAACAAGCCTGTGTGGCTTTGTCAACTACAGAGGCTGAATACATTGCTGCTGGCAATTGTTGTGCTCAAATCCTATGGATAAAGCAACAATTAGAGGATTACAGTATCTATCTAAATCATATACCTCTAAAATGCGACAATACTAGTGCCATAAACTTAACTAAGAATCCCATAATGCATTCTAGGACAAAACACATAGAAATTAGACACCACTTCTTAAGGGATCACATAAGTAAAGGAAATTGTGTGATAGACTATGTAGACACCAAGCATCAATTGGCAAACATCTTCACAAAGCCTTTAGCCAAAGACAGATTTTATGAGCTTAGGAGAGATTTAGGAATATTAGAAGTCTCTTGAAAGAGCAATAAACTTCATTTTTTCGTAAATCAACGCTCAATAATCGATTATCACTCATGATAATCGATTATCTTCTCCCAAAATAAGTTCTAAATTCCTGGAATAATCGATTATCAAGCAGAATAATCGATTATCTTCTCCCAAAATAAGTTCTAAATTCCTGGAATAATCGATTATCAAGCAGAATAATCGATTGTCATGACCCTGATCAAAATACTCAAAATCGTTCTGGAATAATCGATTATTACTTACAATAATCGATTATCTGCTCATACCAATCACTTCTGGAATTCATATTATGAAACAATAATCGATTATCACTTAGGATAATCAATTATTGCACGACGTTATGTCAAAATTTTCGAAAAAATAGTCGTTGTAACTGCTAGATTTGCTTTGATTTTCGCATTTTAGCCGTTGGGAGCCTACTCTTTATAAATTCTGAGTCCAAATTTCAACTATTCACGCAGAAACGAACTCCTCTCATCATTTACCCCCTTTTTTCTTTTCAAACAAAACCCTAAACGTGTCATCCTTTGCTCTTGCAATCAGCACCATGGCAGAATCATCTCGCAGAAAGATCCCAACACGTAGACGAATTGCTCCACGTCCAACTCAACCTTCCATCAGATCAGCATCCATTGAAGGTTGGATCTCTGGTGAAGATCGAAGAGATGAATTCGTTCAGATTTGGAAAAACAAAGCACTCATCTCTCCAAAGTACGTTACTCTTCGAAAATTCACAGCTGCAGGTTTTGAGTTTCCTGCTCTCTTTAATTTTCAAGGCATCAGACCATTTGTGGAAATGCATGGAAACTACTATCCTGATCTTGTACGAGTGTTCTACTATAATCTCAAGATCAGAGATGAAGTTGCTTTATCAAAGGTGAAGGGAGTGGACATTATCATCGACAATGATATTTGGGAAAATGTGGCTAAATTTCCCATCAATGATGCTACATAATCAATTCTCCATGGGATTGATGGCTTCAATCGAATCTTGGCCTATCAATCCTTCTTACGCAACCCAGCACAGGATGTTGGGAGACAATTATTGGCTGGAGGACTAAAAATGGATGAAAGACTCATCCATTACTTAATTATCTGGATTTTGTGTCCTAGAGGAACCAATCATGCTCAGTGCTCAGAGGCTGACCTTCTCATCATGTATGCGATTCTAAATCGCGTTCCGATAAAATGGTCTAGTTTAATCCTAGACACTATGCTCAAAGCAAAGAGGTATCCACAATATCCTCTCCCATATTCCCTCTTAATTTCAAGGATTTGCGAATACAAAGGAGTTGATACCACCGGGGAGCTTTGTCAAAGTACCTTACGTGCAAATGAAATTGCTGAAAGTTCTCTCAAACAGCTAAAACTTGTTCCTCTTGGTGATACTTATGTCCATCGAGATGATATGCCCAACTATGATGCTGAAGATGAAGAACTTCCTCCTACTGATCCCATACCTCCTGCTACACAAAATGTTGGCTCTTCAAGTGGTGCTGGCTCATCTTTCTCTATAGAAGACAACATAGCCAACATGAACAAACGACTAGAAGAATTATTTCTTCTGTCTAACTCTCGTCATGAAGAAGTTGTCAGACTCATTAGGGGGATTGATACTAGAATTTCCAACTTAGAACATAGGTTTGATGAGGAATTCACTCATGATGATGACATGAGTGCAGAATTTTAGGGGGATAATTTCTAACAAAAAATGTTTTACCACTGCTTGTAGTCTCTTTTCATTTCTGAATCAATAAATGATTAAGTATTATTTCATTATTTCAAGCATTATTTCATTTTGGGGGTGCTCTACCCTTTTCTCATATGATCAAAAAAGGGGGAGAATAAGTTTAAATGATAAAGACACATTATTTTATTTTAACCATTCTCTTTGCAAGTCTCTAAATTGCAGGTAGCAACAAGTCCTTAAACATATTTTTGATCATCATCAAAAAGGGGGAGATTGTTGGCAAAAAGAAGGAAGTCAAGTGATTTTGAATGATGATCAAGCACTAATGAAGACAAAGTGTTCAATTATGCAAATGTTATCTTGTAAAATAAAATAAGTGTATTGTAGAATAGTTTAATTAAAATTAGAATCAGCAGCATGGCATTCGTCTTTCTAGAAGGTTTCTTATTTTTAGAAAAACTATAGTGATAATCGATTATCACTATTGATAATTGATTATCTGTGCAAAACTTGTATTTTTCAAAAACCTACTGGAATAATCGATTATCTCCTGAAATAATCGATTATCCTGTTCAAAATTTGCTTTTCAGGAAACCTACTGGAATAATCGATTATCCTTAGTGATAATCGATTATCCTTGGCAGTTGGAACATAAAGATTCAGTTTTTAACTTAAATTTCGAAAACCTACTGGAATAATCGATTATCCTTAGTGATAATCGATTATCCTTGGCAGTTGGAACATAACGGCTCAATTCTAAACCTAATTTTCGAAAACTCTATTTAAGGAACTGCAGTTCAACTTCAAACATACCTTTTTAAGATTCAGAGTTCTTTGGCTGTGACTGCAAAGTGTGGCTCTGTGAGATTCTTAAAGAAAGCTTGAAAAACCTAGTGTGAGTGAGCGATAACTTTTTCTAAGTGAGTTCTTAGAAGATTGAGTGTTGTGCTATTGCTAGGAAAGCTGGTCATCCTCTGTGAGATTTAGGGGGAGTTTTGTTCATCTCTTGTGGTTGTTCAAGAGAGGTGTTTTCTAATCTTTTCTCTCATAATCTATTGTAATTTTGATTATTATAGTGATTGAGTTAATCTCCTTGTTTAAGAGATTAACAACTGGACGTAGGGTCTTTTGATCCGAACCAGTATAAATATCAGTGTGCATCTTCTTCCCTTAAACTCCTTATTTATCTGCACTTGCATTTAAAGTAACTATTACTTTAAGTTAATTAATTAAATTTTTGAGAAAAATTTTAAAACCTGTCAAGAATTTTAAAAATCCAATTCACCCCCCCTCTTGATTTTTGACCATTGTTTAGTCATTCCGCTGCGCGATACCAAGACAATATAGTGAAGAGTCGCATCTCTTTTACCCTCAAATAATGTTTACTAAGCACAAGGGAAAATGTCTACTAAAGCTCTCTAAGATTCTCTCAAAATAACCTCTCTCAAAGTTTGTATAAAGAGGGGTGCAACTTTGCTATTAGAAAATTTCCAAGGTAGTGCTCAATAGTGCATTTGGGGCTTCAATTGCAGAAGTTTCCTTCCTAGTTGGGTGTCCTTTGTTTCTCAGGCCTCATGTTGTGGTGTTGCAGCTCTTGAGATAACTTCCTAAAGAAAGAGTCTTCATGGCTTAGCCTCAAGTTCAGTGCTTTAGGTTTCCCTTTGAAATGAGTTTGCTTTTGTGGTTTAAGCCTTAATTTTGCCACTTAGTTGCACTAGTGTCAGTTTTGTCCATAATTGCTTTAAATTCATCCAATTTCTTTATTTTTCCACTTTGACTCTCTGATAATATTGGAAACTACAAAAGAAGTTAAACTGGGTAATATATACATAAATTCAACAAAATAAAAATAAGATAAGTGCCAAATTCATCTCAAAATTATCTTATATTGGACACTTTTCAGAAACTTACCTTAACTGAACCAATCACAATTAAACCTTCATCCTTTCCAAGCTTTTGCATGTTCATTCCATGGAGTTCATCACCTTCTCGGTTTTATTGAAGGAACAAAGGAGCAATCTATATCAAGATACCAAGAGGAGAAATCTTCATCATTTTTTTAGTTACCATTAACAACACTTGATCATAATCATATCCATCACTGTCATGTGCCAAATGAGCCTCATCATCTTTCTAGCTTTTTTTGTTTACATTACCCTATCAACACTCATATTAATAATGCCCATTTTTTTTCACAATTACAACCGTGAACCTTTCTTTTATCAAGATTTTTTCTACCACCTCTCTTTTTATATTGATTGCCTCCTCTATAATTTGAATTTTCTCTAGGCATTACCATTACCACTGTAAGAATTTTCTAGAGAGGTGGAGCCCTTTAAATCTTCACTTTTGTCACCATTTCTACCTCCTCTTGATCTTTCTCTACCTCTTTTATTCCCATCACCACGATCACTATTCTTCTGACTAGTTATGGCTTGGAAGCTTGTTTTTCATTACTTTAAATTACTCTTTGCTCACATGCCTCTAAAGAGTTTTTCAGCTCTTTAACCGTCACAATTTTAAGATCTTTCGACTCTTTTATTGCAACAACGATATGATAAAAATTCAGGAGTTAAACTTTTGAGTACCTTTTGCAACAATCTTTATGTTAGTCAATGTCTCATCACAAGCTCAAATTACTACTAAAAATTCTCATATTACATGGAATACAAATTTGTTAAAAAAATTTGCAAGAAAAGACGTTTTTCTGTTATTTCTTCTAAGAATTTTAATTAGTAGGTAATTTCTTCATGGATAATGATTTCCTACAAAATTATAAAATTCGTAAATATTTTCTACAAAATTTATTGTGAAAAGTGCTTTATACAAAATATTTTACAAAAAAATTGACAGCAATTTTTCGAATTTTTTTTTCATAACAAAATTTATAAGTATTTTCTAAAAAAAAAATCAAAACAAAATTAGTATAAAATATAAGTTTTTTAGTAGAACATAGAATTAGCCAAAACATAAATTCTATTTGCAGTATTTTACAATGATCTTTCGCTCGGTCATAAAGACTTTCGTACTATCTTTGAAGAGATCGTAACTTTACCTTCTTTGTTTTCCCACGATTTTCATTTACTTGTTTTAGAGTATCCCATACTTGTTTTTGAAGTTGTAACTTTCGGAATTTTCTGAAAAGCAATGTAGAAATACATGATGCAACGACAATTGTGTCTTAATCCAACCTCTTGTTCTCTTTATACAAGTGTTAAGTATTTATAAGAGAGAAAAGAAAAAAAAAACTCTAACTCTATTTTTCTTATTTACATAAAAACAGAATTAATTAACACTAATTTTTTAGATTATTATACAATTAACTTGTTGCGAATGGTGAATATATGTCTGCATTATGCATTGGTTGCATAATAGTAATGAGTGCAGCAGAAGAAGCAGCAGGTAAAAAGTGAATGGTCCATCAGATTGAGATGCACTCATTGGTGTCTGTGATTGTGCTTCTCTAGCCATAGCATTTATCCAATCACACGCACAATCACTTTCTTAGCTTCTGGGCTCTCGACACATGGCCTTCTCTATGGCATATGCTATATCATTCTTTTCATTTTTGGAGCCTAAACCAACTAGGTGGACAAAACACCAATGTTTCTGGATAAAATATTTTCAGTCTTGGACAAAATTTTCTCTCATAAATCTTTTTTACTATATTAATAGAACACATACGAGACAAATTTGTGCCAAAAAGTTTGCATCAATTGCAAAAATGGTGCCACCAATTTGTTTTTTGTTGTATGAGCCAGTCTTGGTTACCCAACTCATCTTGTTTGCTCATGATTTACTTTCTATTATATCAATATAGTTCAAATTCCAAAGAAAAATATAGACTTAATGATTCTCAAGACAAATACTAATTCATCATGATTTTGTTTTTGCATGGTCGCATAAAGTTGGAGTTAGGAGTAAAAGTCTTTGATTATGTCTACTAATAAAAGTGATGGCTTTAACCAGTTCAGTCATTTAGAGCTTTTTGACCCATGGCTTTTAAGTTGTAACTTTCAATCAGGTTTAAAAAGTAGAACTAACTACAAAAGTGATTTTGGATAAATAAGTCGTTTCACCCCCAAAAGCTTCGTATTCTTTTGTACTCATCTCATCCACTCATCATCAAAGCCTAATAAATTACTGAAGTTGTACTAAAGGACAAATTCTTTTAGAAGAAATATTTTTCATTCTAATTCCTCTTTTAGTCAAAATTAAGTTGTCACTGTAGTTGCTTTCGAAAATTGGAAATGATTTCCATGCCTTGATTGAAACAAAAATGCATCACATGTTTTGTAGTAAAATATAGACGGCAAAATTAGTTTGTACCTAAGCTAGTTCATAGAAAAAAACACAATATATATATATATATATATATATATAATTAGTAAAATTAAAAGATTAAAAAAATGCGTTAAATATGTTTCTGATCCTTTAACTATTTGTGAATTTTGAAATTAGTTCATTTCAAAATTTTGGACCAATTTAGTCCTTCATCTTTCAAAATACGTAGATTTAGTCATTTTAATCAAACTTTGTTGGGTTTATTTGATGTTTTGTACGTATTTCAAGATTGTATTTGAGTTGTTTATATTATTTAATATATATTTGCTTTAATATTAAGTCTAATACTATTATAAAACGCGCTTGAAATATCAAATAAATTTAATAAAATTTGATTAAAAAAACTAAATTCACGTATTTCGAAAGATGAATGACTAAATTGGTCCAAAATTTCAAAATTGACTAATTTCAAAAATCACTGAAAGTTAAAGGACCAAAAACATATTAAACCCTAAAAAATTGACGGACCAATCAATTCACCTACACCAACTCATTTTTGGTTCTCCCACATAAAAACGGGTTAAACCAGAATATACCGACCCATTTTGCCATCTAAAATCCTTAATGAGTATTAAATTTTGTTACTTTAAATTAATATTTACCCATTCACAAACTTATTAAATTCAACAAGGTAAGTGTCTCTTAAATATTCACTCACTCCACTCAAATAAAGAAAAGCCTTTATAGAGACTTCTCAACAACAACAAAAAGTAGAAAATGGAGAAGAAAAGTTAGAATTAGTTTCCAATAATTAGTTAATTAGCTAAAATTAACTTATGCGTAAGTTAATTAGTAAAATTCTTTTATATAAATTTTCTAATCTCTTTTTATCTTATGAGTAAATTAATCTTTCTTATGGTGAAACTTTTTTTTTTTCTTTTGATTTTACCTTTTTAAAAGTTCTTATTTAAAGCATTCTTCCAAACATGCTTTCAGTTTTTAAAAAGAAAATACATATTTGAAGTGAAATTTTCATCTTCGAAGCACAAGAAGGAAAATTCATAAAATTTATGTTAATAGAAAAATGGAACAGAACAAGTTTCATCTAACTTTGTATATTAAGTCCTCCTATAAACTTTAGGATGTTAAAAAAGAGTCAAAATTTTGTACGGATTGAAGAATGTAACAAGGTTTTCGTGGAAGTATAAAGAAGTGTCCAACCCTAATATGAATAAATATCTACTTAAGTAAAACTATGATGTTATCCATTTATTGAGGCTATACAGTGTAACAACATTGGTTAATGAATGTTAGTTAGTAAGCGATCTATAAATGAAAACATTGATTTATTACGTTTGTGATTTTATGATAAGGTTAAAATACTTTTTTGTCCTAATTTTCGTCAAGTTTTTTCAAATAAATTCTAATTTTGGTTTTGTGTTTAAATAGGTCTCAATTTTCGTCAATTTTGTTCAATTTGGTCCTTTTTTGCTAATACCGTTTAAATCATTAACGGCCATGACAGTGACTACCATGTGTCACTTCGTGGTTTTTTTGATTTTTTTGATTTTTATTTTTTTAAATTTTTTTAAATTTTTTTTAAATGTATACATGTCAACTCAGTAGTGTGCCACGTGTTACTTCATGGTTTTTTTTTCATTTTTTTTTAAAAATTTTTTAAATGTCCACGTGTCAATCCAGTAGCGTGCCACGTGTCAAAGTCAATGTTCTATATTCAATTTGGTCCCTATATTTGTTATTTTTGTTCAATTTAGTTCCAATTTTTGTTAACATTAACCAATTTAGCCACTTTCCAAATTGAAACCAAATTTAATTTTTATATTAAAATTCACATTTTTTATTAAATACTTTTATATAATATATTAAAATTCAAATAATTATAACTGATATAAAAATTAAATTTAGTCACATCTTTTATAGGGACCAAATTGGTTAATGTTAACAAAAATTGGGACTAAATTGAACAAAAATAACATATAGGGACCAAATTGAATATAGAACATTGACTTTGACACGTGGCACGCTACTGAGTTGACACGTGGACATTTAAAAAAATTCATAAAAAAAAATTCATAAAAATATCATGAACACGTGACAGTCATTGTTCATAACCGTTAATGATTTAAACTGTATTAGCAAAAAAGGACCCAATTGAATAAAATTGACGAAAATTGAGACCTATTTGAATATAAAACCAAAATTGGGACTTATTTGAAAAAACTTGACAAAAATTGAGACCATAAAGATATTTTAAACTAAATAGCGAGTAAGGTTTTGTACAAACTTTAATGAACATGCTATCAAATTTTGATAGAGATCAACTATGATTAATATCACTATGACTAGTTATAATTGATTATAATTAGTCTACTGAGAATTTTGAAATGATTATGATATTATAGAATAAATAATATTATTTTATGCACGTTCTATGAGAATCAACTCTAAAATAGGATACTCCTATGACCACTCCAAACACTAAAAAAGTACCTCCAAAATTATATGTATGGAATTGGGTAAGTCCAACGGTTATCATTTGTCTTACATGGTCTTCAACGAGGTGGCTCTTACCAATTGTATCTAATTGCTATTATATTTTGGATACAATTTATTTAAATTTAAGTTTTATTAGATCAATTCTCAATAATATAAGAGATAGAATGAGATGATTTTAGTGTCATAATTATAATTTACAATTTTGATACTTTGTATAATTTGTTGATCTATATCTTATAAGTTTATTTTATAAAATAAAGTTAGGTTTAAAATTTATTTCGAAAAGTGATATCATAGTCATTTAAATATATATCCTAAGAAAATTTATTGTTATTGAGTTTATTATGTCACTTAGAGTAGAACCATCAATAAATATCTAGTGTTATGTTTATGTTTGAGATATCCATTATATAAGTTAATGCAAATCTTATCTTATAATTTGGTTTTGTAGGATTAACTTAGTCTTAAAGTAATTTTTTTAAGAAAATAATATATTAAGAAATATAATATCAAAATCAATTTTTACATTATATTAAAATTGAAAAACATTTTTTAGTCTTTTAACATGTCGGAATCAAACTATACCAAGAATTTTCATTCGGAATAAAACTATCTCAAGAATTTTCACTTGGAACTAAACCATTAGAAGAATTTTTACTTGGAATCAAACCATCCCAAGAATTTCCCCTGATTGAACATTTGCACTTCGCAACCACCGTATCATTTGACTCCCTTACCAAAGACGCAACACCCGTTGGAAAAAACCCCCGAGAATCACTTTATTAATAGAGAAATAAAATAAACATAAGGAAACACGTAAACAACTCTCTCATGTCTTTTGACCCCGAGTACATCCACACTCTTCAAAGAAAAAATTTTACCCAATCCTCAAAATGCTCTTATTACAAGAGCATAAGAAATAAAAAGAGTCAAATATAAACTTGAAGTGTCTTAGAGTCGGACAAGAAACATTATGGACTTAAAGCCCATTATATAGTCACTAACACCCACTCCCTTGGTTGTCCTAGGCGATATGAGACTTTTCAAGACATATTATTTTCATCAGTCCAAAAGTAAGTGAATGCAAATCTCACCTTACAAATTAGTTTTGTCGGATTAAGTCAGAACTTCTTAACAAATTTATTGAATCAATCACATGTGTTAAGGTTAACTGTGAGATATGAAATGTGTATTTTATATAGTAGATCGGTGAAGAAGAGGGCGATGCACTAAATAAGAAAAATAAAGAGGTCTTTTCCATCTTTTCCGAAGAAGATTCTGAAATATAGGTGTGGTCGTTTTCTCCCTCTGGGTTTAATGCTGAATTCGAGATTCTCATAATGTAGTTAATAATGGTGCCCTACTTGGCCGGCATCGATGTGATCCAATTTTCTTTTTCTCACTGTGAATTCCACCCAATGTTGCACCACCATATTTCCATGGAAAATCTTTGATCTCTTTTGTCCCTTTGTGAGATTTCAACTTGCACGCGTGGAATTGGGGAACATCTTCAACTTGCCAAGCTTAATTAAGTAGCTTCATCACAACAACATTATTCATTGTGATAACAATGTAAAGGTTCCAAGTCCAAGTTTCAATTATGTGGAGTTTGAATGAAAAGCATATGATCTTATATATGTTGTGTGATAGTGTTAAAATTGATCATCTTATATACTGATATTGATGAATGAAATGAAAAGTGGTGTGTATATATATATAGGGTGTGATGATGAGGGTGATTATGTTTCCTAAGGGCTGTCACAAATCCTAAAAGTTTGCTGAAAAATATTTGGACAAAGATAAGGGCTGAGAAAGTTGTTTGGAGAGGAGTGTTTGGCATTTAGTAGAGAAGAAGACAAAAATGTTTTGACTTTTATGTCCACTTACCATGTATGCAACCCATATGTTTATCTGTTCAGTATATGCCATTCCGTTCCATTCAAAACACCGTCATCGGCCATTTCTTCTCAAATTTTTATTTAGATACACTCAGATTTCTTACTTCTGAGTTATGAGTTAGAGAGTTAGAGTTAGTCCGTTAGAAATTCAAGTATGAGTCTAAATTTTATATTGATTAGAAATGAGAAAGTGGAACATTATATAAGGATAAACCATAAATTTATTGTTTTAAGATTTTGAATTGAGAGTGATGTCTATATCTTATGTGGTTAGGTTTAAGTTTTATTGGTGTTTGTTCTCCCTAGTAAAATTCTCTTTGTAAACCTAACATAATTATATTTATTACGACTCTAATACTACTTTAAAAAATAAATTTTAAATTTAATTTAACCTACAAAATTAATGTGAGACTCCAACACAAACCGAACATCTACGTTATCTAAGGAAGATGGAAATGTTCCTGGTAACTAAAACTATATGTTATACTTATTAGTTTTGTAATTGATGAACTAGTTATTTTCTGTGTAAAAGGGTTAAAACACCCCAAGTACTTTATTATTAATATATTATTTATTTGTCGATAAAAAAAAGCAAACTGAACATATAATATTTATGAATTTTATTTTTTCTATATATCAAAGATAATATTTCTTAGGAATTTTGAATTTAGTAAAATTGAAAAGCATTAAAATTAGATAATGTTTGATATAAATTAAATATCTACATAAACTAGGTTGATAGTTGGTATCAATGTTTTTTAACCTTAAAAAACATCTTCATCGTAGTGGGTGGTATTTGCATAATTCAACATTGAGTGTAGAGATTACACGTAGCCTAATAATATCCCTGTCCCTCCCATCCCTGTATTCTATCCTCATCAACTACTGCTATGTTGTGTACATAATTATCATTCATAATTGTTCCTGTTTCTTTGCATGCAAATGCAGACCACGACCATCTCTTTATTGCATGGAAAATCCCCTCCTTCCGCTTCAAAAAATTAACTTTTTGTTTCCATGTGATGCATCAACCAGGATAGAATAATTGCAACCATGTCCACTTTTATATTATTTCTTTTTTTAATATACCTTTTACACAATTAAGTATGTATAGCTGGATCCAGTAATTACAATTGAATACACTTTTTTTTGTTTAGAACATAACAATTTAAATATTATGATGTAAGTGTGATTTGTCTACCTAATTTTTTTTTAGAAAAAATTGGTGTTTCTTATAATAATTTATTAAATAAGAATTAAACTATGACTTAATTCATTTGACTCACATTGTAGGATAATTAATACAACATTTATAACTGTTTGGTATAAAATGTTGGTTCTAAACAATCACCGACAGGTTATATTAGTTTATGATTTGATAGTAAGTCTATAACATGGTTTAAAGGCAATTACTATATCCAAGATATTATTAGTTTTCAAGTTTGTAATTTCTATCACAATTTTGTTTTTAAAGTTTATGAGATTTGAAAAATTAGGTATATTTAAATTGTTTTTAATTTCGACTCTTAACATTAACACAAAATACTTTTTATGTATGTTATTTAGTCTTTTTTACATTTGTTGTTGTATCATACGGGTCGAATATTACTAATTTTAATGAAATAATATAGAATAGATAATAAAATTGCATTAATTTTAATTGTTTTTCAAAATGCGGGAAAAAATTTAAACATTCATTAAACTCGTATACTTGAAATCCATAATTTTTCATTAATCATTACAAGTTGATAAACCAATTGAAATATTGTTTACAAAAAAAAAAAGAAAATAGTCAAATAAAAACTTTCCCAAAATAGTCCCTCTCCGACTCTATACCTCACCAGCACCACCTGCAACATCATCTGTTCTCGTGTAATGAATTACACGATCATCACCAAACACAAGCAAATAGGGTGAGCTAACATATAAACACACACACACACACACATACACACACACACACACACACACACACACACACATATATATATATATATATATATATATATATATATAATTACAAATCAATGTACACACACACCACTCATCAGAGAACATTATCATTTGATTTTATAAACCATGGCCACCACCATGTTTATCCATGTTCTACATCTTTGAAATGATAACCTTAAGATATTCTTGCTACCTCCACCTACAAGTCACAACTTGTAGAACACATGACAAAAATCATACTATGGACCACACTCCGCAACGCTAGGTGGAGTTCCCAATACAAAACACAGTTTGTACTCTCGACACAAGATAAGCAGATCATTGGCCACAACCTGTGATATCTCAATCGAGTGAAGACCCTCCGTACGAGCCACAACTCGCACATTTACATCGGTAACAGACACCATTCTGAGCCACAACTCAAGGAATGTCTAGTGTTCATCCTCTATCCCGAGTCACAACTCAAGGAATGCCACGTGTTTACCCTCCATCCCGAACCACAACTCAAGGAATGCTTCAGCAAAGTCCATCCTTAAGGTATCATTCAAAGCCTTATAGACTATGCACATCCAAAGAAACAAGTCACAAGTTGTGTAAAACTTTAAATCTCCTTTTGCACATGAAACCATTATTCCAAGCATACTATACAAATACTTGACCATGAACACAGGATATATATGCTTCCACAAACCTACCCGCTCGTGATCTTGCCTCTATGAACCTCCCCGCTCGTAGTCCAACTCTACGGACCTCCCCGCTCGTAGTCTAACACACGTGATCCAACAACTCTGAACATCCTCGCTCGCAATAGCCCTCAAGTGTTAGCACAGAACATGTGAACCTCTCCGCTTGTATCCTCACACGAGTACATCATAATATGAACGTCATCGCTCATATTATCACATGTTCAACACCAGTCATGAACCTACCCGCTCATGACACCGTCAAGCATCTCCTTATCTAAGCCCAACATCACAAACACGCAAAACAAAAGCAAACATAACGACATTCTAGCGTAGACCGCCTAGCGGAACTCTCTCGTCGCTAGGCGCCAAACAGATTCTAGAGCCATTTTTTAAGGCTATCGCCTAGCAATTCGCAACTCACCGCCAATCGCCACTCGCTCCAAGGACATCCCTGGTACTTCTATCACTTGGCGGCCTTCCCCGCGCCACCAGACACTATACTAATAACGTTTCAACTATTGGTTTAGCACCTCAAAACATTTTTATATCCTCAAACAGTCCATGCATAAGTCCAGTTTACTATTCTAGAGGTTTATATTTAGCAACTTCATTCAAGATTACACTCCAACATATTATATAGTTCAATAATATAAATTCGTAGTATGCATAACCATGTACTCTCATGCCAACACTTAAGTGAAACCAAAATCATCATGTTCTCATAATTGCCCAAAACTCATCATGATCATGTAACACTCGGTCATAGTGATATCATCAATAGTGGCCTTTTCACACACTTATAACATCATACATTTGGACTAACATATATAGATTTATATATTCAACATGGCTCAACAAGTAATACAAAAAATATACTCATCAATCACATATATATATATATATATATATATATATATATATATATATATATATATATATACACACACACACACACACATTCACCAATGAAGGTCATACCAACACTTAAGCATTCATTACTAATCATACTCTTAGGGCATTCAAACCAACAATCATGAGTAACATATATCTTTATCTACATACCTCAAATTCAAATCTCCACCGTTCAAATTAAAGAACATGTTATGGATCTCCTGTTAAAATTTCACCTAAATCCGATAGTTAACGAATCGAGAAACGTAGTTTTACGAAAACTATGCAGACTAGAAAAATCGTAGTCGCCCAGTGAAACAAGACCAGAGACCTAACGTCTAGTGGTAGGAAACCACTGCCCGACAATCCTTATTACACAAAAAATCTGAGAAACAATGTTTTTCATGAAAAATATAGTTATTCCACACTTCCAAAGCATCTAAATACGTGATCTACTGATGTAATTTATAAAGCACACGTACAAAGAGATTTCATAACTCCTCAAAACACCAAAACATGTCATAGAAATCAACCACAATTGCAGAATTAGGAAAGTTCAGTTCGCGTTGCCTTGCAATTTCGACCCTGCCGTTAGGCAGTTCATCACCAACCCAGAAAAACAGCACAGGATTCATGCATCGCCTAGCGGACCTTCAATGATGCCAGGCGATTTCTTGAAAAATTCCAGAAATGCATAAATATAGTACATTTTGATCAAGCACATGCATCACAGTCACACATTGTGCTACGAAAACAATCACAAAATAAGTATGCACATAAAGGAGCTCCCTTAACCGTGTTCATCAAAAGGGTACCTTCTTACCTTAATTTCACTCCCTTAACCATGTCCATCAAAAGGGTACCTCCTTACCTTAATTCCACTCTTATTTTCACTTTGCAGCCTTTTCTTGAATTCACTTCATTACAAATAGGATTATATTATCAATTATCATGGTCAAGTATTTTATTAAAAATAATAAACAATTAAATCAACACACAATTGGCATACAGAAGACTCTAACCCAAAATAATACTAGTACTATTCCACGTCATAAACCCTAGCATTAAATTTCATAAAGGTTCTCGCTACTCACATATATTAAATAATCATTTATTTAATTATTTAAATTTATCGAGTCTTACAGTTGTAGCTTAGACATATTGCAGAAGACATAAGTTTACGTATGTCGCATTTACATTTATAACATACGTAAGTTTATGTCTGTCACAACAACAATAGACGTAAACTTTTTATATATTTTTTTTCTCATATCTGCACCAAATTTCTTTGTCTTATTCATTTCCTTCTCCATCTTCTTCTTCTCATTCTCATTCTTCTCCTCCTTCTATTCCTTTTTCTTCTTTTTCTCCTTTTCTTCTTCATCTTCTCCCTCTTCTTCTTCATCTAATAAACCTAAAATTACATAAATATAAAATATTAGTAAATCTAAAATTAATCAAACATTTAATATAAACCAAAATTCATAAAACTCACATTCAATATAAATAAAGAGTACATTCATGAAAAAACTAATTAAGTTTCCCCTAAAACAGCTATGCACCTATGTTGTAGGACAAAGGATATGAAACTAACCTCAATAGAGAAAAAAATATTCGGAGAGGAAGAAGTTTCTCAAAGCTCCACACATATAAATGCCTTCAAACACACCTTTTAGTCTGAAATGGAAGCCCTAACACCACTCACAAAGTTCACCACCATCAACAGTGTTGTTCGAGCAAGAGAGAAAGTGTAAATTGTTTTGCGCTACAAGTATTTTAAAGTAGTTCTACGTCTGACCCTATAGGTCAGTCATAAATTTCAAAATTTACGTCTAATCCATATAAACCACATGTAAATTTACGTCTGGCCAATGAGTAAACAAATGTAAATTTATGTATGACCTATATAAGTCAAAAATAAATTTACGTTTGACCTATAGGTCAGACATAAATTTTGACAAATTAATTACAAAATTGTCATCACGTATTTCTTATGTTTGATTCCTACGGGACATAAATTACAACAATATGGAAGGTTATTATTGTGTTAGTGTAAGTGATATGAGACTATTAGGGTATCAAAACAAGTCACCAATCAAAGACTATGGGAATTTTAAAGGAGTTTTACATCTGACCCATATAAGTCAGACATAAATTTACGTTTGGCCAATGAGTAAACAAATGTAAATTTATGTATGACCTATATAAGTTAGACATAAATTTACGTTTGGCCTATATGTGACATCCCGGTCGAACATTTATAATAATTAGAATAGGAAAAAGTATGAAATCACATTTATAATAATTTCTTTTCCCAGAACGCGGGAAAATTTACAACATTTATTATACTGTAATAAATCAAAATCCACAAACTATGATTGTCGATTACGAACTCCGAGTCTCATCACATAGTATACTATTCTCTCATAACCAACCAGTTCCCTTTCTTACGCCCCAACGCCTCCTAGGAAGAACAAACAACAACCCTTACCTGTTCACCAAAACCCAGTAAGAGCATTACTTTCCTTAGGACTTACAAGCAACCACCCTTCCCTACTCACCAAAACCCGGCAAGAGCACAACCCTTACTTGTTCACCAAAACCCGGTAAGAGCGTCGCTTTTCCTAAGACTCCCAAGCCATAATCCTTAATCCTCGACTTCCAAATCTTCCTCTGGACGCCTCTTGATTCTACACCCTTTGATGATACATTGATCGATCCTTGCTGCCACGAATGTCTACTTGCCCCTCTAACTACAGGCCACCACCTAATAGTCCACACGCGGGAATACATTTTCAAGTGCCACGATCTGTGACATCAAGTGGAGTTCCCTAATATGAACCGCAGTCTATATTTTTCCCAAGACTACCAAACTCGTCGGATAACTCCGAGGAGGGCAATCTTCTGGAACCCATCCGTACGAGCCACGATCTCGCACACTCCACTGGACTTCCAAAACCACCAGGCTACAACCTCGAGTGGCCACGTGTTATCCCAATTAGAGTTGTCAAAATGGGTTGGAACCTGCGAGCCAACCCAGCTCACCACGGGTTCGGGTCGGGTTGGGTTGAAATTCTTTTACAAATTTCAATACGGGTTGATTTTTGACCCGACTCATTTAGAACCCGGCTCAACCGGGTTGAACCCGTGGTGAGCCGGGTTGGTGAGCCAACCCGTACATAAAAGGGTCACCCAAGTGTTTTTTATTTTTTTATTAAGTTGGGCTTTATATTTGGGTCATGTTAGGTTGTCTTTTTATCCAACACAAATAATTTTTATTTTTTTTATTTTGGTTTGTATTTTGATTGTATTAAAGTTTATTTAGATTTTAATTAGAATTACAATTTAGTTTTGACTGAAAAAAAAATAAAATAATAATATTTTTTTAATTAAGTGAACTCGTGAGCCAACCTATTTAACTCGCCAACCCGTGGTGGGTCGGGCTGGGTTCAAATTTTTTTGGCTCGTTAAAAAGTGAGTCGGGTTGGGTTGGCTCACTAAATCATCAACCCGTGGTGGGTCGAGCCGGGTCGGGTCTGGTTAACCGTTTTGACAGCTTTAACCCCAATACAAATTACACTCCTAACTAGGCCTCTAGCAAAGCATCACATCAAGACCTCCATCCAATGTTATGTAGAATCCCTCGCGTAATTCATCATTGCATCCAAAACTGCCTAGCACAACATCCATGTCGGTAGGTTAACTCGCATTCTAGACCACCTAGCAGAACACTTGGCACCATCAGGCGCCAACCCACTGGATTTTGGTCCAATCCCAGTTCTACAACATACCACCTAGCGGGAGCACTTCTGTCGCCAAGCGCAAACTCTCAGGTTTTACTCTAGAATTCACTTTATGGCCTATCTCCTAGCGATTTACACCGTTTCGCCAAATGCCACACCAGTAATTGGTAATTTACTAGTATTTGGCACTCTAGAATAGGTTCCATTGAACCTATTTACATAAGACACTCAGTTCACGCAAAACATGCATTCATGACAAGTAAATACACTTTCATATCATTAAGTTCAACTCAACTACACAATATCACATGGTCATAGATCAAACACAACCATATTCTTGCTTTTATACATCCAGGAGAATCATAATAAATCCACATAAAACCATCAAAACAAAGTGTTATACCCAACACACAATCCTGGACAACCAAACAATATACAAACCAAGAAGAACACATAACTATTATCCCAAAATATCGCACGGACAATAAAATAGTAATAATGATAATAATAAAAAACAACAACAACAATTATGATAATAATAATAATAAAACAAAACAATAAAAATAATAATAATAATAATAAAATAAAATGAAACAATAATAATAAATCAATAATACTAATAAGATAAAATAATAATAATAAGAATAATAAAATAAAACAATAATAACGATAATAAAATCATAAATAAAATAAAACAATGAAAATAATAACAAAAATAATAAAATAATAATAAAATAAATAATAAAAATAATAAAAATAATAAAAATAGTAATAAAAATAATAATAAAAATAATAATAGTAATAACACAAAATTTTAAAAGTAAAAATAATAATAAAATAAAATAAAATAATAATAATAAAACAGTAATACTCATAAAATAAAAGAATAATAAAAAAATAATAATATTGATAAAATAAAGCATTAATAATAAAACAATAATAATGATATCAACAAAACAAAACAATGATAATAATAACAATAATAATAAAATAATAGTAAAATAAAATAATAATAAAATAAAATTTATAATAATAATAATAATAAAATAATAATAACAATAGTTATAATAATAATAATAATAATAAATAATAATCATAAGTGTGTCGTATATAGAAGAAAAGCTCTAAACATCACACTAAGTCAAAAAGAAGAATCATAATAATCATAGCAGTGATGGGTTCACAAAGACAACTCAATACAATGGAAACAACAAGCACACGCATACTCTCTCTAAAATCACATACAACAAACATCAAGAAGTTAAACGATACAAGAATTTGGTTCAGGAGAAGGCTTTCATGCATCATTATATAATGCAATTGAATATAATATCATTAAAACAGGGAATGACAGCTCCCCCAACCTGAAATTTCGGCTCCAAAAGTACTCTTAGAATCCTTCCTTACACCATAATTGATCTCCCATTTGATCTCCACCCTTACGAACTCCTTCCAGCCTTCTAACACTATCCTAAGTTTTGTTTTTAGAGTTTTAAAACTCTCTTTTGGTAGTCACACGAAAATGCCTTCCCAAGAGCATCACTCTCCTCCCTCTCATTCATTATTAGCCTTATTAATTCTCCCTCAATTACCCAAAACGAAAATATTATTCCATGCCTCTTTGGTTTCTTTGATGACAACTATGGTTTTCTAAGTTTTTCCTAACATTGCAGAACCAAAAAAATAATAAAATGCAAATAAGTCAAGGCTAAATTGTGCTAGTCAAGGTTCAAACCTACCCTAACTCAATTACCAAACAATTGCACAACCATTCAACCAATTCATGTTCGTGATAATTTCTACACCTTTAGGATTATATTATCATGCACCATGGTCAAATATATTATTAAAATAATAAAACAATTAAATTAATACACTAATGAGATACACAAGGCTCAAACCTAAGTCCTCTCATAATAATGAAGTACTCTTAACCACTTGAGCTACCATTACTCATTGTCTTCTATGTCCATATTAATGAACTTAGGGGTTCCCGTCCTTACATTTATTAAATAAATATTTATTTATTTTTCTTAGGTCTTATACTATAGGTCAAACGTAAATTTTTGACAAATTAATTACAAAATTGACATCGCATATTTCTTATGTTTGATATGTAAAAAAATTAAGGATCTTTAGAATTTAAGATTCTCACACGATAAAACTTAATAGAGCACTAACATTGATCCATGGGTGATCCTCTGAATATACATTCTTCAATTTGTAATTTTTGTGTGCTCTTTAACCACCATTTCCCAATCTATCTCTTTGCCTTTCTTTTCTCTTCTCACACGTTCGTGATGGGTTACTGTGAAAAGAACCTTATGGCCAAAGACAGAACCCCAATCTCTTTTATAAACCAACGTCCATCAAGTTGGTTTTTATTTTATTATCACTTCCCATAATAATAATAATCAATAAGTCTTTAAATTTTATTAAATCACAATTGGGCCATCATAATATTTCAAATAAGTCACTAATAGAATTAATTTGTCAATTAATTCTAACATTCTCTCACTTGACTCATATGATGTCATAACATTATGTGATTTAATACATAAACATAATGTGCATTAAAAGACCTTGCATAAATTGGTTTCATCATTATTCATACTTAAAGATACATAAATAATAAGAGTCATGGCTATCACACATCATTCGGTCGACATGATCCCTTCCATGTACTACTATATCATCCTTTTCTCCTTAATATGACCTTAAAACGAGAAGTCCATAATGAGTTCAAACATAATGTCATTTTTAGAAAGTAATAACATAACATAATTTTTTTTCTTCATCATAATTTGCATGCATAAACATAAAGAAGAAAATACAAATTTCAGAAATGTATACATTAGGGAGCTCAAAGTGTCACATAAACATTAATAACATTAACAATCAACATTTAGCATTCACTAATAGACATAATGTCCATATTCTTTACATGGCCAGCATACAATTTGGGTGGTAACCCTTTTGTTAAAGGGTCAGCAATCATAATATTTGTGCTAATATGTTCTATTGACACTTTACGTTTCTGAACTTATTCTTTAACGACAAAGTATTTCAACTCTATATGCTTAGCACCTTTGGAATACTTGTCGTTTTTAGAAAAGAAGACTGTTGCGGAATTATCACAATAAATTTTCAGCGGCTTGGAAATACTGTCGACTACTCCAAGTCCTGAAATAAAGTTTCGCAACCAATTAGCTTGAACTGTGGCCTCAAAGCATGCCACAAATTCAGCTTCCATGGTGGATGCAGCAATGACAGACTGCTTCGAACTTTTCCATGAAATCGCTCCTCCGGCTAAAAGATACACATAACCAAATGTAGACTTTCTTGTATCCACACAGCCCGGTAAAGTCTGAATATGTATAACCTACCACCTCAAGGTGATCAGATTTTCTATAAGTAAGCATGTGATTCTTTGTTCTTGGTAAGTATCTTAAAACTTTCTTTGCAGCTTTCAAATGCTCTAGTCTTGGATTACTTTGGTATCTACCAAGCATACCAACTGCAAAGCTAATATCTGGCCTCGTACATGTTTGAGCATACATCAAACTCCTAACAACAGATGCATAAGGGATATTTTCCATTTGTTTCCGTTCCAAATCATTCTTTGGACATTGCATGAGACTAAACTTGTCTCCTTTCTATATTGGAACAGAAGATACTGAACATTTATCCATTCTGAATCTCTCTAAAACTTTATTAATAATATGCATTCTGAGACAAACATAACAGTCCTTGTGATCTATCATGGAATATTTCTATTCCTATCACATAGTATGCATCACCCATATCTTTCATTTCAAAGTTATTAGAGAAAAACCTCTTAGTCTCACTTAATAGACCAAGATCATTAGTCGCAAGCAAGATATCATCAACATATAGAATAAAAAATATAAACTTACTCTCATTGACCTTCAGATATATACACCGATCAACGGTGTTTTCCTTAAATCCAAAGGACACAATAGTATCATTGAACTTTAGATACCATTGCCGAGAAGCTTGCTTAAGTCCATATATCGATCTCTTAAGTTTACACACCATGTGTTCCTTTCCTTCTTCAGCGAACCCCATCGGTTGGTCCATATAGACATCCTCTTCTAAATCCCCATTCAGAAAAGTAGTTTTAACATCCATTTGATGTAACTCAAGATCATAATGAGCTACTAATGCCATAATTCTAAAAGAATCTTTCTTCGAAACAGGCAAAAATGTTTCCTTATAGTCAATGCCATCTTCGAAACAACCCCAAACATGAAGGTGTCTCAAACTGGGTTTCCTACTCGTCCACAACTCAAAAGGAGCCTTTTGAACCGCTTTACTAGGAACCCTATTCAACAAATACATGGCAATCTTTAAAGCATACATCCACAATGATACAAGTAAACATGAATTACTTAACATACTCCTAACCATATCTAGTAAGGTTCGATTACGCCTTTCTGATACACCATTTTGTTGTGGTGTGCCTGGCATTGTGTATTGAGCACAAATACCACGTTTCTCAAGGAACTTAGCGAACGGACCACCATGTTGTCCACTTTCATCATATCTTCCATAATACTCACCACCTCTATCAGACCTTACAATTTTCACCTTTCTGTCTAATTGCCTTTCCACTTCATTTATATAAACTTTCAAAGCATTCACTGATTGAGATTTCTCATGCAGTAGATAGACATGTCCATAACGCGAAAAATCATCAATAAAGGTGATGAAGTACTTCTCTTTATTGAAAGAATTTACATCAAACGGACCACATATATCGGTGTGTATGATTTCAAGAAGCTGAGTGCTTCTCGTGGCTCCTTTCTTTGTGTGTTTTGTTTGTTTGCCTGTAATACAATCAACACACACATTTAGATCAGTAAAATCCAAATCCAGAAGGATTTCATTCTTTACTAATCTTTGCATTCTTTCTTTGGAAATATGTCTCAAACGTTTATGCCACAAGTAAGCAGATCGTTCATCCACTAAGCTACGTTTAGTGCCAACATTGTGTTGCAAAGTCATAAGAGTTTCAACATATAAATTATCCAAATTCAATTTATATAAACCATCATAAAGTGTACCAGATCCAATCATAAAAGTACGCTTAAACAAACTGAAACAACCATTCTCAAACTTAAAAGAATATCCAGCAATATCAAGCTTAGACAAAGAAATTAAATTCCTAGTGATACTAGGTACATAAAAGTATCCATAAGGTCTAAGTGATATCCAGTGTCGAGGATTAGGCGATAAGTCCTGACCGCTTTCACTGGAACTTTCTCTTTATTGTCCATGAAGACAAACTTCTCATTTGGGTTTATGGTTCGGGTTGTAAGAAATCCTTGCATCACATTAGAAACATGAGTCGTACATCCAGAATCAATCCACCACGTATTATGGGGAACTTCAGTTAAGTTTGATTCAAAAATACGTAAGCATTATGCTCACCTTTCTTTTCGAATCAAGCTCTACACTTTATGCAGTCCTTCTGGAAATGTCCAAACTTCCCGCAGAAATGATATTTGTCATTTTTCTTCTGGATTTTGGTTGAGGACTCGTCAATCTTCAGTGGTCCTTTACACTTTCCATGTTTCTTAGCAACTTTCTTTCCAACAGCTCCTTGATTCTTCATATATTGAATATAGTGGCTTCCTAAGTTCTTTAGTCGGGTCTCCTCCTGAACTAGCATACTGTGCAATTCATGCACATTCCACTTGTTTTTCATGGTGTTATAGTTCATCTGAAACGGACCATACTCAGACGGTAATGAGTTCAGAATGAACTGCACGAGAAAACCTTCATCCATTGCCATTTCTAGAGACTTAAGTCTTGTTGTGATATTTGTCATCTCGATCACATGCTCATGCATGGTACGTGAACCATTAAACTTCATAGTGGTCAACGTACTCATCAGTGTTCCAGCGAGACATTTATCGGCAGTTTGGGAGCTCTCTTCCACAAATTTCATAAATTCTTTTGCGTCATCAGTTTTGGGAAGAGCTGACTTTATATTGCTTGTTATGCTCATTCTCATAAACATTAAGTTAAGTCTGTTTGATCTTGCCCAAGCTTTGTAATGAGCTTTCTCTTCATTACTACTGGTATCCGTGATAGCAGTCGGCTTTTCAACTTGAAAAGCTAGATCAAGATCCAACACACCTAAGTGAAATTGGACTTGCTCACTCCAGTCAGAGAAATTCAACCCATTAAAGACTGGAACAGACGAAGCATGCGAGTGTAAAGATACCGGAACAGAGACTACAATTAACACATGCATAACATTAATGCTTTGAGTCATAAAACTAAATGTAAAAACAGATTCAGATATAAACAGTCATTCTATACATACTAATGTTCTCCTTTGGGAGATCCAATAATACACAAACATAAGCATAATGATGCTAATCATATTATAACATTATTGATAATTAAAATATGCATCAACTAGAATCACCTACCACCTTTGGATATATAAATAAAACTAGTGACGCATACAAAATTATCTACAATCATGCTCATTAATTATAAGAACAATTAATAAACCTTTGGGCGATCCTGAAATGCCTTATAATTAATGAATTTCAATTAACCCATAAATTTAGTTATTCATAAATTAGCATTCATACTAAGGGTAATTGAAATATAAAAAAAAAAACATTAATAATTTGAAATCACAAAAACTTTAAAATTTTGGCCACTTTGGTGACTAACAAAATTTATCATACTTAATTTCAAATAAATAAATACACATTTAATTGCTATAAACTTTATATAGCATCTTCATTAATTTTAATTTAAAAGGTTAAAATACCTTTTTGGTCCCAATTTTCGTCAAGTTTTTTCAAATAAGTTCTAATTTTGGTTTTGTGTTCAAATAGGTCCCAATTTTTGTCAATTATGTTCAATTGGGTCCTTTTTTATTAACACCGTTTAAATCATTAACGGCCATGAACAGTGACTGCCACGTGTCATTTCGTGGTTTTTTTGAATATTTTTTATTTTTATTTTTAATTTTTAATTTTTTTTAAAATTTTTTTAAAATGTACACGTGTCAACCCAAGAGTGTGCCACGTGTCACTTTGTGGTTTTTTTGAATTTTTTATTTTATTTTTTTGAATTTTTTTTTGAATTTTTTTTAAATGTCCACGTATCAATCTAGTAGTGTGTCACGTGTCAAAGTTAATATTCTATATTCAATTTGGTCCCTATATTTGTTATTTTTGTTCAATTAGGTCCTAATTTTTGTTAAGATTAACCAATTTGGTCCTTATAGATAGAGATGGCAAATAAATCCGTGCCCGTGGGTATCACCCGAACCCGTCCCCGTTTTGACGGGGAATCCCCGCTTTGACTGGGTATGGGTATGGGTATGGGTAATACCCGAAATTTTCAACTGGGGATGGGGATGGGGATGGGGATATATATATACCCGCTCAAATACCCGTCCCCGCTTAAATTACTAAACTATTTATAATTTATTAAATAATCTAAAAAATATATATAAATAAATAATATATTTACACATAAAATATAATATAATATAATATAATATAATATAATATAATATAATATAATATATATACATATAAATAAAATATACTTTTATATATATATATATATATATATATATATATTTACACATATACATGTAATATAATATAATATAATATAATATAATATAATATAATATACATATAATATATATACATAATAATATAATATAATATATATAATATATACGTATAAAACAAATTAATCATTTAACTAGTGAGATCTTTTATAAACAAATTTATAACATGACAAATTTATAAAAATTTAAAAGAAATATATATATATATATATATATATATATATATATATATAAGCATAAAATATCTACGCATATACATATAATATATATACATAATAATATAATATATATTATTATATTTATATTATTATATAATATAATATAATATATACTTAAAATAAATATATATCTATAAAAATATATATATATATATATATATAAACATAAGATATCCACACATATAATATATATACATAATAATAATAATATAATATATATAAATAATTATATATATATATATATATATATATAAACATAAGATATCCACACATATAATATATATATATATATACATAGTAATATAATATATAATATAATATAATATAATATATATATATATATATATATATAACATATTTCTCATTCTCTTTGTTTTTTGTTATACACTTTGTTTACTCTCTCAATTGTCTGGTTTGTTTTTCAAGATTTAATTTTGAAGGTAATTTTTCTTCTTCTTATTACATAATTTTTACTCTCTGTACATGGTTATGTTCAAATAGGTGTTCCTCAATTTCATTCTATGAAATAATTTTTAGGTTACACATTTGATTATCTTTATTTATTTATTTATTTTCATGAAAATGTTTGACTCTTATTTTGTAGCTCTTCTTTTTGTTACTTTGGTTATACACTTTTTTACTCTCTTTTAATTGTTTGGCTTGTTCTTTAAGGTTTAAGCAGATCTTCAAGATACTTTTCCTTTTATCATAATCTTAATTATACATTTTTTTTCCGTTATGTTATGTTCAAATGGATATTCTCAAATTTGGGTTACACATTTAATTATCTTTACTCCTTTATGATAATTTTATTTATTATTTATTTTTTGTTTCATGATAATGTTTAATTATTTACTATAGAGGCTTTGATGTGTACAAGAAGTTGGATATGGAACTCAAACCATCTAGGTAAGTTACTCAAATTTATTAATATTTTTTGTTAGTATTTTTTGTGAATTCTCATCTAATATTCTACATTTGGTGTTTGTAGGTGTTAAAAAATTAAAAGGAAAAGATGTTCTCATGAGTGAAAATGAATCTGATGAAGAAGGTACATTATATTCTAGTAATTAAAATTTTCAATTTCAATTATTATATCATATCTAATTTTCCATTTTTTTTCTATGTGTAGGTGGATCGAATGCAAATGAAACCACTGATCATTTGTAAAATTAATAAATATTTTGGTTATTATAAAATTTTAGTAATGTGTAATTTTTTAGCTTTTATATAATTATTTGAATTTTATTTAGTTGTTATTTGATACTTTAATTTGAGATATATACTATTATAATATTTTTCTTAATATTTGACATCATGAAAATCAAAAAGAGTATGTTATTTTAATATTGAATATTTTGATAGTATCATGATTTCGTTGGTGTGATTTTTAAATTTTTTTTATAAAAAATATTTAATTGATATATGGAACAATAAAAAATGGGTATGGGTATGGGTATAAGAAAATACCCGTTACCCGGTGGGGATGGGGATGGGTCAAAAGTTGTATACCCGTTGGGTTTGGGGATGGGGATGGAGATGAATTTTTATTATGGGGATGGGGATGGGATCATGATACCCGTACCCGCCCCGCCCCGTTGCCATCCCTACCTATAGAAGATGTGACCAAATTTAATTTTTATATCAAAGTTATAATGATGTGAATTTTAATATATTAAATAAAGATATTTAATAAAAAATATGAATTTTAATATAAAAATTAAATTTGGTTTTAATTTGGAGAGGGACCAAATTTGTTAATGTTAACAAAAATTGGGACCTAATTGAACAAAAATAACAAATATAGGGACTAAATTGAATTTAGAACATTGACTTTGACACGTGGCACGCTACTGGGTTGACATGTGGCACGCTACTAGGTTGACATGTAGACATTTAAAAAAAAATTAAAAATTTTTAAAAATTTTTAAAAAAAATTCAAAAAAACCACGAAGTGACACGTGGTACACTCCTAGGTTGACACGTGTACATTTAAAAAAAATTAAAAAAAATTTTTTAAAAAAAATTTTTTAAAATTTAAAAAATAAAAATAAAAATAAAAAAAATTCAAAAAAATCACGAAGTGACACGTGGCAGTCACTGTTCATGGCCATTAATGATTTAAACGGTGTTAGCAAAAAAGGACCCAATTGAACAAAATTGACGAAAATTGGGACCTATTTGAACACAAAACCAAAATTAGGACTTGTTTGAAAAAACTTGACGAAAATTGGGACCAAAAAGGTATTTTAACCAATTTAAAAATAACAAACATAAATATTATTGCAAATTAAAATAAAATTATTAATTATTTATATAAATAAAATAATTAATATTAATATTATTGGTGACATAAACCAATAAAAACATTACACTTTAATTTTAATAAATAAATTAAGATAATTTAACAAAACCCACTAATTCGATTTCAATTGGAATCGAAACGAAATAATTGCACGGTGCAAATATGGTGCAGACAATGCGAAAACTTTCTAATTACATTTATTAATCAATTAAACATGATGCACCATTATTCACTTCACGTCATCCAAAACCTTGAATGAAAATAAAGAAGTAACAGTAGCGGAAAAAGAATCCAATGAATTCAATTAGGCACGTTCACACGTAACTTTAACGGTTTTTTTTTTTATATTTTCATTCAATGCAAAAAAAACAAAAACACGTTATAGTAAAAGCACGCATACAATTTTGAGTAATGGCAGCACAATGGGATGCAGTTTCAGCAGCGAATAATAATTCTCATTTTCAACTATGGCACTCACATTCAACTTTTAAAGCAGCGAAAAACTTAAAAAACCCTTAAAACTTTAATTAGGGTTCATAAAAATTGGAAACAAACTTTATAAAAGGAGAAACATCACATAATAGGAGAATCATAAATCCTACAACCTTGCTCTGATACCACATATAAAACTAAGGGTCTTTAGAATTTAGGATTCTCACACGATAAAACATAATAGAGCACTAACCTTGATCCATGGGAGATCTTGTGAATATGCGTTTTTCAATCTATAATCTTGTGTGCTCTTCAATCACTGTTTCCCAATCTATCTCTTTTCCTTTCTTTCTCTTCTTACACGTTCTTGATGGATTATTGTGAAAAGAACCTTATGACTAGAGACAGAACCCCAATCCCTTTATAAACCAATGTCCATCAAGTTGGTTTTTATTTTATCTTATCTTTCTTTTATTTTATTATCACTTCTCATAATAATAACCAATAAGTCTTTAGATTTTATTAAATCACAATTGGGCCATCATAATATTTCAAATGAGTCATTAATAGAATTAATTCGTCAATAAATTCTAACACAAAATGCAGTCCAAATGATACAACTCAAGGGTTACAATAGTTAACAAGTCAAAGGACATCCATTAATCTCATAACACTCCTCTTTGGATGTCCATTGATCCAAGAATTTGTCTCGTTAAAACCTTATTTGGCAAAATCCTTTAGGATAAAAATATAGTGAAGGAAAAATGAATACACCATTATTCTTCAATATAATGTTATTCATCACATCTTCTATTTCTGCCCCTCATGTAAATTGACACCTTTGGATGAAGCCTTGAGGAAATGACTTGTTGAGGGCCCTTTACGAGTTGTAGCTTGTAATGGGGAGTTAAACATGTGGCCATTCTAGGTTGAAGTCGGATGGTATTGGAATTCCAGTGTGAGCGTGCTAGTTGTGGCTAGTACGTATGGTTCGCTCGATTGCCCTTCACAGTCGGATTCAGTGAGACTAGTAGTCTTGTGATGAGTATGGATTGTGGTCCGTATTGGAGAGCTCCACTCCGTGTTACGGATTGTAGTTTGTGATTGAATAATTCCCACATGTGATCTACAAGTGGTGACCGGTAGATGGAAGGACCATGAGTTGGAGCTTGTGGTGGTGAGAGTCATCTTAAGGATATCATCAAAAGGTGTAGAGTCAGGACGTGTACAATGGAAGCTGTGATTTCTCTGGTCTGAGGATTGTAGTTCTTAGAAGGGTTGTGGGTTTAAGTTTCAATTTATTGTTATATTTTTAATTTATTTTAATTGAGCTCACATTATCTGTTTGTGTTTGGTGATTATCGTGTAACTCGTTACATGAGAGCAGATGATGTTTCAAGCGGAGTTGGTGAGGAATAGTGTTGGGGGTGGGGGGAGGGGGAAGCATGGATATGAATTATATTTACTATTTTGTAAAGTTTATTTTTAACTAGACTTTGAAGTTGTAACTGTTGAGATAAGCCTATGTATTTTTAAATTGTGACATTATAATAAAGTTGAAACTTTCTCGCGTTTTTGGGAAAGTATTTTGATATTAAATGCAGTTTTATTATTAGTATTATTTTATTTTTATTTAAATTAGTAATATCCGGGCAAGATGTTATACGACTGGATGTTCAACTTTAATATCAATTGATATGCAATACACACGAAAAGTATGAGATGTAATATCACCAGTATTATCAAGAAAGACTTTCTTAATTGGATAATTTGGGAAGTGAACTCTTAACTATGCTAATAACTTTGCAAATGTTTGATTGCCGATTGATAATAAATAAATATGTGACCATCTAGTTGATGCATCAATTAAAATCATGAAATATATAAATGATTCACATGATGGATGTATTGGACAAAAAATATCATCTTGTATTAGTTCTAAAAATGAGATTGACTCATTTCTAATTTTTTTATGATGGTCTTATTATCAACTTTCCTTTGGGAATGTGGAGTACATGATAAATCATTGGACTGAAGAAGTTTTTTACTCTTAAGTGGGTGTCCACATGAGTTTTTCAACTATTTTTCACACGATAATAGATCCAAGATGACTCAACTGATAATGCCAAACAAGGAACTCATTTTTATTCGTAAGTTTTTGGCTTACAATGACATGTATTTCGAATTATGTAATACAAGCCAAAAGGCTGGTACTTTCTCCAATACACAATTTTTATTCAACTCAATTCTCTCATACACATTTTTTAACTTAATTCTAGTAATATAAAGATATTTCATATCCTTCATAATATTTTTAAAATAATTAACTAAATCACTTAAATTTTAATATTTTGTAAAATAATTTATTTTAGTATTTTATTATAGATTTTATTTATGTATTAACATTTATAATAATTTTTTATATTAATATTCCTATTATAAAATATAATTTTTTTACTTACTAAAATTTGGGGTAATATTTTAAATTTCAGAACTAAATTACTTTTTGTTTAAAGTTTAATTTTATTTTATAACAAAATTTAATCACAAAATTTCCACTCATTAATTTTTAAAAATTATTTCTTATTTATATGCTAATTTTAATTTATAATTTTTTATTTTATCATTCTATTACTTTAATTTTTTATTTTATCAAAACATATTAACAGCAATTCTGTCAATTACTTCTCTTTTATTTTTATTTTTTAATATCAACAACCACACTTTTCAAAAGTAGCATCGACTCTTTGGGACATAATCATGTTTACCAGTGTTAACTTTCTCAAAATCATTTAAAAATACTACATGAACATTTATATATATATATATATATATATATATATATATATATATATATATATATATATAAAGTGTATATTTCTTTGTATAATTATTTTTGAATTCCACAATTTTTATATAATGTGACGTTTATTAATGCTTCTTTAATTATTTTTTTAATAATATTATTTTAGAATTAAATATGTTTCTTTGTTTTAAATTTTGATACATTTTAATTTTAAAATAAAATAAATATAATTTTTTAATTATATTAAATTTTTTTATATTTTAAATATGTTTTATATTAATATTTAAATTATTTATATATTTTACTGCAATGTTTATTGAATAATGTATTTGACATATAAAAAAATTAAAAAAATTAAATTAAAAAAGTTATATCTATTTATTTTTTAAATTTAAAATTAAAATATATTAAAAATTTAAAAATTTATTGATATTAATTTAACGTGAAATTTGAGAGAATAAAAAGTATTTTAATTTTTTTTATTAAATCTTTTTATACTTCTTGCCAATCAAAATTTTATAAACATTAAAAAAGTTTGGGAGAAAGCTAGTGGTGATTTGACTCAACTCTTCATCTCGACATAATATCATTGGGTTTGGGTGTGACACATGTGGAATGACCTCTGAGTAGAATGCTTGACATTGCAAAGCCTAATTTCAAGGACATCGCTTCTCTTCATTTTTGGTCAATTTTGTCTTCATCTTCAATTTTATCATTTTTAAATCACAAAAAACAATGACTTTTACTACACAATTCTCATGTCAACCAAAAGCATTGCAATGTATTTGCAATGCCTTTAAGGGCAGTTTTTTTTCCCAAACTCTCTATCCTTCTTTTGGAAAAAAAGAGTAACTAATGTTATAATTCTCATTTTGAATGATATGGAACAATCACTTTTTTGACTGTGTTTTTGGGAAATTAACATAGTTACACAAGACAATTAGAAAGCTTCTTTAAATCGTGGAAAGTTTAAGTGGGGACAAACGCTTTTTTACCCTATTCAACATATTAACCATTTTATTTAAGAAAAGATGATTGTAAAAAGGGTTCATAAATTTTCTTATAAGAAGGTGCCAGATTGTGAAGTGTGGTCAAAAAACTGAATTGGGCAGCATGTGCTGTGGATTGCTTTGTGAAGAGAACATTTGAACATATAGAATATTCCATACACACTCACATTTTTGGATTGAAGTATGTATGACCCACGAAAACTAAGTTTAAGGCTACGGTTCCATATTCCATAACCATTGTGTCCTTCGCTTCTTTTATTTGTAAGCTTTCAATAAACATGAAACATTCGAAGTTTAGGACTAAATAAAATCTTTTATTCAAGATTTGGAGTACCTTTATATCTTCACCATTTTAATGCAATCCAGATTTGGACTACCATTAGAAGTTGCAATATGGTTCTATTCAAAGGAGACATGCAGATTTTACAAAGCTATAACATATGTTGGCAGAAGAATTTCCAGACATTTGTTAAATCATAAAACAAACAATAATCAGAACTAAACTAAAACATCCATTCATATTTTTGGATATGGTTGACCATAATTATAAAGGTTCATAAATTTTGATTGTGCCGTAGGAAAATATTATTTTAATAATTAAATTTTTACAAATTTTTTGATATGGTATTTTTTAAATGATTTTTAAATATAACGAAATTCAAAAATTAAAAAAATATAAAATTATTTAGAATATGTCATCTAAGATTATAAGAAAAAATTGTTAAAATTTAATTATTAAAATATAATTTTCCTTGTACTGTATTATCATTTGATCTACAACTTTTGTTATATAGTAAATGGTCTTACTAAATGAGTTATAAATGAGTGAGAGTTTGATAGTGAAAGAAATTATAAAGAAGTATTATCACATTATAGCAAATTTATATATATATATATATATATATATATATATATATATATATATATCGAAATTTCTTAATATTATTGAACCCATTTAGTTTTGTGTGTGATTATTTTTTGTTTCTCCTCATTATATTATTGAAAATTTAATATAATTACAGAAACCAGAGCATAGAATTACAGTTATTTCATGGACAAAAATGGAAAATATCCTTTCAAGAAAGAAGACATTGATATTTTTCGTAAACGTAGATAATAAAAGGGGAGTTACGATTGTAATTGTTCTTAAATCAGACACAAAACTCATATATTGTTCTTTATGGGATATTTTTCTTCTATTGATACTGAAGCGAGATGGAGTAAACATAAAGACATTTTAACATTCTAAGTTTAAAAAAAGGTGTTTTAGAGGAAATATATACATATAAAATTTCAAGTAAATAATGACTTTAATATTTGTTGATCAAATATTTTATTCTTTATATAATAAGAAAAAAATATTAATCCTATATATTTAAACTTTACTAATATTTTAGTTAAACAAGTGTATGTTTAATATAATTGATGATTTTCTAAGGTTTTACACAACATTTTTTTTATCTATTTTAATAAATATATCTAACAATTAATAAATTAAATACGTCTTTAGTTACTTTAAAATTATTATACTAAAGTGGTTTTTTTTTTATCTTATTTTACTAAAAACGAAATATATGAATATGTTACTTAACTTTGACCTTTTTGTATACCGATTGAAACAAAATTTATTTCATTATGATAATACTATGTTTTCTATGTTAGTCATTTGCATTTAAAACCAAACCAATAGATATTAAGTTTCAGATTTCTCTCATAACAATGTTATGTAACCTTTTTTATAATATATAAATATGTTCTTAATTTAGATTTGCAGAATTTCAATATTGTTTATATTAATAAACTACCTACATACTTCGTGTATTATATTATGTAGTACTTATTATATTTACATAGCATTATATTGAATACTTATTATATTGACATATCGTAACTATACTTCATATCATTTATATTTTGACTTACCCACTTGCTTGTAAGGAAAGAAAAGTGTGAAGATATCACCACTAAAAACACACTCATTTTTTGTCAATTTTTTTTGAAATTTTTTTCTTAAATAACGCTTATAAATTTTGTTATGAATAATAATTTATAAAAATTTATTACCACTTTTTTTTTTTAAATTATTACCAATTTTTTGTAAAAATATTTTACACAAACTAATTTTTAGAGTAAATTTTGTAAAAAATACTTATGAATTTTATAATTTTGTAAAAAATAATTATTTATCAATTAAAATTCCTAAGAAAAATATAAAAAAAAGTATTTTTTTCACAAAATTTTATAATAAATTTACAAGAAAAATTCAATGAAATATAAGAGGCTTTAGTAGTGTATCACGTGTATATATATGCATGAAAAAAAAAAAGTTCATTCCCCGAAGAAAGGACAAAAGGCAAAGGGTAATTAGCATTTGTCACATTTTTTTGAAACAACGTGAGACATTCTCTGCCTGTTTTCGGGAACTTTCATTCATTTTTGTTGTCTCTACCTTTCGTATACATTTTGATGTTTCTTGCAAATGATTTTTCTCCATTTTTCTTGTTTGATATAGTAGTATCAATCATAGCATTGTATTGAATATTAGTATTGAACTATTGACCATGATGCATGAGTTTTATTTTATAATGTGAATAGATACATATAGTAATTAGGGTAAGCATGCAAGCATTATGACATCAAAGTGTAAGCATCGATTTGGGTGTTTAGAATTATTTTTCATATTTCAATTTTGGGTTGGCTTGCAAAACAAAATTCCAAAGGTGTATGAGATAGAATGTACCTTGTCTCTAACATGCACTCTCTAATCATTACCTTTAATCTATTTATTCAAAACTTACGGCTATGGCCACTTTGATTACCACAACAGAAAAAAATTGCATGATAAGCACTCATGGGAACTTGGAATTAGGTATTACTTCAATCAAGATAATACTTAAACTAATCAAAATTGAATTATTGATTATATGCTAAACATGCTTATTGGTTTTTCTACAACTAGTGCTTTTCACTTTTGAGCTTTCATTCACAAAAACCAAACTTCCTAGTTATGGCAATGACATTAGATAGTTGAAAAGTGTAATTAAAAAGAAAATAAAATAAAATAAAAAGGAGTGGTGAGCAGAAAAACAGCATGCCAAGTGGACATGTTGACTCTTAACTTGGACATAAAGATGAAAAGGACTTTTTCATGTTTTTTTCTTCTTTGAAAATACGTGTTTCGTAACATGTTTCTGAGTTACTTTATTTTAAAGAAATTAAAATGTTTTTTTTTTTGTTTTGTTTTAAATTCTGCGAAGATGTTGGTGAGAACTGACAAGATTATTTGTTCAAAAGAAAGTGAGCCAATAGTTTTTGATTTGGTAAATGAGTTTTGGAATATTCTGTGTCGTCCATTAAACTTTGAGTAATGTTGGTCAAAAAATATGCTGATTTCCATGAATTGGTGATTTCAGTGTTTGTGGCTTGTCGAACTTCTTGTCTCAAATATTCTTTGGGACCCTTTGCCTCTTTCTCAAAATTTTCATCATATGTCACAGTTTTAAGACCATGCACTTGAATATGCCCAAACACTGGGCTTTTATCCCATCAAAAAAACTGAGAAATATCTCAGGTTCTCTTCTTCATAACTTATGCATACAATAATCAATACAAAAAAAGTTTTTTTTTTAATAAATAGTAAATAGCTCTCTTAATATAGTGACAAATTTTGAATTTAACCCTGGCATGTTAATTATAATTTAAGGTGCATATCAGTTCCTTATTGAGAATAAGTGAATAGTCCAAATTCTCTACTAGTTGTTTTGGTGTTGTCTTCTATTGAATATTAAAAATACACTATATAGACATTTTAAATATTTTTTTAATATATTTTAAAATATTGAAATTAGTGATAATTAGTGTATTATGAAAGCACAGTAAAAAAACATCACATAAAAAACAACAGAAAATCCAAATTTGACAAGTGACACTCAAATGTAGATGTAGAATGACTCAAGCAATAGCTATATATTTTGCTATACTCTTCCGAAATTAAAAATAATTTAAATATATGTTTTTTTTAATCTTTGAAATATTTTTTAAAAACAAAACTGTAACTAGAATTTTAGTGATTAATTCTAATAATATTATCTTAATGAACTCGAATTTTGATGACTAATCTTAAGAATGTTGTTTTAATAAATTTGATAAGAGAAAATTGAATTTTTTTTATTTCTTGAAAAATTATTTATTGGCTACATGGACAAAAATTAAATTAACTAAGTCATGTTATTCGACAACTAAAACATCATCTTCAATTTGCCATCATATAATATATAAAGTTGGTTAAACTCAAAACAAAGAGTTTGCTTGTAATGTTAGTCAAGGGTGAACGAGTTTTAGATGAAGGGTAATTGCTAACTCTGATGGGCTTATGAAGAAAGGCGGAACATTGGAACAACAAACGCTCTGTGCACCCTGAATATTTCTTTCTGCACCTAATCATATTTTTAGCTAATTAGAAAGTCACTAATTAAAAAAAAATTGCACCTAATCACTTTTTTAAGCTAATCAGAATCACAATAATTATTGAATGCAATTAAATTTACATGGATTGTCAATCCAAAACCTAAAAATGGAGCAGAAAGAAATTGGTAAGGTTTACGAAGTAACTGCCCATTGGAGGATCATGCAACTGATTGGGAGTCCCCTTAATTACATGCTCAAGTGCCCAAATTTCCACACATTATGGGATATTTCTTCCTACACCATAATAATTTCATTCTGCACCCAAATATTTTTAAAATTTCAAATTTGCTCTTCAATTTACAATTTTTAGATTAATTTAGGTTGTATAATCTGAAATATTTTAGGATTATATCATCCAAAACATCAAAAAATTATTAATTATATTTTAAAATATATAATTCAAAATACAAATATTATATTTTGAAAAATTTAATCTAAAATATAAAATTTTATATATCAAAACGTGTAATTCAAAATATAAAATTTTATAAACATGTTTGAATAGAAATTTTGTCTTCAAGTTAAGGATTGTGCGGTCTCTATATATTTAGTATAATACATATTTTCGTCCTCATACTGAACTTAAACCTTTGTACGTGAGACCATCAAAGTGATCACACAATTATATCATCTAAAACCCTTTAAGAAAACAAATTGTGACACCACTACATACTTTTTTTTTTCTTTTTTCATGGTTACACCATATGTTATGGAGCCACATCCATATTGTATTTCACATTCAATTGCTCTCTTCTTTGTTTCTCAATGGAAAATGTTTGGTAGCTTTTCCTCTCCCTTTCTCTACTAACAGAGGGTTTGATCATCGTGTTCAAGACTCAAGTAGTAAAGTTAGGGATGTCAAATCAGGTCTGGCCCCACGGTCTAGTATGTAAGCTTGACTTCAAAATAGTGGGTCGGGTTAGGTCATTCAACACACAAACTCATTGTAGCCCAGCCTAACAAAACTAACAACCCGATAGGTCGATGGGTTGCACGGTGGGTTTGTACGAGCCAACCCACAACCTGTTTCTACTTAAGCATAACCAGAACCCTTTCCTTTTCTCTCGTTCATTTACTTCATCTCATTCATCGGCAACACTTCATCTCCCTTATCCACTCTCAGCACTTCATCTTTCTCTCCCACTCTCAACGCTTCAGCATTCTCATCACCCATCCATTAAAGATAAATTCACCCACAAACAACGTAAAGAGACGAAATATTTGCCCTACCACCACTATGACTTGTGAGCCACCACCATCATACACAAAATACTGTTAATGACCACCACCACACAAGCCCTCACTACCACGTGAGCCCCCACCACCACGCGAGCCACTTTCACGCGAGCCACCTTCACGCAAGCCACCACCACTTGAGCCTCCACACTCACATCACATATTTAAGGTAAGCTACAACAATGTTGTGACGTCACACTCACATCCCTTGATTTTGTCCCAATTTCTATAATTTTCGTTGTGATTGTTCTAATTATGTTTAGGATTGTACCCATTTTGGTTTAATTTCCCAGATCTTGTCTTGATTTACTTTGATTTCCATATATCTTGCCTTGATTGCTTTGATTTCCCCAAATCTTGCTTTGATTTCCCCATATTAGGCTTTGATTTTCTTGACTTTGCCCTTTTCAAATTAGGGTTTTTGGTAGTTTCTTTGAAGATGGCGGGTCAGCCTGTTAACCCGCAAACCTGTCCAATTGCAGGTCAGATTTGGTTTTTCTACCCGTTTTTATTATACGGGTTAACTCGACTTGACCTGTTTTTTTTGGGCCACTAACGGGTCAGGCTGAAGCAGGCCATGTTAACTTGTTTTTACATCCCTTAGTAAAGTCATTGCTTTAAGTTTAAAAAGAAAAATCTTAGAAAGTTTTATTTAGTACTGATTGTTTTAGACTTTCAAGAAAAAAAAGTTTATAAAGTTTTATTTAGTATTAACTCTTTTAGGTCTCTAAGAAAAAAATGTCTAATTTTGTTTAGTAATAATTATTTAGGTCTCCAAGAAGAAAAACCTCAAAAAAATTCAAAATTTAAATTTTAAATAAAATTATAATACATTTTAACATAAATTGTTTTATTAATAAATAAAAAGATATTATTATTAAGTTTGTTTTAAGCTTTCTAAAAGGTCACTTTTGGATGTGACCTTGTTGAATTCCAACAATACCATGTCAAGTTCACTCTCATTGATATATCTCATCCCCTCCAAAGAGTGAACCATTCTTTGAATCGGTTCACAAGTTATAGTCACCGGAGAGACTCAAACAACTCTATAAGGGCATCCATGGGCACTTCCAGAATGTACAATTCATAAGTTGTGATTGTGCAATCATTTTTTTGCTTTAGGATTGAGCAATCTAGAAAAGTTATTTTTTATTTTGGTGTATAATTCGAAAGTAATTTTGGTTTTCAAATTGTAAAATTTGGAAGTCATTCCAAATTATGCAATTTAGTAATATTTTCAAGGTTGCTTTTAGTTTCAGATTGTACAATTCGAAAGCTTTTTTTTTTTTAATTTTCAAATTGTATAATCTTGTTGAGTTGATGAAATAATACATCTTGGAAAGTCTCATATCACCTAGCATAAGCTATGGAGTGAGTGTTAGTGACAATATAATGAACTCTAAGTTCACGGATTTAGATTCCCCAGTCAAAAACACTTTAAGCTTGTATTTGACTATTCTTGTAGTAGAGTGTTGTGAGATTTGGGTTAAATTCTTGCTTTGGAGAGTGTGAGTGTACTTGGGGTCAAAGGACATGGGACATTTGTCTATGTGTTGTAAAAATTCAAAAACTAATCCAAAAAAAATTTAAAAAAAAAACACAAATTGACACATGACACTAACTTTAACACCATTTGTGAAAACACTAATGGCAAGGACCAAATTGAATCACTTTTAAAAAACCAGGACCAAATTGAGAGAAAAAAAACCTAGAGGACCAACTTGACACTTCTTGAAAAAAGCAAGGATCAAAAGAGTAATTTAGCCAATATTTTATTTACCAACAAACAATATGGGTTTAACCAATATAATTTTGTCTTAATTTAAAAAAATATTTACTGCTTACTTAATCAATGTAACATATGACATAAATCTTTTTACTTAATTAAATAAAAGTGTCAAAAGTATTTTGTGTCCATATAGAATTAGTTTAAATTAACACTAATTCTTTTTTTAGTATTGGGACAACTAATAATCGTATTATCATAGTGACATAAAAATTAAGTGATAAAATTTTATGTATATAAAAGAGTATTGATTCACATTTAGAATTAGAGTAAAGTTATTTTAACAAATATAGTCTCTTACTCCAATCTAACAAACTCTATGTGGCTTTTCTCATTGTAGCGGCTAAAGGTTTTACTGTAACAAAAATGACACGGTGACAAGTGTTCTTTTATAAAATGGCATCTAGCATATACATTTTACTCACAATGGTCAATTGTGGCACCTGGTGAAACAACACACAAAATACCACGTCAACTACACTTTATCCAACACAACTTTATACTAGGTTTATGTATGTGATAACTACCTTTTAACTAAGTTGAGTAGGTGGTTAGTTGGGCACAAATATTCGATCACCAATGCTATTTTGTTGCAATGGGTAAATGTTTCTCCACAATAATAATGATAGTGTGGATCCAATAAAGAATGAAAGAACACTTGCTACTATGTCATTTTCGTTACAACGAAATATTTAGTCGTTGAAGCAAGAAAAGCCACATGAACTTTTTCAAATGGGAGTAAGAGACTATGTTTGTTAAAATATTAACACCATTACAATTATTATTCAATTTTATATGACATTTGATTTAAGTGTATGTTAGGAACCCAAAATATGTATGAGAAAATAAGACAAAAAAGAACTAAAGATAAACTCCCAAGAATATTATATGTAAAAGCCAAAGATTACAAAGGAAAAATATCCTTTCATTTAGGGCATTCCCTATCATAACAGGAAAAGACTATCAATACAAAAACATATCCCCTAACTCTCCCTGACATGACAATATATAAAATTTTTCAAAAAGTCTTTGCCTCATATTAGATAACAGCTAACTGTTAACCAGTTAACTACGTATGCTTTTATTTTTATCCTTATAGTATACTTTCTGTTAATGTGTATAAATTTCTTTAATTAGGAATCCTGATAATTACTCCCAAAATATCTTTTATAATCCTTCTCTTTATTGTATATCTCCTTCAATCTCTCATATTTATATAAAAGATGTGTTATGTTGCCTATTTAAGAAAGGGAGGCTGAAGAATGCAAAATCAAGCTTTAAGCTCTTCTAAACACAAAACGTGTGTCATATAGTATGCTCTATTTTGTCTTAATATTCTAACATGGTAACAGAGCTTGGTCTCTGAATCATTGTCTTCTCATAGGTTATAGTCTTGTATTCTTGTGGTTGTCTTTAATAGTCTTGTATTCTTGTGGGTGTCTTAGAGTGATTGACATCTTGTACGTTATCTTCTTCGTGAGTTTCGTCTTATTCAAAAAGTTTTGTGAGTTCGCTAACCCGTCCTCCTTCTCATTGGTGTTGTCTTGGTTCTCTCTAAGACGCTATAGAAGGTGTGATGACCTCCACACACAAAATGTGTGGCATCATCTTCTTCGTGAGTTTCATCGTGATTCAAAAAGTTTTGTGAGTTCGCTACATAGAAGATTGCAAGTACTGGAACCCGCCCTCCTTCTCCTTGGTGCTACCTTGGTTCTTTCTTTGAAGTCGTCATAGAAGGTGTGATGTCCACCACACAAAGCGTATGAGTCTTGTTTTGAAACTCCTTGTTTTTTTTTTCTCCATCCTAGCAGCAATTGAAAAGCCCTAATTGGAGGTTTTTTCTTCATCATGTCTTATGATTAATCTGAATTGTATCTTGCTCGATTTAATGGCGAATATTATTCTGTTTGGAAATTCCAATTTAAACTATTTGCCAAAGGCAAAGAATTATGGGGTCATATTGAAGGAAAACTTCCAACACCTACCAGTGCAGTAGATTTGGCAAAATGGGAAACCAAAGATGCCCAAATCATGACCTGGATACTTAGCTTTGTTAAGCGTCATTTTATTATTAATATGTGGCCTTATAAGACTACTAAGGACATGTGAGATTATTTGAAAAATATTTATCATCTTGAAGGTCTCAATTGGAGTATGAGATGGCTAATTTCACAAAAGGGAGTTTATCAATTCAAGAATATTTTTTTGCTTTTCAAAATCTTTGGGATGAATATTTCAATGTTATTTATGATGGTATTTTTGGTGCAACCCTTTTTGTTATTCAAATTGTGCACAAGACTAGCAAAAGAGATCAATTTTTAATGAAGTTGCGATTTGACTTTGAAGCCACTAACTGTAATTTTATGAATCGCAACCCAGTGCCAACTTTGGATGCTTGCTTGAGTGAACTTCTTTGCGAGAAACAACGTATAGCAACTCACGTAGCCATGGAACATAACACCAGTTCTACTGCTCGTACAATGTGGCCTATGTAGCACAAGGAAAGAATAAAACCAGATATATGTGTTTTGTCCAATGCTATAGTTGTAAAGGATTTGGTCATACTGCAAAGGCTTGCACACAAAAGTGTTGTAACTACTGCAAGTAGCGAGGGCATACTATCGCAGCTTGTCCAATTCGTCCTAAACAGAAGTAAGGAACTACTTATCATGCCTTTGTTGGTGTTTCAAGTGTTGCTATATTGCCTGCTTTTGCTTTTGTTCCTACACCTCCTACAAACACACTTACCCTTGAAATGGTACAACGGATGATTATGTATGCATTTTCAACTTTTGGCCTCTCAAGTAATTCATAATTTTCCTCAAAACCTTGGTACTTTGATTTTGCAGCATCTAACCGTATGACAAATTCTCCGGTGTCTCTATCTAATGTGAAAAATTATGATGGTCATCAGAAAATTCATACAGTAGATGACACTTTTTTATATATTAATGTTATTGGTGATAATTCCCCTTCTTTGCCTAATGTTTTTGTGTCACCCGGTCTTCCTACAAATCTTATTTCTATTGGTCAATTAGTTGATCATGGTTATAATGTTCAATTTTCTCGTTTTGGTTGCATTGTACATAATCAATTGTCCGAGAAGATCATCCTGAAGGGACCTAAAGTGGGACGAATCTTTCTGATATGTTTATCTTCCTTCCTAAATTATCCTAATTTTCCTTTGCTTCCCCTATTTTGAATTGATGATAGAAAGGTCAGTAAAATGTGGCATAATCATTTCAGTTATCCAAATTTTCAGGTGTTGAGTACCTTGTTCAAATCTAGTTCTTTGGGTAATAAAGTTTCTTCATTTTCTTTTGATTGTACTACATGCAAACTTGACAAAAGTAAAATTTTACCTTTTCCACATAATGCAGTTTGTGCCCATCATTGTTTTGACATTATTTATAGTGATGTTTGAGGGATTTCACATGTTGTTTCTCATGCAATTTATAAGTATTTTGTTACTTTCATAAATGACTATAGTAGATTTACTTGGGTATATTTTCTTCGAGCTAAACCAAAGTTTTTTCTGTTTTTCAATGTTTTGTCTAATTTCTTAAGACCTAATTCTCTGCTCACATAAAAATCTTAAGATCGAATTCTAGAGATGAATATATGTGTAATGACTTTCATAGTTTTCTTCAAAATGAGGGAATTATATCACAATGTTCTTGTCCTTCCACACCACAACAAAATGGTGTTGTCGAAAGAAAGAACCGTCACTTTCTTGATGTTGTTCGTACTCTTCTTGTTGAATCCTATGTTCCTCCTCGTTTTTTGTGCAAAGCGCTTTCTATGATTGTTCATTTGATAAATATGTTACTTTTTCCTACTCTACATAATGTTTCTCCTTTCTTTAAGTTGTTTAGGCATTTTCCTTCCTACTCTGATATTCATACTTTTTGCTAGTGTTAGTTTTGCACATCTTCCTACTCATGACGTAACAAACTAACTATCCAACCTATTAAGTGTGTTTTTCTTGGCTATGCTCTTACTGAAAAAGGGTATGTTTGTTATGATCATTAGTCTTGTCGCATTAGAGTTTCAAGGAATGTAATTTTCTTTGAAACACGGTACTTCTTTCCTTCATATCTTGTCCCCTCATCTTCTTCTTTATCTCTCATGCTCCATTTTTTCAGATTCTTCCATAAACTATAGGGTAATTCAAGCCTGGATTTGTATATGAAAGACATTGTTACCAACCTACTGATACCCTTCATGATTTTGCCTTGACACTTGATCTTGTCACTACTCCTACATTAGATCTTGTCTTGTCTATCTTACCTCTTTGTAGGTCCACTCGTTGCTTTAACCTCCTAATTGATATGGTTTCTTTACACATGTCCCTTTATCCACTACCTTGTCTTTTATTTCTATTCCTTCTAGTTATAAACAAGCTATGGAACATGAATGTTGGAAAAAGATAATGCAAGAAGAACTACAAGCAATTCAAGAAAATCACACTTGAGACATTGTGTCTTATCCTCCTATGGTCAAACCTATTGGAAGTAAATGGGTGTTCCCAATCAAGCTTTGTTCTGATAGCTCTTTGGATTACAAAAAAGCTCAATCAGTGGCTCTTGGTAATAGAAAGGAGTATGGGATTGGTTATGATAGGACATTTGCTCATGTTGCTAAGATGACTACAATTCAGACCATTCTTGCTATTATTGTTTCTCAATCTTGGCCACTGCATCAAATAGATGCTAAGAATTCTTTTCTTCATGATGATCTAAAAGAAGAAATTTACATGAGACTTCCTTCTGGTCCTTCTACTTCTATTGATGTTTGTAAACTACGACAATCTTTGTATGGCCTTAAAAAGTCCCCTCAAGCTTGGTTTGAGAAGTTTTGTACTACTACTTAAGTTATGCTTCACATTGAGTCAATATGATTATTCTCTCATTTTTCACAAGTCTCCTACGAGTATCGTTCTCATTTTGTTTTATGTGGATTATCTCATCATTACGAGTACTGATCATGGGTTAATTACTAAGTTGCAAGTTGAGCTCCATGTAACATTTCACATTGAAAGATCTTGTTCAACTCACATACTTTTTAGGATTGGAGGTACATCATCGATCCAATAGCATTTTTTAAAATCAACAAAAATACATTTAAGATTTGATCAATTTGGTGGATCTAGATGGAAAGACTTCAGTTCATACTCTTATGGAAGTAAATGTTAAATACATGAAGGATGAAGGAGATTTTTTTCCTGATCCCACTCTCTATCAGTGTTTGGTAGGAAGCCTTATCTACCTAACAACTATTAGACCTGAAATTTTGTATGTTGTTCATCTAGCTAGTTTGTGTCGGCTCCTTGACATCTTCTTTTTTCTGTTGTTCGACACATTATTCGTTATCTTATAGGATCACTTACATGTGGATTATTCTTTCCCAAAGACTCCACTTTACAACTTATGGCGTAAAGCGATGTTGATTGGGTAGGATACCCATATACTCGTAGGTCTACTAAAAGTTAGTGTATGTTTCTTGGCGGTGCCTTAATTTCTTGGAAATGTAAGAAACAAGATCGTGTTTCTAAATCTTCTACTAAGGCTGAATATCGTTCAATGTCGTTTGTTGTTGCTGATGTTGTGTAGTTATGTCGTCTTTTGGAGTAGCTTGGTTTTTCATAATCTATTCCTATAACTCTTCATACTAATAATACAAGTACTATTCAAATTGCTACAAATCATGTGTTCCATAAACGTACAAAGCATATTGAAGTGGATTGTCATTATATCGTGAAGCCTTGAACAACAATGTCATCTCTCTCCTTTACATACAAACAAAACATCGTGGTCATAAAGAGTATCCTTAGATGCTTTTGAAATAGTGTCTGGCCTTAAGATCAACTTTAACAAAAGTAAACTAGGAAGCATGGGCGTTCAGGATAACATGGTCAAACATTTTGAATTGTAGTGTTATGAAGGTGCCTTTTAAATATTTGGGCATACCAATAGGGGCAAACCATAGGGGAAAAGATTTTTGGCAAGATATGATCACAAAAAGAAGAAAACGACTAACTATTTGGAAAGGAAAGTATATATCTTATACTGGTAGAGTAATACTCATAAATTTGGTATTATCTTCTATAACTCTATATTACTTATCATTGTTTAAAATTCCTGTTAGTTTGGAGAAAACAATTAAAGAAAAACAAATTGACTTCCTATGAGGGTGGGGGTTAGGAAGGAAGGAAGATTACATGGGTAAAGAGGAATTCCATTAGTAAATCTAAAGAAGAGGATGGTCTTGGAGTAAAGGATTTAAAATGTTTTAACATGGTTTTATTGGGAAAATGGAAGTGGATACTTAGAAAGGATCATACAAGGATATGGAAAGACATTTTAGAATCTAAGTATGGATCATGGAGAACTTTAGATGACGGTAAGGATTCAAATCACGAGTCTTAATGGTGGAGAGATATTAGGAGAATAACTGGTGGTAGACAAAGAGATAATGGTTCACCATAAACATAAAATGGAGCATAGGTGAAGGTAATAAAATAAAGTTTTGGTAGAATATTTGGATTGGGGAGAAACCGCTAAAGGAAATGTATCCAAGACTATATACGAATACAATCTTGAAGCAAGGCACTTTAGGGGATTTTGGTTTTTGGGATGTGGTCTATACCTTGGACAAGATGTTGGTTTTAGTGGGAGAAAACTATGATTTCTGACTTGGCCAAACAAATAGAAGGGACAAATCTATATAAATAAAAGGATGATGAGGGACGACGAAACACAAGAATACACAGTCAAATTAGCTTACAGAATGTTAATGTTCGAAAGTAGTGCTCACCCAGGATTTAGATATGATGTGTTCTGGAAAACTAAAAGTTTGCCATCAAGTTAATTTTTTGCATGGAGAGTGCTTATTAATAAAGTGTCGACATGTGATAATCTGAATAATAGGGGAGTACGGTTAGGAAGCAATACATGTGTTTTGTGTGATGTTACTAATGAGACATTGAGTCATTTTTTTTAGCAGTTTGAGCTTATTGGACTTAGCAATAAACGTAATCAGGTGTGTCGATGCATGTGGTTGGCTATTGTCTGGGACATTTGGATCATAGAAATAATGTCATTTTTAGAAATGCAAAAGTAGATGATGAGGAAGTTTTTATATTAACACAAACTAGAGTTTGGGCATGGATCACGAATAAGTATTCAATGACTACTTTCTCTTATTCTGATTGGTATTTATGCCCAATCACATGTCTATTCATTCTTTAAATGTATATTCCTCCTTTAATTAAGCAGAAAAACAACAAGGTGAATGATGATTTGAGTTTCATGGTTTGTTTAACACATAAGGGTTTATACAAAACAACACCTTTTTTCCTGTGTTTCCGGGTTTTCTAATGCAGATTCATTAGTAAAACTGGAAGGAAGGATGTTATGCTACCTATTGAAGGAATATGCTCAGGACTAGGATGTATTACCAAGGTTTCACGTAGATGCCAATAGTCATGTTTTTAAGGTTTTAACCTCGAATGCTGATATAGTGAAAGCTTTGATGTAAAAGGTCCTTGTTATTCTATTGGGATTTTCGTGGGCCTTTATCTTTTCTTCTATGTTTTGTTTTACGAGTAGTTGTTTGGGTTTACTCTTGTAAATGAAAGTATCTTTCTCCTTCTTCTTTCTTTCTTTTTTTCTTTTTTTTAAGGGTTGGGGCATCCTTATTGTCCATTTTCAATTCATATTTATCATTGCTGATTAAAAAAAAATCTTTCTCCCTTACATCTCTAATGATCTTCAAGTTGTTGATATATTTACCAAAGCTATGACTAGACAATGTCACTAGTTTCTTGTTGACAAATTGTTGCAGGTTAACTTACCAACATCCATTTGAAGGGGGGATATTAATGTGTATAAATGTCTTTAATTAGGAATCTCAATAATTACTCCCAAGATATCTCCTTTAATTCGTCTCTTTATTGTATATTTCCTTCCATCTCTCATATTTATGTTAAAGATATGTTATGCGGCCCGACAAGGAGGTTGAAGAGTGCAAAGTCAAGCTTCAAGCTCTTCTAAACACAAAAATTATGTCATATAGTATACTCTATTTTGTCTCGATATTCTGACACTTTCAAGTACCCCTTCTTTTTCCCTAACTTTGTCTTCAATGTTGAATTCAGGAATCTAGTCGTGTATTGTTGAAATATCTTCCTACATGGATGCTTTGGACTTGCCCTTTGGCCATTGCACCAACCCTTGTGGTGGCTCTAGTGCTTGTGCTTCCACAACCTTCTCCCACTATGCACATCTTCTAAAACAAATAGTTGAGCAAGATGAAGCTCATCATAATCATCATCATGATTCATTGCTTTGGTCAGGAGTACACTTTTTATACCTTTTGAACCTCCAAAACCCACAAACAAATTGGAAAAGTTGCCTCCAAATCTCCATTCAATGTTGTTGCAAATTCTTCCCAAGATGGGTTCTTGGACTTTTGTCTCCAAAAATTCAAGCAATGGCTTCCCTTCCCCTCCGTGTTGATGAAAGCCAAGCAAAGTTTTTTGGTTAAATTACTCTTTTAGTCCCTCTATTTGTCATGAAATTTCAGTTTGGTCCTCAAGTTTTTCGTTGTCTCAATTTGGTCCTCATTTTCTTAAAAATGACTCAATTTGGTTCTCACCGTTAAATATGACCAGATGGTGTTAAGTCAACGCCACGTGTCAATTTCTGGTTTTTTTGAATTTTTTAATATATATTTTTTAATTTTTATTTTTGACACGTGTCACTTCACAGTTGTACCACGTGTCAAAGTGACTCAATTTGGTCCCTATATTTGTTTTTAGTTTCAATTTAGTCCCAATTTTTGTAAAAATGAAGCAATATTGTCCTCCTTAGATTGAGACTCAATTTAATCTTTGTATACAACTTATGATGATATTCTTAATAAAATTGACGTTTTTATTAAATATTTATAGAAATATTTTTAAATAAGTTTTATTTTTAGTTTTATTATTAAACAAAGTTAAACCCCAAACTTAATTTCAAAAGTTAACAATTTTGTCATCATATATAAAGGCATCAAGTGTATCATATTATACAAACTTAATAAAAATTAAAAATCAAATAACTTACCACACATAAGTTTAGGAACTAAATTTGAAGTTCAAAACAACATCAAAGTCTAATGTTTTGTGTAGAATTTAAAGTTAATTTAAAATATTTATAGATATATTTACTAAAATCATTAATTTTAGTAAGAATATCATCATAAAATTTATAAAAAGGTAAATTTAGTGTCAATTTAAGGAAGGACAATATTACTTCATTTTTATAAAAATTAGGACTAAATTGAAACTAAAAACAAATATAGGGACCAAATTGAGTCACTTTGACACGTGGCACAACTGTGAAGTGACACATGTCAAAAATTAAAAAAATATTAAAAAAAATATTAAAAAATATTAAAAAATAAATAAAATAAAAAAAAAAACAGAAATTGACATGTAACGTTGACTTTAACACCGTTTGGTCAAAGTTAACGGTGAGGACCAAATTGAGTCATTTTTAAGAAAATGAGAACCAAATTGAGACAACGAAAAATTTGAGGACCAAACTGAAATTTCATGATAAATAGAGGGACCAAAAGACTAATTTAACCAAGTTTTTTCCTTGAAGTGATATTTTGAATCTCAAAATTTTTCTCTACTCTTGATACCCATCCTAGTGGATCATTCCCCTCATATGTGGGCAAGTCCACCCTTGTAGTCTAGGGCCCTTGCACTTCTTCTCCTTCCTCATTTGACATACTACCATGTACAGATCTTTCTTTTTTTCTTCAATATTAACTAAGTTTCTCCCCTTCAGAAAATTTCTTGCTTTTCTTGATATCTTATAGCAGTTCTCATACTAAAAATATGTCATATGTTTATTTATGTAGATAAATAATAATACTTGTCATATGCCAAACATGCAGAAGCCATTTTTTTTTATTTAACAAAGGTCTATTACCTGTGTGAGGGAAGGTAAACTATAGGCCAAACTAAACTACAAATAGACTATACTAGAATTAGAGTATAGAATGATGTACAAAGGTGAACTCGTTTATTCATACAAAAAATTTGCCTCATATCTACTTTATTTCCATCCTTTTGTCCTATTCTAAAACATAAGGACTCCTTCACAGTTACAAAGTCTACTAGAACTAACAAGAACCACATACTCATTTCCGATCATACACACTAATGAACATGCCCCCAAATGAACAACATGTTCAATGCTTTCATGTTTCAATCATCATCATCATCATCGGTGAAGTCTGGTTCAAGGGGCTTCCTCAGTGAGCCAAGAATGTCAAGTTCAGGTCCATATCTCAGGCTTCTACCTTTCCTTGGGCTGGATGCTAGTTTTGCAGCATACATAGTGCCCATTGGAGCCTGCAGAGGTGCAGAGAAATGTTCAGTACCATTTCCAGGCACAAAAGCCATCATCATAATCTCCTTTCTCTTCAGCTCACTCGTCTCCTTTATTCTCTTATACCTGAACCATGCTGCTTGTATGAAGCATGCAGCCCAAGTCCTCCACTGATGGGAGTGGAACCTAAAAGTATACCTCAGTTGCTTGCTGTGCAACCTTCTGAACTGTGCTGCCACAAACTTCAAGTCCCCAGCAATGAGTGCAAAGGCTTCCACTTCAGTGATGGCTTTCACCGTGCGAGTTGAGGAAGGAAGTACAACCGTTGGACGAGGGTCCAAGGCCCATGGCAGAAGCTCTTCACCGCAGAAGTCACCGGAGCCAAGCCTGCATGAGTTGAAGAAACCTGTTCTGCCACCATTCGTGGTGCAAGAATCTAGGCGTCCTCTAACAATGAAAATCATCTCATTCACAAGATCACCTTCGCGAACCACACAAGCCCCTGGAGTGAAAAGAGAAGGTTTCAGCCTTTCACATATTGCATCTAGCATCCTCTCATCCATTTGATCAAACAATGGTACCTGCCGTGAACCAAAAAATAGTTCATTCTCAGTTCCTTGTTTCCCAAGAAACGCAACAATACTCTTGCAGGAGATGTCATGAAGCGATTGTTTGAAACTTTTACAATTCACAAAACTGTTTAGGAGAAAGCAAAGAGGTAGACAAAAGAACATACTTGTCGAACTAGATTGAGGCAAAGGTGGCGTTTGATGTCACGTCTTAGATCTGTGGGAAGGTCTCTGAGAATAGTTTCCTCATCAACTCCTCTTGTAGCAACCCATCTGAATTGTTCATGACGTCTTACATTTTGCTTCAGATAACGAGGGAGCTGCCTGTGACGCATCCATCTTTCCGTATCTGTTCTTCTTATTCTCCATTCTTCGAGCCGCGTGGTGGTGGATTGCAAGTATGTCTGTTAGTTGGTGAGAATTTCAGTTATATCAAAAGGATGATACTACAATGAGTGTTTTAAGCTAAAAACTTTCAAGTTCTTAGGCTTGCGGCACATTGGAACACTGACAACATAGACTTACTTGCATATTTCCAATGAGTAATGCAAAAAGCACCAATCCAAGAACTGCAATGATCACAGCAAAATTGATCTCTGCAACACGTGTGCCTGTCAAGAGATTTTGTCCCACGGAGCTGCAAATTTGACATAGTATTAATGGTTAGAATATCACAATTCACAAACTTTAGATAAACCAAGATACAAAAAAATTGTTGTGTGTTCTGATAAAAGAAAACTAAGTTACCTTAGATTCCTTAGTCCCCACCAAAGACAGTAATAGTACTTGTTGAAGAATTTTGAGGCAGTAATTTCCAAATCTAGAGCATCAGTAAAAATTCCAAATTGAAAGAAATCACTGTTCTGATCACATAGGCTTGAGAGATTGCTTGATCTTAACCAAGCAATCCTATCTGGGTCAGCCATGCTTTGGCAATCAAGATAATGATACTGGCACTGTGGGTACTGCAGTGTACAAGCTTTCTTCCAACATTCATTCTGGCGTTCAATTGACAACAGGTACCAAGAGGATCCTAAAACCTTTGTAAAATAGAGGAAGAGTTAATTTGGAAGCTATAGAACAGACAAAGTCCAACGTAAGTTCTTGTTCTTATGCAGAGAATTATTTGGAACAGTAACTTACATGACTAGCCAGCATATAGAGCATGAGATTATATGCTGCCCCAGCCCATGCTTTTTCCATCATCACCCCATTTGCCTTGACGATTTCAGATGACAGAGGATAAATAAGATACAACCTCAAGAGGTACTGGAAAATGGAAACAAGGCGCAAAACATGCCTTGAAGCAATCATTTGAGACCCTTTTAGATTTGGAATTACGGCCCAAATTAATACCTAAAATGTGTATATGAATTACAAATTTCAGAAATTTTTGAATGAGAGGAAAAATGAATGCAAATTTTGTATGAGGAAGAGATACCTGTGGAAGTGGTTGAGCAGCCACAAGATCAAGCCAGAAGTCTTTTCGCATGTAGTTTGATGCAATTTTTGAAGAGTCTATGATAAGCTCTCCTCTACCAGAAACACGAGAGGAAGGAGCAATATAAGCTGTTTGAAACCGAAAATAAATCTGAATAATGTAAAATGCATCTATCAGAGACCGGATTATGGTGAGGAACACTTCAAGACCAGTTGACATATCAATGCACTTCTCTTTCTTAGCCACTGGCAAGTAAAAGAAAAGGGGATCCACAAACAGTGAAAGCAAACATGCTGCTAAGAAAATTTTATTCCATGTATTTATTGTAGGTCCCCTTGGATCCAATATCAAAATCTGTGTTGAATCATAGTCCTCTGAGAAGACTCTGGAAAGTTCTCTTCCATCACCTGATTTTCCTATAGCATCCTTCTCAACCTTGTGTTTCTCACTCATCTCCTCATAGGCCACCAATGACAAGTGCTTTTCTTTGTTCTCCATTAACTTGTTTGTCTCAAGTTCATCTTGAAATCTGGTTACACACACACACACACACAACTGAATTTCAGCCCCAAAATGAAATGAAAAAACAATGATGAAAATAACCAAGTCCTGCAAAATTATAATCACAGAGACTTATACACCAGCATGTTACATTAAATTCTAACTATATGAGCAAGTTATATGAACAAGTTTTCAGGTTAATGTCAAAAGGAAAAAGCTTGCAAACCTCACGGATCTTGATCTATCTGAACCCATAGTTGTTGGCTAGAAGTAAAACTATTTAGTTTCACTCCTCTAGTAGACAAAGAGAACATATACATATATATACAGGCTATGGCTATTAGGTACACGAAAAGATTTGACAATTACATGCTCAACCACAAAATATTGAAACTAGTTTTCAGTGTAGTCTTTCCCAAAAATCATGTGACACAAAAGTAGTACTATGTTGTACAGTAATCTTTTTTGGGTTTTTTTCATCAAAGTACAGGTAAAACATGTGAATTTGACACTTCTAAAGCTTGTGGAGGATTCAAAGTCGTCGTTCCTTGGACTTAATGGTGAACTTGACATAGTTTTTTTCTGATATACAAAGATGAAACCTGCTCAAAGAATATGAAATGAAACATACATATGAGGTCCATGTACGTTGAGCCACAAAAACTGTCTTCATTTTTTTTTTCAAATCAATTTTAATATCCATGGGAAATTTTAAGGTGCAGTTAGGGGAAACGTATCATTGAAAAGCATCACATTCAAGTTCAATAATGTTGTTAAATAATACAAGTAGAAAGGGAAATACCATAGCCAGAAAAATGAAAAAGATGAAAAGAATACAGGGGAAGAGAAATTTAACCAGGAAATCCTTGCTGTCAAAATCCCCTTTAAAAGCTATTTTTGGATTTAGTATTTGACTTCATGAACTTTCATTCCAATCTCTTGATTTGTCCTAATCAGTGAACAAAACAGTAGTCCCATTCTATTCTGAAACACTTTGTTTAATGTTTTTTTATTCATGTCATTGCATCGAAAACATTTTTCTCTTTATATTCTAAATTTTTTTATGAAGAGATTTTGACAACAGAACCTTAACCAACGTCACAGCAGAGACTGACAATTGATGTCAACCTTTCCCTCAACTGCATGCGTTGTCTGGGGACAGCCATGCATTGATATTGGAAACGTGTGTAGAATTATGCCACTATAAACTAAAGAAATGTTGCACGACACATATTTTCAATATATTCAACCAAGTTCATGTAAGTGAAGAGTTTCATTTTCTATTTGATGCATGTCATGTATAAACTAATGAGTCTGGTATAAATTTCAACTAATAGAGTTAACACATTAGAAAATGGTCATTCATTCTTCTTTAGAAATTAATTTTGGATTATTATTATGGTTGTTTATAATACATTTATGGTTCCTAGTAATTTCAATTTTTTTTTCTTTTAGTTATATGATTTTCTAAAGTATTTTTGAGTAAATTTTTTCATACATGTTGTAGAAGTTAAAAATGTGAATAGAAAAAATAAATAAATTGTTATGTAAAACAAGTTTGTGTACAAATTGAGAATTTGGTTTTGAACAATTTATAAAAATAAAAATAAGTAATATTATATTATATTATTTGAGTTTATCTGAATCAGAAATTTTGTGTGAAATTATTAGGTTGAATAGGGCATGGCAGAATAACCGTGACTTTTGGGGTGTGAGTAAATGAATACATATTGGCAACGAAAAGCTGATAGCATTAAAGCTGAAGATGGTTTTGCATCGATCACAATCATATATTTCAACCACCCAATCCAAACGAAATATTAGGAACGAATAAATGCATCAAACATATTAATAATCATAATAATAATAATAATAATATTATTATTATTTTGTTTATATTACTACCTTTTTATCTTCTAAATTTTATATATCTAACTTAATTCAGTAAATAACCTTTGAATTTGTCTTCCTCCAAATAAAGAAACATGAAATTTGTCTTTATAGTAATATTTTGAAAATTATCCTTAAATAATTTATATTTAGAGGAAGATAATAATGGTAAAAAAATTTATTTTTAAATCTGAACTCCTCAATTTTACAACAGGGATCGGAAGGAGAAAGAGACCATTGATGACACCTTATAAACCAAAATAAATTAACAATGTGTTGAGATTTGAGAAAAATAACTAATATAATGGATCAATAGAAAAAAAAAAGTCTTACAATAAGAACTAGTAAATAATTATAATAATAAGTTATAAAAAATCTGTAAAAAAAATAAAGAATTATCATTGGTAAGTTAACTTCTAACTCAATTTAAATTCGTTTAACTATCGAGTTAAGTAAGTCATATTGAGTTTCATTTACATTGAAAATATTTAAAAAAAATTTCAACTCAACTAAATTCAAACCCATGGTGAGTCGGTTTGAAAGCACCAACAAAACTTTGAATTGGATGTACAATGCAATACAATTGATTGTGTTCCCTACTTGTTTATACATTGTAATTATGCCAAATTAAAGGCTCATATCAATCAATCAAGCATATGATACTCGAATATATTTTATATTCTATGAATGTTATATATTAGGTTTTCATAACTATTCCATACAATATGTTCAACAAGTCTAGAAGAGCATTCATTTCAAAAACTTCACCTTAGTGAACAACCATCTTCCTTCTCTTAATATTCAAGAGGTATGTGTTTTTCCAACTTAAGAGTACATTACTAATACACATTCAAAGACTCTTTTAATTTTGTTTGTCTACATGGTGAATGGATACAAAGTATGTCGGTGGAAGTTCTATAACTACCATGGAAAAACCTATCATCATAGATATGGTTAATGACTAATGAGCACGAGACGAGTTCATGTCGCAAAAACATGTTTTCGACATCATCTACCTAACAAGTTGAATCGTTTAGTTACTACTAGAAAAATGATAAATATTGACCAAATTTAGTGACCAAAAATTTTAGTTACTGCTAGTCAATAAATTATGACTAAAAATTTCAGTCACTACTAGTCACTAAATTAGTGACCGAACTTATTTTTCTAAATTAGTGACTAATTTAGTGACTGAATTATCAGTTACAAAAAATTAGTGACTAAATCATAGACTATTATTAAAAAAGTAATAAATAATAACTGAATTTAATAACCAAAAAATACTAAATACTTGCGTTGGGCGCCACTAAGATCACACTCAGTGCTTCAAATACATAATGTTGTCAAATTGCCTGTGGTTGAGCGCCAACATTTATGAGGCTGAGCACCCCAGGGATGAGCGGTGGAAAAGTGGTGTTGAGCTCCAGTTAATGAGAAATAATTGTGCTGAGTGATGGAAATTGGGGTTGAATAGTGGCAATGCTAATATGTCAAAAATGCGTATTTAATCATGTTTTCTTTGAGAGTTTTGTTGGATTCCTCATTTTGCATGATAGAGAAGCATTTTTTGGTGCTTGGAGAGCCTCTTGAAAGATGTTGGGGGTGTTGGAAAGCTCTCCCACACCACCTTGGGTCTTCTCCTCCATTCATGGTTGTTTTCCCCCTTTTGGGGTTGGAGAGGATGATGGGTTGCGATTTGGAGATGGAGACGCAAATGGGAGGTGCAAGTGGAGCATGGAATGGCTGCCAAAAACCTTGGGAGAAGGCTTGCATCTTCTCTTTGGTTTTCATTTCTTCCTTATCTATTTTATTTCTAAACCCTAGGTTCTCCACCATGGAGAATTAACCCTATTTGTTGAGATTAAATGTAATTCTTGTATAACTTGTGTTATTAATATATATATATATATATATATACATATATATATATATATATATATATATATATACACACACACACACACACCAACAACAACAACAATATCACTACCACAACCACAACCACCACCACTAGAACCACTACCATCACCATCACCACCACCACCACCACTATTAGCACCATATCCACCAGCACCACCTTCATCACTAGCACCACTACGATCACAACCACAACCAACACCACCATCATCACCACAACCACATCCACCACCACCATAACCAACATCACCACCACCACCATAACCAACATCATCACCACCACTACTACCACTAGCACCGCTGTTTTCACGACCTTTATCACTAACATCACCACCACCACCACCAATGCCACTGTTTTCACTACCTTCATCACTAACATCACCATCACCACCAATTAGGAGAAGTTTATAATTTGGTGAAAAATATATTTTAAATTTAAATATTATAAAAAATATACTGAAACTCTACTTATTTGTGTTAACAAATTTAAGATGAATTTAATATATTTAATTTTTTTTCATCGAAGTCATTATCATCCATCTAAGTCTAATATAAACTAATTTAATGACCATTAAAGAGGTTTACATTCTTTCATAAACATGTATTTATTATATTATGATTTTTTTTAATTTCTCACTGATTTATTTTAAATTTTATTATTTGACTAATGACATTAAATGAACGGGTGATTTTTTATTTAAAAAGTAAAAAATTAATATCTAATCAGATTAAATTCATGAGAAGTAAATTTTATATCAATACATTGTGGTTAACTAAATTATTTAGTTTCACAAATTTAAATTTCTACTAAAAATTTTAAAATTTTTGTCTTACGTTCTTGGCGGCGGTTCATTGTGTGCTCTAAATTTTGAGTTTTATTGTTTGCTCGAAACTCATTCTTCTCTTCCTCTATTTTTTATTCATCTTCCAACTATATGTCTCGTTCACTAGCATTCTTCCAGTCGTGTGGCTTTCTCTCTAGCCGTGACTCTCTTCTCTGGTCTCACTCATCGCTCTAGTAGGTGGAGCTCTGGTAAGTCGCAAGTCCCTTTTCTGGTCTTTGACACTTATCGTTATCTGCATTCTAATTTTGACATCTCCAGGATTGGGGTCCACTCATTCTACATTGCTTCCAATCTCTTCACAGCGATTCAATCAAAGTTAGATTATCTCACTTTTTGACCTATGTAAATTAGGGTTTAGTTCCTGTTTGATTAATCTTTTTGAAATTGGTTTAATTATTTTTCCTTTTGTGTATAATTGAGGGTTATTGTCAGTTTGAGGATTTTGGTTTTGATGGTCTCCTATATGTATTTGGGTTTTAAAAGGCATAAGTAACATTCTTTGATATATTTGTTTTCCAAGAGCAATGGTGCTAGGTAAGGAAATAATTTTGGGGTATGTATCTCCATGTTCATTTTTTTTTTCTTTATTTAGTGCTACATATTACTTGTTTAGTTTTTGTGGATAAGGTCTTTATTTCTATTTTTTTGGATTTTTTTAGTTCTTAGCCTGATTAAAAATAGTTTTGTCTAAATACTTTTATAAGCTTTGAATTTATTTAACCATGCTTGAAAATTTTGGATCATTTATTGTATCCTTTCCTTTGATCTTCCATCTCTATGGTTTGGTTTAATTAGATAAATAAAATGAAAAGTGAAGTTGAGGTAACAAACAGAGAGCTTCTTGGCTTTAGATATTATAAATAAATGTTATGTGGAAAGGAGTGTGTGTGAGAGGTGTGAAGATTTTGAGAGAGACATGGAGTGAGCATGACAAGAATTAGAGAGGAAGAAGGATGGAGAAGGGGACCTGGGCATCCCCAGTGAGAAATTTTACCGCTTATATGTGACAAAATCTAAAGAAATCAAATCATATTGACCAAAGAAGAAGTTAGACAGGTAGCTTCGGTCACAACATCAGTGTGCAAATTAATGCCTCTTACCAATACATCTAATAACAACATTAATTCTCATTTTCTCGGCAAAAATAATGTTGTCATAGGAATAAAATTTGAAACATTTGTTCAACGCCGAGAAGAAGCCCAACTACATCAAAGTAATGAAAGATCTTCAGAAAACTCTTCTATTACTTCCATTGATGATAATGAAATATATAGTGTTGTTTTTGGAGGAGGAAATAAGGGGAATGTATATGGACTTGGTGTATTGAGCAAAAATTTTACTCCTACATGTGCTCACTCTAGTACCAGCCAAGCTCCAATGGTTCATCAAATACAAGAAATGCGTGAAACTATTTAGAAATTAAATGGTGAACTGAAAGCTAAGGACAAGACATTTGAAGAAAAGATGGCGCAGTTGATGCAAGATAATGAGCAATAGAAGGAACACATACGCCAACAAGAAGAGCATAAGAAACTTGTTTTACAACACATCTAGTTGAAGAATATTATGTCAGACGCTTCTCCTCCTAACAATGGAGATGATGTAGTAGACCATTGTATTGATGGTAGTCCACATGAATATTAGTTAGGCTGAATTGTATGATGACTTTTAAAACTTGTAGATGTATTTAGAACTAATTTCATTTTGGTTTTATGTTGGATCATGTATTAAACTACTTTTTACTATATTATATGTTGGAGTTTATTATTATTTAGTAATTAAATATTTTGCATTTATATGTAGGTATAAAATTGAATATAAGCAGGTTGATTTAGCCACCAATACTATTTTAATTAAATTAAAAAAAACATACCTATTTGTGATTGAATAAGCGACTGAAAATCATTTTGTTAAATTAAAATTTGTTCCTATTAGCCACCAAATTAGCGACCAAAAGTTCAGTTGCAAAATTGGTCTCCAATGCTTACCAAATTTTTAATGACTGAATAGAATTATAATTTCAGTGGCTATTTAGTCATCGATTTTAAAATCACTAGCTAACTGCTTTGCGACTAGAATTTTCGCTACTATTTATTTTTCGTGGCTAATTCGATGGCTAATTCGGTGACTAAGGATGTTAGCCACCAATTTCATAACCGGCTAAAATGCTTTCTTCTAGTAATGTATAGTGGTTAAACATTTTCGTTTCTTTGGTGTTATAAGCTTTATCATTTTGAAATGAAGTACTATAATTCTTCATTTATGAAGCCTGTAACAACTTAGCTTTTTTTTTGTTGATGTGACAACTCAATTTATGAATTTTGTTAAATTGTAAATATAATTAAACTTAATTTCTATTTATATTCTTAAATCACAAGAATTGGAATTCTCTAACATATATTAATTCATAATATTAAATTTACCATTGATGATGTCTCGTTTGTGTTTCAGTAAGTTGAACTATTTCACTCAAATTTCATGTACTAATGCAGTTAGTATCTCCAAAAGATTGGGCATAACATTTCAAAATTATTAGATGAAAATTACGATGTCTCTATTTCGATAAATTGAAGTTAAAATAGAGATTCACGATCTGATTTATCAGATTTTCTTCCAATTATTACAAATGTATTGTGTGAATAAATAGAGAAGCAACCACCAATTCTGTTTCGTTGAACATGGAGTTGACCGAAGATAGTTTGGGGTCATAATAACAAACTAACAATGTATCAGTTTGTGATTTTAATAGTTTAACCAGAATATTATCCAATGGTAATTAATTTTAAAAAAAATTAAAGTATTAACATCTCATTAAAACTTTTAAATTATAAAAATTAAAGAAATTAATAAAACAATAGAATTGTAAAAATAACTCAAATGATAAAAAATCATAAATCATTTTCAAATGCAATTTGTTAGCAACTATTTGCTTAAATGTCCCTCCTTAGCTTTGCCTCATCAAATTAACCATAAAAACGACACAATAGTCCATTAGACATCAAGGAGAAGTGAAAGTGTAGGAGAGTTCTTAAATATATTTTTAAAGCTGTAAAATTGCTTTTAATTGAAAATAAGTACAAGAGAAAATATTTAATACTTAAAACTTATCTAAAAAGAAAATTCAAAATAAAACTTAGTACGAGATTCTTAACGTCGTCATCCATAAATTACATTTTTTTTTTACATTCAGTGAAACTAACTTTTTGTTTAAAATTAAGTAACCAGACATCTTTTTTTCACACCATCACCATGACAAGACAAGATATTTGACAAAAGTTACAGACATGAACCATAAGGTGTTATCATAGTTTTTAATCTTGTCAAACCTTACAGATCGTTAGCTACCCACATTAATCCTTTTTGACATCTACATTTCCAGGTTTAACAGGATCTGCTGGATTAGGTTCAGCATCTGCCTCAGCCTGCCAATAACAGCAATTTTGTAATGTCAGTTCACATTTGAATTCATGGAAGCTTCATATGCTAAATCATCAAAACAAAATTGAAAGCATGCGCAAACGTCAACACAAGCATTATGCACTGGATGCATGAGGCAAGCACAAACTAAAAAGAAAAAAACAGAATCTATCATGTCATGAAAGCACCAACACACAACACAACTAGAATGGTCACTACCTGTTATAATATTGCATGTTTGAGAAAAACAAATAATTGACAACAGAATAGATTATTTCTCAATTGGGAGATGCATATCATCACCAATAACAATAACCCTCGTCAGGCAAGCCAAATATTATACTGGAGCAGACAATTGAACATCACCCTAAAATTGTTCCGGACATAATAGTATCTTTGCAAATGACTAACCCCCAGCATCATGCATGAAGTAACATAAGATAAAAGATAGTAGAACAGACATCAATTCACTCAAAATTATCATTGATTTGACCAATTATACTTTCATTACCCGTCAAAACAAATTATGTAGTACCAAATATAATAAAGTTGAAAATAATACAACCAAATCTTTTTTCATTCAAATTTGCAAGAATATTCTCATAGGCCTGGGCACAAAATTCTACTGTTAATCCAGGAATTCCACATCAACCACCCTATTCATTAATTAGGATTAGGTTTTCCTCTTTCCCAACTCTTTTAGGCACAATGTTCAACTTCTTTAACTCTGAGGCATCTATTTTCACTTGGAACTGGATCAGAATGATAAAGGAAGGCATATCAATATTCAAATTTTACAGAATTCAAGTTCTAAATCCCATTGCCGGCGACAGCTTTCAGAACAAATCACCAAGAAAAAGAAAATTTGGAACATTATGCACAGTGAATACTTCTTCACATGCATGTCCGTGTCGGACACGTGTACAACAGGTGTCTGATATCCTGCTAAGTATCGAATTCAAAAAATGTCTACATAGCACTAATGAGAGTAGATATGGTGATCCTTTTTTAAAAGTTGGAAAGTCAAACATATTTTCTCTTTAACAAACAAACCATTTATTAGATTTGTCTTTAAACCTAAATTAATGGTATTTTATTACAACCATGATGATTAATAAGAGCATAAAATTTCATGACTTAAATTCTCTTTTTATTATTTTGAATTCCATCTCTCTTTTCTTTACAATTACAAAAGTTTTATTTGTTCTGATTACTAGGTTACATTTGAAAATAGATTTTCAAGTGGTTGCATGAAATTCCAAAAGATTTTTCCTAATTATATTTGACTATCTAATTCTATAGATGACTTTAAGGATATAAATCTTGATTGTCTGCCAATTTAAATTGTTTATAATAATATTCAATATATATAGTCATGTCTTACATTTTGAGAATTATTGTTGTCACAGTGTGTGTCCAGTGTCTATATAAGTGCTTCATAGCAACAAAGAGTTAATAAAATTATAAATTCCCGTGGTTTGTGGTTCTTTCAATAACTCTAATAAATTGAAAAACAATGCTCCATAATCCATATTTCTGGCATGAATTCCCATGACCCCTCTTATACTTTATTTAAAAAAATTCTACACATAAAAACCTAGAGTACTGAAAAAACCTTGAGCTTTAAGTTCAATGAATTGGTTATTCCAAATCATTTAGGAAGGCATTAGTTGAACTAATGGATTTGTAATGTGTTTCTAGTTACTCTAAAAACATCTCAATTCCCTGCCCCATATGTTCCATAAATTTTAGTCATATGTATCTATCCATGATTCACACACAATATTCAGAATGTTCTACATAGCGACATAGTTGTCAGTCATTGCACCACGCAATACAACCACACTCTTTAATCATGGGATGGCTGATGTTCCTAAGAGGTAACCCCACCCAGAGAATGACACATTGTGATGCCAACACTCCCAAATGAAAGCTCAACTTCTCACCACATAAGCGGTAGCTGACATCAGCGTTAAATAGCCACTATAGCAGACGGCGACACCTTCAACTGTTGGATGACTTCAACTAAATGTCCGCTATGCTACTATAAGCTTTCCTCCATTCTCAGCTATCCACAACTGATAACACTAGCTGAAAGGAGACTCACATTCCCCAATCCTCACAGGTTGTATAAACTATGCATAAGGCCAATGAGGAATTCAAAACACAGCATCACATTGATTATTTCTGCTTCCTATAGACTAAAAGACAATAATCATCCTTATTATTCAGGATGAAATCATATATTACTCCACCCTACCATTAAACAACAGAATCTCCCTTCCAAACCTCCAAATTGAGCCATTCCGGCAAAATCTTGTCATTGTTAAGCACAAGAAGAACTATTTCAAAGCCATATACATCATGGTTTCTGATTGTCTTTTACATGCAAAGGTTAATTATCAACATCTTAACATGTTAGTATAGAATTTAAAACCTGCTATGCCCTTTTACTACCAAATTACCAATCAACCGTATATCTCCTTATTGGTTGGTAAAATACAAATGAACAATGCATAGAAATTAAATTTTGCTATAAACAATTAAGATTATGCTCTCACTTACCTTACTAACAGGAGTGGTTGGAGGTTTGTATGGACATGCAGCAGGAGCCCTCTCTGGTTTCCTGTACTCCCAACCAAAAACCCGATAGATCTTACCCTGGAAAGAGAATTACAGATCAACAACTACCCAAACATATCCTAAACTATAAATTTCATTAATCACTGTCATTGCATGTAAAGTAACAAAAGCATAATATGGAAAATTGCACTTACCATGATAAAATCGAATAGAAGAGGGAGAATGTTAATTATCGGAACCAGAAAGAGGGGCAACAAACAAGCCAAGCAAACCTGCACCATGACAAATTCAATTTTGCTTAAAATTAGAAGAAAACACAAAAGAACAAGACAATCAAAGATAATTCTACCATGTTGAGATGAACGAGTCTGAGAGTACACAATAAACAAGAACAATTGATTCAACTCCACAATTCCCAACAGCAACAAGGTTTGTTTAGAAAAGCAAGACAATTTGGACATTGACTAAGCACGTCCAAGATTATATACGCGTTCGTTCGAATTCACACGATTCGGCCCATTCATTATAGTCCATGGGCTGCAATAGGGATTCAAAGCCCATCCAATAATCAACCCGTTTATTTGATAGACATTCCAATGTAAAGTTGTTGGTTGATATGAAACTCTTGAATATCATATATTAATATACTTATATCTTATCCTATTCAAAGGTAATGTATACTCATCTATCTTATATTGTATATTTCTGTGATCAAGAATTGAATCAGTTAAGTTTAACATAAAAGCATGAACAAATCTCTTCACTTCCTTCTTAATATATAATGCTTACAAATAAGTTTAAATTATATAATAATTAAAACATTAAATTTTTGTTATTATTCAAATATGTTTTGAAATAAAATATTTACATCATAATATTAATTTTACAAAATTTATATGCTTTATGTATAGATTTAAGAGAAAGTAACTATAAAAGTTAAATAAAATTTTGTACAATTTTGTTAATATTAATTTATATAATATTTTTTAACATTACCTTAAACATAAATTTAAATCAAATTATTTATTGAAATATTATATTAAAAAATAATTATGAAAATATTTTATAGAAATCTTGTAAATTTTTAATAATTTTCATATTTTATAAAAGAATTGAATTAAATTTTAGTTTTTAGAAAATTATATATAACTTTATTAGACAAATTATCATTAAAAGATTATATTATATCTTAATATCATTTAATGTGTTATGTTGTGTGAATCACATGATTATACAGTATAATATTTTTATCTTATTAAATTCTTATTTCATTATATTATATTATCATATCATTATATAATGTCTAATAAATAAGTCCTTATAGTTTAGTCAGAGAATATTTATTTTTATAACAAAACTGTTTTAATTATATTTACCCTAATTTATTATTTACTTAATATATAAAATATTATTTAAAAGTTGAATATTAATATTATTTATTATTATTATGGACTAATATGTTTTATAGGATGTTGCAGTATTTTTTAAACTTTTGAGAACCAATGTAAATACATTAAAGGTGTACACGAAAAACTTCTTTCAAGAATGAATGAAATGCTTCTAAAAAGTTGTCTTACAAAGGAAAATTAAAATAGCTAAATATTTGGCGGGGTTTTTTAGTACCATCATATTGAAGTTTTAAAGTTTAGAAGAGCAAACCTTCTTATTTTAGTAGATTGTGAAATTAGAAGATTATTCAAGAGCACTAGAATAGAAAAGTGATACTACATCGATTATTTGAAACCTATATTACATCAATTTTTTCACTGATGTTGTATCAGGTGAAGTAGAAAGTATGTGATAAACCAATGTTATAGCATTAACATATAACTTCGTTTAAATTAGAATTGTTTTAAAATTGAAAAAAAAAAGTCAAAAGGAGGGAAGATATTACATTGGTTAGTATAAGAATCGATGTTATATCTTTTTGAAATGTGTAAAATGTGTTTTTTTTTAATACTAGTTTGGATTTTGGACCTATCCAATAACCTGCAAAAGGAACACATTCTAAATTTTAGACAATTCAAATTGTACTATCCTATGGTACAATAAAGCATGGTAGTTGAATCGTGAATCGTATCGTGTATCGGAGAGCTTAAATTTTGAATCATGAATCGTATCGTATCGTGAATCGTACGATTCATAAACATTAAAAAAATGTAACATATACTTAAGTATATAAGATATATAAATATGCAAAGAGACAATTAATAACAAAACAACCTCATAGTCAATTTCAGCAATGTATATATACCACATAGATTCACAATTTCAGCAACACAGCCTTCAAAAAACATTGTGGTTGCTGCCTAAGATTTCTTTAACTATGGCTATATGCTACTAAACAAGTATTGCATTATAGCCATCCAAAAAATAAGTATTGTTGTTGCTTGGATCCTAAAGAACCTCAAAAAAACATTCTAGTCTAAATCATTCATATTTCATCATCATCATCTCCAAGATCTACATCACTTAAGTCATCTTCATCATCTAGTGAAAGTTCTTCCCCTTCATTAATGTCTTCAAATTCCTCCTCATCTCCTACTATGGATTTTCCTTTTTTATTGGTCTTGGCATTTAAGTTTCTTGGCCCTATATTAGCAAAAGAAAAAGAAATAAAGTTTAGTTCTAGTTTGTTGACTTTCAAATTTCAACTTGTGAATAGAAATAATTACCTCTCTTCCTTTTTTTATTTGGAGCTCCCTCTTCATCATCAAAGCACTCATGTATATCCATCCATGACGAATCAATAGGCAAACAAGGATTTTCTTTTTCTGTAATCCATTCATCATCTGATTCAATATCTGACAAACATATGGGATCATAAGTTTCCCCCTTCTCTTCTCTACTCTTTTGTCTCAACTCAAGTTGGAGATTGTACTTGACATAGACAAGAGCATTTAGTCTTTGTTGTTCCAATCTATTTCTTCTCTTAGTATGAACTTGGTCAAAGGTGCTCCAATTCCTTTCACACCCTGTTGCACTACATGTGAGACTCAAAATTTTCATGGCTATCTTTTGTAACTCTTTACCTTCTCCTCCATAACTCTCCCACCAAAGAGCTATCAAAATAAAGAAGTATTGAATTATAATTTAATGTAATTAAAAATTATAAATCATATAAAAGTGGTAATGAGAGTAATTTCATTACCAGGTTGTTTCTTGTTTCTAGTAGCTATTGCCATGTGCATTCCAAAAAGCCCCTTAGCTCCCTTGAACTTTTCAAGTTGTTGATCAATTGTAACTCTTGTGCTAACATCCAAAACCATTTTTTCAAATGTTTCATATAAACCAATCAAGACCTCCCTATCCGGATTGAAATTTTTGTCATAGTGATATCTAACACAAGAAAAATAAATTGATGACATGAGAAGAACGAAAATAGAGGTACTTGGTAGGAAAAATTTAGGTGAAATATGCATTACCTAGGATTGAGATAATAGGCTGCTGCATGGAGAGGCCTATGTAGTTGCAAATTCCACCTAGTGTCAATAATCTTCCACACTTTTTTATACCTTGTTTCTATCTTTTGGAAATTTTCAGCAATTTGCTCCTTTGCTCTATCCATTGCTTCATAAATGTATGGTATTGCTGGTTTTGCATCACCATCTACAAGCCTCAACACTTTTACAAGTGGAATCACACATTTTAAGCAATAGGTGATTGATCTCCAAAATCTACCATCACTCAACACCAAATTCATAACTTGCTTACCCTCACTTTTATTAGCATGTGGACTAGTAGCCCATTCCTCTGAAGCAAACATTGATCTAAGAGCATTCTTTTGTTGCTTAATACAATTTAATGTGAGAAAAGAAGTAGCAAATCGTGTGACAGCGGGTCTTGCTAATTCTCTTCCATTAGAGTAGCTTCTATACAAATTAAGAACCCATGTATGCCTATATATGTACGTGGTGATTTTCTTTGCATTGCTAATAGTATTGTAAAAGACTGGAAGCTCTCCAATATCTTCAAGAACCAAATCAAGGCAATGTGCTGCACATGGGGACCAAAATAATTTGGTTCTTTTTTCCATTAACATTCTTCCCGCTGCCACAAGGTTAGAAGCTCCATCAGTAACTACTTGGACAACATGGTCCTCTCCAATTTCCTCCACCATGCTGTCCAACAACTCAAACATTTTCTTCCCATCTTTAATGACATCACTAGTATCAATAGATTTCAAAAAAACAGTCCCACTTGGACTGTTAACAAGAAAATTAGTCAATGATCTTCCTTTACCATCCGTCCATCCATCGCACATCAATGTACATCCCCATTTTTCCCAATCAGTTTTATACTTTTCTAGACCTTGTTTGACATTATCCACAGCTTTTTTTAGATATGAAACCCTTACCTCATGATAAGAAGGAGGTTTTAATCCTTTGCCATATTCTCCAACAGCCTTCAACATTTGTATAAAAAGAGGGCTCCTTACAAGGTTAAATGGCAATGCATTGCCATAAATACAGCTGCAAATTTCTCTGATTACATCTTCTCTATTTTTATATGTTGCATTGATTGTCATTTGTTGAAGATCATTTTTTCCCTTTGTCACCTCTCTTGATAAGTCTCCTCCACAATCAAAGCTGCCATCCTCTGTCTTTTTTTCTTTACCTTTTAGCATCTTCACAAATATTTCTTTCACATCATCAGGGACACTACAACATGGAATAACATCTTTTTTTGTTCCAGCAAGGTGTTGTTTCATTCTTGCTATACCACCCCAACAAGTGTGAGAACAAAACTTGCATTTAACCTGTAGCCTATTTGGTGGAACACTGTCACAGTAATTCCAAGTAATGTCGACCTCCCTTTTCTACTTACTCATGTTTGAAGTTCAGCAGCTGCACAGATGAAAAATTCCCTACCCAGAAATGTGAAAACAACCTCCCTGCCCAGAACCCCGCACCACCACAGAACCACTGCGCAACCACCACAAAAGCACCGCACACACAAACAGAAGATGAACAGAGTAGTTCGCGACAAAAAAATGCAACCACCGAGTGACCACCGCGTGACCACCAGAAACACCGCGCGACCACCACAGAACCACTACGCGACCACCACAGAACCACCACACACACGAACAGAAGACGAAAAGAGGCGTTCGCGAGACGAAACGCAACCACCACCGCGCGACGACGGCACGACCACCGCGCGACCACCGCGCGACCACCGCGCGACCACCACAGGTCCACCGCACACACGAACAGAAGACGAAAAGATGCGTTCGCGAGACGAAACGCAACCACCACCGCACGACCACCGTGCGACCACCGTGCGACCACCACAGCACCACCTCATCACCACCACAGTACAAGCAAAGGTCGAAAGTCGAGGTCGAGAACGAGAGTCGAGAGGTCGAGTTCGTTAATGTTAATATGTTTGGAAGAGAGAGAGTTTCAATGTGAATAAAATAAAGGGGGGAAAATTTAGGGTTTTAAATTGGGGGTAAATTGGCAGGGGAAAAAATTTAGGGTTTTAATTTGGGGGTAATTTTGTATCGCGAATCGAATCATGATTCTTACGATTCGCACTTGTATCGTACGATACGTTTACGATTCGGGAGTAAAAATGATACATCGAACGATTCGTATCGTGGAGGGGGTGTATCGTATCGTATCGTACGATTCGTATCGTGAATCGTACGATACTTACTACAATGCAATAAAGTACTAAAGTCTATCAAAACTATTAGGCTAAATGTTAAGGCTACAACTTAAACATCCAAATAAAACATTCCTAATGATTATGAAAATTAATTTTTTGCCTCAAAAAATATCTTACCAATTTCATACGAATTTCTTCAAGTTTATCTTTTCCCAATGGTTCGACAGCCTCAAAAACCTGAAATATGGAATATATATTAATTATGGTATATCATAGGAAGCAAAGTTAAACATCAATAATTGAAGAAACTCTTACATTGGCTCATGAATCAACAATAGTAGCACGAGCTATGGTCCACATCCAATACATAACGTAGTATCCACACTCAAAGCTTCAACGTGCCTATTGCACTAATATATGAAATTTATGTAATTAATATATGAAGAATTAAGAGAGTTTAGTTCATAATATATAGATTTAATGCAGACTACATACCTTAGGACAAATCCAATCAAGATGGGATGAAGATGTAGTGGATTTACCATCAAAGACATCATTGACGTTAACAACACTAAAAAGAAAAGTCATTAGTAATTTACAATATAATCATGATAAAACACATTACTATTGTAATTAACACATACCTTTGTATTAAAGTTTTCATTTATTTGCTTGGCTTGTTGTGCAATGAACAAAACCATACAACAATACGATCTATCGGGCAAATAATAATCAACTGTCAAAGAGACCTATTAAATAAGAATTTTAGTTACTGATATGAAATTAGTTAGATAATAACAAAGTGAGAGAGTTCAACTTACCCATGAATATAAGGGACGATGTAAATCCTTTTCTTGGATGCATGTATCCACCGTTGAATACAAGTTTGAGTGTGCATTGATCTATTCCCAGACTTTTCTATAATTTGAGGCTCAAGGAAACCATAAATATTATTGTTCCCCGCTTTGACAAATAATTCATTTAGATACATGCATTCATAAAATTCACAAGGTTTAGGTTGATTTCACAAAATATAATTTAATGCAAAATTTACATTTAAAGTGTACTCACATCATCCAAAGTTTAATGACTGCAATGTTCAACATCTAATTACCTTGGAATATTTCAAACAAATCGAATATGTTAATATACAAAGGTATATCACCATTGTCAACTCCAAAGATTATTGCATCCTAAGGAATGGCACAAGGTGATTGATACAAATCAGACGAAGCCACAATCAACCCCTGAATTGGATTAACATTCAGGTTAGGTTGTGGTTCGTGCTCCGACTCATCCTCGGGCTCAAGGCTTGAATGAGATGCAACTGGGAACTTTTTCCTAATCCTAAGGTTTTACAAAACATACTAACAAACTTAAATATGATGTGAGTTAAAAGTTATGTAATAATGTAATTAAGAAAAGCATACCTTCTTTGTTGAAATAGACTTAATTAATTATTTCGGCCATGAGATAAATGTTCTAAGTGCGTCTCCCACTACTGGTATTGGAGTAGTGGCATCTCTAATTTCTTCAACCACTACTCTAACCAAATCATCGGACATTGGCACAGTGTGCATGGTGGACCCACCTGGATAAACTCTCCCAATGGCTAGAAAACGAGGAACACCTCCAACAAACAATTTAGAGCGATAGGAGATATCAGTCTCTATGTCATCACCTTCATCTGCTACATCATAACTATCTTTGGTGCTACGAGGATTCATTTGATCTGGATGTATCACATTATGGTGGGGGGACATGGACTCCCATCATTGCTCCCACTTGCGCCTTAAATCTTCGATAACTTGTCTCCTTATTTGCCGAACAAATAAGCGAATTGCTCCATCATCTCCTAAGTCATAGGTGTCCTAGAAGTGTTGGGTTGCGGACATGATCCAAAATATTGTCTCACGCCCACACCAAAAGTAGTGGTACGCACAGGGTGCTCTTCGGTATCAATAGTAGTGGTCAATATGTCACGAAGACCCTAAGAGACAAAACTACATTGTGAACTTTGTTCTACAAGTTCATCCTGTAAGAAAGAATACATTGTTACTCATGATACAAATTGGAATAAATAATTAATTGCTCCATCATCTCTATAGTAACTTACATTTCGTTAAGCAATCATCGGTGATTTCTCAAATGTCATTTGTCCTCCTACTTTTGTAGAAACCATATTCCATTTCTCGTGTCAGCTAGGAGGAGATGGAGGAGAAAGAACTTCTTCACCAAAAGATATCTCCATTTGTTTCTTTAACTTTTCTTTTCCAATAAGTCATACCCTCCTCGAGAAAGTTTGTGGGGAGTAGCATTCTTTTATTGGATAACTTGAGCTTTCTTTCTCTTTTCCTGTTAAAGAATAATATTCATAAACATTAAATGGCACTATGAGTTTAGCAAAGTGTAATGTCAACAAAAAATAAACTTGCCAAGAAGGATCCAATCGACTCTGAACAAATAATTGTCATGTCTCCTCGTCTATGTCATATTTTTCACAAGGGTTTTTGTCTTTATATTTTCCAAAGATGTAAAAGCCAATCAAATTTGTCTTGAATTGTCTCCATTTTAAGGCTACTGATGACATGATCTTACTCCTTATGAAATTGGAAGTCTCAAACTGAAAGTTTGTCTACAAAATAAAAGATTGGTCATAACTAATTAATATTCAAATCATAATTAATATATATATATATATATATATTATAAGTTGTTGTACAAGTTCAACATTTATTTAATCAATCATAATAAGTCACCCTCAAAATCATCCTCCTAATTATTTTCCTAATTATTTAAAATATTTCTCAGATTACGAGTTGGGACTAATATACCTATCTACTTCCTTTAAATCAAGACTAACACATACAACAATTTTTACAAATATTTAAAATTGAATATTGTTTTCATTTATTAACTTAGTCGGTCGAGTGTTGAACTAACAGTTGAAAGTCAATACTAAAGTGCTTATTTATAACTGAATATATATATTTTTTAATTAACCTTTGTAACGTCCCATTTAATTAATAAACATAATTAAAGGAAACGTTACACACAGATAGTACAACAGCGCAGTCTTGGGGTCTTAAACACAACCCCTACAAAATCCTAGGCACACCACGATGCCAAAATTAAACCAGTTACAGCATTCAATAGTAACTAAAAGGAAATTAAAAAGCAAACTAATACATGGGCCATAGCCCAGAAAGAAAGCCCAAAAAGAATATATCCAATCCAAGCAGACTATGCAGCGGAACCTCCATCACCCTGATGATTACGGGGAGTTCTCACCTCTGCTCACATCAACAAGTTGATAATCATTGAAAAGGAAAAGACCACACCACAGAACATACAACAACAAATAGTAGGGTAAGCTAGAGCACAAAATAATTTCATCATGCAATTAGATACACTTTCGCAATCAACTATACATACAACATCCAAGCATGTTATGACTTTCAACCTAATACACTAAGACTCGACTCGACTCATCCAGATACATATAATCTGGTCGGATTCAGCGGATGCTTGCACTTGTGGTGGATACCTCTGCTCACCCCCAAGCTATGTGTTACAAGTGTTACAATGAATCAATCCCCCACACACAAGATTAGCCCTTAATGAGTTTCAGGCCTCCTGCTATTCTCACCACAAGAGTCAATCCGCTCTAAGTGAGACTAACTGACTCCTTAGAGTGTCAGGATACAATCCTTACCTTGAATCCTTACCAAATTATATAGATGGGGAACTACCATAGACACCCACTAACAGGGGCCATGGAATTACGTCCCGACCACTGAAGCACGATCCTGAAATCTCACTTAGAGATCTCAAGGATTTACGCACTGACCATCGACCAATCATGTTCAATCAATCAAGAAAGACCTATCGTGCATATATATATATATATATATATATACATTATATCAACCTTTATAACCAATCCCTTTCATGTTCCAGATCAACCCATACCAATTCATCATACTCCATCCATGAATATAGAATTCCAACTCATCTCATTACCATGCCACTTTAATACCAACCATCTCATTAAAATCACATGCTAAGTTCATACTAAACCCATCATTCACAAATCATGAGTCACATTACTCATGCATAATCATTTGTCTCATGCTTTTAACACAATACTTAAATCCAAGCAAGTATTAACCATTCAAGATTCAAGGAAACGATCAAACATCACACTGCTCTCGTCCAATTCCTCGCTCAGGCTGAAGGGTCTCGCTCAGGCGAGCCCCCTTCGCCTAGGCAAGGGCTCAAAAAGGGGAACAGTAAACTTACGCGGGATCTCGCTTAGGCGAGACCCCTCTCGCCTGAGCGAGACACATGCTCACTCAAAACAGCGTAGGTCACCTGAGCGACTACGCGCGTAAAGTAACTTGGGTGAGCCTCTGTTGATCTCGCCTAGGCGAGACATGCTCGCTTGGGTGAGAAAACCAGTGCCCACCACTGTCTCTCGTGCAACAGTCCAACAATACCACCAAACCAACACAATAACATCTCATAAACTCACAATAGCATGTCATCCAATCAAATCATGCAATATCATCAAGCAATCACGAAAAATCACAGATTTAGCAAAAATCCTAACTTCCTTACTGTCGCAATCGGAATCGCGACGGGACAACGAACCAAAAAAGAAAACGGGTTTAAAAGAGATTTGGAGTCGCCACCATAGTTATTCTGGAAAACTATGGAAAACCATAAAAATAAAACAAGTCTGCGAAAAACCAGATTTTGGATCCGGGAGTCGGTTACGCGTAAGGAAGGTGTTAGCACCCTACCGCGTCCGCCCGAGGACGGTACCTTTAATTAAAAATGCAAAGTTGATGTGGTTTTCAAAATATTGATTTCCCCAAAAATAATAAAAAAGAAACAAAAATATTTTTTTTTATTTGTTTGGGCCCGACAAGGATTGACCTTGGTCCTACGTATTCTCATTATAAATGAGAAATCAGAGTTACGTATTTCTTTAAAAAGATATTTGGAAAACTATTAAGAAAATGATTTGATTTTTTGGAGGTGAACCTGACAAGGACTGGTCTTGCTCCTACGTATCTCACATGGGAGAATCAAGGATCACGTAGTTCTTAAAAAGACTTTTGTTTGAAAATGTTGATGTTTTTATATTTTGAAAATTTTGTATTTTTTTTTTGTATTTTTGAATTACTTGAAAATATTTGTCACACGACGCGAGCGGCCGGACAGACACTAAAAGGAAAAGAAAACTACTATTTTTTTGCGTTAAGTGTCACACGGTGCGAGCGACCGGACAGACACAATGAAGTGAAAGAGAACGTTTTTACTTTTCTTGATTTTTTTCGATTTTTTGCAATTTTTTATAATTTTCAAATATACTTATTTATTTTTAAAAATAATAAAAATAAATAAATAAATAAAATAAATAAATAAAAATAAAAAGAAGGTAAATAAATAAAAAGGATGAAATTATTTAAAAAGGATGGTGCATGAATAACATGGGAGGTGCATGAAGTTAAATCAGGTGTGTACAGTAAAAAGGGGTGTGACAAGTGAAATATAAAACATGCCCAAAAATACAATAGAACATGCAAAGGGGGTGGGGTCAGCAAACGTGGTGGTGCGCGTGGAAACAAACAAACTCAACAAAAATAAGAGATAGGGGTGCGGGTAAATAAAACGGGGGTGTATGAAGAACAATGAAACAGGCCCAAAACATCAACTAGGAGGGGTGCGGAGATTGAAAAGGGGGTGCGTGGAGCAAAAGTGCTCAGCCCCAAAGTCTCGTGGGTGTGTAGAAAAAATTGGGGGTGCGCGAGAAAAAACCACGCAGACCCAATTTTAACACACAGGAGGGTGAAAGTGTCGAAAAATGGTGGTGCAAGGAGTGAAAGTGGGCTAGAATGTGATTAACCTAAACCCTAGTAGGGATCAAGAGGCAAGCCCTCTCTCTATCTCTCTCTCGACGGCACCAAGACCCGCGCCAGCGCCCACTCGCCACCATCACCAGCACGCCATTTCCGTCTCCGCCTCGCCGCACCAGGGACGCCGGTGACGACGCCGTTGACAACGATGTCCACCACCAAAAAAACGCCGATGACCACGCATCTCCTTCTTCTTCCTTCTCCAACGCGTGCGAGACGGGGCTGCGCTCACCCCCTTCATGGCTTCGAGGTCTCGCCTACCGGAGGCCGCCGTCAGCGGTTCCAGCCGCCGCCGACGTCCACGCCAGCGCCCCCTTCGGCCCCATCCTCTTCCGCAGCAGAGAGAGGCACGCGAGGACTCTGTGGCTCGTCACCGCCGTGCCAGCAACTGCGATTGGGTCCGCAACCATCACGCGACCACGCTCCTCTGCTTAGAGCTCCAACCCGCCGGCGGCGACGCCGCCGGCGATGCCCACTCTTCTCTGTTTCTCTGTTTGGGTTGAATGCGTGTGACTGGTGAAGGTGAGACTTGAATGTTTGGCACTGGAATTGGGGTTTGGGTTCTCTGTTATTTTGGCTTTTTATGCGGGTATAAGATGAAGATGAGAAAGAACAAAAATTAACAGATGGTGGGAGATTGCGCGTCGGTGATGATGATTGCAGTGTCTGGACTTTGTATTTTCAAGTGTGTTTTTTTTCTTTTCAGGTGGAATATGAGTGTGGAGTATGTAACAGTGGGGGAATTGGTGAATGGACAAATGGTCGGGAATATAGGGGTGATGGAAGCTCGTGTGTTGTTGGCTGACTTTGGGGAATGGAGACTACAGGGATAAATGGAGGTAATATGTGGCTATGAAGTTCGGTTGGGAAGTGACTGTGGTGGGTTAGAAGATAAAGCTGGTCATGTTTATGTATGTACAGGCAGACATGGTGAAGAAGGACTGAATGCATTACGCGATATTTGGTGTTAGTCGCTGTGATTGGATTTTGATTTTTTGTTTTGTTGTTTTTATTTAGATGGCATAGGCACATTGTAAATGGAGATCACAACATCACAACGGCTTTTTACATGCAGATGCGCGTGAAGCAAAAGAACACAGCACAAAAGAACACAGCACAACAGAACATCATATTCGCATATTTAACCAGTCGCACACATTCCAGTTCATATTCACGGCAATGTTACTTACCTCTTGATGCTTCTTCACTCGTGTTCCTCCTTTCACTGTGGTTTGCTTTTTGTTCTCCCAAATCTGATCTCCTCAAACTTTCCTTTTTTTGTTGCGTTCCTCTCCTTGTTTGTGATATTGTGAAATCGTCTTCTTTCTCCAGGGAGTCTCCTCCTTTTCAAATGGCTTTCCTCCCTTGATATTACCATGCCAGTTTCCCCTTTCATCATACTCTGCACAACGTTCTGAGATGACTAAAAGCATAAGCCAGGATGCCTCCCAGCCACCCTATCAGTGTAGCTACGTCTGTTGTCCGCTGCCATGCCTGTCATTGGTGCAGCCGTGATACACTTGCCCACGATTTCCTTTTGAGTGTCGAAACCTCAAGAGCAGAGTAACGTGGGAAGATCAAAAAAAATCTTTGCATGAGAGTGGAAAGGTCAGCAGAGATGGAGCGGAGGTGGAACAGCCAAAGTTGACTTCAAATTTTCACCCTCTTTTTTTCATTTTAATAAATTTTTTTAATACAATATTTACAAAAACACAAAAACGAAAATGATCAAAAAAAAATAAGAAAAGATAAGATTAAAAAAAAATTAAAAAAAATAAAATTAAAAATAAAAGAAAAGAAAGAAAAAGAATATAAAGTAAAATAAAAAATCAATAAAATAAAAGAAAGTAAAAAGGAGATAAAAGAAACAAAAACATATGTAATAAAAATAAAAAATAAAGAATAGAAAGAGAATGTCAATGATGTAGAAATTAAAAAAAGTATGACTAAAACAAAATTTAAAAGAGAAACGTTTTACAACCTTATTATTCATTATTATTATTATATATTATTTTTTTTAATTTTTGCAAATCAATTTTATGTATCCGGACAAAATTAGGTGTTGAGACTTACCTGGAAATAAGCTAGTAGACTATTCTGATGCGACCTCGACACCGAACAAAAGAGCACAACAGCTCTAGGAACAAAGATAAGTAGTTGGAAGGAAACAGTGGGACAAAGCAGAACGAGTCATTGGGATGAGCCTCAAGGAAATGCTGAAAATAAAGCTAGAGGAAGACCACTATGAGTTCAGAAGCAACTTACATGGAGAGGAAGAGCTTGAGTTCGCTTGGGGAAGTTGACGGCTAACCCTAGCAGAGCGTTCTGAAAAGGAAGAGGGGCAACATTTTAGGTTCTATTTTGCAAGAATGAGACTGAAAGGGAAACCCTAGTAGCTTTAGGGGCCTTAGCACCCTATGGGCCAGCCCTTAGGCCCAACAGATTAAGGTCAATCCTTACACATGAGGGCAAAAAATAAAACTGGACCTTACAACCTTATTATCCAAGGCACAAAAGCATATATATCAATATTAGAAAAATGTACTCACTCAATCTTGGATTATTCTTTCACTACAAATTATTTTTAATTTGAGAATCGCAAAGTCTTTTACAAATAAATCTCAATTTTCATCAAGTTGGAATTCGTCCACAAATTTTGAAAAACAATAATTCACACCTTCCCACCTAAAAAAAACAATTCACTCAAAGGAGAACATGCATCTTTTTTGAAACACAAATCTATAATTTTTTTTATTTTTTTCATCTTTATCCTTGTAATACTATCAAATATTACTTTTGTATTTTTTTTAAAAAGAGACCAACTTTATTATATTCTTTTAAAAAAGAGACCAACTTTATTATATTTTAAGATACATAAATCAACATAATAAATTATGATATTTATTTAATTATATTATTTTATTTTAAATTTAATTAAAAATATTTTATGAAATTATATCGTATTAAAAGAAAAATACTAAAATATAAAACAAATATAATAATTAAAAACAAATAAAAAACCAAAATAATTGTTTTTTTTTAAAAATTGGGTTGAAAAATAATTATAAATAAATTATAAATACTGTAAGATATATTTTTGTCAATTAAAATAAATTGAATGTGAAATTATATCATATTAAAACAAAAATGCTAAAATATAAAAAATATAATAATTAAAAACCAATAAAACACCGAAATAATTGTTTTTTTTTAAATTGGGTTGAAAACTAATTAAAAGGTAAATTATAAATACTGTAAGATATATTTTTGTCAATTAAAAAAAAATTGAATGTGAAATTATGTTTAAATATTTCCTTTTTTATCATTTCATATTTACCATATAATTCTATTTATTAATTTCAGAAATTTTAGTTGTTAGTTACTTACCTTTTTTCAACAACAAGATATAAAGTGTGACCGAAATATTAAATTTGAAAAAGCTTGAAATGTATCATGTATGTAGTCATTCTTCTAAGTTTGTAAAATTTCTCGAAATTAATTTAAAAAAAAAAACTAAAAAATATGAAAATTCCGACCTGCCAGATTCGAACCAGCGACCTAAGGATAATCTGTTGGATCTACCACTACAGTCCTCCGCTCTACCAACTGAGCTAAGGTCGGCTCATTTATTCTTTTAATTATATAAGTTTTAGAATACAAATTTGAAGAAAAACATAAAAAACTGTTAAAATTCCGACCTGCCGGATTCGAACCAGCGACCTAAGGATTATCTGCTAAATTGCCAACTACAGTCCTCCGCTCTACCAACTGAGCTAAGGTCGGATCTGACAATAACGTCATTTTAATTTTTTCTATTAATTTCAGGTTACTACGATGCGACACATTTAATTATTTATTTCATTTCAAATCTCGAGGAATGTTTTTCTCTGTCAAAAGAACGTATATATCTAGGGAATTAAATAAGAAGAAGTAGGTTAATTGTTATCAGAATAATCCTTAAAAAAATACCAAGTTAATTGTTATCAGAGTATTTATGTATAAGCCTTTTACTCTCAAGATTTTGATTATACAATAAAAGTATTGAAAAATATTCTATTAAGTAAAGCTGGTAGCTTTTTTAATAAAAAATAAAACTAGTAATCATTTTGGGATGGAAAATTCTGTGCAAAGAAATTTCTTTATTTTTATTATTACTATCATCATCAGTTTAAAGATGTCCCTTGTTTGGGTAATTCTAAAACTATAATCTCTGAAGTTAAATGTTTACTATATATATATATATATATATATATATATATATATATATATATATATATATATATATATATTGGTAAATCTGTTTAAAAGCAGTTTTTTTAAAAAAAAACCACGCTTTCAATTTCAATAAGAAGATATTTTTTCTTAAAAAACAACTTTCAAAGTGGAAATTATCATGTGAAATGAAAAAAATGAAAAATATTGGGTATTGTTATAGGTTGTCGGTTCTTTGAGGTTTGGTAAGTGTGAAGCTTCTTATGAAGATTTGCATCTAGTGTGGGTGATGGTTGCCTTGCCTTATATTTATTTGATACGGTTTTTTCTATTTCACTTCCTTTATCAAATGATTTATCCCATAAATGTTTTTTTACTAAGTATATATTACTGTTTTTAATGTTCATAATTTTATATTTAATATTACTTGGAATCATGTTATACAAGTGCATCACACCTTGTCTTGAACCGAATTAGTTTGGTATTCTTGTGTTCCTCCTCCTCGTTTCTTTTAATTTCTTTTATTGTTAAAGGGATTTTGATGAACACGTGCCAACATAAAAGAACTTAAGAAAAGAGGAAATGCATCATTGTACATGTTTATATTTTGTGCGTAGTAAAGAAATTATACAATTAAAATTATTTGAATGCTCTTTGAGAAATCATTTTTTTTTCTAAAAGCACAAGATCAATGTTGTTTGTGTGAAATTGTTTTCAAATAAATTAGGGTAAAAACAATTCACTCTTCCATAACTTAAATGTTTATTACACTTTTTTTGTCATTATTATCATCATTATCATCATTATTATTATTATTATTATTATTATTATTATTATTATTATTATTATGAGTTTTGCAATGTGCATAAAGAATGAAAAAACTAATAATTTGCTAAACATTTATGCGTACTTGATAATTAGATGGAAGAACCAATCTGAAAGTACTATTGCTAATATATTCTATCAAATCATGCAAAAAACCCTATAAGAGAATCTCCTGAAACCGTGTAGAAGATTCCTTGCAATAAATTGAAGGACCCATTGGAGTTACAGAACTGCCGACATCTTAGTTTATTGGATTAAATGACATTGTAATTGTTTTCGTACCACTCTAACACAAGAACACACTTTAACAAAAAGAAATTTCTCATTTTCATCATTAAAATGACAACAACATTATTATAGAATGCAGAGTATGCTTATAATATTACATTTCTGTCTCCTTTTTCCGTTGTTCTAACCCCAAAGAGAAATATTACAAAACGAAAAATTCATACAATTTTACAAAATTTCTTCTGTCTAGGAGGGCCCTTGAACTTTCGATCCGTATACTTGTATCATTGTTGTTGTCAAGGAATAGCCCCATCTCATGTCATCATTTAAAAATTAACTTTCTAAGAGATACAACAACATATAGAAGAGATAAAGTTTAGTTCTTCAACTGTAAAATTATACAGTATTCGCAGTGATAAATGACTTACTTCCATATAAGTAAAATATATTATGCACCTGTTACACCAAATCTGAACTTACTTCGAAATTTCCTTTACCACATCAAGCACATCACAGTGATTCGATTTGGTGTAACATAATGTTGGATACCAGTAAACACATAATATTATTTTATTTATATGAACCATTCCATGATTAAGCACACCAAACATTGCAAAAGTTTATTATAGAAGAGTCAATTATTCAGTTCTGAAAGTGTTACCCCCAACACTCAGGTGTTAGTCTGTGGTCTCTTTTGGGATCTTGGCAATAGTTATAGACCATGTGGTATTTCTGCACCGATCTCATGGTCCAATATTGGCGTCTGGTCAAGCCACCAGATCGATATGGTGAGGCTGAAGCCAAACGGCACCAACGAGAGGCATAGGCTGAGCAACCACCAACCTTGAAGTTAGTGTACTTTGCAACAAAAGGTTGGTATCTGTAATCAGCTTTATATTTTCCATCTTCTGTTGCCCATGATGAGGCATCCCATATTGAACCATAAAGCCACATTGGTCGTAGTGGAAATGTTTCTGCACTCTTTCTTGGGTACCTCCTTATGGGAATATCATCCACAAGGAATCTGATATGTAACTTCATAATGTCAGTAAAAGCAGTTAATTTATATATATATATATATATACAAACACACACACAAGTATAAAGTGGCAGTGATTGTATAATATCATACACAACTTTGTATAATGTTATATGCAACATGGTTTCTGATTATTGTATATAAATTGAATTTGATGTCAGTTATTACAATGTAAAGAATGTGTGTTGTCAACAATTTCTGATTAGTTTTCATATTACTGTGCTAATTCATGAACAGTAAACTTTAAAGTTATGGGGAAAGTGGGAAAGTGTGAAAGTAATGTTATAATAACTTCAGAGGCCATAAAGTGTATTAGAGTGGATAGATTTTTACTTTACCCCACACTTGTAATAGTTCCAAGTTTATAGTGTTGATTCCTTTTTTCTTTTCTCTATCTGCTTCAGTGGAAAATGAAATGTTTCCTTCCCTATCTTCTCTAACTAGGAAGGAAATATAGGTATGCATTGTAAAATGTAAAGTGACTTACATTATTTCCTTAGGCCTCCAAAGTATAGCATAGTGATGAAAATTTTGTGTAGGATCAAACCAAAGGTGGAACTTCATTTCTCTGCCAATGATGGTGCCATCACCACTTCCTCTTATATAAACATTGGTCTGTAAAGTGTAAGGCTTTCCGAATGTCGTCCCAAGAAACTCAATGTCCACTTCATCATGGAAGCCAGGATGTGCCTCATTGTTAGAAAGCTGTCATTTATCAAATCATTTGTAAACTTGAACTAAAAATGAATGTAATGTGAAAGCTACAAACTTTCCATCAATCAACTTATACTTTTGTAAAAAAAATCCTTTGATCATAACTTACATAGAAAGCTGTAATAACTCCTGCTGTATAGCCAGGATGGAGCTTAATGGAAGCACCAAAGTACCCGGATCGAAATGGACGAACTGACTTGAAGCCACTTCCTGTTAACCAGAAGATGGGTCACGTTTCAATCACATAAATACTTGTTTGATGACTATGAATTGAAAGCGAGTTTAAGCTAAAGACTCAAACCTGAGGTTCTATCAAGCCATATTGTTAATGCATTTTGGTCAATGCTTTGGTGCTGAGGACCCCAAAGATTTCTGAACCCTTTGTAGAAGTTCACAGGCCTGAATTTGGAACTTGGCCTGTAACTAGGTGAAGGTGGCCAGTAAGCATTGCTTGGGGAAGCCACAAAGAATAAAATAGCAAAGAGAGGTATCAGAGCCATGAAGGAAACGGTGAGTAAGTGAGGTAAAGTGTAAGCAGGAAGCAGAATGATGCTGCTATTATAAATGCAGTGTGAGAGAGTGAAAATGAGAGGGACTGTTCAAAGAAAGTGCATCTGAGAGTATGGCAGTACAATTTGATGAAAATAAGAAAATCAGTGGGTCCCTCCATGAAGAATTAACTGTGACACTGAGGAGAATTGGGTAGGGATTAGAAAATTAAGAATAGCAACAATTAATTATAGATTATAGATCATTACAGACAGAATGGATGGGGTTTAATAGTTGGATTACATTCAATTACACTTTGCTGGCTCACTTAAATTGTCATTCTCTTTTTCCCAACGCAACTACTTTCCTTCTCACTATTAATGTCAGAAAACCTTTTAGTGAGAGCATAGAAAAGCTGATGGTATGCAGAAGAGGGTAGATGGGGTGCCTTAAATGTTGTGTTTGCATGGTTCTTTAAATAAATAGTTCTAAATACAATGCAATGATGTTATTTACGAACAATATTCCTTGCACTGTTTTAATATCAGTGCCTTTTTAAGTAATAACTAATAAAAGAAGAAAAATACATGTCTCAATACTCACACTTGATCTTTATTTCTCTGAACTGAAAAATTGTGAAAATGGGGGGTCTGAAATTTGGAGCACAAATAGCACAAGCCTTTCTGATGGATGTGTCAGAGCTCTGAAAGCACTCGCTGGATTAACCCAATTTTTTGCACTTTTCACCATGCCATTTCCCTCTTCATTGTGTCTGTTACTGTTCAGTGAAGCATAACTGTAAGTGGAGGCCAGAACTAAACAAATAAATGAACGCACAAATAATAACTTGAGGTGTAAGAGGTGTGGGCCAAGTGAGTAATGGTGCGTTTTAACCTATGAAAATTTCATGAATGAGGTGGGTCAGGAACTATCCATCAATAATGGTCCCAAATCTTCGTATCAGGGGGGCACACGCATAATTGGACTCGCAAAAATAACCCTCTGATGTATGATTCATAAGCTTAGCCTCAAGAGTTGATATAAACAATAAAGAAAAGGAATTGAAACATCAAATTACTGTTGAAATTTAAATGGGAGTCTATGAATAGAAATCAGAAAGTTAAGTAATATAAAAGGAAAAAATCCATAAACATGTTATCTTAAAATTTTTGTTGTTGAATTTTTCCGATAATTGGACACTGGCTGAATTGTAAGGTGAGTATTACTTTATAAATGCGTGAAGGTTGAAAATCAGATGCAGAACAATCACAGTGGATTAGTTGATCAGAGTTTTTCTCTATGAAAGTGTGTGTTTACCATATTTGGCTACATTTAACAATATACAAACTGTCCAAGTCAAAAGTGGTATATAATCCCCAAATAAACAAATAACTAAGTTTTATGAAAGATTGTGAGCAATTTTAGAGACAAAAATGCAGAGAACCAGAAAGATTAGTGCTCCCTTCAAATATTTGGTATCGTGGACCCCTGACCAATGTCCCATGAATCTAACAAAATTTAGAGTCTAGGGTACCAAATAGTACTGAAAATTAAAGCATGGTTTCCCATTTGCAAACCACAAAATCAGAAGACATGTATCTGGTATAGAGTAGAAGGCACTACCAAGTTTCCAACTGTAACCACCGCTGCACATAAACACAATGTATAAAATTAATAACCACAGAAAAATAGAGTTGCAAGGAATACGTGTACAACAACAATAATACAACCCCAAATTACAGAAACAATAAATGTGACAAGAAAAAAAAAATGTATAATGGGGATTTGTGTGCTGTGGATTTTCATTTACAACTTGCAAGAGCTTCTTTTCTTGACCTATACATGCAGACAAATTCACACGATTGGAAGCACACACTACTCTGTCGGTAACACAGAGAAAGGGCGTGATGAGAATGGCAGTAGGGTCACCTTGCCTTAGCCGACACTAATCACAAAGCTCATATTCATATATCATATATGATGAGGCTTGATTTGGTTCTTCTCCTATTTCAAAGAACTTGTCCATAGGAACACGTAAAACTAAAGTTGCTGCTATGATCCTGAATTAGTAAGACCCTTAAAAGGGGATGCATAAACTTTGTTACAATCATCGATTTTTTTTATTTTACGATATTGAGAATATGGTCCCTAATCCCAATTTTGTTGCTAACTTGGCATGAAAGATGCACCTTGTTCTTTCTGTTGGAAAATAGTATAATAGTTGATGTAGCTTCGTTTTTGGGATTGTGTCCTCTACTTGATTTGGTGAAATTGATTCCACCGTCCCCTTGACTTTGTCACCTCCAAAAGATTGCGTAGAACACTGATTGTGACTGTAGCATTTACGAATTACTTCGCGATTTTCAAGCATAAAGGCTAAGTTGTTTCGTCGGGAGGGTGAGTGTCAATGACATAACAAATAAATGAGAAATGGTGTTTTTGTTAACGTATATTATTAGCGGAGATGCAACATATATGGGTCTCCGTTTCAGCAGGCAGTCTCGTTTCTAATATGAAATTATTTAATTGAAACTGTAAAAATATACATAGGCCATATGTTCATATATATATATATATATATATATATATATATATATATATATATATATATATATATATATATATATATATTATGGTTACTATTATTATTATAATCATAAAATTAAAATAATTTTCAAAATTTTATTGGAAATAGTTTTTATTTATTTTGTAATTAAATAATTTAATTAGAAAATATATCAAAACGAAAAGAAAAAAAAAACTGTTAAATTTAAAGGAACTATGTGTTGGAAGTCTTACGTCGATTAAAGATAAAAACATTTCATAGTATATAAGTGGGGTGTAAACCCCACCTTACAAATCGATTTTGTGGGGTTGAATTAGGTTTAAACTTCACTTCTAACATGTTATCAGAGTCAAGGTAGAACCTATTCTAACAATTTGTTCCGCTCGATATCAACAGACCACCCATTTATAGACTCGCACACGAGATGTATATACTCATTCTTACTACTTACAAAATTTTTGTCCGCTTGTAATTGGAAATAATTAAAGTTTTTATGAATTTAATTATGATATACGAAATAAATTTCAAAAAATAATCACCTATTATGAATTTAATTATTGATATTTAAATTTAGGTCGTCCCAATTGGGTTCTCAACTTTTAAGTCGTCCCAATTAGATCTTATTTTTTAAAATTTGTTTCAATTTGGTCATTTCCGTTAGGACATCATTGACAACGTTAATTGGATGTCAAGTGTTAGTTCGTGTTTTTTTTTTAAATTTTAAATTTTATTTTTAAATTTTTTTATAATTTATATTTTTTTTCTTTTTTTTTCTTAATAAAACAATTGACACATGTCAAATTAGGATTTTGTCACGTGTCAATTTGTGGTTTTTTTTATTATTTAATTTTCTTAAAAAAAATTAATTTAAAAAAAACTGTCACATATCAAATTAAGATTCTGTCACGTTTCAATTGTTTATGTGAAAAATCTCGATTTGATCTTGTATTTGTTATTTTGTCTCAATCTAGTCCTAATTTCTTTTTAAACTGGAGTAATTTCATCTCTTTCAAATTGAGACCAAGTTTAACTTGCATATAAATATTATAATTATATTTTTATTATAATAGATATTTTTAACTAAATTAAGTTTATTTAAATTTAAAATTTGCATTGAACTTGTAATGTCCCAATTTAGTAGGATAATTCTGATAAATAAAACGTTGCAGGGTTATAGTATAAAATGGAGCACCAACAAAAAACATATAAGAATTAACCTTCTATAGTTATCCATAATATTATTAGAGGAAAAGTACTAAGGCACAAAACATTGACCATAATCTTAACATGAGAGTGCTCATAGTAAGGAGTTGCAAAAAAATAAAAATAAAACGGTATGACAAAAGTTGCTCAAAAGAGCATAGCTATCATGCCCAAAACAAGACAACAACATCACTATCACCCGAACAATCCTCAGGAATCTCCACGTCTGCTCACACCAAGGATTTGGTGATCATCGCAAAAAGAAACACCACACAAGAAAACAAACACAAGCAAAAGGGTAAGCTAGAGATAAAATATTTAACATGTTTATTAAGCAAGCAGATTATAAAAGAGGTTATAGACAAGCAAAGCAATAAACACCCAAAACATGTGAAAGCAAACAATTGAAGGACTCTCTAACTCAATATCCGGATCATACTCTTGATATAAAATTCTAAAGGAAGTATGCACCTGTGCTGGTTTCTAAACTCTGCAGAGTCTAGACGCAAGGGGTTATCACCCAACCACACACAGGGTTAATCCTCTAATGTCTTGGGCCCAATATGTCCCAAGACTAGGACCTTCTGCCACTCTCACCACATAAATTATTATACTCTATGTGAGCGTGAATAATTATTAGAGTTCAGGATACATTCCTTTATCTAAACATCTCCTATATCAAGGTATACACTAACCACCATCACCAAGAGTTTCCCTTGAAACTTTTTTACCAACAAAATCCACATGCCATATCAAGCATTCAATTCTCATGCCAAACCACCACCAACCATACAATCATGTTTTCCATTTCATACACAACATAACAAGATCCCATTCAATCTCATGCTTTATAAATGCATACCAATGTCCAACCCAACCAAGTCATGGCTCATTACATAACCACACATTATGCAAATGATTTGGGATTTTAGAAATAAAACTACAGCTTGTGTAAAGCTCCAAAAATTTTGTATTTATATTCAAATTAAAGATGATTGAATCAAGAACCAAATGCAACAAGAACCAACTTAATTGAATAACTATAGAGAAAGTTATTCACCAAACAAGCAACGAAGGTCAATGTTGTCAACAACCAAACTATAGGAACCTTGCGATAAAAACCGCTCTCACTACAGAGCTCTGATTCAAGATCCGACCGGTCAAAGTCAAGAAATAGTTGTTAAGGATCATCTGTTAAAATTTCAGCTCGATCCAACGGTTAATGAAGTAGGAACCCTTATTTTACGAAAAGTGTACAATGTAGGAAAACAGGTAATGCCACACCATATGCTTCTTAGTTGTGAGATTTTGACTTGTTCCACTGCAGAATTTGGTATCTTGCACTTTTATCTTCTCAAAATCATTTCAAAGTGGTTTATAGATGATACCAAACTGAACAATTGCAACAATCAATATCTCTCATTCTAATTGCAATCCAAACTACATAAAATTCTCTAACCCATAAATACCCAAACATGAAATTCATCCCAATTCAATGCAATCATCAATCAAACATACTTAGCACATTCTAGAACGAAAATAAGTACGCACTATTTCAAAGAAAAAGAAGAAGTTCTAGCTTTCCTTACCTGGAAAAAGAGGACTGTAGTGTAAGAGAGCTCTAAGAAGGCTCACTATAGCACAACAATAGTGTAAGAAGTTGAAAAAGAAGGACGTACAAGTATGAAAACGAGACCTTGACAAAGACTTCATGAGACTAGGACTTAGGAACAAAGACAAGTGGAAAGGAAACGAGGTTTTAATGTAACTTACATGGAGATATGAGCTCAGACAACTCCGAACAAGGACAGTTTAATGGCTCAAGATGCAAAGGTTAGTGCCCTAGCAGAGCTCTTGCAGCACTACAAGGGAGGGGGAGAGACTGTTTTCTGTAAAAAGTGACAGAATGAAGAGTGAGTGACTGTGAGGGGGTCTTGAGGGGTCCAAAGTGGGCTGAACATGGGCCCTTGAAAAGACTAGGTCCCAACCCTCTGTGGAGTAGAGTGTAAAAATAAAAGAGGTCTCACATAACTTTATTTAAAATTTTGTTTTAATAATTTCTAGACAATTTTATAAATTCAAATGTAAAATTTTTGAACAATTTTATAACAATTACAAACATTTAAATTTTACATTTGAATTTTGTAATTGTAATAAAACTATTTTAAAATTTATATTTGAATTTATAAAGTTGTTTAGAAATTATTAAAACAAATTTTTTAAATAAAGTTCAATGCAAAATTTAAATATAAATAAAGTTAATTTGGTTAAAAATATCTATTATAATAAAAATATCATTATAATATTTATATAAAAGTTAAATTTGGTCTCAATTTGAAAGGGATGAAATTACTCCAATTTACAAAGAAATTATGACTAAATTGAGACAAAATAACAAATACAAGGACCAAATCCTGATTTTTCACATAAATAATTGACATGTCGCAAAACCATAATTTGACATTTGGCAATTTTTTTTTAAATTAAAAAATATGTTTAAAACAAATTTAAAAATCAAAAAAATCACAAGCTGACATGTGGCAAAATCCTAATTTGACACGTGCTAGTTGTTTTTTTTAAAGTAAAAGAAAATAAAAAAAAACACGAGCTGTGACACACAGTTAACATCGTCAATGATGTCCTAATGGAAAGGACCAAATTGGAACAAATTTTCAAAAATAGAACCCAATCAGGATGACTTAAAAGTTGAGGACCCAATTGAGATTTTTTGATGAAAACGAGAACCTTCTGTGTGATTAAACCTTAAATTTATATCACATTTTCTATCAAGGGTAAAATAGTAATCACATAATATCATCCATTAAAATATTTTTTAATCTATTATAATCATCACATCATATAGTTTCATCTCAAACTCACTCAAATCACACCATACTTTACTTAACCCAAACAAACCCACCTTCACCTCTATTTCCTCTCAAATCCACTTAAATTCACTCCATCAAATCCATCTTTCAATCCAAACATGAGTTAAATATATAAAAGTTTTTACTTAGTTAGTAATTTAGTCATAATATTTGTCAAATTTATTTAATGTGATCTTCTTCTTTTTTTGTCATCAACTTAATTTTTATTTTATTTAAAATGGTTTAATGTCGTCTCTTTGGTTAATGTGTTTTAGAAGGTGATCACGTATTAGTGTACTATCACCTCCATCCCTCTATCTCCTTCCTCTGCCTCCCCCACATTCCACTTGTTGCCACCTTTACCTTTACCAATCGTGTCGCCATAAACAACCTCCACAACACCACCAACTCCAACATCATGCAACCCACACATTTGAGTGCCACTTTGATGTCATGGGTGAGCATGATGACATTTCGTGAATAGATGCCATGAAATGAAAGGCATCACACTCATGGGGTTCTAGCCATAATGCATCAATAACCTAACAATTGAGGGATGGGCCAAAATTAAAGGTTGAGGAGCTTAAGAGGAAACCAAAAAGCTCATGCCTTCCATTCTCTTTAGAAACCGTTTGGGTAAAAAGTGAAACGAATCTATCGTAGTCTCTACATTGGAATAAGAAGCATTGGTGATTTTGTCATTTGGGCTCTTCACCACCCACATAAATCATTGCTCACTCGTTTCTAGCTTGTAAGCTCATTAATATGAGCATTGTAGAGGGTCCTACTACTTCCAAATGACATACACAACATGCTCCTATATGACTGCTCGTCTAACCACCTTAAACACTCTGACTCCACACGACTCATTTCCATTCCAACTAAAGGTCTCCCCGTGTATAAGGACGCAAAGCAACACTTAAGTGTGGGGTTGCACGGTGTTGGGGTTGGTGGTGGCGTAGAGGTTTCTAATAGCAATAAGGTTGTGAAGGTTGATACTGCGTATAATGAGATGTGGGGGGAGATGGATGTCGCAACCAAAATTGCGACGAGGCAACAAACAAAAAAGAAACGAGTTTAAAAGATATTTTGTAGTCGCCACCATAGTTTATTATGGATAAACTATGGAAAATCATAAAATAAGACATGGTATGGGTCCAAGAGTCCATTACACATAGGGAAGATGTTAGCCCGAGGGCGGTACCTCTAATTAAGTATGTAAAATTGATGTATTTTTCATAATTATTTTTTCCCCCGAAAATAGTAAGAATAGAATATACAAATGAAACAAAATATTTTTTGGTTTTTGGGGTTTGAAAAGGATTAACCTTGCTCCTACGTATTATTATTCAAAATGAGAAATTAGGGTTACGTAGTCCTTTAAAAGACTATTTGAAAAATACTTTTGGAATATTTTGGATTTTTGGGAAGTGAACCCAATAAGGATTGACCTTGGTCTTATGTATCTTGATTCGTAATGGAGAATCATGGATAATGTAGTTCTTAAAAACTGTTTGTTTGAAGGAGTTAATGTTTTTAATTTTTGAAATTTTACATATTTTTGGTATTTTTGAAATATTTGAAAATTAATGTTACACGATGCGAGTAACCGGACAAATACCAAAAGAAAAAGGAAAGAAAACATTTTTTTTTATTTTTTCTATTTTTTGTAATATTTTATAATTTCCAAATATTTTTTGATTTTTTAGAAAAATAACATGTGTATAGAAAAGACAAGGTTTAATAAAAAAAAACAAAAGTGAAAATGGAATAAGATGCATGGGAGAGTGCAAGAATAAACCAATGGGGTGCAATGAGTAAAAGCTGAAAAGTGTGTACAATAAATGTAGGGGTGCAATGAGGAAACTCAAAAATAGAAAACAATCCAAACACAAGAAACAAAAACAAGAGCGGTGCAAGGTTAACAAACATTGGAGGTGCATAAAGCAGTTACTAAAGCAAATCAGCATGTGGGAAAGTAAGTTGAAGTCCCACTGCGTTCTCTGTTCAAAGCTCTGACTTGTCAGCGACATCCCTTTCTTCTCTTTGTTTTAAATTTTTTCTTATTTTTATGAGTGAATGATGGTGCTGAAAATTGAAAATGCAGAAATTTGTGGAGAAGGGGTATGGAGAGGGATTGAAGTTGTGCCTTTGAAAGTTAAAAGGTGATGGTGACGATGGTTATGGTCGTGTGTGGTAGTTGAAAGGGTGGGGATGTGGTTTTGTTGTTGGAAGGTGATGAAGTGGTTGGTGTAGGTTTTGGGTTCTTTAAATGTAAAGAAAAAAAACAATAGTGGCTATGAATGGAGAGAATCAGTGGAGTAAAAGTGAAAACGTGTGTGGAGTAAATCTTTGAATGTGCTGTGATAGGGAGGAATGGAGAAGGGTTGAAGATGAAAACCTAATAGTGATGGTAGTAAGCGAGACTTGATAATGGGAGAGTTGAATGATGTCCCTGGGAATGGAACATGATGGTTGTGAAGAGAATTAGAGATGAATGCACGATGATGGTTGTGGCTTTCGATTAAAGAAGTATTTTTTTGTTGCGAAAAGTGAAACTACCAGTTAAAGCATATTTTGTTGCCCCGCACTTAAGCAACCACAAAATATTTCAATCATGTCTCTAATAAATGAGACACAACAAGGGCTTGTCTCGCTGTTAATTATTCCCCTAACTCCTTTCCCTTTTTTTTTTCTTGTTTGATTTTCGTTGCTTATGTTCCTTTCCTTTCGTTGGATGTGTATTCAAAATCTGTAATTTTTTTGTAAGATTGGCAATGTCCGTGACTAGGGAGAAACCCCAGATTCAAAATTAAAGAAGACCTTGATGCTTACAACTGATAGGTTATATAAATTCTTCACATATATGGTTTTTAGTTATAGTCATTGTCATGGTCATTGGGAGATTGTGGTTCTATATGGTTATATGACACTAGTCTTACACATATAAGATCTTATACACCACTTTTACACCAAAACCTTAAGGCAATGTTGTTATGGGTCTTTATTCTTATATAGTGTTTAACTTTGTCTTTTCTATCCAATGTGGGACTTTTTGACTCACACTTGGACTATTCCCAACATCTCCCCTCAATGGTGAGTCCCTTGTTTTTTTTTTTTCATATGATATATTTCCCTTCAGGTGTATGAGTGACCCCTTTGGTTATGGTTATGCGGTCAGTCACTTAGGTGACCCCTTTTGGTTATGGTTATGCGGTCAGTCACTCCGAACCATCAGCTCTGATACCACTGATAGGTTATATATATATATATATATATATATATATATATATATATATATATATATATATATATATATATATATATTCTTCACATATATGGTTTTTAGTTATAGTCATTGTTATGGTCATTGGGAGATTGTGGTTCTATATGGTTATATGACATTAGTCTTACACATATAAGACCTTAGACACCACTTTTACACCAAAACCTTAAGGCAATGTTGTTATGGGTCTTTATTCTTATATAGTGTTTAACTTTGTCTTTTCTATCCAATATGGAACTTTTTGACTCACACTTAGACTATTCTCACACATCATCAACTATGTTACGGGGGAAAGTGGTTGTTGCTTCCTACAACTCAGCCACCCTACCTCGCGTCCATCACTACAAGCATATGCAGTTTCCATTCTTGTACACAAATTTACAAAAGTGTAGACATGTGCATGCTGGCATTCACCCAAAGAAAAGGCATAAACTTGCTGAGAGAAAATTACTAGTGGCGTGTGCAGGAACATGTCTTTCCATTTCATTTCAATCATGAGTTTCACCCTCTCTTTTTTTCATTATTTTTCTTTTAAAAATCAAATTAAAATAAGAACAAAATAAGATAAAATAAAATAAACAAAAAAATAAAATACAATACAATACTACAAAATACATTAGACTGAAATAAAATAAAATAAAACAAAACAAAATGAAACAAAATAATAAAAAATAAAATAAAATAAAAGTATAAATGCTTATATTCCTTCTCAAATTTTTATTATATTTTTTTCCTTTTTTTCAAGCTAGTTCTACTCCTTATTTTTTTTTATCATTGCTACCCGAAAGAAATTGAGTGTTGACAATGGAGAAAAGAGATGGAGAATGGATGTCACAATGCATTTGGAGAAGAAGAGGAAGAAGAAAAAAAAACTCAAAAAAAGAAACTAAGAAAACAAAGAAAATTAAAAAAAAAGCAACACACTGACAAATGTGGTCACCTTCCAAATGATGTTAACATTGATTTAACGAGAATGATCACATTGAATCATTTTAAATAAAATAGGGACTAAATTGAGGATATAAACAATAGAGGGATCATATTGAATAAATCCAACGAATATTATGACTTTTTAACATCAAATTTTATGATTTTTTTATATGTCATTCAACCTTCTCATTTCTTACTTATGTATGAATTCTTAATAGATGTATATACATATTGTTCCATCTTATTGAAACTAAACATATAAGTAAATACATTAGATTTGTTACACTCTTAAATAGAAAAAGTTGCATAAAGGTTATGAGCTTAACTTTTTACCTAATGGTAAGCATTTGATCAACAATAATTATTTTATTTGTTTATGTTATTGATGTTATAATTATAGGAGTTGACACATTGCTTATTTCACTTCTCAAAAAGAAGCTTTTGCCATTAATTAAACTTCAAAGATTTGGATGCTTCAAAATATTTTTTAGGAATAAAAGTGACACCTTTCACATTTTATAATTTTATAATTTGTTCGGGTGAAATATGTTTTTGATCTCAATATTATTATGCAAAATTGGAAATGATTTCTGTGCAGAACTCTAAACTATTTTGGTCCTCGTGCTTTCAAAAGTGATGGTTTTGGTCCCTGAATTTGGACAACGTTAAAATTTTGCCAACGTGGCAAACGACGTTCTACTTAGACACTTCTCTCGCTGACACGTAAGCGTACACGTTGCTGACACATGTTTAATAAAATTTTATTCAATGAAAACTATTTATTTTTTATTGCTTTAAATTACTTCCATTATTTTCATTTTTAAAATTGAAATATAAATAATTTTTTGCCTTCATGAAAGAATCCCAAACCACCAAAAATACTGTTCTTATTCCTCTAACCAACAGACAATTCTTCATCCCTTCCAACACATATTCATCTCCATTGGAGCCTATCCACTACAAAATTATCAATTTCATCTTCAACCACGGGATCCAAATAAAACATAGCACAACCACACTACAAAAAAAAAAAAAAACCCTTTCACGGTCCTTTTTCATCCTCCATCATCACAACACCCACACTCATCATTTCCAAAACTAATACATCAAACAAATAAAAAATCAACAAGGACAAGACATCCAAAATCAGTTTCATCCTCATTCTCGACCCATCCTTCTTTGTTGCCAATAATTATCTTTCCAACGACTATAACTCTAACGACATCTTCAGTTTGTAGATGGGAGTTGTTGGCAATACTTGGAGTGTCCTCGTGGTGAAACCATGGTTGCTCAAAGAATAAAGAAAGAGAAAGGAATAGTGGGTCGACGCTACCTGTCACGATAGCGAGGGTGAACAATTTCAATGGCAGCTTTATCTAAACGAGCAGCAAGCACCAACAATACCCTTGATGGCCTAGGATGGACAAAGGTGGAGCTTTTGATCCCAAATGCGAAGATCCCTAAAACCCTAATACAAAAATGTGACCAGCTTATTTTTATCCACGAAACACTTCATACCACTACGTTCTTTTGTGTTGCCACCAACATTTTGTGTTGTATATCCCTCTACTATGCGCTTTGGAGAGATGATGGGTGACTATGAAGATAATGAATGTGAGGAATGAAAAAGATAAAGAAGTGATGGAATGTGTGAAATGGTGAGATAAATTAGGGAATGGAAGATGGTGTCCCTGTTAAGGATATGAAAATGTTTGGAAAAATTAAGAATGTGGAGAAGAAGTATGGTGAATGATGGAAAAGGAGTAAAGAACCCTAATCAATCCTTGAGGAAAACAAAAGTTTCCAATTTTTTAAAAGATTTAAAAAGTTGTTGGGTTTTTTAAAAATCAATAAAATTAAATTTTTCACATGGCAATTCACTGTGTCTAAGTGGAATGTCGTTCGCCATGTGGACAAAACTAATGTATGGTCCTAATCTTTAAACTCTTGTAACTTCACATTATGTTTTTTTTTTTTTGTCTTTGGATGGTAAAATTTATTTAGAAGGGTAATTCATTTATTAAGAAAATTCAAAATCTCATATTAAAATGACTTTTTTTGGATAAAGTAATTAGATTGAAATTGAAGAAATTCAAACAAGTCATTCTAATGTAAAGAAATTAAAGTTCTTAAATAAATGAATTACTCTTCTAAATTATGTCATCAAAACACAACATTAAAGATTTAAGTAATTTGAAATTTTACTCCTTTTCACTTCATTCTCATTCCACTTACAAAAGCCAAGCTGAGTCGACTTAAGTTGAAGGTTTAGTTGAGTGAACTTGAACTGAAGTTTCAACCGAAGGTATAGACAAGTTGGTCAGGTCAGAAACCTAGATGAGACGGTCCACGTAAAAGGTCGATACAAATAGAGCATAGCTTAAGATTGCGATAAGTATACCAAATCGTTGTTATAATTGAATTTAGGTTGTATGCTGTTTTTGAAAAATAAAATTTTTTGTATGGGTGAAGGTTACAACTTGAAGCAATGATGCAAAGGATAAAGTGACGTACACTAATAATTATTTATTGTTTTGATTACAAATGTTAAATGCGTTTGGTAATGGAATTTAAATGTCTTAATTTTTGTAAAAGATAATCTTAATTTTACTACTATTATTATTAAAAGAAATTTAAAAAATTGTTATTAAAATGATTTACCATAATTATAAAATGTCCATAAAATTTAGAATTGATTTTAATATTATATAAAATCACACTCTATTTGACATTCAAATTGATTTAAATAGACTTTTTACTTATTACAATTAAATATTAAATTCTTCTTATTATTATCGGAAACTATGTGTATCCGTTTTTTATAATGATAATAAAAATTATTTATTTCTTACTATTATTATAAAAATAAATATACATAATTTTTATAATTTTATTATAAATATTTTTTATTTATTTTCTGGATATTTTGTTATTATAATATTTATTTGTAGTTTAAAGTACAATTTAAATTTTAAAAGAATAATAAAATTCAAAAAAGTTAAATTTAAAAAAAGTACCACTTAAAAAATAAATTTGGTAAGGACTTGTGTACAATAATACATTTTATTAATTACTACAAGGTTTTTCACTTTTATTTTTAATAATAATAATAAAATTATAATTATAAAATAAATGTAAATAATTTTTATGATTTTATTATAAATATTTATATTTAACTTTTAGGTAACTTTTTATTATAAGTAATTATTTTAATTAAAAATATAGCTAAATTTGAAAAAAATGTTAAATTTTAATATTATAGTCGTGTAAAAGATAAACTTGATAAAGTGCAGAATAATGGTAATTTATTGAAATTTATTAAATACTAAATTGAAAGCAATGTGTAATCTCCTTCGCATAAAAAAGATATAAAATTATAATGTAAAAGAAAATATAAATAAATAATTTTTACAATTTTATTACGGATAGTTTTACTTAATTTTGTGAATAAATTTTTTTATTATAAATCGCTATTTTAAAGTACCAAAATGGCTAAATTTAAAATAGATGATATTTAAATGATAAAATTAATAAAATCATTATTTTAATTTTAAAAGAGCATTTACTTATTAAAGGTAAGAAAATGTGTAATGATGATATAAATTAATGTTATAGATTATTTGAAGATACTAATTATTAATTACATTAATATTTAAGATAATATAAAAATTTAACTTATCATTAAACAAACGTTACCAAAACTAAAAAATATCAATAATTTTAAATACCATAAATATAAAAATTAATTTTTTCATAAAGAAAATCAGAATCTATTTAAGATTTAACTGATTAATTTCAATAGTTATCAAATTTAAATTTCAAATTAATTATAATACTATAATTAAAAAATAAATGAGATATAAGGTGTAATCAGGTGACAACATCCTTTTGATGATACATAATAAATATTGAAATATTTTCTCTTTTTTCCTTCCCCTAACAAGAATAACAACAAATCAAATCTTGTATTTAGTTTTAGAAACTGTTACTAACAATTTATTGTTTGATTCAGTTACCTATTTTTTTTTTTTGTATTTTTATTTTATTTTGATCGAGCCCTAGACAAATAGCTTTATCAATAAAATTATTTGTGAGTTCTTTCGATTACCAAAATTTCATCATATTTTTGAAAGAAAGTTTAATTAATTTGTACATGAAAATATATTTGGCTCGAATAAAACAAAAACGTCAAATTAATTTTTGTAACTATATTGAAAGAATAAATTAACAAACAAGTTAATCACTTAAAAAATTAAGTCATTTACAACTATTAAATCATATATTAATCTTCGAAAAAAAAATAAATCAAAGGAAACTTTGCTTAAAAAAATTATATTAACTCTTTGACGAAATAAATAAAATTAAACTTTACATAGAAATAAGAACAAAAATTTGAAAGAAAGACAATAGGGTTTCAGTTCAACTTATTTATTTTCTCCCTCTTTTCTCTCCTAGTACAGGAATCTTCGGAAGGATCATCGTTCGTTCATCGTAGGTAAACGCCAAACGCTGTAAAAAATTGAAGATCAAATGCACTGTGAATCTTAATTCGAATTGGTTTTGTTTTTTATTTTTCTGCCCAGTTGCTTCAGCTTTGTATTCAATTGTCCGTTAATTACTTTTGTTCATTGCATTAATCCGATATTGAACATGGAGTCTGAATTGATTATCTTTTGCTATAGCTGTGTGTGCTTACTGAAAAGAGTAACAGACAGATTGCTTGCAACTGAGAATTGATTAAATGAATCAATGATAGTACTTTTTATAATTTAATGAATAGGTTTTGGGTGTGTATGCGTTGGTATGTGACTTTGTGTGAATACGAGTTGAAAACTGAGATTTGTGAGAGCAAGGAGAAGGTGGTTGTTATCTGTTTCTTTGATTATTTTCTTTTGTTCTTTAAGGTGTGTGTTTTTAGTGTGTATTAGTCAAACAGATGTTTTATAATATAAAAGGAGGAGTTGTAACTATGCATTGTTCTGTTCCAAATAGTGTTTCATTTTCTTGTTTGGATTTGGTTATGCTTTTTATCTTAGAGAGAAGTGGCGTCTTTCATGAATCCTAAATAATCTAAACAGCTATTTTGGTCAGTTTTCTTGAATATGCTAATTGTTTGGTTGTGAGTCTCACACTGCAGTCTTTGAAAATAACTTATTTTCCCCGGTGGTGATTTCTTGTTGTGCTTCAAAAGTGAATAGCAGAGAAATAGAAACTTCAAATTAGATGAATTAATTCTTAGTTTTGAATGTGGAATATTTTCCATTTTATTTTAAATTACTGTCATCAACTGACATGCTTTTCAGTTCCCAAATATTGAATTGCCCACATTTTTCAATAGTGAAAGGATTTATCTGACAGCGTGCCTTCTACTTAATTTCTTTGTTTGTGGATTAGTAGCCTAGAAGGCATGTTGATTGTCCCATAGAAGATGGAACTCAATGGTAGCAGTTCAAGTGCCCACCAGACATGTTCTTCGGAGGGATCACGAGATGCCAGCAAAAAGTCCACTGAGAAAGAAGTATTTGTTAACCATGGTATGCTCGTTTCTTACACTTTTTTTTTTTTATAATTTAGAAGACAAAAGAAGAGTTTACATGTGTTAGCATGCAAAATCTGTCGTGGTTTCAGCTATTCTTGTACCTTATAAGTGTATATATAATACTGGTTTTATTACTAATATTCATAATTAGTGTTGAAACATTTCTTTCTGGACTTTGTATTATTTTGTAACTTTAAATTAAAATATGTAGCATAGTATGAATGTTTTATTGGAATAATTTTACAGAGTCCCCAAGAGCTGCTCTGTTTACCCTGATTTTTATCATTTTATACTTTCTTAGTATGACATTACTTTTTTGAGGTTTGATTTCATTTTCCCATGTAGTTGAAAATAAAAAATGTGAAAATTCATTGTGGTAAATAATTGCTAGTGTTTTTAATTTAACTGTATGGATTATTCACAATTACAAACATGGTAGTACATGCATGTAAAGTTTATATAAAATTGACGTATGTAACCAAAGATCGTGGGAACCTATTTGGGATATTCTTACGGGTTCTAAAATCTTCAGAAAATTGTTCTTGAATGTTGACCTTATGACTTGTGAGACTCTGTTTAGGGATTGTTTTTTTAACTTTAGTATCACTTGTTCAAAGTTCTCAAGTACATTTATGTTTTCTTGCAGCTGAGATAGCTTGGCATCAAATGAGAAAAGAATGGGTTGGTAATCGATCTACAAAATTGGAAAGACCTCCTAAAGAATCAATTGTGAGGTATATGCATACTTCTGATTTCATCTGTTATAAAAGGGGAGAGGAATGCTATATTAATGGTATAATAATGGTTTTTAGGATTGAAGTTGTATCCCGCACTATAAAGAGTTTTACACTATCAATATACCAAGTGATATGTTTAAAACTGTAATTAAACAGGGAGAGGAATGCTAGTTTAATGGTATAATAATGTTTGTTAGGATTTAACTTGGATCCACAATATAAAGAGTTTTACACTATCAATACCATGTGATGCCACTTGACATGGTTAAAAACTTTGGGAAACATTTACTGAAAGTTAAGTGTTCTACTTAATTCAATGATATGATACTTTGTTTACTAATAGTGTAAGGTTATGCACTGATGGTGCATCAGATGATTTTTTTTTTATTTGGACAAGCAATGCATGTATTTGATTAAGAAGGATCTTTTACACTTGATTTTATCTGCTTATATGTGGGAAAGATCGTATCATCCATGTTGAATCTGTAAAGATGAGGTGGTTACACTATTGACATCACTGAAGTTAAATGAGTAGAGAAGGCCGAAGGAAGGGGGAGAACTGCATTTTAAATTAGATTAGAGATGGGTAGAGCTTTATTTTTAATTTTTTTGGGGTTTCCTTTTTCTCTTTGTTGGTTGAAGTCTTCAATAAATGGTGAGATATACAAGAATGTTGAATTAAGGTTTTGGACAACCGTGTACTAAAAATATTTGATCTGAAAATGGAGTGGAACACAGGCATTATCATGGATATTATTCCTCCTCCTGAAATATAAAGTTCTTATAGTGGTTTTCTAAATAACTATTCTCATTGCCAAGTTACACAAATTATGGAGATGCTTCAGTATTCCGTACAGTAGCATCTGCTTGAAAGTGTGGTCACCAATGTAGGCAAAAGTATATATATGTTATTTGTGCTCTATTTAGGTTATAACTAGTTCATTTAGACTGCTAATATTTACAGTATGTGCTTTACAAATTTATTTGTATTTCATGTAAAAAATTAATTTGAGATGATCAACCCCAAATTGCATTATCAAGGATTATTGGGAAACAACTTAATGATTGGGCTAAAACACAGGGAATGGGCATTTTCGCTAGCCAGAAACTTTTGAACTCATAATAGGTGGATAAGTAATTATTATAATTTGAGGGAGAGTGACAACAGCCTTCTTTTCTCTGTTGAATTTTATTATGCAACAGAGATGCAGACACTAAATTGATAAAACTACTGTCAAGATGAAGTTTTGCAGCAAATTTATTGACCCCTTTGTTATTTTCATTACATGTTTTGACAAATGAAACACTAGTTTTTACCATCTTAATATATAATACAGGTGAAAATATTGTATTCAACTGTGAACTGTTATATTATAGTCTATGTGTACCTGTAATTCCTATTTCATTTCAATAAATTTAACCAATAATTGGTCTTGTGGCCTTTCGTACGAGCTTCTGCTTTTTGTAAAGTTGAGGTCTTGATGCACTTTTGTAGTTTCTGCCTTCTCGTGTCTGTGAAACCCTATGTACCCATGTACGCATGTTGTGTTTTCCAACAGTAACCTGGATATCTCTTGCAGCTTAACAACAAGTTATGAGGATCTACTTTTATCCGCAGCCCCTTTTCAACAGCCAATATCATTAACTGTAAGTTCTTAAGAGATATACAATTTTTGTTATCAAATTTGGGGATAACTTCGGTGAAAAAATGATAGAATGTTATATCCTTGTGCAGGAGATGGTTGATTTTTTAGTGGACTTTTGGCATGAAGAAGGTCTCTATGATTAAATTTCATATTATTGTAAGCTTCAGTAAGAATCTTGCTCTTGCACGGTTTTGTTTGTAATTGTGCTGATTGTTGCTGAGGCAAACAAGTTTTGGACAAGTTGGTGGATGATCCCTATACCATTGGATTGATTATTATATGATAGTAAAGTTTATTCTCTTGGTATAAAAAACTAGCTTCTTCGTAATTTAAATCTGCAATACCTTTAGATTTTTTAATCATTGTTGTGGCTTCTCGTACAAAGAAATCTTCCACATAATCAATTCTTTTTGTAGAATGTTTTTTTTTTTTTTTTTATTGTGGACAATCTCAATGTCTGAATCCTTTACATTGAATTGTATTTTTAAATTTTTGTAGTTTTTATCTTGTATCGGTTGAAGATGCACGGTCAAATGATATGGAAATGAATATAAGATGATAAATAAAATATTTTCGCATGTTCAATTTTAATTTTTACTCTTTTTTGTTGGATATAAAAGGATTAAGGGAAGAAAAAACACTCTATGTTTTTAGAAGGGAAGAAAAAATACAACGAAGTATTTTTGTGGTTCTAGTCACTTAACTCTTCTCTAACCCAGTTTAGGTATTCTTTAAATAAGTTATACGTGGTCAAACAAATTATTCTTTCAAAAAGTCAAGTTGTCTAAGGTGAGCTAACTTGGTTACAGAGGTTAACTCATTATTGATTGAGTTAAAAAGGGATTAATTCAAAATGAGTCAAAATTTTTGTAACTCGACTCTCCCACTACGAATTGGTGGGTTAGTAAAAATTGACTCAAAAATGTTGTTCTTTTAATTTATTTTATATAGTTTTTCTAGTATATTTAAAGTAGATTGACTCAACTCATTATTTTATAGCTGTACACACTAATTATTCACTTATTGTACCAAATATTATTATAAAGATAATATTTAAAAATAAAAGCATCAACGTAATTTGTCAAACAAATAATTTAGCATTCATATTATTCAAATTACTTAACAATTATTTGTTTTAAAAAGAAGAAATATTCAACCTACGTAACTAGAAGTAGTTTATAGTTATAATAAAAAAACTTGTGTAAAATGGTAAAAAATTAATAAAGGATTGTTGTTGGTGTGTTAGGGATTGGCTCGAACTCGTTTAGCATGCTGAGCAGTTCTTTTTGCACCCTCTTATTTTCTTCCTACACCCTCCCAAAGGCGTGAAATCCTACATATGCCATTCTTCTTAAATGTTATTATTAAAAAAAATGAAATTATTCATTGCTTTGCTTTCCGGAATTGCCCACTTCTTGTTGTCCATTGCATCTCAACACTTCATCTTCATGTTAATGATTTTAGTTGGTGTTTCCCTCTTTCTGCATATAACACCTCGTAATCAACCAATACCTTGTTCATTTTAGCAACAAAGAAGAGGTATGATTGTTTTAGTAGTTTAGTAGTTTCTCTGGTAGGGTTTTGTAGGATTCTGGTAGGGTGTCGTAGAGGTGCGACATTGATAGGTGAGGTTTTTCAAATATTTCGTATTAGGTAGTCCAATATTCATAACCGGATCTGAAAAGTGAATCAGATTACAAAATCCAAAAGTGTGAAGTTGACAATATTATGGATAATCTGGTATGCAATACGAGATCCAGGAGATCATACTGGATTAGATAGTCTAGTATGATTTCTTGGATCCAGTAATGCATACCAGATTACTCGATCTTTTATAGTGTAGTACATACCGGATTGGTTAATCTAGTATACATTACCATATCAGGGAAACTATACCAAATTATTTGATCCAGTACAGGTCATTCCAAACCAGATTGGGTAGTCTGGTATGATTTTCCAGAATTGACATTTGCATACTAGATTGCCCAATCTGGTATTTTTTGATGTTTTCTACATAATATGCTTAAAACTAATTCTAATATGTTTGTTCCTTTTAAAGGTGTTTAACGTGTTCGACATGGATGATTGTTTTTAGTGAAGTATTAAAAGAAGTTGACCAAAGTTTGTGCATTGGAAGAATTAGAAATGTTAATGAGTGAAGATGATGTTGGAGGAGGAGATTAAAATGGGCATTTCACGATATATGATATATTTGCAACACATGATTATCTACTTGAGTGGGTGTCAGGAATTCCTTTTGGTCTTAGTTTTGTGGTTGTTATTCTCAGATCTAACAAAGCTAATGGACAATCTGGAAGAAAAACATACATTTTGTTAGGATGTGAAAGAGGTGGTAAGTATAGAAAATACAAATTTGATTTGAAACCAAGTATAACTGGGACATGGAAATGTGACTGTTCGTCTAATTTATGTGGTAAACAAGTTAGGATGGAAGAGGGTTGGCAACTGAAGGTGAAATGTGGCACTCATAATCATGATTTGTCGAAAACTTTAGTTAGTCACCCCTATGCTGGAAGATTGAAGATGTATGAGCAATTTGTACTTGTTGACATGACTAAGTGTTTATTGAAGCCTTCAAACATATTGCTTAGTCTAAAGGAAAATAATGAAGACAATGTGACTACAATAAAGCAATTGTATAATGCAATGTATGCAGTAGCGGACCTACGTTAGAACTAAGGGGGCCACCCCCCAACCCCCTCCCCCCCCCCCCCCATTTTTTCTTTATATTTATATATTTTAATATTCAATTTTAAATATTTATTTTCAAAAAATTAATATTTATAACATTATATATATATATATATATATATATATATATATATATATATATAATATTTTAGTAAATTTGTATGAATTTATATTTATATATAAGAAAAAAAATTAGGTTGTCTATATTTATTTTTTAATTTTATATTTTAAATATTTTTGAAAAAAAAATTATTTTATTAATATTATCTTTTAAATAATTATTTGTATAATTTAACTATTTTTTTATTTGATTATTTTTCTTAAACTTAATTATGATAAATGAAAATTAATTATAGTAAAATTATAAAAAGTATTTATATTTAATTTTATAATTATAATAATAATAATCATTATAATTTTATTATATTTTATTATCATAAATACAATGTTTTTACTAGTTTATATAACAAATTTGAGATTACTCTTTTGGTTCCTATTTTCATTCAAAAATATCAAATTGGTCATTCAGTTTTTTTTTGTTTTATGATTTCGATTTTTGCAAAAATGATGCAATTTTGTCATTTTCGTTAAATTTTTTGAATTAGATTTTTTATCAAAATTGGAATTATGAATAAGAATGATTGTTTGATTTGTTGGTTTAATTGACATAATCCTAATGTCAATTTTTTATTACAATTTTTTCTTCCGCTTCAAAATATTTAATGAAAAATATCAAAGTACATCAATTTTTTAAACTTCGGGATCAAATTGAGATTTTAAAAAATTAGAGGAACAACTTAAAATTTTTAAACAAAAAATATGATCAGAAAAGTAATTTAACCAAAATTTTGGTACCCTCAAAATTTTGGCTGAAGATCCGCCACTGAATGTATGCTTATAAAAGATCTTTGAGATGATGCATAACTGAAATGCAACAAGTGATGATGTTGCTAGAGCGTGATAAATATGTTGTTCACTAGAGTAGATACGCAGAGTCTTCAGATGTTGTAAGCCTCCCATTTTGGACACACCCTGATGCAATTAAGTTGTTGAATGCATTTTGCATTGTGTTGTTGATGGATAACACATACAAGACCAATAAATATAGCTTGTCGTTGCTTGACATTGTTCATGTGACATCAATCAGGTTGAATTTCAATGCAGGTTTTGTGTTGTTGTCAAGTGAACGAGAGAACAACTTCATATTGGCTTTTTGGAGACTACGAGGGTTGTTGTTGAAGAGTGATGCCTTGCCAAAAGTCATTGCTAGTGATATAGACTTGGCTATAGGTAATGCTATAAACTTTGTCTTTCTTGAAGCTTACCATATTCTTTATTGATTCCACATCAATAAAAATGTCAAAGCAAAGTGCAAGATGTTAGTGGATTCATGTGAGGCATGGGATGTTATGATGGATGCATGGGCCATTGTCATGGATTATGCAGAAGAGTTATTTGATGGATTTGTTTCTCGATTTGTAGCACTTTGTGCTCCATGGCCATTATTCTTTGAGTATGTCAATATTACACGGATCATTCCTCACATGGAGAAGTTTGTAAAGTTATGAATTAGAAAAGTTATGAATTTAGGGAATATAATGTCAAATTGGTTTGTGATATTTCTTTGTTGGTTAGGTGCAATATTTTGTATTCATTTGACTTGTTATGAATTTTTTTTTTTTTGTAATTGTATAAGGTGGAGTTTGCCCACTAGAATCAGAAGCAAGTATTGCAAAATATTATGGAGACTTGTGCTCACGTTGGGATGTAGTACACAAGGTTATTGTACTACAGATTATATCAATGCCTCATTTGAGCAAAGTCTACATGTAATGAGTCATTCCTTTAAGGTGAATATGTATAAAAGACTTGTCGGGTATGAGTCTAAACATGCCTTGCTTCAAATATCCGAAGAATACGATTGTTTGAAGCATGTTGGGTTTGACAATGAACGGTGTGGATGCATGTTAAGCAAGGTTATCAAACTCGAGAGTTTACATAAACTCGTGGGAGGCCAGTAAACTCGAATCATAAACTCATAAGAGTTTACTTTAAATAAAAAAAATTAAAATATATATAAATAATATAATACTTTATTGTTATGTATTTCTATAAATAATTTTTTAATTTTCTTTAATAAAATATTATTATTATTATTATTATTACAATAAAATTATTATATTATATTAAGTACTTTTTTTATAATTTTCTAATATTATCATTATTTCGTAATAACTTTAAACAGTTACATTATGTTTTATGTAAAACAAAATTGATTGAGGTCCAAAAGCCAAAAACCCATAACATAATAAAGAATGGAACTACGGCGAAAAGGTTAAACTTTAAATGTCATTCCTAACCAAAAGCCAAAAGCCAAAAGCCCAAAAGGTCCTAAACCCTAAATTTCACTAAGTAAACTTTACTCCTCCCCTTTAACAACACAATAACAACGCTGCAACACCAACATAGGAAGACCGTGATAGTAGGCCACCAATGAGACAACAACGAAGCGAACGACCATAACGAAATTATGCTGCATCAACGATCGTGTTTCAAGGGTGGCAAGACGGAGAGTAGGGAACACTAATTGTGAGTAACAATGGTGGAGGAGAAGAACGAATCGAGCTGATTTCGAAGAAGAAACGATACTCTGTGGTGTCTTTTCGTGTTTGAAGAAAGGTCACATGGACTCGCCAACTCGATTGCTAAATCGTGAGTTTAGTCGAGTTCACCTAGTTCACGATGGGTTTAGCGAGTTTACCAAAAAACGAGTTTATTGTTCCTACCGCACCCAATTGTCTCACATCGCTTAGAAGTCGAGGCCTAAAGCGATTTAAATACCCTTTTCTCCTTCCACCCTCTAAGGTGCCTTTTAAAGACAAAATCGTAATGGAACACATGCTCCAAAGTGAACAATACCTCATATGCATGGTGATTGACCCTAACGATGCCAACTCGGTTGCTGGATTGCAAGTTTAGTCGAGTTCACCTAGTTCACAACGAGTTTAGCGAGTCTACTCAAAAAATGAGTTTCCTACCGAGTTAACTCAGAAAATAGGTGTGGGAACATAAAATTGGAGGTTCTACGAGTTGAATCGCGAGTTGGATAACCATGGTGTTAAGGCGAACACATGGTCTATAATGCACTTGTGCATTAGCCAAATATGACCGAAGTGTTATCCCTTTAGATGAAGTTCACATAATGTGGACTCGATTGAGCTTTTTTTGTATTTTGTCACCTAAGTCCACATATCCATAATTAATTTAGGGTTAAAATACCTTTTTGGTCTCCATTTTTGTCGAGTTTTGTTAAATAAGTCCTAATTTTGGTTTTGTGTTCAAATAAGTTCCAATTTTCGTCAACTTTGTTCAATTGGGTCTTTTTTTGCTAACACCGTTTAAATCATTAACTGCCATGAACAGTGACTGCCACGTGTCACTTCGTGGTTTTTTGAATTTTTTTGAATATTTATGATTTTTTTTGAATATTTTAAATGTCCACGTGTCAACACAGTATCGTGCCACGTGTCAAAGTCAATGTTCTATATTTAATTTAGTCCCTATATTTGTTATTTTTGTTCAATTTAGTCCCAATTTTTGTTAACATAAACCAATTTGGTCCCTCTCCAAATTGAAACCAAATTTAATTTTTATATTAAAATTCACATTTTTTATTAAATATTTTTATATAATATATTAAAATTCACATCATTATAACTTTAATGTAAAAATTAAATTTGGCACATCTTCGATAGAGACAAAATTAGTCAATTTGAAACAAAATTGGGACTAAATTGAAAAAAATAACAAAAATAGGGACTAAATTGGATATAGAACATTGACTTTGACACGTGATACGCTACTAGGTTGACACGTGGACATTTAAAAAAATTTAAAAAATAAATATAAATAAATAAATAAAAATGATGATAAAAAATTCAAAAAAACCACAAATTAACACGTGGCAGTCACTGTTCATGACCGTTAATGATTTAAACGGTGTTAGCAAAAAAGGACCCAATTGAACAAAATTGATGAAAATTGGGACCTATTTGAACATAAAACCAAAATTATGACTTATTTGACAAAACTTGACAAAAATTGGGATCAAAAAGATATTTTAACCTTAATTTAACATGATATTGATATAATACAAAAATGCTTCAAATAAGTTGACATTGTAGGGAAGGTGACAATCCAACAAAAGCTACGCGAAATTGCTTGTCTATATATGACATCTATGATGCCACCAATCCATAAAGTTAAGACAAAAGGCTCACAAAAGAATACTTGTGCAACTAGGTTTGAGAGATCAATCAAATGTGAATCATTATATTTTGAGCATGTTGATGCTTTCCAATATATTCATGGAAGTTGTTCTACACTCAAAGTGTCACAAGTGAACCAAAAATGCAAGCACCTTATCGATGATCGTAGATACCCATGTTAGATAAATTCCATTTAAGTTGTCATCCCTATATTCTTGATGTGTATGATGGTCACTATGGCTATTGATGCATTACTACTTTTTTAGGGATGAGTGAGGAGTCATGGCCTTTAGTCCGATTGGATTTATTTAAAGAACTTAGCAAATGACGCGATAAGTATGCAACATTAATAGACACCATGATCGTGTTGAAGAGCTTAAAAGGTCTTTGGTAGTGGGTGGAAAGGCCATGGTCAGTTCATTAAATTATATAGTAGTTCAAATCTTTGATAATTAAATTTTCCTACATTCATAATTGGTCATGTGATTGCAGGCTAGTATGGACAAGTGGATGACTATACCCAACATGGGATGTGTTATTATTAGTCAATATAATGTGGTTTTAGTGTGTTTGTCAGTTGCTTAAAATCTCACAATATTCTCACTTCGCAGTTCACCACCTTCAGAATAAAGTGGTCATCGCCTAATTTGTATAGGATATGTGCATGGTTCAAATTTTGTATAGGTATTTCAAAGCATATGACATTATTAAGTAACAATGACATTAAAATTTGTGTTAATAATATGTTTATTTTCTCTATAGAGGTTGAAATCCAAGATGGTTTGCCCATCCTAATGGTTGATGTACTTTGGTTGACCTACTCTTCCCCAATGGCTAAGGCATCGTCATCACTTTAGGTTAGCAGGATGCAAAGATTTATTGAGTTGATTAGGGTTAAAATAACATATGTATTTTTTTTCACATGATTCAGTACTATTTAGTATTGTATTCCAAACATTTATGTTTATCGTAAATGAATGAAGTATTGTATTACAAACATATTGTAATGCATATAATAAAAAAAAGAATATATTCGACATACATTACTACGTTAGATGAAAGTACAAACAAGTTCAACAAACAAACTACAAATGCTTGGCTGATTCGAGATAAGCAGTACTACAAATACTAGTTAGAAGTCCTAAACATATATGATCGTCTATCACGAAAAACTCTCCCACGGCTTGAATACACACCTCCTTCCCTAGAACATCACATGTTAACTGTCAACACCCAATTTTATCCGGATTATACTATATATATTTTATTTATCTATTTATTTATTTATTACTTTTTGTTATTATTATTTTTACTTATTTATTTATATTATTATTATTATTATTTGCTTACTTTACTTTGATTTTATTACGTCCTTTTATCTTATTTTATTTTATTTTATTTTATTTTTTTTTATTTTTCTTTTTTCTTTGTTTTCAATTTTCTTCATATTTATTTTTATTTTATTTTCATTTTATTACTATTTATTTTTTTATTATTATGTTTTTTTATTTTTATTTTATTTTATCTTATTAAAAAAAAAGAAAAAAAAAGAAGCAGATTTGAAAAAAGAAAAAAAAAGGTAAAGAAAAAATAAAAGGTATGGAGCATTTAATTTTTTCTGTAGCCTGAGTTGCCTGTTGCGTGCTGCCCTGCGTTACTGGTTGCTACCACTTTCCTTAATTGATACCCTGGAACATGCATTAATGGAGCTGCTGCTACTTACCATACAAAAAAGGAAATTGTATCAGTGAATAAGAGATGGCACGGTGATTGATCGGAGGGGTGGATTGATTGAAGGGAAAAAAAGTGGTCTGGCAGAGATAGAGTAAAGGGAGAAAACAGCCGCCACTTCACACCTCTTTACATCTCTCAAACCATGAAAAGGGATGGATATTTTTTCAGAACAGAAAAAGGGGGGAGAAAGAGGATTTTTTTAAAGAAAAGAGGATACAGTTCCTACAGCAGAGAAAAAAACGGATAGCGGGGCAACGAAAAAAGGAGAGTTGGGGGAGATCGCAGAGGTTTGGGAGAACAAGACAAAGCCACAGTGAAAAGAGAAAGGGGCTGCACGAGTGAAGGAGCATCAAGAGGTAAGTATCACTGCCATGGAAATGAACTGAAAATGTATGTGACTTGTTGTGCATGGTTAAATGACCGAATATGATGTTCTATTGTGCTGTTCTGTTGTGCTCTTTTGGTTGTTGATTCATACGCCTGTGTTGTGATGTTGTGGTCTCCATTTACACCGTGTTTATGCCATCTAAATAAAAACAAAAAAAGCAAAGAATCAGAATCCAACTACAGCTACTAACTTCAATGTCACGTAATACACTCCATCCTCCTTCACCTTCACCATTCTATTCTCCTCCGCCATTCTATTCTCCTCCGCCTGTACACATGTAACATGACCAGCTTTACCTTCTAACCTTCCACATTCACTTCCCAACCGAACCCCATAGCCACACAAATTACCTCCATTTATCCCTATCGTCTCCATTCCCCAAAGGCAGCCAAATACACACAAACACCAATCCTTCCCATTATCACCACCTTCCCGCCGCACTCATAGAACCACCACCTCAACATCACAGCACCATTCCAACCAGAACACATTATCACTCTCACAACAAACATTCACTCACTTCCATCCATTCGTTCATTCACCTTCGTCGAATCCAACCAACACCATTCCATCCTGCAAACAGAACACAAAGCAAAAACCATAATCACAATCCCACCTCTGCAATCCAATACCGCACCGGATCAGAACCCCTTTCCAGTCTCATTTTCTCCAATCAGCCATATCCAATCAGAAAAGAGAAGAAAGAGAAGTCGCCGATGGCGGGTCGGAGTTCGAGTGGGCGAATCATCGGTGGCTTTGATCATGGCTGGTCGCGCGACGGTAGAGCTTGGTGATGCGGACTCCAAACCTTGGTGACTCGTTGGGGCGCAGCGGTGGCGATCTGGGTCGCGAAGGCCAGGGGTTGGGTTTCCATGGTGCTCGCGTGTCCCAATTGCGGTGGTCGGTATGGTGGCAGCGACGTTGGTTGGTCGTCAGAGCTGCGAAAGACGCAGTAGCCAACTGGTTCTGTGGTGCGCGAGAACAAAGACGTCGAGCCTCCGGCGGAGGTCGTTGGTGGCGGCTAAAATGCAGACGCGGTCCCAGGGTTTGGAGTTATGGTGGTGGCGCGGTGAAGCAGAGACAAAGGAACGACCCCTGCCACACACGCGAAGGAGAATGAAGGAGGAGAGTGGTCCGAACGTTGACAACTCCTTGACGGTGGTCGGCTCACGGTGGTTGGCTCGCGGTGGTCGGCGTTGTCGACGCGGGTTCTGGCCGGCGTGCGGTGGCATATTGGAGTTGTGGTGGTGTCGAGAAGGAAAGGCTGCTGTTCGGGAAGAAGAGCTGCGTGCGTAGAGAAGTTGGGATCTTAATTAGGGTTTTAGTTGATTTTAGAAAGAGATGGGGCCGAACTTTTTGCTCGTTGCACCTCCATCTTTGTTTTTTGCACCCCTCCATTACCACATACACCCCTGTTTTTACCTCATCCACCTCCATATGCCATGTTATGTTTCTCTCTTTCTTTTCTTCGTGCACTCCCACTTCTTATACCTGCACCCCTTCTTTGTATTTCAGTTGGGCCTGTTCCTATATGCTCTCTGCACCCCTAAGTTTACTAACTCCAACACTCACTTGTGTTCACACCTCATTAACTTCATGCACCTCCCATGTTATTCATGCACCATCCTTTTTAAATAATTTCATCCTTTTATTTATTTATCTTCTTTTTATTTTATTTATTTTTATTATAAAAAAACAAATATATTTGAAAATTATAAAAAAATTGCAAAAAAATAGAAAATCAAAATATAAAAATGTTCTCTTTCACTTCATTGTCTCTGTCTGGTCGCTCGCACCGTGTGACACTTATTTTCTAAAAAACATAAAAAATGATTTTCTTTCTCTTTTAGTGTTTGTCCGGCCGCTCGCGTCGTGTGACACATGTTTTCAACTAATTCAAAAATACCAAAAAAATATAAAATTTCAAAATATAAAAACATCAACTTTTTTTAACAAATATCTTCTTAAGAACTACGTGATCCTTGATTCTCTACTGTGAGATATGTAGGAGCAAGGCCAGTCCTTGTCAGGTTCACCTCCAAAAAATTAACCATTTTCCAAATTATTTTCCAAATCGTTTCTTTAGAGAACTACGTAACCCTGATTTCTCATTTTTAATGAGAATACGTAGGACCAAGGTCAATCCTTGTCGGACCCAAAAAATTTAAAAAATATTTTTGTTTCTTTTTAGCATTTTTGCCTTATTATTTTTGGGGGATATTAACATTTTGAAAATCACATCGTCTTTGCATTTTTAATTAAAGGTACCGCCCTCGGGCGGGCGCTGTAGGGTGCTAACACCTTCACTACTCGTAATCGACTCCCGGATCCAAAATCTGGTTTTTTGCAGACTTGTCTTATCTTTATAGTTTTCCATAGTTTTCCAGAATAACTATGGTGGCGACTCCAAATCTCTTTTCAAACCTATTTTCTTTTTTTGGTTCGTCGTCCCGTCGCGATTCCGGTTGCGACATTAACTATAAGGTTTCCTGTGTCTTATCCCATGTTATTATGCCCTCAATCATATCACGACAATCTATCATGGTCTACAATATTTTTGTAATGCATAAAAATATCACCTACGCTGGTAAAAAAGAACTTACAATTAATCATGTGCGTAAATATTTCTAATTACAATAAATAATGCTAAAAACTTTACTGGACAAGCATGAGAGCCCTTTGTCTTCTTTGATTAGGTCTTTCATTTGAACTATATCGGTGACGCATAGGTAGCACAAAGGGTTGATCTTCATGTTTATGAGATAATATAAGGATGTGATACCTTCAAGTACCACTCAATGTAATCCTCAACACATGCGGATGAGTGGGTTGCATCGTTCAAACCTATAAGGACATGGTCATGAAAATGTAACTAGTGGTAATAAATAACACCCAACTCATCGCCATGAACCTCAATAGGAGATATGAGGATCATTTACTAATAACCAAATTGGCGCAAAACTCGCTCCGAAAGATAACGATGCACAGTTGTAGCCGACTGAATAAATCTAGAAAACAAGGATATGGAAGGCAATGCATAACATAAGGGTTCCATATGACCCCATCACATGTTAGGCGATCTAGTTGTGGCCTAACCTCTTCGACCTTGCAAATATATAGAGAAGCAACAAATCGGTTGTGTGGGGCATAGCCTCAGTATATGACCTAGACATTCTCTCTTTCCCAAGCTAGGAAAGTGCATGTATATCCAAGCATGAAAAAGTACAAAACAAAATTAGACCATCCATTAACAAATGAGACAACAAATTAAATTATATAATGTACACCATTTACCTAGAAGAGCATCGCATAACCAGCTAGTTGCTTTGTACGAAAAGCTTCCATCACCTAGTTGGTCATACATGTGGGTTAATACGACAACTCCCTCGTGCAACAAACTACCAAGTCTCCTCCAAGAACATCTGGTGGTACTTATCTCTCAAACAACTAAGCCTAAGTTATTGTTCATGACATTTTCTCATTTCTGCTATGGTCTTTGACTCTTCCACACCTAATAACTCAACCAAAAGCCTAATAGCAGGTGCAAACTCCAATTGTACAAGTGGACAGAATTGGCCCACAATGGGAAGATGAAGAAGTGCAGACACATCATCAAGAGTAATGGTCATCTCACCTATCAGTAAATGAAAGGAACTTTTTTCCCTATGCCACCTTTCCACAAATGCAGCTAATAATCCCCTATCTTCCACCATATCATTTATGTTGCACAAAGGCAACAACCCATGATTGAAGACAAATTCCTCAATATTTGCACCATAAATCGTTACTTTATTTAGCTTCCAACATTTAGAGACTAGTTTCAACTCTCCCCGATCCTACACATGCAATATTATTATCACATTATATAAATTGACAATTAATCATCAAGTTAAGAACAACCTAAAATTTTTTACTTACCTCACCCTCCCAGAGTTTGAAAGCGACGTGTAGAGCTATCAATTCGCCTAACCCACAAGGAAACTCAATGTGGGTTGCGACCAAAAAAGCCCATAAGGCAAAAAAGTCCCCAATTAAAAAAGTCCATAAAAGTCCTATAAGTCAGCGTTGGACCATGGAACGACCCATGAACTTCCTTTATAAACATGAAAATTATATTATTATTTTTTAAATATATTATTAAATTGGTCCAGGTCGTCCTATCTCGACAAACGACCTTGGACCATCTATCTCATCATCGACCCAGCCCAATAAATATCGATCGTCGGGTCGACCTGTCTCGACCATGGACCCTAGTTGGCACGTCTCTAACGTGGTCTCGAGCTGACACATATTGGTCGTGGCCTTAGGCCAGCCCATCTCGATCGTATGCCTAGGCTTGCTCATCTTGGTCATCGGCCTAGACTGGATCATCTTGGTCGTAGGCTCGGACTTGCCCATCTCAACTGAAGGTTGAGATAAGTTTGTCTTAGTCGTGGATTTGGCTAAATATTCACGATTATGGGCATGGGTTTGTTAGTCTCAACCGTGGGTATAGACTAGTTTGTCTCAATCGTGAACCCGACTACACCTATCTCGTATGTTGGCTCGAACCAGCATGTGTCGATCTTCGACCTGGACCTTGTCCTTCTTGCTTGTCGTCGTCCTGAACCGACCTGTCTCGGTTATCGTCCCGGACCGACCTATCTTGGCCATCGGTTCAAGCTAGCCCTTCGGGTCTATGGGATTGAGACAGATTGACCAATCTGGTATAAGTTCTTGGATCCATTAGTGAATATCAGATTAACTAGTTCGATTGACATTACAATGTTTCTTCTTCTTACTCATTACTGACAATCACTTGCACCTGAAAACCAGAAAACCTCAACTTGCAACAATTGTTTGGCGTACCTGTTCTTTTTCATCGAACAAAACAACAGAAGGAATGGATGGAGAAGTGGTGCATCGTTCTCATCCTATGAACAATGTTCCTCCCTCTTGCGGTGTCTTCTTCAACATTCCACACTAGCAAGAAGATAGATGCAACGAAGGCCACAACACGGAAAACGAATGCAAGTTGACAGTGCAAAGAAAGCTTCACAAGATGAGGATGTAGGACGTTGGATGGGGTGTTGTGATGGGGTGTGGCATCTACAATAGAGGAAAGGTGGAAAAGTATATAATTAAGAATTTTAGGGTTTTTAGTGGGCTGAGGATAAACTTGGGATATCAAACATTAAAAGGGTGCAAGAAGAAAAAGGATGTGCAAAAAGAAATACTCCGATTAAGTGAGTCTAGTCAAATTTGATCCATATTGAAAAAAATAATTTTTTGTCAATCCAACCCACTAAATAACTATAATAAAAAACCTGTGAGAAAATGGTTATAAAATAGTAAAGGATTGTAGTTGGTGGGTTAGTGGATTGATGCACTTAAAAAATTTTTGTTCTTTCAATTTATTTTATATAGCTGTTCCGATAAAAGTAGATTGACTTGACTCACTATTTTATAATAGTACAAACAAATTGTTCACTTGTTGTACCCAACATTATTATATAGATAGTATTTGAAAATAAAAGCGTCAATTTACGTAATTTGTCAAAAAAATAATTTAGCATTCAAATTATTCAAAACATTACTTAACAATTTTTGGTATTTAAAAAGATCAAATATTCAACTTACAATATTAGTACTAGTAAATTGTTATAATAAAAAGTTTTGTAAAAAAATGGTAGAAATCAATAAAGGATTGTAGTTGGTGGGTTGTGGAGTAAAGGATTGTACTGGACTGAGTTCCAGATGACTCAACTCGATCAAGTTCAAGCCAACTCAACTCGACTTTGGTTGGGTAGACTCGGATTGATCTGAGTTGATCATACTAGAACTGACCTCGACCAAGCACAACTCAGATGAACATAGGATGACCCCAAATCATATGAACATGGACTCATCCTAACTCCACTGAATGTGGGTTTGCCCCTAACTCGACTCAGCCTAGTCCCAAACCAACTCGGCTCGACCTGGACCCAGACTAACTAGGTTCAACTTGGCTTTGGACTAACTCAATTCAACCTAGGTCGGATAATCTTTACTTGGGTCTAAATTGACTTGACTTGATCTTAGTTTGGGCTAACTTAGTTTGACCTGCACTCGGGCCAACTCGGCTCAATCTAGGCCCAAGCAAGCGCGACTTAATTAAGGCTTAGGCTTACTTGCACAATCTAAGCCTAGACCGAATAATCTTGACCTAGAGTTTGGTTGAATTGGTTTGAATTTGACCCTAGTTGGCTTGACCCAACTTTACATGAGCTCGACCTTGCTAAATTGAAATACTTTATCCAAACAAGAAAATTAAAATTTGGTAAATTTGAATTCACTTATCCAAACAAAACATTTGAAAAATGAAACAAATTGAAATATGATCAATTCAAATGCAATCAATGTATTTGAATGTCTTAAAAAATATGAATTTCTCTGATAAATCACAAGGTTAAGCTTTCTTTACTAATTTGCTAGGATGAACATAAATTTTGTTTTTACGGGACAAGGGCAAAGTTTAGTAGAATTTTGAAACTGTGCAAATGACGACTCTTGTTTTATTAATAAAAAAATGTCTTTATACAGAAGTGACTATTGCAATTCTTCTTTGTATGTTGAGTAGCTTTAAACTCAAATGAATGTATTATTCTTCTTTCTATTATTGTTTGTCTAACTTGGATGATGATAAGCATTGAATGCACTTCATGTTGCGTTAATTGTTTTTCCTTTCTTTATTAAATTGTTATGATAATTAGTAGTACATTAAAGATTGATAAAATTGTTATGTTTGTGTTAGATAAAGTTAGCAAACATTTTAACTTTATATCAAATCCCAAAAGAAACATTTGAATGAAGCTGAACTTAATATCTTAATGACAAATGGTGAAGACATTCCTCGTGCCACATATTTCAGCTTTAGGGATATTATCTAATTTCACGTTAGCTTAACATATTTGATTATACTTATTATTTTATCATCATCTCTCACTTTTCAGACATGGTAGAACTTTGCATGAGATTTTATTATCCATCAGACAAAGCACGTGTGATCATGATCTATTCCATTTCCATTATTCTTTTCATATTTTACACTTTAAACTTTGTTGTATTTGTCTGTCTAATCAAAACTACAATTGCTTTAACATTGCTTAAATCAAAGAATACAATATTTTTTTTATATTTAACATATCATTTATAATTTGAATGAAATTAATTACAACATAGATTTTTGGTTTGGTTAATACTTTGGTCCCTATATTGAAGGCATATATTCAATTGTTTCCTAATATTTTATTTTACTCAATTGAGTTCCAATTTTGTTTAAAATCGTGCAACGTTGTCCTTTTTCTTAAATTAGTGTTAATGTAGTTTAGTGGGTGTCATGTGTCAATATCTTGAATTTTTATTTTTTTGGTTTTTTTTCTAAGTTTTGTTTTTTGCATCCTTTCATCTCTTTCCTCTTCCTTCCCTACCCACCCCTCACAAAGGCTTATGCAAAAATCAACATGGGTTTAAAGTTTTCAGAGTTACTTGTGGTAAGTTCAAATAAAAGGACGAAAGACTCAATTAATAATTTAGTCCCTATATTTAGGCCTTTGATTTGTTGTTTTTTACTTGATTAAGTCCTAATATTTGTTAAATATAGTCATTGTGGTCCCTTCCGTTAAATTGGCACTAACGTTGTTTAGATGGTAACCATGTGTCAGTTCAATAAAAGACTTAATTAGTAATTTGATTCCTATATTTTTCTTCTGACTCAATTGAGTCCCTATATTTTTTAGGTGGAGAGAATGTGGTTTCTTTCCCACCAGTTGGGTTTATATGTCCATCTCTGACAACGCAATAAATAGAAAAAGAGATCTTGGATTTGTGATATTGGATCTAAAGGAGACGATCTCGAAGAAATTGTGTCACTAGAGGAGAAGTAAATGAAGAGAGTTTGGACTTTCACGTGGTTACCTTCTAATGGTGTTAACGCTTATTTCATGGAAGAGATAATGTAAGACCTGTGGAATTTAATTAATTAAATAAATAAATAATTAATAAATGCGGGTAGTGGAAACCTTTATGACATTAAATTCTAAATTGTATTTGATGGAAAAGTACTAGCTCAAGTGGTCGGGAGTACTTGATTGTGTGAAAGGACTTGGGTTCAAGTTCTATGTATGCCAATTGTGTGTTATTTATTTGTTATTATTTTTAAATTACGTTGATCATGATTGAGAATAATATAATCATTGAATTATATTAGTTATTATGAAATATGAGTTGGTTGAATGACTTGGCATTGACATGGTTGTGGGTTCAAGCCTTGGAGAACTTAAGTTAAACTTTATTTTTGCTAAACTTAGTTTTGGCATGGATATGAAGGGGTAGATGAAACCCTAGCAGCCAGGGGAGGCTGAAAAACATATCATAAAGAATCAATGAATGGTAATTAACATTACCATTAAATCTTAAATTCGTTTTTGGTAATTTACCTAACTTTAAGGCACCACTAAAAGGCCAAATTGTGATAATAGTAAGGGTTTTGGCAAGCTGTGATTGTACTCAGAAACTAGAGCACGAATTTTGAGAGTGGTGAGGTTTGAGGGAAGCTTTGAGGCTGATTGGAGGAGAACTAGGGAGGACATTGGTGTTCAAAAGAAGAACCTTGGAATTCTCAAACTTTTAGCAAGGAAACCAGGTAAGAGGAGTTTTACATGCTAGTTTTTACGTCTTAACATAAATTGTATAATAATTATATGATGATTATGCATGAACCCTTGTTTTTCTGTTAAATTTCGTGTTTTTGGGAAATTTCCAGAAACCGCTAGGCGGTGCATCTTGTTTTTGGGAGTTTCTGGGTTCCTTTGAGGAACCACCTGGCGATGAATCCCTGTACCGCCAGGCGACACAAACCTGCAACCAGTTTCTAGGTTTTGTTGATGAACTGTCTGGCGGTGATGAACACCCGTTAGGCGACACGAGTCGAATTTACTTGGTTTTGATGTTCTGTGTGTTCTGGGGTGATTCTAATCGGGGGAAAATGAAGTCCTACTTGATTATTGATGATGTGATGTGTTATATTGTAAAATTATATATGGTTGGAGGTTCAATTTGATAAATTGCTATGAACGCATTTTAGGGTTGAATGTTGGGGTGTTTTTTTTATGATTCGAGAATGAATATTGTGAATAACATTGGAAATTATTGATCAATGTGATTAGGTTATGGATTATTCTGAATGTGAATGAATTCGGGTGGAGATTGATAAAAATTGCAAGGAAGGGAGAATGGTGAAAGGTTGGGGTCAAGGGTGCTGGAAAAATCTGGAAATGCCCAGATGGTATGCACATCCTGGCAGCATGGGGCTTGCCGCCAAGCGCCTGCGCAAAGGCTGTAATACTGCATAGTTGAGAGGGTATTGAGGGTTTGGGGATTTTCTAGTGAGAATTGGTTCATTATGATGGAACATGGGGTCACTTGATCATGAGCTTATGAATTGAATCCCACTTGAATTGTAGATAGGTTATGTTGAGTTAAGTATAATGGATTAATAGAACATAATAGTTGTGAGACACTGGTGTGATGCATAATCTGGTTTAATTAAAATGTAGGATCCTGATGGACCTTGTTTGAATACCAAAGTGAATGCATGAGTTTTGTAACATCCCTAAGGATTATTATGAAAATTTAATAAATAAAATCCAAGATAAAACAAAGAACGCATTTAATAAAACCATTTCCCAAAAACACTGGAAATTTAAAATTTTAATATAACTATCATAAACCAGGAGTCCATAATCATAAAACTGAAATAAAATTCAATGGCTCCTAAAATGATTACATAACTATCTCAAAACTAAAATATTAGATATATATACAAAAATCCCAAGCTAGCCCCCGCTCCGAGTCTATGCGTCTCCTGGCTCACCTGTCAAATCATCTGCTCCCGAATAACGAGTTATCCGATCATCGCCACTCACACACAGAAAGGGTGAGCTATGCATAATATATAACACTGATATAGAAATATAAATATGTTTACCCAACCCAAATAACATAATTAAAATTCTCATACTTTTCAAATCACCTAACCATGACCTCATAATCCTTTGAGTCACATGCATGAACTAGGTCTTGGGACTTCCCTGTGCTCCCACGAAACTAACTCATTCGTGGTCCAACTCTATGAGCATATCCCGCTCATAGTCCTGCCCTACAGACTCCTCGTCTGTAGTATAAACATCCAAGTCTCATAACTTGGACGCTGACACACACGCAATCACCATACTATGGATTCCTCGCCCAATAGTAGCCGACGGGAACATCACAGTTCCTTGCCCATCCTGTGTCCAACCACCGAGCACATCGCAGACCCCTATTGGACTTAGTTCTTCAAGCCCAAACACCACACCACATGCATATACATCCTATCCTTAGGATAAAACATCCAAAACACACTCACAAGCACATAAAAACACATAGCAACTCGCATAAACTCGCTTAAGCCAGGGACACTCGCCCAAGCTAATCCTTCAGCCTCGCTTAGGCTAGCTCACCTCACCTGAGTGAGCTTAAAACAGTGACCACAGTACGTTATCTCGCTTAAGCGAGATCCTCTCGCCTAGGCGAAACCATCTCTTGCCCAAACACTCAAATCAATCTCGCCTGAGCTACAAATCACGCAAAAATATCACACATGACCACGATATCTCGCTTAGGCGAAGTCGTCTCGCCTGAGCGAGACCAGGCTCGCTCAACACGCTAAACTCCTCGCCTGAACGAGAAGTCGCGCTCAACACGCGTACACTTCCTTGCGACCTCGCTTAGGCGAGCCACTCTCGCCTAAGCGAGAGTATCCATCGCTCAAACCAGGAACCATTCGCCTAGACAAGAAGCGCGATGCAGAGCTAAAAACGAGGTTCTGCAACTCTCGCTTAGACGAGATAACCTCGCTTGGACGAGACTTGCAGAGTTTCCCTCTATTTACGCACACAAACCATCCAAAATCATACCCAAACCACATTCCAATTCATGCCAAACAATGGAGAATCATACACCAAACATGTGCACATAATACAGACCCGAAATAATCCCAATAATCCCAGTTTAAAGCACAATTCACATTTACATTACCCAAAACCCTCATTTTCTTGACACCCAAAACACGCAATGCATAAAAGATTCTTCAACCTATAACCATCTAGCCCATTCATTATTTTGATTATACATGCACGAATTCACCACAATCATATTCCAATCGAGAAGACAATGACACAAAACCACAATTCACATCATGAAATTCATATACTCAAAATACAACTCCCCTAACCTGGAATGAGTGCTCAAAAATTGTGAAGATAGGACCCCCTTGATTCAAAATCCCTTCTTGCTTAAACCCTTGCACCCCTAAAACTCAATTCACCCTCTCAAACCCGTGCTCCTCTCAAAAGCCAATTCCCAGCACTGCCAAAACTCTTCTTTTCCCTTAAAATGGCCTTTTATAGGTGTCTTAATTAAGGGTTTAAAGGTTAAAACGAAAAAATGGGTTTAATTATGTTTTTAATTTCTTATTCATTGTTCACTAACAAGTTCAACTCCACTCTAATCTAGAATTAGAAAAAGTAAAGCCTTCTTTATGCCCCAACAAGGTTTGAACCCATGACCTTCCACTCACAATGCTACAGCTCAACCACTATGCCAATTCACATTTGGTGATATACACAAATCAACATAAGTTTACAATACCAATCACATACTCATACATATCTTTAAAATCAATAATAATACAACAACACATAATTGGCATACATAGGACTCGAACCCAAGTCCTTTCACACAATCAAAGTACTCTCAACCACTTGAGCTAGTACTTTTCCACATCACCCTAAACAATAATTAATGCCATAAAGGCGCTTTCTACCCATATTTATTAATTAATTAAATATTTAATTAATTAATTTTCACGGGTCTTACAAGTTTAGTTGAGATAGGAGTATAAGATGGTGAATTGGTTTTGGTATGTATGTAAGATATGAAGAGGGAAAAGTGGGAGCAAGTCTAGTGAGAAACATAGGTACTACATGGAGTAATTGATGGAACATCCTAACTGGTATTAGAATTAATTCTGGCAGATTTGGAATTCCAAGCGTTGAACTTAATGAAGTCTAAGAATGGGAATTTTGTAATTGGGAACCCAAATGGTTGCAGATACATTAGTAACCAGCTAAACTCCTAATAAATGATGTAGTACACTTAGTGAGTTTTGCAGTGGGTGCTAGGGTCTATTAGCACTGAATAATAAGAGTTGGAGAACCTAAATCAGAAGGCTTTGTTGTACTGATACAACGTCTGGCGACGGAGTGAATCCGCCAGGCGATAGATGTAAAAACAGAGAGCACCTGAATCGCGTGTGCCTGGCGGCGTGAGTGGTTCTGCCAGGCAATAGCTTCCCAACAGGGAGCTGCTGGATCGTGTGCGCCTGGCGGTGAAGGTCTTTTCGTTAGGCGGTACCTGCTGAATTAGAGGCGCTATGCGCCTGATGGTACGCATCACCCGCCAGGCGGTCTAGAGGTGACAACGCTTGGCGTCACGTGTTCCTCGCCAGGAAATTTTGCGGCAGCAACCTTTGGTTGCTAGTTCTGCATGCGTGATCTACAAGGCTTTTAGGATGCTTTACAGGTTGGCTTGTTGGTGTTCCTTGAGTTGAGCTCGGAACGTATCCCTTAAGTTGAGCTCGGGATAAGGGTTAAGCACATGACATTCCTCGAGTTGAGCTCATAATGGCATCCCTAGAGTTGAGCTCGAGATGGCGGATGAACACGAGGAACCCTTAAGTTGAGCTTAGGTTGGCGAGTGTTGTCGGTGTGAGTGTGTTGGTTGTGGCCAGTACAGATGGATCCAGATAGATTGCCCTCCTCAGTAGTTAGCTGACGAGTTTGGTTGTCTTGGGACGTTGCGAACTATGTTCATATTTGGGAACTCCACCTGACGTTATGGTGTATGATCCATAACATGGTTTCCCACACGTGTTCTATCGGTTGTGGCCGATAGGTATGGCAGCAAGTCATCTCGAAGTAATCACTAGAAGATGTAGAACACGAATAACATGGTTGTGGCCATGTGATCTAGAATCAAATGAGGGAATTCCTATGGTGTGATTGTATAATATATATGTATATAAGTGTGTTTTATACATGTATGTACCTTTATATGTTTATTCTGTTAAGGTCACCCTATCTGCTTGTGTTTGGCGATGATCGTGTACGCGGTACACGTGAGCAGATGATGTTGTTGCAGGTGGGTCTAGTGAGGCTTAACGCCGGAGCGGGGATAGCTTGGGAGTGTTTTTATTTTATGATTTATAAATAAATTGTAAACTCTCATGAGATGTTTTGAGACTATTTCCTTTATTTATAAATTATGGATTTTAGTTTCTATTATTGGAAGTAATAATTGATTTAAATTTCCCGTGTTTTTGGAAAATGAGGTTTTATTAAATGCAGCGTATTTTTTTTTTCTATTTTATTATTTAAATCCGTAATATCCTGACGGGATGTTACAAATAACATTGTCTTTATTTAAGCAATATAAGGACTTAGTTGAGTCCATAAATAAATATAAGGATCAATTACTAATTAAGTCCCTTTTAGACTAACGGTCACCTTCCAAACGACATTAATGTCAATTTAACGGAAGGGGAAACATTGATTCTATTTAATAAATATTGGGGCTCAATTGAGTCAAGAAACAAATATAAGGATCAAAACAAATCAAAGGCCTAATTTTAGGGACAAAACTACTAATTAAGACGAAATAAGGAAATAAAATCGCTATCACTTGCTTCCAGACCCAATGTCGTACCCATTATTGCTAGTGTTGATTTCCCATAACTTAGAGGTGGTATAACCAATTATGATGTGTGGGTCACACTATACAACAAATCTAACAAATGGATAGTAGGGATATATGTCGTGGTGATGATACCTTGACTCTTTAGAGTTAGAGGTGTGTCCTTTTGTTCTAAATAATTTTGGTTTAAACTTTTGGTATGAGAAATGATCCATGTATAGTGTGGTGAATGAATGTGAAAGGATAGCAAGATTGAGGGTTGGTGGTGTGAGGGAGGAAGAGGAAGAAGATGGAGGAGTGATATGGGGGATGAGGAGGAAAGGTATGAAACGGGTGATGTGGGGTGAAAGAGGAAGGAGATGAAGAGATAAAAAAGAAAAAAAAATTAATATAAAAACATGTGGCACATATAAAAAATGTTAATGCTAATTTAACGAAAGAGCCAATAGTGTATAATTTTAAACAAAATTGAGAAACAATGAAATACACACCTTTAGTATAAGAAAATAAAGACTAAAATACTAATTATCTTATGGATACTTTTGATGAGTAATTTATTATATATATAACTAGAGTTCTTAATATGAGTTAAAATCTGTGAGTCAATTCGGGTCACCATGGGTTCAAATTGGGTTGGGTTAAGTTTTTTTTACAAATTTTAGTACAGGCTAAAAACACATCTGCCCCATTAAGAATCCAGCTCACCCAGGTTGAACCTATGGTGAGCCAGGTTTAGGGGTGGCAAAACAGGGCAACCCTACTTGTTTTATCCCATCTCGTTGTTAGCTCGTCTTAAACAAGTCAGGTCGCGTTGACCCGCTACTTGAAAACGGGTTAGATAACGGAACCCGTCCCGACACAGGGTGGGTTGGCGAGCAACCCACCATTTTTTTCTACATTTCGAACACAAATAATACTTCTCTAGATAGTGAATAACACTTATTAGAGGAGATATTTTTTCACAGTGCAATAATTCTAATCAAAGTCTCTAATTGGAGAAGGACAAAATCAGGGCAACAAATTAAGGGCATAAACCAAATTAGAAAATAAATCAAAAGTCATAAACAAACACAACAAGATGAGGGAGGAGAGGCTATTGGACCCTATTTCCTTTCAAAGGGTGACAATGCTTGTGCTAATAGATCACAAATTTAGCGGTGATTTGGACTTCCAACCGCACCCACACTTGTTGGAGAAGATGAACGCTAGTGATAGAGTTAGAGTGGTGCCAAATTTCTTCCACACTAATGAATTTCTACCTTAACCTATGATCTGTGAAGAAGAGAATCGTCGGTCTGAGGGGTGTGGGTGGTTTATGGTTGCTCTCGCTTGGGCATTCCAATGTGTTTGCGCCTTGCTCTGTGGTGTGCGCGGACTATTGTTGTGTTTTGTGAACAACAACTGATGCGTTGCAGAATTTTTTGTCAATTACTCACGAGGTTGCGGGTTAACCCGTCTCACCTCGTCCTGTAGCGTAACGAGTTGGTGGGTTAGGTGGCTTGGGCCACGTCATGATGGTGGGTTCAAAAATATAACTCGACTCGTTTGATTGTAGTTGGGTTGGTGGGGTGTCTGTCGGGTCCAATCAACTTTGCCACCCATTGCTAGGTTAGCTCACTAACCCAAACATAAAAATAAAACCCACATCACCTTTAACTTAACCGTGCAACCCAAAACACAAGCAAACCTTTTTTCCTTTTTTAATTTTGGGGGAGAGAGAGGCCCATGTCTATGACACTTCATTCACTCTCTACATTTGTCTCTTATTTAGATTTTATTTAGAATTATGATTTTTTTTATGAATGATTATTTATTGTTTAAAATGAGAAAAATTAAATTTTTAAAATATGTTTGGACTTTTTAGATTTTGGTTACATATAAAAATATGTATGTAAGATTGAATTAAAAAGGTTGTAATTTTTTTTTAATTTAATTGACCCGTTTAATCTACCAACCCATAATAGATTTGACTGAGCTAAAATTTATTGAATTTACTAATAAGTGAATAAGATTGAGTTGATACACTAAGTAGTCAATCTATAGTGGATCAGGCATAACCAACCACGTGACCAAGTATGACAATTCTATATAAAATAATAGTTTGAGGATTTAGAATATTGAAATTTTATAAAAAAAAAAGAGAGGTGTCAGGCTAATATATTTTTAAATAATTGGTTAAAATACCTTTTTGGTCCCAATTTTCGTTAAGTTTTGTCAAATAAGTCGTGATTTTGGTTTTGTGTTCAAATAGGTCCCAATTTTTGTTTATTTTGTTCAATTGGGTCCTTTTTTGTTAACATCATTTAAATCATTAATGGCTATGAATGGTGACTGCCATGTGTCACTTCGTGATTTTTTTGAATTTTTTTTAAATGTTCACGTGTCAATCCAGCAGTGTGCCATGTGTCAAAGTCATTGTTCTATATTCTATCTTCAATTTGGTCCCTATATTTGTTATATTTGTTCAATTTAGTCTCAATTTTTGTTAACATGAACCAATTTGGTCCCTCTACAAATTGAAACCAAATTTAATTTTTATATTAAAATTCATATTTTTTATTAAATACTTTTATATAATATATTAATATTCACATCATTATAATTTTGATATAAAAATTAAATTTGGTCACATCTTTTATAGGGACAAAGTTGGTCAATTCTAAACAAAATTGGGACTAAATTGAACAAAAATAACAAATATAGGGACTAAATTGAATATTGAATATTGACTTTGATATGTGACAAGTTACTGGGTTGATACGTGGACATATAAAAAAAATTAAAAAAAAATTAAAAAAAATTACGAAATGACATATGATAGTCACGATTCATGGTTGTTAATGATTCAAACGCAAAAAAAGACTCAAATAAACAAAAATAATGAAAAATAGAACCTATTTAAATATAAAACCAAAATTAAGACTTATTTAACCAAATTTAATGAAAACTGGAACAAAAACTATTTTAACCTAAATAATTTGATCATTATGATCGGACAATGATGCTTAAAAATGTTCCGACTGTAGCGTTTGGGAACAAAACAAGGTGATTTGTGATGTGACTGTGTAAGAGGAAGATGGTCATTAGCAGTGAAGGAAGAGCAAAAAATGAAGAGTTTGAAAGCAGTGCTAGCATCATGCAAAACCTTTCACCAAGCTCTCCAAATCCAGGCCCAAGCGGTGGTCACAGGGCGCCACCACGATCCTTTCCTCATGACCCCACTCATCTCCTTCTTCGCCACCAACCACCTCCACCATTCTCACCTTCTCTTCTCCCAAATCCCCAACCCTGACCTCTTCCTCTTCAACTTCCTCATCAGAGCCTTCTCTCTCTCCCAAACCCCTCACCACGCCCTCTCTCTCTTCAGGTCAATGCTCTCTTCCTCCCCACCCATCTCCCCGGACTCTTTCACCTTCCCATTCCTTCTCAAGTCCTGTGCCAAGCTATCGCTTCCAAAACTCGCTCTTCAGCTTTACTCTCACGTTATAAGAAGTGGGTTTGAGTCAAGTGTCTTTGTTGTAAACGCTCTTTTGCAGTTGTATTTTGTTCTCAGGGATGCCCCCAATGCGTGCAAGGTGTTCGATGAAAGTCCTGTGAGGGACTGCGTTTCATATAACACGATGATTAACGGGCTTGTGCGTGCGGGTCGTGCTGATTCTTCTCTGAAGGTTTTTGGGGAAATGAGAGGGAATCTTGTTGAGGTTGATGAGTATACCCTCGTTGCCTTGTTGTCCGCTTGTTCGTCCTTGGAGGATAGTGGAACTGGGAGAGTGGTGCATGGCTTGGTTTATAGGATATTTAGTTGTGTAAATGAAAATGAGTTGTTGATGAATGCTCTTGTTGATATGTACGCGAAATGTGGGTGCTTGGAGGTGGCTGAGAGAGTAGTGAGTTGTGGGAATGCAAAGAGTGGGGTTGCGGCTTGGACTTCTTTGGTGAGTGCATATGCTATGCGCGGAGAAGTTGAGGTTGCTAGAAGGTTGTTTGATCAAATGGGTGAGAGAGACGTGGTTTCTTGGACGGCCATGATTAGTGGTTACTGTCACTGTGGGTGTTTTCAGGAAGCATTGGAGCTGTTTGTGGAGTTGGAGGGTTTGGGGATGGAACCGGACGAGGTTGCCGTGGTTGCCGCTCTTGCGGCGTGTGCGCGGCTAGGGGCCCTTGAGTTGGGAAGAAGGATTCACCACAAGTATGATGGTGGGAGCTGGCAGTGTGGTACCCACAGAGGGTTCACTTGTGCTGTTGTGGATATGTATGCCAAGTGTGGAAGCATAGACACTGCTTTGGATGTGTTCAGGAGAACAAGTGATGATATGAGAACTACTTTTCTATATAACTCCATTTTGTCTGGCCTTGCTCATCATGGTCTTGGTGAACATGCTATGGCCGTGTTTGAGGAGATGAGGTTGCAAGGTTTAGAACCGGATGAGGTCACATTTGTGTCACTTTTATGTGCTTGTGGGCATAATGGTTTGGTTGATGATGGCAAGAGGCTGTTTGAATCCATGTTGAGTGTGTATGGTGTCAGTCCTAAAATGGAGCATTATGGTTGTATGGTTGACCTTCTTGGTAGGGCTGGACGATTGGATGAAGCATATTGTTTGATTCAGAATATGCCGTTCAAGGCCAATGCTGTGATATGGAGATCACTGTTGAGTGCTTGCAAAGTTCATGGGGATGTGGCATTGGCTAGACTTGCCAGCCATGAGCTTCTTGCGATGGAGCATGATCATGGAGCCCGTTATGTGATGCTATCTAATATGCTAACTCTTGTGGAAAAGCATGATGAAGCCGCAACTGTGAGAAAGGCAATTGATGATGTTGGCATCCAGAAGCCACCTGGTTGGAGCTATGTGGAAATTAATGGAGCCCTTCACAAGTTTCTGGCTGGCGACAAGTCTCACCCAAAGGCCAAAGCAACTGAGCTGATGCTCAGGAACATTGATATGGGACTTAAAACTATTGGGCATGTTATCAGTGCTTAAAAGGTGTTTGATGTAGATTAAGAACACGTATTTAGGTAAAAAAGTTTAATTGATTCTTTATTTAATAAAATTATCAAATGAGAGCATATCTTCGGCTTAATGTGAAATTTTGTGAAATAAGTTAATAATAGTTTTGAATAATTTTCATGAGAATCTTATAAACACGAGTTAAATAAACTAATAAATAAGTAAAAATTCACCACCTGGTTGGAGCTATTTGGGCACGCTTTGAAAGATTTGGGTTGAAAGCTTCATTTTTAATATAAGATAGGATGAGTTTGAGGTAAATGTGGAAATTAAATCAGTTTACTAATAATCGATTATATGTTTTTTTTTATTTAGATAAATAGACTAAAAAGTTATTTTTAAGATAATTAATCTAATTTGCCTAAAATTTTGAATATTTTTTTTAAAATTATTATAAAACTTTCTATATAGAATGTGGAAAAGAAACTTTTAATCTAACTATAGATTTTACACAAATGTTAACAAAATTTTATCTATCGTCTCAAACATATGTTTCAATAAAAAATAATAAAAAATTATTAAAATCAATGTTTTCATAACATGCTTAAAGCTTAATTGGAGTAAAATTCAGGTTTGGGTTAGTGACCGTAAAAACGAGAAATGCTTAAGCAAAGGGTGGAAATAAAATAGTTTGGAAATATCACAACATAGAAAATTCAATTAGACAGCACCGGAATATTTTAGTGGAACACGTGTCAAAATCTGTACCATTTCATCAATCGAACGGTCCAAATATCAAACCGGGGAACACTACACACCTTATCTTTCATTCGACCATTTTAATTTTTCTGCTACTCTCGTCCTCACTGTCACTGTTGAACTCTCTTCTCCTCCCACGCATGCATTCGGCACAACCCTTCGGTAACTGACTCTTCCTATGACCATATCTATTTCTAACTTATAGCATTTCAATTCTCTTTTTCGTTTTCCAAACAATTTTTAATCTTTCAGTGCAGAAATTTTCCAAACCCTTTCTTGTGTCCCTTGCAAAATTGTGAGTGTGAATCATCGGGTTTACATGCCTGTTTGTGTTGAACATAGTGTTATGTAACCTTTGAATTTGAATTGTGCTAAGTTGAGAGCTTCATGTTACTCTTCTAGTTCTATTGGTGTTTGCCTATGTAAGCTAATGTTTATTTCTTTATTCCCAAAATAATTTATTTTTAGTGTAAAATGGAGATCACGAGCAGCAATAACAGCTGCAGCAGCATGATGTGGTTTTTCAAAAATAAAGGGTTTGATGACAACAGTGTGCAAGGAATTTTCCGACGGTGTAGGCGCCTTGAGGATGTGCATCAGGAAAGAGCGAGTGAGAATTGGGAGTATTTGAGAAGCATTGGCATTGAAGAAAGGAAGTTGCCCTCAATTGTTTCAAAATGCCCCAAGATTCTTGCACTGGATCTTTATGACAAGATTATGCCCACGGTTGAGTGTCTAAGGACTCTGGGAACAAAACCACGTGAGGTTGCTACTGCCATAGCCAAGTTCCCTCACATACTTTCAAACAGTGTGGAAGAGAAGCTTTGTCCCCTTTTGGCCTTCTTTCAGTCTTTGGGTATCCCTGAAAAGCATATTGGGAAAATGATACTGCTCAATCCTAGGCTTATAAGCTACAGCATTGAAACAAAGTTGACTGAAATTGTGAACTTTCTTACTAGCCTTGGTCTCAATAAAGATGGAATGATTGGAAAAGTTATAGTCAAGGACCCCTATATTATGGGTTATAGTGTTGAGAAAAGACTCCGCCCTACTTCACAGTTCCTCAAGTCAATAGGTCTGAGTGAGCAGGATCTTCAAGCAGTGGCTATGAACTTCCCAGCAATCTTGAGTAGAGATGTGAACAAGCTTTTGGTACCCAATCATACGTATCTAATGAGACGAGGATTTCAAGACAGACAGATAGTTGCTTTGGTGGTTGGTTTTCCTCCAATCTTGATCAAGAGCATTCAGAATTCATTAGAACCAAGGTTCAAATTTTTAGTGGATGTCATGGGAAGACAAGTTGATGAAGTTGTTGATTATCCTAGTTTCTTTCATCATGGCCTCAAGAGAAGAATAGAGCCACGGTACAAACTTCTAAAGGAGAGGAATATAAATTGTAGCTTGAGTGAAATGTTGGATTGCAACAAGAAGAAGTTCTTCATGAAGTTTGGTTTGTTAGAAGGACAAGCCTTGAGTAACTAGGTCTAATCCCTATTTTATTGATTTTCATAATTAGTTAAGTAGTTTATTGGTATTTGTCTTCTGATGTGGTGTCCTGTAACTTCCACAGATTTTTGTGATTCCATATAAGCTTGTTCTTTTGTTCAAATTCATAATCTCTTCATACATTATATCTATAAGATGATAGGTTATCCTTTAGATCTATGATTGAGATATGTTTGCCTGGAATTGGTGCTGAGGGTTCATCTGCCGTCATATGCATCTGAGTCACTAGATGAAACAGCTTTTGTCATAGCTGCAAGGGAGCATGGTTTTCAGTTTTCCACAAGGACACATGCAGGCATATTATTGAATTGCTTCATGAATTGGATTATGAAAGTGGAAAAAAGGTTTACAGGTTGGCTACCTCCTTTGACCACATTTTTGTTGTAGTTATTACATATCTTCCATATTTTGTGACCAAGGTTGGCCTAGCGGCCATGTTTTACTCTGTGGTGGACAAAAATGTCTTCTCAGATGTGAGATTATATAATTTTTATTTAGTTCAGCTTCTTTGTTAACAAATTTTGATCTGGCTCCTCCCTAAAACAAAGTCATTATGAAATTCAAATGTATGATTTACTCTTCCTTTCACATATTCTATCTACTCAACTACTTTATCGCTAGGAACCCATGAAAGAAGATTTCCAATTACGGCTTTATTGTTTTTGTTGGATGATAAAAGTTAGAGTAATGAGGAAATGTTCCTTGTGCATGATAATCTATAATGGGAAAGATTTTCAAAAACTGTGCTTTAGGGTGAAAAATTGAGGTGTAGAAAATCATTTGCTTAAAGCCTTTCATGTCGTGGAAAAATATGGGCTGAAAAGGAGAATAGTAAAAGTCATAAGAATCAACATTTTAAAAGAGAAAAGCAAATAAATGTAAAACAAAATTACCAACTCTAAGAAAATAATCTTTAAATCTCAACAAGAGAAAACATTCCACCAGAAATTTTACAAATAATTTGATTTATATACACAACTTGAGTTATATATTTCTAGTTTGTATTATTGGTCTTTTTCTATGAATAAGTGGGGTTAAACTTCACTAGTTAACTCGGTCCATTACGAGTATAAGTCGAGTCAGTTTATATTTTTAGTTTGTATTATTGGTCTTTTTCTATGAATAAGTGTGGTTAAACTTCATTAGTTAACTCGGTCCACTACGAGTATAAGTCGAGTCAGTTTGAATTAAAAAAAAGTACACATTTTAGGCTTTCTTCCTGCACCCCTATATTAACAAAATCCTAACTTTACCTCTAAGTCAAAGTCAAAAATCTAATCCAACTTTTCCATTCTTATTTGCGCCACAGCTCCTTCTCTCATGTGTATTTAGCTCCTTCTCTCATGTGTATTTCAACACCTCCAATCCCTAGCCATTGCCATTGACCTTGTAATTAAAACTTTTTTGCTCTAAACTACTTTTGGACTTTGGGTTATAATTGTTAAGAACAAGACAATAAAGGAAAGAATAAAGGAGAGAAAAATAGACACGAAAAATTTAACGTGGGTCGGCGTACAATGTGTATGCTTACGTCTACGATTACACTAGAAAGTATTTATTATTTATCGTGTATCTCAAGCTTTACAAATGGTCTCTTATATAGAAAAATAGATAACCATATCTTACAATTCTTAGCGATGTGAGACTAAATCAAACACTATAATACTAACAATTCTCCCACTTGGGGTTTGATTTACATTACCATCTAGTGTAGTGTCTTTATCATCAATTTTCTTGAAGGCTAGTTGAGATAATGAAAAGGCGCAACTTAGTTGTTGTGACAGTCTTGGTCAACATATCAGCTAGATTCTCTACACTTAAAATCTTCAACAAAAACAAGTTTCCATCATTTATCAAGTTTTTGATAAAATGATACTTCAATTCAATGTGTTTGCATCTGAAATGAAGAATTGGATTTTTAGCAAGACAAATGGTACTTTGACTGTTACTAAACAACGGAGAGTCATCTTGTTGTTTTCTTAATTCTTTTAGAAGGTTCTTCAACCATATTATCTCCTTCGCTACTTTTGAGATGATTATATACTCAACTTCAGTGGTTGAAAGGGAGACTCTTTCTTGAAATTTGGACTTCCAATTGATAGTTGTACCACCTAATGTAAAAATGTAACTTGTTGTGCTCTTTCTACCATCCAAATCACCTCCCAAATCTGCATCAGAAAACCCCTGTAAAGTGAGATTACTTCTTCTAAAAGACAAATGCATCTTTGAAGTGCCCTTCAAATATCTCAATATCCACTTCACACATTTCCAATGCTCTTTTTTGATATTTGAAAGAAATCTGCTCACAACTCCCACTGCATGTGATATATCAGGTTTGGTGCAAACTATAACATACATCAAGCTCCCTACTGTAGATGCATATGGAACTAAGGTTACATAATACTGTGAACCTCTAAGGGATTTCACTGGAGCTGGCCCCTAAACATCTATATGCACCAGTTCTAGTCTTTCAACTTTAGACAACTTACTTGTTTTGGAGAAGCTAACCTTTTTTTGCTTTCCAAAGATACAATGTTCGCAAGGTCAGACGTCAACATGCTTCAAGTTAGGTATTTTACCTTTTGAGACCCTGAGCTTCATTCCTTTCTCACTCATATGCCCAAGCCTCTGATGCCACAAAGAAGAAATGTTGCCAACTTTTACAAATAATATCATATCCTCATCTGCAATCATGTAAAGAGATCATTGCTTCTTTCCACGAGCAACAACAAGATTACCTTTCATTACCTTCCAATGTCCATCTCCAAAAGTGGTGTAATGTCCCTCACCATCCAACTGCCCTATAGATATTAAGTGTCTCTTTAAGGTAGGAACATTTTTAACATTATTCAAAGTCCACACACTTCCATTAGAGGTTTTGATATTAATATCACCTTTTCCTATATCAAGAGATTTTCCATCTGCAAGGTAGACCTTCTCAATTTTTTCTAGAACATAGTTAGATAATAGTTCTAAGGAAGGTGTAGTATGAAATGACGCACCTGAGTCCATAATTCACGAGTCAATAGAACTATCTAAACTACATAATAGTGCATCTTCAATTTCATCAGTTGCTGCATTTATTGATTGATCATCATCTTGCTTCTTGTTGTTGTGCTTCCATGGAGTCCTACATTGATTTGTAAAGTGACCCCTTTTCTGACAATTCCAACAAGTGATATCATTCTGAAATTTTGGTTGTGATCTCCCTCTAGACTTTAATCTGCCTCAGCCTTGATTACGACCTTTCTAGCTACTTCTTCCTCTAGTTTCAGTACTCAATGTTGAAGTAGAACTAGAACTGAAAGATTCTCTTGAACTTTTCCTGCAAACATCTTCTCTTAAGATCAAGTCATAGATGTTATCAAGCTTCAACTTGCTATTACTTGCAGAATTACTAACTACAGTAACAGTTGCACTCCATCATCAAATGTTATCTGCACTGATGTCAAATGCGCAATACTTGTATTAAATTTACTTATATGATTAGTAATCAAGTTACCTTCACCCATTTTTAGGTTGACTAGCCTGCAAATCAAATACACTTTATTGGCTGCAGATGGCTTCTCATACATATTTGACAATGCCTGCATAAAATCTATGGTTGTTTTCACGTTCATGATGTTGAATGCAACATTATTGACTAATGTCAACCGGATCACACCGAGTGTCTTTCGATCTAACAAGTCTCATTCTGGTTGCGCCATGTCGGTTGGCTTCTGCCTTGTTAACATTAGATACAGGTAGTCCTCTATCTACATCTTCCAGAACCCGAAGTCACTCCCATCAAACTTCTCAATTCTCACATTTCCTTCTTCCAATGCCATTGATCCTGCTATTTTGACGAAAGCTCCTGCTGCTTTTGATGAAAGCCCCCGCAACTTCTCTAAACTGAGATTCCCAAGAAGAAAAAGAAACCAAATCTTTTCTGATGTGGAAGATCAGACAATGCTGCAACCACAGAGCATACTAAGAAAAATGGTTCTTGATACCAATTGTTAGGAACAAGACAATAAAGGAAAGAATAAAGGAGGAAAAATAGACATGGAGAATTTAACGTGGTTAAGCGTACAATATATACGTCTACGACTACACTAGGAAGTATTTTTATTTCTCATGTATCTCAAGCTTTACAAAGAGTCTCTTATATAGCAAAATAGAGAACCACATCTCACAATTCTAAGCGATGTGGGACTAAATCAAGCAATAATACTAACAATAATATCCTAGCATTCCAATTGTAGCATGAATTCTTTACTCCACTAGATTTCGCTTTCCACCATCCATTGTTGGAGCTGCAATGGTTGCCTCTTCTCTAAGTGTGGTTTGGTCATCCCTCTTGTTAAAGAATTACAATAGAACTTTGAAGCCAAACAATATGGAGATAAATGGTGTAAGGTAGTTTAGTTATACAAGATAAAAGAGGAGATAATGATGAATTGGAGGGCTGATGGTGTTGGTTGTTGCAAACAACTCCCGAAACAGATCAATGAACGAAATTGTATTCATGGACCTTGCAAGGTGTGGGAGACGACCTAATGATAAATATATGGAAGTGAGGAACGAATGAAGAAGATGAAGAGGTGGGGGTGGAAACTCAATTCATGGGAGACGACCTAATGATAAATATCTGGAAGTGTGAGGAATAAATGAAAAAGATGAAGAGGTGGGGTAAAAACTCATTTCGGAAGAAGGAATCCAATCTGAAAACATATTTTGGACTTGAGAATGTATTTCGAATTGCTTAATCCAATAGGCACCTGTATTTTCCAGATTGACCAATCCGTTATGTAGTACCGAATCTGAGAACTATTCTGAATTGCTCGATCAGGTATGCATCAAAGAATTTCAGATTCTGGATTCAGTATTATATTCCAGATTTGTCTAATCTGATAATTAAAAACTGAGTACCGATTGGACAATCTGGAATGTAGTATCGGCTATGAATTACAACCAAAACTATAAGCTTCCAATTTAAATAGCATCTTCTACAGGTCAAATTCTGATGAAAAAAAAAATTCTAATTTGGAAAGAGCCACAACATAATCCTAGTTGAAACCTTGAATCAGGGTGGCGAGGAGTGCCTTCGAGCAATGAACGGAGAGGGTTGTGGTGGCAAAAATGGAATCTTAGAGGGAAATAAGCAACAATTTAATATATTTTAAGCACAACAATTTAATATATTTTAATCATAGCAACAATAATTTGTATTAACAACACCAATAATTCACACTAGCACAAATAATTTACATTAACAACACCAATAAATTCACATTAACAACGTCAGCAATTTCACATTAACAATCAACGAATTATTTAAAACATATAATAAAATTAATTTAAAATCAACAAAATTATTTTCGTAAAGAAAAATTTCGCTAATATAATAATAATTACTAAAATACATAATAATCAAATTTATTTCATATTTTACAAATATTTCCTCAAGATAATTTTCTTGTAAAACTATACCACTAACATAATTTCTTTCCATTTATTACTCTCTCTTCTTTTTTTTCTATAACCCAAGCCATATAATGATCTCATTCAATATATCAAATTATTTCTAACCTAATAAAAAAATTAAATTCTATAAAATCAAATCTTAATAAACCGAATCATATACAATTTTAATGTATCAAAATCATATTAGATTAATTCCCCTCATAGAATTTCTACTTCATAAAATCAGAATAACAATCTGATTATTATTAATCAATGTAAGAGAGTAATTTCAAAGCTTACAGGTAAAATTTCAGTATGTGAAGAATATTGAAATCAAAACTTAGAGGGTAAAATTTCACTCTCACCTCATAAAATTTGAGTCTATCGTTTTAGTGCTTTCTTTTTTGAACTTTTTTGTGAATTATATTTCTTGTTTGTACGCATTCACTCTTGAGGAAACTCTGAATATGATCTTGAGAGTATTTTCTTTCTTTCAATCTTGGATTATCCTTTTTTTCTTTCTTTGGATTTTTTCTTCAATCTATATTTCTTCATTTTTAATTTATATTAACTATATTACCGTTGTTACTTGAATATGATTTTCAAGATATTCTTCATGTAATTTCTAATCTTCAGAGTTTTGTCTTGCTCGTCATTGATTTAAATCATATGAGGTATTATTTAGTATTCACAATTCTTAATCAGCACAAATATTCTTCTTCTTCAATCTTTCAGATTTATTCTAATTCTTGATTTGCATCATGATAAATTTGATTTTTTGCTTATTGATTTAAAATTTGTATTAACCACTCAAAATTCTTTTGCTACATAATGTATTAAGCTTAGTTCTTTGTTTTACCCAATGTGTCAAAGTTTTGTTTTGTTTTGACTTTTATGTGTCATCTGGTCAACTTGTTTCTGACTCGTCTACTTAGTATATTTATTTGACTTATTTGATTTGACTTTCAACTCGTTTGGTCTTACATGAATTTTACTCATTTGGTCAATATGAATCGTTTGGTGAACAAGTTTGACTTCTACATAGTTTGGACTTGTTTGGTGAAACTTTTGACTTTGTCTTGTCTAGTTGACCTTTTTAGCTTAGCTCATATAATATTCTCTTTTAGACTTATTTCATATGTTTTTTCACAATTTTATTTCTGATAAAACTTGTTCCAACTCATGAACACCTATAAAATAGCAAATGTATACATTTTATGATCGGTATATCCTAGATAGCACCTAACCGGTGTATAATCTAGTATTGACTTAGTTTAGTCTAAGCATTCAATCTTTATATGAGTTTATTCTACTTATTTTTTTGGTTGAACTAGATCTTAAATACTTGAATCATTTTAATTTATATTATCATTTTTATTATATATTTTGTTATAATCAAAACCTACTTTGACTATATTAGCATCTAATTATAACAATTTTTTTATGATGAAAAAATCATAATTATGAAACATAACAATTAGCTTACGGTTGTAATTCTATGTAATATATTTTTTATTAAAACATTTGGATTGTCGGCAGAAATTAATTCAATTATGTTGTACCACTTTCTGAATTGTGACAATCTTAACTTTATCAACTATTTCTTTTGAATAGCAATTAAAATTTCTCATTCATGTCATACCAATTAAATATACCAATGTTATTGCAACAACTTAACTTATTCATGTTTCAACCGTGTCACCCGTGTTATTATGTTCTAGTGTAAATTACTTTTCAATAAAGAATACCTTATACAATTGTGTGGTTTTAGTGATGCGGATTGAGCCATTTATGTGAATTCACACACCTCCATTATACATTATTGTTTCCTTTTGGACATTCTTAGCCTCATTGAAAGCAAAGAAGCAAGATATTGTCTCTTAGTTCTTTGTAAAAGTTAAATATTGCATACTTGCTTAAACCATTTAAAATTACAATAAATAAAGTTAATACACTTCTTCAATTTATTTTCCCTTTCTCTCCTTCACATCTCTTATATTATAATAAACAGAATGCTCTTGTGAGATTTATGTTTGATGATCAAACATTGATTAACACATTGTTTATGAAATCAAACATTATATAAATTATAGCAAACTATTTTCTCAAAGCGTGGGCGTGCCGGAGTGGTTATCGGGCATGACTAGAAATCATGTGGGCTCTGCCCGCGCAGGTTCGAATCCTGCCGCTCACGATATTTATCATTCCTTTATCTTTTGTTTTTGTTACTTTCATCTATTTATAAAATATCACATAGTTAAATAATTAATATTATTAGTCTATATTTACATAATCATGATACTCTATTTTAAATTATATATATATATATATTATTTATTTTTTATCCGAAAGAGAAAAAACCTAAACCAATTCCAATTACAATTCAAACAGCTCTAGATTGTATTTGATCTGTTAAATTTTAAACCACACTAGTTAACAAATATTTGGATATTCTCTTTTATTTTTGGTATCACTCATGGTTTCATTTTTTTAATCACTTTTTCTGTTGACAAAACTTAACTTGAAGATCTTATTTAAAGTAAAAAGAGTTTAAATTATATATTAAATAAAAGTTTATAAATTGGAACACTTTCTATTACATTAAAAAATATTTTTTTTCATAACTTGATTCTTTTACTGACTCCCTTTTGGTGATTACAAGAGAATTTTCCGTTAATAATTAATTTTAGTGATAAAAAATTGTTAATTGTTATAGTGACTAATTTAGATATTAATTTACAAAATAAAAAGTTATTTGTTATTAAATTTAACTATCAAAATTTTGACTACTAAAAGAATTATTTTATAGTCACTAAACATTAACTTCCAAGGTTTTGGTTACAAAAAAATTAATTTCTAAATTAGTTTCTTATTTAGTAAGGATGAATTTAATGATCAATTATAATTTTTTTATTCATAATGACTATTTTAATAATCAATCATTTTTATTTTGTAAATTAATATATAAATTAATTGGTAATTATAGTGATTAATAATTTTTTATCACTAAAATTGATTATTATTTTAGAGTTTTTTTTATAATGATTTGGTTGAATTTTCATTCATCATTAATTTTACGGGTGTTTTTAATTAGGATTTTAAAGACTTTTTTACATAAGAGATTATATGTGTAGAAACTTAATCTATTTAAATTTCAATCAATGTGAAATGATCCTCAACTTTTGAGAACTATTGCATGGTACGATCAAAACCTAAAAGAGAAGAAGAATTTGAGAGCAAATGGATGATGAAGAATAACTTAAAAAAAGGGTGAGTGGAAGATAGGTGTAATCTTCTACGTTCTCTATCTAACCTTTTTTGTTTTATTATATTATTTTTTAAAACAAACTCACAACTTGATAGTACATATTCAAAAAAGTAAAATTATAACGTTATGTAATATGTAAATATAATAATGATTATTATTTATGAATTGTTTTACTATTCAATTTTGTATTTTATTTAAATCAAAGTACAAACAAGAAAAAAATGAAATGTATTGTCGCAACCGAAATCGTGACAGGACGGCGAACAAAAAAAAAACGAGTTTCAAAAGAGATTTTAAAGTCGTCACCATAGTTATTTCTGAAAAACTATGGAAAACCATAAATATAAAGTAAGTTTACAAAAAACTAGATTTTTAGGTTCGGGAGTCAGTTACGCAAAGGAAAGGTCTTAGCACCCTACATCACTCGTCCAAGGGTGGTAGCTTTAATCAAACATGCAAAGTCAATGTGGTTTTCAAAATGTTAATTTTTCCCATAAATAATGAGAGAAATAATACTAAAATGAAAAAAAACATCTATAAATACTATAGTTTCTTTCTATAAAAGTTGTTAGAGAAACTACATTCATGAAAGTTCAATAAAATACCTTTCTTTTCTCTAATCTCTCTTGAATAGCTTTCTTCCTCTTCCATTCTCTGTGGCGTAGAGCAGGTGCGTGTCCTACAAGGAGCAAAGTTGTGAATGAGTAACCTGTGAGCAAAACACGGCTTACAGTAAAAGAGAAAGCAAGAAAAACGTAGCTGACGCGTTTGTGAAGAAGCAATTGTGTGGCAGAGGAAGTTTGGTGAGTGCGGGAAGCTTCGAGACAATCTGTAGAGAAAAGATATTTTTATATTTTTGTGTGTGCGTGTGTGTGTATGTGAGAGAGAGAGAGAGAGAGAGAGAGAGAGCTAGCAAACAATAGGGTAGTGGGCTCGTGTGTTGATCACGGCCCAACAGAGTGGTATCTAGAGCAAGGTTCAAGAAAAGGAATCTTGGGAATATTGTTGTGTGTTTTGCTCATGGCTAGTGGAGGTTTGATCCCAGGAAGCTTACCCATATTTGATGGAAAGGACTATGATGATTGGTGTGTAAAGATGGAGGCTATTCTTGGATTTCAAGAAATTGATGAGATCGTGAAAGTGGGTTTCAAAGAACCACCCAAGAATGCTGATGAAGGAGCTAAGAAAACATATAAGGAGATGAAGAAGTTGGACTGCAAGGCTCGTGTATTGGTGCATCAATGTATTGGAGCCCCTATCTTTCAGAAAATTTCAAAAGTTGTTACAACAAAAGAGGTTTGGGAGATATTGCAAAATGGGTATGGAAATTCTGGGAAAATGAAGAAGGTGAAACTGCAATCCTTGAGAAGGCAATATGAACTTCTCTCTATGACAGAAAAGGAGACTGTGGCAGAGTATTTTGACAGATTACAGGTGATCACCAATACCATGAGAGTGTGTGATGAGAACATAGAAGACTGTAGAATTGTAGAGAAAGTTTTGAGGACTTTAACCCCACAGTTTGACCACGTTGTGGTGGCCATAGAAGAGTCCAGGGATCTTGATGTTATGACAATAGAAGAACTGTAGAACTCTCTTGAAGCACATGAATAGAGAGTGAATGAAAGGAAGAATGGTGAAAAGGTGACTGAACAGGCTCTATAGGCAAAGGTAAGTTATGGAGGCAGAGGTAGAAGTGGTTAAAGAAGTAGAGGTAGAGGAAGGTCTAAAGGCAGATCTAAAGGCAGAAATGGTGGCAGAAATAGTGAAACAATGGCCTAGGAAAAATCCGAGAATAATGGGTTTGATGGTAGAGGCGGATACCAGAACAAAGGAAAAGGAAAAGGTGGCAGAAGACCATATGATAAAAGAAGAGTTCAGTGCTATAATTGTGAAAAATATGGGCACTATTCTTATGAGTGTTGGCATAAGGACACATCAAAGAAGGGGGCAAAAAGGAGAAGAAGCAAATATGGCATAAGAAGAAGGAAAATGAGTCTGATTCAGACCAAGTAATACTAATGGCGACAATAGGTAGTGAGGAGGATAACATATCTTGGTACTTGGATACAAGGTGCTCCAATCACATGAATGGAAACAAGAATTGGTTGATTGATCTTAACCCATGTTTGAGAAACAATGTTAAATTTGCATATTATAGCTGCACTGTGGCAGAAGGAGTTGGAAAGGTGATGATCATAAGGAAGGATGGCAAGGTGGCCTACAGGAATGATGTTCTATACGTCCCAAGCATGAAGAATAATTTACTCAGCCTTGGACAACTTTTAAAGAAGGGTTACACCATGAACATGCAACAAAAATTGATTGAGATTTATGACTCACATCAGAGGCTCGTGATTAGGGCACCACTATCCAAGAATAGGACAATTAAGGTGAATCTAGACACTACTGAAATACAGTGCCTAGTAGCTGCTAATGTGGAGGATGAGAGTTGGTTATGGCACTACATATATGGTCACCTGAATTTTAAAAGTTTGAACCAACTTAGTAGCAAGCAGATGGTGGAAGGGCTACCACAAATCCAGCTACCAGCCAAAAAGAGCCAAACAAGTACTGGAAGTGGTGCATTATGATATGTGTGGTCCCCACACCATCACTAGAAGGAAATAAATACTTCCTAACATTTGTAGATGATTTTTCAAGAAAAATATGGGTGTACTTGATAAAGGAGAAAGGAAAGGTGTTTTCTATCTTTGAAAAATTTTGTGCCCTGTTGAAAGACAGGCTGACAATAGGTTAAATTTTTTTAGGACTAATGGAGCTGGTGAATACAAGTCTAGAGAGTTTAGCAAGTTTTGTGAAGAGAAGGGAATAGTACATGAGGTGACTGCCCTTTATACACCACAACACAACGAATTGACTGAGAGGAGAAACATGATGTTGGTTGATATGACAAGGTGTATCTTGAAAGGAAAAGGCCTGCCACATGGCTATTGGGGAGAGGTAGTAACTATTGCTGCCTACATTCTTAACAGGTGCCCAACCAAAAGACTAAAGTTTGTGACACCAGAAGAGGCCTGGTCTGGTGCCAAGCCACACGTGCAACACTTGAATATTTTTGGGTCAATATGTCATTGACATATTCCAGATGAGAAGAGGAGAAAACTAGATGAAAAGAGTGATCCCCTGATCTTGATTGGGTACCATCCAACAGGTGCATACAAGTTGTATGACCTAGAAAAGAAAACAATGATGATTAGTAGGGATGTGGTAGTAGATGAGACAGTCAACTAGAGTTGGGAAGAGAAGGAGAATACGATAACACATACTCCATGTGTTCTTGAGGATAAAACTAAGCTTTCAGCTGCTATTTTAGACAACATAAGGACTTAGAGGATGAGGTTTCCTTCCACTAGGCTTGTTGGACATAAAGTTTATGGAGATGGTGTAATTACAGGAACTAGTGATCTAGTTCACCAAGCTTTGATTGCTGACACATAACCTATAACCTGGAAGGAAACTTTAAAGGTGAGAGAATGAAGGGATGCTATGAAAGAGGAGTTGGAGGCAATTGAGAAAAATAGAACATGGGAATCAGTTAAAATGCCACAAGATAAACTACCTATTGATGTGAAGTGGGAGTGTGGCCAAGTATAAGGTAAGATTGGTAGCAAAAGGGCTTCCTACAGCAGGAAGGAATTGACTACACAGAGGTATTTGCCCATGTAGCTAGGATGGAGACCGTGAGGCTAGTTACAGCAGTAGCAAGTTCTAAAGGTTGGAAGATGGTTCAAATGGATGTGAAGTCAACATTCCTTAATGGCTACTAGAAGAGGAGGTATACATTGTACAACCACCTAGTTTTGAGAAGGAAGGGAGAAAGCACCTTGTGTACAGATTAAGAAAGGCTTTGTATGGGCTCAAGCAAGCCCCTAGAGCCAAAAACAAATTGATTGATGCAGTTCTAGCCAAGCTGGGATTTGTGAAATGCACAGTTGAATTTGGTGTTATGTGAAAAACACAAGTCATACAAATACACTCATTGTGTGCTTGCATGTTGACGACTTAATCATTATAGGAAATGAAGATGCAGAAAGGTTGGAGAATTTAAGGAAAAGATGAAGGCTGAGTTTGAGATGATAGATTTAGGAACACTGAATTATTTTCTTGGGCTGGAATTTGTGCACACTCACAATGAAATGTTTTTACACCAAAAGAAATACACATAGGAGATTCTGAAGAGATTCAAGATGGAAGAGTGCAATGAGGCTATAATTACAGTGTTGTCAGGAGTAAAATTGATCGAAGAAAATGAGGCTAAAGTGGTAGATGGAACTTTATACAAGCAGATAGTAGGTTCACTTAGGTTTTTGTGTAATAGTAGGCCAGATTTGAGCTATGGAGTAGGTATGATCAGCAGATTCATGCAGGACCTCAGAACACCCCACCTGGCAGTTGTTAAACACATCCTAAGGTACCTAAAGGCACTAAAGATTGGGGAATTTTCTTCCCAAAGGTTGATGACCAGAATGGAATAGTGCTTAAGGCATTTTCAGACTCAAACTGATGTGGGGATAGAGTTGAGAGAAGAAGTATCGATGGGTACTTATTCAGATATTTGAGTGCACCAATCTCTTGGTGCTCAAAGAAGCAAAATTTTGTAGCCCTATCATCATGCGAAGTAGAGTACATAGCTGCATCAGAAGCAGGTTGTTAGAGTGTATGGCTGGAAGAAGTTTTGAAGGAGCTAAAGTTGGAATACATGAAACCAGTTCAGCTCAATATAGATAACAAATCTGCAATCAACCTATCGAAGAACCTTATACTACATGGAAGGAGCAAACACATTGACATGAAGTTTCATTTTCTTCATGATCAAGTGAGAAAAAGGATGTTGACACTGACTTATTATCACACAGAAGAGCAAACAACAGACATTTTCACCAAGCCATTGAAGCAAGTAGGGTTTGACAAGCTGAGGAAGGATCTTGGGATGACTAGTCTAGGATTTTTGGATTAAGGGGGGGGTGTTGACTTGGTTAATCAAAAATTGAATCAATTGTAAGTAATAAATGCAAATAATTATTCATTTCTGTCTTAGGAGCAGAAATAGGAGTAGCATAAAACATCTATAAATACTATAGTTTCTTTCGGTAAAAGTTGTTAGAGAAACTACATTCATGAAAGTTCCATAAAATACCTTTCTTCTCTCTAATATCTCTTGAATAGCTTTCTTCTTCTTCCATTCTCTGTGGCATATAGTAGGTGTGTGTCCTGCAAGGAGCAAAGTTGTGAGTGAGTAACTTTTGAGCAACATGTGGCTTACAGTAAAAGAGAAAGCAAGAAAAACATAGCTGACGTGTTTGTGAAGAAGCAATTGTGTGGCAGAGGAAGTTTGGTAAGTGCGGGAAGCTTCGTGACAATCTGTAGAGAAAAGATATTTTTATCTTTTTGTGTGTGAGAGAGAGAGAGTTAGCAAACAATGGGATAGTGGGCTCATGTGTTGATCAAGGCCCAACAACTTCCACGTTTATTTTGAAACACTTATTTTTTGTTTAAAAAAATACATTATTTCTATTGTGTTCAATAAAAAAACAAATAGAAATAGTGACATGTTACATATATCCTCTAGATTGTATTAAGGAGTTTTGTATATGTTTATATATGTTGAGTGCTTGTATTAAAAATATAAAAATAATGGATTCTAGTTATTCCAAGGTTGAATAATTGAGATTGGATGTAAGAACACTTATGAATTGAAAAAACATAAATTTTTGTATGATCTCTCTCACTTTCTTCATATCTTTTATCTTGTCATTTGCTAATCGTTAAAAATTTTGCTACCACAATCAATTGCATTTAATATTCTAATGAGAATAAATTTTTAAAGAGGTTTAAGAGAGGGTTAATCTTTTACAAAAGAGTTTTCAATACCCATCCATTCCTTCTTGGTTTTAACTTAGCCTCGCATGCTTTTCAAACAAGGAAAATATAAGGTTGTAGGTTATGAAACTTTATCCCTTGGAATTATATTTTAAAGAGATATGTTGTCTTTTAAAACTTTCTTATATTATATTTCTAGAATCACCATTAATCTAACATATAAAAATATTAAAGCATAATATTATATCTTAGCAATTGTTTTATGGAAATTGTTGAAAATTATCTTTACCTTGATTTTAAAACACAATTCCCATTGTGATAAAGTTTTAAGTATAGTCCATATTTCATGAGTAGTTTAGAAAAGAAATTATAAGGTGTTCTTGTAGAAAACATATCACCCAAATAGTATTCAGGTCTCTATCTCTAAATAACTCTGAGGATATGAGAGTCCCCTAAGTTTAAACTTCCTAAGGGGTTATAAATATTTGGAATTCATGACAGTAACAAGTAGGAATGCATTGGTTTCACATAAACCTTTGCACCTGTCGCATGTCTTAAAGCAATAAGAATTTTATCAACTTTCACCACTTTCAAAATATAAATATTTTTTCAAATGGATATAAAAAGGCTTTCTTAAATGCTTTTATTGAAGAAGGGGTTTATGTCAAACAACCTTTAGTTTTTTAGGATATTTCAAAATTAGACCATGTTTTCAAACTTAAAATGCTATGTGTGGTCTAAAGAAAGTTGGAAGAGCTTGGTATGATATACTAAGCAATTTTCTTCTAGAAAATAATTTGTAAGAGAAATGTTTACACAACTTTATTTTGACAAGAATGCGACAAGGATTTTATAACTATTAAAATTTATGCTAATGATATTATCTTTGGTGATACTAGTGAATCATTGTGTACGGAGTTTTCTAAGTTGATATAGGGAGAGTTTAAGATGTCCTTCGACTTGCAAATCAAGTAGAGAGAGAAGGACGAGAATAGTAAGACTCCAATGCATATGTCTATTCCTCTTGATAAAGACAAGAATAGTAAGAAATTAGATTAGATAATCTATGGAGGTATGATCAAATCTCTTCTTTACCTTATTTCAAAGTATGATGTTGAGCACTAGGAATGATGTTGAGCAATGGAAGACAGTTAAAAATAAATAAAAAATTTTTCTTCACAACTGAGCAATGAGTTAGGCATTGAAGCCATAAAGCAAATTTAAGTTGAAGAGCTTGAGTGCCAAGATGAGGATTTAACCCTAGATGAAACCTTATAAGAGAGCAAACCTCAAGTGTTGAACACCAAAGCATAAGCTTGAGCTACAAGAAAACCATGCACAAAAGGAAACTTATTCTGCTAAGCACTAAAGTTTGAGGTTGAGCACCAATTTCATTATTATAAAAATAGAGTGTTGTTGTTTTAGGAGACCTTTTTCATCTAGACAATTTTACTCTTTCTTTTTGGTAATATTTTGAGAGAACAAAGAGAGAGGAGGCAATGGAGGTGAAGAATGAATCCTGGGTCAACTGGAAAGAAGATTCGAGCTTCAATCTTTTGCTCCCAGCTCCATATGGTTATAAGCAGAGTCATTATCATGAGTGGCTGAACTTTCTTGTATTGAGATTAATGTGTGCTTGAATTTTTGGATCAGTTGATCACTCATCTTATTTAACTAATTTAAATTGAGTTAAAAAAAAACTAATCTTGAATCTAAGGTAGAACCAAATCATTTTAGTGTTAGGAATAACTTTGAATGCTTTAGTTGAATCAAGTCCTGCATTTAAAGCAAAGGTTCTTAAACTGTGATTTGAGGACTTGTGCACTATGATTCAAGTCCTTAGATTTCTAAACTTAAGGAATTAATTTAGAATGAGCCATGAACTTTTAATGACTTTTAAATAACTAGAGGAATAGTTGAAGAAAATATGTGAAGTTCAATCTCAATAAGTTTATGTATTGGTTGTTTTTAATCGCATTCTATTTCCTATCGAACTTTTTCAACAAACCTTGTTAAACACTACTTTGGAAAGTATTATTATGAGTTAGTGACAGACTGGGATTACTTGAAATTTTGCACAAGTTATTGTGGATATGACATTTGTTAATGTATTTCAACTAGCTTAGTACACTCTCTAAGAGGAAGGAAATCATCTAACAAGATTTTGGTGTCGTTGCCAAGGACTTATGTCAAGGTATATTAAGTGGTTTTAATTAGTTTTAGATTTGCATGTAAATCTTTTTAGATATTTAATAGTTTTGATTCTAGTGATTACTTGATCTTTTTGTACTTACATGTTTCTTAGTTTTCTCTTATATGCGAGGTAAAATACAAGTTGGAAATTTTCTTTTTGATTTTGAGATAGAGAGAACAATAAGAATACTTAACAACAAAATAAGAAAACATAAGCAACTAGATAAGGAAATGCAACAATTGGAAGAGTCATCCACTTCCATCTCAGATCAACAAGACCAAATAACAAAGTAAATGGCAACCCCTAGAAGTACAAGTGTAGTAGGGAACCTAGGAGAAGATATATAAAGAAGACTCTTAGGGAAGTATGCTCATTAGTAAGGTTCAAGACACTTTTCTAGCATTTCTAGGCCAACAAAATGAATGGAAACGAAGCCAACTCTACTGTCACTTACATCTAATCGGTTGGCAAGAATGAACCATAAACACCCTTATATGGCACTATAGGAGTACCTAGAGAGGATGAAGAGGGAGATTATCTAAAATTGTTCCCCTTTTCACTCCTTAGAAAGGCTAAAATATGACTGTAGTCTCATCCAAATCAGAGTTTGACTAAATGGGAATACGTAGAAAGGAAATTTCTATCCAAGTTTTCCCTTCCTTCTAGATACATCAGTGCCAAGTCAGCATTCACAACTCTTTCTCAAGAAGTAGATGAACCAATGCATGAAGCTTGAGGGAATACAAATCCTTGTTGAGAAAATGCTCATATCATGGATTTGATGATGTAGCTCGGCTAAGCTGTTTTGTAATGGGTTGAAACAACACACCAAAACATTGTTAGGTACTTCTGCATGAGGATCAATGATGATGAAAATGATAAATAACTAATCACAATTATTAATGCTTTGGAAGCTAGTGATTATCAAGCTCACCATGTTACAAGCTAATCTGTCAAAAGAGGAATTCTGGAAATACCTATGTAGAATTGATAAAATGAAAGAAGGGCCAATGTCTGGGAAAATGTCAAGCATTATACGTGGGAAACATGCACCTCATTTAATGTTCAACCACCATTAATAAGGGGTTAACCCTAACTTTAAGGGGTTAAAGAAAAAGGTGGCAAAAATTTTCTGAAAGAAGAAAACAATTAAAACAAATCATTATAAAAAAAATTTCAGAAATTAATGGATTGACACAAAAAGAGGAATAAGTTGTAAACTCCCCGTACTGATTACAAAAACAAAAGAGGATGAAAAACAAACTAAGTACTTACCTTAGAAAACACTCTAACATTTTAATGGTGCGTAAATAAGCCATTAACACCTAAAAATTGAGAATTGAAGAAGACCAAATTAAAGAAGAAGATGAGAAAACGGTGAACATAAATATCATTCAGATCTAACTCAAAAAAAAAGTTCAATTTTTTAGAAAAATAAGGAGATAAATATTAAGATTTAACCCAAAAATTGAAGAGTGGAAAATCGATTTGAACATTGAAAGATCTTACCAATTTTAAATAATAAAGTCAAAAGATCTTAATGATGTTGTCAATGAAGAAAAATGCATTCTGGTATGTGTTGGGATATCTTGGAGAGGAGATCGACTAAGAGATGTAGATTGAGATAAGTGAGTGACAAAAAGAGTAGATCAATCAAATCTATTTCTAAAACAGTTAAATTCCTTTGAGAGTTTGAATAGGAAGTGCTCCATATTTGCATTTTAAGAAGCCGGTGTTTTATTTTGTTGAGTTAAATTTTGATTTCCTTTTGTTAAAAAATTTCTAGAGATTACACATGTTAAAACTTTTTTTTGTGTCTCTTTCCTTTTTTGAGTTAAATTATATATAAGCATTTAATGCTATATGAAGTGAATTTAATACATGTCTACATTCATGCATGAATACACAAAGTCCTGAAGATGTAATTTTTGAAGTGAAGTCTTCCAATAGGCCGAAAAGATTTGCAATAATTGTTTTTCCTTAACTCCTTATTTAAGGAAATCTTTCAAATTGAATAACAAGAAAAGTGACCAAGAGTTGCAAAATCAATGTCAAATTTGCTTCTCAAAGCTTTTGGTGCCAAAAAATTCACAAGAATATTGTTTGTGTTTATATACCAATCTAGTTGATTATTTAAATATTGTATTCGTTCAAAGACATGTCTTCTCAACCTGGTGAGCAAAGCTTTATCTTTCAGATAACTTCTTTCATTAACCAAACCTTTAGGAAAGAGTGACTATTTTTCAAATAATACTCAGTTTAGTTAGGAGTGACTAAGTTCCAAAGAAAACTCTAGGTTGTCTGGTCCATGGTACTAAAAGTTTAAATAATACTTGGGTTAGTTTAGTCATAAATGACTAGGTGTTCAAATAGTACTTTGACTAAGAGTGGGTTAGTTTAAATATTACTAATTAAGTCTCTCTTTCTTATTAGATTTTGAAAGAAAAAAAAAACTAAAAAACAAGGTATATGGATAAAGAATAAAAGAATAGATTCAATTTTTTTAAATGATAAAAGAGAAGATAACCGGTGAAGACGAGAATAGACAAATTTAATTTTTTACATATCTTTCTTCACCTATTTTGAAGGATGATACTAAAAAATCTCAATTGTTGAATTAGAGAGAGATCATGGTCATTTTTTAAAATTCGAATAATTACACTGCAGGTGAAGGGTATCTAAATTTAGAAACGTATCTAAAATTTGAATATATTATTTTGACCTTCCATCTTTTTGAAACTTTACAAATATATATAATTATATAGTTTTTCTTCAATTTAGTTTTATATGGTTGATTGAGGAAATGTCAATATATAACAACAATATGCTAGGTAATACAATTTTATGTAAATTTTATTATTTACGTACTTATTATTTATCTTATGACCAAATCCTAGCTAAGATGTTAAAGGACAAACACAATGAGAATCCATGTAGACGGGTCAATTGAGTGTACGCCATTTCTGATGTGTCCATTTATCATTTTGCTATGGAAAAAGGTTTTGGATCATCGTGGGATTCTCGACGAGAGCCTATTTCGAACTTATTGTATAGTTACAAACATGTATTAATTCTTTAAGTAAAATCAATAACATAAGGACAGGAGCTTGTTCTTTCAAAGTAACAAAGTCTTAGTAGAAATTAGAAAATAGCTAAGTCTTTGCGATTATGAACAATATGATAAAACAAAAGTGACAAGAGAATCAAATAAATGGCATTCTAAGTTTATCCCACCCACACAAGAATGGTTGCAGAACAATCAATATCAGGGAGAGAAAAACAAAGCAACAATGAGAAATTTAAACAAAGATGAAAAGTGGTATAGATAGCTAAAGCTGCATGCTCCAATTGTGCGAACGCCTCCAGTTAGGACAGCACGTTTCTGCTCCTAATTTCTCATCCAAGCTGAAAAATACATCTTAAATAAAGTATGTACTCACCGAAGCTTCTTTATTGTTTTCCTAACACAAAATCAGAAAGATGATTACGATGGCACTTTAAGAAACACCACCAAAAGGCCAATGAATCAGGCTTTGGGCTTGAGCATCTTCACGGTCTCCCATGTGAAATCAGGATCATCTCGTCCAAAATGCCCATAAGCAGCAGTCTTCTGGTACCTGAACTTGCCTCCTCTCATGAGGTCAAGATTGATTGAAATCATTCCAGGCCTAAAGTCAAAATTTTCCTTAATCAAAGCCAGAATATCACGGTCAGGAATCTTCCCTGTTTTATGGCTATCAACAAACACAGATAATGGCTCAGGCACTCCGATTGCGTAGGAAACCTGCACAAGGCAACGACGTGCAAGCCCTGAAGCTACCACACTCTTTGCGGCTTGCCTAGCAATGTATGCACCGCTCCTATCGACCTTGGTTGGATCCTTGCCTGAGAACGCACCTCCACCATGAGCACCCCACCCACCATAGGTATCAATGATTATCTTCCTCCCAGTGAGGCCTGCGTCTCCATGGGGTCCTCCAATCACAAACCTACCTGAAGGGTTGAGATGGAAGATGGTCTTGTCATCCAGGTATTCAGCTGGGATCACAGGCTTTATCACATGCTCTTTCAAATCCTTGGCAATTTGCTCATTTTTCACTGTTTCATCATGTTGGGTTGAGATGAGGACTGTGTGCACACGGATAGGGATCATGGCCCCACCATCATTCCTGTACTCAACAGTCACTTGGGTTTTACCATCAGGTCTCAGCCAGGGGCATGTTTTGTTCTTTCTCACTTCCGTGAGCTTGGCACCAAGTTTGGTAGCAAGCACATGAGTGAGTGGCATTAATTCAGGTGTTTCGTCGGTGGCATAGCCAAACATGTGCCCCTGGTCACCGGCTCCAATTTCCTCTGGCTTTTTGGACAAGTGACCGTGAACTCCCTGGGCAATGTCAGGGCTCTGTTGCTCAATGTTGACAAGAACGTTGCACTTATCAGCATCGAGACCAACATCAGCAGACACGAACCCAATGCCTCGGCAAGTGTCGCGAACTATTTTCTCGTAGTTCACCTTGGCCTTGGTTGTGATCTCTCCAAAGACCATGACCATGTTGGTTTTTGTACAGGTTTCGCAGGCAACCTTGCTGTCTGGGTCTTGCTCCAGGCAAGCATCGAGGACGGCGTCAGAAACCTGGTCACAGATCTTGTCGGGGTGGCCTTCGTTTACGGATTCTGAGGTGAAGAGGAAGGTATCCATTTCTGTTGTTCAAATAGAAAAGTGTCGTGCATTACATTCATGTGGATTTACTTAAATAAAAGAAAGTACCTTGATTGATTAATGCTGCTACATTGATTATTGAATATTGCCGATAAAAAAATAGCTAAATATGAGTTATTTGTGATGGGATGATTTTAAAAGTCAAAACATATATTATTTATCTTAAATGCAGTGTTTAAAAAAAAGGCATGTTCGTAAGAACAGAGAAGAAATAATGTTATATTCGTTTTAACATCTCAAACAGAAGCGGCATTGTCTCATGTTCTAACGTGAGCTACAATTGCAATTCACAAGCAGAAAAGAGAATCACGAGCGAGATCCGCGAGTGCCAGATCCAACAAGGATCAAAGGCGTCGCAGAGCAGGTTCCTATTGACAATTTCGAATTTGCAATCATTTCGCATTGCATTGTAAAACAGAGAAAGGAACGAGCAAAGTAACTAACAATAATCAGATGAATATTCGTTTACCACAGAAACGAAATCAAATGTGAGACCTAAATGCGAATTATAAAATGGAAAAAGAGAAAGAATAACGATAAGGAGCATTCATTGAATTGAGATTAGGGAGAGAGAGAGAGAGACACATACCGTGAACTTTTTTAGTGTTGAATTGAGAAGGAAATTGAAATGTGAAATTGAAGAGGAAGAAGAAGACGGAGAGGAAGCGGAAGAGCAGAGATAGATAGTTATATGTACATATATTAGAAGGAAAAGCAGTGAGAGAGAGAGAGAGAGAGATTACGTAGACGAAAGACTCGCTCCATCTTCTCCCTCTCTCTTATTTCGTGTCTAATTTAATTAAATTTCCATTTATAACACATGTTTTACACTATTTTTCTTTTTAATTCTGCAACTGTTGTTTACATTTTCATCGTCCTAAAATGGCATTAACTTTCTAGTGTCATTTTAGTCACTTCACTTTCCCTATACTTGAATTCATAAAAATATTTAAAACACATAAATAATAGAATATATTTCACTTTGATTTGTTTACGATAAGATAGGAAGAAAAACATTCTATAAATATATTTTATTAACTTCCGTAGGTATCATAAGTTTTTCTTTTTCTTTTATTGTTAAATATATAAAGCTCGAACTTCTCGCCCAACTCAATTCATCAAAGGTTTGAACTGAGCTAGGTTAAAAAATTAAATTTTTTGTTAATTATAGAACAAAACGGGTGTGTTAACTTAATTTATGGATTATAAGAGTTCGACTTGTAAAGAGTTAACAGTAGAGATGTTAATTTGGTCCAGTCCACTGGGTTTGGTCTAGGTCCACGTGGACTAGGACCAAAAATGCCCACAGAATAAAAGAGTCATTCATTGAAAAAGTCCACAGGACCAAAAATCCTACAAAAGTCCTGTGGATCAGGACCAGCCGATGGATTTTCTTCTTGAACATGAAAAATATATTATTAAACTTTTTCATCTTCGACTTAGGGTCGACACTTCTTGGTAATCGGCACGGCCTGGCCCGTCTGGCCTGCTAGACCTGTTCATGTCATCGGGCTAGGCTGGGTCGTACAGGTCATCAAACTTACTCAACCAGTCCGGGTTGTCGGGCTCGTCTGGCTTGTCCGAGTGGTATAGGTCGGATGGTTTGACTTGATCTTATACTCTGAATCAAAGTAGTAATTTTAGAAGGGCCTAACCCACCTTAGCCTTGGCTTTAACCCACTTGAGAGGGAACTTTAGGGGCTAGGGTTTTTGTTTGGCCCCTCATTTGGGGACCCCCTAAAAGGGGCTTAATGAGAAACATTAAAATTATCTTATATTTTATGGAGTGATTAATTTAACTCATCCAAATAATTTCATTTTTTATTGGTCAAGCACATCTCAACTTCAAAGTGAAAAAATAAATTCAATCCTTTGACACACTCTATTACAAAGCTTATTTTCCTTAACATTGTTATTAAAATATAAGCTTAATTATTGATTTGATCCTCAGATTTGTTGTTTTGGTTTACTTTAGTCCTTTATTATTTTCTAGTTCAATTTAGTTCTTCAATTTTTTTAAAAGGTTAAATTTAATCCCCTTATTATTTCTTATTCAATTTAGTCTATTTTTTGTAAAAAATTTAGGTGAATTATCAAAGATTAAATAATTTGAGTATTTAGGTAGAGTGATTTGATGTATAAATTATTTTAATATGTGCATATAAGTTAAAAAAGGAGAGAACAAAATTAAATTTAAAAAAAAGGACTAAATTGAATAAAAATAATAAAGGACCAAATTAGAGAAATAAATCACTAATTAAGTCATATATATATATATATATATATAATACTCAAAATATATTTAATTATATAAGTATTTTATAAAGTTTTAGATAAATAATTAACATACGCAAACAAATTATTACTTTTATATTATAAATTATTCGGTTACACCATATGACCAGAACTCAATAACTGACACTCACTTTGTAAGTATTTATTATTTAAATTACAAATTCTACTTTCAAACAATACAATACATATTATTTTAAGGTTTAATTACTCGAATGGTACTCACTTTCGTACAAATATGTCAATCTGGTATCCGCTTTTAAAAAAATGTCAAATGCATCACAACTTTTGAAAAAGTGCTTCAATTAGGTCCCTTTCAGACGGAGTTGACTAACGCCGTTACCAACATGCCATGTGTCGGTCTGTGGTTTTTCTGATTTTTTTTAAATTTTTGTTTTTTTTTTTTATTTTTATTTTTTTTTTGAAAAAAAATATATAAATGTCACGTGTCAGGTCCCTGTGTGTGACACGTGGCATTGTCAGTACCACGTGGCATTGCAATGTCACGTGTCAGTGTCACTATCAGATGTCATTGTGTTGATTTCGATTTAGTATCCATATATGTCTTTTTGTTTCAATTTAGTACCTACTTATGTGTAGCTGATTCAATTTTGTCCCAATTTTTTTAATAATTAAAATATTTTTGTAATCCATTTTTTATAAGATTAAAACTAATTAAGTATAAATATTTTTACAAAATTAAGTACTAATATTTATATTGTTTTTCTCAATTTGAGACCAAATTTATTATTTGTATAAATGTTTTACTAATAGTTTTTATTAAAAATGACTTTTTAACATATTACATTATTAATTAATTTTTTATTAAGTACTTATTTTTTGTTAATTTTTTTTCCAAAATAGAACAATATTGTCTCTTACTAATTTTAAACCAAAATTTCTATTTGTATGAATGTTATACTAATATTTTTTTATTAAAATTACTTAATAAAATGACTTATACCACTAAATTTTAATATAAATATCAAATACTTAATTTTTGTATAAATTTTATACTTAATTACCTTTAATTTTATAAAAAATGGATTTTAATTATTAAAAACAAATAGGTCAAAATTGAATCAGATACAAATAAGTAGGTAATAAATTGAAACAAAAAGACATATACGGGGACTAAATCGAAATCAACACAATGACATCTGATAGTGATACTAACACGTGGCATTGCACTGCCACGTGGCACTGACAATGTCACGTGTGACACACAGGGACTTGACACGTGACATTTTTAATTTTTTTTTTGAAAAATTAAAAAAAATAAAAAAATAAAAAACCATAGACTGACACTTGGCACGTCATTAACGACGTTAGTCAACTCCGTCTAAAAGGGACCTAATTGAAGCACTTTTTCAAAAGTTGGGATGCAATTGACATTTTTTTAAAAGCGGGCACCAGATTGACACACCTGTACCAAAGTGGGTACTATCCGAGTAATTAAACCTTATTTTTAAGGCTAAAATACTCCTTTGGTCCACGTTTTCGTTCAAAAATCTGAATTAGGTCCATAGATTTTTTTTAATCTCAAATGGATCCAAAATTCTGCAAAATTGTTACAATTAAACCCATTTCATTATTTTTTTTTCATAAACAACGTTTACACTTGATGATCTGGACTTTTCTATATGACTTGGTGTCATTTAAATTTGAAAAGCAAGGCAAATGACATGATGTTCTCCTATTTAGTAACATCAATTACTTTGCCCTAGCATTTTCGGTGGCAGGAACTCAAAGGAGAGAAGAGAAGAGGTTGTCTTCCACACTTGTCTATGGCTCCTTCTCATTCATGGTCTTTGTGGTCCTGTAATGGGTTGGGGATGCAAAATTGAAGTGATTCTTCTCATGGAGGTGGGTCAAAGAGGTTGGGTTCAATGCTAGTTTGCTATTGTGGTGAGAAAGGTGTCTTGAGAACTACTAGAACCCCTAAAATAGGGGAAACAATTTTGGGGATGTCCTAAGTATAAGGTAAGATCCATGGAACTTTTTTCCCGTTTAAGTTAAGGAGGAGAGCTTTGATGGGTGTATGTTTGCTTTTTAGACAGAGGGGTTTTGAACAATTGCTTGGCTGCAATTACTTTAGTTGGTTCAGTGGAGATGAAAATGAAGAAATTATTGGTCCAGTAACGAAGAATGAAGAAAGGGATGTTAGTGTGCTGAATATGGAAGAAATGTATAGGCAAAAAATGAAATTTCTGAGTTTAGAAAAATTTGTCATCATTTTGGAAAAGAGGATAAAGGTGTTAATTTGGGGGGTTTGTTTTGTTTGTGTATTGAACGTAATCTTATTTTCATTGTTGATGAAAAATCCATAATGCATTGTAAAAGTTTGATTGTGTATTGAATGAAAAAGTTTGATTAATTTAAGCACAACATTTTGGTCTCCAATTCCAATTTCGTTGTTCTAATTTACATTGATATTGAAAAATTGATAATAAAACTACTGATATATCAGAGCCAATTGCCTCACATACAATTGAGTAACTGAAAAAAAAAACGTGGTGCTATAACAGACCCAATTTCAGAACATAATATCCAAACTGTTATATAAGTGTTGATCACGAATGTACTATAAAGTTACACAATATTGTTGCTCATAACAGAGCCAAAATAACCACAAAACACAAAATAACAACACTTTATCAACAAAATAACATCATAGTATCTTTGCATTGGTTTCATCATAACAACAAATGCATAAAATCAAAATGGGATCAACACTTCAAAAACATGCATGTTCAACTAAAACACGTCCCCTTCAAATTCATTGCTTCCAAACACGTCCCCTTCTAGCCTTCAGCTTGTTCCTCATTGGTTGGCCTGCACCAGGTGGGCGTGATTTTCGTGGCCCTGCTGTTGGTTGGCCGAGTGGGCCAGATTGTGATGAAACAGATTGTGGTGAAGCAACTGTTGGGCCAGATTGTGATGAAGCAGATTGTGGTGGAGCAAATGCTGGGCCAGATTTTGGTGGAGCAGATTATGGTGGAGTAGTGTGTGGTAGAGCACTTGCTGGGCCAGGTTGTGATGAAGCACCTGCTGGGCTAGGTTGTGATTAGGGATGTCAAAAAAATCCGTACCCGCGAACAAAACCCGTAACTGGTAGGAAATAGATATTAAAAATGAATACTTGCTACCCGCGAGGACGAGTATATTTGATACTCGCATGTTAACGGGGCGGGTACGGGTATCATAGTATTTGTACCCGTGGATACCCGTATCCGCTAAACTTTAATTCATAAAAATACTCTCATATATATATATATATATATATATATATTAATAAAAGACATTCTGAGTCTTCATTCAGTAATGGTGGTCAGATTCTTACCCCACATCGGAGTAAATTACTTTTAGATACTATGAAGGCATTGATGTGTCTCCAAGACTGGTTATGGATCAACAAGGAAGGAATGAAATTAACATTTTTACTTAGATATTTTAATTAAGTGATAGTTAGAAATTTTTAATGAACTTCTTATGTTTTCAGGCTCTTCTAGATTAAAATTGGACAACATGAAACTTTATACAATGTTGCAAGATGTGGACATTGATAAAGTTAGTAATTTCTTTAATATTTCATTAAAAAATAAACTACAATATAAATTGTTAGTGATTTTTTATTTGTTTGTTTTTCAGGAATCAATCGGAGAAAGTGAGTTTGTTGATCAAAGCACTAATTATGGTTAAATATTTGTTTTTTAAAATACTTTTGTAAATACCCACGGATACCCGTCGATACACGCGGATATGAAAAAAATAGACGGATACCCGCATAATGGATACCCGACGGAGATGGTACGGGTACAAAGCGAATTTTTATCCAGCAAGTATGGTATGGGGGAGCTACTACCCATACCCTACCTGCTCCGTTGACATCCTTAGTTGTGATGAAGCACCAATTGGGCCAGATTGTGTTGGACCACCTGCTGGGCCAGATTGTGATGGACCAACTACTGGGCTAGATTGTGATTCAGTTGGTTGTGGTCGAATAGGACAATAATTCATGTTGTGTCCAAGTTGCCTGCATACAGTACACCTTTTACGAAACCCTCCCTTATCCATTTGAGTATTATCTTTCTTTAACTCCCAGGACTACAATCTTCTCTTTTTCTTAGGTCTTCCAAGCAAGATTCTTTTCTTTGGAGGCATGACATCTGGATAAGAAGTTATTTTCCACACTTGGTGACCATTGATAGGGTAAACAATTGATGCATATGTTTGTTCATAGGTAGACTTCTTAAAGCAATCTGGAATAAAATCCTCTGCATTGATATTCAAAAACTTCATTGCACTTAGTGCGTGACAGCATGGAATTCCACTAACACTCCATTTTCTGCACGTGCACTCCTTTTTGTCAATGTTAACCACAAATTGTTCTCCAAGTGCTGATGTGTGGCGGACTTTAAACAACTTATCTCCTGCCCACCTAATTACAACAAAAAATACAAATATTTGATAATGACAAAGGACCAAGTAAAAGGGACGAAAAGAAGGACCAAAGTGTCAATGTACCTTGGTAACCAGTGCCTCACTAATTTTGATTCGTGTTTAAGTTTGTCTGCAATTTTTGGCATGATTAAGCCCTTATAAGCTCCAATTTTCTTTCTGTTGCTGGCCCATTTCTTCATGATGTACACTTGAATATCCTCTAACTTGCTTATAATGGGCTTGGTCCGAGTTTGAAGTAGCATACTATTGAATGACTCACACATGTTGTTTACCATAGTGTCACATTGAGGTCTTATAATGAACCTAGTTCTTGCCTAGAACCTAAAATAATAGTATAAAAAATTATTAAATCATTAAATAATGAAAACAATGTCCATTAACAGTGAATATTTGACTAACCTTGGGGGAATCACAATTAAGTATTTGAATGCATCCTGATTGACCTCCTTAATTTTCAGCATTTCTTCCTCCCAACCTTGTGGATATGTGGAATATGCAACCATCCACATGAGACGCTTGAGATTTTTTTCTGGGAATTGCTTGCGGAAATTTGCATACAGATGTCAGACACAATACCTCTTATCCACTCCAGGGAGAAGTTCTTGGATAGCTTGTAGTAGACCCTGTCAAATACAAACACTTTAGTTATGAACATACTTTGTCAGACATAGTAGAATATTATAAGAATCCCACCTTTTGTTGATCTGATATAAAGGTGCATGATGCACCGACTGCATCCCCACCCAAATTATCTATTAGAAGCTCCAAGAACCATCTCCATGAGTCCTTGTTCTCAACTTTTGCAACTACAAATGCTATTGGTAAACTTTGATCATTGTCATCTCTTCCAACTGTTGTCAATAACTCTCCACCATACTTGCCTTTCAAAAAGAATCCATCCACTCCAATGATAGGTCTACATGCGACAAAACTATCTTTGCATGCCTTCAGGCATGCATAAAACCTACTAAATATTACTTCACCATCAATGTTTTTTACTTTAACCTTTACTATAGAACTCGGATTTCCTCTCAATAGCTCATGTGCATAATTGTATATTCTTCTATACTGCTCTGTGAATGATCCATCAACATCATCTCTTGCAATAACTTTAGCTCTGAAAGCCATATTTCTAGAGATACATACATTCCACTTCCTAGAGACCTTGTCACGAAAATCCATCACCTTCATATGTGGGTTTTCTCTAACAGTCTTTTCCATCTTCTTACTTAACCATTTTGCATTCACTAATTTGACATTAAAGTCTCTACTGCAACTATGCTCATCAATTATTTTCCTAAGTTGCCAAGACTTCATTGCAGACATATATGCACAATAAGCATACCAATTGCACTTTCCCTTGGCACCAGCACATTTGACAGTAACTTTATTCTTGTCATTTCGGTCAAATATTAAATTCTTTCCATTTGCCAATGCATAGGTTCGAATGATTTCTATAAATTCTTTTTTCTCTGTGAAATAAGTACCTACTTCCCATTTGTATTGGTCCATACTTTTTGGCATTGAGAAGGTTGGAAAGCTTCCATAACTTTCTTTATCATTCTCTTCCTCATCATTGTCTGTAGTAGTAAGTATCATCTGAGTGCCACTCAATATCAGAAAATTCGTCACCAGATTGTACTCCTCCAACCTCATCCTCATGTGAATTACTACATTGTTGTTGACTAGAACAACCTGCTCCTGCAATGTCTTCTGGAATACCTCCAACTTCACATTCCATGTAACCATCCCAAGACTCATTTGTTGTATCACCTTCAACACTGACATCCATTAGCCCTTCATCAGAAAACTTCTCAGCAACAGCATTAGTCGTTGTATCCTCACCCTCCTCATCTGACTTATGTTTAATTTCATCATAAACCTCAACCTCATCCACCTCATGTAAGTTGTCTTCAACTTCAACATCAACTTTCTGCACATCCTCGTTATCTATCTCTTTTTCTCCATTTACTTCACCATTATCCAACTCTTTTTCAATTTCACCATCAGCCTCCTGCAAATACTCGTTATCTATCCCTTTTTCTCCATTTACTTCACCATCATCCAACTCCTTTTCAATTTCACCATCATCCAACTCCTTTTCAATTTCACCATCACCCTCCACTTCTTAAAGCCCTTCATTATCAACCACAACCCCTTCAATCATGTTAATAACCTCAGGTTCAGTCATCCTGTGCACCACATAAAGATGAACAACACCATTTATCATAGATATGGTGGCTATATGCATAACCCCCTTGTCATCAACCAACAACACCAACCTATCTTCCAACACTGATTCACCTCCAACAGAGTACCACAACTCTTTCGGATTAACATGTCCCAACTCTCTTAGTCCATGAAGAATCTCGAAATAGTTCCACGTATCAAGATCACAGAACCACAATACATTTTCCCCATTGTCATACTGCAACTTGCCATCACTAACAAAATGCCCACTATGGTGGACCACCACTTCAAAACGATCCTCAGACATCCAACCTGAAATTAAAATGCCCACAAAATGATACATATATTATCGTCCATACCACTGTCAAACCGACAAATTAATATGGGGGACTACAAATAATATAAACTACACTACTCAAATCAACGGGGGACCACAAAGCCACACCCAAAATGGAAAATATTACTACTTAAACCCATCGATGAAAACAAACCAAATAAAATACCAACTTCGAAAAAACCTTAATTCCTAATCAACGAAATTAACCTACCAAATTCCCAATCGAACTACTAACCTTCACTGCAGATCACCTTCGCTCACTAATGAAGTCACGTCCAAAGCCTGAAACACGATTGCAAACAAACTTCTCGATCATAGATGGAAGCGTCTTCCACAACGTTGCGTTTCACTCACAATCCCAATTTCTCGCAATCCTTAATTTTAAAATCAAAGGAAAACGACGTTTTAATTAGCATAACAGTAAACAAAACGATGACCTTAAGGTAACAGATAAAAAAACATTTTCGTTTTTAATTAAAAAATTAATTTCCACATTTTATTGTTCACATTAAAAAATAAATTCACATCAGCCATCCACTCCAACGTTTGCAGTCCTATACAAAAAATTGTTAGTGCATTTAACATTGTTAACGATTTGGGCTTAATTGTATCAATTTTGTAGAATTTTGGACCCAATTAAGATTAAAAAAAAATCTATGGACCTAATTGAGATTTTTGAACGAAAACGTGAACCAAGGAAGTATTTTAGCCTATTTTAAATATACTTTTAACACTTTTAAATAAATAAAATACTAGCTTAAGTCAATTTTACTTTTTATTAAACTAAATCTTTACGTTAGTTTAATCAACAATAAGCTTGTAAAATTATTTTAAAATTAAAAGTTTAAAATCATTTTAACCATGGTAAACATATTTTAAAGATATCATTATTATAAAAACATAAAACAATTAAGCCATCAAAATAAGTTATAAGTTATTTATTATATCAGTTTTAATTTTGTGGTGATAAGTGCAACATCAATATGATCTGATTAGGAAATGATTGATTCAATGAGTATTTATGGAAGGTTTCAAAAGGAGAGTAAAAGGAAGGACATTGAAGAACAACAATAAAGGTGAAAAGTAGAATTAAAAGTGGAGGTTAGGTGAGATCAACCAGAAGAAAACGAAGAGGCCAACAAAAAGGAGAATAAAAGGGACAACCAAGACAAGGAAAAAGGGAGATTACTCATTGTGTTCTGGTAGATCAGACTTTTACCCTTTTAATTGGAACATTAGGGTATCCACGTGGGGCAAGTAAAAAAACAAACAAAATAAAAATTCTGATGGAGCTCGTTGAGACACTTCCTGATGCCCAAGTGTTTTATTTTTTCAATGCATAAAATCATAAACAATTGGTGGCGGTATGGAGCTTTCATGCGTTCTGTCAACGATGTCATCTTGATGCCTTTCCCAACCATTGTGTTCCTTAGACCCACCACGTTGAATCCACATCGGTTTTTCTAAAGGAAAAGTGTGGCTTCACACTCTGCCTCTCGAAGCACCATCATAATCATACTCCTTTCGAACTTTGGAAGACAAGCAAGGGATGTGTAATGTCAGAATTCATCAAGTTCTCCTAGATTTTTAACTCATAACTTTATCTATTGTTCTATATTTCGATTTTATATTCTTACATTTATTGTCTTCTATTACTAGTTATAAATTTCATGAGTTGTTATTCTTTACAAAGATTTGTGGGGTAGGATGTGAAAACGGTGGCAGGAGATCACGTGAACAACGCATAACCAAATTTATAGTGGAGGAAAAGATTGTCTTATTTTAGCACATGATCATGACCACTAGAGTGGATTATGATTTTTTTTATCTCTTGGCAGTTTGCATTGTGGTGAACTTTAAGGAAAAGACCAATGAATGTGTTGTTGGTTTTTGAAGTTATAGTTGTCTTGTTACATGGTTTGGTGTTTTTTACTACTTATTCTAAAGATGAGAAGACAAAAATGAGCATTAGTCTCCTAGAAGAAGAAAATGGGCTTTAGTCTCCCAGAAGATAAGAAGGAGCATTAGTCTCCTTAAAAAGATGAAAAGAAGCATTGGTCTCTTTTAAAAGAAGACGAAAAGGACCATTAGTCTTCTTAAAAAGAAGACGAAAATGAGCATTATCTCCTAGAAGACAAAAAGGGGAATTAGTCTCCCAGAAGATAGAAGGAGCATTAGTCTCCTTAAAAAGAAGACGAAAATGAGTATTAGTCTCCAAGAAGGCGAAAAGGGGCATTAGTCTCCCAGAAGATGAAAAGGAGCACTAGTCTTCCAAACGTTGATCTACTTGTTAGTTGAGTAGCTAGACTCCCAACTAATTTGGTTGGGCAATGAGTCTCCTAACTGGAAATCCACTTGTTGGTTCAGCAGTCAGACTCCTAACTAGTTTGGTCGAGTAATAAGTCTCCCAAATGATAATCTACTTGTTGGTTGAGCAGTTAGACTCCCAACTAATTTGATGAGAGCAATTAGTCTTTTAAGGAAAAAAAAGAGCAAAATTTGATGAGAGCAAGCAGACCTTTAAGGAAAAAAAATCTCCTAAAATCCAATGAGAGCAATCAAACTCTTAAGGAATAAAAAGGAGCAAAAGTCCAATGAGAGCAATCAAATTCTTAAGGAATATAAAGTCTTCTAAAATTCGACAAGAGCAATTAGACTTTAAGGAATAAAAAGTCTCCTAAAATTCGATGAGAGCAATCAAACTCTTAAGGAATATAAAGTCTTCTAAAATTCGATGAGACAATTAGTCTCTCAAGAAATAAAAAGGAGCAAAAATCCGATGAGAGCAATTAGACTCTTAAGGAAAAGAAAGTCTCCTAAAATCTTATGAGAGCAATCAAATTCTTAAGGAATAAAAAGGAGCAAAAGTCCAACGAGAACAATCAAACTCTTAAGGAATATAAAGTTTCCTAAAATTCTATGAGAGCAATTAATCTGTTAAGAAATAAACAGGAGCAAAGGGCAATTGAGAGCAATAAGACCTTTAAGGAAAAAAAAGTCTCATAAAATTTGATGAGAATAATTAGTCTCTTAAGGAATAAAGAAAATCTCCTAGAATAACAAAGAAGATCTCCAAAGATTTCTAAGGAATTGAAAGTCTCCTAAAATACAATTAGAACAATTAGTCTTTTAAACCCAACATTAGTAATTAGGAAATGGCTTATTTAATGAGCATTTATGGAAGGTTTCAAAGGGAGAGTGAATGGTTGGACATTGATGAACAACATCAAAGGTGGAAAGTAGAATTAAAAGTGGAGGATAGGTAAGATTAACGGGCAAAACAAAAAGGCAAACAAAAGGGAGAATAAAGGGTTTAGGACTATAAAAAGGGGAGATCTTTCATTGTATGTTCTAGTAGATCAGATTTTACCCTTTTGATCGAAACAAATTTCAACGGACATAGTAAGTCCACCCAAACCTCGTAGCTCTACCCCCTCTTCTCTCTTCTTCAACAACAAAAGTACTCGAATTTTAAATTCTTCTCTCTTTTCTAAGTGCAAAAACAATCATGATTCATCATTCTAGTTGTCTCTAACAGCAAGAAGAACTCTAGTTCATACTTCATCTTGTGCTATTAATATATTTTATTAACTTACTAAAATATTTTATACATATATATATATATATATATATATATATATTTATTTAATAAGTTAATAATTTTAAATTTTTTAAATAAAGACCTATACTTATTATTTACTTTCTTATACAGAATATTAAAGCATCAATTGAGCATCATTTCTCACATGTGGAGGACATCTCAGAGCCCAAACAATAGAATTAGAAGAAGGTGTTAGATTGTAGATTTTATTGGCTTAATAGTTTCAAATATGTCTGGATGATCTCATCTATCTTTGAGAAATGTTAAAGAATAGACATAGCTGTTTCCAACAGATGACAAATGTCCTAACAACCTATGTTGTTTTTGTGAAATTTTTTATATGTAATATTGATTTTATGAGACCATTCTCTCTTTCCTTTGGTTTTATAATAGGATTCTAATGAATTAAATTGTTATTTTAAATAATTTTTGTCTTCATTACAATTTAGTCACCTAGTCTTTAGTATTTTTGTCATCCTCTATTGTCTTTAATAAATTTCACTTTAGTGGTAGGTATTTTCAAAACTCTTCAAAAAATTGGTTTCTTGATTCATATTTTTTATTCTCTCTAAACTGTCAAATAAGTTAATTTCATTACAAGAAAATCATTAAATAACAAGAAACTTTAAAGACAAAAAATAATTAGTCATTATAATAATTAATTTAAATACTAATTTATAAACTAAAAACTATTAGTATCTAAAATAACCTCTATGAGGAAATTTTTTTAATTAGTTTGTAAATTAGAATCTATATTAGTCATTAATATTAACTACCAATGAATTAGTGTCTAAAACTTAATTCTTTTTAATTGTTTTATGATAATCATATAATAACTTATGAAGAATTCAATCATCAATGAATTAGAGAATGAATTTTCCTTTCTTAATTGTTTTACTATAACTTTTGTAGTATCGTCTAAGTCAAACAAAAGTCCTTAATTTTATTGTTCTTTCTAATTTTTGTTTCTGCAAACGCTCTTGAAATTTGCTTTAAATTAAGAATGCAATTTCATGATTTTGGGTTGATTAACATATCTATACTTAATTTCTAATAACTTTTTTATGCAGTGGACAAATTTGGACTTTGCATTGAAATGTATATTCTCTTGTCTACTCTATTGAAGGGAAAGAAATAGTTGGTTTTGAACAGGCAACCCATCTTGTCCATTATGAGGCTTGATTATCTTAAATATCTGCAATCTATGACTAGGTTCTTTCTTCCTCAACATCCCTTTTTTCTTCCTCCACCCCATCGAGTGTGTGAAATGTTAGAATTGCCCTTATGAGTTTTTAGTTTTGACTTACTTTTCTCCATTCTCCAACCCGCGCATGGCCGTTAAAAATGTGGAATGTGGCAAGTTATTAATACTGAGAGTGTAGCCCAATAATATTAAATTACGGCCGGGATCGCTGTAGACCAAGTTATTATTCACCAGCACCGTTACTAACGTTAGTTTTAGAAATCTTTCTGAAGAACCACTACCCCATTGGCAAATTGCTTATTAAATTATTGGGATCAAAGTTTTGAATACTGTGAGCAGCGATGCGAGTGGAATACCTCATCATCATCTTTCTATTGTGGACTTCATTACAATATTCTTATTCCTCCCAAGTTGATGTTTATTAATGTAGTATAAATTATTTAAGTTATATTATTATAATATCTAAAATAGTTGTCGCTTCCCATTATCTCACTACAGTTTTTTACTGAGTTAGCTGCTACACGCCACTAATAACAGCTCAGTATTTTTTACCCCTTGAAAGATCTCTTGGTTCAAAACTTGTAATTAGACTCAGACAATTAGTAATTCTACAATTATTATACTGAAATCTCAAGTTCCAACTCCCTCTCTCATCTGAAGTTTTGAGATAGGTTGTAACTGTAGTCATTTTATCCTTAGATAGTGCGTGGGTATGTAAATAATCTCTGAGCTATTTTCAAAAGAAGAATGACAAGTCTAGAACAAAAAATCATGGTAATTAGAGCTTACAATTGGAACTAAGAACCTGTGCAGGAAGGAATGTACACCATAATTAAAATGAATAACCTCAACATAACAAGACAGATCCAATGGAAACTGCAATTAGTAACTAAATCCTAATTGAAGTCCAAGGGCAAAATGAACTAGAAAAAGTGTCATGATACCACTACCCAAGATACCATGAACATTCCTTAGTCCGGGATTTCCCTGCATATCATTTTGAAGTAACCCAAAGTAAGGACAAACAAATTGAATGATGTAAAGCTTCTAATTCCGTTCATGAACTAATTTGGTGTAGTTGCTTCTTGACAGTACTCAAAACAAGACTGCTCAATTTATAAACTCATTTGATATTCATAAACAAACTTCAGTATTTACCACTAGCAAGTAACTGATTATCCGAAGAGGAAAGAAAGAAGCATTAATTACCTCAAAGAGTGACGGCAATACCGTTTGTATTGTCAACAAAGCTAGGCCAATGACGCCTGTAACAGCATGAGGACTGCGTGCAAACAACAGAACATAAAAACAGCAACATGATTCTTTTCCGTTTTAATTGCAGTAGAAAAAGAATAATTTCTATACAAAAAAATAAATAAAATTCGGAGATTAAAAAATGACCTCTCAAAAATGGGTTTATCCGAAGTGAGTAGAGCGGTTATTCCACCAGTAGCTCCAAGAGCAAAGAAGAAAAACATACCAGCTAAAAGCTTAGGGTGTAAATCCTTAGCCTGAGCCTTTTCCTCCTGCAAAATACTCAAATCACAAAATCTCTACAGTAGTAATAATGAAACGGGAAAAGATTTGATCAACATACCACACTATCAGAATAACGAATTCGAAATCCCAGATAGGTGCCATAGCCACCCATGGCAAAGAGCACAACTGCCTGAAAGTAAAAATAGCAAAATCCATTAACAAACTAACATTTTTCATGATCATTCTCGAAAAGAAAAAGAAAATAGGCTAAATTAGTTTCTATAAAATTCACAAATAAAAACAGAAAGACACTATAAATTCTACTAACTAAAGAGAAATTAATTTAAATTTTTCGTTCTAATTTAATTCTAATGGAAAAACTAATTAAGTTATTGTTAGTTACCATGTTGGCAGGGTGGCCCCAATGAACGAGCCAATCTGGAAGATTCCACGACTTGACAAGGTCAACGAAAGGCCCGAAAACGGAACCCACGGCTTCACCTGTTGATAGAAAGCACAAATTGGTGCGATAGATTGTTACGAATAACATAAAAAGAAGAGAAATGTTGGGAAGTGTTTACCTCCGGGTAAGAGAGCGGCGGCGCAGAGCAATGGGAACGGAGAGAAAGAGTGTAGAGTGATTGGGGCGTTGTCTCTGGATTTCATCTGTTCCATTTGCAGGGGCGAGTTTTGCTTTGATGCGAGACACTTGGCGAAGGAGTGGCGGGACTGGAACAGAGCAGAGGAGGGAGAAGAGAGAGAAAAAGCAACTGCCATGGCCATTTTTGTGAAGTAAAGAAGCAGTGTGGTGTTACAGTGTGTGTGAATGAGAGGAACGTGAAGTAATAGTAGCAGATATGATGTGGAGATGAATCGAGAGTGGAAAGGTGTGGAAACAGACACGCAAACTATGTGAAATGCTCTTATGCTATGTGATGCGATGGAAGCTACTACTACTACTCTACGCCTCTCCGCATGGCGTGGCCTCCACACGCTTCTTTCTCTTTTCTTGATGGGTGATAAATAAATAACACTCTATTTAAAATTATTCACAATATCATTCATATCATAATCATATAATTATTACAACTAATTATCTCCTATACTTGCATTTGGGAATAATTTAGAAAAAAAAAATTCACATGTCAAGTTATTCTATTCTGTTTTCCTGTCACTAAAAACTTATTGATTTATCTAACTAATTAAGATGCTTTAAAAAATGGAGATATTTCATCTTCACCTACTAACAATCATTCTTTCTATTTGAAGTTCATCATAATGCATTGTATTATTTCTCAACTATCATTAGTTGAAATTTTCTTAATCAATACTAATAAGATTTTTTGGCTAATATCACATCAACTAGCTTTAATTTCATCTCATATAAATTAATATTATTCTTTTACTAACATCAATTAGATTTTTGTTTTTTTGTTTTTCAACTTACTTTGTCATTATTTCTTTATTGACGTTAAGAATTTTTTTCATCCATATTAGCAAGATTATCTTTCTAAAGATGTTAGCTACATTTTTTAATTAACAAAGGTAGAACTATTTCTCACTCAAGAACTTTTAGTGGATGTAGTTATGAACTTTTTTTTTTCTTGTTGATATTGAAGAAATTACTTTTGTCAATATAGGTCAAAGTTATTGTTAATCTACGTTAGTCAAAAAAATTATTTTTTTAATTGATGTCAACTAGTTTTATTTTTCAGTTGATGTTTATTGGATTTTTTTTAATGTTTGCATGAATTTTGTTTTATCAAATCATCGATTTTTATTGAGATGATTGATCCTAAAATCATGTGTTTGGTGGAAGAGCATACGGTTTACTACTGAGCGTCTAATAATGTTAAGTTTAGATAAATTGTCTACCACATATATTAAATGGTGTTCATACTTAACTATTTTAATGATTTTTTGTTATTTTGTTTTCTTAATTATATAGAGAGGACTCTCTCTGTATGGTGGATACACCGCATTTGGCAAATAAATTTTATGTATAGAACCTTCATGTTGAATATAGTTGTTTTCTTCATGTATGGTTGGCTAGGGACAGCCACCATCAGGTTTGGATGTTTTTGTGCCTCTGGTTGGTTTGACTGATGTGATTTCAGGTCTGCAAGTGTGATTCTTGTAGGGTGTGTGTCTAGATTTTTGTGTGAGTCAAAACTCTTGTGAGTTTTGTTGTTCAAAAGTGTAATCTTGGTGTTTAATTTGTAAAACTTTTGAATATAGTGGAAACTAGGCTCAGGTTGTCCTGATAAACTGGATGTAGGTCTGTGATTAAGTGAACCAGAATAAAAACATTTGTGCATTTATCTTTCCCTCATCTCACTCTCTTTGAAACTCTTTAAAAATTCAAGAAAACCAAGCAATTTGATATTTAGTGTCATTTAATGCGTTCTTGCTTAATCTGAGGCTTTATACTTGTTATAAATACTGATTGGAACATATCTTGTATGTAAAATATTGTTGTTTGAGTTGAATTCGCGAATTCTACATTCTGCATAATTCTCCAGTATTTTAGCCGACTGATTTGTCTTTTTAATCAAATGTTTCATAGCATCAAGAACAATTTAGTCTGTTGTTTATATTTTTAATCGACTGAAAGTGTACTGGTCTGCTGCATTTACATCCAAACTTTCCAGTCCATTAGATTCAATTGAAAAGAGGTTTAAGCTTTTGAAAAAGTTTTGTAAAGCCAATTCAACCCCCCTTCTTGGCTAAACTCACCATTTCAAAACTAACAGAAGTCACAAAGGAGAAGACTATTATGTCAATATGAATGAAACTTATATGACTAAATCTTTAGCACATAGACTCTAAAGCAATAATTGTATTCATTCATAATGACTGAGTCAAGAACAATGGTAGGCCATCTAGCAGGATGAAGATAAGTCGTCATTGCTTCTTAACACCTTAAGACATTTAAGCTTTTACAAGATGTTTTGTTGCTCGAGAAGAAACAAATTATTGTGTTGGAGGAGGTGTAGACCACAGTTCAGACTAAAGAGTTACATTAGCTTCAAGAGTTTAAAGCAAACAATAGTGAATTGAGCTTGAATGTCTCAAAGTCAATGGGCGAGAGAAAGAAGGAAGTGAAAGAGAAGAAGTTATATTGAATGTCTTAAAGTCAATGGGTGAGAGAAAGAAGGAAGTGAAAGAGAAGAAGTTATACCATTATTTGATGATAGGCAGATAGTGTGTCCATGGTCTAAACCAAGAAAAATAAGATTAGTTTTCTATAAATAAGAGTGGACTCCAATAATTAAAGTTGTACATTTCATTAGTGAATAATCTGATATTTGACTTAGAGAGTTTTTGTTAACTTGATCGTTGGAGTCCTTTATGTAGGTAACTCTCAATAATCCGTCAGTTGTTAAGTGGTGAAGACATGTCAAATAGGATAAAAAACATTCGTCCGAAAGGCTCAAAGATTATAATAAAATAAAATTCAAATCTCATAATGATCTAATGTTGTCCCTATGTGTACATATAGTATAGGTTAACCAAAATTGAATAATGTATCATAGAAATGTTAAGGGGGCGTCTACCGCGCTGCTAAGAGGTGAAATGAGTTATTTTTACATATTAGATAATTTGAACATTAAATGCACATGCACATGTGTTTGTTCTAACTAAAAGCAAGGAGGGGTTGTAGGTTTTAATTTCTATAGAAATTCTAGTTAGGTTTTCTTAAGCCTAGCCAAATTTATATTTGAACTATTAAATGTATCTTTCATCACCGCATTATATATTCTTTCTGTTGTAAATTGCATTATGTGCAAATGAGTTCTTTGATTTCAGTTGCTGTTCCCTTGGTGCTCGAGTGGCAAGAACGTATAAGCCCGTACAAATACGCCCTTCCCTGCATAACGTTTTTCAGATATAATTTCATGTCTCTTCCTTCGTGCCAACTTTAAACTTTAACTTTAAAACGTTGTAAGTCACCATATATCACATGTAAAATTTACAGAGTTCGGCAAAACGAACTTTTATCACGATTCTTGTGACTGGCTTTGACAGCGAAAACTACCAAAAGAATAACAAACAAGAGATTAGGGATACAAAAACGAAGGAGGCTACAATTCTCCCTTGATTCATACAATGATTGCGTGGTCTGAAGCTACGGCTTCTCAGTTATGGATTAACCAAATCCTATCCGCTAACCCACCCTAAATTCCTAATTTCTAATTTTAGACACAAATGTACAAAACAGGAGGACGGTAGCAAAAGATACTCATCAAGATTCTACTCATTATTGCATCCCTCCTCCTGGTCCATTAGCTGTCAAGCATGGTGCTTTTAGAAATTCATAGCAAACCATTTTCTTCAATCTTTATGTACCCTGCAGTAACAATAATATTAGGACACTAACAAAAATCAAACAAAAACAATTTTGTATTCTGTATTGTATATAAATTAAGAAGGTATAAGAACATGCTGAAAAAGAGCAAGCAAAGCCCTGACTGATTAATAATAAAAAAACAAGGCAATAATTATGTATTTAAATATATCAACAGTCTAATCTTAGAATGTTGCACATCCACGATTTTCAATTTTTACTTGAAATCCATAATTCGATTTTGTAATTTCCAGTGTCTGGCAACATTTTTATATTGAGTATTCAGAACAATCAAGATGAAAACCATCGGCTTACCATTTTATATACATTTAACAATTGTGACCTGAGTCATAATGCATCATCTATCTACTCTTAGAATGTTGTTACATATGTGTCCCCTTGTTACCGACTCCCTTTGAGGATCTGTTATCCATTTGCCATCAACAACAAATTTTATCTACAAGGAACAAATACAGTAATTAAATCATCTACAAGTATTTATGCTTTACGAGTAGAAAAGGTAACTAACAGAAACAAATAGGTATCAAACCACCTAACAACCTATTCCAACTGCTACCCAACAAAACAAAAAGACATAATAACATAATTTAAAGGGAAAAAAAATGGAAAGAGAACCAGAAAGCTGCTGACTCTAATGATTACTGATTCTAATCATTAGTATCGTTGAAGATGCACGCACCTCATATACACCAGGATAAAGCCACAGTATTATTGACCAAAATCTGGAACTCCTGGATATTATTACATGGAACAGCATATATCAATATTTATAATCAAGACAAACTCTTCTAATATAATTTTTATCACGATATGAAAAGAGTTTTTCATTCTGTATCCTAGATAGCATTGGTCGATCCAGTAACAAATCATTGAAATGATGCTTCCAATCTTAGCCTTAACACTAGTTGGCCTCTAACAAAGAATCTTATACACATTTCCTCTTGTATGATCAACAAACAATACGTAATCAATTAAAAGTAACTACTACAACCTTGATTCACCAAGGTCTACAGCACTAGTTGATGGTTCAGGATCCAGTTTTATTCGGTGATGCCAACCGTTGAAGCTACCAGCCACCTCTACAATGTCACCATCACCACAGAACCCAATCTGAACCTGGAATATAAGGGCAACAGAACTATCACTATGCATACAAGTTTTAAACTAAATAATCTATTTTTCATCTTTTTGGATATAAAGTCTTTAAATCATATCGATTACCAAATACACCATATACGGGATCAAATAGAACCTTCTCTTTCATGTGAAGAGAACACACTCCTGTCATCATGCATTCAATGAAGCAAACAACCACATATAGCTGGATTAACATTTTAATTCAACTATAGATTTTTCATAATATCAAATATGAAGTTTCTGGTCAAATAGTAAATCATCCCATTGATATTTTAACATCCAAGAGCAACTGACATATATACTCAGCTAAACTTCCTCTTGTCCAACTGCCCAAAACGCTGTTGCTTCTGGTGCATCCCTTGCGTACATTGCAAGGAATGTTTATACAGTTTCGTATGGATTATACTATGTTCAGGAACAGATAAGAAAATCTTTCATACCAAGGGAGTATTAAAACTGCAGCAGCTCTCCATGTGCAAAGAATTAAATATAGCGTTTGAAGTGTTTCTTTCAGATGAAACTCAGCTTCTAAATGGTTCCAAATTGTTCTTTTCGTAAAAGTAGATCACGACTCTATAAAGTCAGGGATCGGGTGGTTTTATGGTGCGATACTCAAGTCTTGTTTTGCAGCCATATGTTTGGGGAATGTTGAATGTTCTAATCCAATGTATGAATAATTTAAATCAATTTCTCTTCAATTTCATAAGCAATAATCGTACTGAAACTGCTAAAAATTTTAGAAAAGATAATCACTGGCCCTAGAATGCCAGGGGCTCCAAATACATTACTGGATTACAAGTAAACAAGAAGACAAAGGCAATACCTCCTTAAGTCCTGAAAGACTTTCTTCAGCAAACTGTAGTTCTACATCTTTTTCGGATATCAGTTTTCGAGCTTTGCTGATTTCTGCTTCTGCCTTGGTTTGCAAGATAGACAAAGCAAGCTGAAAGCAACAACATGTAACTGAGTCATATGGACTATGGAATAACTCTCTTATATTGAAGAAAAAGGTGAGAGGAAAGGCTGAACATTCAATTGCTTCTAGTTTGCTATGATTAATACTTCCACTTTAACAAAAATATGTTGAACTTCGTCAGATGAGGGACACAAATTCAGATTGAACTACACTAATTCAAGTTTTAAAACCAAGAACCTTTCACACATGTTGTGATCTTGGATGATCATCATCCCTAGAAATGACTTGCATTTATGATTAAATTCAGGACATTCAAATGTTTTCATTACAGGAATGCGGGTGATAAGTACTCAAATAGTTGGGGAACCCACCATTAAAACCTAGCAATTAAGGACGGGAAACCAAGTACTCAAACACTTAACTACTCCACCGATCATCTAAAATACTAATTGATGTGGGACTAGGTACCCCATAATATCCAAGTTCCCATCAAAGGTTTAGAGAATGTTTACAAAGTTATCTCCTGAAGGAGAGCATCATATGTACACATTAAGCAAACAGGACTTCATGGCATCACAGAATTTATTTTTCATCCAAAGAGGGAGACATCCAAAGAGGTAGTTGTTAAAAAAAAAAAAAAAAGAGAAAATGAACAGTACAAAATAAGTTACAATCATCTATTTCTCCCTGATACAGTTGATGTGGCCTCTCAATCTTTGTCTCTCTTTTTCACTCATTCAGGCACACATGTTCCTGTCTTTCTATAATATTTACTCTTAGGTCTGTCAAAGTGGCCAAAGCCCAGAGCAATGTCAGATTGATGCTAACCACTAACATGGGTGATGCCAGAAAATATACATAAGAATTGAGAACAGGTTGGTAGATTGGTTCAAACTCAACTGTAAAAGCTAGTTCAAGTCTTCAAGAAAGGAGGAGTGCCCAAATAGCAAGTACTCTAGCACCTAGCTAATGTAGGATCTTAGCAATATACACATACATCTTGTAGTGCCAGTTTTCAGAGATTACTCTCTTACCTTTTCCTTTTCAATCTGTTCCTTCAGTCGAGATAGTTCCAACTCCTTCTGATACTGAAACATTTGAAAAAGGAAGAGGAAAAGTGTGAGAACAGGTTATATTCATAAATATTCTAAACAAAAAATAGTTAGCTTTATCGACATGTAAACCGAAAAAGAGACTTTTAAATAATTACTACCAGCATGTACTTGAGATGATTTATCTCACTTTCGTTTTGCACTTTTGGAGTCTGCATAACAAAAAGTAAAATGAATTAAGATCACAAGAAGCTGTTGATTGAGATAGAATTTATGGATACTTATACACAAGATGACCTCAGTATCTGCGCTCTTGTCAAACTGAGTAGTTAGATCCTCATGTGGCAAGTGATCATCCCTGTATATGATTTTGAATTCAGAAAAAAGGAGGGGTTCAGTTCAAATGAAAACATCAATCATCGGACTTCCCAGAGTCCCAGTTACAAGCATCCACACAATATAAAATACTTACCAAAGAGGCTTTTCCAAATCCAATGGTCCAGATAGATCTAGTTTGGATGTCAATGAGTTCCCATGAGCCATGACGGTATTATCTTGAGGAAGATAACTACCTGGCAGAGTATACACGTCTAGTTCTGATTCAAAGTTCTCTTTGCTTTCCTGAGGATCATCCCGAATCAAAATGCCAGAGACATGATCTAAAAAACAAATACAGGCATTGTCAAAAATTGGGGAAAAAGTGTGCATACAATTTGCACTGAACGAAGAAAAGTTCCAACTTTATCTGTTCATTAGAAGGGGTTTGACTAAAGCATATTTACTTGTTGGCAAAGTTTTTTTTTTTTTAAATTTAGTAGCTAACGTTTAGAGAGAAATTGAGTTGAGGTAAGATATATCATCTATTCGTTTGGTCACCGTTTTCTTTTCACTAAATATGTTGAAACTCAAATCCGAAACCACTGCTATCAAAGTCATAACTGTAGCCATTCATAATAACAGATAGAATATATGAATATATCTTCTCACATATATTTCCTTATCTTATGATGATTTTGTTTCCCAAATTTGCTTGGAATATGATTAGAACTTATATGGGCTAGTGTTCTGTGTGTTGTGAGTATATTTAATACATCAATATACAGTGCAATACATATCAGTTAATATCATAGCCAGTGTTTCATTTTCTTTCATCTCCCTCCCTCTAATACATTAGTTAAAGTCAATTCAGTGCTTCATTTTCTTCATCTCTTTTCCTCAATATTTAAAACTCCATAATTTTAACAACTCTGCAATGAGCAATTACCTTCAACTGGATCCAAATCTCCATTCTGAATAAATTTTGTAACCTTTTCCTTCAAAGATAAGTTGGCCAAAGTGTCAACATTTGTAGAACTGCTGTCAGCAGAATTAACAATTGAATCAAGTCTGCCATCATCAGATAAATTTTCCCGAGTGGAAACTTCAGAAATTGTGGCAACATTTTCAACATCATCATTGTCATCATCTAGACCTTCTAATGCACCCAAGTCCTTTTGCTCCGAATCATTGAACTCTTTTTCTTCAGCACCAAGATTAGAATCATTAAATGAAGTGTCAGAATGGTTTTCCTTCCACAAGGTTAACTGTCCAACTGTTTTTCCCACCAAACTATCCTCAGAATCAGAATTTCCAGAAGACACTGTTTCAAATGGTAATTCACCAGAGATTTCTACAGGCATGATGGAACTTTGGCTACTGAAGTTGGGAAAGAGACTATCACAATCATTATCCTCAATAGGCACTTCATTTGGGTAGAAATTCTCCTTTGTCGCATTGCTTACCACCTCAGCATGATCATTGAATTCTCTTAGACCATCCCCAATAGACAAATTAGCCAAGGCTTCTTGCACGGTGTCAGTACCTTCACCTAAACTTGAAGAAGAATCCACAAACAAACTACTAGAATTACTTCCCACAAAATATTCTGATGATGTTTTGACATTGTCTACTAAACTGTCCACCTTCTCATTCTGACCTTTAAATTGCATTAGATTAAGTCATCAGTCGTGAGCAACACAAAATAATACCCATTCATAAAGAAGAAATTTAATTGACCTGTTAATGGATCTTCAAAAACATTCGGGGTGTCCAATCTCTCGTCTAAACTATTTTCAGCACTTAAAAAATCAGCGTCAGCTTTTAATGAGCTGCCAGTGAGAAGCTCCTGAATCTGTTTATGCCCTCTCCTTCTGACAATGTTTGCCAGGTCATTCCTATAAACAGAGGAGACTAGGCTAATAAAGAAAAACTTCCAACTATATATAACAAAGAGCAGACCATCAATTTGGTGGCTCAAATATACACAAGTAGTCATTAAAATATTAAACATCCGTCAATCTAGTCCCTACGTTGATATATTGTCTTCACGTCCAAGGACTAATTTTGTGGATTTTCCCATTCTCGGAACTATTTAGTGTACTTTCTTCTATCGGAGGCGTTACTTATATATATCATTTGTGTACTTTAAAAGACTATTTAGGAGGTACATACAGCAATACTTTAGGCTTAGTTTGGTACTTAAGATGGAAATAACATTGAGTGGATAGAAATAAGTTGGTGTTGGTATTATAAAATTAGAGGAGAATTAATTTTGAATTCGGTAAAACCTAATGCAATAATTCTAACTTATTTCCACCCATCTCTTTCATTCTCTCCTCATCAATTCTAACTTATTTTCACTGATAATTATTAAGTTCATTTAGTCCAACCTATCTTTTCTCCTCTCTACCAGTATGGACATTACGGATGACATTGATGGTTTACTAAGGAAAACTTACGCAGAGCAGTATGCATGCAAGAGATTCGCAATTTCATAGCATTTCAGCTAAACAAAATATCACTACTCAGTTCCTTTAAAGTTGCAGAACTTGGGAGCAAAATAATGAAGCGATTGAATATCGCGAATTAACTATGCTCATTCTCAAAAGCAAGAGGCGCAAACAAAAGGCAGAGTTTCGAAGGAAAGAGAAAGGACCATCCGTGGAGCAAAAGTTCCTTGGTGGAGGGAATGTGGTCATCCGGAAGGCCAACCGAAGCGAGAAATTCGCGGACATCGTTGCAGATCTCGGCGTCGCTCTTGATTCTCCGACTCCTTCTGAATCGCGAAGAGACCGAATCAATAAACGCAGCAATTGAATTGAAGAAGAAAAAATGGAGAGTGAGCGAGAGGGAAAACCTTGTTCTTGTTCTTGCGCTGGTGGTGGTTTGAGAAGCACGTGCGCGGAGAGAGAGAGTGGTGGAGTGATGAAGAAGGTGCGTTGGAGAGAAAATGCAGTGGCGACAAGGAAGCGTGGTGCAGGTGGGGAAATAGCAGACCCATACACTTCCCATTTACACTTCCGCTTCTTTTTCTTCTTTTACGAGTACTTACTCTCTTTCTTTTCCCTAACTATGCCTCACCTCATCGAGAAGCACCGGCAATGAATGAAGATGATTTGAAAAAGTTTCGTGTTTAAATAAACGTTGATTGGAATTGGGTGATTTACTACCGCTTCATCATTGGATTGTTGAAAGGTGATTTGGTGTTGAATCAGGACCGTCAGCTTGGTGCCAGGCGTCAGAGGTGCGTCACCTTCTTGCCATCGACCTCTGTTCTATTGAAATTATTTTGTGTTTTTAGATATTAGTTCATTTTGAAAATTATTTAGTTGAAGTTTATCCAAACAAAAAGCAAGCCAAAATATTTTAATTTTTGTTAAACTATTTTTATAAGGATTTATTTTATACTATTCATTATGGCAGCGCTATTTATATTGTATTATTAATTAATAAATAAAAAATTTACAAATTTTTAATTGATTTTTTACAAATTTAATTTATATTACAATAACTATAATAATTAAATTTGTAATTGTATTAACAGTTTTTTTATAATTACATAAATAACATAAAGATGTTACGTAATGGGTAAAATTAACTTCGTTAGAATTTGAACAATCAATATAAAGAGTGGTATAAAACTGTGATAAAGATTGGACTAACAAAAGAGACCTAAAATGATCTCTTGGAAGGACTTCAGGCATGCATGCGAGGAGGCTTCATTTCTTATCTATAACAATATAAACAATCAAATGTCCACTAAATTTACTCCCTTACCCCTTCTTACTATTTTAACACATGTTCAATTTTTAGATTTTTAAGTTCTCCATTTTTTTTCGTCAATTTACAATAATATCCATCAACCAATTTCAGGACCCAAGAAGGTGCAAAACATTTTTTTATTTAGTTGTATTTTTACTTTTTTCACCGTTCCTTTTGTAACTTAAACCATGTTAGTAATTGATTGATGGATGGAAGTTTAGATAGCACAACAAAAGATAATAGACCGAGTCTTCTACAAATTTTATTTTGCGTTTTTCATTTCGTGTTTTTCACATGTTGTGAGGTTGTTTTGTTAAGTTGTAAGGTATTCTACTTTTCCAAGTTTCTGATTTTTTCAGTAGATTATGAAGTAGGTTTCTATAGATGTTTATGGGTTATGTATGTCTTTTTTCGTTTCTTTAAAACCTCTTATGAAGTTTTTATTTATCTTTTTGCAATGTAGTATCTTTTTTTTTTCTATTTGCTTTTTAGTGTTGTTTTAAATATGAACGTTTTATCGTGTGGGTGAGTTTCTTTTTGCATTATTTATCCTAAGCTGTAATGAATGTCCCATTTTCTATTTTCAGGATAGATTTTCTAAGGTTGTATGTAATATTATTGATCTTTCTAACCTTTCCTTCCATGTATTTATTTTTTTTTGTTCTTCTATATGTTATTATGGGCTATCTTTTCTTTTTAATTTCTTTTATAATTCTAACGATCTTATTTTGTATTGTTTTTGTATTACTTTCAAATAGTGGTGGTGTGTTTCTTTTTGGAGAGGTATAATAAACTTTTGATCACTCTTCTTTGTAATGTTTTTATAGTACTTTTCGATAGTGGTAGTGTATTTTTTTCTAGTGAGGTATAATGAAGTTTCGATTTTTCTATTTGCAGGCTACATTTTTATATATTCTTCATCTTGTGAAGCTGTCCTTCTACATTTCTACATTTCTATTTTTCTTTTTTTATGTTTTTAAAAGTCATATTTTATAATGTTTTTGTATCACTTTAAGATATTGGTTACAATGGTCAAGAAGTTGAATTTGATTAGCGACATTGATAAAAGAAAGAGACGCTCAAGTTAGCTGTTAGAATAAGAGACTTGTGGTTTGTTCAGAACTGTAATTTTAATACACATCTGGAGATGATTTTGATAAATGAAAATGTAAATGAAATGTGTTGTTTAATCTTTTTATTAAATTTATTCTTTGATGGAATTTATTTTTTGATGAATTGTATTTCTTTCATGGTCAAGGTAATGTAATTCCTATAAAGGTTAAAAAGGAATATTTGGGTTTGTAGGAAGATAAGTTGGTTGAGGGGAAGAGTTATATAATGCATAATTTCAAAATTTTAACCAACCAAGGACAATATCAAGTATGCGATCACCCTTTTAAGTTATTGCCTACAGGAGCAACAACCATAAAAGAGCAATTAATTCCAAGTATTCCACTGAAAGCTTTCAAGTTTAACATTATTAAGGATATAATTGAGGACAATTACCTTCCTGACCTTTTGGTTGGTAGGTACAAATAACGTTATTTGATAATTAATTTTGGACTTTTTGACATATTTGTAATAAATTAATGCATATGTGATGGCTTTAAGATGTTATTGGTGTGATGGATAATATTATGAGTAAGCCTCACTCAAAGAAGTTGTATTTGATATGAGGGATTTTAGGTTAGTATCAATTTTGAAATGATCTATTAATCAATGATGTGAATTTGCTTAATTAATGTTGACCAAATTTTTCATAATGTAGTTTTAGTATGGTTACTTGTATTTTGTGGGATTTGTATTGCACGAAATTGATCAATAATTGTGATAGAACATTATCTCCTAAACATATACAAGAAGAACTTGAGGAGTAGTTTTTAACATTAAAAGAACGTGAAGATCATATCTTATAGTTTACTTAAGGACTAATTGGGCTAACATGTCACTAGTCACTAGTAGGAATCTCAACAAAATTCATACACATATGTACCCATTGATAAAACCCGCAACGGGTAGGAAATAGATATTGAAAATGGATACATATGGATAACGGGTACAAGTATTGTTTATACCCACATGTTAACGAGACAGGTACAAGTATCATAGTATTCGTACTCGTGGATACTTGTATCCATTATAGTTTAATTTAAATTAAAAAAAATATTTAAAAAATATTAACATATTGATTTTAAATGAGTTATTTTTTATTAATTGGTTATAAATACAATTTTTTTTTTGTAAATGCTCATTTAAACGCTATTTAAATGAGTTATTTTGGATTTATTTGAAATTTATGAATGTTATGGATTACATTTTTTTTTGAATTTATGGTTAACCTATGTTGCTAAATATTAATTTTTTTATAAATACCCGCGAGTACCCATGAATATCTGTGGAGATTAAAAACAAATGTGGGTACCCACATAACAGATACCCACATTGATATAGAGACGACTACTGGGTGAATATTTATCCAACGGGATATGGGGGAGCTACTACCGTGCCCTACTCGCCCCATTAACATCCCTAGTCGTTGGGCTAACATGTCACTAGTCGTTGGGAGAGAGCATGTCATTGGTTGCTAGGCGTCCAAGACATTGGGCGATGGACCACAAGTCCGTTTCAAAATTCAGTTTTTCTATTTTTAATTTAAGGCCTATAAATACATAGGCCTACAACAAAAGTAATCACTTTTCAGTCATATAATGAATTTTATTTTGTTAAAGAGTATATTTTCTTTCTTCTTAGCTTAGGCATCAGGTTTTTATCAAAGGCAGGGATTTTGGTGGCAAACTTCCTTGACTTATCAATCTTGTTGATTGTGGCATCTATATTATTTGGTTCTTATTAAAGACAAGGATCTTTATGGTTAATCTACCTTAGACTTATCAATCTCGATTGTGGCATCTTGACTTATCAATCACGGATTGGATTGTGGCGTCTAGACTTATCTATCTTTGATTGTGGCGTCTATGTTTTTGACTGGGTTCTTATCAAAAAAGGACCTCTTTGTGTTGAATCTTCCTTGCTTATCAATCTACTAGATTGTAGCGCATTCCATCTCTGTCTTATTTCGTGTTCTTTATTCTTGATTGTTTCTTTACAAAATATATTCATATTTAGGAAAGATTACATCTTTCTAGTTTGGATCATATCATTTGGTATTTAGAGCAAGTTTTCTCATTGGGTCGTTGTGAAACGTATTCTACTTTATTTAAAAGGCTTTCTGCATATGGGTTGCATTTTCAGGCTACCTCTTCTTCTCAATCCTTCTTCATCAAGGCTCTGTGTGATTCTGATTGGGCCTCTAATATAGATGATAGACATTCCACATATGGTGTTGCCATTTATTTTGGTCCCAACTTGGGATCTTGGTGGTCAAAGAAACAATTGGTGGTAGCACGATCCTCTATAAAAGTTGAATTCTGGTGTTTGGCCAGTGTTGCTGCATAACTTACTTGGATTAAAATTTTGCTTATAGAACTCTCAGTTTCTACTTCCATTCCAACTTTGTAATGTGACAATCAAAGTGTTGTACCTGTCACTCACAACCCTATTCTTCACTCTCGAACAAAGTCTATGGAAATTGACCTTTTTTGTATTAGTGAAAAGGTTTTATCTCAGCAGATTCATGTGCATCATATCCCTATAGCAAATCAATGGACTGATGCGCTCACAAAACCCCTTTCTTTTAATCGGTTATCAGTTCTTGTTCCTATGCTCCAAACTCAATGTAGTGGATTTTTCTTGTATTTCTCCACCTCATTGAGTTTATGGGGGATATTAGTGTATAAGACAACTGGAATAAGTTAGGACAATTTTCAGTATTTTACATCACGTTGTTTACACTTGCTATGCTTTCAGTATATTTCCTTTACTTTCAGTACACATTCCTACTTCTTTATATAATGAGGAGTGGCTTTCATTTGTAATTGATAATAAAATAATATAGAGTTTGTTATGGTTCTATTACACTCTGCATCTTTTGTTGTACTTTTGTAATAGTGTTGAATTAGTAGTGTTCGACATTTGTGAGACCCCTTTTTTTCTATTTTACATTCTGTCCTAAGGAAGGATTGGGCCTAGCTTTTCAAGAGCCCAAGTTCAACCCATTTTGGAACCCCCAAGACCCTCTCACACTCCATTACTCTTCATTCTACCACTTTTTATAGAGAACAATTTCTCCCCCTCCCTTGTAGTGTTGTAAGAGCTCTATTAGGGCATCAGCTTTTGCCTCTCGTAGCTAGTGAATCGTCCTTGTCCGAAGCTGCCCGAGCTCATATCTCCATGTAAGTAGATCTCAACCTTCCTTCTTCCAATTGTGTGGTGGTGGTCCTGCTTAGGGTTCATTCTTGTAACTCTATTTTGATTCAGGTGTCGATATATTTCAGCTCCTTAATTTGTTCCTGGAGCTATGGTGCTCTTCCTTAAAGTTCAGTTTCGTTTAGCTAAGTCTCATTAAGGTAAGGGAAGCTAGGGTTTCATGTTATTTCTATTTTATGTAATTAGTGTTTTGTGGAATATGAGACAAGATTGGGAAAAACGTTAGTTTTTTGTGTATTTCCAAGTTAGGGGTCCTAATATTCATGAAACTGTGATATTTGACGTTATTATTCGTATTCTGGAAGTTTCGAGTGGTCACTGGGCGAGTGCCTTGGTCGCTGGCCGACTATGTATTTTTCTGATATGCGCAGTTTTAGTAAAATTGATTTTCCCGATTCATTAACCGTTGGATTGAGCTCAAATTTGGACATGTGTTTCATAACATGCTATTTTATGGTTTTACTAATTGGATCGTTGATTAGATGTCTGTAGCTTGAAAAATGTGTCAAACATTACTGCAGTGATTTTGGTTTTGTGATAATAAATTTTCTTGGGAATTTTGGTGTAAGAATTATGGTTGTGTGTTGTGCTTGATTGTATGGAATTGCAGGTACTTAAATGTTGACACTCATTTATTTGGGATGAATACTATTTTATGATATATGTATGTCATGGTATGCATTTATAAAGTATGAGATTAAATGAAATCTTGTTATGTTGAGTATGAAATGGAAAACATGACTTGTTTGGTTGGTGATGGATTGGCATGAGACTTGAATGATTGAGATATGTGAAAATTGTTGGTAAAAGAGTTTCAAGGGAAAATCTTGGTGATGGTGGTTAGTGTATACCTTGATATAGGAGATGTCTAGATAAAGGAAGGTATCCTGAACTCTGATAATCGTTCACGCTCACATAGAGCAGAATGATTTATGTGGTGAGATGGCAGATGGTAGGAGGTCCTAGTCTTGAGACATATTAGGCCTAAGACATTAGAGGATTAACCCTGTGTGTGGTTGGGTGATAACCCCTTGCGTCTAGACTCTGCAGAGTTTAGAAACCAGTACAGGTGCATACTTCCTTTAGAATTTCGTATCAAGAGTATGATGCAGATATTGAGTTAGAGAGTCCTTTAATTGTTTGCTTTCACATGTTTTGGGTGCTTACTGCTTTTACTCTAGCTTACCCTTTCTCTTTGTGTCTGTTCTCTTCTTTGGCTTTTTTCTTTTACGATGATCACCAAATCCTTGGTGTGAGCATATGTGGAGACTCTTGGTGATCGTGATGTTGGCGGGGAGGTTGCGATGTAGTTAGGCTTCCTAGATCCTTTATTGCTCATTGTTGAGCATTTCTTCTTGTGTACTGTTATTTTGTAGTTTCTTGCTCTTTGAGCAAATTTCCAGTTTAATCTAATCTGTGTTTAGATTCTTTTCATGGCATTGTGTTGTGTCTTTGGGCTTCCATTCCAGTATAATTTGGGATAACTGTAAAAGGTTAATTCTAATATACTTTATGTCAGTGCTCTATTTTATACTATAAACATGAGGCGTTCTATAGATTAGAATTATTCTACTAAATTGGGACGTTACAACATTGCTAACAATGGAGTGTAAGACAATTGGAGTTAGAATGTGCAATGCCTGGTGGAGGAAAATAGAAAAGCCTAGAGTATAGGAGAACAAAAACTTGTGAATTGAGATATTTTAATTTTTAGTAAAAGAAAAGTAAAAGGGATAAAGAGAATTGAAGAAGAAATCTGAAACTCATGGATATCATATATTCTCCCACCCATTTTTTTTAATTGTGTGGATTTGTTATTTGGCTAGGTTAAGGTGTTTTTTATTTTTTATTTTTTTTATTATGAGTTAATGAGGCGATATAATTCAACATGAGTTCAACCTGGTGACTTGAGTTCATAGTAAGTTATGTTCAATTTTAACTGTGTCAAAATTAATAATCGTAAAAGATATGTTTATAAAAAATTGGTAAACAGCTATTTTAAAACTTATATATTCTTATGTCATTATAAATTTATATTTTTTATTTTAATATAAATAATTCCCTGAAAATTGGTGGATATAGATGTGTTTCCTAACTATGTTTTTGTCTTTTCTACAACTTTTGAAGACAACTAGTTTTTAAAAATGGTATATTTGATTTTAATATTTTAGACGTTGGAATAAAATTCAAAATACCTCTTATGTTGACTTTAAAACTTTATCTAATATATTTATTTTATCTTTTAAAATCACAATGTACATACTAAATATTAAAAATTAGTTGTCAGTTATGTCAACGATAAGATGCAAAGTGAAGAAAATCTCTTAAAAGCTCATTTGTGTAGAAAAATAATAAAGCAAACTCAAATATAATGTCCATTCATCTAGAAGAATAAAATGCATATTTTAAAACCAGAAGAGAAGTAAATTTAATTTAAGTATATTTCAAGAGGGAGCAAATTGCAATTTACTCTTTTATCATTAAGTTTGTTTAAACTTATTTTATTATGAAACCTTAAAACATTTATTTGAGTAAGTTTATAAAAGCATGATTTATTTATAACTCTTAGGTTTTTTTTTTAAAATTAATTGAAGAAATTATACCATAAACTTTATCAAACCAAGGCTTGATTAAAAACATGGTTATACTTTGAGTTGGAAGCAGCATGAGGTGATAAGAAGAAAGAGCTTATAATTGGACTTCCAAGTTGACATTTGTTTTGGAAGGCTTGGCCCATCTCTTGAAAATACGTAGCAGACCATCAATATATAATTCATTTCCATGAATTATTATATACACAACTCGGGGAGCAGACTTTCTACTTTATATACAAAATTGTGATAGCAGTGACCAATTTAAACTTTGCAAGAGGGTCCAATATATAGTGATGGAAACTTCTGTCACTCAATTATAAACGAGTTTTGAAGTTTGATAGTGGTGAAAATTTGATCAATCAACCCTGTTCCTCCGTTGACTCAAGCTGTATAAATTTCTTCTCGAACAAATTTGTGTTCAATCCACCCTCCTAAGTGTGTCAGTGTGAGGAGAGAAAAAGAGAGAGAGATGGGAAGAGCTCCTTGTTGTGACAAGGCCAATGTAAAGAAAGGGCCATGGAGTCCTGAAGAAGATGAAAAGCTTAGAGAGTTCATAGAGAAGCATGGTACAGGTGGAAACTGGATTTCCCTCCCACATAAAGCTGGTAAGATTTTTTTCCAATTTCAACCCTTTCCCCCCTTATTCTCAAGTTTATTGTTTTAGTTTGTAAACTATGAAGTTTGCAGAGGTTAGGCCTAAGGTTTCAAAATGGTCTGGTATTCCGACCAAACATTAAGGTTTTTGCAGTGTCTGTTGCTCACATTTGTCCATGATTGTCAGTAATATCAAAGAACACATTGAAATCCCAAGTGTGATCACAGTTTAAACCTTTGATTGGAGTGATTAATTATAATATATGTTGACATACAGGGTTCTTCCAAGTTCAATTTTTTTTCTTCTATCATGTGTTCCTGATGGTGTTTGATAATTTGTCTCAAACAGGTTTGAAAAGATGTGGGAAAAGTTGCAGACTCAGATGGCTTAATTATCTGAGGCCAAACCTTAAGCATGGGGAGTTTTCTGAAGATGAAGATAGAATAATCTGTACTCTCTTTGGTAGCATTGGAAGCAGGTATTCTTTTTCTTTCACTTAATTTCAAGTGCTTTTCTTACCTACCTTGGATATACTTGATAGACTAGATGATGAAAGATCATGTATCAGAGTTTGGTTTCACATCTTGGGAATTAAATTGTCAAAGTAGACATGATATTGATTACATGTACTTTTAGATCTGCTACATGTTTCTTTTTTGGGGACTCATTGTGACAAGTGCAGGTGGTCCATAATAGCATCTCAGTTGCCAGGCAGAACTGACAATGATATCAAGAACTACTGGAACACCAAGCTTAAGAAAAAAATGATGGGAATAATGAACCCTTCAGCACTGAAAAAGCCTCACCAAGTTACCACCCTTTCATCCATGCTTCAAAACTCAACACCCTCATCATCCTCCTCCTCATCTTCATTATCACTAAAAAGCAATCACAGCTCAAACCATCAACCCCATGTGGCTTTCACAGGCTCTGAGACCATTTCATATGAAAGTCTTCTGAGTGGAAACTCTTGTTCTACTTTTGAGAACCTTTACCAAGTTAATTGTGGGTTTATGTTGGGGGGTGAAACAAGTTGCAGCTCTTCTTCAGATGGAAGCTGCAACAACAACAACAATAATCAGATGAATCATGTGAAAGGAGCAGAACTTGGATATGTTGGTGTTGGAGGTTTTGGTGACCAAATAGGTGGTCTCAGTTACCTATCTAGTGAGGTGGAAGATACTCAAAAGTTGGTGTGCTCCAATGGTGGTAGGACTAGTGGGTGGACAGGTGAAGAAAGTAAGTTATGGGGGGAAAGTCCATTAGAGTATGGTTTAGAAGAAATTAAACAGCTAATAAGCACAAGTAGTTGCAACAACTTTATGTTTGATGACAGCAAGACAGGGGAAATGGTCATGTACTACTGATGGTGACAGGCTAAGATGAAGAATATTTGAAGGGTAAAAGTGGGGATGGGAAGATTGAGAATTGAAGTTGGTGTATGGTTTTGTGGGAAAGGTAGTGTTTGATTGGCCCACTTAGTTTTTTTACAGTACATGTTGGAAGTTTCCTTTGTATCATTTCCTTGGTGCAGGCATTATTAACCCCACCATCACCATGGATGTGTCCAATAACAAATGAATCACAAAGGAAATGAGGAAGCCTTGTAAAGTAGAGTTCTCCTGAATCCTTCTTCCTCCAGATTTAGTAAGAGGATTGCACCACCAATCCACCACTTCTATTGTTTAATATTATGTAACAATTTTTTCTTCCAATCATGCACCTTAAAGCACCTTTTTCATTCAGCTTATTCATCACGATTTTACTATATTATTATTATTGAATATATTTTTTGTCTTTAAATTATTAAAAAAAAAATTATTTAAAAACTAAATTATAAAGTAGGTAGCCCTTGTCTTTTATAATAGTTAATGTAAAACATTTTTTAAATAAACAACACATAAAGATTATATTTTAGTTACTATATAACTTCACTTGTCACGTAAGAAATACTTCTTGTTTTTTGTTGTTGGTTGATAATGATGTTTTATATTGATTTTAATAACATTTAGGAACTAAATACTTTATAATTTAGTTTTTTTAAGACGAAAAATATTTTTTTAAATTAATAAATATATATTTAATTATTATTATTAACATAATATTATATTATTTTATTTTATTTTTTAATTTCATATTTTATTACAAAAGGTAATCTCGATTTAATCCTTGAATTTATAAGACAATATCACGGAAGTCCCTTAGATTAGAAAAATGTTAAATAAATCCAAAAGGTTGAAATTTGTTAGTGACCATAACATTTACTGTTGGTTTTGTTATAGACTATAATGATAATAAGTTAGAAAATTTGGAAACTATAATAATAAATTATGTATTTTTCCGATATATTTAGATTTTTGTTAAGAAAATTAACGTTTTCGTTATTTCAAAAACTATTATGACAATACTCTATGCATTCAATAACTAAAAGAAACATGTTTTTAAATACTCATTTTCAGTTAAATTTATTTAAAATAATAAAATAAAAATAAATTCATTAAATTCAGAGCAAAGACTTTCCTGTTTAGACCTTTTGTAGTGTTTCAATAAATCTGTCCAAGAAAATGTAATGTTTAGACCTTTTGTAAGACTAAAATTGGGTCTCCAAAAAAATAACTCAACAATTTTTAAGTGACGCGAGTCCCTGTCTAAATCCTTTTCATTGTTTTATGAAATTAATTAACCTAGCAGTGGAGTATTCACAATTAAACTAATTCAGTAAAAAAACGTGTAAAATATTATAGTTGACTAATTTTAAAAGAAAAAAAAAACTGAATTGATTTGTATTTTTAAATGCAAAAAATACTAATTAATTTAATGCACATTGAAACCTAATCTATATTTTAAAAGTCACATTTACTTCACAGTTTTTTCCCACGCTATTTTCATTTATTCTTTTATATATACTAAAATAATTTAAATCAAAGTATATGTAAATCTATTTAATTAAAATTATTGTTTTTTTTACATCACGGGTTTCTCAAATATCTTAGACTATAAAAGCTAATATTATTCGTATAATACTATTATTATGTGGATTCGGTATATTTACATAGTGAAAAAAAAAGAATAAGGAATTCCTTATTATATGGATTATTTATACAATACATGAGCACAAAGTACTTAAGCTTTAAATTTAAGTATTGATTTAAAAATAGGTTTACCATTTACATAAATTGTTTGATGTGAATGGAACGAAATACACACTCAATTATTTAGGGTTAGATTAAAAATTTAAGACACACACATCGTCCTCATTTAAACAATTAGAAAACCCTTTTGTCTAGAATCGCAAACAAATTTGAAAGTGAGGGCAATAATAAAGAAATGGAAGAAGGGGGACAAAGATTTAAAAGATAGTATTTAATTAAAGCATGCATTCCATGAAGAAGGAATAGTTATGGGAGATTAGGCAAAAGCTTCCAAAATATATGGCCATAAGATAATGGTGCCTTGGATAAGTCATCGCTTGGTGGCTGCAACTCATTTGTTCTCAATAAAATAAATAAAATAGTTTGTTTTCCCAACGATATATGAGTGATGGAAAAGTTGAAGCCAAAAACATGCATTGACCTCTTCACCATTTTTGTGTGCATTCCCACGAGATATGACCCAGAAAATTTAGTGTGCCTTTCGTTTTACATGTAAAAATATTTGAAAATTGGTTTTACATCTAAAGGTCAATATGTAGTGTTTATTATACTACAAACATATTACAAAAGTGTGGGAAAACGTGTAAATAAAAACTATGTTTACTTTCTTGGGTTACTTTAAAAATAGATATTGTAGAGATTTGATATTGACGAGTTTAAATAAATTTATATAGATATCAAAATATACGCTTTTAACTTGATATTTTAAAGTAATATCTTTTATCCTTTATTTATATATATATTATTCAATTTATTTATCTTTTATTGAATACGAAGAGTCTTAGTTGGTTTGGTCTCAACAATTGACATAAGAGTAATCATTGCGTTCAAAATATTATCATCTATTTTTTAATTTGAAATTCTTTTACAATTTTATTTTTAAAAAAGAAGCTTTAATAGATTAAAAGATGAATATGTATTTCAATTTTTAAATGACGTGAGATTATTAAAGTACTATAACAATCTCTAAAACAAATTAAAGAAATTTTTATCTGTTATCGTTCCAACTTCAAATATGTTTGAAATAATATAATCAATATTTGAAGTCAAATATTTGAATTCTTAAATTTTTGTAGTCTCAAGAGCAATTTTTTTGACCATGATATCCTCTTATGAAATTAATTTCAAAAAGGCTTTCCAGCCTCACATTTTCTTTTCTTCTTTTTTTTTTTTATGAATCCAGGTTTCATGTTTCTAATTTCTATGAACACGAGTGAAAATGTTGAAAAAAAAAATAGTTTTTCTTTCTTCTTCTAATAGTTGTTGTACAAAGTAAGTAAGCCACGATGATTTGGTATTTATTTCCTTGCGTAGGTCAATTATTGTATTCTTCACTTTTTAGTATTTGAATTAAACATGGAAGTGGCTGTACTTCAGCTTCTCCATAAATATTATGATATAAGTACGTACCAAAAGTCAAAGGCATTGTTTTTAGAAAAAAATAAAATGATTGAATCATCATACATATTTCCAAATAATTATTTCTAAGCTTTATTATTTTTAAATTAATTTTAATAATTAAATATAAAAAATTTATAATATCGGAATGGTTTTTAAATAATTAAATACTAAATATAAGATGACATATATAGTTATAAATTTTAATTTTTATTATTTTTATTTTTTTAAAATAGTAGAAAAGAAAATGGCAATTAAGCAATCGACTTTTAAATTTATTCAATCAAATAAGATAAAAAAATGATTTGAATATTTTTTTATTATTTATCAATTTTTTTAAATAGTGAAAAACAAAATAGCATTTAAAGAATCGATTTTTAATGTTTATTTAATCAAATAAGATATAAAAAAAATTGATTTGAATATTTGTTTATTATTTTTAAATTTTTTTAAATAGTAAAAAACAAAATAGCATTTAAAGAATCGACTTTTAAAGTTTATTTAATCAAATAAGATACCAAGAAAATATTTGAATATTTGTATATTATTTTTAATTTTTTTAAATATCAAAAAACAAAATAGCAACTTTTAAAGTTTATTTAATCAAATAAGATAAAAAAATGATTTGAAGATTTATTTATTATTTTTATATTTTTTTAAATAGCAGAAAACAAAATAGCATTTAAAGAATCGACTTTTAAAGTTTATTTAATCAAATACCCAAAAAAAATATTTGAATATTTAATTATTATTTTTAAATAGTTTGAAACGTAATTAAACAATTAAATGAAAGGATAGATTTAGTGAATTTTTGTTTACTTGTTAAAATTACTTAAAAAATTTGAAATTAGCAATCACTATTAGAAATATTATATTTATTAATCAAAATTTACATATGAATGAAAATTATTTGATAATATGCAAGAAGGAAATTATTTACAAATTTTGATATTTCATTTATCAATAGAATTTTCCATTTTTCCATTGATAATATTCGTTGAAAATATTTAACATTAATGTTCCTCATAATTTGAAGATTCCTCCTAATTTGAAGATATTGAACATGGCTATCATTTTCTCTTTTTTTTTTTAACTTGGTTCTTGTTGTGATAAAAGAAAAAAAAACTACAAATACTTAGATAAGTAACCAATTTTCAGAGAAAAAAAAAGAGAGCCTTAAGTTTATGATTTTAGGCTTAATTACTATTTTGGTCCCCTAATTTGTTGGGTTGGTTCATTTTGGTCCCCTTGTTACTTTTTGGTTCAATTTGATCCTCTAATTCTTGAAGAAGGTTCAATTTGGTCTCTGCCGTTAAGTCTACGTTAACACCGTCTCTGTACATGTCATGTGTCATTTTGTGGAATTTTTAATTTTTTTTAAATTCTTTAAATTATTTTTTAAAAAAATTAAACTTCCACGTGTCACTTTATGGTTGTGACACGTGTCAATTTGAGATTTTTTATTTAAAAATAAATAAATACTGCCACGTGGCAGGTCACGATTGTGTCACATGTCAAGCTAACATTGGTTGTTTTCAATTTAGTCCCTCTATTTACAATTTTGATTCAATTTAGTCCCCCAATTTTTTAAAATGATTCAATTTTGTCCTCTCTAATTTGATACCAAATTAGTAATTAAGTTTAATTACAACTTATATATACATATTAAAATAATTTTTATTATATTTATAGATTAAATTACTCCATCTAACTATTCAAATTATTTTTTTTACATGTATAGAAAATTTCAAGTGTATAAAATTACAAGTGAAAAATGTAAGAAATGAAATAGCATGAGTATTTAGGGAGTGATTTGATGTATAAATGGTAAAAAATTATTTTAACATGAATATATAAATTGTAATTAAGCTTAATTATTAATTTGGTCTCAAATTGGAGAGGACAAAATTTAATCATTTTAAAAAATTGGGGGACTAAATTGAATCAAAATTTCAAATAGAGGAACTAAATTGAAAACAACGAATGTTAGCTTGACACGTGGCACAATCGTCACCTGCCACGTGGCAGTATTTTTTTTTTTAAATAAAAAAATCTCAAATTGACACATGTCACAACCATAAAGTGACATGTGGCAGTTTATTTTTTTTTTTAAAATAATTAAAAAATTTTAATAAAAATAAAAAAAAATGGAAAATTCCACAAAATGACATGTGGCATGTACGGAGACGGTGTTAACGTTGACTTAACGGCAGGGACCAAATTGAACCTTTTAAAGAATTAGAGGACCAAATTGAACCAAAAAATAATAAGGGGACTAAAATGAACCAACCCAACAAATTAGGGGACCAAAATGATAATTAAGCTATGATTTTAAGTTCGAAACATAATTAAACAACTAAGTGAAAGGTGGGATTTAGTGAATGCATGTATACTTGTTATAATTACTTTAAAAATTTGAAATTAGCATTATTTGAATCACTACTAGAAACACTAAATTTACCAACCAAAATTTATCAACAAATGAAAATCTATCAATAATATGCAATTACTAAAGAAAATTAATAACAAATTTTGATATTTCATTGAACTTTCCGTCAGTAATGAGTGGGTAAGGAAAATATTTGTTGAAAAAATGGGTATTCCGAAAGGTTTCTCTTTCATCTTAAATGCATCCAAAAGTGATGCCTAATCCCATGCCACATGCCACGAAAATAAGGGATTTTCAAGGAACTTTATGCACAATTTTTTACTCATTTTTAAAAATTGTTTTCACACTCAACGTGGCTTCTGTCATACTTTCACAAAAAAAAAAGATCTCTCTCTTGAAAAAAGAAAAACACACACAATAAGTTTCCCATCCTATCTTCTCTTTGGTGCATCTTATTACTATTTTATCCTGGACTTATATTTGCTTTATAAGAGACTAATTCTTACTAGTTTTGATATCTTGGAGAAGTCCAAAAAGCTCTTGTTGTACCCTGGGGGTTTGCACATATACTACGGATAAATCCTTAATGGTAGTGATTTTACACGCCTCAGGAAATCCTTTGTAATTTATGTTCTTATCAGTTTTCCAAGTAGGTTTCCCTACGATCTTAAGGATTTACCAGAAAAAAAAAGGAATTATAGGATCTGTACGTGGAACAAGAGCAAATCCATGTAGTGTTGAAACACATATGTGCACCTACGTTTGACCCTATGGAGGAGAAGAGAGAGGAGGACCTGTGGCAGATTCTCCACTTGTGAAAGGTTTCCTGTTCTGATGCACAACTTTGCACCATGAGAGAAGGAAATAGGTCGTGGTTGCAAACAAATGTGGAAACTTTTTTATTTCATTCATTAGCTTGCCATCAAACTATTTATTCCTGCAAAGTTCTTTTTCTACAGAAGTACTTATATTGAGTTAGAAACATCAAACTTGAATATTCCCTTCCAAATGCAAGAATATACCAATGTTCATAAATTTTTCATTTCTCCCTATTGGAGAAATTTAAATCACAATAACTTGGGCCTAATGAGAAACATACATATTTTTGGATTTTTTTTTTTAACTTTATCTGCAATGGACACGATTATTTTTACCTATGGAAGGTCTATTTGCTACCAAGACAACCTAACCCAGAGCCATGATTAAGATTTGGGTGGGAGTAGAATAATTGGAAACATGGTCACTCTGAGTGAGTCAATTACTCTTTTCCTTAGAAGAAAGAACGAAATTGGTATCCTTTTATGACCTTAACGTCGAGCCAACGGTGGTACGGTGAATGTGAGAATGACTCATATTACTCACGAGTTTTCCACATGACCTCTTGGGTTGCTGAGATCTCCGGTGGCGTTTGTAGTGCCAGCCACTTCAAGCTCCACTTCAATGTGCTCGTTCTCGTTGAAGTTGAATGGTAAGACGACGCCAAACAACCCGTCCGCGATGCCGTGAGGGGGAAGGCATAGTCACATTCAGGTGACCTAGAGAGTGCTCGTGAGGGGGATATTGATGACAACATAGCGACGATGGATCTAACGACTCTAGCACTACCGGTGAGGGCACTGGCGTGATGGTAATGAGAATTGCAATGGAGAATAGGGAGTCTCAAGTTGATGATGGGTGGCCTCTCCTCCTTATACTTTGCATTTTTGAGGGAGAAGAACCCTTGTGCATTTTTAATAAGTTGTCCTTACGTGGACCAAGAGAAATAAATTGTTAACCTGGTGCTTTGGATCGAGATCAGACACTTGAGTGGCTCATTCATGTCCTCTTGAGGGCCTGTGTCCCAAGTTATTATTTCAATCTTAATATTTAATAGTGTGGGGTGTAAGGTAATATTACTTAATTACTAAAAGGGATAAAATAATGATAATTAATTGTGATGGCTTTTCACATATGATATTGATAGTAATCTAAATTTGAAAATAGATAATATGTCATTATATATTTATATGTGGATGACGTGCTAATGACTCATATATGCAATAAAATAGTCTCTAGAATGAAGTTGTTTCTAGAATCTAACTTTGAAATATAAGTTTTTTCTAGGAGAATCCAATGTGATTTTAGAAGTTAGAATCATAAGGAAAGGAGACATATATTACTATCCCAAGAATAATATTATAAATGTTAAGATGCACTTTCAAGACTTATGACATATCTAAGAGATTCAATGAATTATGCTATTGAATATAGTGGATTTTCCATTGTACTATAAGGGTACAATGATGCTAACTAGATCTATGATTTAGATGAGACAAAATCCACTAGGTTATGTATTCACATTTGGAAGTAGTGTGATTATATGGTCGCACTCCTGATCTGGTTTTTCTCTCTCGCGGTGGCTTCACTGATCTCGTTTGATTCGCTTCCAATGAGAGCAGTGATGATGCTGCAGAGGTGGCGTGTTCGCGACAACAGGTGGTGCGTTCATAGTGGGAGCAACAATTTGCGTTTGTCATGATGGCGAAGCTAAAGAGGAGTCGCGCTGCTCACTGTGGGGGTCCACATTAGTGTCTATGGTGGTTTTTTGTTTTGACACTGTTTGGGGCAACTTGCATAACCTGAACGAAGGAGGTTGATGTTATTGTACTTGTGATTGTGGCTTACTCACAAGGTTCTGTGGTGGGCCATTCTAGGTTGAGGCTGACGTAGGTCGTTGCATTTAGCATTGTTGAGGTGTTGGCCTACTTAGCCGCTTTCTAGTTTGGGTTAGGATTCATCACATGAATGTTAGGTTACGTGATCATAATAAAGAAATGACTAAATAAAATAAAATAAAAATTAATAAATTTTGTGAAGCTTACATGCATAGGCATTTGAATTAAAATTAATTTTGATTTTGATATATAAATAAGAATTCAAATTTTGGTAGTTTAACATTTTTTACGAGCATATTGAATCAAGAAGTCGCCAAAGTGATCTCTCTTGAGGAGATAGTTCGTGAGAAATGTTAAATATTTTTGTTTAAGTATATCCATGCAATTATTAGTCGGCCTAAAGGAATATTAATATTTGATTGTATTACATACACACTTGTGAAGGTAAACATGTGATAATTATAAGGTTTTCCTTTGTCAATGATAAATCAATCCAAAGATGGGTTTGTTGTTGGACATGTTTTATTATCAATGGTTGATCATTACAACAAGAAACCACTAGTAGTTAATATTATTGTCCAAAGACTTGATAATCTATATATGCTTGATAGGTGACCTCCTTATAGTGAATCCTTCTATACGGAATAGTGTGGTACTAAGCATAAAATTGAAGATATTGATTTAGGAGCATTATGACACAGGCTTCTAGGTCACATCTCTAATAATAGAGTTGAACGAATTGTGTCAAATGATCTTGGATTCCATTGACTTCATAAAATTTTATGTTTGTGTTGAATGTGTTAAAGGTAAATAGACCAAATCAACGAGATTAGGGGCTATGAGTTCTATAATCCCAAATTAAAGACAAATTTTGAAACGAGCGTTGTTATATTCTTTGAGGATATTGAGTTTGGGGGGAAGAATAAGGTTAAAGACAATAAGGTTAAAGACTTCGTCTTCAAGGAAGAATCAATGACAATTCCATATCTGATTCATATAGTTGCTTTTGATGAAACAAGTTCAGATCCTCGAGAACAAACTCAAACTCCTTAAGAACCTATGCTTCATGAGCCAGTAACTTTGCTGAGATCCATGAAAGAAAGGAGAAATATTATTCCAAATTATTATGAAGTATTTCTCCATGAAAATAAAGGAAATAATGGTATGATGAAAGATGACCCAGTCAACTTCCGTCAAGCCTAAATCAAGCAAATGGATTGAAGTAATGAATGAGGAGTATAAGTCTATGCAAGACAATATGTAACGTCCTAGCCGGAAATTACTTGTTTAAAATAAATTGAAATTAAAATAATAATAAACCTCATTTATTATTGAGTACTTTCCAAAAAAAAAAAAACGGGAATATTTTAAATCTTTTATCTCAACGCGCCAAAATTTAAACCCAACTACGACGTTCAATTATTACAATGATAGCGTTTATAAAGTCAACACAAAATAGTTCATAAACTTCCGTAAAAAGAACTAGTAAAACTCCCATAGTTGTTCCCCACTCCGTCTCTAGGCATCCACAAGCTCACCTGCATCAACATTTGCTCCCATGTAACAAGTTACATGATCATCGTCAAACACACACAGATAGGGTGAACTCAATATAAACAGACAAGTAAAACATGACATCAATTAAGCATCTCAAAACCGTAACATGTGTTAGCATCTCCCATTCCTCAGTTCCTCAACTTCCAAACCTTACGTTAGACGCCTCTTGATTCTACACCATTTGGTGAATACACTGATCGATCTTTGCTACACGAGTGTCTACTCGCCCTTCCGACTACAAGCCAACACCTAATAGTCCACACACGGGAATAAATTACGAGGGCCATAATCTGCGGCACCAAGTGGAGTTACCTAAAATGAACCGAAGTTCGTAGTTGTCCCAGACTACCAAAATTCAATCAGTTGCACTGAAGAGGGCAATCTTTCGAAACCTCGCCGTACAAGCCACGATCTTGCACACTCCATTGGACTTCTTAAACCACCAAGCTACAACCTCGAGTGGCCACGTGTTACCCCAATACAAGATACACTTGTAACTGGGCCCCCACCTAATAGTCCACACATGAGAATAAATTGCCACGACCACAATCCGCGGCACCAAGTGGAGTTCCCCAAAATGAATCGAAGTTTGTAGTTGTCCCCAGACTACCAAAATTCAATCAGTTGCACTAAAGAGGGCAATCTTTCGGAACCTCGTCGTACGAGCCACGATCTCGCACACTCCACTAGACTTCCTAAACCACCAAGCTACAACCTCGAGTGGCCACGTGTTACCCCAATACAAGATACACTCGTAACTGGGCCCCCAACCAAAGCATCGCATCATGACCTTCATCCAAAGATGTGTATAAATCCTCCTCGCGATCCAACTCTGCACCCAAAATCGCCTGCCGCACCTCTCATGTTGCTAGGCAGAACTTGGTTCCAGACCGCCTGGCGAGCACCTCACGCCGCCAAGCGCCAAGTGCCTTCCATTGCTTTTGCCACTCTGATTTCGCTTGGCGGAACCAACCTTGCTGCTAGGCGCCACTCATGTTCAGTGACCACTGTCACTTTTTGGTTATCTACCGCATGGCAGCTTGCCCCGCGCCACCAGTCGCCATATTAGTAGCGCAATGCTACTGGTTTTTGGCATATTAAACAGGTCTTAAGGGACCCCAATCACGCAATACACTACAACACATCACAATTACGATTATCCAGTCATAATACCAAGACTAAATTACAATGCACACATTTAATCATGCCACCAATTCAATCATTATCATGTCTACCCTACTAAAGTGGTCAATTTTGCACATATACTTTCAAGACAACACAATCACTACACCTGCCAATGACCAAAGAAGAACACAATCTAGCCCTCGTACATAAAATCAATCTCATTCATCCAGGCTTAGTCACATAACTGAATTACAATTTCATCCATTTCACTCAACATATTTTCCCAATTAATAGCATGTCGTCCTCAATTAGTTAGAAACAATACCACACATCAAGGTTGATATAAATCAGACCAATTTTGGATGCCTGTACAGTTCCCAAATATGCACTGAATCATCTAAATTATTATAGTCCACCCTTTTTATGCTCATGTAATCCCGATCATCGCAAGGTTATACATAACTTTATCCCTATACCATATGTGTTTACCTTTACACATCCTCTACATGCTAAGTTCGTTTTCACATAAAAAAATTATTCGATAAAGTCCCAAAACACTAAAATTTCAGCACAAGCATTAGGTTTGTCCTTGTTCTCCAGTGTCGCCTGGCGGCTATTGTAACATCCCGATAGGATATTACGGGTTTAAATAATTAAATAAAAATAAGAAAATAACATCACATTTATTATAAGTTCATTTCTCAAAAAACACGGGAATTTAAAACACTTAAATTGTAACATAGTTCAAAAATTCATAATTTCATTATTACAATTCCACTAACGTTCAACATAATTAATATTACATCAAAAGTCTAAAAAAATGTAAATTCTTTCAAAAGCCCCGGGTAGCCCCTGCTCTCCGCCTCTAAGCATCTCCTGGCTCACCTGTCAAATCATCTACTCCCGGATAATAAGTTATCCGATCATCGCCACACACACACAGATAAGGTGAGCTGTGCACAGATATATAAATACATAAAACATAAAATAAATATGCCCTCCAACCCAATGAAAATAACACCACTAAAATATTTCATTATTTCCAAATTACCCATCCCTGATCTCATAGTCCTTCATGAGTCAATTGCATGAACTAGATCTTGGGACTTCACTGTGCTCCCACAAAACTAACCCATTCGTGGTCCAAACCTACGAGCCTATCCTTCTCATAGTCCTGCTCTACAGACTCCTCGTTTGTAGTAAAACATCCAAGCCTCTCTCGCTCGGACCATGGCATGCACGCAATCACCATACTATGGACTCCTCGCCCAATAGCAGCTGACAGGAAACATAACAGTTCCTTGCCCATCATGTGCCCGACACATGTACTCACCATACTAAGGACTCCTCGCCACTTAGCAACCGACGGGAACTACTCAGTTCCATGCCCATCATGTGTCCCATCATCAAGCACATCTCAGACCCCTATTGGACTCAGTCCTTCAAGCCCAACACCACAAACACATGCAAATAATTTCCTTAGCCTAGGAAACCCCAAGCAATTCAGTACAACAACACATAAGAACCTGGCTCCTTGCCATTCTCGCTTAAGCCACGTCTGTTCGCCCAAGCAAGTGCATTTGTCTCGCCCAAGCTGAATCACCTCGCCTGAGCGAGTGTGAAACAACGACCTCACCACGATATCTCGCTTAGGCGAGGTTTGCTCGCCTAGGCGAGGTCATCTCTCGCCCAAGTTCACCATTCTTTCTCGCCTGAGCTAAAACGCAAGCAACACACCAATATTTAACAAGATTTCTCGCTTAGGCGAGACCTTCTCGCCTGAGTGAGATCCTAGTGCGCTCAAACCACACAACCCTCACCTGGATGAGGATTCGGCGTGAATATCATCTGGTCTCATCGCGACCTCGTTTAGGCGATCCATTCTCGCCTAACCAAACGTATTTTTCGCTTAACACTAACTCAGGTCGCCTGGGCGAGATGCTCGACCCTCATACCAGTAACGAATTTCTGTAACTCTCGCTTAGGCGAGAGTGACTCGCTTAGGCGAGAGTGAATCGCTTGGGCGAGAATTGCAGTATCCCCCCCTGTTCATACGTGAAATCAACCCATAAAACCACACCAACACAGGGTAATTCGTATTGCATAACCATATAAGCACCAACAACCCAAATAGACATATTATATTCACATTTGAACCAAAATCTTGAGACCCATCTATGATCCTTCATTCTAAACCCAAACCTTTACTCCTTTCATCATAAAAACAGAAAAATAAGCATAGCATCGTAAACCAATAGCCAAAAGTTTCATACACATCAAATATATTACAATTTCCAGAGCATATAAGAATCAATTAAGAAAAGCAATCATGGCACAAAACCAGACACATGTCATATAATCCACATGCACAAAAGTTAACTCCCCTAACCTGAAATCTTGGTACCAAACTAGTAGCCTTTGAGGGTTCTTCTCCAATTTCCCAATCCGCCTAATTCTTCCTTTCAAGTCTTCTCCCAATAGCACTCAATTCTCTCCTCACACTCTCAGAATTCGTATTCCTCTCACAAGCGAATTGACAACACTGCCAAAACCCACTTTTTTCCTCAAAATGGCCTTTTATATGTGTCTCATTTAGGGGTTTAAATGTTAAAAAAAAATAGGCTTTATGGTGGGTTTAATTTCTATTAAAGGATCATTATATAATGGTTTTCAGCCCCCTCTTGGGGGGCCCTAGGTTTGCCTTTTCCTTTTCACCTTCAAGTCACCCTAATTTTAGCAAAAATAAAGTCAACTTTATGTCCCTTAAGGTTTGAACCCATGACCCTTCACTCATAAGGCTTAAGCACCACCAATAAGCCAATTCAGATTTTGTGATAACCATCATAATTCCTATGATTACAATATCACTCACTAGTCACAATTATATTATCAAAATACAATTAAATCAAATAACACATAAAATGAAATACTTAGGACTCGAACCCAAGTCTTCTCACACAAACCAAGTACTCTCAACCATTTGAGCTAGTAACCTTCCACATCACATCAAACAATATTTAATTTCATAAAGGCTCTTCCTACTCGCATTTATTAATTAATTAATTTTCACGGGTCTTACAGCTGTTATTATACCGCCAGGCGGTGCATCTAAACCTGGGATCTGCCCAGATTTCCCACACTTGTATGCCCCCTATTTTTCAAGCCAACCAATCCAACACACATTTTCACATGAATTTAGGGTCTTATTACACACAAAGCTCGTTTATGTTCAATTTTAACCATTATTCTCCTGCAACATACCTTAAATCATATTCAAATACCACATTATTTCCTTACGAACCCGAATCCCAATTTCACACAATATTCATACATTCAACATAAACATATTGTCTACAGTCAATTTTTCTCATACAAATTCACCTTCACGCATATGAAACATCATAGCAACATCACTGATAATCCAAAAAATCCAAAGCAACCCAACAACTGGCACCCCAATTTGCATCGTCTGGCAGATCATCCTCCGCTGCCAAGCGGTTCATGAAGAAAAACCTAGAAAATTGGGTTTGGAACTTGTGTCACCTGGTGGGTCGCGCGTGACCGCCATGTGATTTCTAGAAAATTCCAGAAACCCGAACAAAATGTGAAGGAAAAGGAAAGAGATGCATTCTCACATCCTTAGGCATATCACGAATACATACAATTAAATTTAGCACACCAAATAGGAACTCCCCTAACCTGGATTCCTTACTCAATTAGCAAAACTTTGAGTTCTCCCTTGATCCACATTAGTCCCCTTTGTTCTACTACTTTTCAGCACTTCCTCTCCCTCTCTAGAGCCCATGACTATTCTAGAAGTTCTCTCCTCACTCTATGCATTAATGGCAGCCTCACTAACTCTCTCTCTCACCCTTAATGGAGTCCTTAACTATGCTTTAATTTGGTTTAATGGTAGCAAAACGAAAATTAGTTTAAAGAGGGTTTAAGGGCTATTGATTGACCATTAAGTCATGGTTTTCCAACCCGTCCCATCTGCCTCACAATTAGCTAGGGTTTTCAGGCTCTTTACATTCATGCAAAAAAATTAATTTTAGCAAAACGAAAGTTATTTTGCTTGAACCATGGTTCAAACCCATCACCTTCCAATGTCAAATCAATGCATAACCATTCAACCAATTCATGTTTTGTGATAATTTCTATAAATTTAGAATTTTATACTTTCTTATCACGCTTCCATCTTTATATAGAAAAATAATACAATAACACCCAATTGGCACAATTAAAACTCGAACCCAAGTCCTCTTAACACAACCAAGTACTCTCAACCACTTGAGTTAATACATTTTCACGTTATGATAGTTAGCAATTAATGCCATAAAAGCTTCCACTACCTCCATTTATTAAATAATTAATTATTTAATTATTTAAATTTCTCGGATCTTACACAATAAGGTTTGGGAACTTGTCCCATTACCATATGGTGTAAAACCCATTGGTTGTAAGTGGTTTTTAAGACCAAGAGGGATTGCAAAGGTAATGTGGAGAGGTATACGGCTTGTCTTGTGGCAAAGGGTTATACTCAATAGGAAGGGATTGACTTTAAAGAGACTTTCTCTTCAATTTCATTGAAAGTCTCTTTTAGGACAATCATGACTCTTGTTGTACATTATGAATTAGAGCTTCATAAAATTGATGTCAAGACGGTGTTTTTCAATGGTAACATTAATTAGACGAATTATATGGTGCAACCAAAAAACTTTGTGTTAGGAGAGTCAAAGAATATGGTTTGCAATTTGACATAATCCATTTATGGGCTAAAATAGGCATCCCGTCAATGGTACCACAAATTTCATCAAGTGATTCTCTCATTTGGTTTCAAGATGGATGTTGTTGATGATTGTGGGTATCATAAATTCATAAATTTTGAAATTTTGAAATTATGTCGTAAAGAATTTGATATATGTCCAAGTATGTACGCATCCAAATATAACATACGTAGTTGGGGTATTAGGCAGTTATGACAGATATTTAAGCAGTATCATTTTGAAACCAGCCAAAGGTGTTATGAGGTATTTTTAGAGACTAAGAGATTATATACTCACATACAGGGAGTCATATCAGTTAGAGATCATTGGGTATTCTGACTCAGTTTTTTGCACGATGATATAAGGGATCAAATAAGGAATATGGCTGAGGAATTATTTATCACAGGGTTGTGTATTGTGAAGTAATTGAAAGACCAATTAATTTATATTGTGACATCAAATCAGTTGTATTATTCTAACAACATTAAGGTACAAAGTGGATAGTTTTCAATAGAACAATAAGGGACAAACTCCATGATGACAAATCCTCTCACTAAGGTACTTACACCTATGGTCTTTCATGAGCATATTGCTCATATGGATGTTTTGTTGTTTGAGGAGTCTTTGGTTTAGTGGGAGTTAGTCACTTTTATGTGTTTGTGTTCTATTTTTGATTTTATGCATGCATGCAATATCTTAGGACATACTTTGATATTATTTAGAAATTACCAGATATGGGTACAGGTACGAGGCAAATATTTATCCAGCGGGTAGGGTAAGAGGGAGCTACTACTTGTACCCTACTCGCCCCGTTGTCATCCCTACTAGTTGACATCCCTGTTTGTGACCTGTAGGGATGGCAACGGGGCGAGGCGGGGCGGGAACGAGTTTCGTTATCCCATTCTCACCCCCATAGAAAAAATTCATCTTTATCCCCATACCCAAACCCAACAGATATCAAACTTTTGTCCCATCCCCATCCCCACTGGGTAACGAGTACAATCTCGTACCCATACCCATACCTATTTTTTTACTACTTCAATATTAATTTTAATTAATTTTTATTAAATAATAAAAAATTATAGTAAAGGAAATATAATATTATCAAATATTCAATATAAGAGAATTGTTGTTTCTTTGATATCAAATATTTTGAAAGAAATTATAATTGTATACATTTTAAATTAGAATAACAAATAAAATTTCATGAGAACCAAAACATTTATTAAATTTCCAAACATTAATGGAACTTAGTTGATAAAATTTAATTTTTTTTAAAAAAAATATAAAAGAAAAACAAATATTCATATTAAAATATATTTTAAATGTTTGTTTACTTCAATTTTTCAAATTCTGATGAATCTCTTTTTTATACAGTAATAAAAGTTATAATAAATCACTTGATCAAAATGATACAAAGAATAAATATTAGACTAATAAAAATAAATTTTGAACATAGATCTTGTATCTTTTAAACCTCAATATATGTTGGATGGTGATAAAAAAATCATGGCAATTACACTAAATTTTTATATTGTAGTAAATAAAATTTAATTATACAATTATATTGACAAAATTGCAGTATAATTGATAATGAGTTAGAAAATAAAAAATAATTATATAAGATATATCAAAATAGTATTATACATGATGAAAATAAAATATAAATAAAAATATTAAAAAATTAACAAATGTGTGTCTTAGAAACAAGTTGAGAAACTACTGAATGAAATCGTACAAAGGAAAATAAATGTATAATTAAGGGTATGATAAGATGAAAAATACCTTAGACATCTAAGAAAACTTTTCAAATATCAACATATGTAGTCAATGGTTGAAAAATAACGAAAATTGTTTTAGCGAAACAAAAAAGTTCTTCAAAGGAAACAAAAATTAATAATAATAAGTAAAGAAGAAATTTTTTATATTACCTAGTAAATGAAATGTTTATGCTATTAAACACTTAAATTGAGATTGTTAAACATTCTTATGTGAAAGAAAAATATATAATAAATAAAAATATTAAAAAATAATAGAAATATTCAAATGTGAGACATAAATATTTAATTGACATACATCATTTGAACATAATTATATAAATGTTATGATAAGATGAAAAATATATTGGAGATGCGAATGAATTTCATGACAAAGCAAATAATTAGAAGAAATAAAAAATAGAAAGTATATAAGGTTACTTAATTAACTGTGAATATTTTAATAATTTAAACGAGGATGGATATTATGACGGGTATGGGGACAAGAACGGGACAAATATGTACATCTCCATACCCATCCCCATATCCAATAAAAATAGTCGGGGATTCCTCCATACCCTTAAGGGCGCTACGACCCAACAGCCCAAGGACAAGCGGCTGAAGGCCGCACGCAACAATCGAGCGATTTTATACCATATTTGCTTTGTCAACAACTAATTGAAAATCACATTGAGATCCTTATTAATGTGACCCCTTGGCAACACCGACCATGACTTACCATTCTTATCCAGCTATTAGGGCGCACGAACGATCAACACAGTCGGGCGGGCACAACGAAAGAGTCAGACAACTGTAATTAAGGTAAAATAGGTCAGCAAACAAGTTTAAAAAGCAATTGGACCGCAATTAAAGAAACCTTAATCACAAGCCTATATAAAAAACTATAAATGGAACCCCAAGGTAAGTTGGTAAGGACTTTTACTTCGCATTTATTATAGCATTAATTGCTAATCCCGACCGGATTCGAACTGACTTAAGCATCAGAGCATAATTTACAGGTACCCCGATCGTATGGGCAACCGAACGGGAAGGAGGAGGAAAACCGAACAGGAGGAGAAAAAGGAGAACCGAGTGATGACGAAGAAGAAAAATAAGTCAAGCAAGTGTTTTAGATAGGTGCTCAGACCCTACACTAGAAACAATAATTAAACAACTAAATGAAATGCAGTGTTTAGTGAATGTTTTTTACATGTTAAACGTTGATCGAAGTCGTACCCAACCAAATAAAACATTTAAATGCAGTACTCAGGAGTTAACCCAGGGTCATCTCCTAGTGACCATTATTTTTACTCAAAGGTTCCAGATTGCATTTCAACACAAAAAGGGGGGTTGGCAGATTCACAATGCTAATCAACAAATTAAATTAAATGCAACAATGATTAAAAATGTATTGACATCCTTGATTCAAACAAAGTTTCACTTATCATAGGCCACCAAATTAACACCTCTGCCTTCTCTCAATCCACTAGATAATAACCCACTAAGCGAAAGTTACAATCCAGCTTCATTATGCAATTAAGTAATGCACGCATCCATGAAGTCATGACAGCCAAGCTATATACATTAAGCATGAACATAACCTAACCCAAACATATGCAATTAATCTGTAAATTAAGCATAAACAAATGAACCACATGCATTCCTCGAATTCAGGACAAAGACATGGCAAATATCACAAAATAAGCACAACCTCAAAGCTTCATTGCATTTTTCATTAAGGAGTCAATACACAAATTTAGCTCGACATGGAAATAAGGCAATTAAACACTTCAAAACGGAATTCACCAAAACAGAACATCAAACCCTAACAGCAGTATTATTCAAACGCAAATTCAAAAGCAAAAGAGATTTCTAAAGCTTTAATGGAATGAAAATCGCTGTTGTGATATAAAAACCGAAAATCCCATACATGGGTGTTGTTCCAAGTCAATACAATTCACAAAACGAGATGCCCAAGCTAGCAAATGAGTTCAAAATGTAAAACCCACATTGGGTGCTGTCAAATGTGCATAAAAACGGTAAAAACAAGTGCTAAAACGTGAAAAATGAAAGAAGGCACCTCCATGGTCATCCACCAAAGCTTCAAAATGTGAAAATGGAGAAATGGAGAAGATGAAGTTCGACTACCACACAAGAAGACCTAAAAATCTCGTGGTCACATCACTATAGACCCACATATTTACAAAAATGTCATTCTGCCACTCAGAATTACAAAAATGCCACTATGGGCTGAAAATACTGGTCCAATGACGTGGACAAGCTCACTGACATGGCGTAGACATGGCAACTCTCTCTTGACCTTAAGATAAATGTCTAAGCTCCAAAATTTGCTCTACATAATACCTAAAAACAATTACAGACAATAATTAGACCAATTAATGCCAAATTACTCAAAATTCGAAATTATGGCCCAATAAAATCCAATTGAGGAAAATACACTAACAAAAAATAATTAAGCACTAAACAACCCTAGAGAATGACACAAAAAAGACAATGAAATAAGAAAAAATAATGACTCATAAAACGTATTTTAGAAAAGTGAAATTAGCATTATTTAAATGTAATAAAAATAAACATACGTTAGATTCTTGTTTAGTGAATTTAATATATTACTATTATTATTAAATATAATAAAAAATAAATTTGTAAAAATATAGAAAATAAAAATAATATATTATTAACGTTTTTAAATAAAAATGAAGTGATATTTTGAAATTCTAAATTTTAGAGAACTAATTATTTGTTCTAGTTAATATATATATATATATATATATATATATATATATATATATATATATATATATATATATATATTGTCTTTGCATAGGTGTATGCACTTACTTTCCTGTACAATGACTTTTCTGATAATTGGTTCGTATGATCAAATATAAATATGTTTAGATACTGATTATATAAAATAACAATTATAAAATAGTATTAAGAAAAAGTAAGATGAAATTTAAATAAAATAATTAAATTATGAACATATATTACAATTAAAATTATCATATTATTTTAATTTAATATTGATTCATGTAATTTATAGAATAAATTTAATATAAATATTTCTAATGATTATTAGATCATATAAATATATCAAAATTATGAAAATTATTTCAAAATATTAAATTTAGTTTCTTTTCTTCTTACTTTATTGGGGACATTATAATTTTTAATAAAATTTTAAAAGAAATGGCAATTTCTCATTTAAAAGTTATTCGATAAAATTCAATAATCCTAATGAGGATACTAAAAATAAATTAGACTCGGAATCAAATCTTTAAGCAAACAAAATTTGAAGTCTATAAAAAAATAACAATTGAATCACCTTCATGAAATTAATTGGTATATTTTTCTTTATTAACTTTGAAATATAAAGTAGCTAAATAAGTGTAATGCGTGAAAAAATTTCATCACAGAGAATAAATGAGAACAAATTTTGGTCAAAAGAAAATAATGAAAACAGTTAATTAGAGAATAAATTCCTCCATGTCATTAAAATACATATATTTAAAAAATTAAAATAATTTTAAGAAAAATTAAAAAAGTGTATAATATTATTCAAAACAAATAAAAATATTTTCCAGAACATGTGAATAAAAAAGTTACAAAACAATACACAATTTATTTCCGGAACATGTGAATAAATCAATTATAACTAATAAAATGTAATTATCACTGTAATGGAGTTAACCATGATTAAATGTAATTATCACTGTATATTATTGAATTAGATTTCGCTGGATGAAATAATATTTTTAATATGACTTAATTATAACTAATAAAATTAATTTTTATAGGAAAGATAATTACTTAATATCCAATTTTTAAATTAGATTTCATTAGATAATATATCATGTTACTACAATTACATATTTAATAAGTAAGGTAATTACCCAATTAAAATATAGTTAATTGTTAGTATATCCGATTAAACTAGATTTCGTTACACTTAATCATTAATTGAATACTTTAATTAAGTTTTAAATGCTTGAATATGATTAGATAAGATAATTGCTTGAATATAATTTAACTAATTGCTACAATATATCGTTAAATTAGATTAGATATTAATTTAATGCTTTAATTGTTTTATATGCTTGAATATGATTAGTTAAGATAATTGCTTGAATATAATTTGACTAATTGTTGAAATATCTCGTTAAATTAAATTAGATATGATGAATGATTTACCAAATTTAATTTACTATCATCATTAAATAAAGTTGATTTAAATATATAAGATAATTAAATAAATATGATTTTATCATATCTATAATACTCTATATAATAACACAAAGTATAGTCATGTTTGTTCCATTAATAGACTTTTGTTATTTTGAGTTCTCTTCATACTTTCTTTATTCATTCTCTACACTCATTATCTCCATGGAAGAAACACAACAATCTCGGAAAAAACTCATCATAAAAATTTATTCTTCATGTCCTGATAATAGTGAAGGAGTGTGTGAATTGAAGAATAAAAAGGGATATTATGCAAAAGCAATATGGGTCGATGTGAAAAATGTATCAAAATCTTGCGAAAGTAATCAAAAAGTTGAGCACAAGGAGTGTGATAAGACAAAAGATAAGGAAATAATGCATAAAGAGTGGAAGAAAAGAGAGAAGAAACGAAAGGTAGAAGTTGCAATGAGAATGGATAATTGCAAAAGGATGCAATGTTGGACGATGATGAAGCGTTTGATGGTGGGAAAATATGCATGGATTTTTAAGAAGAATGACCAAAACAAAAAGGTAATGAATTTACGAAATATTGAGTTAAAGTTGAAAAGATTGGAGTATTCAAAAGTTGATGACTTTGGAGATGACATGAGGAAGGTGTTCTCTTATCCATTGGGGTATCCTTTCAAAAGTGAAGTTTATAAAATTGCAAGAGAGATTAGTCAAGCTTTTGAGCTTAACTGGAGTAATATGAAGAAAAAGTGGATATTTCAAGAAAAAATAGAAAAACAAAATCTGTAATAAATTTTACCTTTGTGCCTTATTCAATAAAATAAGGGTTTTAAAGTTTTAATATTATTTTATATTTTATTATTATTAATATTGGAAAATAAGTGACTAGGAAAATTACTATTATTTATTATTATTATTATTATTATTGATATAATTGTTATTATTAGAGATATTGTTAGTATTACTATTTGAATTAATATTAACATTGGTATTAGCAATGGCGGATCTTCACCAAAATTTTTGGGGGAGCCAAAATAATATACTTAAAACTTATATATTTAATATTAGTGTGGCTAATTCAATAAAAATGAATACACAATCTAGTATATCTATAACTATAAAAGAAATTACACATATCAAAAGAAATGTTTATCATTTTTTCATATTTTTGAGCTCATGTAATTGAATCATAATTAAAATTTTATTTTTCGATGTAAATAACCATATTATCTGCAAAATATTTATCTTCCATTTATTAACATGCATTTGATTCAAAAAGTTTTCACAAGCTTTCATTTCATTGTTATGTAATGAGCAACCATATTATCATATTTTCATCTTCACCAGATTATTTATCAATTTTAAAAAATAAATGTATTCTTTTGTTTTTCATCAATATACCTATTTAAAAAAGAAGTTTAAGATTAAAAAATAATTTATCATAATCTCATCAAAAGTTGAGAGACATAATTACTAAAAAAACTATGATAATCAAGTTACAATTAAAAATCGACTATGAAAAATTACATAGTACATTGCTTTTTCTTCTATATTAATAAAAAATGAATATACAAAAATGTCTTGAGATAAAAATTAGTGCTAAATGTTAAATAAATATTTCACTATCAAATGAGACAAAAGAAAGTTACATTTTTTATTTATTTAAGAATGGAAGAGAAGATATGAATAAATTAGGACAGAAATGATGAGTTAATGTCTAACTTTTTTTTAATAACAAAAAAAAAACATGAGAGATGAATACAACATATGAAAAACTCAAAAGACAACGGAAGAGAAAATAAAAAAATATCTTAATAATTTTTTTTCTTTATATATTTGATTTTATGTTTTACTATTTATTATTATACTTTATAAAATAAATAAATAAATATTTAATTTAATTTTTACTAATTTTTAATATAATATTATTTAATTTAAAAAGATATATACAATTTAAAAAAAATTAAAAGTTTTTATAATTTAAAAAAAATTTAAAATGTAAAAAATGTAAAAAAAAAATCAAAATATTTAAGGGAGGGGTCGTGGCCCCCGCCTGCCCCTTCTAACATCTGCCCCTGGGTATTAGTAGGATTAGTATTCCTGATACTTTTAATTGTACGGGATCATATCTCACATTATGCCTACATTTAATATATATTTTACTTTTGATAATATTTTAATTACTTTTTTAGTTATTATTAGTATTAGTATTATTAGTAGTGTTCTTACCGCACACAATAGTAGAAGTCAAGGCCTAAGGTGGTTTAAATATCTCTTCTCATTCCTCTTAGACGTATTTTAAGGACAAAATCGTGATGAAACACACACTCCAATTATTATTATTCTTATTATTATATATTTTTATTAACATATATTTTTATTTGAAATAATATTAACATTAGTGTTATTAGTAGTATCAATAATAATATTATTATTATTACTACTACAAAGTTTTATTATGATTAATATTAATATTTTTATTATGTGCTTCTATTTACAAATTTTAACATCAACTTTATATTTCACAATATACCTCCATTCTAATTTTAGTTTGTATATACATCCTATTTTTATTACATCAACTTCATATTTCACAATATACCACCATTCTAATTTTAGTTTGTACATACATTCTATTCTTACTTTTATGAAATCATATTTTAATTATTTTTCTTTTTCATTTTTCATTAGTATTATTATCAATATAATATATTAATATTATTAGTATTGATATAATTAGTTGTATTTTCTATAATTTAAAAAAAGAAGACAACATTCAACTTAAAGCCTCTGAGTCTTTTTAGAAAATGATCAAATTGAGATGACATATATAGTTATAAATTTTAATTTTTTAATTTTTTTTAATTTTTTTCAAATAATAGAAAATAAAATAGCATTTAAGGAATCGACTTTTAAAGCTTATTTAATAAAAAAAGATACAAAAAAATGATTGTAATATTTGTTTATTATTTATCAATTTTTTTAAATAGTAAAATACAAAATAACATTTAAAGAATCTACTTTTTAAAGTTTATTTAATAAAATAAGATACAAAAAAAAATGATTTAAATATTTTTTTTTATTTTTAAATTTTTTTAAATTGTAGAAAAGAAAATAGCATTTAAAGAATCGACTTTTAAGGTTTATGTAATCAAATAAGATACGGAAAAAAAAATAAAATGATTTGAATCATTATAGATATTTTAAAATAATTATTTCTAAGATTTATTATGTTTAAATTAATTAAATATGAAATGTTACTTATCATTTTATATATATATATATATATATATATATATATATATATATATATATATATATTCAAAGTTTATATATATATTTTTCAAGTTTATATATATAGAGGTAACATAACCATTAAACCACGTATCTATATTAAAAATTAATATAAACATTTCATAGAATATTTATCGGTTAATAAATTTTTAAATCAATTATATACTATTGTAACATCTAAGTATTAAATAAATATTCTTATGTAGAATGAATTTTATTTTTATTATAATTATATTTTATTTGTAACATATGCATAAATAATAAAATTTGTATTTATTTTTTAATTTCAATAAGGAGGTACTACAAGAAAATGTCTCATTAGTAACTAATTTTAGTGATCAAAATTTGTTAGTCACTATAATGACTAATTTAGATATCAATTTATAAAGTAAAAAATTATTAGTTATAAAAATAGTTACTGTTATGAATAAAAATTTATAATTTGTCACTAAATTGGTTTTTAAAATTAGATACCATGATTTTGTCTACCAAAAATTTGGTCACTAAAAGTTAGCTACTTAGGTTTTGGTTACCAAAATAACTTAGTTATTAAATTGGTTTTTAATTAATTAGTGACCAATTATAAATTTTTATTTATAATAGTAACTATTTTAGTAATAAATGATTTTTCATTTTTTTTAAATTGGTATCTAAATTTGTCATTATACTAACTAACAAATTTTGGTCACTAAAGTTGGTTAGTAATGAGACATTTTCTTGTAGTGTATGGATAGGTTTTTGTTTCTTGTAGCCCTCATTTACTATTTGCATTTCCATAACTTTTAATATAATCATTCTACCCTTACCATTTTATTTGAATGTTGGATCTCCTTGTATAATTTTGTTATGTGGAGGTCCCAACCAATTTTGGTGGTGGTTTGAAGTTGGAGAAACTTTGTCTCGACCTTCAGTTAGGGTCGACTCATTTCAATCTCTAATGAGACAACCTCGTTTCGACCTATGACTAGAGTTAACTTTCTCAACTTTCGGTACAAGTAGACTTGACTCAATCTTTGATTCGATCAACTTAACTTGACCTTCAATTCGAGAAAATTCATCTGAACATTCGATCGGGACCAACTCATCTCGACCTTTATACCAGGCTAACTCAGCTTGGTTATTTGGCTTGAGCTAACTCATATAGACTTTCAATCTGGGCAAATCACTTTGACCATAGACTCGAGCTAACTCATTTGGACCTTTAGTTCGGGCATACTCGTATTACCATTTAATCGAACACAACTCAACTTAATTTTTAGTCTAGACTGACTTGGCTTGACTTTTCATTAAGACTGGTTCCTCTTGATTCCACTTTTCAGCATTAATGTTCCTCCTAATTTGAAGATATTGAACTTTGCTATCATTGTCTCTTTCTTTTTTAACTTGGTTCTTGTTATGTGATAAAAGAAAAAATAAAACTACAAATACTTGACATAAATAACTAATTTTCAGAGAAAAAGAAGAAGTGAGGATTAAGTTTATGATTTTATGTTCAAACCATAATTAAATAATTAAATCAAAGGCAGGATTTATTGAATTTTTGTTTACTTGTTAAAATTAATTTAAAAATTTGAAATTAGCATTATTTGAATCATTACTAGAAATACTAAATTTACCAACCAAAATTTATCGACAAATGAAAATCTGTAAATAATATGCAATTACCAAAGAAAATTAGTAACAAAATTTGATATTTCATTTATTAATGGAACTTTTCGTCAATAATGAGTGGGTAAGGAAGATATTTGTTGTGAAAAAATGGGTATTCCAAAAGGTTTCTCTTTCATCTTAACTGCATCCAAAAGTGATGCCTAATCCCATGCCACATGCCACGAAAATAGGAGATTTTCAATGAACTTTATGCACAATTTTTTACTCCTTTTTAAAATTTGTTTTCACACTCAACGTGGCTTCTCTCATACTTTCATTGAAAAAAAAATTTATCTCTCTCTTGAAAAAAGGAAAACACACGCAATAAGTTTCTCATCCTATCTTTTCTTCAATGCATCTTATTACTATTCTGTCATGGATTTATATTTTCTCTATAAGAGACTCGTTCTTACTAGTTTTGATACCTTGGAGAAGTCCAAAAAGCTCTTGTTGTACCCCAGGGGTTTGCACTTATACTACGGATAAATCCTTAAGGGTAGTGTTTTTAGACTCCTCAGGAAATCCTTTATAATTTGTGTTCTTATCAATTTTCCAAGCAGGTTTCCCTACGATCTTAAGGATTTACTAGAAAAAAAAGGAATTATAGGATATGTACGTGGAAAAAGAGTGAAGCCATGTAGTGTTGAAACACATATGTGCACCCACATTGGACCCTTTGGAGGAGAAGAGTGAGAGGAGGACCTGTGGCAGATTCTCCACGTGTGAAGGGCTTCTTGTTCTGATCCGCAAATTTGCATCATGAGAGAAGGAAATAGGTCGTAGTTGCAAATGGATGTGGAAACTTTTTTATTTCATTCATTAGCTTGCGATCAAACTATTTATTCCTGCAAAGTTCTTTTCTACAGAAGTACTTATATTGAGTAAGAAGCATCAAACTTCGATATTCCCTTGCAAATCCAAGAATATACCAAGGTTAACAAATTTTTCACTTCTCCCCATTGGAGAAATTTAAATCACAATAACTCGGGACTAATGAGAAACATACATATTTTTGGCCTAAGTTTTTTTTTTTTAACTTTATCTGCAATGGACACGATTATCTTCTCCTATGGAAGGTCTATTTGCTACCAAGACAACCCAACCCAAAGCCATTATTGAGATTTAGGTGGGAGTAGAATAAATTGGAAACATGGTCACTCCGAGTGAGACAATTACTCTTTTCCTTATAAGAAAGAGCGAAATTGGTGTCCTTCTATGACCTTAACGTCGAACCAACGGTAGCACGGTGAATGCGAGAATGATCCATACTACTCACGAGTTTTCCACATGAGCTCTTGGGTTGTTGAGATCTTCGGTGGCGTCTGCACAAGCGACCATTTCAAGCTCCACTTCAATGCGCTCATTCTCGTTGTAGTTGAACGGTAAGACAACACCAAACAACCTGTCTGCGACGCCTCTAGATGCCTCTTGTTAACTTTCATGGAGAAAACATCTGGTGAATGGGAAGGCACAGTCCCATTTAGGTGACCCAAAGAGTGCTCGTGAGGGGAATATTGATGACAACACAACGGCGATGCATATGACGGCTCCGACACTACCGACGAGGGCACTGGCGTTGTGGTTATGAGAATTGCAATGGAGAAATGGAGTGTCTCAAGGTTATGATGGGTGGCCTCTCCTCCTTATAGCTTGCATTTTTAAGGGAGAAGAACCCTTGTGCATTTTTAATAAGTTGCCTCTACGTGGACCAAGAGAAATAAATTTTTGACCTTGTGCTTTGGACTGAGATCAGACACTTGAGTGGCTCATTCATGTCCTCTTGAGGGCCTGTCTCCCAGGTTATTATTTCAATCTTAATATTTAATAATGTTGGGTGTAAGGTAATATTACTTAATTACTAAAAGGGATAAAATAATGATAATTAATTGTGATGAATTTTCACATATGATATTGATAGTAATCTAAATTTTAAAATACATAATATGTTGTACTATACCTAGGCAGTCAAGACTGATATGAATGACTACCTGACCCCAACCGCCTACGACTAGTCCTATCATAAAAAGAAGAAATGGTTAGTTAACTGCACAAGATAACGACACATACATAGCGGCTAATGTTACCTACTCCAAAGAATAACACACAAGTAAAAGCCATCAACTCCAAACTTAGGAAATCACAGTGGGATTTCTAGTGTTAGATCACAAACATGGAACTTGAGCCTGGCCCAGGCCCAACCAAAGCCTGAACATTGGCCCAATGCAATAAAGAGGGGCCCAGCCCATAAAGGGGGAAAACATATTTAATATCCCTATAAATACATATGGACCTCAACCATTAAAGGTACGCTTTCATTAATTCACTAATTTGTGATTTAACTTTTGAGAGCCTTTGCTGACTTGATCGTCAGAGTCCTTTCCGCAGGTAACCCCTAAGGGTCGAATCTGCTAACACTAAAAGAGGACATATCCAAACAAAGGAGCAACCAGTCCGAGAAGTCAACGATTGGGGTAAGATATGATTTGTGCTTTCTGATACTTTGTTATTGTTTCCGCAGGAACATATGTTGTAACATCCCTAAGGAATATTACTTTGAAAATATCATAAACAATTAAATAAATGAAAATAAATACGATAATATAAATCATTCCTCATTTATAAAATACATGTTCCCAAAACGCGGGAAAATTAAAATCGCAAATTCAAAACATTGTAATGGTTCGCAATCCAAAATCATTACAACTTATAAAAGCCAAAAGTGGCTAATGTTCCAAAACATAAATACATCAAAAATTCAAATCTTCAAAAGCCCATAACATGATCCCGCTCTCCAGTCTCAAGCGTCTCCTGGCTCACCTGTCAAAACATCTGCTCCCGGATAATAAATCATCCGATCATCGTCACACACACAGATAAGGTGAGCTATGCATATAAAACAAATTAAATATGATACCCATCCCAATAAGAATTTACTCATATATATGATAATTACAAGTCATCCACCCCTGATCTCATATTCCTTCATGAGTCGTATGCATGAAACTAGGTCTTGGGACTTTTACTGTGCCCTCACGAAACTATCCCTTTCTTGGTCCAACCCTACGAGTCAATCCTGCTCATAGTCCAACCCTACAGACTCCTCGTCTGTAGTAACACATCCAAGCTTACTCAACTTGGACCCTGGCACACACCCAATCACCATATTATGGACTCCTCGTCCAATAGTAGCCGACGGGAACATCACAGTTCCTTGCCCATCATGCGACAACGCATGAAATCACCATACTAAGGACTCCTCGCCCAATAGTAGCCGACGGGAACTCATCTAGTTCCATGCCCATCATGCGTTCAACCATTCAAGCACATCCCAAACCCCTATTGGACTTAGTCCATCAAGCCCAAGCATAAAAAAAGTGAACTTAGTCCTTCAAGTCCACTAATCAAATTAAAAACCAATTATACAGCCACAAAACCCGTTTGGTACCGCCTAGACACCGCTAGGCGGATACTGGCATAAAACCGCCCGGCGGCCAGTACTCTACTGCTAGGCGCCTGAAACCAAACAGGAGCCATCCAGCTGCGTTACCGCTTGGCGGACACAATCCTACCGCCAGGCGCCTCCTGCTAACAGTGGCCTCTGCCACTGATTTGAACTCTACCGCTTGGCGGCCCACCCCGTGCCGCCAGGCGCCATACCAGTAGCGTACAGCTACTGGTTTTTGGCATTGTTTATAGATCTTAAGGCCTCTAAATTCCAATACCAATTTCACATATTAATCCTAGTAACGAAGTACACATCACCATGCCAGAATACACCAAGTAAAATCAATTCATATCCAACCCAGAATTTATCGTAATTTAACATACCCCAATAGTTCCTCCAAAGAAACCAATTATCGTCTACAATAGTATCTCCCCCCCCCCCCCACTTACCATAATACCTGTTACTCAGCTTGTATTACCATAACCCAATGTATTACAATATATACAATTATTTCTTACTTAGCTTGGTTTACCATAACCCAATTATCTTATTCCCGCCAGCTACTTCCCAAGCCTTAATCACTACCTCTTGTTGGCACCTATTCTCCTTATTTTAAAAGAGTCCAATCGTTTATCCTAATCCATCACCACCCACTTCCCTCGCAGTCCCCCAAACAAAGCAATTCACTGATCCTGTCCCAGACGTCGCCTGGCGGACAGCACGATGCCGCCAGGCGGTGTCACAGTACATGCGCCCTCCTGGTTTTCCCTGCTACTACTACGCGTTCCCCATTTTCTTGGTTTTACTCTCAATTCAATTTACCGTCCTACACTGATTCACTCGAATTCACCAAATTACCTAGTTCAATATTGTCTCCTTCCGTGTCATATCCACTGTTAGCATTACATTAATTTATTTCCATTCCTAAAACAAGAACCCCCAAATTCCAACCTTACTTGTTCATACGTGGCTTCCTAAAACACGCTTAAATACTAATATACAACACATAAAACACACGATAATAACCATAAACACTCCTTCAGGAGTCCAATAATCATTGTATCGATCAGAAACCAATAAAATTACGCAAGCAACGTCGCACCGCCTGGCAGATATTCATCATCGCCAGGCGATTCAAGCCCAAATCAAGAACAACCACCATATATGATGTGTCGCCTGGCGGTAGGGGTTGAACCGTCAGGCGGTTTCTGGAAAAATCCAGAAACCTCAATGGAACAGTGCAGAACGACGTCAAACAGAGGAAAAATCATGCAATCCTCATATAGCAGTATATAACTATTCAAAAACACGCAAAACATACAATAAACAACTCCCCTAACCTGATATCCTTGCCCTAATTTCGAATTGAAGAGATGTCCTTCAAGCAACTCTCTTCTCCTTTGGTCCTTCTGCAAAAATGGCTTTCACTCCTAATTTTTCTCTGTAGTTCTCGCCTATATAAAGGTACCTCTCTGCCCAGATGTTTTCCTCACAATTCCAGGTCCTTGTTCCTCTCAAATTCTTCTCTCCCTCCCAATTTAACTCTCTTAATTACTCCTTTAACCTACCAAAACGAAAACTAAATAAAATGGGTTGATGGTAATGTTAATTACCATTCAATTGTTGAATTCCTCTTGTCCCTCCAACCATCCTTGACTGCTAAGTTTACTAGGGTTCCTTTAACCCTTCAAATTCAAGACAAACCTAAAAATAGCCAAAAAAAAATAGAATTTCCTTTGGGTCCTCCAAGGTTTGAACCCACCCCCATGCACATACCAAACCAATACCAAACCATTCAACTAATTCTTATTTTATACTAATCAATATAATTCAATTATTATAAAACTCAACCACGCGTTTAATATACATAAAAATAATACCAATTTAATAACACACAAAAATAACATACATAAGACTTGAACCCAAGTCGTCTCACACAATTAAGTACTCTCAACCACTTGAGCTAATACTTTTCCACATCATAATACTCCGCATTTATTAACTTAAAGATTCTCTTTACCCACATTTATTAAATAATTATTTAATTACTATTTAATTTTTCCTAGATCTTACATATGTCATTAAATATTTATATGTGGATGGCGTGCAAATGACTCATATATGCAATAAAATAGTCTCTAGAACTAAGTTGTTTCTATAATCTAACTTTGAAATATAAGTTATATTACTTTGAAATATAAGTTATTTCTAGGTGAAGCCAATGTGATTTTAGAAGTTAGAATAATAAGGAACGTAGATAGTATATTACTCTCCCAAGAACAATATTATGAATGTTGAGATACACTTTCAAGACTTCTGAGATACCTAAGAGATTCAATGAATTATGTCATTGAATATAATGGATTTCCCATTGTACTAGAAGGGTAGAATGATGCTAACTAGAGCTATGATTAAGAAGAGACAAAATCCACTAGGTTATATATTCACCTTTAGAAGTAGTGTGATTATATGGTCGCATTCCTAATATGGTTTTTCTCTCTCTGGTGGCTTCACTGATCTCATATGATTCGCTTCCAATGAGAGTAGTGATGCTGCTGCAAATGTGGTGTAAATGAGAGTAGTGATGATGCTGCAAAGGTGGCGTATTCACGACCGTAGGTGGCACATTCATAATGGGAGATGCGGTTCGTGTTTGTCATGATGATATAGAAGAGTCGCGCTGCTTGCTATGGGGGTCCGCATCAACGTCTTTAGTGGTTTCTCGTTCCTGCATTCGGAGCTCGCGGTAGTGATGGCAGCGATTTGAGAGTTTGTCAGTGTTTGACATAAATGCGATCTAGTGGTGAGCTGCTTCGATGACAAATTTTTTGTTGCATTGGTTCCCGATCTGTTTACGTTCGCAGGTGAAAATTGCAGGTGCAGATTGCAGGTTCAAGTTTGTGGTGGTGTTGGACTCATGGTGCAGGTGTGCTCATGGGATCTCTCTCGGGCAATGGTGCTTTGCAAGCATCAATATGGTTAGAAGTTGTTGCGATGTTTCGTGGCAAGACTCATTCAAGGAGATGGTATCTTTCTTCGTCGCTACTACATCCTTTGGTGGTTCGTGGTGGAAAAAGGGGTTTGTTGGTATTTGCGTATGGAAGGCAAAAAGTTTGCCTTGAGGGGCCTGGTTTTGACACTATTTGGGGCAACTTGCGCAACCTGAACGGAGGAGGTTGACGTTGTTGTACTCGTGGTTGTGGCTGACTCATAAGGTTCTTTGGTTGGCCATTCTAGGTTGAGGCTGACATGGGTCGTTGGGCTTAGCATTGCTGAGGTGTTGGCCTACTTAGCCACTTTCTAGTTTGGGTTAGGATCCATCACATGAATGCTAGGTTATGTGATTATAATAAAGAAATGAATAAATAAAATAAAATAAAATTAATTAATTTTGTGAAACTGACATATGTAGGCATTTGAATTAAAATTAATTTTGATTTTGATATATAAATAAGAATTCAAATTTTGGTAATTTAACTTTTTTTACGAGCATATTGAATGAAGAAGTCGCCAAAGTGACCTCTCTTGAGGAGATAGTTCGTGAGAAATGTTAAATGTTTGTGTTTATGTATATCCATGCAATTATTAATGCCTAAAGGAAGATTAATATTTGGCCGGACTACATACACACTGTAACATCCCTACTGAAAATTACTTAATTAAAATAAATAAATCAGAATTAAAATTCAAACATCGTGATTTTATTATTCGCAAACACGGGAAAAATTTAAAACATCGTTCAATGCACCACAATTCAATTAAAGCTAAAGTAATAATCTTAACAAAATTCCAAAATCTGACAAAATAATGAAAACTTAACAACATCTCTTGATCCACGTTTGCATCATTGCGTACAAACAACACACGCAGCCTAATACCTGCAGCATTATCGCCTGGCGCAGCCTAAGCGTCACCAGGCAAAACGTTTGTGTAGACTGCTTGGCGGGACCTCCCCGTTACCAGGCGCCAGGCTCCAGTTAGACCTTTTATTGTAGGGTCTATCGCCTGGCGGAGCACACCTTGCCGCCAGGCGCCACGCGGTGCAAGAACCTCCCTAATGGTCCTCTCGCTTGGAGACACTCCTATTACCGCCAAGCACCATACCAGAAACACACCTCTACTGGTTTTGTCACCTAAAACAGACCACAATTTCCTATGAAACGTCATCACACCTTCACCCTTTATTCTAAGATTGGTGTTTAACTCCAGATACAATGCTTCCTCGCACATACTTTCGTTCCTTAGCTTTATTACATCGAACCCAAGTCCTCTCACACAACCAAGTACTTTCAACCACTTGAGCTAGTACTTTTCCATATCATAACAATTTGCATTAAATGTTATAAAGGCTCCTACTACCCGCATTTATTAAATAATTATTTATTTAATTATTTAAATTTCTCGGGTCTTACGCACACTTGTGATGGTAAATATGTGATAATTATAAGGTTTTGTCTATCAATGATAAATCAATCCAGAGATGGGTTTGTTATTGGACATGTTTTATTATCAATGTTTGATCATTACAATAAGGTACCACTAGCAGTTAATACTATTGTCCAAAGACTTGATATTAATGGTGCATTAGGTGTCTTGAGATGGGTTAAATCATTATTTGAATTTATTTTTTCTTTTAGGATGTGAGCTTAATTATATTCTCTCGTACTAAATTCGGCTACAATTGCTTTTATATCTGCCAACCCAAACTCAGTTTTGGTTCTTAATGGAACAAGTTTTAAGAACTCAAATGAGAACATGTAAATTGTTCTTGGCTGCAATCTTAACCTTACACTAAGGATCGAGAAATTCATTCTTCTACGAATTCTAGTATCTCTAAAGAGAAAAAAGGTTATGAGAATGATCGCTCAAATTATGTGAGTCTTTCTTGCTCTTTTTGAGCTATTTGCTCTTGTTTATCTCTTTTCAACACCTCTAGCTTTTGCCATGTTCTTTCTTCCTTCCTTTTCAAAAATAGAATGTAGTTTTTCAGGTATTCATTAGTCATGGGACCTGCATTCCAATTAGGACATTGATGAGTTTAATTCCCATAGCCTTCATATTTGGAGCATCATAGAGCACTTGTCTTATCCCTTAGCAATGATTTTCCTGTCAAGATTGTGTTCCCTTCTCAGACTAGCAATTTTGCCATTTAGCTTTACAATTTTGGACACCAAAGCCTTGACATCCTTCACCAAGGTCAAACTCATTTGTAAGGCCTTCAAGAGGTGTAAATTTTCCTTTGTATTTTGCAAATTTGCAGCATTACATGTCACTCTCCTCGAATCATTATTCCACATGAATGTGGTGATGTATTTTATAGATTTTATTCATGTTTTATGCAATATGTTTTTTATGAAAATAAATTATGTACGAAATTTGGAATTAAAATGGATTAAAATTTCATTCAATAATAATTATTTTAAATGTTATTTAATATGTTAATTATTTTTAAAAATAAATTAAAAATAATAAATTAAGGTTTTAGTTATATAGATACATGTATAAGAAATATGATAAGTTTGTTCTTTTATTAATGTTGGTTCGATTTTATTAAATTTCCAACTTTTGTATTGTTTTAGTTTTTTTTTTTTGTGTATATTTTTTTATAGGTAAAATGTCAAGATTTTTTTGTCTTTTTTGTTCTCATGGTTAGATTTAAGATGGAAAATGACCAATTAAAAGGAAAATTCAGAAAAATGGACATTATTTTGAAAGAAAGAAGAAAGTATAAAAGTTCTTCTAACAATGGAAAATCATGATGAGGATGAACAATGACACCTTCAAAATTACAAAATTGTAATTTTTCTAGAGTTTCTAGAGTATGTGATGATATTGGACAAAATAAGAGGTTGTGCTTGATCTCACAACTCAAATAGTGTATGCAAACTAGATTTGTGCCTTCTTATTCATAAAAGGAAGTCATTTTGAAACTCCAATGACTTGAATAATGAGATAGATGTGTGAATGTTCACTATAGATGAAACTTGATATTAAAGAAGATAAAGATGATAAAATGGCTAGGTTCATGAGTAGATTCAATAGAGATATTCAGGATATAGCTGAATTATATGTATGACTATTTTTTTTTCTTGAAATTTTGGTTCATCAAACTATTAGAGTTGAAATACAACTTAAGAGAAAATATATGTAAAAGAGAAGTACTCATAAGAGTAACTATTATAACTTAACTTGGAAGGGCAAGAGTAGAAATGAATATGGTAAAAATCCTTCAAAGATATCTAAGGAGATTTCTCATTGTAGTTCAAGGGTCAAAAAGTCTTACATGCCTACCACTTTTACTTCGTAAAAATAAATTTCATTAAATGTTTTAAAATGTTTAGAGTATAAACACATTATATACATTTAAATCACCCTCTTTGTCTCCTTTTCCAAGCAATAATGAATACAAAGTTTCTTGTGAGAGTGAATTTTTAATAATTAGGTGAATGCTTGGACAAGTGTATAGGGTTTTGATGAGTCATAAAGAGAAAATAATTTTCATACATGATATCTAATTAATGACAAATGGTGCTTAGTCATATGGAAGAAGTTGCTTTAGTGTGACTAGCACAAGAGTGACAAAGAACATTTTATGAACAAGTGTGATGAAATTATCGTGAATATGTTTGTCTTCATCAAATTTTCTATAAAAAAAGTATAAAGATGAATTTTTGTGATATCGTGTCTATGGAAGCCAATAGTATTTTACTTGGTAGCCTATTACAATTGATAGGAAAGTATTATATGATAGCATAATCAACAATTTTTCTTTTGAGCACAAAAGCACAAGGTTACATGGAAACCTTTTTATCACCTAGAGAAGTTAACAAGGAACAAACCAAAATGAAAAAAAATAAAAAAGATGTGAAAACTATAGAGAAAAAAAAAAGATTTGAAAGATCAAGCATGCAAGTGGAAGAGGCTAAGTATTTGAAAAAACATTGGAAAGTACGACATGGAATTCTATGTCTTCCCAAATTCCAACTTTTGCTAGGATAGAAGAAGATACTAGAGATGTTTCAAATAAAAAGAGTATTATTTTTAATTTTTATGGTTTCTTTTATATATACCAAAGACTATTTTTATCTTTGTTGTTATAACGAGTATGTGCTTAACACAACTATTATCTTATTGAAAGTAATTTTTTTAAAAAAAAATGGAAAAATGGAAAAATTCCTCTTTAAAACATGACATTGCTTTTGTTTCGAGAAAATTTGAAGAAAGAATTAAAAATATAAATATTGTTTAGTAGAGTATTTTGAAATATACTATGTACTAAAAGTAACCATTTAACATTAATTTCAATATACTAATTGGATTGTTCATCTTTTATAGATTTTTTAACAAACATCGAAAGTCAACTTCTCTTAAAAAAAAGAGAGATGATATCAAGATGAATGAGAATAATCTTGATAGTTTTAACAAATAATTTAAAAAAAGTGATTCTTTGAAGTTTTAGAATAAAATTTACTTTTATTTTGAAATTAAAATTCATATTCATGGTATTTTCTTTCATTTATAATTTTAGGAGTAAAAATTAATTCTAGCTTAGGTCGTAATTATGTCTATCGCCTAAAAGGAACTATGGTGCAGACAGACAAATGAATGCCAGCAAACAAGGAACCATTGGCAATATTTCAAGCCCAATAGGCAAGGTCAAAGTGAATCATGCATGGAGAGTGTGAGCCAATTATGGAAAACATGAAGATTATCTTTATCAAGAAGCTTTTATAAGTTGAATTATCCCTTTTATTTTTCTTCATATAATTCAGCCAACGCATGCTAAGCTATGAAATAGTATTCATTTTACAATAATTAGCATTTCAATTTTTGACGATGATTTGTCCTATAAATATCTATGACTAGTTCTTGTAAAATAACTTTTGAAGATATTGAATTAGTGAATCATTCTTGCCACCCTTGAATCCCTTAAGAATCTTAGAGACTTGTTTTGGTTCTTAAGAGTCAAAAGTGATTCAACACTTAAAATTTATCTTAGAGAAGCATGAAAGTCAATGTTACTTCAACAAGTAATGCACCTTTCTTCACTCCATCCTAAATCTTTACTCTTTTTTTTTTTCGTTTCTTTAACTATCCATCCACATAATGTCTTTTTATTCTTGTTTTGCTTTATGTGTTTTTACTATAATCTTACTATTATATCAAATATGTCTCCTTGTAGGTCTGCAGTGACAAGTGAGAATTTCAACACATATATGACTACAAATATAGAACTTCAAATAAATTAAAGGGACTGAGAAAGAAATAAATAGTTTAACTTTTAAAATAATTTTATAGATGTACTAGATACTTATTCATAAAAACTTATTAATTGATGGGTTACATAATTTTTATTAATGGAATCATAGACAAATGAAAAATTTCAATGACTTTTAACAAAGTATGCACAGTCAGAACTAAGTGTTCATTATGGTCCAATGTACGGACATAATTTGTTGTACAAGTAGAGATACACTATGACATTAATTTTTTGTGTACATATACAGAGATACAATTTTATGTACAGAGCGAGGAAAGAATGGTTAGGGGACCTAAAATATGTATTTACAGAAAGTCCCATTGCCAATAGACCTTCTCTACAATCCCTCCACCACTTTTAACAGCGAGGTGAAGCGTCTCAGAAGCTGGAGGAACCCCCCACAATAATGGCACTGCAACAGTCATGGTTAGCTTCTCATGTAAATCACCTTTGCTTGCCTTCTCTGCAGCAATAACCTGCCATGTAAAATGGGTTCTAACGTTCTGAGAAATTCTATTGAAACTATATCAGATGAAAACATCTGGATATTGTGACCATCAATGGAAAAGTTGCTTGGTAAATGCCTCCAGTATTACCAGAAATGAAATTGCCCATAAAATCCAGTTATCAATTAATATGTAAGTTGATACAACCAAACGAAAATGGCTGAATACAATTTTCAATGACAATTTTCTAACTGATAGAACCAGTTAATGATTGATACTGGCAGGATAATGGTCTTCCGATTCCGACTTCTACAATTTTCTAACTTGTACTTTTCAATTAAACAAGATAACAAGAATTGAAGCTTGATCGAAAAGAGTTGGTACAATTAAAGAGACAATATTGTAAGTAGAAATTTGATGGAAAACAGAAAACAACAATCAGTATGCACAGCCGTTGGCTTGCTTGTGTTGTGTACATGTGCAAAACTTATACTAATGTGACCCTGCAAATATCTAGGGTGCATTGGAGTAAAAAACTTCTTTAAGTGGCTATTTATCTTATAAAGTAGATTAAGTAGATTTAAGTTTAACTTAACCTTATCAAACATGTCTCCTCATATTGAGAAGTAGACATCTCAAATATAAAATTAAATATTGATAGCATCCAACACAATATTAGTCCAAGAAACCTTGTTAGGATATGTTTTTCATACTATCTTAGAAAGTAAATTTAGGCTTAATTTAACCTTACAAAACTTATTCATAAGGAGAGGTTTTACACTCATTAATATAATAATTTGGTCATATCTTTAACTGATGTGAGATCTACAACAATTTATCAAGTTCTTATCAAACAATAGTTTATGACATAAATTTAGCCCCAAAATTACTGAAAGAAGTTGAAAAGAATTTATTGTAATAAGTTTTACTAAGATGCTTACTGAATAAAGTTAAAAAAAGTTTATAGGAGTAATACGTTATTTTCATAGGCTCAAATAACTAAATAAGTTCCACTAACCTCTTCCAAATACCTCCATAGAGTTAAATTAAATGGTGCAGAAAGTTGAGGGTTTTATATCCCTATTTTTTATCTATAGCATTATTCTTTAGAAATTATCCTCAGACCAGGTAGTCTCGTCAAATTTCAACAATGGTTTGCAATTTTGACGAAACTTTCTTCAACATATAATCAGAACCTGAACGCAATAGCTTTACTCAAAGAAAAAAGTATAGCATACCTCCCCACCATGCTCTAAAACAGTGTCTTCCACAACGTCACTAAGCATCTCAATGGAACGGCAGAAACCAAAAATACAAAGTTTTCTGCCCATATCAAGTCCCTGGAAAGAGGGCAATTCGTATGAGATAAGAGGGCACTTCATATATGAGATGGCAAAGGATGCTTTAAATTCTCGTATAGGAGTTTTAGTTAAAAGATCGAGGGCTCACATTAGTAGCAGCAATATCAAAGAGTGCACCCAGACAAAGACCTTGGTTGGGATCCATGTAATTACTTTCTTGAAACCGTTGGAACTTTTGTGTAGTTTTTGATTTCCCTTGCTTCTTCTGTGAAGTATAACAATATATTAGCCAATTTAAAAGAAGATAGCATTGAGATGTACTGTAAACAAGCATGGGTCAAAGATGAGAAAGGTTCAAGAAAATGCATATTGTGTCTGTGCTGTCTTGGGCTAAAAAGCTGATTCAATGGCCTAGTATTCGATATGAAACACCAAGATACCTTTTAGCATGAGAAGTAAAAGGGCAACGAGCCTAATCGTGTAACAAAATGTAGTATACTAAAATTACCAAATGAAAATCTTATAAACATGACAAGAAGCAAGTTGGACTTCAACCTATAACCGCCTTAGCTTTTAAGGTAGTTGATTTCTTGAAATAGTTTCAAAGCCTATTCAATAATGCAGTCCTTCCCCTCTTCTTATTGGATTAAACGTTCAACATGAGTTTTAGGTGGACACTGCTTTGTTTGGTCCAACTTCAACCCCAAAGAGCGTTTGCGTGAATTCTTGAAAATGTGTTAAAGTTATCACTCATCAATAAAAATCACTGTTAGGATTTTCTCAACATAAATCAAGAAATCAAGATTTTGGAGCCAAATGGATGTGGTGGACTAAACATAACCAACAGCACATTCAAGTTTCCCTCTAAGTTCTAATTGTTAAATTGTAAACAGAAAAGAATGAAATTTTACAAATCATACATCAGAAGAGCTGACACGGCGAGGAACCATGGAGCCACCGATCTGGATCAGTCCATCAGGAGTGAACAATGTAATTCTCTCCTCAGGAACCCATTGAATTTCTGAGAAGTCGCAAACATAAAGGATAACAACTCATCAACTAATTACTACATATACAACTCAAAGCAGGAAGCTTGAATCATTTCTGAACCTGATATTCATCATCTCACCTAGATGCTTTAAAATGCAAACATTGGGATAAAATCACAAGTGAAATGAATCAACACTCACAAAAATCTCTAACTATAAACGTTCAAGAAAAGGCCTTAACTTTTTTTCTTTGACTTATAGAAGACCGAATAAATTCCAATTGCCATACTTCAAGTGAAAACATTGAAAAATGAACCTCATATTCTGAAATTCAGAATCAGCGATGTTGAAGGAAAAGCGTACCGTTAACGGAATCGGACCAGGGGAAAAAGGCGAAGGAATCGTCGCCGGAGAAGTTACCGCCGGGGGAGGCTTTGGGAGCGAAATGGAGAAGGCGAGGATGAGGAACGGAAGGAGAAGGAGAAAAAGGGAAGGAGTTGTTGAAGGTCTTGGGAGGAGAACGGAACGGAACGAAAGAGAATCTGAACGTGGAGAAGCATAGTGCAGAGGTTTCTGCCATTGGAACGGAACGGAGTGAAACACACGCCACGTTAAAGAATGCTACAACGGTTCGGTGATTGATCAAAGCCGGTTTTGACTATTCAATTTATCGAACTCACCGCGCATGCGGACACACTTCTGGTTTCACGCTCAAAATGTTATTTATTTATTTATTCATTTTTATTCCTTTTTTATTTATTTTTTTATGGCTGAGAATTTCACACGGATATCGCACACACACTTCTTTTTCTTTCTTTCTTTCTTTTTTTCTCTTTTGCGTTTATTATAAGAATTCCCTCCACCAGGGAAGAAAATGATTTTTTTTTTCAAAAATAAACTAGGACTAAAAAATATATCAAAATAGCATAATCCAAAGTTTATTTACGAAAAAAACTACTCTATTGTTTAGGAAAGAAAATTGCAAAACGTCTCCTATAAATGATTTTCGTTCAATATTTTTAATGTAACCTTTTAATTTAATAAGGCAATACATAATTAAAAATTATGAAAAATTATATTTAATGAATTAATATTTCATAATATAAAATACATAAGTGCTATTAAACATTATATTCCACTACTTTTATGATTTAAAATAGACGTATAAAGTTTAAAAATAGAAACTATTTTTAATATTTGAAAATAGTTTAGATTTATGAATATTATTAAAAATATATAAAAAATACAATGAATCATAATAATAATTTAGAAATAGTTAAAATATTTCAATATAAAGTAATAGAGAAATTTAAACACATGGAAATTTATAATTAATTACTGTTAATATTCGATTGAAAACTGTTCATACTATTAAAGATATTATAAATTATAAGTAATAATAAGTAATATTTATTTTAACATTATACTTACATTATTAATAACAATGAATGATCTAAATTTATCTTAACTATTAAAAATTACTACTTCAATAATTTATATAGACTATTCAATTTTTTATTACTAAATATAATTGTGTAATTCATAATTAGTTTAATTTTAATTTATATTCACATATATTGTAAATAATTAAATTAATCATTAATATTAAAAGATAGGTATAATTTAATTGACCATTTTCTATCTTTTATTTTATTTTGTTTTAGTCATGCTTACTTCTTATCCATGTTGCATTTTTATTATTTACTACGAAGAACTAGATATTTGAAAGATATTTGAAGATCAATTCACAAAATCAAGATTAAAGAAATTAAATTAACTTTTTATTTATACTCATATTTTTTGTTTTGATTTTGTTTTTTTCTTCTTTAAGTTTGGTTTTCTCTTCATGATATCAATTTGTGTTTGTGAAATTAAAATTCAAGTTAGAAGTTGATTGAAGCTTGATTTAATAATAAAATAAAAACTAAATTGAATGAAAAGTATATCTGTAACATTAGAATAAGAAAAAATATGAAATCTCATTTATAATAATTCATTTTCTCAAATGCGGAAAAATTTACAACATTTATTATACTACAATAAATCAAAATCCACAAACTATAATTGTTGATTATAAATTCCAAGTCTGGTAAGATAAATGTTTCAAAACGTTTAAAATCCATAAAACAAGAAAACATCTTAAAGGCTTTTTTCCAAGCTAGCCCTTATATGAATCTATGTTTCACCAGCACCCCTACAACATCATCTGCTTCCGTGTAACACATTACACGATCATTGTCAAACACAAGTAGATAGTGTGAGCTCAACACAATAAAAGTGCATTACATAATATAATAAATAACCATACAATATTCCAATAGTTCTAATACTCCCAAGTCTCATCACATAGTATATTATTCTCTCATAACCAACCAGTTTCCTTTTCTACGCCCCAACACCTCCTGGGAAGAACAAGCAACAACCCTTACCTGTTCACCAAAACCCGGTAAGAGCATTACTTTCCTTAGGACTTACAAGCAACCACCCTTGCATGCTCACCAAAACCCGGCAAGAGCACAACCCTTACTTGTTCATCAAAACCTCGACTTCCAAATCTTCATATGGACGCCACTTGATTCTACACCCTTTAATGATTACATTGATCGATCCTTGCTGCCACGAGTATTTACTCGCCCCTCCGACTACAGGCTACCACCTAATAGTCCACACGCGGGAATAAATTTGCCACGGCCACGATCCGCGACACCAAGTGGAGTTCTCCAATACGAACCACAGTCCGTATTTGTCCCAAGACTACCAAACTCGTCGGATAACACCGAGAAGGGTAATCTTCCAGAACCCATCTGAACGAGCCACGATCTCGCACAATCCATTAGATTTCCAAAACCACCAGGCTACAACTTTGAGTGGCCACGTGTTACCCCAATACAAGTTGCACTCATAACTGGGCCCCCAACAAAGCATCGCATCAAGACCTCCATCCAAAGCTGTGAAGAATCCCTCACATAATCCATCACTACATTCAAAACCACCTAACATAACATCCACATCGCTAGGTTAACTCGCGTTTTAGACCACCTGGCAGAACACTTGGCGTCGTTGGGTGCCAACCCACTGGATTTTGGTCTAAGCCCAGTTCTACAACACACTGCCTGGCGAAACCACTTCTTGGGTTTTACTCTAGAGTTCACTTTGTGGCCTATCTCCTGGTGGTTTACACCGTTTCACCATATGCCACACCAGTAACTGATAATTTACTGGTATTTGACACTCTAGAATAGGTTCCAATGAACCTATTTACACAAAACACTCAGTTCACACAAAACATGCATCCATGACAAGTAAATACACTTTCATATCATTAAGTTGAACTCAACTACACAATATCATATGTCATACATCAAACACAACCATATTCTTGCTTTTATACATCCCGGAGAATCACAATAAATCCACATAAAACCATTAAAACAAAGTGTTATACCCAACACAAAATCCTAGACAACCAAACAATACAAAGTAGGAAGAACATAACCATTACCCTAAAAATATCGCACGGACAATAAAATAGTAATAATGATAATCATAAAAAAACAACAATAACAATAATGATAATAATAATAATAATAAAGCGAAACAATAAAAATAAAAATAATAATAATAAAAATAATAATAAAATAAAATGAAACAATAATAATAAAACAATAATACTAATAAGATAAAATAATAATAATAAAATAATAATAATAAATAAAGCAAATAATAAATAATAATGATAATAAAATCATAGATAAAATAAAAAATGATAATAATAACAATAATAATAAAATAATAGTAAAATAAAATAAAATAATAATAATAATAAAGATAATTATAAAACAAAATAAAATAAAAATAAAAATAAAAATACTAATAAAAATAAAAATAAAAACAAAAATAATGTAAATAATAATAATAATAATTATTATTATAATAATAAACAAAATTTTAAAAATAAAAATAATAATGAAAATGAAAATAATAATAAAATGAAATGAAACTAATAATAAAACATTAATACTAAGAAAATACAATAATAATAATAATGAAATAAAGCAATTATAATAAAACAAAACAATGATAATAATAACAATAATAATAAAATAAAATAATAATACTAATAAAAATAATTTTAAAATAAAATAAAATGAAATTAATAATAATAATAAGAATAATACTAATAATAATAAAAGGAAAAATAATAAAATTAACTATAAAATTAATAATAATAATAATAATAATAATATAAATAATAATAATAAAACAAAATTATAAAAAATAAAAGTAATAACAATAAAAATAATAATAAAATAAAATCAAACAATAATAATAAAAAAGTAATACTAATAAGATAAAACAATAATAATAAAATAATAATAATAATAATAATAAAATAAATCAATAATAATAAAATAATTATGATAATAAAATCATCATTAAAATGAAACAATGATAATAATAAAATAATAGTAAAATAAAATAATAATAATAATAATAATAGTAAATAATAATCATAATTGAGTCATATATAGAAGAAAAACTTTAAACATCACACCTAGACAGAAAGAAGAATCATATTAATCATAGCATTGATGAGTTCACAAAGACAACTCAATACAATGGAAACCACAAGTACACACATACTCTCTCTAAAACCACATACAACACATACAACAAACATCAAGAAGTTAAACCATACAAGAATTTGGTTCAGGAGAAGACTTTCATGCATCAATATATATATATATATATATATATATATATATATATATATATATATATATATATATATATATATATATATAAACGTAATTGCATATAATATCATTAAAACATGAAATGACAGCTCCCCTAACCATAATTGATCTCTCCTTTGATATCCACCCTTGGACACTCCTTCCAACCTTTTAATACTCTCTAAGTCCTCTTTTCAGGGTTCTAAAACTCCATTTTGGTAGCCACATGAAAATGCCTTCCCACGAGCACCACTCTCCTCCCTCTCATCCATTATTAGCCTTATTAATTATCCCTTAATTACCCAAAACGAAAATAACAATTAACACCATTAAGAGGTGAGAGTTCATTGCACTGTAACATATTATTCCATGCCTCTTTCGTTTCTCTGACGACTACTAGGGTTTCTAGGTTTTCCCTAACATTGTAGAACAAAAAATATAATAAAATACAAATAAGTCAAGGCTAAATTGTGCTAGCCAAGGTTCAAACCAACCCTAACTCAATTACCAAACAATTGCACAAGCATTCAATCAATTCATATTTCATGATAATTTTTACACCTTTCGTGATAATTCTTACACCTTTAGGATTATATTATCACACACCATGGTCAAGCATATTATTAAAATAATAAAACAATTAAATTAATATACTAATGACATACATAAGGCTCAAACCCAAGTCCTCTCATAATAATCAAGTACTCTTAACTACTTGAACTACCATTACTCCTTGCCTTCTTTTTCCATATTAATTAAGTTAAGGATTCCTGCTCTCACATTTATTAAATAAATAAATATTTATTTATTTAATTTTCCCGGGTCTTACAATCTCCTACGCTATCCTACAATTAAGTTTCATATTATTTGTATTTTAAGGAGTTTCTTGAGAACAAATACTAAATCATTCATCATTTTAGGTGTCATAAGATTTCTTTTCAAGGAATGTATAGAAGAGTAGGTAAGAAGAAAAGCATAGTTGTCCAAGTAGCTTAAGAGCTATCTTTTGAAGTGTTGTTGCATGATCTCCATCAACAGTCCATTATGATTTTGCATCCATTTTACCTTTATCCCTTAAAGAGTCAACATTCCAAAATCTTCCCTTCCATATGAAAAGTTTGCAAACTCTATATTTACTTATCTCTTTACATCCACATCACATCTTAAAATATTTCTTCCTTTCATTACTAAGTTCCAAATCTTGATGTGGGGCAAATCTTTGTGAATCTTCATTTAACCATTCATGACTATAATATCCACAATATTAAAAATGATTAAATATGTTTTTGATCCCTTAACTTTCAATGAAAATTTGAATTATTCCCTCTTTGAAACTATGGACTAGTTTAGTTCTTCATCTTAAAAAATGAGTGGATTTAGTCCTTTTTAACCAAATTTTGTGAAGTTTACTTGATGTTTGAAATGCATTTCTCAGCTAACATTGAAGCGAAAATGTATTAAACGGTGTAAACAACTCAAATGTTATCTTGAAACGCGTCTGAAATGTCAAATAAACATAACAAAATTTTGTTAAAAGAAATAAATCCACGTATTTCTAAAGTTGGGAGGCTAAATTGGGCCAAAATTTTGAAGAAAGACTAATTCCAATTTTCACTCAAAGTTAAGGGACCAAAAACATATTTAATCCTATTAAAAATACATATACATAAAATAATATAATATTATAAATTTATGGTATTGTAAATAAAATGTATACAATAAAATGTAATCATAAAATAATTTAAAATATAATGTATTACCTTAAATTTAAAGAATGAGAATGTAACTTTTAGTCCAACAATCAATTAATACTGAGTTTATTACCTAAAAAAAAGATTAATGTTCAACTTTTTTCTTTCTTTCATATTGGTATATGATCTTTCTCACATCTTAAATAATTGAATCTCACATTTCATATACTAAGTGAATAGTAATTGTTGGGTTAGGCTCTCAACTATCTGTCTAAAAAGTCCAAACTAGTCAAGCTCGTTTTCCATCACTATTTAATGGTAAGTGGAGAGGGTTCCTCTAGCTCAGAAGAGAGAGGTTTATTTTTCTCAACCTTTGGAAGAGAGAAAAGAGAGAGAAAATTTGTTGGCTGAGTTCTTCATTTGACCAATGGAGGTATGAGATTAGAGAAATCAATCTCACATTGTTGCTCTATTTGGGTTTATTCTCCTTTGTTCTTCATATTTGAGAACATTATTGCTTTGATGTATTGGTTGGTTATAGGTGCTTGTTTGCGCTTTTGATTGGACTCTCTTGTACCTATATTTGATATTAATGGAACTTGATTTACTAGCTTGTGCTTGTGGGTTTTAATTTCTCACATTGAAAGGGTTTTCTCACATTAAATATATTGGTGTTGTCTTTTGTGATTATTGTTGTCATTTTATTTTGTTGTTTTTCCTCAAAGATTCTTGCAAGTTTGGGGAAATTATTTCCATTGCATACTTTGATATTTTTAGTTCTAGTTATTGTCCCCCCTCCCCATCAAAGTGGCATCAGAGCTCTTTGATATTTACCTTTTTGAATGATGAAGACAAATACAAAGATGGTTTCTTTAAATGGTACAAATTATCATTTATGTAAGGGTAAGATGAAAGTCTTATTGTTTGTGAAGAAATTGCATCTTCCCCTTTTTGCTACACAAAAAGTCAGATTCTATGTCTAATGAAGAATGAGACTTTGAGTACCAACAAGTGTGTGGTTTTATTCGACATATGTAGAAGACAATGTTTATAATCACATTACTAATAGGACAATGATAAAACTTTGTGAGAGAAGATTGAGTCTTTGTACGCTTCTAAGTCAGGCAATAATAAATTATATTTTTTGAATTGTTTGATGAATTTGAGGTATAGGTTACTATATACTCTACCATAGTCTTAGGAGATGTTTTGGGTTTCAATTACAAACTTAGCCCTTAATGGAATTGTTTCTTTCCAGATTGTAAAGAGTAATGCTCTTAATGAAGACATGAAAAAGAAGACACATGGTTTTTTTATCTTAGTGTGAGGTGTTTGTCACAAAAATAGGGGTAGAAGTCAGAAAAATTAACCGAAGGATGGTAGAGAGAAGAGCAGAAGTAAGTCCAAGTCAAGATATAAGAATGTGGAGTGTTGTTATTGTAATAAAATAGGGCACCTTCAAAAATATTGTTTTAAGAGGAGAAAGGAGAATAAAGAGGAAAATGGCAAGCAAAAAGAGAATGATCATGATGATTATGATCGTGTTACTACTACAACCATAGGTGGTGATCTTGTTCTTCTTCATGAATTTGAGTATGTTAATCTTGCATGTAATGAGATCATATGGATTATTGATAGTGATGTTACACCGAGCAAGGAGTTCTTCACATCTTGCACTTCTGGTGACTTTGGAATGTTAAAGATGGGTAATGATGGAGTTTCAAAGGTTGGTGATGTTCGCTTGCAAACCAATAAGGGAGTGTAATTATTACTCAGAGGAGTCAAACACGCTTCAAATGTTCATTTTAATTTGATCTCTGTGCATTTGCTTGATGATAGTGGTTATGACAATCACTTTGGTTTTGGTAAATGGAAACCCACTAAAGGTAACTTGGCTATGACCATAGGGGAGAAAAATTATAAATTGTATTGGACTAAATCTTTGGTTGCTAAAGACAATGTGAATGATATCTATATGGACACATCTTTGTGGCACCGAAATCTTGGGCACATAAGTGAGGAAAGGCTTAATTACTTAGCCAAAAAAGATGTACTTTTGGGACTGAAGAGCGCAAAGTTTGAGAAATGTTCACATTGTATGGTTAGCAAACAAACCAGAGTATCCTTTAAGAAGCAACATCCCTCAAGGAAGTCAAAGTTGCTAGAATTGGTGCATTCAAATGTGTATGGACCATTAAAGGTAAATTCATTTAGTGATGCACTTTACTTTGTTACTTTATTTGATGATTGTTCTAGGAATTTATGGGTCTACGCACTTCAGCGAAAATATCAAGTACTTGAAAAGTTCAAGGAATTTCATGCTTTGGTTGAGAGGTAATTAAGCAAGAAGCTGAAACGTATTCGTATTGATAATGGTGGTGAGTATCGTGAACCTTTTGATGTTTATTGCAAACAATAAGGTATCAGATATGATAAGACTCCTCTTAAAACTCCTTAGTTGATTGGTTTAACAAAGAGGATGAATAAGAGTTTTGTTGAAAGAGTTAAATGTATGCTTTATGAAGCAAAGTTGCATGAGCATTTTTAGGAGAGGCATTGCTTGCAACTATATATGTTATTAATCTTAGTCTTGTAGTTGCTTTGGATACCACGATGTCAAATAAAATTTGGTTTGGCAAGAATGTTAGCTATAATCATTAGTGTGTCTTTGGTTGTAAGGCATTTATTTATGTTTCAAAGGATGGAATTCACACAAACGCTCTTTGGCATAAAGTTCTTCATTTTGACCATTGAGATCATTAATTGGAGGTCTAAGGTTAGAAAACCCAATTTCGCATTGTTGCTCTATTTTGGGATTCTCTTTCTTTGTTCTTCATATTTTATAGCATTATTGCTTTGATGTATTGGATGGTTATAGGTGTAAGTTTAAAATGGTGATTTAAGCCAAGAAGGGGGGCTGAATTGACTGTTTAAAACTTTTTTGAAAGCTTAAAACCCCTTTTAATTGAATCAAATAGGCTAGAGAATTAGAATGTAAAAGCTGCAGAACATTACACTTTCAATCGGTCAAAAAATAAAACAGCAGGCCAATTTGTTCTTGTGCTATGAAAAAGTCGATTAAAATTTCAAATAAATCGGCTAAAATCCTGGGAATTTATGCAGAATGCAGAATTCGCAGATTTAGCTCAAACAACAAAATTTTACATACAAGACTTGTTAAAATCAATATTTCTAACAAGTATACAACCTCAGATTACACAAGGAGGCATGAAAGCACAACAAAGAATGGATTACTTGGTTTTCTTAAGTTTTTAGAGTGATTCAAAGTGAGTGAGATGAAGGAAAGAGAATTGCACAGTTATTTTTATACCGGTCTCAATCATAGAGCTACATCTAGTTTACCAGGGCAACCTGAGTTTGGTTTCCACTATATTCAAAAGTTTTACAAATCACACACCAAAATTACACTTTTGAACAAAGAAACTCATAAGATTTTTGACTCACACAAAAAATTTAGACTCACACCCTACAAGAATCCCACTTACAGACTTAAAATCATATGAGGCAAACAACCAGAGGCACAAGAACAACAAAACCTGATGGTGGCTCTCCTTAGCCAACCATACATGTTTTCTTCAAGCTAATCCCAAGCCAAAATGCCTCCAAGATCAACTAAGATCTTCAATCAACACGTTGCAGTTGTGTATTGTCGAGAGAGAAAGTTTTCCAATGATAAATGATAAGATTTCGCGCTAAAAAACTCAGAAACTTGGCTTTTTTTCTTGAAAACACAACATATATAGTGTGGTTTAAGTGAAATCAATCGATTGAATTTTCCGTATAGTTAGTTGATTTCACTTGACTTATGTGAAATTAGTCGATTGAAAAATAATTCAACTGATTGAATAAGTTACAGTTTAAAACTATTGCAACTAACCTTTTAACTTGTTGAAAATCCATTCAATAGATTAAAAGACACATTTCAACCTGTTGAAAACTATTTCAACAGATTAAAAACACAATAAAGACCAAATACATCAAAGTAATGCTACAAGGTCTACAATGTGAATTACAAACATCAAACATTCTTTCCTAATGATAGATCCATGTGGAGGCCACGCGTTCAAGGCTTGTTTAATCATGAATACTATTAAATCTCCATAACTTCATCAATGAAGGCATAATTCCAAAGTAATGACTCCAAGTAGTTTCAACAAAGCTTCATCAAATCTTCACATGTCAACAAGAATAAATGATGTACTAAATTGAGTGTCTTCAACTTTTGGAGTTGATGGGTTTGGTGTGGATGCAGGTAGTGGACTTGACATAGAAGTTGAAGGTTGGTCTGATTGAGTTTTTAAAAGGGTTAAATATGTTTTTGGTCCCTTAAGTTTCAGTGAAATTTGGAATTAGTCCCTCCTCAAAATTTTATACCAATTTAGTCCTTCATCTTTAAAAATGCGTGAATTTAGTCCTTTTAACCAACTTTTGTTAAGTTTATCTGACATTTCAAGCGTATTTTATGATAGTATTTGAATTGTTTATACCGTTTGATACATTTTCGCTTCAATGTTAACTCAAATATTATCATAAAATGCGTTTAAAATGTCAAATAAACTTAATAAAAATTGGTAAGAATGACTAATCCATGCATTTCTAAAGATGATGGACTAAATTAGTATAAAGTTTCGAAGATGGACTAATTCCAAAATTCACTGAAACTTGAAGGACCAAATACATATTTAACCCTTTTTAAAATGAAAGTACTTATGTTATGGGCAAGTTGTCTACACATGACACATCTTTTCCGTATTCCCCATTTTCTCAGTTGTCATTCTTTTTTAACTCTGAAGGTTGTAGTCTTCTTTTCTTCTTGGGTCTTCTAGGCAATACCCATTTGGTTGGAGGCAACATATCAGGAAAAAAAGTAACCTATCACACTTGTTGTCCATTTATTGAGTAGATAATTGAGAGGTAGGTTTCTTCATAAGTTGATTTCTTAAACCAATGAGAGATAAAGTCTTCTTCGTTTAGATTCAAAAATTTCATTGAAGTGAGAGAGTGACAACAAAGAACAACACTTATACTCCATTTCCTGTAGATGCAATCCATATTGCCCACGTTGACCACAAATTTATCACCAATATTTGAATCGTGTTTGACGTCAAATAGCTTCTACGCTGACTAGCTGCCATATGAAACAAAACACAATTAGAATGATTCCATTTGACACTAATGAATAAAGAAATGTGTCATTACCTTGGTATCTAATATTAACTCCATCTCCCCAAAAGAGTTTATTATCATGTATATATTCTTTTATAGTGCTTTATAAAAGAACCATCAACACAGTTTGATGCCTTTGATTTTGCTCCAAATGCTAATAACCAAGGATAGAAATGTTCCACTTAAAAGCTTATTGTGTATTGATAAAATGGTTATTGAAATATTTAAATCAGTTTTAATATTTTCTAAATTAGTGTCTAAAAATATAAAGTTTTATTTAATATAAAAGATTTTTTTTAATAGATAAATGATTGTCTCAAATTTAGTTACTTACGTATTAACGTAGTCCTAATTCTAAATATATCTTTCTTAATTAAATGTCACCAAAAGTAGTGTATATATATAAAATTTTTCTCTTGCATATAAATATTCTTTTAAATAATTAACTTAAATTTTAAATTAATTTTTTAATTTTTATTGTCAAATAATTTTATTATTATTATTAAATAATTTAAAATATTATTAATTTTAAATTATAAAAGCTCATTTTACAAAGATAAATAATATTTTTCAATAATACTATATTACTTATAAAATAAAAAATAATTGTAACACACAGAAATGTAATTTTTAATTATTGAATTTATTTAAAAAGTTAAATTTTATTATTATAAATAAATGTTAAATTATTTATTATAATTATTATGTAATGATTTTTTCTCATAAATTACTTATTTATTTCTCGATGTTTATAATAAAAAATTTTCTTATTTAATTGTAGTTTGAATTAATATATATAAATATATCTATATATAATTGTTTAATGAATGCTTTTACTATTTATTTATTTTAAAATATAATATTTAAATTTAATGAATTTTATAAAATTTGTTTTTAGTATGAAATATTAAATATTGTTAGAAAAATATCCCTAGTGCACTGATACAGATGCTAATAAGCTTACAAGAGAGAACCACTGAACCAGAGAATTGTTACCAGGTGCAGGTGTTTTGGGAAGTTTGCTTGAGTTCTCACGAACCAACTCAAGAAGGATTACATGCATAGAGTAAATTCGGTTCAGGGGAAAAGAAATCTGAATTAAAGCGTAATTATTAAGCATCATGGCTATTTTGATTTGAGCGTGGCAGTGCAGTAGCATCACCTGTGTGTTCCTCTTTCAGTTTCTTTCAGTGTTTGATGTTAATGCCGCTGGTGCGTGTTGCAGTTGGTGCAGCGGTGCGAGCGGGCACCCGTAATTGGGTCCGGTGTGTTTCGGGTGGGGCATCGAGTCCGAGCCTTTCGATATGGCGGCGGAAGAAGGAGATTGGCAAAGAAGGGCTGCTCGTGGCCAAAGAGCTCAAGAGGCTTCGGTCCGACCCGGTCCGCCTCGACCGCTACATCCGGTCCAGCGTCTCCCGCTTGCTCAAGTCCGACCTAGTGGCCGTCCTCGCCGAGTTCCAGAGACAGAACCAAGTCTTCCTCTGTATCAAGGTTCCCTTTTTCGGCCTCAATCTTCTCTTTTTTAATGCGTTAGTTAGAGCTTCGTAGCAAGTATGTGCAATGTGCCTTTATCTGATTTGAACAGTGCCAAAATGATTTAGTGGAAGTCAATTTATTAGCTAGATTATGGAATCAAATTCAATCACTACTTTACCAAGTTCAATCCATGAAGAGAATAAGCTTGCTAACCCTAAGTCCCTATGACAAACCTCTTATGGGTCACCAAGAAGGAAGGCATGTTTCATGTCCAAGTAATGGGAAAGCATACAATGAATGGTTGCCACAGCCAAAAAAGAATAGGCAAACGAATATCTGGGTAGCCACCAAAGGGATTCATTTTTGTAGCAGAGACCAAACTCGAACTGATGGCTCATTGGTCAACTAGAAAAATATAAAGGATTACACACCTGACACCATTGAAGGGATAGGAAGATGTAAGAAAACAATAGAGGGAGGAACATAAGTAGCAAGGAGAGACTATGGTTGCCAACGCCTTCACTTAACTCTTACACATTTATAAGTTTATGATTCTATCATCAAGCACATGTTAAATCATGTATAAACTATGTTTCTGGTAAACTTTGCCAAATTTGATATACTCTCAATTCTGTTGGTTTGTGATAGTCGCGTAAGATTTATGCAAAACTTGATTTCCTTACTAATATAGTGTAGTGGTAAACCAAGGTATCAATCCAAGGAGAGGTGATGAATTTGAGTGCATGTGAGTGTGTAAGAATGATTTAAATGGAGGAAATCTCATAAACTATATCTAAAGAAACTTAAAATATCCTAAAAATACTATGAAAATGAAGAACAACACTCAAGCTAAGTAAAGAAACTATACTGAAACAGAACACTAGTTATAATGCGTGAAAGTCATGGTTTCTACTTCTAAATTGAAAATCAGTGGATGAAATTTACATATGCGTGGTTAAAATGTATGGATGAACAACATGGAAGGTGTTACAAACTTTAGAATGGAGTAAGAATGCACAAGAATGCAAAACACGAAAGTGTTAGATGAAATGCTTAAGAGAATTAGAATGCATGCAAAGTGTTTGTTAAAATGTCACACTGAACTCTGGATATGAATTATGCAATGCTGATGCTTGGAACATGATTTAAACATCTAAAGCAACTAAAATATGTATTTATAACTAGTTAGAATCAATAGAAACCGAAAATCACAATTAGAACCAGAAAATCAAGGTTATAGCGATGCATTGAAAATGTGTATATGAAGGTGGAGGACAATTTCGGATTCATCCATGGAATGCATTAACAAGTGATTTAATCATGCAAAGAATTTCAAAACAACATTAATTAATCATAGAAACTCAAACGAAATCAAAAGAACAAGTAAAACATAGGAATAAAAAAAAATCTAATATCATAGAACCAACAAACATAAACCGTGAAAAACTGTCAAACTTTGATTTTGGCATTTTCTTTGTTTAATTTGAGAAGCAATTGTGCAAATGGATTCTAATGTGTAAAAGAAACTTGTGATAATAGAAAACAACAAACTTGAACAGATTAAGGAAATTGAAGCAAAAACCAGAATCAGTGTTTGAATTTGATTGTATTGAAAGTGATCTCACTTGATCAAGGCTCACTGTGTAGTCACTTGATCTAAGGTGGTTACTTTTCACTCTCCAGATTTAAGCATGGTTCCACACTTAATCTAGTGTTTGAGAAGCAAGAACAACACCAATTCAATCAAACCAAACAACTAAAACTCAAAATTGAATCAAAACTCAGAAAATGAGATGAAGAACAGTGAGAGCAAAACATGAACAATTCTAGTTTCTATTAATCAAGGTTGACTGTGCAATCACTGTTTGATTCGGTCACTGTGTACTCTTTCTATTATTGAATGTGTTTCCACACTCAAAACTAGTTTAAAAAGTGAAGAACTCCATCAAACAGTAAACTACAAACTATCACTGTTTTGTCCAAAACAAATGGAAAATTGATGGAAGAGAAAAGCAATCGGTACATTTGCTTTAGAAACGAGATACATTGTGTTAGAAACTTAGAATACAAAGAATAAACAGTGGAAATGGATGGATTTACACAAAGCTTGAAGAAACTTGGCACCACAGCCTACCGTGCGGTCAATGGCGCAACAAACAAGTACTCCAAGTGCTGAGGAAATTCTCCAAAACAGAAAAATGGAAACTGGAAAAATAAGTGACGAACTCTCCCTCCAAAATAGTTTCCTAGTCTTATATATATCCCTTAACCCAACCTACACTCAACTAAACTCTATGGTTAACATTTTAACTTCTAAAACTGGAAAACTGAAAATTAACTAACTAAACCAAACTAGACTATCTCCTAGACTAAACTTAGTTAACTCTGGTCCATCTGGCAGTAAAGGGCACTCCAATGGTCATTTTTGCCTTCAACACGTCACATGAGATGTCTCTTAGTGTCTACAACAGCTTGTACATGGATTTGAGCTTCAAATGTGAAAGTCAACTCTAAGGGCAAAGTTCAGCATATGAATAAGCTCCAAACTAATTTCAGATTCTGCAATTGCTGGAAGTTATGATTGATCCTTCTTTAATCAGCCTAAAACGGATTAAATGTATTAACCTGTACCAAAATCACAAAACTCAAATTAGTATATTAGTTCTCTAAGAAAATAGGAAACTAGGCTAAACTCAAACTCTATTCTAGACTAATCTAAAAGTTACAAAACTGCAGAATTTTAAAAATCTAAGAACAGAACTTACTACTTCTACAATATCTAAAATAAAACTAGTATTATACTACCAAAGTTAAGTCTAACTAAGCCTAATCACTAAACAACATTATCCTATCTACTTAAGCTAATTATACTAGAATATACTACACTAGAAACTAACTAACTACTAGTTTACTAAACTAATTACTGAACTAAAACAGAATTTAATCAAAAAGTTTACTCCTAAGATTATATATCCATACTTATACTAGGTACTCTATTCTAGCTGATCGAACTAAGCTAAACTAACTAACCTAAGCTAACTAAATCTAACTACTGATTTTAAGTCTAAAAACCAGAATCTAAAACTAAAAACTTATTCTTTATTCTAAATTCTAAAACTATGTTTGACTAGTACTACACTAGGCTATATAAGCTATACTACTCTAGTCTAGGATTCATTACCAATTCTATTCACTAGTACTAAACTAGATTACTAAACTACTAAGCTAAATGCCAATTTAATTCTAATTCTATAAGTGAATTTAAGCTAATCAACCATAAACTATCCTAAAATTCTACAATCCTAAGCTATTCTAGAACTAATTCTAAGACTAACACTAAAATTGCATTAAAAACACCTAATTAAACTAAATTTTTAAAACTAACCTAAAATGCTTTCTATAGTAAATATAATCTAAAAACTAAAAATTAACAACTTAAATCTACCCAAAACAATGCAATTAGTTCAAAATTATTGATATAATCATGACTTATCAGTTTGTAAGCCTAGTTTCTACATGGCTGTACCAAAAAGTACGTCTTAGTTGATATTAGATACATGGGTCAAATTGTCTCCATTCTACATCAGAATAGAAAATGAACTGACAGGATCTAACTCAACCCAAAAGGTTATATCAGGAAGGGAAGATTACCTAGGCTTAGCCATGTACTTACTGAGAGTAGAATCTTAGCACTTGCTCCTCATGCCTAGGAATAGATATCTAGAGTGTTAAAGCTGGTAAAACTAGGCATTTGTGAGTGATCCATCATCAGGACTGGGATAGGCTCTGATATTAAAACGGAAAATTAGTTGAGTCTAATTCATCCCTAAAAGTTAGATCAAGGGAAGAGGATTGCTCAATTCATTAGGTCGTATGGGGTGCTTGGGTGGTATGTCCTGCAAATATGGGCTATTAATTCTGAATTCTGTTACATACATACATACATACATATATATATATATATATACATACATATATATATATATACATATATTGTTACATAAAGCTAACTTTTATTCATCATGTTATGTATTTAACAGTTGGATCAAGAAAGGTATTATGTAACATCTATTAGGTTTTACTGTATTTTTATGCTATAAGGAGAAGGAGAAGTTTATTAAGATTTGTTGTTTAGTTAGTTAGTTAGAGGGCTTAAGGAAGAAGGATAGAGAGGCGCAGATTTGTTATTATTGTAAATATAGCATTGACTCTTTCAGAATGTAGAAATCCTTTGTGAAGGGAAAATTCTCGGAGCAGAGATTTGTCTACTATTTTTTGTTCTTTTCATGCTATTCCATAAAAGAATTTCTTTTCTTTTTAATTTTTGGTTCATAGTAGTATCACGTGTAGTTGGAATGGTAAATACTTATTATAGACATGCTATTAATTTATGTTTATACTCCAGAATATGATTTTTGAATAATATTTATGAAGCATATAGTTTTACTAAGTTTAGGATTAGAGTTTATAAAGTGTTCATCGTTTTCCCTTAGTACCAAAAGAAGATAAAATGTTGCAGATGTAAACACTTGAGCATCGGGGGTGGATGGCTGACCTACCTAGACTAACAAAATTTCATTATTGAAATTATGACAATCTTCGTTCCAACTTATGTTTTTGGTTGTATTTTTTGCGCCATCTTAAAAAAAAGAAAATTCTTTGAGCAATACATTCACCTCCATTGAACCTTGATGTAACAGTAAAATTGTCCCTTGCATTTTCAAAGGTACGAAAGACTCTGTACGATGACCCTCTCCATAATTTTGCATAGTGAAGAGCCTTCAGCACGGGGATACGTTAATTATCAACTCTTTTTGAACTGCTTTTCTTCATGCCCTTATGTTAATGTACTTTATTACTGAAAGTCACCTGTTTAACCATAAAGACTGCAAAAGCTAAAATTTCATCAAATATTTAATTTCTTCTAGTACTAATATGGTGTTTTATTAACTATTTATTATCTCATTCATATGCACTGACTATTTAATGACAAATCCTTGGTTCCTTTCTCAGTTGTATGAAATAGTCCGGAAAGAAATATGGTACAGGCCGGACATGTTTTTTTACAGGGACATGCTGATGATGCTTGCACGAAACAGAAGGGTGGAAGAAGCTAAGAGAGTTTGGGCTGATTTGAAAGAGGAACAAGTTTTATTTGATCAGCATACATTTGGGGATATTATCAGAGCTTTTCTGGATAACGGGTTGCCCTCAGAGGCAATGGAGATATATGAAGAAATGAGACAGTCTCCTGAGCCTCCTCTTTCATTGCCTTTTCGTGTGATACTGAAAGGGCTCATTCCTTACCCAGAATTAAGAGAGAAAGTAAAACGTGACTTCTTAGAAATTTTCCCAGATATGATCATCTACGACCCTCCGGAGGACTTGTTTGAAGATAATTAGCAGGAAAACGATGGAGATAATAATATTATTGCTTATTTCATAATTAAGTCAATTTATCCACAGTGAGATGTGCATTTTATATGTTCTAAACTAATTTTTTTATCCCATATATCTTACTTAATCAATGTTATTTATCCATAGTTTGTATTATCCTTCAGTGATTTCAAGTACCACAAGTCCATATTTCCATGATTTTCACCTAGCATGTTTTATTGAAATCATCTTAGTGATTAGCAGGTCGTATAACCGATCAATTAGATCATTCGCATTCCCTTTTAATAGGAAATTGTACCAAACTACCTATACAATAGCATAGTCAATATTTTAATTCTGCATAAATACCCAATATAGTATGATTCTTTATAAGAATAAAAATATATCCTGTAATCGTCTAATATATATATATATATATATATATATATATATATATATATATATATATATATATATATATATATATATATATATATATATATACACACACACACACACTACATTCAACACAACTAAAAAAGAAACAATAAATTCCGTATAGGCGCAGGATAAAAATATCACTGCTTCCACTATAAGTAACCAATCTATCAATGCAATACAGTCGTGTAATGGCTGCAGTTTCTAAATTCAGCAATATTCTAGTTCAGATGTTTATATTGACTCTGGATATAGATCACACACCCCAAATCCTAGTTCCCGCGCTTAAATTAATTTTGATCCACATATCACTAGTTGCGTAAAATAATGGTTTGGTGGGTATGTGGGTTGTGTTTGAACATGATTTTGGATCTCAACCGTAGAAGGGGGAAATAGTTGCTTTACATTGGGTCAAATCATGAGTTAAAAGCAGACATGATATGAACAATTGAAAAAACTAAAGGGAGAGGAACCTATAGCGTTTGTCCAAATGCTTGAAGAGCATCAACAATCAAGCCATCTACCTCAGCTCCTGGAAGACAGCCAAAGAAAAATAAACAATCTCAAGTTTAAACAATTGAAAAACTTTATAAACATTAGTTGATTTCAAGTTAATTTTATAATGTTAAATTTTGGCATTTGTACCTGGAAGGTTTATAACCTTGGAAACTTCTCCCATGTTAATCCTTGGTCACCATAGCAGCATAAACAACCTTAAGACCTTAGCACATATGCCATATGCATGTTCTTGATTGGAACACTTCGACAACAATCGTCGTGCATATCCTGACATAGCTTCCCAAGGTGATTCAGTATGATTTTCTTCCGGAGGTATAGGGTCACAAGATTTAAGGATTTCCAACATATTTGTCTGCCTTCATATTTATTTAATGACTCTGGGCCCTTTTCAGATGTTTTGCATATTGTTCACAGAGCATGTTACGAGTTTATTCACTGATTTCCTAAATCTCAAGTTAATATTCAACAAATTCATTCTTCTCATACAAGCACTTTGAAGTTGGAAGATCGGAAATTGACGTCCAATCTCTGCAATGGTATTTTGCACAAAAAACTGCACCGGGTTTAACTTTGGATCACCAATTGCCTGAAAATATATTAAGTCATAGATGCTTGGACCACATAAATAATAACATATTCATTGCTTTACAGGAGAGACAGAAATTAGTAATATGAATTTCGGCCCTTCAACTTACAGAACAATAAAATGGACACAAACAGAGGGGGGGAGAAAGTACTCGTTATCCTAGTAAATACTAATTACTGATACTCTAAAGCTATTTATTCATTATAATTCAAGTTATTTTAAAAGAAAATTCTTTTTAATAAAATCAGCATTCATGATTAATTAAAAGTAGTTTCTTTAGTCTTTATCCTTTCTATACTACAACTCATAAAATAACTTCAATATCAATTAGAGTCACAATAGTTTCTGTAGAAAAATATCCCAAAGTACATATGACAACTCTTTTTTGATTTAAGATTTCATCACAAGTTCCACTAATAGTGGTAACAAAATAAGACTACAGAGACACTATATTTATCAATTCAGAACAAACTAAATATACAAGTAACAATAAGAGGTTAATTATTTCATTCAATTTCTCTTTAATATATAAATCCTCTAACTTCAGAGAGTCATTATTTCCACTCAATCTACACTACAATAATCATGTCAATTAAGATTTTGCGGGTTCCTAAACTTCTCTTACCTATCAGTTTTGTCTGACGAAATGAACCTTCTATCACATGTTGGCTTCATTTTGTTTAATATACGTTGGCTAATGAGGAGGATACCATCTTGACGTGTTGGCTTCATTTTGTTTAAGATACATTGGTTAATGAAGAGGATACAATCTTCAGGCACACTCTCCTCAAATTCTTGCATTTATCTAGTGAAAACTTCATTGAGTTGGACAGTTCAAACCTTCAATTGATTCTGTTGAGTGTTAATGTTAGTTTCATAACAATGTTTCAATTGTCCTTTTCTCCAACGCCAATCCAGGAATGCCGATGCAGCTATTTCCAGGCTGTGGTTTCTGAATTCGCCTTTGTTGCATTAATCTTCTTTCTTTGGACATTTCATTCCATTGACCATTGCTAGCATACACGTTTGCAAGAAGAACATAATCACTGCTATGATCATTAGGTTCCAATTCCAACAGATGGTTCCTTATCTTCTCACCCAGTTGAACATTTCCATGAAGTCGACACGCAGCTAACAAAGTCCTCCATACAATTGCATTGCATTCCTCTGGCATATTCTTTATCAAATTGTATGCATCATCAACTAAACCAGCTCGACCCAAGAGGTCCACCATGCACCCATAGTGCTTTATTGTGGGTCGGATGTTATAATATCGGTCCATAATATCAATATATTGCCTACCTTCATCAATCAACCCTCCATGGCTACAAGCACATAGAACCCCCAAGAAGGTAATATCATTCGGCCTCTCCACATTCTGCTGTAACATCTCTGTGAAAAGCGCTAATGCTTCCTCTCCGTTACCATGTGACGCAAGACCGAGAATCATGACATTCCATGAAATCACATTCTTCCTTTTCATGCTGCTAAATATGTGGTAGGCTTCTTCCACTGCTCCACACTTTGCATACATGTCAATTAGGGAATTGGAGACCGATATATTCTCACAAAGCTCGGTATGTTTTTGTACAAGAGAATAATGAATTCGCCTCCCAAAATCGAGGTCTCCTATTGCACCACACGCCGAAAGGGTCACTACCAGAGTGGCGTGATCCGGTTGCAGGCCACTCCGCAGCATTTTAACAAACAGATGGAGAGCTTGTGTATAATTCCGACAAAGCACGTGAGAATTTATGATAGAGTTCCAAGCGACTAAATCTGCATTTGGAATTTCCTCGAACAGGTGGTGAGCGGTTTCTATGTCCTTCACCATACCATACATGTGCATGAGAGAATTCCTGACGTAAGTATGAGTTTGGAGTCCAAGTTTAAGGATGTTGCAATGCAGTTGCTTTCCCAGGGTAACTGATCTCAATCCAGCAATGATTTTAAGAATGAAAGAGAATGTGAAAGTGTCAAGTGCTGCAACATCGCATTTTCCCTGCAGCATTGTCTTGAACAAGTCAATGGCTTTCTCTGGTTGGCGAGCCATCCCAAAGCCCCTGATCATGGTGTTCATTATAAACACATCGGGTTTATCGATTCTGTCAAAAACCCTGACAGCGTAATTGATATCTCCGTGGCCCGAAACCGCGCAAAACTCGATGATCTTTCCCACCACCAGCGGGCTCTTATGGAAACCACTCTGGACTGCACGACCCTGGATCTCCTTCAACTGCTTCATGCTCGAACACTGCTTCAAAAGTCTCAAAACACTTTGTTCAGCCTTCCAAAATGCTCCGTCTTTCGGACTCATTACATTAAAATCAACTTTGGATAGTTTTCATTGATGGCAGCATAACCTCGATCTTCCTATGTGGCAATGTTTATTTATTTCAGTTTATTTTTCGTCACTGCAGCTCCCAACCTCCTGTTTCCAAGGCGATTTTTTTTCTTCCCAGAATCAAACCCAATCACGCACATTTCATCTCCCATTCACCTGTATTATTTTTTCTCCTCCATAACCCTTAGTGAAAATGTCAAGTTCTGTGTAGGTTTGGGGTTGAGGACTGTTGGAGAAAGAATTGATTTGAATGAGGTAGATATTGATAGTGATAGTAGGAGGACTCTTCATAGCAAAAACAAAAATGTGAATATGTTATATGACGCACTTATAAAACATCGTGAAAATGTTGTTGGGAAAGATTTTTGTAGGTTTATGTTTTGGCAGGCTTTCTACGTTCTTGTTGTCAAATAGAATTGGAACAGTTTTTCAGTTTTGTTTGAGATTGTGGATGTCCTTAGAAATTTTGAAAAATATAATTGGGGTATGCGAATATTTGGTGGTAGCTTGTGCATTCCTTATTTTTTGAGCAAAGAAAGAAATACAAGACATTTTCACCTTGTCGGTGACGTTTATTTGTTTGAAAATGATATTTGAACATAGTTTTTAAACTCATTTTTTATATTGTTGACATAGCACGATAGTTTCTTTTTTTAATTGGATTTTCATTAAATAAAATTAAGTAATGCACGTGGAAGCAGTTTTTGAGACAAAGGCAAAGCAAAAAAGTGTTTGGTAGAGAGAACAAAGAACCACTCTATTTGGCTTAGAGGAGATAACAACAAGGAGAACTCATCGACGGAAACACATCCACAAGAAGACTTGGACTGGAGTCAAGATTAGGGTTCATCGAAACCAGTATTATCGCTTACAGTTTTCACACAGTTTCCTTTTATCTTATCGCAGACGTTAATGGTTTTTTTTCTAGGTAAAGTTCTGACCTTTGGGGGAAAATGGTCTTTGTTTTCATTATTGATGGAAGTGTGGTTTACTGTGTTGTTCGTCTTGTCCCCAGCATTTTTCTAGTTATGTATTGTTGTTGTTAATCAAATTTGTAGGACATTTACTTCATTGGTGGCCAATAGTAATTTTTCAGTAGAAGGACGTTGGTTTTTCATTGGTTGTATTTAGTTGGTGTTCTGTGTGTTGCAAAGTTTGGTTATTTGTGGGTTGTGTAAAAAATGTGCATTACTTTCTGTTATTATTTGGTACAATGTTGTTGAATTTTATTGTTTTGCAATAATAGCATATGAAGAAGTTATGGTTGGCCAATTACCATTTAATGATAAGGTATTTTCGTGGTGTTATTTGTATATGTTGTTGTGCATATTTCTATGAAAAGTTATTTGAAGTGGTAATTTTTGGAATTTCATTGATTGTTAGACTCGGTTGCGTATATTTTGTTACACAAAGTTTATTGTTGAAATGAATGGATTGATCTTGGACACACACTGTGCAAGGATTGAGGATACACCATTCAAATGGTGTTTGCATATTGGCAAATCATTACAGATATGTCACCCTCTTTATTAGAGATCTTGAAGCGTTGGTTACCTACTCACGAATCGTTTCGTGTGATGCAACAGTCTGTTTCATTAAGTTGTGTTGACATTTGCATGTCTTTACGATTGGACGTTGATGGTTTAGATGTTGAATTTGATAAAAATGTTTGCGGAGTGGTGGGGTCACTCTTGAGAGACAAATTAATAACACTTGAAAATGTTATTGAAATGATTAAAAATGTGATAGAGAGTGAATTTGATGATGTTGATAATGTATGTTGTTTGTATATATTTGTTTGTTTTGATGTCCTTTATTTTCCTAGATATTCAAAAACTATTAGTAATCTTCCTTGTAGTTCTTTAGACAAAATATAGACAGTCTGTCAAGTTACAATTGGGCTAAAACAGTTCATAATTATTTGGTTAAGAACTTAAATCATGCCTTTCTAGCACTAAGGCAGAAGGAGATTTGCCTTAAAGGCTCAACAATAGTGTTGCAGGTAGACATGGTTAATTGTTATGATGATTTCTTATTTGTACTATATTTAAAATGATGTAATGTACAATGTTGTTTGTTGTAGATATGGGCTGTAAAACCACTTGCTTTATGTGGGCCGGATAGAGAGTTAATGTTTCCAAGAATATTGGCTTGGCCTAATGTTCACTTAAGTCAAGACGCATTGAGATGTTGTTCCAAGAGAGTCAAGTAAGTCAGCATAATTTTTAATTTATATAAATGTTTACTATGTTTTAACACTATGTTGTTATATGTTGTCTTCATTTAGATATTTTGGGAATGGAGTTTGAGACAAGATCTTGAAAATGAAATGATTTATGAAGCATTACAATTTGGTGAGGAACCACAATCCAAAAAATCGCATGTTGATGATAAGTCGGGTGTCGATGAAAGATTTGTTAAAGAAGTTGAGAGTCCATGGAAGACACATAACGAAGATGAAGAAGCGGATAACGGTGTTGGGTGATGATATATTGTCTAGATGTCATGTAGGGGAGGAAGAAGGTGGGCAAGAGGTAGAGGGAGAAGGTGGTGAAGAGGTAGAGGTTGAAGTTGGTGAAGATGTTGATGTTTTTGGGCAGGATGTTCTAGTTGGTGTTGAAACAAGTAAAGAAGACGATGTTGGAAAAGCTTTTGATTTGAACTCTGAAGCTGATGATCACCATTGCGAAGACGTTTCAACGCTTCATGTTCTAGTTCCATATGTTGTAGAACAATCATCAAGTCATGCATTTCAAGTTGATTTGATGAAGTTATATAGGAGTGTTACTTATTTTGGTGTTCCTTACAGATATTATTAATGTGTTGGTTATTAATGTTATAAATTAATTAAACGAACAATTATATTTATAAGTAACTTACTTTGATTTTAGGGTGGTGGGCAACATAAATGGCCAGATTTTGGGTACCTAGAAGTGTTAGGGTTTTGGTCTAGAAAAGAAGGTTGACAATATGGTAATAAGTCTTTTAAGAAATATTCTATGATTAAATTTTTTGTTAGCATTATTTATAAAACATTGTATGTAGGGTGGAGGAAGCACAATAATGTACTTTGAACGACGGAAGTATGGACATGTGAAGAGAATAACTTTCAATCATTTATATACAGTATAAACAATGTTTTGGTTATGAATCAGTTTGGAAAAGGTTTTTAATAAATAATTAATGGCCCTTATTAATGTAGACTCATGTGCTTCACAACTCAAGGAAGATGAACATTAATAGACGGCAAAGGACATTGAATGACTAGCACATCTACTATCATTCAGGACTAATTTCAATACATGATATTTTGGTTGCAAATTTTGTGAGATTCTTATGTTGTTTATATCATTTTTTGTGTATAGATTACTTACATAGTTTATGATAATAGTTATTATGTTATGCAGTTGTTTGCCCCAATGGTGCATGAAAATCATTGGTGGTGCTACGTTGTTAACTAATATCGACAGAAGAAGCTCTACGTATTGGATTCACTTGGACATTCAACCAAAAACCGTAAAAGAATAAACAACGTTGTTGTAAACATTATAGTTTTGCATTAAATGTTCTTTATAGGTAATGATAAATATTTAATTGTTTGAGTTCATGATTGCTCTGTTGTACTTGGTAGGCTCATTACTTGGAATTGCATTTTGGGATGTTATTGAACTATAAAGATTATGAGGGACCAAAATTTGAAGTCCAATGTGACATAACTCTAATTCAACCAAACTTGTTAGTCGTTTGATTTATCTATTTCAACAATTTTTTAATGAAATTTTTGTTTAACATTAGTAGGTTTTTAATTACTTGATTGTGGCTCATTTTAGATATGATTGTAGTGTTATTGTTCTTAAAATGATGGAGTTGTGGAATGGTGAATTTTTTTTTATGGCAATAGCATGTCTCATTACAACAACTTTTCACGCATGCGGGAATTGAACAACGATTTCTTTTTTGATATAGAAATGGATGAGAACAATCGAATATCCAATGTTTTTTGGGCCGATGCAAGAAGTTAAGCGGCATGTGAAGATTTTTGTGATGTCGTATCATTTGACACAACTTACTTCATAAACAAACATGACATGCCGTTTGCTCCTTTTGTGAGTGTGAGTCATCATGGGCAGTCCATTTTGTTAGGTTGTTTGTCTAGCTTTTTTATGTTGGCTTTGATGCATGTCTAACAAGGCACCTGATGGTATTGTCATTGACCATTGTAAGGCAAGGCTTAACGCCATTCAATTCCTAACACAAAACATAGGTGGTGCATGTGATACCTAATGAAAAAAGTTCTTGAGAAATTGTAAGGATACACACATTACAAAGCTATAAAGAGTTAATTGAAGACACTAGTGTACGACTCAATCTCTATTACTGAGTTTGAGTTAGGGTGGGTGGACTTTATTACAAAAAAAATGATTTGAATGTCAATGAATGTCTTTCTACATTGTATGAAGAGAGATATCGGTGGGTACCCCTATTTGAAAAGTTAGTTCTGGGTTGGAATGTCAACCACCCAAGGGAACGAAGGCATGAATTCTTTTTTTGATGGATTCATTAATTCTAGCACTACCTTGTAACAATTTGTGGTCCAATATGACAACACACTAAGGAAAAGGAAGAAAAGGAGTTTGAAACTGACTTTGCATCTGCCAATACTACTGTTGCATGTGGATCCCAAATCTAATTGAAAGATAGTTTCAATTAGAATACAAACACGAAAAATTTGTGGAGGTTCAAAACAAATTTAGGGGTAAGATGAATTATTTCGTGAAGAGTGTATTGAAAGATGATTTCATGAAGGAAGAGTGGTTATGAAATGGTAAAAAGACCCATAGAATGCATGATGTGGTTCTGGACTCGACCACAACAACTATCCAATGTAGTTGTCTGTTGTTTGAGTTTCGATGCATAATGTGTTATCACTGTTTGTTGACCCTAGGACAAGAAGATATTAAATGTGTTCCACAGAAGAATGTTATCCGTCGTTGGTTTAAAATTGTTCGTAGAAGACACAATTTGATAATTGCGGGATACAATGGAAGTAATGACGACCCACGCATGCAAAGGTACCAATTATTGTGCAAGAGATTTTATGATATAGTAGAAGTTGCTTGTGACTCAAACAGTGCATCAAATATGTTGTGTAATGAGCTTAATTCAATAACAAAATCATTAGGGGTACCAACCAAAGTTATGCCCTTTACAATCAATGACGGTGGTGGATGTCAAAGCACTCACGATGTAACGCCCTCAATAACAAACAAAGGAATTGTTCACAGCTCAATTCAAGTGAAAAGGAAGGGAAGACCTCGTTTAAACAGAATGCAATCAACCGTTGAAAAAATATCCAAGAAAAAAAAAACTATGCGTGTAAAAACAAAGCGACTAGGACTTTATTGGTGTGTACATATTATTGTTTATTTTGTAATACATTTTAAATTCATCAATCAATACTGAAACTAACATTTTTTTATTAGTGTCAGGACACATGCTTTATTCATGCACGACCACAGCTACAGGATGTCCACTTCGAAGGGCAACCCACACTTCAACCATATATATGTAATAACGACTTTATGTCCCTATTGACATGTGTGGAGTCAGAAGTTGGAAACATTCAACTATCAACAACAACAACACACAATTGACAACCAACGGAGGTATGAAAAAACAACATCAAGTAGTAATAGGATGTGGTCATGTAGTTCCTTTGTGCCGTTGAAGTGCATTTCCTTTTTCTTAAACCTTTAGTGGTCATTGTCCTCATGTACTAGAAAATTAGTTTGACATAATTATAATATACCTTTTGATGCATATGCTATACACAAACATGATGTTCTTGACGTCGTCGTGTTTGTGAATTACATGTGCATAAATGATTAGCCTGCTTAAAATGTAACATGTCTTTTTAAAATTTTTTGTAATAGTTATTCCATATCCAAAATTATGATTTGGTTGTTACGTTTTGCATAGTAATTAATGGAATTTCGTGATTAATTTTATTTTATAATTCAAATAATAGTTTTTATTATCATTTAATGAAAAATAATATGGCCTTAATAAATTTTGCACCCATTCACTTGTCCATAATAATGTCTCTATCACTAAGTTGAAATTTACGTTACATATATTTGAATGGGTTACCCAATGTTTAACTTGCACCATTTGGAGTAAATAACCTCTTGACCATTCAAACCCAAACTTGTGACCATTACTAACACACATCTTTCCACTCAAAAGTCACGACTTTAGACGACACTTCAACCACCAATATTTATTCCCTTAAATGTGACCTAATTTCAATTTCACATCCGTCTCACAAGAAGCCAATGAAATTAGGCAAACATCAACATCTACCCGATATCATGACAGGGAGTGGTAGTGGAAGTGCATGATAGATGAATTTAGAAGACGCACCTCAGACTGGGACCATAGTGCTGTGGACGTTCACAACCATTAACATACATGAGAAGGTATTTCTTTCTAACTTTCTATGTAGACGTTTGCTTATGTTGATCAACATTTTGCTGCTGCCTTCGAAAAGGAACTCACTCCACAATGGACTTTGGTTGATAGTTTTGGAAATAGCTTAGTAGTCACGTACAACATGGATACACTAAATCCAAAATTTACCAATGGGTGGAAAGATTTGGAAAAAACATACACAGAAGATATATGAGACTCTTACGTCCAATTTCGTTATGTGGGAAACTGTCATTTTCAGATACAATTTTTCATGGCAAATGCACATCAGAAAATATATGGTCAATCTTAGAACATGCTACCTTGCACCTTGGGACAAACTGTTCACAATAAAGTTGACAAAATCTCAAGCACAAGACAGTCATATGGTATTTACTCATTTCTAAATGTTTTTATTGTACTAAGCGTTAATAGTTCTATTTTCAACATATGTTGGTAAACATAATTTTTGGTTATATTCACATGACTTAAATGTTGCTTTTGCTGACGTCATAAAAAGCTTTGAAATGAATGTCATATATCTGCTTGCACAAAGAAGTGGAGTGAAGTGCAAACTACTTGTCTCGCACAAAAAGATCAACCAAGTTTGGACAAGGTTGGAGGCAGTTCAATGTTGAAAATCAATTGAAGGAAGGAGACCGATTTGTGTTTGAAGTTGATCATGCTGAAAAAAAACCTATAGTAGAGGTTTACATTAATCAATGCAATTGTGACGTGGCAGAGTGCATTAATTTAGTGTAACTCATGACATCGACACAAACGCTTCTACCAGTTTCTTCATTTTTATCTTTTGGTTATTACATTTTTAATTTACAGTGCCGTTTTTTTTTATGTTTTGTACCTTGGGAGAAATTTATTTATGAAATTAAGTTATACTTCGTGTTATAATGTGCCAATAGGGGTGATTAATTTTGCAGTTCATCTACGTTTATAAGGTTATTGATTTGATATTAACGACTATTATAAAAAAAATCTTTGAATGAAGTCCTAAATTAAATAGCACCTTATTTGGATGTTGGCCTTCCAAAAAAACGTGTTTAAGAAGTCCAATTCGACCTCCTTCTTAGCCTTGATCTCTTTTCGTGTTTACAATTTGTATCAAGAGCGAGTTCTTGAAAATTACTCAAGTTTTTTATCCTGAAAATATTGTTCGAAAATCATGGACGAAAATAAAATTTCTTTTGTAGAATATGCTTCTATTCATAGGCTTCTTATGTTTAGTGGTATTAATTACCAGTTTTGAAAAGTATATATGAAAATTTTTTAAAAATCAATTGACGAAGGAATTTGGGATGCTATCATGAATGGACCATTCAATTCTAAACATGTTGTTGATAATAAGCAGATTAATAAACCATGAAGCCTTTGGACAAAAGATTTAAAGAAGAAAGCTCAATATGATTGTGCTACTGAAAACATCATCATAGATAAATTCTTTTAGGAATCCCAATGTAGTTGTGCAAAGGACATGTGTGATGTGTTGGAAGTTACACATGAAGAAAGCATATGTTGATTCAAGAGTATGATTTGATTAGAATGCAACAAGGAGAAGCCATTGCATATGTATAAGAGAGATTTACACATATTGTAAATCATCTCATTCGATTAGGGAAAGAGATTGACAAGGAAGAATTGAACATCAAAGTGTTAAAGTATCTTGATAGAAGTTGGCTGCCTAAAGTCATAACAATCTCTAAATCCAAATATCTTTCTACCATGACCACTGCCTCACTGTTTGGTAAGCTAAGAGAGCATGAAATTGAAATGAATAGGTTAAATGAGTAAAAAAACCATGAAAAGAAACAAAAAGTATTCGCACTAAAAAGTAGCATTCAGAAAACTGGCAATTCAAATGATGAAACAACTAAAGTTAGTGACAATGAGAACCTAAATCTCCTTCTGAAAAAAATTGGAAAGTTTCTTAAAGGAAAGGTAAAGATAGAGGTAATAAAAAGATGTTCTATTAAAAAGGAAATGATTATGTTAGTGCGTTTAGCTTTACATGTTATAATTGTGGAAAACTAAGAGAATATCATAACAAGCTAATCTAAAAGTGAATAGTAGAAACTTTATGAAAACTTTAGCAAAGGATATTTTAGAAGGCTTCAAATTTTTATGATACTACAAATATTTTTAAAAGTATTTTAAATTATTATGAAAATATCTTTTCATAATCTTTTTTAATAGTTATGAAATAATCATTCTAAAATAGATAGATATCAATTATGAATTATATATCTAGGATGGTTTTAAGAATTTGTAATTCAAAATATATTTTTTCAAATTACTTTGAGAATATATAGTTCAGAAGTTTTTTAATACATTGCGAAAATTAATTTTCAGAAATCGTAACAATTTTGAAAACTAATTTTCATCATTACAATCTAAGGGGAGGGAGGTGCATGAATAAAATATTGGAGTGGAGAAAACAATGTCTATAAACTAGGGGGCTTCTCCCTGCACCCCAAAGCATTTCTCATGTACCCCCAAAACTTTTTTTATTTCCAATTTTGCCTAAGTTAAAAGTTAAATCAAGAAAGAGAAAAAGCAGTAAAAAAATTATTACCTGCACTGCACCCCTGCACAGCTAGCGAATCTGGGCATGCCTCTGCACCCCCAAAGATTCTTTGACCTAAAAAACACATTTAAAAGGTTCTCTTTTTTCCGCTTCCTCCTCCCTCCTTCTTTGCCTTCATTTGTTCATTTGTGGAGAAGATCATTGAGCAGCAACAAGCACCAACCCAAGAGGAGTCCGTGACGAAACTGAGAGCCACCCTTCCCTGCAGTTAATCCACACACGTCTTCTTCCAGTTAAGTTTTCTCAAATTTGTAATGTTTTTTCGTGTTTACGGTGATTTATGAACCTATATATATATATATATATATATATATATATATATATATATATATATATATATATATATATATATATATATATATATATATATATATAATCATTCCATCTGTGCCAAAAGGGGCTCCTAAAATTTTTTTGTGTTATGAAACAGAATGCAGAAGCCGTTTCATGTTTTTTAGAAACGGATTACAAAAGTTGTTTCTTGCATTGTTTATGTGAAACAGATTACAGAATCCGTTTCATGTTTTTTATAAACGGATTGTGAAAGTCGTTCCGTATTTATTGCTTTTTTTTATATGAAACGGATTACGTAGTCTGTTTCTACACTTTCAGAAATGGAATTTGAACTCCGTTTTGTAAAATTTTGTTGTTATTTTTGAAACGTATTTTGCGTTTATATGCAACGGATTACGTTAAATAAGTTTGGACTTATTTCTTCACTCAATTTTGATGTGGTTAGATACTGTTTATATTAATGGATTGGTTTCAAATAGTTTTTGGAGAATTTTTAACCGAAAAATAATTAGTATTTAATTTTTTAAATGCACTCTTAATCAGCTGCAGGTTGTTCTTCACAAATGTTATGGATTAAGAATCAAATAGTAGAGTATAACTTCTACTAGAGTAATATTCCTGCTCTATGTTATAATAATATTGTAATTAGTCTCTCTATAAATCTAATATTGTATTATAGAGTTAAGCACATTAAAATTAACTAATTAGAGATCATATTCAACTAGGTATTGTTGATTTAAAATTTATACCCAGACGATTAATCGGCTTATATATTTACAAAATTTTTTATGAAAAAAAAAATTAATTGTTTGAAGACGTTATTGATATGACTCATGAGAAAATATGATTAATTTTAAGTGTGCAAAGCAACTACAAGATTTGTTATTTACATTGGTCATACAATTTGTTTTGAATGTGTTAAAGTGAAGTTGAACGTCTTCCAGTCTTTAAAAAATCTAAAAATTATCTTCCATTCAAATATTCTGTCTTAATTAATGTATCTCACTTTTAATACAAATATTAGGATTCAAAATAAAATATATTTTTTATTTAATTTTTATTAAATTCAACTATTTCTCTCTAGCTATGATATTTTTAAATAACTTTTTGAAAAATAAATGTAATTATAAAAATAAATTAAACTAAATGATAATTAAACTTTAAATTAGTAAAAAACAAATACGAAATGGCTAGGACACAAGAAAATTTATATTGGATTGTAATGTTTCAAACTTTGAATTATAGATATGGCTAGGACACGAGGAAATTTATCTAGACGTGGTTCACATGATGCACCCGAGAGTTCCACACAGGGTGCTGCACGGAAGAGACCTACAACTTCAGCTCGTAAAAGGCGTCAGCATGAGGCTAATGTTGTTCAGGATGATGTTGTTGAGCATGAGGTTTCTAATGTTCCTCAGCACTAGGAGCAGGGGATTGATAACGATGGTGCAGGATTTCTAGGTGGTCCATCTGATAACGATGACTCTTATGTGCACCTTTCGTCTTAACTTTACTCAGTGGCGGTAACATCGATGTCATCGAAGGGAAAACTATGTCAAGTAATTTATGTTTGATGGTGACTTTTCCTGCAATGTCAACTTCTTTGAAAAGATTAAGCAGTAGATCAACCTCCCTCTGAATAGATAATTGCCCTTCTGATTGTGAAGACGACACATTTGAGAAGCTCAACCTGGTCCACATGACATGAATTTCTTGGAGAGGAATCATCCCAGGATCATATCGTGCTAATTCACACGCACATGGAAGACCATAAGTTTGTCTGAGAATGCAGCCACAACGACTAGTATCGAATCCAATCTTCTTTACTCTTTCCAACTCTGGAGAAAGGAGTTCTAAGGCACATCTAGAAATATTTCCCACTAATCTTCTATAACTCAATGCCTTGTAAGAGTCACTAATCAGATTTATACTTCTTTCAAAAGATGCCTTAATTTCGTTATGTTACAAGATAATAACGTTGTGAATTCCATCCCAACACGAACAAAGGTCTCTCATACTACTTCCAAGAACTTTCTTCAGACTCTAGTGAGCAGACTCAACCCTAGTACAATTTATACAAGGAAATCATATAAACCATTAATATAAAAAATTAATTAATAGCAAAATGCAAACATACCTGTTTAATGTTGTATTCCCTAAATGCATAACTTTGTTCGTCCATGCCTTCACAAAGAATTTCTTGTAAGGAATGATCCACGAGTCATTGACATATTCAAAGAATACAGGCCATGACTGACAAACAAACTCAAGACGATTAACACAATCGTTAAACTTTAATTCATCTTCACAGTCCATGACATTCTCCCAGGCTTGCAGTACAACATCCCATGCATCAACAGAATTCACTAACATTTTGCATTTTGTCTGCACATTTTTTTGAATATGGAAACGACATAGAAGATGATAACACTCAGGGAACACAATGCCAACAACATTCATTAGAGCCAGATCCTTGTCAGTTACAATGACTTGTGGACCACCCTCAGACGTCATAAACAGACCTCTTAGCCTTTCAAGAGCCCAAATGAAATTATTTTGCTTTTCACTAGATAAAAATGCAAACGCGGTTGAGAAAGTTAATCATGTTGAGGTCACACCAACAATCTCAAGCAATGACAACCAATATTTGTTGGTTTTGTAAGTACTATCCATTAAGAACACAATATTGAATGAATTTAACAACTTCACAACATCAGGATGGGTCTAGAACAGATTGCTAACCACATCAGATTCATCAAGACATCTACTAAAATGGATGTAGTGATCATGTTTCAACATCAACATTAACTGTTGTAACTCAGTCCTTGAACCTCTTACTGAACGTTTGTACCTATATCTTGCATTATACACTTGCTTCAGAGTTGTAACATTACACTCATCTTTTTCTTTGAGAGTGAGAAGTATATTTGCAGGTTTTACTTGACTTTTAGTCATATCAACAAGCAACGACTGTTCAGTAGACTTCAACCTACCCGCATAGGGGTGACCAACTAGAGTAGATGAGACATCGTGATTATGGTAACCACATTTTACGTTAAACACCCATCCCTCCCCTTGAGAGATGGGTCTCCCTCTCAATCTAAAGGGACAGTCACATTTTCTTGTCCCAGATAAACTCGGTTTTGCATCACATTTGTATTTTCTATATTTTTCACCTCTTTCACAACCTAATAATACATGGGTCTTTCTTCCTAGTTGTCCATTATATTTATCTGATCTTAGAATAATAACAACAAATCCAAGATTATAAGCAACCCCTCTAACCCACTTAATTAAATCTTCACGTGTTGGGAAGATATTATCGGTTGTAAAATGAGATGTATAATCTTGTTCGTAGATATCATGAACAAAATTAGAAAAATCTAACATGAGACTACAATTTAGTTGAGAATCCACTTGAGAATCCAATAAACTCAAATAACTAAAATGATGATCTTCCATAATGAGCTATAATAAAAAAATAAAATATTTTAATACGTCAAACAACCCCATCTAGGGAAACCACATAATAACAGATAAAAATATTAAAAAACAATGCAACAGGTATAAGAGAAAAGAATGCAACACGGCACCTCAATCGAGTGTCTCACCTATTACACAACACACATTACATATGCAAAGTAAAGTTCTCGTACATATCCAACGTTCTTAGACAAACACGAAGTGAGATAGAAATTTTGCCAACGTTTAATCAATTTCAAAACTGTTTCGGTCAATTCATATTCAAAAACTCACATTGAAAACTGATTGCATGGTGGTGATATTCAAAACTGATTGCATGATTCACATTCAAAAATTTACCTCACTCAAGCACACAATATACACTCACTCACAAACTCACGCACACCACTGCATTCACTCACCAACACATTAAATTCATATTCAATACTAACACACTAAATCCACAATCAACACGCACATAAACACATAAACAACATTATTCTATTTCATAACGAAAACAAAAGATTATGGTTAATAAAACGTCAAGAACCCTTCATTTAAAAATTTCAAAACTGCATTTAAAAATTCCAGAAATTGAATACGTGGTCCGTTTCAGAAAAGTATGAAACGGATCCCAAAATCTGTTTGGAAAAAAAAATATGAAACTTTATGAAACGGATTTTGGAATCCGTTTCATACTTTTCTGAAACAGATCACGTATTCCGTTTGTGGAAAAAAATTTAAAATTTGTGAAACGGAATTCGTAATCCGCTTCAGAAAAGTATGAAACGGATTCCAAAATCCGTTTCATTCCAAAATCCGTTTCATAAAACAAAGACATGGAAACTTATGAAACGGATTTCGAAATCCGTTTCATACTTTTCTGAAACGGATTACGAATTCCATTTCACAAATTTTAATTTTTTTTTTCCAGAAACGGAATACGTGATCCATTTCAGAAAAGTATGAAACGGATTCCAAAATCCGTTTCATAAAGTTTCATTTTTTTTTCAAACGGATTTTGAAATCCATTTCGCTTTTTCTTGGAACGTATCCAGAAATCCGTTTCATAGAATTAAAAGGAAAAAAATGCAAAACTAATATTAACATTTCAACCATTCAAATCAAATTATAAGAGGCTAACCTGCAGAGAAGATAAGAGGAGAGAATGGAGGACCTTCAAGCACAGGGAACTCACAGGGAACACCTTCAAGCACAAAAGAGAATGGAGGACAATGACAATGAGAGAATAAAGAAGAGAACTTTCAAAAATAAAATTAATGAAAGTGAACACACAAACCTCAGACCAGGGACCACCACGAGAGAATGAAGCAGAGAAAATTAAACCTCGGACCAGGGACCACCACGAGAGAATGAAGTAGAAAAAATTAAAATGAAGGCAGTGGACCACAGTGAGAATGGAGAAGAAACAAAGAACAAACGGGAAAAAACAAACAGAATGAAGGTATGAAATAATTTGGGGGTGCAGAGACAAGTTGACGCAGTAAATTTCATTTACTGCTCTTTCACCATTTTTACCCACTTTCACCTACAAATTATTGAAGAAGCCTTGGAGGTGCAGGGAGAAGACGCCATAAACTAGCCTAAACCTTTACCATTGGAGATGAGCCCAATTGAAATTAATGGTTAGTACCATACCATTTAGTTGATCCATGATCCTCAACTTTTGAAACACATATTAAGTGTTAGAATTGACTCCTTGATCCACAGGAAAAAATAAAGTTTTAGGCTTCGCTAAAATTATTTTGGCTTAATACTAATGTGCTCCTCCGATTTTATTTAAATTTTTAAAAACACTTTTAGTTTTTTATTTCTTCAATTTAATCTTTCAATTTTTTAAAAATATTCAATTTAGTTATTTCTACTAAATTGACGTTTTTGTCATATATCATGTGTAAAATTATGAAATTTTTTATTTTTTTAATTTTAAAATTAAAAAAACAAAGCACGACAACCACATGTCATTGTCGTGTCACGTGACAGTGTAAATGTTATGTGTCATTATTATTGTCACATGATAATATTTGTTTTCAATTTTATTTATAATTTTGATTCAATTTATTTAGTCTTTTTTTTTTAATGGAGTAAGTTAGACTCTTTCGAATCTAGACCAAATTAGTAATTAAACTTTATTACAACTTATATATACATGTTATTTTTTTTAAAATTTATACATCAAATCAATCCACCTAAATATTTAGATTATATATATATATATATATATATATATATATATATATATATATATATATATATTACATTTGTACATAAAAGAAATCCCTATTTAAACTTATAATTCTCTAAAATTATAAGTTTAAATAGTGATTTTTTTAAGAAAAAAATGTAAAAAGAAAAAATTTATTTCAATATTTAGGTGAAATGCTTTTATGTATAAATTATAAAAAAAATTAAACATATATACATAAGTTGTAATTAAGTTTAATTATTAAGTTTGTCTCAAATTGAAAAGGGGCCAAATTGTTTCATTTAAAAAAAGAAGACTAAATTGAATAAAAATTATAAATATGGAGACTAAAATGAAAACAACCAGTACCATGTGATAGAGATAGTGATATGCGATACTATGAGTGTCACATGACACTACAACTCTCACATGACACGACCATGACTTGATAGGTGACAGTTTTTCTGATTTTAAAAAGACTAAAAAATTTAAAAAAATTTACGAATTGATATATGGCATGGATGAGCATGACGTTAAGGTGAAAGAACTAAATTGAACTTTTAAAAGAAATTGAAATACTAAATTGGAGAAATAAAAAAACTAATTTAAAATTCGAATAAAATTAAATGATTAAATTAAATATTAAATAAATTATTCAATAAATGTCACACGAAATAATTCAAACTAATTAAAAAATTGTATGTAGCAGATTCAATTTTTACTTTCAGTTAAAATCATGAGGAAAGACTAGGCAGCATGAAAATGCATTCAAGCCCAACAGAGAAAGAAAGAAGATGGATGTATAAAATGTTAAAAGCTTTTTCTTCCTGTACCCCCAAACTAGTAAAAAAGACTAAAATATCTTCTCTCAGGATATCACACCACTGTTATTACTCTCATCGTCGTGACCACTGCACCATGGTCATTACAGAGGAGAAAGAATGAAAGAAAACGATTTGTGGAATAAATTTTATTCTAAAATGTTCATTCTGAAATATATTTGATGTTTATTATTATTATTTTTGAATTTATTCTAAAAAACTTATTTTAGAAGGTATTGTATATGTTTTAGAAAACTTGTTTTGAAAATAATGCTATCGAAAGTTCATTTCATGTGTTTAAAAAATTCCATTATAAAATCCTACTCCAAAAATTTTATTCTGAAAAATTTATTTTCAGAATACAGAAATATTTTATTTTTTGAGGATTAAAATATTGATTTTAAAGATTATGATGATAGTGGAAGAAAAAGCCAAATGTTAACAGAATGGCCAGGTTGAAACTTCAGAGACAAAAAAGATTTCAAGTTGCTTTATCTCTTTATCTCATGTCGTATGATCTGTCAGCTGAACTGTGAAAAAGTTTGTACCAAAGATAAAAGGACATTAAACTCAATTGTCAAATCTTTTTTTCAAAGATTCCAACAAGGGACTTAACTTATTTCCTCCGCTTCATATGCAAAAAGGGAAAAAGAGCACAAATTCCATGCCTTAAGATGTTGCTGCCTTATGCTCTATGAGCTGGTTCCATCATCCCAAAGGAAACAATATTCCATCATACAACAACAATCTTACAGCATAAGTTTCACGATAACTAAAAATAAAATTAATTCAGAATATATGAATATACGAGTGAGTCACCTTCCTATCTTTTGTGAAACTAATTTAAACTTAAATTTCATTTCTTTGATATTAAAATTATAAATTAGATTTTATCTTAACTAAATTTGTTATTTGTTTAGTTTATTGTTCTATCTGCTATCAAATATCTATCAAAATATCTATTAATATCATAAGATTAAGTTAAACTTAAAATTCATGTCAGAAAAAAAATTAAATTATGCTCATTCATGTTTATTTTGTTAGCTCACCCTATCTGTTTGTGTGTGACGATGATAATGTACGCAATATATGTGAGCAGATGATGTTACAGGTGGATCTGATAAGACTTAGCGACGGAACGGGATAGCATAGAAGCAGATAATGTTGCAGATGATGATATATATACTGAGGTGAATAATTATGATCTCCAAAGCAAAAAAGCTGGTGCAATGTCGGAGAACCATTCATTCATAGAAAGAAAAAGTGATAGAGAAGACACATATAAGCAAATGCCCTTTGTAATTCTGACCTGTGTTTTTGGAAGTATACAACACATACACACACCCTCTTCTTTTTGCATCACGCTATCATTCATTCCCTGACATGCTAAGGGTTGACACAACTCAACAACTCTATCACTTTCACCATTTTGTTACATTCATCATGTCTTTGTTTATGTTATGGACACTGCATGTCCCTGTGCATGGCAGAACAAGAAGAAGACCAAACAACATAGATAATATATGTGTCTTAGAAACCATCTCAGAAAAGCTGAACAACAACCCTTGTCTTTTACCTGCGCTTGCTACCTTTCCAAATGCATGTAGACAAGACCACATGCTCATAACATTTATTGCACTTTTTTTCTTTTTTTGGTCCTTTTTCTCTCTCGGTTGCTTCAGCAGGTTGAGGAATACCTCATCATATGTTCTGACAGACATATTAAGGAACTATGTTATTCTAATGCTTGACTTCAATGCATTTTAATGGGTAGAATCTAACTCTTTGTAAAGTACATAATTAGTATGACATAACATAAAAAGACTGGAAACATTTTTCTTTTATACAATGATCAGAAGAACTACAGATAAACAGTGAAAATGTAGAATAAATTTTATAAGTAAAACCTAGGCACAGTTATGTACATTTTATTGGTACTTTTCTTTAATGTGTATCTCTGTCATGTACATTATTAAGATTAAGTTTTAATTTAATTTTAAAAATAAAATACCCTCAAGTACTTTTCTGTCTAATTTTATCAAATTTACTTAAAAGGCAATCTAAACACATTTAAAAAAAATTAAATATATTTTTGGTCTTTATAATTGGAATTAGTTCTTTGAAATTTTGGTATAATTTAATCTCTCAGTTTTTGAAATTCGTAGGTTTAATCCGTTAATCAAATTTTATAAAATTTATTTAAAGTTTCAAAATAGTTTCTTAGTTAACACAAAAATGTGTCAAACGATGTAAACAACTTAAATACTATCATATAACACGTTTAAAATGTCAAATAAATATAACAAAATTTGGTTAAAAAAATTAAAATCACACATTTATAAAGTTAAAAAATCATATTAAACAAAAATTTCGAAGAATTAATTCTAATTTTTACTTAAAATTAAAGAATAAAACATATTTAACGTTTTAAAAATTATACGGAGTTCTTTTACTCTATTCAGATAATGAAAATTTTGGGCCCAAATCATACATATCTGTTCTGGTTACAGTGTGCTGCTATGACATTTCCTAAATTTCCTATATACAAGATTTTAACTTAACTTTGGTGATTTTTTTTATAATTTTTATTTTAATAATATTGTTTTATAAGATTCACATGCTTATTAACATTTTATTTAATTATAAATAGAAATATGTGTTTTTAAGATAAGGAAAATATTTTTTTTTCTTTTTAAGATCGAGATCTTTTTTAGCATTATAGGTCTTATTTATATCATGTTACCATATTTCAATGAAAAAATATTATAAAATCCAAAAGTTTAAGACATTATGGTCAAGGTGTATAAAGATGCTCTAGTAGTAATTTTATTCAAAAAATATTATTGATAAGTTGGATTGGGTAGTTGATAATGTTTATACTCTATTTTTCTTTTTCCATGAAGCCCTCTTTCTTTTATTGGAGTAATTGGTAACCTTAGAAGTTGGTTCCAATGACCAGATACATAGAAATAGAGAAGAAAGTGAAAGTGGTAAATGATGTGGAGAAACTTAACCCACCGTGTTTAAATATTTGACATAAGATTCTGTTTGTGATGAAACAGTTGAATAATTGAGTTTAGCGGCACAGATTTGTCAGGCGCTGAACCTATCTTTTCACTTTTTCAAGTCATGGTCCCACTTAAATGTCAAACCAATTTATTCTTGGTCACCCTTCAATTGAGTTTTGTTTGTGTTACGATTTTTTATTTCGTTTGTATCGGTGATTCTTATGTACATTATAGTTGTTCTTTTGGTTATTTCGGTAGAAATTTGAAATACTTCTTTCTCCAAATTTTAGATTAATTTAATTTTTCAATTAATATATATATATAATTTTTTAATCAAATTTTTTAAGTTTATTTGACATTTGAAACGTATTTCATAATAGTATTTAAGTTATTAACATCGTATAATCTATTTTCACTTTAATGTTTACTTAGAAACACATTTAAAACGTCAAATAAACTTAATAAAATTTGATTAAAAGGACTAAATTCAACCATTTATTAAAGATGATGAACTAAATTGGTCTAAAATTTTGAAGAAGTATTAATTTCAATTTTTAATAAAAGTTAAGGGACCAAAAACATATTTAATCTTTTTTGTTTATATTTACGGTGATTCTTCTATTCTATTTCATGATTTCTTGTTCTCATTTACAATGTAGTTTGCATTTCGTTTATTCTTGTAGTGCTTATTTTTTATCATGATTCATGGACTTGTTCATTGTGATTTTGTATTTGTGTTTGCGGTTTCTGTTCTTAGTAATGGTTCATATTCATGTTTGTAATTTTGTTCATACTTGTTTTTGTTCATGTTTGAGATTTTGCTTTTGTGTGTGATTTGTATTTCTTTAATTTATTTGTTTCATTTTTACCTTGCCTTTGCATAGTTCTCTATTATTGATATTGTGTTGCTAAGCTATCATGCTGTAAAACCCTTTTTTTTTCTGCCATAATTTTAAAGGGGTGCCCCAAATCTAATGGGCCTAAGGGTTGGCCTATAGGGTGACAAGGCCCATAAAGCAGCCAAGACCCCTTATTCTGCACTCACTTGCCAAAATCAGTGCTCTCGCTCTTCCTTTTTCTCTCCACAGAAGCTCTGTTAGGGTTTGGGTCTTACCCTTCTTTGCGTTAACTTAATCTCATTCTTCAATCCATGTAAGTTGATTCTCCACCGTACCTTTTTCGTTTCCAGCTCTGCATCATGATTCTAACTAAGGTTCACCATGGTAACCCATTTTGAATCTATTCCACTGTATAACAGATCGTAAATCTGCTCCGTGGTCGGTAGTACTCACTTGCTTGGGTGTCAGGATATTCTGCTAGCTTTTTTCGGGTAAGGGAAGCTAGGGTTTATGTATTTAAAGTTATTTTGCCGATTTTTGGATCGATTTGTATGGCTGTGATGCTTGAGTGAGGCTGTTGGTCGAATAAAGATGTATGGTGTGCGAGTATGTTTGATTGATGTGGCGCTACTCTTTTTCTACATTGCACACTTTTCGTAAAATGAAGATTTCTACTGTGTTAACCGTTGGATCGAGCTGAAATGTTAACAGCTGATCCTTAACACAAAATTCTTGACTTTGACCGGTCGGATCTTTAATCGAAGCTCTTTAGTGAGAGCAGTTTTTATCGCAAGGTCACTGTAGTTTGGTTGTTGACAACATTGCACACTTTTCCTAAAATGAAATTTACTACTTCGTTAACCGTTGGATCGAGCTGATATTTTAACAGCTGATCCTTAACACATAGTTTTTGACTTTGACCGGTCCGATCTTGAATCGCAGCTCTGTAGTGAGAGTAGTTTTTATCGCAAGATCACTGTAGTTTAGTTGTTGACAACATTGACCTTTGTTGCTTGTTTGGTTTACAACTTTCTTTATAGTTATTCAATTAAGTTGGTTCTTGTTTCATTTGGTCCTTGATTCAATCATATTTAATTTGAATATAAATACAAAAATTTTTTTAGCTTTACACAAGCTGTAGTTTATTTCTAAAAATCCCTAAATCGTTTGCATAATGTGATGTTAAGTTGGATTGCTATGTTAAAGCATGAGATGAGTGAATATGCATGAGTAAGAGGGTGTACGAGATGTGAATGATGAACTTGGATAAATCTTGGCATGTGATTCCAATGGAATGGTTGGTATCAAAATGGCATGGTATTGGTATGAGGTGAAATTCTATATTCATGGATTGGGAAGGATGAGTTGGAATGGATTCAACATGGAATATGAATGAGGATTTGGTTATAAAGGTTGGCATGAGAGTTATGTGCATGATAAATATTACTTTATTGATTGAGTATGTTTGGTCTGTGTTAGTGCGTAATTCCATGAGCCTCTAGGTGAGACCTCATGGTAGTGCTTCAGTGGTCGGGACGTAATTCCATGACCCCTGTTAGTGGGAGTTCATGGTGGTGCCCCATCTATATAATTTGGTAAGGATTCAAGGTAAGGTTGCATCCTGACACTCTAAAGAGTCAGTTAGTCTCACTTAGAGCGGACTGACTCTTGTGGTGAGAGTAGCAGGAGGCCTGAAACTCACTAAGGACTAACCTTGTGTGTGAGGGATTGATTCATTGTAACACTTGTAACACATAGCTCGGGGGTGAGCAAAGGTATCCACCACAAGTGCAAGCATTCGCTAAATCCGACTAGATTATATGTATCCGGATGAGTCGAGTCGAGTCTTAGTGTATTGATTGGAAGGTCATAACATACTTGGATGATGTATGTATATTGGACTGTGAAAGTATATTTGATTGCATGATAAAACTAATTTTGGCTCTAGCTTACCCTTTAGTTGTTTGTTGTATGTTCTGTGGTGTGGTCTTTTCTTTTGCAATGATTATCAACTTGTTGAAGTGAGCAGAGGTGAGAACTCCCCGTAATCATCAGGGTGATGGAGGTTCCGCTGCATAGTCTGCTTGGACTGAATCTAAGTTTACTTCGACTTTTCTTTAGGGCTATGGCCTGTGTACTGCTGGTCTTTAGGATTAAAATTCTAAATGTTGTTGATTTATATTTTATACTTTGTTATGACATCGTAGTGTGTCCTTTTCTTATTTGGGTTTTCTCTTGGATAATCGTGAGGAGTAGTGTCTACACTCCAGGACTTTGTTTCTAATATTATTCCGCGTGACATTCCTTTAATTAGCGTTATTAATTAAATGGGGTGTTACACATGCAACTTCAAATAAAGACAATTATTTGTGTGTGATTCAGTGACAAATTATTTGACTATTATACAACTTAACATATCATTTTATGTTTAATGGGCGAGTCAGTTTCCACATTCTTCTTACCATTTACATTTAGCAATGATATGTTGTATATTTCGCTACTTGAATAAGGGAACTTCTCAACATGATTTATTCTTTTTCACTTAGACAACTCTTAAATTTATTGATTTTAGTGATTCATTGTGTTGAATGTTTTTATACCGAATTGTTGATTATTGATTGGCGCGATTACATACACAGTCAGTCCTTCATTGGACCATCGGCGAGTCACGGCTACCCAAATTTTTTTAATTTTATTTATAATATATAATTCTATATATTTTAAAATTATATTTATATTATTTATATTAAGCTTAGGAAAATTTTTAACAATTTTATTTATATATTTTTATTTTTTTTAAAAAAATAAAATAAAATAAAAATCATTTTTATGGATGTCGGTTAATAAAAATGATTAGATTCTATCTCTAGTCATAATAAGGTTATTTCTCAATAAGTCATCAAGAAAGTATGAGAGTAAAAAGATAAATCGGGGATTAAGATTAAAGAATAGAGAAATTGAAGAAGACATTATTGCAATGTCTCTCATAAATCAAGATTAATATTCTATTATGATTTATGTATCTTAGATTGATGATTCTCATATTACAATATTTTTCCTAAATTAAGTTTTACCCAAATTAGTATAAACCCTAATTATGATTGTAAGATGCTTTTACCAAATTGGCTTGAACCTTAATTATATTTTTACCCAAATTAGTATAACCCTAAATTATAAAATTTAAGGATTTTTGCGTTTTATGCTCATATGGTAAAATTTTGTAAAATTTATGAATAAATCCTGGATTACATTACAAATTTCAGTGCACGTAATAAATTAGTTGGATAACATTAAATTGGAATAGAAATTAAAATACCTCTATTGGGTGAATTAAACGAATTAGAAAGATTAGAAATTGAGAAGTGGATATGTGAATCACTATGTGAAAATGGTTTAAGTAGAAGAAATAAAGAGTTTTTTATTTAATTAGAAAAAATAATTTATATTTAAAAAAATTTAATTTGACACCCATAAATTTTGTATCCAAGTTCCACTAATGATTACATAGTTCTTCATTGATCTCTTGTAAATGCATTAAGCAAGCACAAATATTTAAATCATCTATTGAGTCAAAGTATGATGTCTTGTCTAATGTTTGTTTTGGAATCATTTGACTTTGTGATCCTTTTACTAACTTGGTTTTCCTTAAGAAAACCTAACCCATCTTTATGTTGACCATACAAGTGTCATTTTATATTGTTAGAATCCATTGTTTCGTAAATGAATCAAGCATATTAACCTAGATTGTCTCTCTATTTTTAAGTATTATGTTGACCATGTCATATAAGATATATGACATATATGTGAGATATATTGTATGAAGGAACTTGTTGTTGAATTTTATTAATATATCCTATATAAGGACAAAATGTAACGGAATATCAAATATAAAATACTTACAATATATCAATCTTAATATAAAATAAATAACTAATTTCTATAACTGAATAATATTTCAAATTAAGGAGTTGGTGTGATTAGGAATAAATTTAAGAAACATATAAGTAATATTGTTTCTGATTTTCTGGTGATGAAAATTTTTAGTATTCAAACTACGGAAGGTAGGGTGGTTTCATTACATAATATGACAAGTTTCATCCGTTAATTGGCTTAAGATGAATATTCATGGTACATCTAAGGGTTGTCCTGGTTTGGTTTCATGTATTGTTTTCTAAGAGGAAGTTGAGGTGAATATGTGGGCAATTTTTAGTTTTTTAGGGGTACAAACTATCTATGTCGAGTTTATAGGGGTCATTTATGCTTAAGAGCATACTTGGATGGAGAGCTTTCAAAGACTTTAGTTGAAATGTGATTCTTCTTTAGTTTGTCATGATTTTTTGGATCAATGAGTGATTCCTTGGAGTCTGAGAGGGAGATGGCATCCATGTTTGCATTTTTGTAAGCATATACAGTTCAAAGTTTCTCATGTTTTTCGTGGAGGAAATCATCGTGCGATAAGTTAGCTAATTTGACTTTGATTCATAAAGAACAATATAAATAGTTTAATATTTTATATTCTTTTATTTTATTTTTTATTTTTAATAAATTTTCATGTGATGACAAATGATCGATAGACTTTGAGATGTTCACGTAACTAAATTGTCAAAGTCTATAAAGTTTATAATGTCGTCTAACATATGAACTTATTTTGAACCTTTATATTTTGTGTTTGAATCAAATCTCCCGACTACTTCTTCAAAGCATTTTTGGTATCCTATGAAGAGAAAACTTACTATTTATGGGCAAAAGAATATTGTTTGATTATTTTAAGTAAATTTTTCCTTCTTAAACATATTTGATCAAAAGTACAATTTAGAAAAAGTTAACAAAATTATATCATCTCGTGTTATATAAATAGTACTAAATAAATTTGAAGTGTTCTATTTTTTTAGTATTTAATAATTATTTTAAAGAAATAAACATCTAATAAGTTATGTATTTTTGCTTAAGTCTCTAAAACATATTTATTTATATTTCGTTTCTTTGTATTACGTTAATTGATCTTGTGATATTTTGAGATTTTTCTTCTAATCTCTCAAATCTATAAGAGATGTAATGTCAAACTCTAGATAACGACACATGTTTTAACAAACACATGTATAGTATAATCCGGTAAGATACTTAACAAAGTGTTTAATTTATGTATTTAGTTAAAGAATATTAGATATTAAAACAAATAATCATATATTAAAGACATATTATCGAAGTTGAAATGAAGGAATGATTTTATTTCAAATTTATTTTTGATAAAAAAATTGTTTCTAAAATTAGGGTTATCTAAATTCAAATTTATAAACCTCACTCGAAAAATACATTAATTCTTTGAGTGACAAACACTGCTTATAATAAAAGAAAAAGAGATTGAAAAGGTACTTTTCATCACTTCTGATCTATAACATCTGAATTGTTAGATAAACCTAACAAACAAGTTATGATTTTCGGTCTTTTACGTAATGGGACACATCCGTTAGGAATGAGAACTTTTCAATCAAATTTTGGTTTCCTGTGACACCTTTTCAGTAAAAGAAAAAGAAAAAATTGCAAAGATAAAACATGATTTTTCCCTTATTACGTGTGCCAATTTATCAAATTGATCTCATTCTCAAATTTGGATAATCTGAAATTGTTTGCTAAATTGGCTTGAAAAAAAGTGCGAGAAATTAAATCTAGGTTAGGACAAGGAATTCAATAATTATTTTTAGAATTAAATATGTTTTTAGTTTTTAAACTAAAATGAAAAATTAAATTTCATCAATATTTTAAATTCTGATATATTTTGATCTTTAAATTAAAAAAATAAATAAATATTATTTTTTTAAGATATTAAATGATGTTCTAATCTTATATTTGAGCTGAAAAATATCAAATAAATAGTGTAAATAATTCAAATACAAGCTTAAATCACCGTTTAACATATAAAAAAAATTAACATTTTTGGATTAAAAGAATTATGTTCATTTATTTATTAAATATGTATACTTAAATATATCAAAGTTTGTATATGAAGAAGATTTCTGATTAAAACATTTTGGAGGTGTAAAAATTTACACTTGATGGAAAGATTTTATAAAATTCAAGTTTGAAGTGAGTTTTAAGTTGAGTGAAGATGAAAAAAGATAAATATATAAAAAAAGTTCATCATTAAAATTACGTCAATTTTTTTTTAATGAAGTAATTCATGACTCGATACTTTTAAAATCCTAATTCTCAAATTAAATACAGACTCTTCTCAACTCCTTGAAGAAAATGTGGAGGCAAGGCTTATAGTATATCCATCGTGGAAGGTAGCAACCTTATCGTGATTTTGTGGTTATGATAACAAATACAAAGTACTCTAGTTGTCAATTTATGCTACCAATTATGTTTGTGTTCTCACACATCATTTTCATATGAAAACCATGTTCACATAGGTTATTCATCAAATATCCCCCACATTTAAGTTGCCAACCCCCAATTGCTTCTCGATCCATACCATTTTTTTACCAAATCATGAGTGGTAAGTTGCACGTGTGTAGTACCATACTCAAGGGCCACCCTTGTTTATCCCATTAAATGATTTTCATAGCTGCCTAAAAATGTCAAACATCGATCATGTACATTATTACTCTTTAAGTGAAAGAATTGACAAAGAAAAGTAAGCCTATCATCATCAATTCTATATGCTACTTCTCTTTAATATAGTTTAATTCAATTATGAAAATAAGTATGGAGTGTTGGAGATTATGTATTGGTTAGATATAATAGAGATTTACGGTATATAAGTTACTAAAATATAAAAATTTACTTCTTAAAATGATATCAGAGTCATGTAAAGCTTATTTTAGTAAGATTTGTTATTTGTAGAGCTTATTGTGTCACTCCTATTAGATTATTATTAGACCAACAATTAATGTTTAGTTTAGTCTCACAATGTATTTCTTAGGAGTGAAGAGGGTTTGTTGAATATCTCACATTGACTAGAGATAAGACATATTTACGATGTATAAGTGAATATAAACCTTATCTTAGTCAATTTTTTAAGGTTGAATTAAACTTAAAATAAATTTTTTTACAATTTTAATCATCTAAACCTAAACCTTTTAGAATATTCAAGCCCTACATCTTTTTTGAATAGTCAAAATTCAAACAATCTAAATATAGAAACCATTCAAATTAAAGAAGAGAATTAACTTTCTCATAGTATTTTATAAATGTGTCTTTGGAAAAAATTCGTTAGACACAATACTAATAAGATATAAATCTAATTCACATGATGCATTGACACTATACCAATATAAAACTTTAAAATAATAAATTTATAATCTTTTTATATGATATTCAACTTTTTAATTTTAAGTAGAATTTAGATTCATACTTGTAATCTAACATTTATAAACATGAATGAAACAATATATAAATGGGAATATTTGAAATTGTTTCATTCTAAATTTAGGACGAATAAGAAATGATTTTGTTCGTTCACTATAATGTTTGACATTATGTTAAATATTGGATTTAGATGTCACAAAAACTATTATAATCAGTTTTTTGTAGGAGTACTAACTTGAATTGAAAATAAATTGTAGAAACGAAAACATGAACACGCGTGAAGAAATTACTATCATTGATGCGTTCTACGTGCAAAACCAACAAACATATTCTTTCCTTCTTTTGACATCCCTTCTTTTTTGGGCAAAAAAGGACCCATAAAATGATGACGTGAGATTCCTTTGTCTAGTGTGATCCATGCATTTGATGCCACTGAAACCTTTGATTAGCTAATTGTAGGTGCCTTGTTTATGCTTAGGAATAAAGTGATTAAGGTAAAAATTAATATAGGATTTGCACAAGAAGTAAAAAAGATTACGGAAATCTCAAGCTAAAAGGACTAAAAATAAAAGCATGTCTGTATTTGTGCGTGCAACTGAATCCGACAAACTTTTTTAAAAAAACTCTCAGAATTGGGCTCCATTAAGTGGCCCCACAATCAAGTTTAATTAGGTTGCTTCTGATGATGCTTCCACGAAATTAATACTCTAATATTTTACTTAATTTAAACTGTTATTGAATCATCTTCACATAAGAAAAAAAAAAGAAACTGTTTCTGAATCACAAATAAGAATTGTTTTTCTAATCTATTTATTTTTAAAATAATATTTTAATAAACAAATTCTACCCACCTCTTAAATATATAATCTTTTTAAAATTAATTAATGCAAAATTATTTATTTAAATATAAACAAGCACATATTAACCTGAGATCTCAAACGCGTAATTTAATAATGAAAGATTGCAAAAATGTAACAAATTTTATTTTATTTGTATATCATTTTATAATTTGAATTTAAACTTCATTTTTAACCTACAAAATTATTAAGATGACTCTTTTATGACACGTAAATGCTCTATTTTAATTTATGCAATTGAATTACGGTATAGGACTAGTTTACATAATCATTAAACTCATACTAAAAAGTCTCTTACACCATAATTTATCTGAGAAGTCAACTTAACTTTGAATGGAGTTGGACCAAATAACTATATATTTTGAGTGATTGTTTGATTATAATTTTAGTGACTGTGTTAGATTGATTCATAAGTTATGCAAAAAGAAAAGCATGAAGTAAAACAAAGAAAAAGATAGAAAGTGGAACTGGAGTTAACTAATGATTTAAAATGAGAAAGAGGAAAGTGAAGAAAGGGACAAAAAGGGAATGGGACCTTAAGCGTGCTATGGAAGATGCAAAAGTAATTATATAGAGGCTCACACATGCATACAAGTGCTGCCATGAACACCTCAATGCTAAAACTAACTGCCACTATTCTTGTTTCTTTAGGCCATGAACCAAATGCTCCAATGGAGCATTGAACTTTTCATCATTAAAATGCACTCGTCTAAAAGGTCAAACATGCCATAACCATCATCGCATGGTTATTACTCCACTACCATTTTTGTATCGAACACAAGGACTGTTCCTAGGGATTTCCCAACCTCTTGTATCTGCAACTACAACCAATGTCAAACTTTGTATGTAACTGTTTTTGTTGCAAAATTGTATGCCCTTAACTTTTAGAGTCTTGTTCCCATCCCTTAAATTCCTAAACCAATCAAACAAAAAAAAAAGCATGCTTTCATAGAGGATCCAAGATATATAAAAATAGTTGCCGTTGGAGATCCACATCGATCAAAAATAATGTTAGTTTACAATATATATAAAAGGGTGAAAACTTCATTTTTTAAGTGATTTTATAAGGTTGAGTAAGATTAAAGTGTACTTCTTAAGATGGTATCATAACTATCTAAAATTTATCCTAACGAGATATGTTGTCTGTTAGACTTATCGTGTCACCCACTATTGAACCATTATCAGAACACTCATTAATGTTTAGTCTCACACTTAGTATGTGTATGTCTTGGTGTGAGGGTGTGTGTTGAAAATTCCACATCGACTAGAGATAAGATGACCTTACAATATATAAGTGGGTGCAAACTTACATTATAAGCTAGCTTTATAAAGTTGAATTAGACGTAAAATATAGTTTTATGTATATCAAATTATGTTTGATTCAAATTCAGTTTAAATTGTGTTTCATCATATAAATGAAAAGTGTTGTACATAGTTTTTTTTTCAACATACAATAAATATACTTCATTTGATTGAATCAAGCCATAAGGCTTTCATAATACAAATGGAACCTTCAAACATGTTTATTTTATATTCATAAAGTTATACATTTATCTATTCTTTTAAGAAAAATGAGTTGAAAGTTGTTTCATTCAAGCAACTTTTTCTTTTTTGAAAAAAGGCATATATCAATGTTGTAGAGTCAGTCAATTGTCTCAGACTCTACAATTTTCTCAATATGTAAAGAGAAACCACTTAACTTAGGAAGCTTTGTCATGCTCCAAAGGTATTGCCAAGGAAGTCACATGCATTCAATGATAAGTTAAAAGAATTTAATGTCTTAAAGCTTTAAAGCATGCTTAGATGCAAGAAGAAGTAGATCCTTACAATGATAACAAAGTATATGATAACTAAATTAGTCACTATTTTGATCAATGACCAATTTTAGCCATTTAGTAACGAAATTTTGGTCACTATTTCATTTTTTTAGTGTCTTTTCATCTCAAACTTTGCCATAGAGTATCTCTTTGAAAAAGAAATGTTCGAAAAATTCTTGTGGTAAAGACACACTCAAGTTTTCATATTATTTGTATCCTTTTATAGTTGTAAGGAAGAACAATATATGTGTTCTAAAGCAACCAAAAAGAGTAACCATATATTATATTTTTCATAAGACGCAATCTCTCTTTTGGTGAGCTATAGTGATCTTTTATATTGACTTGTAAACCTTTTGGCTTTTAGCCAAGAGTATTGCATTCTAAATAATATTTAGTCTTAGTCAAAGAGTGATTACGCTCTAAATAATTTTATATATATATGCTTTTAAATGTGGTAGTTATGGCACACAACACGGAAGCTTCAATGAATATTTATCATGGTTGAACAAAATCTCTGTCCTACTTTACTTTCCCTGTTTCTGTGAGCTATGCCTATGGTGGTTTGAGTGAACGAAAATCCTTTACTTGAATTGATTGCTTCATCATATTGGTTATAGAATGAATTTGCTATATTTTATTTTTCAATCTTATCTAGGTTCATATTAATTGGATTTGGTTACAAAATTATGCCATTGAGAGTTGATACAAGTATATTATTCAAGAAAGTGTTAACACTGGTAGTAGGTCAAACCACAAAATTAAATATTTTTTCATTTTACTAATTTACTAAAACTTTCAAAATAATAATAATAATAATAATATGTCAACAAATCTAAAAAAAAATCAAAACATGATTTCATAATCAATTGATTTCAATTTGATGTCATTTTTATTTTATTAAGACTTAATAGATAACATAGTTCTTGTACCTAGATCTATGATCCACTAATTAATATTTTTACTTAATTGATCTTTATTTTTTTTAAGTTAACGTGGTTTCTTCGTTAAGGTTATTTTAAAGGCATCACATGTTAGAATTTGAGTTATCTTTTCTCTCTAGAACCTCTCTAATTTTTTCTAGTTTTTTTTTTCACTCCACCTTCCACCATTATTTTTCCCTTTCTCTTTCTTCTTCACCATCCACCTTCCACCATGATTTTCCCTTTCTTCCTCTCTTCTCGACCACCATTTTCTCTTTCTCTCTCTCAAAGGGTTTATATGATTCATGGATTTGTTTATACTCGAGTTGGAGTTTGTTGTGGGTGTGTTGGGTATTACCTATTTGAATTTAGATTTGTGGAAGATGCATATGAAGTATTTGAGGAGATTTTTAATCATATTTAGGATGATGGAGCACTAGTTCCTTATAGATAATGGATAAAGGTGGAGGGAGAAAACATAAAAATGAAAATAAAAAAAAGATTCATTGATAATAAGAATTTTAAATTATCGATAGATTGTATCGACAAATTTTGAAGTATGTAATTATCGACGTTAAACTTTGTTTAGTAATACAAATTCAAAATTCATCGATAAAATTCATCGGTAATTTAATTTTATCAACGAAGTTATTTTCATTCACAAAATTTCATCAATAATTCCAAGGATTTTTGTAATGGTCTAAGAGTATTTTCTTGTGTTCTCTATAATTTTTTCTTTGTTAATGTATCACATTTAGTTTGTGTTGTAACTTAATATCATGTATATTTTCTTAAGATTTTTAATGTATCAGGATTGTTAGTATTCATTGATTTTTTCAAAACCATATAGAATTATGTTTAAGGGTACGTGAAATCTAATAATTTTTATTATCTATTTTTTAAATTTTCATATTTTAGTTGCTATGTTCTCAAGATTTTGAAAGAATTTTGTAAATTCAAAATTATCAAACTTGAGAGTTCATGCAAATTTTGCAAAGTTTTGTAACATTGTAAACTTGTAAAAATTTTCTTGATAATTAAAATTAATATCCAAAATAAGGTAGTCTAAATAATCAAATAGGGCAATTTCCTTGGTTAAATCTTATAAATGCAAAACATAATCATGTGAAAAAAATACCATTAATTGAATTAACTTATATTATTATTAAAATCCTAATAAATATATTTGAATATATAAATTATACTTTTACATTTAAAATGAATAATTTAAATTATGATATTATTTATTTGTAATTATTGTCATTTTAAAAATATCATTCTTTAATTGATAAATAAAAATATAAAATGATACATTGAAACAAATTGATAAGGGAGAGAAAACCAACTACTAGAACAATTTTATAAAAGGAAGGAAAATTTAGAAAAAGAAAAAAGAAAGTCAGGCATTGTGATAATGATGAACCTTTCTGGCAAGTTTCCTCCTATTTGCATTTTTTATTTCTTAGATTGCAAGTTTGGTAATAATGAATGTGACATAGTTTTGTAATTATTAGTTTGTTGAATGTGTAAACTTAGTTTGATAATCAAGTACATGTTACCAAAATTTCTTTTATATTGCATTGAGTGAACATTGATCTCTCTTTTGAGATTCAATATAAAAATGAAATATTATCTTTAATTTGAAATGTTCAAATAACTTTTAATATAAAAACAAGATGAGAGAGTAATAATAAATATATTAAAATTTTAATTGTTTGGCTGGATAGTTTGAAAAGATTAATATTTTAAATGGTACGTTTATACATATATTTTAATCTATATTTCATGAAATTTACTCAATTGCATTTCATGTTAATTTTTTTAAAATATATTTGATTGTGGGCGATTTTGGGTCACCATTTTTATTTCATGTCACTTGAAGATCTAATAAGTATTGATTAAAATTTATGTACTAATATATTATAAAAAGAAAAGTAAATTTGCCTAAATTTGATAGAATCACACCTTTTATTGAAAAAAAAAAAAGGTTTAAAACGAGATTTTGGTGTAAGTGATACTTTTTTTTGAACAAAAGTGACAAGATCCCGCTGTAATTTACAAAATAGGTAACTGAAAACTTCTAATTAAATATTGATCAATGTCTATTAACTGAAAACTTCTAATTAAATAATATGTGCAATTTTACTTTGATTATAAACAGTTGTGTGAAGCAATAATTCATTAATTATAACTAATTAAATTAAATAATATACATTTGTAGGACTAAAAATAATCTAATATTATTATTCATAAGTACAATTACGGCAAATTTCTATGAAATATTTATGCAACACGATTCTAAAATTATTTTATAGTAATTTTTGGTCGATAATAAAGTCTAAGAATACTTGTTAAGTATTGATTCCTCGTATCAAAAACAAGTATTCAAGTATCAAGTATAATCAAATAAGTGATGATATGCTAAAATTCATATAATCAAATAAGTATTTTCGTCTATCATATAAAAAAAATTCTAATTAATGTACTATATAGAATAATTTAATCACATCTAATCCTAAGAATTCCATATACTTTTTTAGAATTCTAAAGACATGCTTTATAGATTATTTCATAATTCAATATTAAGAACAAAACAAATCAATATAATAAAATATATTCTACTAATTTACTCTTTTAAAATGATTTGAATTAATAACCAGTTCTAAATATTACTTTTTAGATTTCTCTTTAAAATTTTGATAAAGAAATATTGCTTAATCACATTCACATTGATGCAAACATTAAAAACAAATCAAATCACCAATATGATAACAATAACTTATACTCATTTACGATTAATCATATAAAATATATTAAATTCTAAAGTATTGACACAATAACAACTATATAGTAAATAACAGTGTCATACGACATCTTCATTGAATTTGAACCTATAGTCATAACAACTATTCACGATGTGGCCATAATTGTTAGTAGATACATGTTGCTTCTTATTTTTAGGAGCCTCTTTCAAAATTTTTTGTTACACATAAATAAAAGTTTAATACTAGTGAAGACATTAATATATGTATACACATGTGAAATGTAACAATATAAGTAGAAAATTATCAAGAGATTTGAAATAGGTGTAACAAATCTAGACCATACTACGAAGGTCTTAAATGTTTGTACCATAATAGTTATCTTGTTTGTTGGCACAAGAATTGTAGCATAGCCGATACAAACTTTCTCCACTAGAACATTGACCACATCAGGAGGTAGAAACTCATTATGTGACATGATGCTCCTTTCAAAAGCTTTCCCAAGGATCAACAATTGAGGGGAAAAAGTGTTGTTAACATACAACTCATATTAGCTTATGGAGCTAATTTCATCTCTTAATCGATTATCAGTTGCACAATTACCCTTTGTGTTAATTCTAATACTTGGAAGCCCAACAATTGTTGTACACCAACAATATACTGTGGGAGATCTAAGGTCTCCAAAATAGTAGTGAATGCCCATTCATGCAATAACACATCCATGGTGCTAAAGTCATCAAAGTGTAGTTACACGAATGTTATTATGACTACAACCAGTAAAAGTACCTTGAGATAAGAAAAATAACTTTTCAAAAATCTTAGACGTTGAAAATATATTATCTTTCTTCCATCTTTCAAATTTTTATATGCAATGTTTTCTTCACAAGTGTGACATGTTTTATGACCCTTAAAGCTATACCTTGAAAAGTTTCTATATTTAGGAAAGAGTCATTGATAGTACACAAATAACATGACATTAATTTGGAAATATTCATTAGCAACCCCATCAAAAAATTCAACCCCTTCATCCTTAATAACTTTGAATCTCCATTCATTGGATTAAGATAAATATGCATGTAATTTCTTGACTATCTCAAACTAGACATTATCATAGATAAATAACATGCAATCTTCTCTCATTCAAACAAGGATACCTAGTCCTTATTTCATCATCACTATTATCAATATTAAGTTGCACAAACTATATAAGTTATTTCATTCTTCTCTTATTTTTCTTTTTTATATTCGACAAGTAATATATTGATTAATAAATGGTACTACATATACAATATGGATTGATAGTAAAATCTACCAACATTAAGCTTACCCACTAGTGGTTACCTTGTATTTTCTTACCTAAGTATATAAATACCTTATAACCACTAGTTAAGACCCAATTGCACCCAAAAGGCCCCCGGACATACACACATTTCCTCCACAAGTACTACAATAATATATTAAACTCGCCTTTACAACATAGGCATAACAAAACCACTTATAACTCAGATAGATATATGCACAGTAATAATACCATTGAATAAATGATTGACATTAACTAGGATTTCTTTTTTGTCACTCCCAACAACAAACTTTAACATATTGTACAATATTGTGGAGATTGAATTCAATGTGATGAAATACCTTGAAATATATAGATTTCAATTAAGAGTATATGTGTGCTATAAATTAATCCAACTTACTTGTGATATATTAATCTAAGTTTGATCTATATCTACATTTCTTATGTGTGTAACTAACATTAAGTATTGTCACTATGCATGCAAATTAATAATGTCAATTATTATAAATTTATCCATACTTAATAAATTTATAACTAAAAAAAATAATACATTTTTTCAATATTGTTGATTTATTATAAAATATTTTTTTTATTTAAATCAATAAAAGAATATAATAAGTTTAAAGAAGTGGTCACTTGAGCATTCTTATCTCGCTTAAGCAGCACATGCCCGTTGTTTTGCAAATAGATGGTTACTGAAGTACCCAATAGAAACTTAAGCGACAAGTGATAGTTGTGAAATACATAAGAGCTTAACACTTAATGACAAATTGGTGTTCAAACGATGAGTCAAAATTAAATTTAAAATATCACTAAAGACATCGTTCAAGTTATGAAGAAATTTTCAATTCAGGAAAGAATGTCGTTTGAACAATCAATCAACGTTCAAACAATATGCACATTCTTAACGAGAAAGCTGTTAGAATTAATTCTATCATGTGACTCATTTGAAATATTATGATGGACATACCATCACTAAGTATTGGATGATGTATGTTCATTTTTAAGTATGTGTTTGGAATACATATATAAGAGAAAACATAATGGATTCATGAACCATCAGACATATATAAGTATAAACTTAAACATATATAAGTAAGTGATTACGTGGAGCAGAAAAGAAATATATATTTAGTGTCATATATTTGTGTTTTTCTTTTTTACTAATAAGTATAATGTTTAAATTTTTACTCATAGTAATAATTATTTTTCAATATAAATATTACTAGTAACTACTTATTATATCTATATATAATTTGATCACACTGTTGAGTGGTTCTACTAATTATATAAAAGGCCTCGTACATATTTTAAACAAATAGTATTATTGGTTATAGACATCAATTTATGTACATTTGTTACATTTGCAAAACTTATATAACCATAGCTAGCCAAAGTGTTTTTTTTTTGTTATTGTCTACTCAAGATATATATTTTGAAGGGTAAAACCAAGAGCAAAATTATAGAAATTGACGTGAGTACATCTTAAATTAAATATTCCACTAAATACATGTTTGTTTGTTTTTGTATGCCAATTAAAGAAATTTGAAACTATAAGTTCAACTATTATGTAAGCAATGGATGAAGACTACTATATGGACCATCAATGGAAAGGTTGTGACCATGTAATTATGTTTCACTAATTTCATGAGTAAATAAATTATTTATGGTTTATGGATTAATTTCAAGTCATTTTTTGGTGCACTATTTCATAGATGTAGATTCTTTTGACTAAGCAGTTGACTACATCAAATCAACATGACCAACCTATTTTATGTACTTTTAGAACATAAGGTAGATGACATATTAGATTAGTTTCTAAACTTTTTATGTCTTTAATTTATTTTCAACGAAGGTGTTTATGTTTTAAAATTTGACATTTCCAACACTTATTCAGAATTATCCTTTTACATCTTTTGTAATATTTGACATTGTTGAGTGAAAAAATTGTCTTTCATTATTGTTAAAGAAATTGGAGGGTTTCATATTAGAGATATTTTATTGATTACAAATTATATTAAACGTATATGATATTAATTGTAAAATATGAATAAATGTTAGTGTATTGAGGTTGATTAAATTGAGATAATCACAATAAAATTAAAATAATAATAAAAAATTATAATGATGATAACAATAATAGAGAACGGCTTTTATATATTTAATACATTATAAACGTTCTTATCAACAGGTCGTTGTAGTATAGTGGTAAGTATTCCCGCCTGTCACGCGGGTGACCCGGGTTCGATCCCCGGCAACGGCGACAGTTATTTTTGCTTACAACTAATTAATAATTTCTTTATCTTTTATATTCTTTAAACTTAAAACTTTTACTGGGTTCTAGTTTAGTGGTTGTTAACCTTATAAAGTTGATGCGGGTGATCCGGTTCGATCTCCGGCGTGGAGAATTTAAATATTTTGCTTACGACTTATTAATAATTGTTTTGTTTTTTGAGGTTCAAGCCCTCAGCGTTTGTTTTATTTTTTATTTTACAGTTTTTATGTTTGTTTAAATTTTTGTATAAACTTTGTTTTTAAACTTTAAAATATATTGTTATTGGACTTTTTAATTTTTTTATGGTTTAATAAATTTCGTTAATAGAAATTTAATAATAAAATTATCTAATAATTTCAAAATAAAAAAAATTTTATATAAAGTTAAGAAATCATAATAAATTTTAAAAATTAAAAGAAATCAATTTTTTTTAATTCATTAATTAAATTATTTACAGATGATTCAAAATAAAAATAAATTAAAAATATATGATTGTATAAGAATTTGGAAAAAGATAAAAAATATTTTAAAAACAAACTATTAACTATATTATTAAAAAATAGTTGAAAGAAGGGAGAAGAAGTAGGAATCAAGTTGGTCGTCTATCTTGGAATGTTGCAACAATGGACTATGTTCGTGGATGGGTCATGAAACAAGAAGGGATAAAGAGCATGAATAATGCTTGAAAGACCGAATGGAATTAAGATTGAACACTCTTTGATCTTCAAGTTCAAGGTGTCAAACAACCCGGCTGAGTACGAAGCTTTGATAGCCAGTTTAACCCTAATCAAGGGCATAATGGCTACCTAAGTCAATTGCATAACTGACTCGTAGTTGGTGGTCGTTCAAGTTAAGGGGATGTTTCAGGTGAAGGACGACTTACTCTTCCAATACTCCCATAAAGTGACCCAACCAATGAAGAGTTTCAAAGCAGTCAACATAGAGCACATCCTCCAAACAAAAAACACCTGACTCAACTTATTATCCAAGTTGCCTAGCCGAAAAGAAATTGGACAACTAAGCACCGTAATACGGTAAGTTCTGACTAAGTCGATAGTCGAGGAATGTATGTACCTCTATGGCTAATCAAGTCGACTGAAAACAATGATCAAAACACCAATAAAACAGCATGAAAAAAGCCATAAGATAGTCCCACTTGATGCTTATCATGCTACCCATTTTGTCGTTGATGTAGGTTCATTTTAGAGTTTAGCAAATATGGTTTGGTGATGATTAAGAAAGCTCCATGAATATTCCTACTAGACATTAAGATAACAATGTTATCAAGATATGAAAATTCAATTCAAGGAGCTTTAGAGAAAGAGGAGATTCAATTAAAAGAAACAATAAAAACAATATCACATTAGAACATGAAAACCGAATTGTATGAACAAGAAAATGATCAAAAGATTAAAAGGCATGAAAGGGGAAGGGGAAGCAATTAATGGCATGCCACTTTGGGGAGGGGGGCGCACAAAGGCAATCAACCCTTAAGATTAGCAATGATGCCACCACTTGATCTAGCTCAAGATAAGGCTAGTGAAGTTCACACTCCAAGGGAGAGAGCTCCTCACAATGGTCGAATGTGTAGTGTATTACTCAAATGATTCAACCCTTTTACAAGTCAATTAGAGCCCTTAAAATAGGTTAATATCTAGAAATTAGGTCAAAAATTAGGCTAAAGATGACACTTTGGGGTGGAAGATGGTCGACCACCAAGCTCTTCCCTCATTGTGTGTTGCTTAGGACCATAAGTACAAGGTACATGTTGTACATGTTGCTTTTGCTTTTGCTTTTGCTTTCCTCTCTCTTCCATGCGCTAGGTATACTTGGATGCAAGGTTAAGCTCTCCTCCACTCCAAGTAGTGTTATTCCACTACTGATTAGCATAAGATTAACCAACAAAACAAATAAATAAATAGTCAAAATGTTAACTTAGGTCAAGTCAATTATGGTCAACAAGTCAACCAAAGTTAAGTCAACAAAAGACAACTTAGGCAAAGCTCAACATAAAGTAATAGAAAATAAGGAAATAGAAGAAGGGTTAAAGGACTCCCTTTTAGTCATGCTTTTTGTCACTCTTCTAGGAAAGTCCTTTATGGCTTTATGTACAATCATGGACTCATCAGTCATGATCGGGGAAGATTTATACAAAAGAGTTTTTCGTTACTTATTCTAAAATGCATCTCGAGGAAATAAGATGAATACATAATGGATGAAATGATCAACGGTGTGTTCAGGATGCATTTCAAATGACGCTCGATGAAGACACAAGTATTATTGGAAAACTATGAAAGTCCATTGCAACAGCTTTGTTGACACATTGCAACCCATTAAAGTCCTTGTGATGTTAACATGTTTGTGAATGGTTTTAGCCTTGTTGAAATAACTAGCAAAGTTTAATTGTGTGGAAATTGTGATGAAAGAGAGAAAAACACACATCCTTATACACTGGTGAGCTTGTGTGAAACACTTATTCCAATGAGAAGGGGTTCTTTGAGTTGATCATAAATAACATTTTTGCCATGTTTAATGATCTCTCATAAGGTTGGCAGACACCCTGTGGTTTGTTTTTTATGGGCACCATAGTTGAAACTTGGCAACAACAATTTTTTCTTCTATTTAAAGTGACTTCGAAGAAGAGCATGCATGAATGATATTTGAATTGATTTTGTGGATTTGTTCTGAGTTGGGAGATCATGGTTCAATCGATGTCTTCTTTTGCCATGTTACCTTTTTACTTAAGGACAAGCAAGGTTCTAAGTTTGGGAGAGTTGATAATGTTAATTTTTGACATTATAGAGTCATGTTTTATTAACAAAATCAACTGTTCCATAGCTTTTAACCTTCTTAATCTTCTATTTTATCTTGCTTTATAAAGAAATATATTTTGGGTTACACTAATCTAATTTTACCATTAATTTCTATGGTTGTGTGAAAGTGTTAGAGACTACTTTATTGAAAGATTAAACTTTGTAATTAAAATTCTATAAGGTGTAAGAATTTTAGCTTAAACAAAGATTTTAATGATTTTCATATCTGTTACAAGTGGTATATGATGTGCTGCATACACTTAATGAAATCACTTATATGAGTGTCGAGTGGGGCCACTTATACGAGATCTTGGCATAATCTATAAATTACTCATGAATAATGGACACGCTTATGGCCTAGTAAGTGTAACACCCTAGGCGGATATTACATGGTAAAGCAACAATATATAACTAAAGTGAAATTCAACATATGATACCATTCTCGAGCGCGAGAAAATTAAAAACTTTAATGACGGATAACATAAATATACTTCATGAATACTTTATTACAATCCAAAATCCAAAGTTAAATTAAAACAAAATTACGAAATAGCAAAAAACAAGTTTCTTAAGTAAAATCCCAATAGCTAACCCTCATTCCGTCTCTATGCCTTACCATCATCACTTGGATTATCATTTGCTCTCGTGTGATAAGTCACACGATCATCTCCAAACACAAACAACAAGGGTGAGCTCAAACAAAATAAAACATGCATAAATGATATCATAAACACCTCACCCAAAGGAATGCAACTTAACAAGGTTCCCGTTCTTAAAGACCTTTACACCACGAAGTACATATGCAGATATAGTCTCATAACCTATATGAGATTAGCACATCCAAGTATATCGTGCCCATACTTGACCATGGTCTTAAGGATATCATATGCTTCCACAAACCTGCCCGCTCGTGGTCCAATTCTACGAACCTCCCTACTCGTAGTCCAACTTCTACGAATCTCCCCGCTCGTAGTCCAACACGCATGAACACATTCAGTTACGAACCTCCCTGCTCGTAAAACCCTCAAGTGTGAGCACGGAATATACGAACTTTTCCACTCGTATCCCCGCACAAGAGTACCACCAATATGAACCTTCTCGTCCGTATTAATCACTGGCATGCAAAACACACCACCAAAATGTAAAACAACAACCAATTCATGCATATATTAATACAAAGTTCAGGACTTCTCTCAAGTAGTAACTATAAAAGCCCCTTTCAACTCATCCCTCATATCACCCAACTTTAACACCAACACTTAGTCATATTTTCACACATTAATTTCACAATAATTTCATTAGAACCATTTAATATCAAAGCTTACGCATTCCAAAAGATAACTCCACAAACCAGAACCCCCATAATTTTACACATGCAGTCCCAAACCCAATACATTTCTAAAACCCTTATGGAACCCTCATATATGTGAAATCGTAAAATCACTAAAATACATCAAACTATAGCAATTATCAATAATTGATAACATAAATCACTTAACACTAATGAATATAATGAATCCAGAATATCAACATTGCCCCAAAATTTCACCAAACCCAGAAAACAAACAATATTGTTCGTGTCGCCTAGTGGTTTGGGGCAAAACCCAAAAAAAGCCTCACTTTGCATGCGTCGTCTGGCGGGTCATTAACGACATCATGTGATTGTTGGGCAGAAACCCAAAAATGCGAAAAACAATGAAATTGAAAATAGAAAAGGGGCAACCATGCATCAACACATCACAAATTGCATTATGCATGAATTAAACAAATAGGTGCAGCTCCCCTTACCTGGAATTCCTACTCCAAACGCACTCTTGAAGTTTCTCTTTGCACAATTGATCTACCCTTGCCCCTACCACCAAGAATTCTCACTAACCCTCAATATTCTCTTTAGGTACGGTTTTGGTACTCTCACACTCTCCCTTAGTAGTTGTACGAACTCTCCTCCTCAGCCCTCACTAGTTTACCCTTTCAACTGTCTTTTCCAACCTTAAAATAATTACCTAAATTAGAAAATTAAAGGTAATGGTCTTCAATAGACATTTACATGGAGAATACTGGGCACACATGAATACTGGGCACACATAGCCTAGTAAGTGCAACACAATGATAACAACAAGGATTGTGGGGGTGTTTTGTGATTAATAAACCATTAACACACATCAAGTGTCTTTGGTTCATATAGCTTGCTATACCACTTACACTATGTGTTAAGTTTCTCAATCTAGGATTGGTTCATATAGCCTGCTATACCAGCTCTAATGCATTACATCTTATGTGAGACCCAAGATTTTCCTCTTTCAAACTTTCTTTTCTTGTCTTTTGCAATATGTGGGAATTGTTATAAAAATAAGGTTTTAATTATATTGCAAACATGTGAATGTTGTTGCAGTCGTGTTGATTTGGTCATTACAAGCCGTTTCAATTCAGTCATTACAACAAATACCACTATTGCTGAGTTGTTACTAAATATCCACCACGGGCCATGGGAGTTTTAGCCATATGAGTATCAGAGTAAAAAAGGATGATTGAATTAATATATCTAAGTGATATCAAATAATTATGTTTTCATGGGCTTGTTAGTATATAGAGAATATAAAATATAAAATAATAACAAATAATATAAACTCAAGATATAACAATATATTAACAAATATAATAACTGAATTTAATTTATTATAGTCTGAATCGTATTTATATGGTCATAAATATATTTTTTTTCTCTTTATTTTAGGATATTAATGTTTCATATAGATCTCACACTTAAATCTCATTCTTATTAAATTATTTTAATAATAATAATAATAATATATATTTTGGATTGAGTATCACACTTACTTTTGTAGAAACTTTGCAAAAAACCAATGCATACAAGTTGTTCGATGCTTATTTTTTTAAAATTAATAATTAGAATTCACATTTAGTTTGAATGTAAAATTAAGCCTGAAAATAGTATTTTTAGTCTAAATTAATTTGTTTTAATAAAATTCAAGAATCTCTTTAATGAAAAAAGAAGTAGCGGAACTGTGTTATGTCCTTTCTTTTAGTGTCAACAAACTGAAAGTCGGGGATGTTGGTTGAATCTATTAATGGGCCAAAGAACACAATAATGAACAATTAGTTAAGGGTTGTTATGATATTGCCTTTATGGTTGCTTCTAAACCTGTAATATTTAATGGAAGCAAATGCTACACGAAACCTGTTCTCATTTATTCTCAAACTCACTTTCATAGTGAAAGGTAAAAAAATGTACAAAACTCACTTTGAAGATTTTCGTAAATTTTTATTGTGAATTTTTATGTTTAGTTTGTTGAATTTATGGGTTAAGCAAGTTTTACTCTTGGATTATCCATATTTTGCATCATCAAATTCAATTTAACTACTTTTTTCTTTTGTTATTTGTACATTGTTTAATATATTAAGTATATTGTTATTATATAAATGAATGTTAAAACAATTTTAATGTATTTTTGTGGATGTGAGAGGGATACGTTTTGTAAAATTTAAAACTATTATAATAGGAACTATATAAAATATTTCGTAATATAAATTTATGAGTGCAGGCTTAAATCAACTGGTAATAACTCTCCTTAAAATAATATTTTATATCAAAAGTATTTAAAATCTATTTTGCTATGGTGAGTATTTAAAAAATTATAAAATGTCAGAAATATAATTCCTAACGGACTAGTACTAAATAAAATTTTATTATCAGAAATTACACAGATAAGTATCGATGAATTATTCGTTATCGATAATTATTAATGGACAAAATCATCCGTTATAAAATTTAATAATTTTATTAACGAATATCATTAATAAATAATCAATAATTATATTTTTTTTTGATAAATTTTTGTGATTATCAATAGATTTTACTTGTCCATAAATTTACTTTTTTTTTTTTGGAATAAAATAAGTTTATTTTGGATTGAATTTAGTTTAACAATTAAAATCTATGATGCAACGATACTTCAACTTGTGTCACGTACCCGTATCTAGCACGTATCGTGTTCGATACTTTATGATACTTTAACGATATTTATCAATAAAGTATCTAATTTATAAAGTAATAGTACACTACAATAAAATCTTTAAATAGTGACCAATTTTAATGATAAAAAATAATTAGTCACTATATAGTGACCAAATTGACAACTAAAATAGTTCTAAAAAATTATAATCGATTTCTAAATTGATAATTAAAATAGTTTCAATGATGAATTGATTTTTAAATTGGTTACTAACATTAGCTACAAGGTTTTGACTACTAAAATAATTTGTCTCTAATTAGAAAATTTGGATTCACACATTAACAATCATATATTTATTATGTTTGTAAGAATTATTGTACATTTTTCATTATTCATATATCACGTATCTATCACATATCGTATCTTATTATTTTAAAAATAAACGTATCGACGTATCGGATATGTGTCATATCCGATACACGTATCGTATATGTGTATCATAGGTTAAAACAAAATTCCACTAAATTATTTTTATATTGTTAATTTGTTGTTCCATTTCGATAAATAAATGTCCTCTCTGTCTAAACATGCTTGATTTTCTTTAACTAAAATCTTAAATTCCATTTTTTATCTATATAAAATAAATAAAATGTTGTTAAGAGTATTAGTCTTATACCATATCAACTTACTAATTTAAATAGAGTATTTCCATCTTCCTATATATAACATAGTGGTAATTTATTGCAAAAAAATGTTAAGTGTCGATCAAATGCTTTAAGGAGACTCCAATAGAGAAAACGAGCTAAAATAAAACCGAAAAAGCCACATGTCATCCCGAAAAATCAGTGAATTCACATTCTATTCAACAATAAAATGTAAACAATCAGGATAATGCTTACACGAATCAAGGGGTTGCACGTTTGTTTCTGTGTAAAGTCTTGGGAAAAACATTTTTCAATTAAAAACGCGTGTTTAACATTTTTTAATATTTATATCTTCTTCAACATCTCAAAAAATTTATTCAGATAAATATACAATAAAAAATTTGAAAAGATAAAAATGGCATTGCTATAATACTCTTTTTAGTTATAGCATAGAATTTTCTTTTTTTTTGTAACTTTAGAATAGGTTGAATTTTTTTAAATTATAATTGAATGCTTATTGATAAACTTTAATCAAAGTGAGAAGTAATAATATGGAAGAAATCTCGATAATATAAGCAAGGAGTGCACATGAAAAGAATGTTTTAGAACACCAAACACTTCAATGAATCAAATAAAAAATAAGGAACCATTTTAGGTTTATATAGAATTCCTTTTTGAATTTTAAAAATTGGAGTTAAATGAGAGTGAACATGCATATTTAATGTATATACATAGTTTTGTTCCATACTTTGAAATGAATACAAATTTTATGAATTTGTGAGAGCGTGTCTCTTAAGAGGTGATTTCTCTTTTTCTTAGTTTTTTATCTTAAAGTTTTTAGGAATTTGTGATTCTTTCAATCAATTTTCTTATTTATAACTTAAGTGGTCTCTTCCGTCTTCTAACTTCATCTTTTACTTTTCTTTACCTTCATTATTTTTCTTTACTTTCATTTTTATCACTTATATGTATGACATTATACTATTTTTGTATTCTTATACTCTTGAATTCATGACTCAATTTAAACATGTGATATTCTCATATGTTGTACAAAATAAAGAAGATATTTTATCTATTCGGTATGATTTTTCAAGGATAATAATTTATATATTTTCATTGTCAATTAGAATAATAAAATAAAGAAGATATTTTATCTATTCGGTATGATTTTTCAAGGATAATAATTTATATAATGCAAATCAAGATAATAAAATGAAATTGAAATTGAAAAAAAAAATGGATTACGTTTTTAAAAGGTGTAATCAAACCTTGAAGGCAAATTATTAATTCATTGGAAAAATCACAAAAATATATTGGGTTTTCTTGTCGCACACACTCACACATAAAGGTATTTTTCATTTAAATAGTCACACTATTAGATTTTACAATAACATGATTCTAAGATGTGGGTTACATGATTTTAGACATATAGGAAAAGTTGAAGACGAAAAAGATAGATCAAGTACTATATTATCAAATTTTTATAATTTAATTATCGAACACAATTTGTCCTACAAATTTGTTGAGTAATCAAAACTTAGGATTTCGAGAAACTAGTTGTGCTCTAATGTAATTATAGTATTTCTAAATATTATTAAAGTTGATATATGAAGAATATATGAGGGGTAAATCACACTTAAGGAATTGTTAACTTCCAATCCTAATAGGATTTACTTCTTATTTAAGAACATCTATTAAAAGTGATGATTTCATAACTTTGATAGTCCGTTTTGTTAACTTAAATTGGAAGTTAAATAACATACTTTGACTTTTGTCATATGCCTCTCCTTCACTCACATTTTGATTTGTCTAAGAAAATGAAAGGCTTTGTCGATTGGGAATTCCAAAAAAACCAAAGTTTGTTATCACATGGATAATGCTTTTGTTAATGATGTGATGGAGAACTAGTTCGGGGTTTCTAATATTTGGATAGTGATCAGGGATGTTAACGGGCGGGTAGGGTACGGGTAGTAGTTTTCCTGTACTTTATCTGCTGGATAAATATTTGCCTCGTACTCGTATCCATATTCGTCAGGTATCCATTGTCCGGATATCCGCCTATTTTTTTCATATCCACGGGCAGTGGCGAAACTTGACTAAAAATTTTAGGGTGGCCAAATTATATCTGTTATATATAAATTGTTATCTTTTAATTAAAAAATAATAATTTCTTTTAATTAAAAAATAATAATTTCTTTTAATTAAAAAAATTAATTTCTTTACATCATTTTTTTTATTTAAAATAAGCACTCATGACAATAGAATCTAAACAATATAACAATAATATATATGAAAGAGTAACATAAAGTTTATCATCAACAATAATATATAAAAAAAAAAAGTTACCTTTATTCAGAGTGCTCTTTTATGCTATTTCAATGACTTAAAATCTTCAATAATTGAATCAGAGCTGAAGCTAGTTGCAATATCCCTTTCAATATAGATTATCATAGTGCTTGCTAAAAATTCAGCCTCCATCTTATTTCTCAACTTGTTCTTGATTATTTTCATTGCAGAAAAAGATCTTTCAGTTGTAGCTGTAGAAACTGGAAGAGTCATGATAAGACGAAGTAATCTATCTATCAAGTAGTAAACTTCAGACTTTTTTGTTGTTGCCAAACATGTACATAACTCTTGCATTGTTGATAAATTCTTCAAATTTGAATCTTGACGAGCATCTATAATGAAATGTTGAAGTTGAAAATTCAAATTAATTTTCTCTTGCTCATTGAAATCCATGGGATAATATTTTTCCACAAGAGTGAAAATTTTATCAATACTAAATCAGAGCTTAGAATTAATAACTCCATTGCTTGGTCATTAAATCTACAATTTAACTCTTGTAATTGCTTATCAATGGTAACAAAGCATATTTCAACTTTGAAATTATGCTCCACTGTAATATGATCCTTTTTGGTGACGAGAACGTCCTTGCCTTGCTACATAAGAAGCCCCAAAATTAGGCACCTCAATATCATGTTTTTCACAAAAAGAAGTCACATTTTTTAATAACTTATCCCAACCATTTTCTCTCAAGTTTTGAATAAGTCCTTTTGTAGAACAAACTAGACGCATAACATTAACTATATCCTGAGATTGTTGTTGTAATGCTTGACAAAGAAAATTTGTTATCCCCATAATTTCTCTCATCAAATACAAGATCAGTATAAATTCAAATGACGTCAAGCTTTTGTAAGCATTATCAACAATAATTTTTTCTAGAACTAAACAAGTTGCATCATACATATTGATCAAGCTACAAATAGAAGAGAAATGGGAGCTCCAACGGATATCCCTAGCTCGTTTTAAAGTACCAATTTCATTTGCCCCTTTACCCTTTTCAAGCTCATCAATTTCTAACAAATATGCAATTTCATCTAACTTGGCAGCCTGTAACTCATCACGACGTTTACTAGAAGAGCAAACAATATTGACAATAAAAGTCAATTTTGAAAAGAATTGGTGAATTGGAATAACTTCTCTTGATGCAGCAACCAAGGCAAGTTGTAACCGATGAGCAAAACAATGAACATAATATGCATAAGGACAATCAGTCAAAAATAATGCTTGTAATCCATTACATTATCCTCTCATATTGCTAGCACCATCATACCCTTGACCATGGATATTAGAAACATTAAGATTATGTCGAGATGGTACAACACACAATTCATTCTTCAAAGTTATTGCTACAATGTCTTTAACATGCACAATATCAAAAAATCGCTCTTGAATAAAACCATTTTTATCAACGAATCTCAAAACAAGAGCCATTTGCTATTTTTTTTATTCATCACGAGCTTCATCGACAACTATACAAAACTTGGAATCCCCAATTTTCTCACGAATATGATTTTTCACTTTACTAGAAAGAATATTCAACAACTCCTTTTGAATTTTAGGTGAAGTATATCATCTCAAAAAAATTACCTTGGTTCCTCGATTCAGTACTTTCATCATGACCTCTAAAAGCACAAGCTTGAAGTGATAAAAAACGAACCGTGTCGATTAAAGTCTTGAGACGTAACCTATTCTTCATAATTTGATCCGAGCTTTGCACTTCCAAAACATTCCTAATGTGACAATTTTGATTTAACAAGTCTTGACAAGCAGACACTGCAATATTGTGTGGTGAACAAGGATCCTTCCCAATGTGTTTAAGGAAAGCATAATTTTTTCCATTATTAACTTTCCTCCAATTTTTAAAACCTATAAAATAACATTCAAAAAGTTAAAACATGTTGATGACAATAAACTTATTGCCAATTAGAATTCAATGAAAATAAACTCAATTACTTGTAACAATGAAAACATCTGAGCCAGGTCGTCCGCTTGGTTTTTTACTAAAAAGATAGCACGGTAAGCAATATGCAACATCTTTTAATGACGAATACTCTAACCAGGAAGGAAATAAGTTAAACCATGTGTACTGAAATCTTCTTGGATGATCATCTTTACCATACAATGGATAATTTTCTAGACGCATTTGATATGGACCCCATTTTAGATAAGCCCTTCGTACCTCATCAATATGATTTAGTGGGTATTGCCAAATTTGAAGACGTTTTCCCGGATCACGTTCTAAAGTATTTTCAAATTCATTATATGTAACTTTAGGAACCTTAGAGAGTTGTTTTTTGTTTTTTTCAATATTTGGATTCTTATGAAGTTTCTCAATTTTAGATGACGTAGATGCCATTTTTTCATCTTCATCACAAGCCTTCCTCTTGAAAAAAGAATCAATTCTTTTACTCTTTATCATAATTTTTCTAATATAAAATTTTCACCTCTCACCTATTTACAAAAAGATAAAATTATGAATACCCCAAATTAAATCTTAAAAGCAAGACTCAATATTTTAAGAAAACTAATAACTTCTAAATGATTAGCTTCCCTTACCTTAGAGTAGATTCCTAATCTTGTTCTTCCCTTACACAACTTCAAAGCTTAAAATAGCTCTATCTACACAAAGAAGAGTTTGATCAACAATTAAAACATGATTTTATGATCTCTAACAAATAGAGATATGTTTAGAGTGTAGAAAAGCCACATACAAGAGGGAAACATATTGCTTCAAAAATAAAAAGGAAAAGATGAACTTACTCAAAAGAAGAAATTGTTCGGTACAAAATGTTCCTTAACTCTTCAATTTTGTCATAGTGCAATTTGATTTTGAAAATAATAAGGAATTGATGGTGAAAATTGAGATGGAAATAAAACGAAAAAAAGAGATGGAGGTACGAAAAAGAGAAACCAAATAAAAAGTATAAAAAATTATAATAGAGAAAAAACGTGATTTTTAAATTTTAAAAAATATTTTTCAAACTAAATTAATATAAATAAGGTAATAATATATAAATAAAGTAATAATATATTAATAAAGTAGTAACATATAAATATTTTTTTTTAAATATATAGAAAATAAATAAAATAAAAATCAATTAATATAAATAAAGTAATAATTTATAAATATTATTTTTTAAATATATAGAAAAAAAAGACTTTAAAAAATAAATATTTAATCACAAATTCAAATAAAATAAAATAAAATACATCATTGTCATAAATTTTAAATAAAGTTCAAATAAACTCAAGTTAATATAAGTCCAAATAATTGTAAAAGTAAATATAAAATGACGTTCAGCATAATGGAAATTCTTTAATAAGTGTTTTGATCAACAAAATCACTTTCTCCGATTGGTTCCTGAAAAATAAACAAAATAAGTAAATAATAAACCTCAATTGTCACATACCAAGTATTCTTATTTTGATTCCATCATTTGACAACAAGCATACCATAAACGTCATTGTCTATATAAGATTTGATGTATATGCTCAATTTCAAAGAAAGGAAAGAGAAGAATGTCAAGGGGTGTAAGTTTAGCGGATACGGGTATCCACGGGTACGGATACTATGATACCCGTACCCGCACCGTTAATATGCAGGTATCAAAAATACCCGTACCCGCGGATAGTGGGTATCCATTTTTAATATCCGTTTTTTACCCGTTGCGGGAGAAGTCCTATAGAAGGGCATCAATATGAATATGCGGGAGACAAAAGAATTTTCAAGGAATACCGGTGCTTACAACCTTCTAGTGTTTATTTGTTTAAATGTTTTTTTAGTATGAAAACCTATATAATTCTTCACTTGTTGAAGCTTTCTATTGAGGTTACTGTGATCTCTATTTAAGATTTGGTTTTTTTGTTTTTCTATGAGGTCTTAATCTCAAGAGAGTTTAAGAAAGTGTAACCAAGAGTGATTTGTGTACTTGGATAACTAGGAGTGATTTATATACTTGTTATGACCAAGAGTGGTTGATATACTTTCTATATATCTGTCAACACCCAGTTGCATGACACTTATTTTCAAAAAGTTCAAAAGATAACTTTCAAAAATTAAATAATTTAATCAAACTTTTTATACAAAACTACATAACTCTATAACCCTGATTTCTCAATTTTAATGAGAATACGTAGGACCAAGGTTAACACTTGTCGGGTCTCTTTCACTCAAAAATATATTTGTTCAATTTATTTTTTTATTTTTGGAAAAAGAAATATTATAAAATAAACACATCTCTTTTGCAAATTTAATTAAAGGTACCGCCTTTGGACGGACCCTGTAGGGTGCTAATACCTTCCCAACCAACGCGTAACTAACTCCCGGACCCTAAATTTGATTTTCGCAGACTTTATTTTATTTGTATGGTTTTCCATAGTTTTTCAGACTAAACTATGGTAGCGACTTCAAATCTCTTTTTTCAAACATTTATTTTTAGTTCGTCATCCCGTCGCAATTTAAGTTGCGAAAATATCTATATATACTTTCTATTCAAATACAAAAATATTAAAAATAAACTACCAATATATTTGTTGAATCATTGTGGATACAATAACTCCAATTCGAATGTACTACAACTGACTTTGTGCATTTGCCAATAAGTCACACAGTTGGATAACTTTATTAAACTTGATTATGTGTCATTTTAAGGCTTTTAGGGCTTAAGCCCAATGGAGGTAAAATTCTCAACCATAGTTATCCCCATCAATATACAAGACAAACACAATGTGCAAATTGAGGAAGGTGTTGTATGGTTCAAGCAATCACCTAGAGTCTAGTTTGGCAATTTCACTAAAGTCATAATGAGGCTTAAATATAAAGAGAGTCAAAGAGATCACACTATATTTATTAAGCATTATGATTTAAGGAGAGTAACCATTTTATTAGACTATATAGATGGTATTATTATGACTAGAAATGATGAACATGAACAACAAAAATTGGGCCGATGTTTGTCCATGGAATTTGAAATTAAAACCTTGGTTAAATTAAAATATTTATTATGAATTGAAGTTGCGCACTCCAAGGAAAGGATTTTTATATCCTGACAAAAGTATATTACAAATTTGCTAGAAGAAAATAAGTACAATGACCTACAAATTATGTGAGCACATAAATTCATCCAAATGTAAAGTTGGGAAATGAAGAGGATGGTGTGATTGTTGATAAAGAAATGTATCAAAGGCTTGTAGGAAGACTTATTTATTTATCTCACACTAGACTTGATATTGTTTTTCCTCTAAGTTTATAAGTTAGTTTATACATCTACTAGTTGTTCTTATAATTTTTTCCAATATTTAAAAAGGACTCTAGAAAAAAGGAACTTTGTTCAGAAGAAACAATAATGTCAGTCTTGAAGCATATACTAATGTTGATTATGAAAGATCAGTTGTTGATAGACGATCAACTACTTGTTATTGCACTTTCCTTAGTGGAAACTTTGTAACTTAGAAGAGTAAAAAACAAAGTGTGGTAGTCAGGTCCAATGCTGAAGCAGAATTTTGAGCAATGGCTAAAAGGATATGTGATATACATTTTGTAGTGGATATACATTTTATTAAAGAGAAGCTTGACAACGACTTGATTTGCACACTATATTGTAAGTTTTGAAATGGTTGAAATGCCAAGAAGGGGGGGAGGGGTTGAATTGACTAGTTAAAAATTTAGGCAATCTTTAAAGGCTAAAAACTATCTTTAATTGAATCAATTTGATCACCAAGTTTGGATGCAAAAACCTCTGGGCAGTATACTTTCAATCGGTCAAAAATAGAGTTAGTCGATTGATTTTACTAAACAAATTCTGTTCTGGTATAATCAATCGATTGAAACAAAAAAATAGTTGACTGAAATACTGGAAAAAAGGCTAAAATGTAGATTTATGATTTGAACCAAGAACAATGTGAAAGAACTATCAAGATAGGTTCTAATTGATTATGCAAGCATACTCAATGTTGCAAATGCCACCAAAACACACAAGAATATGAAAAAGATGGTTTAAATTCAAGTTCTTTAAACTTTACAAGATAATGCAAGAGAGAATGGTTAGAGAAAAGATTGAAACACAACATTTTTATACTGGTTTTGTAACATCCCGACCGGATATTACGGTTTTAAATAATAAAATAAAATAAGAAAATAAAAATCTCATTAATTATAAATTCATTCCTAAAAATGAGAGAAATTTCAAATAATTTATTTCATAATAATGATGACTCTAAATTCAAATTTCTTAAAATTCAATAAAATACCAAAACAGTCTTATAATAGTTTACAACTTTATTCCAAAACCATAAGTGATAAAAACTCAATAAAATTGTTCCCATGAGTTTTCTTCCCCGCTCTGCTACTAAGCCTCACCAAATCCACCTGCAACATCATCTGCTCCCGTGTACCGCGTACACGATCATCGCCAAACACAAGCAGATAGGGTGAGCTAACAAAATAAACATATATATATATATATATATATATATATATATATATATATATATATATATATATATATATATATATATATATATGGCACAATTATACAATCACACAATCACACCAAAGGAAATCCTTCCCTTGATATCCCATCACATGGCCACCACCATGTTAATCGTGTTCTACGTCTTCTAATGAGTACCTTAAGGTGTCTTGCTGCCATACCTATCGGCCACAACCGATAGAGCACGTGCGGGAAACCATTGCTAAGGATCACACACCGTAACAATCCACATTTAAGTACTCTCAACCACTTGAGCTAGTACTTTTCCACGTCATAACAATCCGCATTAAATGCCTTAAAGGCTCCTACTACCCGCATTTATTAAATAATTATTTAATTAATTATTTAAATTTCTCGGGTCTTACAGGTTCACTCAAACTTGAGCTACATCCAGTTTGTCAAAAGATTTACAAAGTTTACACTCTTACACTTTCAAAATAAGCAAAACACACACCAAAGACTCTTGAGTCACACAAGAATCAATACAGCACAACAAGAACCCTCTTGCAGACCTGGAAAACCACTAAGCACACACACAAAGCTTGAGAAAGATTAAACCTCAGTGGTAGCACATCCATGCCTACCACAAACACCTTCTCCAAGCTTTAAACACAAGCCAAAAGCTCCAAGAATTGATATAAAATCAATCTTCAACAACTACAATCTGAATGATCACAAAAGAGAGAGATTTCCAAAGTTTTCAGAACAATTTTGCGCTAAAAAATGATCAAGTTACCTCTCTTTCAAAAATCAAAACACTTATAGTCAAACTGTTACGAAATTCAACAGAGACAAAAAACAGGGAATAAAACAGAAACTAATACAATCAACCGACTAAAATTAAAAACAACCGACTGAACCTAACAGAACTCAAACTGAAAAATCACAAACACATTGATGCAATGCATGATCCTAAAAGACAACACACTCAGTCATCCTAAGGATCATTTCCGGTTTGGAATGAAATCAACAAATCATGGATATCATCCATTTGGCCATCCAATGCATTGAACCTCCCATTGCAATAGTTGTGATGTGCATGTTGAGACACATTGAGTTCATGCAGTTGATTCAACACCATCCTCTCAAAATGTGAGTACATAGGGCCTCTGTCCTCTGGAGGGTTGTAGGGAATAAGGTCCATGGGTCCAATAGTAGGTTCTTCCTTTTGATTTGCACCACTTGGCCAGCTTCATGGTCATGTACACCACCAACTAAAACACCAGCAACTGTCCATCCATTTCCCACCTTGAGAAAGCCCATTTTGTGCAGATTTTGGTTGGAGGTATGGTTCAGCAGTCCAGTTGAATCTTTTAACTCATCTTCTACATCAATCCCAAAGTACTCTATGAATTTTGACACCAAAATCACATATGGCAGCCTGAAATTCCTGAGCCTCTTGGCCTTGAGCATGTGATCACAAAGTACAAAGATCCAATCCACTTGCACATTGTGTTGGATGCAATACATGAGGATCAAATCTCCCTCATTCAATGTTGAATGATTGCTCCCACGTGGAACTATGATTTTGTGACAATCATAGCAAGAAGCCTTTGATCCACCTTGAGTCCACCAACATGAAAGTGCTTGATCTCAACAACAGGATTCCTCAAGCATTGGCCATAGTATTGGACCTTGTTGAATTCTTGGATAGCCCCAGTTTGACCTTTTCTCACTTGCACACGCCTTGATTTGAGTCCAACCACATCTTTCCAAGCTTTCTTGTTGGTTTTCATACGAACACCCTTGATACTTGACAACAACACATCACTTTTGAACTCCAAGTTAGTGAAAAATACCTTCACAAAGTCTGGATAAATTTTCCTTGAAAGTTCAAGGAAAGACTTCAACCTTTGATGCTTGAGTTTTTGAAATAGGCTCTCAAAGCCTTCAACCCTCAGCCACAAAAACCTCAGCACCTTAGGAATGCTGATTTCCTTCTTATTCATCTCAATAAGGAATACTTGGGTGTTGTCCTCATGATCTTTGAACCATGCCTCAATTCTCCCATGATTTTCTTGGTTTGGAGACCTTGGGGTAGGAGGAGTGGAATATTCATGATCTAATTGGGTGGCTCTTTGTTGATGACGAGACATGATGAGTATGAGTATGGCTATTTCTAAGAGATGCATGATGCAAATGCAACACTTCAAGTGCAATATTTATAATTGAACAAGCTGATTTTTAGAAATAGTTGATTATCTGTTGCAGATTTACCAAATTAATTTGTTTTAGGTTACCCAAGCTAAAAATGCAGCTGATTACAATATCTCATGCATTCATGATGTTTCCAATGAGTTTTTATGAGTGAATCAATCAGTTCAGATCATGTGAGCTGCATGCACATTGGAATTACACAGTCTTTTGGTCAAACAAATCAGAAAAAACAACACATGGCTGATTAAATAACTGTTAGGGGTAGATAGTACCTAACAAAAAGATGCTTTCTTTGACTGGGTTAGCTTTGCAATTCAATTCGTTAGCAAATGTGCAATTTAAGTAAAATCAACAGGTTGAATTTATAATTCAGTTGATTAAAACAACATTAGAGCATAAGATATTAAAAACAGAATCTGGTTAAGTGAAATCAACAAACTGATTTCAAAAATCAATCGATTAAAAATCGTGAAATTGAACTTCATTTTTCGAGATTCAGTTTTAATGAAATCAACATATTGAATTATGAAAACAGCAGATTGAAATTCATAGCAGAACATATTTTTGGCACACATTTGCAACTTAAATGAAATCAACATGCTGATTTACAGAATTAACAAACTAAAAGCTATGACAGATCAGAATTTTTGCAAACAAAGGCAGATTTAAGTGAAATCAACAGACTGAAATGAAAAATCAACATGCTAAATATGATAGTTTTCAATTTTTGCACACAATAGGTGATTTTAATGAAACCAATTCATGAATACATAAGATTAACATGCCAAAAACACATCAGACCACATTATTCATGTCTAATATGCCTAGTTCAGTTCTTAGGTTGTTAAATCTATCTCTAGCTAATGATTTTGTAAACAAATCAACCAATTGATTTTCAGTTTTAACAAATTGAATTTCACAATCTCCCTTTTGAACATGATCACGAATAAAAGGATGCCTAATCTCTATATGCTTGGTTTTAGAATGTTGTATTGGATTCTTGGTTAAGTTGATGGCACTAGTCTTATCACAATACAAAGGTACCTTACTTAGCTTTACACCATAGTCCAAAAGTTGATGCTTCAACCATATGATTTGTGCAAGCCACGTTTGGGAGCAATATACTCAGCTTCAGCAATGGAGAGTGCCACAAATGCTTGCCTTTTGCTATTCCATGAGATTAGACTTGAGCCAAGTAGATGGCAAGTGTCACTTGTGCTTTTCCTATCCAATTTGCACCCTACATAGTCAGAATCTGAAAAACCACTATGAGTTATGTTAGAATCACATGGATACCATAAACTAACATTGGTTGTTCCTTTTAGATACTTTAGAATCCTTTTTGCAACTTTAAGGTGTGACTCATTTGGATTTTCTTGGAACCTAGCACATAAGCAAACACCAAACTGAATATTTGGCCTACTTGCTGTAAGATATAGCAAAGACCCAATCAACCCTCTATATTTGGTTGAATCCACTAGTTGGCCAGCCTCATCTGCATCCATAAGGCAATTTGTAGCAATTGGAGAGGTAGCTTCCTTGCAATCCTCCATTTTGAACTTTTTCAATTCAAGTCAAAATAGTATTTTGATTGGCTTAAAAATGTTCCATGTTTGAGTTGCTTGACTTGCAGCCCTAGAAAGTAGGTAAGCTCACCTATCATGGACATCTCAAATTCTCCCTACATAATTGCAACAAACTCTTCATACAATGTGTTATTATTTGAACTAAAGATGATATCATTAACATACACTTGAACAAGTATAACATCACTTTCATGTTTTCTAATGAAGAGTGTTTTATCCACTACACCTCTAGCATAACCTTTTGATAAAAGAAAATGCTTAGCCTTTCATACCACTATTGTGGTGCTTATTTCAAACCATATAAGGTCTTTTTCAATTTGAAAATATGGTTAGGATAGAGATGATCCTCAAAGCCAGGAGGTTATGATACATACATTTCTTCATTTAGAAAAAAAAAATCAAGAATGCACTTTTCACATCCATTTGATGCAATTTAAATTTACACATGCAAGCATATGCTAAGAGTAATCTCACAACTTTTACCCTAACTGTAGTTGCATATGTTTCATCAAAGTCAATGCCTTCTTCTTGATTATACCTTTTAGTAACTAGTCTAGCTTTGTTCCTTACAATGTTACCATCTTCATCCATTTTTGTTTCTAAAAACCCATTTGGTTCCAATTATATTCATATCATCACTTTTAGGCACTAGAAACCACACATCATTTCTTGTGAATTGATTGAGTTCATCTTGCATAGCAACAATCCAATTAATATCATTCAAAGCATCATTCACATTTTTAGGTTCAATTTGAGATACAAAAGTAACATGTTCACAAAATACAGTTCTACGTCTAGTGGATACTCCTTGTTTGATGTCACCTATGATCTTGTCCTTTGATAATTCTCTAGGCTGAATCCAGTCCTTAGGCAAGTTGTTGTCTGCAGCTTTTTCAGTCAATTGTTTTTCGTTTTTTGCCGATTGATTTCTTGCAGTAGAAATTTGTTCCGGTAGTAGATCTTCTTCATCTGCATTTTTTGACACTTGATCTTGTAACTTTGGATTAGTTTCATCAAATGCAACATGCATGGACTATTCAAAAGTCATTTATCTCTTATTATAGACCTTATATGCATGACTTTGTATAAACACACCAAAACGCACAAACAGAGAAAGCTAGAAAAATACTGCACCAGTAAAAAGATTTTGTATTGGACAATTTTTGACACATTTTTTTTTTAAATTTCGTCCAAATGTTCTTTAAGTCAGCAAAAATTATGAAGTGCATTGGTGCAGTGGATCGTTCCAGTTAAATCAAACAAAAACAGTGTGCATCTGGAAAACAAAGTGAAAAAGAGGCACAACAAGCATTGAAAGTGCTGATTGTTGGCCAGACTTTGATGATTTATTGCAAATTCATTACTCAATGGTTGAGTGATTCTTATTGCAAAATTTTCGTTGATGTCTTATCTTTTAGGCACAACAAACAACTAAAATTAACAGTCAATGTATCACTCAAGAGAATTAACAAGCAGAAGGTGTGCGCTTTGGAAAACAGAGAAACTAGAGCAGATTGCTCTCTGAAAAATTTTGGAGATGTTCAAACGAAAATCTAAATGAGTGGAGCATGGTTGAAATTCACTACTAAGAATATTTAAGTAAGTAAATAAAAAGAAAAGAATGGTAATTTGAAATAATAATTTGACCTAATTATAAGTGGTGTGTAATGTGTTGAAGACGTGCAGCGGAATGATTAGTGTTTGGACAAAAACCAAGAAGGAGGGTGAATTAGGTTCTTAATAAAAATTGTGATTTTAAAATTTTCCCTTTTAATATCAAAGATCAATTAAAATTCTTTTCTTTTACATGACCTATTTCACCACATCCATAGCAATTGAAATTTGAAGCAAAGTTTTGGTTTTCGTTTTTATACCTTTTGTGATATCCTTTGTCTTTGTTCTTCATAAACTTTGTGAACTTGTTTATCATGAGACTCATATTCTCATCATCAGAGTCATCATCTTCTTTGGAGCTTTTGCTTTTGATGACCTCAGACTTAAAGTCAATATTTTTCTTTCTTCCTCGATCTTCTTCGTTTAATATGCCCAATTCAAGCTCGTGCTCCCTTAATTTTTCAAATAGAGCCGCCATTGTCATCGTTGCAAGATTTTGTGACTCAGTGATGGTCGTCACCTTTGGCTACCAAGTCTTGTTCAAGGATTTAAGAATTTTTATGTTTAATTTATTAGTGTCAAAAGTTTTATCTAGACCCGTGAGATGATTAACGATGTGTGTGAATCGTTTCTGCACATCATAGATGGTTTCTCCTTGTTGCATACGAAACATTTTGTATTCTTGAATCAAGGAGTTCTTGTGTACCCTTTTTACATCGTATGTTTCTTCATAAGTCACTCGCAAAATTTCCCACATCTCACGTGCACTGGTGCAGATTGGAATCCTCTAAAGCTCATCAAGGGTTAAAGTAGATGAAATAATATTTCTAGCCTTAACATTGTATTGAGCCCGTCTATTTTCATCTGCAGTCCATTGTGAAAAGGGCTTTGGTTCCTGCACATCATTAACAACATTAACAGGAACAAACAAACCATTTAACACAACATCCCAAATACCCCAATCAACAAATTCCAAAAGTATTTACATTCTAACTTTCCAGAAGGGGTAATTTTTACTAGTAAAAAGCGGCGGTCTATTGATAATCTTTTCCTCATTATTTTGTTTTATTTCCTCCAATTATCTCTGCATCTCCTAACACATTTCTTCTTGCATTTCTTAAAATGCTGCATTCTGATATGCCATATTCCTTATTGACACCATCTTCTCTAAGTACATCCCGACCCCACGATGGGTGTCAATGTTCTTCTATGGAACCAAGTTGTCCTTAGAGGTATTGACCTCTCCTGCTAGAATGTCCGGAATGTATTTGACTACTCACTTAGTTGAAGCGCCTAGGGTTAGATACTTGTAAACACTCTAACGCTCAAGTCAATAAGAGCGAAATGTAAAATATATTAGTAAGTATCAAATTTTAGATAGCTTTTACTTGAGAAATGAGCCCCTTTTGTATACACTCTTATTAATTACCTTTAAGAACATTAATATTTCTCCATAAATAAATATTAATTAATAGCTTATTGTAACTATCATGATGTTAAATATGTTAATTGTTGTGCTGTCAAAGCTAGCAAGCCCTCTTCAAGATGTTCTCGCCTTACACCTGTGAGCCGAGATGTACTCAACTTTGTAAGCCCCTCACATCACCTGGTCAATCTGACTGAGATGCATTTGGCCTATGCCTCGTGGCCGATCTGGCTTAGATGTATTAGCTCTACCATGTACAAATTGAATATATGTTACTTATAGAATGTGATATTTGATGTTAGATTTTTTTTTTATATTTCATCTTTTATTTCTATTAATAATCAAGTATGTATTACGTACTTATAATAAAATAACAAAATGAAAAACTTAAACTATCGTATAAAACTATTTTTAATTATTTACAAAGTTCTTAAAAAAAAACTAATAGAAGAAAATGGTTATAATTTGAATGAAACTGACTACTAAGAATATTTAAGTAAATAAAAAGAAAAGAATGGTAATCGGAAATGCTTGAAATAATAATTTGACCTAATTATAAGTGGTATGTGTAATCTAAAGAAGAAAAAGAAAAGTTAGAAAAGAAATTGGAAAAACTAACATTTTTTTTTCACATTTCTGACTTAGCTATTAAGAACAGTTCAGGCTGTAGTTGTTGTGTTTCAGACTCAATATACACTGATGCAGTTTTGTATTTTGGTTTTGTTTACCTTTTCTATGTTCACTTGCTGTGTCATATCAAAATCAGCATTGCATGACTAGTGATAATAGAATAGTCTCAGACGTTTTCTTCTACAAAATATTTTCCATGTCTATTCTTCTACCAACCTCTTCCTGTTAAATCAATCACTCATTGCCACCATTATCCAACTTCGTGTTCCTATTCTTCTTCCAAACTTTTATTTTTGTATTCTAATCCCTTTAACTTGAACTGGAAGGTCAATATAAATAATAATAAAAAAATTGAAGAAAATAAAATTATTTGGATTATGAAAAATATAATAAAAAATATAAAAAATAAAAGAAAATGTAAAAAATTATAAGTGATTTAATTTAAGTGAATGGTAAAAAAAAAAATTAATAGATAAAATTATAAGAAAATTAGACCACTTATATGGTAAAAATTATTATTATTTCTATTATTTTTTATTATTAAAGCATAAATTTATTTCTATTATTATTATTATTAATACTATTAATTTTTTATTATTATATATACATTTATCTATATAATTATTATTAGTTATTATTTTATATTTTTATATATGATTAGTTTCTTTACACGATGTAATATAAGAAAACCGATTCCTCCTTCACAAATAACAAAAGTGACAATTGATTCTCTCCTTTATACGTGATTTCTATCGCAGGCTATTAAAGTAAGTTAACTTTGGTTCATTACAGATTGGATTAAAAATAAGTGAGTCTAACCTGACTCACTTTTTAGTGAACTGGAAATTTTAGAACTCAGTTCAACCCATTATAGATTGATGAGTTAAGTGGGTTGACTTACTAATCCATATAAAAAAAATTAAAAAAAAAATTCTTTTTAATCATTTTCAAATTTGTAGGATGAAAACATTTTTGTCTTTTTTTTCGGATATTCAAAATTTGCAAGATCTCAAAGATGTAAAGAAATGAAAATAACTACAATGAAATCGGAATTTCTTTTTTCCAGTCAAAGATACAAAATATGTTTTTTTAAAAAATAAATGACTTGTAGGTTAAGTGAGTCCAACCCGGCTCAAACACGCATAACTCATGGGTTAAGTGAGCCCAACCCGTTTTCGCCTATAATTGAAAAATTTTCAATTTCTCAACCCGGCATGACTCGAACTTGTGGTAAATTGGGTTGACTCACGGATTCTGACTCATTTTTACATGTGTAACCATGATCTTTGCAACCTCTACATGCATAGGAATCTTTCAGCAAAATGTGAGACACCATAATATGTATAGGGAAAGCAAGAATGTTTTTGTAATTACACATTTGATGATGTGATTTTTCCATGTTTTCTTTCTATAAGAGCAAGGATACTAAAGTCTTCAATCTTCTCATTTTCATTATTGCTTTTCTTCGCACATCAACAAATGAAAACATAATATATTTGTGATTTTCCTTCCACATATATAGTGTATATCAAAAAATTGATGGATCAATCGAGGGGAGAATTTATCGAGAAGATACATCACTAATGAGACTTGAGCCCAATAAGTTTATAGGTCTTCCTTCTTATGCTCAACTTTCTCATCTTTATCAATTGTGGGACTTAGAATCACACTAGCATTATAAAAAATCTCCCCCTTAAGGATGAGTCCTTTTCACATTGGTACACTTCTCCTAGAGCGGAAGCATTACCAACCACACGTATCCCTTTTGTATCGTGGTTCATTTTAACCACACGTATCCCATATTGTGCTCGTATGATTCAGTCACCAAAACTAAAAATCAACTCTAATACGATTGATGGGTCTTTAGAGATGAGAGTTTATCAAAGAGATACAACACCAATGGGACATGAGTCCAACTCTAGTGTAGGCTCCCAACTATGTGTCTAAAAAGTCCAACCTAGTCAAATCTATGTTTTCTCACTATTTAATCTAAGCGAAGAGGTATATTTTAGGTCAAGAGAGTGTGTGAGTCACAAGCGTTAGAAGATAAAAAAGGGGAGACAAAATTTGTTGACATATTTACTGAGTTGCCTCACTAAAATTACGATTCTTGTTTCGTCCTTTGTAGGATCAAGTTGAAATTTATCACAAATTTATTATCTTATTAAGCCTAAAAAAATTATAAATGTTGATGAATTATATGAATGATTTGTGATTAGTTGAAATTTATTTATTGGAAGAAGTAACATATTGTTAAGATTCCAATTGTGAGTCTAAGTCTCACATTGGATAGAAATGAAAAAGTAGAGCACTATATAAGGATAAAGACCCATAAACTCATTGTCTTAAGGTTTTGGGTTGAGAGTGGTGTCAATGCCTTATGTGGTTGGGCTCATGTCTCATTGGTGTTTGTATCTCCCCAGTAAAACCCCCTCTATAGACCTAATAAGTGATATCAAAGAAAGTGATACTACTGCTTGATGTGGTTGAACTCATGTTTCATTGGTGTTTGTATTTTCCCGATAAAACTCATCTTAGACCTAACACATATAACATGGAGAATGAATCTTACATATTAATTCGTCCAATTTTATTCATTGAAAGAAGTAACTTGTGACACAATGAGCGAATCTTACTTGTTAATGTATTAGTATTATTATCACATATGTGATGAAAAGAATTATATTGATTTAATTTTTGAAAACTAAAATTAAATTAAATACATTTTAAACAGTCTAATAAAATTGAAAAAATTAGTTAAAAGAAAAGTTATTGAAAGTTAATACCGTAAAATGTAGTTATTTATAGCTAAAAGGACAATTCCTGTTTGAGATTCTAAGAATAAATTCATTGATTTTGCGAGTGAAAAGTGTTTATTGAGGTTGGACATTTGCCCCAGAGTGGAGGGCACTGAGAAGAATAATTGAATAAATCCTTTTTATCTCTGTACGGCAAACGTGATATGTGAGAAAGAAATCCAACTTCAACCTTTTTCTCTGTACCCTCCTTCACTGTTATTACTGTTTATTTTTCTTTTCAATTTTAATAATTAACTCATATACTTTCCCAAAAGCGGCTTTATTTAATTAATTAATTATCCTAGTACATTGATCTAATTATTGACATGATGCTACTGACTATGATATATTTCTTGATTCATGTTTATGGAATTTAAGTATTAAACACTGTCAGAAGACTCAGAGCCAAAGCGTGATGTAATGTAAGACAGTCTCTGAAACAGTAATTAATTTAAATTTTTAAGCTTAATCATGATTAATGTTTAGAACATTTTTAATTGTACTCTGACTTAGATACTTATTCCTTAAACAAATTATTCAATTTGCCTTCTCTGAAAAAAAGGAATCAAATATTTTGAGGAATCCCCAGATATGTCCACGATTACCGCACAATTTGGTCGCATCGTATACTTTGATTTAAGGGTTTAAAAGATTACTGTTTCATATTTTAAGCCACAATTTTAGCAGGAGAACTAAACTTTTTAATACTTTTTCCGGATTATTTCTCACCATCTAATATTGAGTATTATCCAAGTCTTTTAATTATTAAGTGTAATATTTTTAGATAGTCGTGCTTTACTAGTATTTGCTAACACTTGCAAAACTTTTTAAACAAAATAAACAAAAATTTAGTTGCAATTCATAATTCGGCCTTCTATCATTTTGTTAAAACTACAATACAACTTTTCCAAATAAAAAATAACTATTTCGGATTATTTTTTTCTTGGATACCATAATTATTTTTTTGGGCAAAACAATTGTGTTTTGTATTGGATAGAATTATTAGGAGTGGTAATTTTGTTCTTACTTGATAAAACCACGTGATTAAATCTTGAATTTAAATTAGAATATTTATTAAATTGGACAAATGAATGACCAAGCTAGCTTTAAACAATATATTTTGAATTTCACAATTTTAAAATATATATGTTCTGAATTACATAATTTAAAAATGTAAACATATATTACACATGATATAATCTAAAATACATTTTTTAAATTCAGAAATAAATTTCGAATAATATAATAATATGTAATTTTAGAATTTTCAATCTAAAATGTATTTTAAATTCATAAATTATTCTGAATTGGGTAGTTTAAAACATATTTTGAATTTTACACAAATCCAAAATATATTTCTAGTTCTTGCCATTCAAAAATCTAATTAATAATTAATTTACACATTTCTAAAACTTTAAACCCAATGAAAATGCATGAATAAACCATAAGGGAAGGAAAACAGAAAAGAAGTTTAAACTATTCTCCAACTCAAACTAAAATCACAATTGCTTTTAAGTGCTCAAATTTCCATTGATATTTTAACTTACATTTTTTCATCAACAAAATCAAGCAAAAGTATTTTTGCATAACTAACATATTTTTTGTATATACTCATATAAATTATTAATATACAGTTTTTTAAATGAAACTTAAATTTACAACATACTCTTCATTCAAACATACTGATTTCTCATCTATAGACTGCACTGGAAATAATAGAGAAAAAAAAATTAAACTGATTTGTTTTGGTATGAAAAAAAAAATTAAGAAAAATTACAAATATTTACTTTCACTTTTTTAATTTAAATATCTCCTTTTTCATTTTTTTTCTTGAGTCAAAACTCTCCTATTTTCACCATCTTTTCTATTTTTGTGTAGTACATTTCACTCGACATTGCTGAAAAACATATAATAGATGCTACTAAGATTCTTTAAACACTGTTCAGAAGATAATTCTTAAAAATAATATATTCCTACACAGAGAGAATTTCTGGATTAGGACAAGCAAGTTGAGTGGAAGGCCTTAAGAAATGGAAATGCACGATAATCACTTATATTTAAAATCAAACAGTTAAAAAAATAGTTTTCTTCCTCTGGTTTGAATCTGTTCCCAGTCAAAAACCCATCTTCAAGTTTTCACACAGTGTTTTTTGTCGGGAGGAAAACCACTCTCTCTCTCTCCATGTCTCAAAAATTTTCCCTTCTGGCTCATCACCACATGTCACTTTCCAAGTTTTCTTTTCTTCACAGAAGAAGCAAACTGAACATTAACCCACTCAAACACCACCTGTTCCCTCTCTTACAAGATAAGACTAACACACAACACAGCAATACTACTAAAGACCAACACCAACGTTAGTGTTCAACAATACACTGTTCCCATCCCCGTCACAAACAACAAGAAGAATGAAGAATAACAATAGAGAGAGAAAGAGTTAGGAATCAGAATAAAAAGAATAGAAGAAAAAAAGGGTGGCAGCAGAAGCACGAGCTCAATTAAAGCCAGATAGAAGAACAGAGTGAGATAATAAAGAAAGGGCAGTGGGGAGGTCTTATTTTCATCATACGTAAAGCTGAGGAATTCAAGTTTTAGTTTTAGCCATGTCACAGAATTCTGAGGAGATAAAGACAGTTGAACAGTGGAGATGGTCTGAAATGCAAGGCCTTGAGCTTATGTCCTCTTCAGCTCCAGTTTCTGACTCACATGAATCCAACCCAACATTGGAAGAGAAAAGAGAAGAAAGGGTAATGGAAGAGCCTTCAGTGGCCAAGAAAGATGCTGCTGCTTCTAATGGTACTTGCAGCAGTGGTGGTGGTGGGGATAAGAAGGGTGAGAGCATTTCTTCTGTTCGGTTTGGTGAGCTTTTCAGATTTGCTGATGGGTTGGATTACATTTTAATGGCAATTGGAACGGTTGGAGCATTTGTACATGGTTGCTCCTTGCCACTCTTTCTTCGTTTCTTCGCTGATCTCGTGAATTCATTTGGCTCCAATGCGAATGACTTGGACAAGATGACTCAGGAAGTTGTGAAGGTAATGATATTACAGTAACAAAATAAGCATGATTTGGTGCGTGATGGTTTTGGTGGTTTTTGAGAGTTGGAGTTCTTTGTGGTTTTGTGTTTGCAGTATGCGTTTTACTTCCTGGTGGTGGGGGCTGCCATATGGGCATCCTCCTGGGCAGGTAAATTTCACTCTAAATTTCTAACTTTTGGTCTAAATTTGGATTTTTTTTTTTTTTTTTTTTTTGAAATTTTAGAGGGTGTGTGAATGTGGAAAGAGGTTTGGTTTTGTTGCTGCAGAGATTTCGTGCTGGATGTGGACAGGTGAGAGACAATCAACGAGAATGAGGATCAGGTATCTGGAGGCAGCGTTGGACCAGGACATTCAATTCTTTGACACCGAGGTTCGAACATCCGATGTTGTTTTCGCCATTAACAGTGATGCTGTCATGGTACAAGATGCCATTAGCGAGAAGGTGAACCACAAAAACGCTTGGTTTTTGCATTGGATTAGACTAGTTTTTGGGTGCCCAGGGTATTCTGAACGGAGAGACATAATCTAATTTTTCGTGATACAGAGTTCATCTCTGACCACATAGGATATGTTTATCTTTGAACCATATATTACCATGATGATTTGAGTATTGCTTAATGTGGTTACTGATTCTGGTTGCTTTTTGTGCAGTTGGGTAATTTCATTCACTACATGGCTACATTTGTTTCTGGCTTTGTTGTGGGTTTCACTGCGGTCTGGCAACTGGCTCTGGTTACCCTCGCTGTGGTCCCTATAATTGCAGTAATCGGAGGCATTCACACCACCACCTTGGCCAAGTTATCTAGCAAAAGCCAAGAAGCTCTTTCTCAAGCTGGTAACATTGTGGAACAGGTGAGACTTAAGGGACCCGACCCGACCCCAATCATTGTGTTGGTCTGTGTTTTTTTTGTATCTGGGGGGTGTTGATGTTGGACTAAATTTGCAGACAGTTGTTCAAATTCGAGTGGTTTTGGCGTTTGTCGGGGAGACCAGAGCACTGCAGGCCTATTCCTCTGCGTTGAGGACCGCACAGAAGATTGGCTACAGAACTGGATTTGCAAAGGGAATGGGATTGGGGGCCACTTACTTTGTTGTTTTCTGTTGCTATGCTCTTTTGCTTTGGTATGGTGGCTATTTGGTTAGACACCACTACACCAACGGAGGACTTGCCATTGCCACCATGTTTTCTGTCATGATCGGTGGATTGTAAGTACTGTTTCCGCCACTTTTTCATGTTTTAGCAAATTTCATCAACAGAGATAATACTTTTTGTTGTGTTTGTTGTAGGGCTTTAGGACAGTCTGCACCTAGCATGGCTGCATTTACTAAGGCCAGAGTTGCTGCTTCTAAGATTTTTCGTGTGATAGATCACAAACCGGGTATAGACAGAAAGAGTGAATCGGGTTTGGAGTTAGAGAGTGTTACAGGACTAGTAGAGTTGAAAAATGTGAACTTTTCATACCCCTCGAGGCCAGAGGTTATGATCCTCAACAATTTCTCATTGAGTGTACCTGCTGGCAAGACCATTGCTCTTGTAGGGAGCAGTGGATCAGGAAAAAGCACAGTCGTGTCCCTCATTGAGAGATTCTATGATCCTTCTTCAGGTAAAACAAGTTGTGGTAGTTACCGGATTGTGTTCTAATTATGTGACTTGTGTGCCTAACTACACTTTTTTGCAGGACAAGTAATGCTAGATGAGCATGATGTTAAGACATTGAAGCTTAAATGGTTGAGACAGCAAATAGGACTAGTGAGCCAAGAGCCTGCACTGTTTGCTACCACAATTAGAGAAAACATACTCTTGGGTAGGCCTGATGCGGATCAGGATGAGATTGAAGAAGCTGCAAGAGTGGCCAATGCTCACTCATTTATCATCAAACTTCCCGAAGGTTATGAAACTCAGGTCAGTCAATTTAAAACCACTGTTGCTTTGTGAATGAAGTTGGCCCAGTAAAAATGCGTATTTGTGGAGGTGGTTGATCTTGATCATGATGATTCATCAACCACCCCTGTTAAATCAGTCACACCTTTCACATCATTCATATCAAGCATGCCTTGTTTCCATCCATCACTGCTAGTCACTTCGTATAAAATAATATATAACATATTTTTCCTGAATGGTAATATTGAAAACACATCGTGTGTCACATAATGTTACAGTGGGAAACTAACTTTTAATGGAAAGAGGATAATGTCTCAAGAAGTTATGGCAGTTGCTCTTGGTACAAGGAAGGAGTAAAGCCTTGTAATAGTAAAATGTGAACCCCAAGTATTCAGATCTTGACTTTAGCATATATCAATGTTAAACATAATCTCTTAGACTTTATTGCAGTTGTTTAAGGTACAAGAGATGAGGAAAGCTTATCATAGTAAAATGTGAAACCCACAAGCATACGGATCTTGACATGGTTTCTTGTTTTGTTGTACAATTTGGGAATCTATTATTACAACCTCCATTATTATAGTTAGTACTGATTGATTTGGTCAACAAGCAAAACCCATTATTTTTTAATCGAGTTTTTAAAAGTCAAAAGCCATGAAGTGATTGGTCATACAATGCATTTTAAAAAGATTCAGAAGGTAACATGCTTAGGTCAACGGTCCATGTGCGGGAATCCAGAGGAATTGACATTTATTATTACTTTAAAGCCAAAAGCTATCAATGCTTGAGATGCCCAGAATATACAGAGAAAAAAAAAGATTGACGTCAAACTCATTTTGGAAAAAAGATTAATCCTTTGTGTTGAACTCAAACTCCTTATTAATTACAGAAGTAACCATGAAGTAATATATGATAATGTATATATTAAAAATAAACTGTTGTCAGATTCTTAGTAAATAGAAGTTACAGTTGTTGAACCAGTATATGGTACTGGTAAAAAATTCAAATTATGTGAAATTTGCAGGTGGGGGAGAGAGGCCTGCAACTTTCAGGAGGACAAAAGCAGAGAATAGCAATTGCAAGGGCAATGCTGAAAAACCCTGCAATTCTTCTCCTAGATGAGGCCACAAGTGCATTGGACTCAGAGTCAGAAAAGCTGGTTCAGGAGGCTCTTGATCGGTTCATGATTGGCAGAACAACTCTTGTAATCGCTCATCGCCTCTCCACAATTCGCAAAGCTGATCTTGTGGCTGTGCTTCAGCAAGGAAGTGTCACTGAAATTGGAACTCATGATGAACTCTTTGCTAAAGGTGAAAATGGAGTCTATGCCAAGCTTATCCGGATGCAGGAGATGGCACATGAAACTTCTATGACTAATGCCAGAAAGAGTAGTGCTAGGTAGCTTTTCACCAATGTTGATCATAGGCATTCTTTTAATGCTCGTATTACATATAATAGGAGTTTTAAGATGAGTTTGTGTTCTTTTTCAGGCCTTCAAGCGCCAGAAACTCTGTAAGCTCGCCCATTATAACACGAAATTCTTCTTATGGGCGATCACCATACTCACGCAGACTATCTGACTTTTCTACATCTGATTTTAGTCTGTCCCTTGATGCATCACATGCAAATTACAGGCCAGAAAAGCTTGCCTTCAAAGATCAAGCTAGTTCCTTCTGGCGACTTGCAAAAATGAACTCTCCCGAATGGCTATATGCCTTAATTGGTTCTATAGGATCTGTTGTTTGTGGATCCCTCAGTGCATTTTTTGCTTATGTTCTTAGTGCTGTCCTCAGCGTTTATTACAATCCAAACCACAGACACATGATCCAAGAAATTGAAAAGTACTGTTACTTGTTGATTGGGCTATCATCTGCTGCTCTCCTCTTCAACACATTGCAGCACTCCTTCTGGGATATTGTTGGTGAAAATCTTACGAAACGAGTGAGGGAGAAAATGCTTACTGCAGTGCTTAAAAATGAAATGGCGTGGTTTGATCAGGAGGAAAATGAAAGTGCTCGAATTGCAGCAAGGCTATCTCTTGATGCCAACAATGTCAGATCAGCCATTGGAGATCGGATTTCAGTAATTGTGCAGAACACTGCACTTATGCTAGTTGCCTGTACTGCAGGGTTTGTATTGCAATGGCGCCTTGCCCTTGTTCTTGTAGCCGTATTCCCGGTTGTTGTTGCAGCCACTGTTTTGCAGGTTTGCCTTCTCACATTTCTTTTTGGCATGCTTTAATCCAATTTTGCACTACCACTTATTCTTTGCACTAAATTTCTAGCAGAAAATGTTCATGACTGGTTTCTCTGGCGACCTGGAAGCTGCTCATGCCAAGGCCACTCAACTAGCAGGAGAGGCTATAGCCAATGTAAGGACAGTTGCTGCTTTTAATTCAGAAAGGAAAATTGTTGGCCTTTTCACATCCAACCTTGAAACTCCACTGCGGCGCTGTTTTTGGAAGGGACAGATTTCAGGAAGTGGATATGGAATAGCTCAGTTTGCACTCTATGCTTCCTATGCACTTGGTCTTTGGTATGCTTCTTGGCTTGTGAAGCACGGTATATCTGATTTTTCTAAAACAATCCAAGTTTTTATGGTTCTCATGGTCTCAGCTAATGGTGCTGCTGAAACTTTAACCCTGGCTCCTGACTTCATAAAGGGTGGTCGTGCCATGAGATCGGTCTTTGATCTTCTTGACCGAAGAACTGAGATTGAGCCAGATGATGCAGATGCTACTCCTGTTCCTGATCACCTTCGTGGTGAAGTAGAACTCAAACATGTTGATTTCTCTTATCCAACAAGACCAGACATGTCAGTTTTTCGCGACCTAAGCCTTCGTGCCAGGGCAGGTAAAACTCTTGCCCTTGTAGGGCCTAGTGGCTGTGGTAAGAGTTCAGTCATTGCCCTTGTACAAAGGTTCTATGATCCAACATCTGGGAGGGTCATGATTGATGGAAAGGACATAAGGAAATACAATCTGAAGTCTCTTAGAAGGCACATTGCTGTGGTGCCTCAGGAGCCGTGCCTATTTGCTACTACTATTTATGAGAACATTGCTTATGGACATGACTCAGCCACTGAAGCTGAGATCATAGAGGCTGCAACTCTTGCCAATGCTCACAAGTTCATATCTTCTCTGCCTGATGGATTCAAGACCTTTGTTGGTGAGAGGGGAGTTCAACTATCAGGGGGACAAAAGCAAAGAATAGCAATTGCTAGAGCTTTTGTGAGGAAGGCAGAACTTATGCTTCTTGATGAGGCAACAAGTGCACTTGATGCTGAATCTGAGAGGTCTGTTCAGGAGGCCTTGGACCGTGCCTGTGCTGGAAAAACCACCATCATTGTTGCACACAGGCTATCAACTATTAGGAATGCCAATCTGATTGCAGTGATGGATGATGGTAAGGTAGCAGAACAAGGCTCTCATTCACAGTTGTTAAAGAATCACCCTGATGGAATCTATGCACGCATGATTCAGCTGCAAAGGTTCACAAATAACCAAGTCATTGGAATGGCCACAGGATCAAGTTCTTCAGCAAGATCAAAAGATGATGAAAGAGAAGGCTAGAAGAGAAAAAGGATAGTATATGCCACACACCTACTGTAATTGTTGGCATTTTTGTTTTGACATAGTATAGTTTGTGTATCTTCTTCTCCCAGCTCCTCCCATTTAAGAATGTGTCTTCTTGTCTTTATGAATCTTATCTTTTACTAAGCAAGAATTACAGGATCAGATTGAAACAGATAAATAGAACCCAATTACCTCATAAATTTAATTTCTTTTTGCTGATCAAAAAGAAAAAAATATAAGCAAATCTTTATGCATTTACAAAGGCCTCCCTTTTTGCGTCCTCAATTTGTTCCCTTTGCATCGGCAACTGCAATGAAAACTACCATTTGAAATTGAACTTTTTATGAAAGATAATAGTAGGAGAGGCGAAGGATTTATTTTTTTGAGTCATTTTGAATATATACACACACAGAGAAATGCTTAGTAATCCTGCAAGAGAGAATATACTAGTCATGGACTGAAAAAATATAAATTAATTGTGATATCTTCTCAGTAATAGAACTCTTAACTTTGCATCTGTAACATGCTAACGGAACTATTAGTGAAAGCTTGTTGTGTTCTTTGATTATAGTCAAAAGTCTTTTAAGAATATAAGGTTTTAATATATCTTTAGAAAAATACATACCCAAAAAAAAACCTATATAATATGATGGAAAATATGAATGTGAGTGTTATGAAGTAAGTGTGACATGGTAATAAGTTTGTCTGGGAAATTGTCAGTATTATCAATTTGTGTGATTTTAGAATTTATCACGTTAAAATAAACCAGGAAAAAATTACTTGAATTAGATGTTGGATGTGGAAGATAACCCCTATTAATTTTCTGTCATTTTCTTCCACCGATAGAGCATTAATGAGGGTGGTGGCCGTGAATAAAGATCACGAGATGGCATTTTTCACACAAGTTGCTATCAACTACTTATCCTGTCATGGAAGTTATAAATCTTCTGATCCTAAGGTCTGAACTGGGTGCATGTGAATATGCATCTTATGGCTAACATTGTTGATTTTAGATCATATGATTGCATGCATGACATGAAGGTACATATATAAAACTGGTAATTGGACAAGGATCTAAAATGTGGGACGAGTTTGTGGACAAGCATGGGGCATAAAAAGGAGGGGATGATGAGAAAATGACACAAGAAAAAGGACTTTGTTTTGCTACTTAAGTAGGTATCAACTATTGGGACCAAACAGAAGAAAATAATGATTCAAGAAATGAATGGGCAAAGGCAAAGGAGGATCACCAAAGTCTCTTTCCCTACCAACATGCATTGATGGGTGGAAGCAAGATATAGTTGTGCTAGTGTGTGAAGAAACAAAGAGAGCATGAATGTAATTAGAATTGTCATGTATATACAATACCTTCTCATCTATTAAGAACTAGAAAATATTAATGGAACTGTCATTGATCAAACCGATTTGAGCAACCTATAATACATTCTTACAACAAAACAAAAGTAGAAAAAAAAAATTCAAGTCAAGTGAGATAGTAAACTCAATAATAATAAGTAAATAGTTAGAGAAGTATAACTCGATATTTATAGATAAAAAAAATGTTACTGTGACAATTCGTGTTGAGTTCACAAGATATGTACGTTGCCATGATAACCCACATAAAATTCTGAAATAAATGGCATTGATTTTTCTTACACCATGGTCAAATTTAGAGCACAAAAATGGAAGTATGAGGATAATCAAGTAGTTCTCTAGACTTGATTACACAGTAATGGATGATAGTAATCATGAAATTATTAATATGTTGTCTCAACAAATGACTATAGTATTAAATTATTTGGAAAAAAAAATCATGAAAACATGTATTAATTTGAAGTGATTCCCAATTAATAATAAAGTAAGTTGTCATATAATATAAATGAATAAACTCAAATTTTCTTGATTTTGCTAAAGTTTACATTAATGTAAGAGTTCGATGAAATTCACTTTGAACAGTGTATTGATGGAAACCTTGTGAGAGGTTTCTTGGTGATGAAGGACATGTCAACTCAAGCGAAATGATTAAGATAAGACATTTAGCTTCTTGACTTGAATCATGGAATCATGGAGCTTTTGGTTAGGTTTTGGTTTGATTTACGTATGGAAAACTTTGGGTAAATGTATAGGCTATCTTGGGGGGATTCGTGAGGGTTTAGGATAGGTTCTTAAAGGAAATCTTGGTTAGAATTTCTTGGAGTTTATGTGTGTGGGGTTTGATGGGTTATGTAGTTTAGGAGAGCCGGTAAGGAATTATGGAAAAGTTCTTGGAGGATAGTTAAATAGCAACTAGGCTAGAAAATGGTAGTATTTTTTATGGTTTCATCAGAGGTCAGAGTGTGGGGGTAGTTTAATGTTGGACGGATGAAAATAATATACCGTGGAAAGTTTCACATCGTTTAGGATAAGTTAGGGAGTGGGTGTTGATGACTATATAATGGACTCTAAGTCCATGGTGTTCCTTGTCCCAATCAAACACATTTTAAATTTGTATTTGACTTTTTTTATACTTTTGTAGTAGAGTGGTTTGAGGCTTGGGTTTAACTCTTTCTTTAGAGAATGTGGGTGTACTTGGGGTCAAAGGGCATAGGAGCATAGTCTATGTGTTATATACATTTTCATATAATGTTATGGGTTGTAGAAGGAGTAGTCCAAGTAGAGGGAGCAGTGGTCGCGAAGCCAAAGAGTGAATGAGCCATTATGGGTAGCTCTTGGAAGATGAGAAAGAACACAATATGAGGGATGTGTGTTGTGTAAAAGAATAATGAGTGTCCTTGGAGTTCTTGTGGAGTTGACAATGTAGTTATCGTTATGGTTATTATCATTATTATTTATTCACAATAGAGACTATTTTAGTAACCAATAATTTTTTATTTTATAAATTGGTATCTAAATTGGTCACTATAGTGACTGATAACTTTTGGTAACTAAAATTGGTTATAAATGAAATATTTTCTTATAGTGATAGATTTAATTCTTTTAAATAGATTTTGAATAAATTTCTTTTATATTCTATCTTAAAATTTCTAATAATATTTTTAATTGTCGTTTTTAGTTAGCCTTTAATTGCTTTTCATTAGTTACAAGTAGCATTAATATAACTAGAAGTGCATTGTCTTAGTTCATTAGTAAATAAGTACAATAACTAATAATCACCTTTCTTTGGCTGTTAATGAAATTTTAGGTACATTTAAGTGAGGCAACATGACTTGTAATTGAAGGTAAAAAACCTACACTAAAGGGGATGTGAATCGAGACCATTCTACACCTAATTTGGATTGCACCAACAAGATGAACTTGATACGTTGTGATTGAAAAAAGAAAGGTTAGACCCGTGAACATTAACATGTAACCACTAAGAAATTCCAACGGACAATTTGAAGAGTTGCAGCAACCCATCACAACTAATCAACAAGGATAGAAACACCTATTGGGCCTACAACTTGTTGCACCTGGAAATGAAATTGAACTAAGATAGAGCATCAGCATTTAGAGTTACCTTTTGTTGAGAGTTTTGTTAACTTGTAATTGTAAGTTAATCCAATTTGCAAGTAGATAGGCATAGAAAAGAGTTATGTAGAATGAAAAGAAAGAGTTAAGTTTGGGGAAGCTTAAACAGAAATAAATCTTAGAGACGATTAGAGCATGGAGAGCTAGATGCATGTTGCTACAGAGTTCAAGTTTGCCAGTGTGTGGTTGTTTGACTGAATCAACCAAGGATTACTCCACTACATAGTTAGACAAAGAGAACTGTTATTCAAATTTCTTGGTTTTACTCTTAGTTTTATTATTCATAATCTTTGAACTCCAAAGTGAATGATGAGTCATTATTTTCCCATTATTCCATTACCTTTTTGTGTTCATCGTGATGGATGTTTGATGCTTAATTATCTATCTTTAGTGTATTTTCATCACTAAATTGGTCAATTTTAAACAAAATTGGGACTAAATTGAACAAAAATAACAAATATAGGGACCAAATTGAATATAGAACATTGACTTTGACACGTGGCATGCCTGAGTTAACAAGTGGACATTTAAAAAAATTTAAAAAAAATTAAAAATTTAAAAAAACCATGAAGTGACACGTGGCAGTCACTGTTCATGGTCGTTAATGATTTAAACGGTGTTAGCAAAAATGGACCCAATTGAACAAAATTGACGAAAATAGGGACCTATTTGAACACAAAACCAAAATTATGACTTATTTGACAAAACTTGACGAAAATTGGGACCAAAAAGGTATTTTAACCTTCTTTCAACTACTTCATTTTGTTGTGGAGTTCTTGGAGTAGAAAAGTTATGCTTAATCCCATGTTTTCTACAAAGCATGGAATGTGTCATTTTTTGCTACTAAAAACAAAGTCCATGTAAACCTAGAGAAATCATCTACTATGACTAATGCATAAATATTTCCACCAAGACTCATGCTTTGAGATGGACCAAATAGATCCATGTAAAGCAACTCCAAAGATCTTTCAGTTGAAACACAATTTTTAGGTTTAAAAGACCTTGATCTGTTTTACCTTTTGACAATCTTCACCCAATTGTTTTCTATCTAACTGATTAAAATGATGCATGTGTATGTGACAAAACCTCCTATGTCATAACTAAGTATCATCCTCTTTTGTAAGCAAAAAATAAATGTTAAATGATGTGTGATGCAGATCAAGCAAGTATATATTGTTGACTCTTTTTCCTATCAATATAATGCTACCACATGCATCATAGATAACATAATGATTTGGTTCAAATGCAACTTTAAAACCCCTGTCATAAAGTTGGCTTATACTTATCAAATTGTGCTTTAACCCTTTTACCAGTAACACATTCTAGATGTTGAATGACGATCCATTGCTTATGACTCCATTTCCAAGTATTCTCCCTTTGTTATTGTCTCCATAAGTCACAAATCCTTCATCCTCCAACTCCAACTTTATGAATTTGGTCTTGTCACATATCATATGTCTCGAACAACCACTATCAAGGTACCACAAATCTTTCTTCTCACTTTTTATGACCTGTAAAACATACTTGTATTATTTGATACCCTTTGATAGGTTGGGTCCAACATGGTTACACCTTTCTAGATCCTTTTGGGATCCATTTCATAACCCTTTTAGGAACATTATACTTTCTAACATAACAATTCTTTATAACATGACCTTTCTTCATACAATAGTTGCAAGAAATGAATGGCATATCATTTGACTTACGTTTTGAAAAGAAACTAGAGAACTTCTTGGTTTTCTTTTCGAAAATAGGATTGTAACCAAATCTAGCTTTTCCAAAGACACAATTTTGAGAGCCAAAAATAGCTTCTAAGGTTGCTTTCCCTATTGTAAACTTTGCACAGGCTTTCAAAAGGTGTTTCAATTGGTATTTAAAATAGTCCAGTTTTCACAAGGTTTTTCATCTGGTTGATTTCCATAACAATAGATTGAATTATTATAAATAGTTCAAAAACTATACTGTTTTGAACTATTTGAAATGGCTGAAAACAAGTTTTCCTTCGTTGAAGGTGCCTCTATTCATAGGTCACCTATGTTTAGTGGCATAAACAACCAATTTTGGAAAATTATGATGAAAATCTTAATTGAATCAATTGACCAAGATACATGGGATGCAATCTTGAATGGACCTTACACTCATAAACATGTTGTTGATGATAAACAGGTTCACAAGCCTTGGACTGAACCAATAAAGAAAAAAAGACGTTTCCATTCTTAAAAGGAAAAAGTGACAGCAATGATTTCAAAATAAATAAGATAAAAGGGCTTTTGTTTTGTGTGTGGGCGGCACCAAGGGTTTTTGAACAAAAGCTAAAATTGAATGTTGCGTTAAAACATTATACGTATATTGCATACTGCAACCATGGAAAGGAGAGAGAGAAAAATAAGATATATATATATATATATATATATATATATATAGCAAAGATATTTAAAAGAAATCCCATTCCTAAGCTAAGAGGAATATTTATTTCACATTTATTTCACATTCAATAATTTAAATAAATAACCTAAATAAATTAAACACTCTATTAAATCACTCTAATAATTATTCCACATTCTATAATTCACTAAAATAATTAATTTAAATAAATCAACAATCTTTACCAAGCTATCACTTTTCCTTCGTGGGTTGCTCTTTATTCTAATATTTTCCTGGGTCTTACACTCTCTAAAACACAATATATATAGTTTGGTTTAAATGAAATCATTCGGTTGAATTTTTCATATAGTCAGCTGATTTTACTAGACTTATAGACCTCGAGGAGAACCCTCTTGAGTCAAATAAGAAAAATGTAGGTGATGAAGAATATATTCAGGAGGCTTTTGATGAAATGTATTTAAATGAGAATCCTCCTCCTCAACCTGAAGATCATGAAAAATGTTGTAAGCCACCAAGAGGACTATCTTTAGACAACGTCATTGGTGATATTTCAAAAGAGGTAATCACTAGAAATATGAATAATTTTTGTATGAATGTAGCTTTTGTTTCACAGATTGAACCAAAGAATGTTCAAGAAGTTCTTCAAGATGATCAATGGTGCATTGCAATGCAATAGGAGCTAAATCAATTTGAAAGAAATGAAGTATAGGAGTTGATTCCAAAAACTGAATCACTTCAAGTAATTGGGACAAAATGGGTGTTCAGAAATAAGCTGGATGAAGATGAAAATATTACTAAGAATAAGACTAGGCTTGTGGCAAAGGGATACAGACAAGAAGAAGGTATAGACTATGATGAAACTTATGCTCCTATTGCAAGGTTAGAATTTATACGCTTACTTCTTGCTTATGCCTCTATTATGAAATTTAAATTATATCAAATGGATGTCAAAAGTGCTTTTCTAAATGATTTTGTCAAAAAAGCTGTGTATGTTGAACAACCTCCTGGTTTTGAGGATTATAAATTTCCAAATCACATTTATAAATTAAAGAAGGCACTTTATGGTTTAAAATAAGCACCTAGATCTTGGTATGAACGCTTGAGCACATTTTTGTTAGAAAATGATTTTGAAAGAGGTAAGATAGACTCAACTTTGTGTATTAAAAGAGTAGGTGAACATATTTTATTGGTTCAAGTTTATGTTGATGATATAATTTTTGGATCAACTAATAAATCTCTTTGTGAAGGTTTTGCAAGTATAATGCAGGGTGAGTTTGAAATGTCAATGATGGGAGAATTAACTTTCTTCTTTGAACTGCAAATTAAGGAAATGGAAAAAGGGACATTCATATCCCAATCTAAATACTGTAAGGAAGTACTTAAAGAATTTGAAATGGATATTGTTAAAGCAGTAAGTACTCCTATGGTAACTTTCTGCTATTTGGATAAAGATGAATCGAGTATTGAAGTAAATCAAACTTTGGTTAGAGGTATGATATGGTCTCTTTTATATCTTACTACAAGTAGACCTGATATTATGCAATTTGTATGTGTTTGTGCTAGATTTCAAGCCAGTCCTAAAGAATCACATCTTATAACAATAAAAAGAATTTGGTATCCTTTTGGGCCTCACTTAGTTTAATAGGGTAATATGATGTTGATTATGGTGGCTATAAAATGGATAGAAAAAGTACCAATGGTACTTGTCACCTCTTAGGAAGCTCATTAGTTTCCTGGCACTCCAAGAAACAAGCATATGTGGCTTTATCAACTATAGAGGTTGAATACATAGCTGCTGAAAATTGTTATGCTCAAATTCGCTGGATGAAACAACAGTTAGAAGATTATAATATTTTTCTAAATCATATACCTCCGAAATGTGATAATATCATTGCTATTAATTTAACCAAAAATTCCATAATGAACTCTAGGAAAAATACATAGAAATTAGACATCATTTTTTACGAGATCACATAAATAAAGGCAACTGTGAGATAGAATATATAGATACAAAGCATCAATTAGCTGATATTTTTACCAAACCTTTAGCCAAAGATAGATTTTATGAACCTAGGAGAGATATGGGAATTTTAGAAGTGTCTTAAAAATGCACCAAACTGAACAAAAATGCACAAATTCGAGTTTTATAAAAATTGCGAAAATCAACGTAAATAATCGATTACCATTTCAGGTAAACGATTATCAGGTCATCTTCATGTTCTTGTGTTCTCAGACTATGAGCAAATAATAGATTACCCACCTTCTCGGGACATTTTATTTTTCCAAATTATGAGCAAATAATTGATTATCACTTACAATAATCGATTACCCACCTTCGTTGCCCCTTTCTGGTCTCTAAAATATGAGCAAATAACTAATTACCACGTTTGATAATCGATTATCACTCATCGTTCAGCCTTAAAATTTCATCAATTAGTCGTTGTAACGGCTAGATTCTTCATCACATCACCAAATCAAAACGTTTTTCTTCTCTCTGTTATAAAATCTTACTTCCAAAACCAATTATTCACTCACAACCATCTAAAATCAATTTACCCCTTTTCAAAATCCTAAAAACATATCCTTCTATTTTCTAAAAATCAATGGAAGAACGTCACAGGAAGATTCCGACTCGTCGACGCAGTGCTCAACCTTCATCCTCTACTGATCTTCCTCTAAGAGATGCCTCCATTAATGGTTTGATCTCTGGTGAAAATAGACGCCCTGAGTTTCTCACTCTCTTCAAAGAAAAACCACTACAAATGCCCAAGTTTATCAATAATGGCTGGTTCTGAAACCAATGATTCTCCTGTCTTGATCTCTTTGAGGAAAAGGCATTCGATTCTTCACAGAAATGCAGGGTATTTACTATCCTGATCTTATTCGCGTTTTCCATTATAACCTTAAATTCAAAGGAAACATCGGCTATAAAAAGTAAAGGGAGTAGAAATAATTCTGGATGATGATATTTGAACCAACGTAGCACGAATTCCTCCCTATGTTGAACGCGCATCTATCTTGTCTACTCACATCGACAGATTCAACAGAATTCTCACATATCAGTCTCTCTTAAGGCAATCGGATCTTCAAATCAGAAAAAATTTATTGGTTGGCCCTCTCACAATTGAAGCAATGCTACTTCACCATCTAGTCGTACGGATTTTGTGCCCACGTGGCACCATTCATGCTCAATGCAGTGAAGTTGATCTATTGATCATCTACTGCTTAACAAATCATATTATGATTGACTGGTCAATGTTGTTTATGGAAACCATGTTTAAGGCAAGGAAGCTTACTCAATATCCTCTTCCATACTTTCTTCTCATATCTCGCATATGTGAGTACAAACAGGTTCCAACCGAACAGGAACTTCGTCAAAGCACCTCTCTTTCTAATGAAATCTCTCACACTTACCTTGAGCAAATGAAGATTGTGCCATTTGGAGGTGGGTATGTTCATAAAGATGACATGAGATAATCGATTGTCATTTTGGGTAATCGATTACCACTGCAAAACTTTGTTTTTGAAAACCACTAGAATAATTGATTATCTTAAGTGGTAATCGATTATCCTTGGTAGTTTCAACTCAACTCTTCATTTCTAACTCAACTTTCGAAAATCTTTTTAAATAGAACTCAGTTTCCAACTTCAAAAGTACCTTTTTAAGATTCAGAGTTCTTGTGATGTGACTGCAAAGTGGTGCTCTATGAGATTCTTAAAAATAGCTTTGAAAAGCCTAGTATGAGTGAGCGATAACTTTTTCTAAGTGAATTCTTAGAAGATTGAGTGATGTGTTGTTGCTAGGAAAGTTGGTCATCCTCTGTGTGACTTAGGGGGAGTTTTTGTTCATCTCTTGTGGTTGCTTAAGAGAGGTGTTTTCTAATCCTTTACTCTTTTATAAATTGTTTGTACTCTGATTATTATAGTGATTGAGTTAATTTCTTTGTTTAAGAGATTAACAACTGGACATTGGGTCTTTTGATCTAAACCATTATAAATATCAGTGTTTATCTTCTTCCCTAAACTCTTTATTTATTTGCACTTGCATTTAAAATAACAGTGACTGTAAGTTAATGAGTAAAATTTTGAGAAAATTTTTTAAATCTCTTAAGTTTTATAAAAATCCAATTCACCCCCCTATTGGTTTTTGACCATTGTCTAGTCATTCCGCTGCGCGATACCAACAAGTCTGAACTAAAGACTTGAAGCCTTTTTTCCTTCTATCTACCTCTTGCCATGAAGAGGTTCTTAGATCCATTGGAGAAGTCAATACTAGGATCTCCAATTTAGAAACAATATTTGATGAATTCACTCATACTAATGATGATGATGACATGAGTGCAGAATTTTAGGGGGGGCTAGTTGTTAAGTTTACTGTTATTGCTTCTTCTGTTATGAACTTTTCTTTGAATAACAATTCTCTATGTCATATTTGTCTTGTGTGCTCTTTAACTCTAATTCTTATCTGATTAAGTGGGAGTATCTTTCAAAAGCCCTTTTTATCTTTTGATCAAAATAAGGGGAGAAAAAGTTTAAAGGGTTCTTTAACTATTAATAATTTTTCCTATAAGTTGCCTAAATGCAGGAATTACAAAAACTTAAACATATATTTGATCGTCATCAAAAAGGGGGAGATTGTTGACAAAAGAAGAAGATTGATTAAAAAGATTTTGATGATGATAAAGATATTGAAGAAAATACTTGAAGATATTGAAGACAATACATTTTATATTTAAAGTTCTTATTGTAATAGACTTAACTTTCTCTGGTTAGTTGTAAGATTGTTAGAATAATAGTCAGCTCGCAACTCCTCTAAGAAAAACTAAATTTTCGCAAAAATCAGTGTGGTAATCGATTACCAACTTATGATAGTCTGCCGCGATTATTTTGGTCATTTGGCCTTAGTTTAAGACCCGAGGCATATTTAGCCGAGGTAAAAAGGGTTCACCTTTCTGCCTCGGTTCTTACTCGAGGCATATCTCATCATTACTGCCTCGGTTCTGATACCAACTGAGGCATAAAATACGTTAAAAATTTAAAAAGAAAAATAATTCAAAAATGGTTGAAACTTGCAAGAACACGAGCAAGCACAATATGTGAGCTTCACTGGAAAATGCCTCCATTATCATTCGCAGATCTCCTTACGTTTCAACCACCATCAATAGAAACCACCTACGAGTGTTGCGTCTCATTGACCCAGAACGCAACTCTGCCAGTTCGCAAAACATCACCATGGTCATAGTCGTCAGCCTATAGCTGAAAAACTCGAGTCTTTACCCACCACCTCGCGCATCCAAAGTCCGATGCCAACAACCATTCAATCAACCACTATTCGAAGTTCATCTGCACCCAAATGTGAGGAAACGCAGCAAGACGAATCCCAACCCTACAGGAAAAGCACCTAAGAAAATGGATTCAAATCGCAAAATGGAAACGCAAAAAATACCCCAATATGCGGACAAAGGTGGCGCAGCTACTCTTCTCATCGGAGGAGGCGCAACGCCGGCAGCAGGTGGAGAAGGCAGGCACGACGGCAGATCTACGATGGTGGGTCGCGGGACTGAATAGAGAAGATGAGATTTTGCGCACCAAAGATTGTTTTCGCGCACAATGAAGAAGATGGATTTGTTTCTGGATTTAGGGATATTTAACCCACCTTCTGCTTCGGTTCAATTAAAAATCGAGGCATATCAACATCAACATATTTCGCCTCGGCTCCTAACACCCAGGCCATAGAGTTCAAAAAAAAGAAAAAAAAGTATTTAGTAGGCCACTTTACTACCTCGGGTTAGTAACAACCGAGGCATAAACTAACTTTACTGCCTCCGGTCAGTAACAACCGAGGCTAAAACTGACTTTACTGTCTCGGGTCAGTAATAACTGAGGCATAAAGCTTTTGTTTTAAATTCAAAAATTCCAAGTGGCGGGAGGGGGCAAAATTGAGAGAGGCTTTAGGTCTCTGGTCACTTAGAACTGAGTCATAAGACAGGTTTCTGTCTCAGGTCAACTGATAACCGAGGCATAAAGCGTTGCATAAATTACAAAACTATCACCGCTTATTTATATGCCTCGTTTATGCTATAACCGAAGCAAAAGCCCAAGTTAGAAAGCCCAAAGTGCACTAGTGTATGCATATTAGAAATTGGAATAATGATGGTGTTTTGGTGTAAAAAATTTGTGAAAGAATTGTTTAGTGTTTGTATTCTATTTTCAGTTTTGCCCAAGAGTGCAAATGATTTAAGTAGGAGGGTGTTACGAGTCCCCAAGTGCTCATGTTTTTCGAGCTTAAGAACACTTCTTTAAGGGTAGCTAGTGTCATTCTTAGCATTTTAGAACCTTTCTTACGTAGATTAGATAGCTAGGCCTTGAGTTGAATTTTCTTTTAATTACTAGTTTTAGCCTATTTTAGTGATAATGTAGAGTAGACGAGAATGTCCTAGATTTTCTTAGGTTCTTTTAGTCCTAGTCTAATCTTAGTATTGTTTTAACCTCAAATGGGTAGTTTAAATACTTGGTTAGTAATAGAATACGGTAGTTTTAATTCATTTAAATAGATTTTGAATAATTACTTTTATATTCTGACTTCAAAATTAGAATAATATTTTTAATTGTCATTTTTAGTTAGCCTTTAATTGTTTTTCATTAGTTACAAGTAGACTTTATTTTCTTTAGTTTTAGGTAGCATTTACCTTAATATAATTAGAAGTACATTGTCTTAGCTCATTAGTAAATAATTTCATACACTAATAATCATCTTTTTTCATTTGTTAACGAAATTTTAGGTACATTTAAGTGAGGCAAGGTGACTTATAATTGAAAGTAAAAAGCCTGCACTAAGGTGGATGTGAACCGAGACCATTTTTCACCTAATTTGGACTGCACCAGCAAGCTTAACTTGATGCATTATGATTGGAGAAAGGTTGGACCCGTGAACCTTAATATGCTGCAACCAGTAAGAAATTCCAATGGGCTACCTGAAGAGCTGGAACAACCCATCACTGTCAGACAATAAGGATAGAAGCACTTGTTGGACCTACAACCTGTTGCACCTGGAAATGAAATTCAACTAAGATATCAACACTAAGAGTTACCTGTTGTAGAGAATTTTTATTAACTTGTAATTGTAGTTTAATCCAGTCAGTAAGTAGATAGGAATAAATAAGAGTCATGTAGAATGAAAAGAGAGTTGAGTTCGGGGAAGCTTGAACAGAAAGAAATCTTAGAGGAGCATGAAGAGCTAGATGCACATTGCTACAGAGTTCAAGTTCGTCATTGTGTGGTTGTTTAACTTAATCATCCAAGGATTTCTACATTACATAGTTAAGCAAAGAGAATTGAGGTTTAGATTTCTTGATTTTACTCTTAGTTTTATGATTCATAATCGTTGAACTCCAAAGTGAGGCATAGGTTGTGGATTCAGATTTTCTTTGGTGATCTCTGTAATAACATTATTGTTCAATTGTTTCCATTAAATTTCATCGTTCAATCACTTCTATTTTCTGTCCAAATATGTTTCAATTGTGTATGTTTCATTTACAAATTGGATTTGTCTCATGTTCAATATGAACTTGATTAAGTTTTTGTAAAATTCTGAGTTATAATACATGCATAGCCACTACCTCAACTTAGTGAGGATATGAAGCCTACAATTACACTCTAGATGTGCAAAGTAGCTCTTGAAGAATCAAAAGCATAATCTAGTTCATGTGAGCAAAAAGCAGAAACTGATTTGGTGATCATTTTCGGTTATGATACTCTTTCATTCGAATTTTCATTGTTCAGGTGTTTTCTCTATTGCATTGTGTTTGATCTATGCTCACTAAGCTTCCATAAACCTCTTGAACTCAATTCGCACACACTAAAACTCAGAATTTGATGAATTTCACTTTTACTGTTATTATCGTTAATTGGGGTTTAGGTTTGGGAATTTTTGCAATTCGCATTTTAATTTCAAATTAGTAGTTTTGTATGTTGCATTTATGAATACATGTATGTTTTACATCATTTTCAGCATTAAATACACGATAGCATTGCATCAATTTAATACACTGTTCAACATTTAGTTTTGTTTTTGAGTTCATGTGCACCGTAGTTTGTATATGCATTTTCAATCACATTCGTTAGGAATTAAGTATATAGAATCGTATGGACAAGTTTTTTAGCTCAGTGTTGCATGAAACTAGTTGCATTCACTTTCATCAAACATATAGAGTCCAACTAGATTTCTTTTAAGCTTCTCGTCAAACAATTGTTGTGCATTCAATTTTACATCATTTTAAGTACATCCAAAGCCTTTGCATTCATTCTAGACAGTTTTAGACTAGTGTTATTAATTTCCCCGCTCGAATCATATCATACACTCATAGATTGCTCAATTTATTTATTGTATATGCGGATTGATCCTTGATCCTTGGTTAGCCCTATATTGCACTAATAGAGAAATATAAGCATTTGTATAGGCTTATGCCGTTAAAGCTCTATCAAAGATATAAAAATAATAATAATGCCAATTACCACAAAACATGAGAGGAACAATCGAACAACTCACATAAGGGATTTCAATAGTTATTAAAAGCCCGACGTTGTTATACAATAGGAAAATGGTATAATAACATCCATTTTTGACAACTTATCTCACAACATGACGTGGCATCTATTTTTTAATTTTTTTTCAATTTTCACGTTGGTGTTTTTGGAAGAAAGCGGAAGGAAAAAAAGTAAAAAGCGGGAGTGAAAATTGGTGGAGAAAAAACAAAAAGCGAAAGTGCAAATGGTTGAACTAAAAAGTATCTTGTTCGTCGTCTTCAACCATTGATGTTCATCTTCAATCGTCATTCTTCATCTTCAACCCCTATTTTTTAAAAACCCTTCTTCTTCTTCTTCGTCGCAACAGTGTGGGTTTACCCATTGGACGAAAGCTTCGACGATTCGGCGTTCGTATCCATTAGGGTGAAAAGGAGAGATTTTTGTTGTGGTTTGTAGTTTCTTTATCGTTGTAGTGGCGTAAATTTGTGGGTTTCATCTTTGTGGTGAAATCTAATTGGGGCCGCTTCTTCGAAAGATGTGTGGTGGTAAGTTGTATTTATTTTTGCGTATTGCTTGTGATTATTTTTTGTGTAAAAAGCAGGAACGAAGATGGGTTTTGTTTTAAATGTGGGTTGTTGAGGTTAGGGTTAAGATTATGTGTTCTTATTTTGGTTGTTGTTGTTTCTGAAATGTTTTCGCTTACATTTTTCTTGGATTAAGTCAGTAAACTGTAAATCCACACATGTGCTTACTTAAAACTTAATATCTGTGAACCCATGTTGTATGATTTGCACATTAGATATCCCTAGTAGTTATAATGGAGTATGAGTGATTTTGCATTTGTTGACTTATTGAGTAAATTATAAATCCACACTTAAGATATAATTATTACGAAAACTTGCTCTATGATTTGCACATTAGATATCCATATTAGTTATTGTTGAGTAGAGATGATAATCATTCATTGGTTTACTAAGTAAACTGTAAGTCCAAATATGTGCTTACTTAAGAATTCGTAACTGCGAACCCTTGGTCTATGATTTGCACATTGGTTACCCCTATTAGTTATAGTTGAGCATAAGCATCATGTTGATTCTATAAATACTTGCATAAGCATCATGCATTAGTATTCTCATCTGCTAGTACAAGTCAAACCTACAATTCACCATGCCTAGAAGACAACAAACAACCCCCTCGGATGATGAAAACTCCACCCCACCTACTTCATCATCTCCCAATGCCTTGAATCATGGAAGGCTTGAAGTATGGTTTGAAGGCCATGAAGAAAGAATTCAGACTTTCTTGATTGAAATCAATAGGAAGCAAATAATTCTTCCTAAGGTGATTCGCATGTCGTGGCTAAGGGCAAAGAACTTTGGCACCCTTGAGCAACATCTCAACGCTAAAAAATTGAAGACATTCCTTGAGCTTTCGAGCAAGGTGTATCCGAATTTGGTGAAGGTGTTCTATGCCAACCTCAAGTTCAATAGTGGCATTCTCAAAACAAGTGTCAAAGGTGTGGACATGGAAATCACTAGGCAAACATTTGGCCTAAGGCAAAGAGGTGTGCAAGTTCGTAAGGGTGAAACTAGTGCAGTGGATGAATTCAACAAAGTGCAATATTTCAACCAATGTGTGCATAATCAAGGTGAGCAAACTAGAAATTTCCATGTGGGAAGGCTTCATGTGGAGGAAAGGTTGCTAGCTATGGTGGTGACCAAAATCATCATGCCTAGGGGGAGCAATCATGCAACCTTAAATGAAGGAGATCTTGTGGTGATGTACTATATTCAAAATGGTGTGATGGTGGACTGGACATCCACCATCCGTGACCACATGATAAAAGCAAAGAGGCTCACGGATTCCAAGCTTCCATATGTGGTGCTAATCTCCAAGTTCATTGAGCAATTTGGTGTGGATGTGGAAGGACAACTTGAAAAGTCTACTGGTCTTCTAAATCATGTTTCCACAATGAATATGCACAAGATGAGATTCACCAAGATAGACAACACTTGGCTGGTTGAAGGAGATTATGGTGCAAATATTGAAGTTGGATCCAATGACCATGAAGTGGAAACTAGTGGAGGAAACCAAGGGGAAGATGAACCCCATCACATGGCAATTGAGCTTTATAACCCTCCTAAGAACATTGGACCTACATACTCCCAGTTTAAGAGAATGGTTCTCAACCAACTTCAAAATCTGAACATGGCACAAAATACACACCATGTTTATTGCACAACAAGGTTCCAAGACCTGGATGACCAGCTGCATAATGTTCATGACCTCCTTTCAAATGTCTACAATAGAGATAATGTAAGACCCGTGAAAAATAAATAAATAAATAAATATTTATTTAATAAATGCGAGGGCGGGAATCTCTAAGTTAATTAATGTGGAAAGAGAAGATAAGGAATAGTACTAGCTCAAGTGGTTGAGAGTACTTGATTATATAAAAAGATTTGGATTCAAGTCTTGTGTATGACAACCATTGTGGAAGGTGAGGAGAGACGTTAGCCTTCATTGAAGGAAACTAGAAGGGCTACAAACGGTCAAGTAAATGACAATTAATGGTCATTTACCTCTTCCATTTAATTTTCATTTTTCTTAGTAATGTTAGTGAAATACTTAGGTTAAGATCAAAGTAAAGAGGAAACAATAAGGTTTTGGTGGTAGAGCTGTCAAAATGGGTTGGAACCCACGAGCCAACCTGGCTCACCACGAGGCCAAGTTGGGTTGAAAATTTTTTACAAATTTTAATACGGGTTGATTTTTTACCCAGCTCATCTAGAACCCGGCTCACCTGGGTTGAACCCATGGTGAGCCGGGTTGGCTCACCAACCCGCATATAAAATGGTCACACAAGTGTTTTTTATTTTTTTTATTAAGTTGGACTTTACATTTGGGTCATGTTAGGTTATTTTTTTATCCAACACATAAATAATTTGTATTTTTTTTATTTTGGTTTGTATTTGGATTGCGTTAAAGTTTATTTATATTATAATTACAATTTACTTTTGACTAAAAAAAATAAAAAAATTTATATTTTTTTAATTAAGTGGACCCGTGAGCCAATCCATTTAACCCGCCAACTCGTAGTGGGCTGGGTCGGGTTAAAAAAATTTTGGTTCGCTAAAAAGTGAGCCGGGTTGGGTTGGCTCACTAAATCATCAACCCGTAGTGGATCGAGTCGGGTCGGGCTGGGTTACCGATTTTGACAGCTCTGTTTGGTGGGGATTCAATTGTGGATTGACAAAGGAAGAGTTTTCCAAGCACACATTTAGTGTGGAGGCAAATGTGTGACTCTTTGGAGCAAAAAGAACTCTAGAAGAGCTTTGATACGGGAAATTCAGGTTAGAGGAGCTGTCATTTCTTGTTTTAATGATATTATATGCAATTGTGTTATATATTGATGCGTGAAAGCTTTCGCATGAATCAAATTCTCGTATCGTTTAACTTCTTGAAGCTTTCGTATGTGGTTTTAGAGAGAGTATGTATGTGTTTGTGGTTTCCGTAGTATTGAGTTCTCTTTGTGACGCAATAATTGTTATGATTATCATGATTCTTCTTTTTTGCTTGACAGATGTTTAGAGTTTTTCTTCTAAATACGACATACTTAATATTATTCTTATTATTAATTTTATTTATTTTACCGTTATTATTATTTATTATTACTATTATTATTTTCTTTTACTATTATTATTATTATTTTATTTTTATTATTTTATTATAATTATAATTATAATATTAATTATTATTATTATTTCTATTATTATTATTATTGTTATTTTTATTATTATTATTATTATTATTATATTCTTTTATTTTATTTTATTTTACAATTATTACTACAATTACTATGATTTTTATTTTTATTATTTTTATTTTTCTTATTATTTTTATATTTATTATTTTGATTATTATTATTATTTTTATTGTTATTATTAATTTCATTTTATTTTATTTTATAATTATATTTATTAGTATTATTATTTTATTTTATTTTACTATTATTTTCTTATATTGTTTTTATTATCATTTTTTTATATTATTGATAATTTTATTATCATTATTATTGTTTTATTATTATTATTATTATTATTTTATTAATATTACTGTATTATTATTATTATTTTCATTTTCATTTTAAAAATTTCATTTTATTATTATTGTTATTATTTTTATTAAAATTATTATATATTATTATTATTATTATTATTATTTGTATTACTATTTTTATTTTTATTTAATTAATATTATTATTATTAGTATTATTCTCATTTTATTTTATTTTATTATTATCTTTATTATTATTTTATTTATTTTATCATTAATATTATTTTTTTATAAATATTACTATTTCATTATTATTATTTCATTTTATTTTATTATTATTTTCATTAATTATTATTTTTATTTTTAAAATTTCGTTTTACTACAATAATAATAATAATAATTATTATTATTATTATAATTATTATTTTTATAATAATAATAATAATAATTATTATTATTTTGTTATTATTTTATTATTATTATTACTATTTTTATTTTTATTATTTTAATTACTATTAATATTATTTTCATTTTATTTTATTTTATAATTATCTTTATCTTTATTATTATTACTATCATTTTTTGTTTTATTTTATTTTACTGTTATTTTATTTTATTATTATTATTATTATTATTATTTTATTTATGATTTTATTATCATTATTATTTATTATTATTCTTGATTTTATTTTTATTATTTTATTATTTTATTATTATTATTTTATCTTTTTAGTATTATTGTTTCATTTTATTTTATTATTATTATTATTATTATTTGTATTGTTTTATTTTATTATTATTATTATTATTGTTATTTTTTTTGTTCTTTTTATTATTATCATTATTACTATTTTATTGCCCGTGCGATATTTTGGGTCAATGGTTATGTGTTCTTTCTGGTTTGTATATTGTTTGGTTGTGTAAGATTGTGTGTTGGGTACAACACTTTATTTTGATAGTTTTATTTATTGTGATTTTCCAGGATGTATAATAGCAAGAATATGGTTGTGTTTGGTGTATGACCATGTGATATTGTGTAGTTGAGTTCAACTTAATGATATGAAAGTGTATTTACTTGTCATGGATGCATGTTTTTCGTGCACTGAGTCTCTTGTGTAAATAGGTTCATTGGAACCTATTTTAAAGTGCCAAATACTAGTAAATTACTAGTTATTGGTGTGGCGTTTGGCAAAACGGTGTAAACTGCCAAGAGATAGGCCACAAAGTGAACTCTAGAGTAAAACTCGAGAGTTGGCGCTTGGCGACGGAAGTGGTTCTGCCAAGCAGTGTGTTGTAGAATTGGGCTTAGACCAAAATCCAGTGGGTTGGCGTCCAGCGGCGCCAAGTATTCCGCCAGGTGGTCTAGAACGCGAGTTAACCTAGCAACGTGGATGTTGTGTTAGGCGGTTTTGGATGCAGTAATGGATTATGCGAGGGATTCTACACAACTTTGGATGAAGGTCTTGATGAAATGCTTTGTTGGGGGGCCAATTACGAGTAAAGATGGCAAATAAACTTGTCCCCGTGGGTATTGCCCGAACCCGTCCCCGTTTTGACGGGGAATCCCCGCATTGACTGGGTATGGGTATGGGTATGGAGAATCCCCGACTTTTTCAATTGGGTATGGGGATGGGTATGAGGATGTACATATCCCCGCCATAATACCTGTCCCCGTCATATCTCTCATCCCGTTTAAATTATTAATTAAAATATTCACAATTAATTAAGTAACTATATATATTTTCTATTTTCTATTTCTTCTAATTATTTGGTTTGTCATAAAATTCATTCGCATCTCCAATATATTTTTCATCTTATTATAACATTTATGTAATTATGTTAAAATGATGTATGTTGATTAAAAATTTTGTATGCCTCACATTTGAATATTTCTATTATTTTTAAATATTTTTATTTATTGTATATTTTCCTTTCACATGAGAATGTTTATACTCTCAATTTAAGGTAATATAAAAAAAATATTTACGTATTATTATTAATTTTTGTTTAATTTGAAGAACTCTTTTGTTTCGTTAAAATAATTTTCGTTATTTTTCAACCATTGAGTATATATGTTGATATTTGAAAAGTTTTCTTATATCTCTAAGGTATTTTTCATCTTATCATACCCTTAATTATACATTTGATTTCTTTTGTGCGATTTCTTTCAATAGTCTCTCAAATTATTTTTGAGACACACATTTGTTAATTTTTTAATATTTTTATTTATTTTTTATTTTCATCATGTAGAATAGTATTTCGATATATTCTATCAAATTATTTTTTATTTTCTAAAACTCATTATTAATCATACTGTAATTTTTTTACTTTAATTGTATAAATAAATTTTATTAACTACAATATAAAAATTTAATGTAATTGCTATGAATATTTTTTTGTCATTATCCAACATATATTGGAGTTTAGAAGATACAAAATCTATGTCAAAATTTTATTATTATCTTTATTATTTGTTCTTTGTGTTATTTTGATCAAGTGATGTATTATGACTTTTATTAGTGTATAAAAAAGAGATTCATTAGAATTTAAAAAATTGAAGTAAACAAACATTTAAAATATGTTTTAATTTGAATATTTGTTTTCTTTTTATATATATTTTTTAAATATTTTTTAATTTTATCAACTAAGTTTCATTAATGTTTGTAGTTTGCAAATTTAATAAATGTTTTGGTTCTCATGAAATTTTATTTGGTATTCTAATCTAAAATGTAAACAATTATAATTTTTTTCAAAGTATTTCATATGGAAGAAAGAAGCCCTCCTAATATTGAATATTTGATTATATTATGTTTTCTTTACAATAATTTTTTTTCTTTTATAAAAATTAATATTGAAGTAGTTAGAACACGGGTACGAGTATGGGTACGAGATTATACCTGTTACCCGGTGGGGATAGGGATCAAACAAAATTTTAATACCCTGGGTTTGGGTATAGGGATGGGGATGAATTTTTTCTGCAGGGATGGGTATGTGATAGCGAAACCCGTCCCCGCCCTGCCCGGTTGCCATCCCTAATTACGAGTGTAACTTGTATTGGGGTAACACGTGGCCACTCAAGGTTATAGCCTGATGATTTTAGAAGTCCAGTGGAGTGTGCGAGATCGTGGCTCGTACGGCGGGGTTCTGGAACATTGTCCTCTTCAGTGTAACTGATTGAGTTTGGTAGTCTGAGGACAACTACAGACTGCGGTTCATTTTGAGGAACTCCACTTGGTGTCGCGGTCATGGCAATTTATTCATGTGTGTGGACTATTAGGTGGTGGCCTGTAGTCGGATGGACGAGTAGACACTCGGGCAACAAAGATCGATTAGTGTGTTCATCAAAGGGTGTAGAATCAAGAGGTGTCTAGAGGAAGATATGAAAGTTTGGGTCCGAGATTTTAGTGTAGTAGAAGTGTTAGGGGTTTTTAATTGTTATTATAATGTACCTTGTAATGCATTTTTATTTTGAGCTCACCCTATTTGTGTGTGTTTGGCGATGATCATGTAACTCGTTACATGGAAGCAGATGATGTTGCAAGTGTTGCTGGTGAAGCATAAATTCGGAGAGGGGATAGCTAGGGGAAAAGCCTTTATGATGTTTTCTTGTTTTATGGATTTTAAACTTTTGGTAAACCTTTATCTTACCAGACTCGGAATTTGTAATCGACGATTATGGTTTGTGGATTTTGGTTTATTACGGTATAATAAATGTTTTAAATTTTCCCACGTTTTGGGAAAAAGAATTGTCATAAATTTGATTTTATACTTATTTCCTATTTTAATTATTTGAATTAGTAATATCCGGTTGGGATGTTATAGATAACCCTAGGAATGAGTGAAGGGGATGGCTCATAGGTCATGCATTGCATTTTCGTGTTGCATTTTGTGTGTCTGTCTATTTGTTCCAGTTTTTTAATCGACTACTTTCCTATTTCAATCGACTGATTATATCAGTCTCAACTTCATGATTTTTCATTTTGTTTCCTTTTTGCTCTGTTTGTTTTAAGTATCATCTGCCTTGATACTACCCTATGTTAATGCTTTAATGAAAATTTTCATCTTTCCACATTTGTCTATGCATTTGCTTTCATTTGATGAATCCAAAGGGGGAGAAAAATGAGTACAATTGTGTTAAATGATTAAAATTGTGTTAAAATTGGAAAACCTGAAATAAATTTGTTGGAACAATATAATACTGCAAACTTAATCTAATATCTGAAGTTAAATCACATTATTAGTGATAGGGGGAGCATATGCATATGTGATATGTATGTATGTTTGTGTTCTTTTGCTTGGATGTATGTTTGGGATTTTGGTATCTTGTATGCAAAAGCTTTTTAAGGTTTCTCTATGGATCTTAGCTCATCAATTCAACTCGAGAATGTTGGCTTCATCAATTCAGGGGGAGATTGTTGGCACAAGCAAACTTGAAGCAAAGAATTAATAAAGCCATGTGCATGAAGATTATAAGTGTTTGATGAAGATTAATGAAGATCCACTTGAAGATTAAGTTTTAATGTGTTAAATATGAAAATAACATGTTAAATGTAATGTTTTGTTGTTATATCATGTTGTTAGGCTATATGACATATGTTAGATGTCTTGTGTGCCTTAATGTGTCTCTTTTAATCAGTTAAAATGGGTTTTAACAGGTAAAAAGGCTTGCAATATATAGTTTATTATATGAATGCATTCAGTCAGTTGAATTATTTTTCAATTGACTGATTTCACTTAAGTCAAGTGAAATCAGTTGACTATACAGAAAATTCAATCGACTGTTCTCACTTAAACCAAACTATATGTGTTGTGTTTTCTAGAGCAGAGGTGTGAATCTGAGTTTTTGAGCACAAAACTTTGTCATTCTTCTCTGGAGAACTCTCTCTCTTTACAATACACAGTTGCAACTCGTGGTTTGAAGATCTTGGTTGATCTTGGAGGCATTTTAGCTTGTGAGTAGCTTGAAGAACACATGTATGGTTGGCTAGGGACAGCCACCATCAGGTTTGGACGTTCTTGTGCCTCTCGTTGGTTTGCCTGATGTGATTTCAGGTCTGTAATTGTGATTCTTGTAGGGTGTGTGTCTAGATTTTTGTGAGTCAAAAATCTTGTGAGTTTTTTTGTTAAAAAGTGTAATCTTGGTGTGTGATTTCTAAAACTTTTGAATATAGTGGAAACCAGGCTCATGCTTTCTTCGTAAACTGGATGTGACTCTGTGTTTGAGTGAACTAGTATAAAAACAACTGTGCAATTCTCTCTCCTTCATCTCACTCACTTTGAATCTATTCTAAAACTCAAGAAAACTAAGCAATTCATTCTTTGGTGTGATTAATGCATTCTTGTATAATCTGAGGTTGTATATTTGTTAAAAATATTGATTGGAACAAGTCTTGTATGTAAAAGATTGATGTTTGAGTTAAATCTACGAATTCTGCATTCTGCATAAATCTTCAGTATTTTAGCCGACTGATTTGTCTTTTTAATCGACTCTTTCATAGTTCAAGAACAAATTAGTCTACTATTTTATGTTTTAATCGATTGAAAGTGTATTTATTTGTTACTTTTACATCCTAACGATCTAGTCTATTTGATTCGATTGAAAATATGTTTAAGCTTTCGAAAAAGTTTTAGAAAGTCAATTCAACCCCCCCTTTTTGGCTTAAATCACCATTTCAAAACTAACATTATATTCTACAAATAATTTTCAATTCAAGTCGGTTTTGATATAGCATTACAATTAACTGGACATAACTTCTAAGATAAAATTTATTACAAATACTCTATTATGTAGTTGGTTTTTGGTTAGTAACCTAATATTTTCGTGTAAATTTTTGTGTGTGTGGTGTATATGCTTCAATTTCCCCACCAAAAGGGACTATGATGGGTCCTTAGAGAGGATTGAGAATATATGTTGGATATGATTCTCCCTCAATAATAGAATATCTTGAACTACCAACAAAAGACTTATTTACAGTTCGACTTTTCGACTTTCACTTTGATGAATAAGTTTTTCCAACATTAGGGGGAGAAAGAAAATAATTGGAAAAGAATATTGGTTGGAATAAATTATCATTATCTTATCTTGAGCCTCGTACAAAAGAATGTGAACTGGAAGTTTAAAGGATAGTTCACTTACAAAATTAGTCAATCAATACCAAATATTCTTACTGGCAGAAAGGGTAATCAAATCATATATAACAATTGCTAATGTTCTGAGTATATTTGATATTATTTCATAACACGCCTGAAACGTGGTAGGCCTGTTAGTTCCAAAGACACGTTTGAAGTGTGATAGACCTATTGGTTCCAAAGATAAAAACTCTTGAATGAGAAAGAGAGCTAAAATGCAAGATGACCTAATCGAAAAGGTGGAAATCTCAAAAGATTCATTTGACATAATTAATGATTCTGTTCCAGAAGAACCTTAGGTACCTGAAATTGATGAAAATGATAAGATCTCTATAATTTATGTCATGAATCATATAATATGGAACCAAAATGAAGTCAACATTGATGAAAATTTTGCATATAATATAGCGATGAATGCTATGAATGACAATGAGGATCAATAACCAATGATTATTGAAGATTGTCGACAAAGACATGATTGGCTAAAATGAAAACATGCAAATAAGCATAATTAGATTTTCTTGCTAAATGAAAGGTTTTTGGACCTATGGTTTGCACACCTGAAGTTGTGAAACCCGTTGGGTACATATGGATTTTTGCGCAAAAATCAAATAAAGAATGATGAATTATTAGATACAAAGCACAATTGGTTGTTCAAGGTTTTTCACAAAACCTGATATTGATTTATGAAAAGACATATTATGTGGTATTGGATACAACAACATTGCAATATTTGATTATCCTAATTGCACAACAAGGTTTGCATTTATATCTAATGAATGATGTTACAACTTATTTGTACGGTTCTCTTGAAAATCATATTTATATGAAAATCCCTGAAGGATTTTATTTGCCCAACAAGACAAATTCTAAAGAGGGTTATTCAATAAAATTGAACAAGCCCTTTTATTGATTAAAGTAATCAGGATGTGTATGACATAACCGTCTTATTGAATACTTATTAAAAGAATGATATAGATATGATCCTATTTGTTCTTGTATTTATATGAAAAGATCAAAAATTGATTTTGCCATAATTATTGTTTATGTAAATGACATAAACATCATTGGAACTACTAATGAGCTCACAAAGACAATTGATTGCTTAAAGAAAGAATTTGAGATGAAGAATCTTGAAAAGGTAAAATTTTTGTTTGAGATTACAAATTGAGTATTTAAACAAATGTGTTTTTTATACATCAAGAAGCTTATATAATTAAGGCGCGTAAAATGTTCTAAATGAACAAGTCACATCCATTATGCACTCTAATAGTTGTGAGGTCGTTAGATGTTGATAAATGCTCTTCTTATACCTCAAGAAAATGATGAAGATCTTCTTGGTCCAGAAACACCATATCTTAGTGTCATAGAAACACTAATGTATCTTGCCAATTATACTCGATCTAATATTGCATTTGTTGTAAATTTGTTAAGCAAGATATAATTATTCAACTACAAGAAGAAAATGGTTTGGAGTAAAACATATACTTCGTTACCTTAAAGGTACTACGAATATGAGCTTATTCCCTCCAAATAATTCATATTCAGACCAATGAGTTATGTATATGCATGTTATTTTACATATTCTCACAATGTCACAATAGTTGATCATAAACAAGATGTTTGTTCAGATGTGGTAACACAATGGTTTTATGATGGTATATGAAATAAACCATAGTAGCAACATCATCTAATCATATAGAATTACGAGGAAAGTTTTGAATATGTTTGGTTAAGGTATATAATTCAACATGTGCAAGAAACTTGTGACTATCCCCGACAAAGATGGAATCAACAACCATATATGAAAACAATAGTATCTTGCTCAATTGAAAGAATGATATAGATATCCAAAAAATTCATTCATGTGAAAATATGACATGTCTATTTATAAAGTTTTTGTCAATAATAACTTTTGAGCAAATGATTCACAAGTTCAGACTCTGTCACCTCAATGATGTAATTTTATATGAGGGGGGAGAGATAGAATATGTCATGAACAATATTGTATTAAAGAATATAAAATGTTGTACTCTTTTTCCTTCACTAGATTTTTTTTTTATCCCAAAGGGTTTTTCTTAGTAAGGTTTTAATTAGACACATTCTCTCATTAATAGACACGCAAGGGAATGTTATGAATTAATGATTGTCCATTGATACATTTACTCATATGATTTTGGTATGATTGATACTCATATGACTCATTTCTTTACGTAAACATAGGTATTAAGTAAGTTGTAATTTGTTTCCTTACGGGACTCTCTCTCTTCCTATCAATACTATGACTCATTACATTACTCTTACTCTTTACGTAAACATAGGTATTAAGTAAGTTGTAATTTGTTTCCTTTATGCGACTCTCTCTTCCTATCAATACTAATATATAAAGAAGTTGCTCCCTATTATCTCATTATTTAATCTTCCTTTATTCTCTTTTCTTCTCTCCTTTATTATTAACTTTATTTTATAATAAAATATAATTTATTTTTATTTTATTATAATTCAAACACAAGCTATTTTTTTTATCATGTAAAATCCTATTGAAATTGAGTCAATTAAACTATAAAGACGGGGGAGTCAAATTCTAAAAATGTTTCTAACGTTTTCTTTTTATTTTCACCTTTTAGCGCCAAGTCTCAAAACCCCGAGCTCTTCTTCACATGCACTAGGGTTTTGCTTCGCTACTGCGATTCCACTAGAAGAAAATGGTAACGGGATCAGCATTGGCTGGGAAGGAAGTTCCCGTTGCCGGAAGCGACGCCGTTCGCTGGATCGATCTCCACGTTCCTTCTTCCTCCAACATTGTCGCCGTCAATGGCGACGCCGCTTCTACTACCACCTCCGACCGCGCCTCCTGCTTCGTCGTCGGAGATCCTCCTACCTATCTCATCTGGTTCTCTTCTTCCTCTTCTTTTTAATTTCATTTTTCGCGTTCGGAAAACTTACCGTTTTGCTGACCGCAGGAGAATTCACAAGGCTCTACCTCACTCTCTCGAGTTGCTTGAACTCGCTGCTTCGAAGGAATTCCCTCGCGTGGGACTCAGATTCACTTTCCCCGACGCGCTTTGCCCCTTCGCGTTCATATGCAAAAACGAGGTTTCTTAACTTCTTCACCACATTTGGTTACGGTTTGCTGGTGTGTTTTTTTCGCTTTGGCAATTCATTTTGTTGCCTTTGTCATTTGCGCAGATTTCTGGTGCTTCTAGATTCCCTTACTTGCTCTATGTGTTGACTGTCTCTGGCGTCGCGTACCTCTTGAGAATTCGAAATATTTCTGCATATGCGTCCATTTCCATTGTTCCTGTGGACGAGCTTCTGGAGGTTAATGTGCGTGGTTATATTGCCAATCACGCGGCAGCGATAACTGCTGTGACAGCCACTGCCGGGGGTCTTGTTGTTGGCACGAGTGATGGTTCTGTTTTCTGTTTCCAACTCGGTGTTCTAGACCCCAGTGCTCCTGGTATGAACTTGCTATTTCCTCTCTGGGCATGCGTTTTTCTCTTGCCTCTGTTTGCTTTCATAGTAAATTTCAGCTGTATTATTTGTATGTCCTATTGGAACTTAAGATTGCACTGAAACTTCACCCTTAGTCTGGTTTAGGCTGGTGTTGTGGGATGTTTTAATTGTGAATTGGAAAATAGGGTTGGGGTTCAGTTGTATAGCAACATAAGTTCATCTTCTGACTGTCTTTAATTTCTTCTCTTGTTTTGAAATTTCGGTGATGTCTATTTTATCACTTTTCAATGGTTTGTTTTGAATTTGTTTTTGTCAAAGGTTTTGTTCATGAGCTGAGAGACGAAGCTGGAATCACACGCTTGTGGGGTTTAATACCACGGTATTTTCTTTTTAAATTCTAATACTCGTTAAGCATGTTTAGTATCTTCTCCAATTTTCTAATATATTGTCTCTTTCGTCAATTGAACCTGTCACTATGGTGTGAATTATAAGACATGTAATTGAAATGTGTATTTAGGGGGAAAATGGTAGGTACTGTACAGGAGTTGGTAATTTTGGAGTTGCACGACAAAAAGTTTGTGTTTGTTCTTCATTTGGATGGGACTTTACGTATTTGGGATCTTGCATCTCACAGCAGGGTCTTTAGCCATAACATGGGGACTATGACAATGACAGGTATTGTCTACCTCTTGGATTTAATTCCATCCTACATTATTTTTTATTTGTCCATTGCAATGGAGGCCTTATAAACATTGAAAAGGACTGTTAGTTATGGTTTTGCAATGTTCATGTTAACATGAATGGGATGAATTAGGAAATCTGCTGGTGGATTGCTATATTATTTTATTTGTGTTATACTTGTTCCATTATTACCAGCCTCCATTAATGTTGAAGTGAACTGTTAATTTTGTTTTTTGCAGTGCTTATGTTTATATGAATGAGATAAACTAAGGAGGTTTCAGGACCCAATGATTATTTAACTAGTAGGTTTATGAAAATTGGAAATAGCATGCACTGCATGGTATTAGGTTATTAGCATATAATTTGGGATGTTTAGGGCCAAGCGCTGGCTGGCTTTGATATTATTCCAGCTTCTGGGAGACCTTTTAATATTTAGCATTGAACAGGTTTATAGTAGCGAATTAGGATTGATTATGATTATTGTGAAAGCGGTCTTTTTGGATTCTAAAGTTTTATCAGTGATAGAAAAGAAATTATAGTTTTGTGTCTTCTTTAATATTGTGTATGGGACAACAAACTTCCATGAAAGGTAGATGCAACTTTGTAATTTCCTTTAGGAACTCTAAGCTTCTTTTTGCCCGAGCCAATGGACTGTTGCAACATTTGAAAATGAGAGAATTAGGTAGTATGGTTGTAGTTTGCTTGAGCTGATTTTGAGGGATTGGCGAGGAAAGTTGTAGGTCCCATTGCCTGTTGATTCTGCGCAGGGTGGTGAGAATGGGGGGAAAATCACGTTGAGAGAGATAAAGAAGAGAGAACTGTGCAGGTGGGCAAAGATGCAACCTCATTGGTTATGTTGCACATATAGTTGATTATGTTGCTAAAATAATAGGCGTTTATGTCCCATAATTGAGTGTTTTGTTATTGTAATGATAAATAATTTATAAAATAATATGAAAATATTAATAAAATTATTAATTCCTGGTATTTCTTACTTCTTTCTCTTCCTCCCCCCCCTGAAGGGAAGGTCACATTTTGCTAATGACGTTCTTCACTAATCCCATAATCTTTATATTTAGTGGAAAGGAAACAAAGATGATATTTATTCCCATATCAGGCAAAATTTTTTGTTGTTTCAAATTGTACATCTATTGTTCCAGTTGAACTACTTGTTTTTCTCAGTTTGTTGGGTTCAATATTTTTCCCTCATTTACTTTATTTTCTTCTCTTTCTATCGATTCTCAAGCATAATTTGATTTTTGTTTGGGTGGCAATAGAAAAGTACAAACATGAGTGAAGTTAGTTTCTGCTCCAGCTGAGCAGTGTTTTTCTTTGTCACTTTGTCTATTAACTTTCATTCACACACACATATTCTAGGTCTATGTTTTATCCTTTTTCTAGCTATTCCCTATAGATATTGCAAGCATTTTGAAATATTATACACGAATATAAAAATATCAATATGCATTTCAAAGTTTTGTGTACTTTGTGTATATACTTTTGTGTAGTATTATAGTAGATTATTATTTTTATATTTACTTTTATTTAAAAATTTGTCAATTTAGAAAAATAAAGAAATAATTTGCTTTCATTTTGAAAGTTATGGAAGAGTCCTTATGGGAGATTCCTTTAGTATCCTTAGTAATTTGTGGTCAATATTTAATCACATATTCCATTTTATAAGTGTTGAAAGGATCAGTGACAAAACATGTCATGGTATTGCTCTAGTACCACATTGAGAACAGAGTACCTGAGAAAGACTATAATAATTTCTGAGTGTTGTGGAGGAGGCTCCCACGGGAGTTCTCTTTGTGGTGGATTTGAATTTGAATGTCGTGGTGGTCATCGGAGAAAGGAGAAATTGAAATGCAAAATTCTGAGGTTTGTGGAAATTCAAATTTCATTCATTGCTGGTAAAGAAATGTGACTTGAGTGTAGGGAGAACGAAGAAATACATTGACGGAGAGACCAGTAAAGCCAAAGAGATTTGAATATCGTAACTTTTCAATTATATTTGGTATTGAGGCATTATTGGTATTAACACAATACTATACTATATAATAATAAAACATTTATATTTAAGGTAAAAAATATATATAATTAATTAATTTAATAAATACATTTTGCATATTTATATATCTTGTATATTTAAGTTTATGTTACATTCTTTAATGTTTATGAATCTTACGATTCATGATTCAAAATTTAAGCTATCCGATATGCAATACGATTCTCGATTCAACTACCATGAAGGTGAGGCTTGCACACTCATGTATATACTATAATTTGACTATATCTCTAGTTGATATGACATCTCTAATACTTTCTTTCACGTCAAGGATTGGACATCTAGAGCATGATAGTAGATATTTATGGGTGGTTTGATAGTGACCAGATGGACTTAACTAATTTTGTTAGGATAAACTTAGATACTGTCTTAGGAAGTGGATAACTTAACTCAATCTCACAAAATCGATTTGTAAGTTAAAATTTTTACTTATTTATGTATTATATAATTTGGCCATGTATTTAGCCTATGTGGGATCTCTAGCAATAAACATAAAAATTCATGAAGAGATTACCTATGTTTGTACAACTAAGTTGGATGTGTGACAGGTAAACCAGTAATTATTAGGGCTATTGGCATCCTTGCAATCCACTAATGGATGGGTACTGCAGAAGCTTCCTTCCTTGTAATGATGTCTTTATCTATAATGAATGCTAAAGATTTTTGATTGTGCATGTTTGACAAAAAAGGAAGTAGTCACATGTAGGAATCAGGAAAAGATTGAAGAAAGCAAAACCCACTTGTCTTGTTTATTTGTCCATAGTATGGGGATTCGAATCTGCCACTGGGTTAGTCTAACAGGTTGGGACTGGGCTTGTGTGGGTCCAAAGAAGAGATTCTTGGAGTTAGTTATGCATTTAGATAGGGGTTTAATGAGCAGGTTATATGTATGATGTGTCAGAAGTTTAGGGGATGGCTGTGTTAAATAGAAGAGTATTAAGTGAGAGAGTTGCTGTGTGTGAGGAACTTTGTGCTGTGTTCTTCCTTTGCTACTTGATCCCTTTTGTATCTCTTTGATGGTCTAATCCAGAAAAAATACAAATCAAAGGCTTACATTTGTTTTAGTCCCTGCTAATGCATCCATTTTTTCAAGTTTCTGTTTTTTGGTTTGACTTTTTAATCCAACAATGTTTGCCATCAAGGTTATCAAATTGAGATTCAAATAGTGAACCATCAATATTTGTAAGGTTCAAGTACAGTGAAAAATTAATTCAAACATATAATATGGATAATATATTTTTCAATGTAAAGAATTCAAGCTAGAAAACTTCTTCAGCAATAGTCATACTAAACAAGAATGAAAACAAAATAATTGAATAGCCAAATAGAGTAGATTCATTGAATGAGTGGCAAACAAAGATAGAATAATAAAGTAGAAGTTCCTAAGTGTTCTTTTTTAGTTCCTGTTTAAGCTCACATTTTTTTTTCATTAGAATTGGTGAAAAAATAAAAAGCCATGAATGGTTGAATTGTATATATTGAATTACACAAAGTCATTCGCGTATGTGAGGTATAAAGTCATTTATCTTGAGATACAAATCGGTCAATAGCCAAAATGTATTGAATTGTAAATCGTAAGATTCTAATGACTATGGTTGCCATAACTTGGTTTGGCCGTCGACATAATGGTAGGTTGAAACATGCTTTACACAGTTAGGTTGCACCATCTAAAAGCAAAAATTACTATATTTATGGAGTAAACAAAATTCGGCATATTTTGAGGACAAAAGCTCTATATTTGTAGGGACATAAAGCATGTTTTATGTAATGGATGGTCACCTGACTATGACATCCAAATACTCAAAATGCAAAAAAAAGTATTGGTGTTTGACACATATCCATTGATTATTTTGAAAATTTTCTTTTATGACTACCTGACGGCTAAGGTACTCTAAGAAATAACTTGAGACCCAATTTCACATTTACTGTAGTTTTTTATTTGTTATATTTATTGTTAAAATGTGTGCTTTCTGTGCTATTCTAATTTGGGCAGGGAAAATGTATATTTTTGGGTTTATAGTAACAAGAATACATTCTAGTAAGTGGGGGAAAAGATACTTAGCCATGCTTGCTTGATTACGAGTATATTTTTAATGGTGATTATCTTTTTTGACTCTTGTTATATGATGAGCAATTAGTAATGTGAATGTCTCTTTATAGATGTGGTGTACTTATGTTTTTTTACACGCATTTCTTAAAGTATCTTGATTTTTAAAAATTTTCCATATCACCATTTCAGGGTTGTTATTTTCTTTTATTATACTCTATTTGGATGTAATCAGGTGACAGTGAATATTGTGGAGATAGTAACTCATTTTTTTGCTGGGATTAGAACGAAATCTCTGTATATGAAAGGACCTCAAACATATTTACGCCTAGACAAAACTTCCTAGTTTAATTTCGTTTGTCTGAGTAATTTTCTGGAATCTATTAGTAACGTTATCTCTTATCTGCTGGCATATCAAATTCAATTTAAAGTGAATTACACTTGATCTCTCCTTTACTTTGTTTATTGGTATTTGTGTTCTCCCAATTCTTTTGTGTACTTATACTCACAAAATCTGTTTGTTCTTCAGGTGCTAACTTTGTGAGGTTATGGGTGGGTCAATCTTACCCAGATATCGGCATAATTCCTTTGGCAATTTTATTTCGAGACACATTGGTATTGCATTTAAAGACATTCTGATTTCTTACTCTTTTTAAATGCAACTATCCAATATTGATTATGTTTAGATTATCTTCTGTTTGAATATACTCTTGAAAGAAACTTCATAGTTTCTGAAGTTTGATGATAGCAGGACTTTTTAAAGGAAGACATATATCTTATTAGGGATTAAAAAATGCATTGGTGGATTGAAGATTTCCTATTTTAAATGTATTTCTCACAACAGTTTAAACTAATAACTTTATGGTCCTACACTAACATTGAAGCCTATGAAAGAATCTGTGAATAGTCTTTTGAAGTATAGGTCTGGTGGTAATAACTTCACAACGATAATTAATTATTATTTAAGCTTGACTTGGAATGGACTGCATTTTGTAACCTATTAAGATTAAGATTAAGATGTTATGTTTAAGCATTAATTAGTGAAGTAGGAATATAATTTGATGATATAGAAATATGCTTCATATGAAATATTAATTAGCAACAGTTTACTCCCTTGTTATGTTTTATAATTTCAATTTATTTGATGGAGTGTGATAAAATGTTCCTTTTTCTTCCCTTGAATGATATTAAAATTAATTTCATATTCATCGTGTATGCAGGCTTGTTTATGCAATTGCCAGCTAATAAGCCAAATGAGTTGGGTTTGCAATAACCCAATCTGAATTTGTTTAACTAATGCCTAGAAATTGTTGTTGTGTTTACTTATTTAATTCACGAGATTTCCCTCTAAAGCAAATAATTGATCAAAATTTGATGGTTCTTTTGTGTTCCCTCCTTTCTTTTTCTCCTGCTGTTTGGATTGAATCTTCTGCCTTCTATCCTAGTTTTGTCTGAAATGAAAAAAAATTGTAGTTTTTCTTATGTTTAAAGTTCATAAGAACCTATTTCTGTTCAAATTTGTTGAGAGAAATTTGGGCTGCCTGTTGAGGATGCTAAAATCTGTTGTAACATTCACTGTTTAGTTAATGTAAAGTTGATATTACCCTTTGACTTGTTATGTTTGTTTTGCTTTCTTTTTGTAACTGAGTTTTTAGGCTTTATTGTGAAGGATGAAAATTTGGAGACGATCTCTTTGTGTAGTATCCTGTATAATATTGGGGATAAAATCGTGTTTTCTATGGAGTCTTCAGTGCAAAACATTCCCTTGGAGGAGGTAATCTGCTGTTTTTACTCGTTCAGCTTGAATTGAACGTGACTTTTCCCCTTGCTCCAGATGTGAGTGTCCTTTTATTTTTTGCAGGGAAGATGCCTTGATGTTAAATTAACATTGGAGAAGATATGGATATTGAAGGATGATGAATTAGTATCACACACGTTCTCTACAAATACTGATGAGTATGCAACATTTTCAGTTCTTTAATATCTGGCTGTTCATTTGATCATGTTTCAGAAGTAGTTGTAGAATAAAAAACCTGAAACTATATCTCTAGTGGTGTTAGCATTTTACTGCTCAATAGGAAAGAAGGAAGTTGGTTTAGAACTCTTATGTAGCTAAATATTTGCCAATTCATAATGATAGTACTAGTTGTCCATAATTCCAGAGGGAGGCAGGCAAGGTGAGGGTTTGTTTTGGTGCTGTTTTAAAATTTTATACTCTACACCTAATTTCCTTTTAAAAATGCTTTTCATCTCCAAATTGTTTACAAGTACTGTAGCCATCATGTTATGTTACAGTTTTACGTCAAATTTCTGAAAATTTAGATATTATAGTGAGATTCTTGATAACTGCTTATATTTGAAAAAAATATGGTACATAAATTATATTACTTGCAAATGCAATGCAGTATAGTCAATTTTGGGTTATTTTGAAACTCATTTAGGAATATCCAATGGTGGTAGCTTTTAATATGATCCATTGTAACTTTAGGAAGAAATTCATTAAGTTATTCAATCATCTAAAGAGTAATTTCACTTCACACTAGTGTGAAAGTTTCCTAACTCTATATATGAAGATGTAAAAGAAAAAGTTTGCTAGACAAATGATGACAGGGAGAGCTCCTAATCATCCTATACAAAAATCCAGACATCCATTGATTGTTTTTTCTTAGTTGTTATATTGTGTTTTGTCAGGGTAGAAGCATTTTCTTATGCTTTACAGGAGGAATTTGTTGCTGATCAACTATTTCAAAGTTCAGAGCATCTTGCAGATGAAATTTTACAGATCACACATTCAATGTTTTCATCTTCAAAGGTAGTAGGTCACGTATAATTTTCATCTTGAAAGGTCTTGGAGACCTTTTATTGCTTTGCTATTATTTACAGAAAAAAGTCGGACTTCATAGTTCACTGAATGCATCTGCACTCATTGGTTGCACTGCATTTGTGTACACTCAAGTACATGTGCACTGGGTGTGCTTATAGCTAATGACGATTTTACAAAAAGATGATTAATCCAACTCTAAGAACATGGTAGTGGTTTGTATCCAAACTCTGAGGGCATATTTAATGATACTGTATTGCGTACCTGATAAGGTCTTGGTGCTTGTTACTTATCACGTACTTAGTTTTCATGGCTTAGGATATCTATATGTATCAATTTAAGTGGTTAGTTCTAGCTTGTCAATATCTGTTAATGGTTACTAGAAGCAACTTACCTTAATTGCTTCTCAAGGTTTAGAAAAAATGGTAGATGAGAAATTTAAGTTTCAAACTACCTATGCTGGAGTAAAAGGATTTTCTATCAAGTGAAATGTAAATTGTTACTGTTCTGGGAGTTCTCTTATGGTTAAGGAAACAACTTAATTATTTCTTTTATTGATGAAATAAGAAAATCATCAAGAGGAAGATTTTGATTCAGTCATTTCTTTTCTGCAGGATGATATTTTACCTTTTGTATCTTGTGTTTTCTTAAGAAGGTTGCTTCTTTCGGGGGTTCATCATAATGCTACTTTGTATGCAACTATAGTTGAGTATAGCAGGCATTTGGGTGAATCTGAGTTGCATACATTAACTGCTGATGGGATAAAGAAGGAGATACTTTCCATCATAGAACATGAGGTTAACATTGTCATATTTACTAAATCTATTTAATATGTCCTTAATTTTTCTCTATTTAATTTTAAGGCTGGGAAAATTGTTGCAAACTGACAAGATTGATAATGCTGTAGGTTGGATCTGAAAAGGTCTCTTTGTTGCACTGCTGGAAAATTTTTTTCAACCGCTATTTCCATAATTGGTGCAAGAACAATGCATTGTATGGTTTGCTTGTTGATTCCTCTTCTGATGCCATTGGTTTAATCAGAAGAAGTTCCATTTCACTTTTTCGGTCTTTGGAAGATATTGAACGGATCGTGGAGGGTAAATATTAATTATAGTTATCTCTCTCTTTTCTCTCGGTGAATTCTTATATTATTACATATATTTCTGGCTTTTCCATAAACGGTTGTTGTTAGAAAACCTTTAGAATCTGTCAGGGAAAGTGAGAAAAGAGAGAAAGAAATTGAATCTTTTGTATTTTGAATCAAAAAGAGAGGTATAATGAAGAATTGATACAGTGGTTAGGTAGTTACAAACTGTTAGTGACAGCTGGCATATTGTAAGTGATAGCCGTCTTTCTGCATTAATTTTTAACTAACAAGAATAACTCTTAGAAAGTGAACTTCAAGCCTAATTCAACCTAACAAAATTGGCTTGATAAGATAAGGTTTGCGATCCACTTATATATTACAAATTCACAATTTTATCTTATTTTTAATCTATGTGAGATCTTTTTCACATCCTATCATGTTGAGGACTTAACATCTTGAGTGTTACCTAATAATAATAGGTGGCACAATAGGTCTAAAAAATCTCACTAGATAAACCTCAAAACCATCTTAGGAAGTAGATATATTGTAAGCCTAACTTAACATCACAAAACTCGTTTGATAAGATGAGGATTGCATTCCACTCATATAGTATAATTTGGTCATATCTCTAGATGTGGGATCCTCAACAATAACAAGCTACCAAGTTAATGCAGTTGAGAACTACATTTGTTCAATACAACTCTTAATAGTTTTAAATTCATTAACTTGCTCATTGTAAATGTCAGAGATATGTTTTGATTATGTTAAAAATATGATTTGATTACATTAAATAGAGATATATAATATGAGTTCATAGTGAAATATGTTACCAAATATTTCCCATTTTTAAATATTAATCATGTGTCTACACAATACTCAAAATTCATTATTTTTATTTGACTTTCTTTCAACATATTATTAGAGCAGTACCATACCTTGTGACCTGACTTGTATCTAATCCTTTCAACATGGTATCAAGGGTCTAACGTGAACGGAACAAAATCTGTTCTTTCCTTGTGGGTCCACAACTCACAAGAGTAAGTTGTTTAGCAATCATATACTCTTTCCTATTTATTTTCTTTCCACTGTCATCACTGTTCATGCCAGATACTCTGTTCACAACTGTAGTGATAGTTCACCACCAAAGTCTTTTTTGTGAGCTTGTTTTTCCAGTGAATCCTGTTGATGTTTCTATTTAGTACTGTTTAGCATTAATGTTTTTGGACAGTACAGTTTACAAGTTTTTTGTTTTTGGCAAATACTGTTCATTATTGACATTTTATCAGCAAGTATTGTTCCTCCTCGATGTTTTTTATTTTGTTGAGCCCTTGCAGGCTGACAACCACTATCATTGGCATCACCGTGATGTGTGGTGACCATATTTGCCCTTTGATAATAGTTGTCGTGCCTTGTGAGCATTTTTGCTTCCCAGCAACTGTCATGCTGCTCTCTGAGCAATTTTGCTTGTCTCAGCTACTGTGTCCTCTGATAATTTTTTTGATTTCCAGTGGCTGGCTCGCTCCCTTAGCAGTTTTTGGTTTCTGGCAACTGCTGTGTTATTGATTCATTTTATGCTCTTCAACAGCTATTCCCTCTGAATCATTTTCAATAAGCTCGACTCATGTGAAACGTATGTTTCAGCTTGATAGGGTATTTTAATATATGATTTGAAAAGGATGAAACATATTGAAGATGGATTGTCATTTTGATGGAGAAAAATGTATGGGACTATTAATAACTTTGTCATTATTTTCTGTCAGCTTTAGTAACCAATTGGCTGACATGTTTACTATGTCTCTCATGGAGTCTTGAGTGGATGACATTTGTATTAAGTTTGTCTCATGATACTTATGCTTCAATTTGAGGGGGAGTGTTATATATTATATGATTTGGTTGTGTTAAGAGATGTGATTTGATTATATTAAATATGGGTATATTACCAAATATTTCTCGTTATTCAATTTCAATTTTGTTCCCTATTATTATATTTCTTTTTCATTATAAATAGGAATACTCGTGTGTACACAATACGCAATTCATCATATTCCTTGTCAAAATTGTTACTTAATGTATTTTAAGAAAGTTTAAATTTTATTTTCTATCACAACTGATTATTTGTTGTTAATGCTAGGATTGTGTTTCTAGAATAAATCCCATAACTATTGGGATTTGTCTCCCTAGAATTAGCTGAATAATGTTTCCATAACAGCCATGAGGCTTGTCTGCATATAGGTCCAATGGCCCAATTATTCAGTATGAGAAATAAAATATTCGTCCTTCTAAATTTGAGACTTCTCTGTGTCTCTCTTCTCAATGTGGTACTAGAGCAGTATTTCGTGACCTGTTTTGTTGCTTATCCTTTCAACAGTTACTGATGGTTGCCTTTCACCAGATACTATGCAACTAACAAGAATAAAAAACTACAATGAAGATGGAGTTGAGAACTCCATCTGTTCTATACAACTTAATAGTTTTTAATTAATTAACTTACATTATAATCTGTTCTCTGCTTTCATATGCTTTTCTTAATATAAATTTTGTTTATATTTTGTAGGCTCTTCAGATGATGTTAGTGAGCTCACAGGCCTCATGGATATCTTTGATGATGATCTGGAGTGTGAAATTCTAATTGACTTGCTCAGATGTGTCATGAGTTTCAGCCAACAGTTGGGCAAAACTGCTTCTTCTATATTTTATGAATCTCTTTTTACTACACCGTTGATCTCTTCTGAAGATATCATTCGCTATGTTGTAAAGATTTTAGAAACTGGATATTGTATGTCAGGTCCAGTGTTCCAAACATCTACTTCTGGTAATCATGTAGTTGTTCTGGAAAAGGAGCTGACAGATCATAAAAGTTTGAGGAAACTTTCCGTGGATATGTTTTTGTCACTTCAAAGCTTGTACAAAAAGGCTTCCGCATGGGGCAGGATTTTAAATGTAATTGAGTGTTTCCTGAAATTTTTGGTTCCGAAGAAAGTAATACAAAATTTTAATACTGAAGTATCATCAAGCATCAATTCTTCCGTTATAGTACATACTACTTATCAGATTGCAAAAGTGATGTTTGAATCTGCCTGGGACTTTCTTCTATTTCTAAGCTATTTGGTGGACATCAGTGGCCAGGTGAGTCCATCCTCATGTATGCATACTTGTTGTCCTAAGTGTAATTTTTTTTTTACTCTAAGCATAATTTATTTGAAATTATTGTCTAATTAAATCAGATAGAAATTATAAAATTCTTGTCAAAATATATTCTAGAAAGTTTTAAATATGATTCGTATTGTATTTTAATTCTGTATGTTTGCTGTACCTTGCTTTTACTATCAGCATAACAATCCTGCAATCTTTGGGATTTGTTCCCTAAGATAGGTTATTCTTGTTTCCAAAAATATACAACAAATGTATGTCTATGTATTAGATGTATGTAAGGAGATATAGTAAGAAAGAAATTATTTCTTCTAAATTTGAGTTGGTATTAGAACTCTTGATCTTTGGGAGCCTCTAATCGTGTGACCTAATTGCAGTCTTCATTGCTTTGTGAACCTAATTGCAGCCTACATTGTTGTGTACACCTAATTGCAGCCTACATTGTTGTGTAAACCTAATTGCAGCCTACATTGTTGTGTAAATCTAATTGCAGCCTTCATTGCTGTGTAAATCTAATTGCAGCAGCCTCCATTACTAGATGATCTCAAACTCTCACCACAACCTCCATTGCGCTGTGTTTCCCTCCTTTACAACTGTTAGAATAATCATTAAGCTTCAGTAGGGAGTAGTGTGTTGGAAACATCTACCAGCCGTACCTACTGTTGTACCTGGGTGTCTAGTGCAGACCTTTTATCTTCTATGCTCCTCTTGTATCAGACTTTTCAATATAAATAGAAGGTCATGAGAGGGGACCTTCAAGCCCTCCAAAATATATTTTCTCTCTTTTAATCTTATCCCACTTTGGTTTTTGTCTTGTTTTGTCTCTTGCTGTCCTGCAGTAGTCACTGCTGTTTGCTGCTGTCCAACACCGTTCACTGCTGTCCGCCACTGTCTGCAGCTAACCGCTGTTGTTTCTTGCTAGTTCCGAGTTTCTTGAAAATATTTGAGAAGTTCTTGTTGTATCCTAGAGGATTTGCGCAATATACTGCGGATAAGTCCTTAAGGTAGTGATTATGCACGCCTTAGGAAATCCAATTTGTTTGTGTTTTCGTTAGCATATACACAACTTTGTCTTTACTCTGGCAAATTCAACTACCAATGTATTGACATGTTCATTAAGTCTCTCATAGAGTCTTATGTTGGTGGCATTTGTAGCAAACTTGACTTATAAGTATGCTCCATCTTGAGGGAAGGTGTTAAATGTATGATTTGAATGAACAAAACATATTGAAGTTTATTATCACTTTGTCAGATAGAAAGTCATGTCTGGGGTAAAGTATGTACTAGTATTGTCCAATTCCTTTGGTCAATTAGCAAATATATTCACCGAGTAAGGGGTACTTGAATTAAGTACATATGCAACAAACTTGGTACATATCAACTATATCCTTGAGCTCGAGAGGGAGTTTAGAATCTTGTAGATATGTTAGAGTCCTATACATGTAGTAACGGTAGATATTAGGATCAATGATTGATTTTATATTTGTTACTGGTAATTATGTTCTCTTCCCTATAAATTGACCTTTCATGTTGATCAAGTTCTTAACATATACAGACAGTTGTATTTGTTAACGTGATTCTATTGCATCTTTGTAGATATAGATTAATGTCTTGTTTGTTTCACACATATATGTTGCGATTGCTCTTCATGCAGGTCCATTTGACCCATGATGATATAAACAAAGTACAGCTTGAGTTAGTTCCGATGCTTCAAGAAATAATTTTTGAATGGCTGATCATCATCTTCTTTACGATCACACCATCTTCACTGGCTGTAACCGAGGATTTCAATTCTAAACTTTCATCACTACAAATAGGTAGGCTGTATGGTGTTTTTACTTACATTGTATCATGGAAGTTCCAATTTGGTTTGGCTGGCATGAATTTATCATTGTAAGGGGATGCAGGCTCACAAGATTATTCCCCTTCTGAATTCTGGAAGAAACAAGTAATTATTTCATATTATTAGGATTTTAAATTTGGTTAAATCTATAAAAATGTCATCATTGTAACACAGTTGGTGAAATCACTTACCGTATGAACTAAGAAGATGAAACTGAAGTTGTTTTTCTTTGTCAATTTCACAGATTCCATTTTATCAGATAGGAACAAATTAAAGAGATAAGACATTTAAAATCAATTAGGAAATTAATGAAAGAACTGTTTGAATCAAGGAATGTCATCTCCATGTGTTGTATTGTGATGTGATATGTGAAAACTTAAAATTCGGAGTCAAATTTGGATTCACCCAATTAGGCAATACTATTTGAGAGAGCAAAATAAAGAAAAGCAATGTGAGATACTTGGTATGAAAGAAGCCATACCAAAATTATTGAGAAAGAGAGTAGTTCCTTAAATCCTTCTTGGTCAATAATAAGTACAATTTATATTTTATATTAATAATGAAGAGGTGGGTAGTTGAAAAAATTATTTTTACCAAGCTCCTCATTATAATGCTTTCATGGTATTGTACCTCATGATATCTCAGGTAGAAATTTGGATTGCAGTTATATATTTAAGATCATAGACTGTAAAATAATTCAGCAAAGTACAGCTTATGTTCAATGGCTAAAAGAAACGTCAAAACTACATTTTCTGGCTGCTAGAGATTCATTAAATATTATAAGTTAGATACGCTAGATCGTCAATAGTTAGAGGATGGAAAGACAGGTTTAGCTTAAATAGGAGTAGGGAGTGAAATTCAGCTTTGTTACCAAAGGGTAAATAGGGTCGTGGCTTGGTTGTAAAGGAAAATCTTTGGAGTAGAGATCTTTCTCCATGCTCTGTTCATTGTCATTCAAGCAATAAAGTTGATTATTTTCTTTCCTTCCCTTTCATTATGAGTTTGTAACATTTACAGTTGAGGCTTACTGAACTGAGTATGTATAAGCCATACTTTGGATATTGTGTTGACCTTTTTGAGCGTGATACAGATAACAACATGGGGAAAAGATTGCTGAATGAGAACCTGGGCAGATTTGACTTTACATTGGCTTTTATATTCTTGCTCAATGTTGAAAGTTCATCCTTAAACCATAGCCACTTTTCTTCAGATCGCTTTTCAAATGCACAGAGCTTAATTAATAGGGCAAGAGACTTCATCAATTGGATCATCTGGGGTCAGGCTGGAGAATCTTCTACTTTCTTAACCCGTTCTATTGATCTTGCAATTATTCTTTTCAAACATGGCCAGTTTGGTGCTGCTGAGGTTAATTTACTTGTCCTTTTTGTTCCCCACAATGGGTTCTTTCTCTTTCTTTCTTACTGTATAGTTATGTTTACTGAAAATATCTTGTATTTCAATTGACAAATGTTTTAAAAGCAATTGCTTATGATTGCCGAAGCACATTTACTAAAAGAGAAGACATCCCATAGTATTCAAGATGCTGATGGTGGATGGTGCATACGTCATCATCTTCTAGGGTGTTGCCTACTTGCACAAGTGCAGTGTGGATTACATGCAGCCCATAAGGATAAAAAAGTTTCTGATGCCATTCGCTGTTTCTTTAGGTATTACAACACACCTTTGAACTATTTCTCTTTTTATTATTTGCATGATGTGGTTATACATAATTCAAAGTTAGGGAAAGATAAATAATATAGAAAGGGAAGTTGATATTCTTCCTATTTGTAAGAAATAAGCATTAAGTAGTTATATATGATGACAATGATTTATAATTTTTATTTTGCTATAATGATGTCTGAGAATTATGCTTGTAATTTGAATTTGCATAAGTTGCATTTATCATTATTATTTTGTGAATTTTTAATGTATCTAGATATTTATATGACATGTATTGTGTCGTTGTATTGCCATATACCATTTGTGTTGTATGAAGCCATAACCTGCCACCATTCTGTAGCCACCTAGTGCCAAAACGACTCCCAGCTACCAAGCATATTATAGAATTGTATATGTTCTGAATGTATTTATATTATTAAATAGAATCAATTACAATAAAAACACCTAATAATTATCAATCATCCTAATTTATGAGATTATGTAACGGTTGATTTCCTAGAAATCTGTAACAACAAATTATATTCTAACACTCCTCCTCAAGTTGGAGCATATATGTCATATGCACCAAGCTTGTTATAAATATACTCAATCCGAGGGCCGCTAAGGGACTTGGTGAATAGGTCAGCCAACTGATTGTTAGAGTTGATGAAATCAGTAGTGATTTCTCCAGAGAACACCTTTTCTCGAACAAAGTGACAATTAATTTTAATGTGTTTGGTTCTTTCATGGAAGACCTGGTTTGATGCAATGTGAAGTGTAACTTGATTGTCACAAATAAGTTGTGTTTCATGGATATCCCCTATTTTTAGTTGTAGTAGTAGTTGCCTACGCCATGTAAGCTCACAAGTGGCTGCTGCCATAACACAATATTCTACTTTTGCACTAGATCTATCAACTATATTGTGCTTCTTGTTTCTCCATGTTTGAACGTGAGGGAAGAGAAAAGAATAAGAAAGGTCATATCTAGAAACTAGGTACAACACAAAGCACACTACAGCTTTTCAATAAATTCTATTTAAGATGACTTATTCTAACACTTATTATGTCCTTGCTATTACAGAAAGTCCTAAGTATTAAATCTCAGTTCTGAAGTGTTGCACAAATTGCTTAAACAGATTCAATGCTAACAACTTATGACCTTGAGCAAAAATAATACGAAAGTCAATTGATCTGTTACTAAAACAAATGGAGGAAAGTGAGCAAGGAGAGAAGGCAATAGGAAGTATATTAGAAGATCTGAATCAATTGTCAGCTTAGAAATTTCATAAATAATAGTCTTCGTGTTGTAACTCTCTCTATATGTGTATAGTTTTCATTTTTTTATTGTGTTTTATGTTCTCTTCATATTTACTTGTGGTTGCCTTGAGGTATGACCCATCACTGTTGGTGTTTAATTCAGGTCTTCATCTGGAAATGGTGCATCTGAGGCTCTGCAGAGTTTATCAGATGACTTAGGAATTATATACCTTGGTTTTAGTGAGTATTTCTGTAGCTTAATTGTAATGATCTTAGTAAGTAAATGGATAATCGTAGCTTCAGTTTTGTGGTTTTTATGCAGGTGGTTGTACATCAATTGCTACATGGAAGCTTCAATATTATCAATGGGCAATGCAGTTATTTGAACGTTATAGCATTAGTGAGGGTGCTTGCCAGTTTGCACTTGCTGCGCTTGAGCAAGTTGATGAGGCTCTATATATGAAAGATGACATCCGCACAAACAACTCAGTTAATGAATCAGTGACAACCATCAAAGGACGACTATGGGCAAATGTTTTCATATTTGCTTTAGACCTTGGTCGATATTATGATGCATATTGTGCAATAATTTCAAATCCAGATGAGGAGAGTAAATACATTTGCCTGAGACGATTCATAATTGTTCTATATGAACAAGGAGCTATAAAGGTTGGATAACTATGATAAACTCTTCTGATTTTTCTTCTTTGAATGATCTACTTAATGATTTCTTTAGGTTAATATTTAAAATAGATTGTATTTTTGCGACCGTACTTTTGTGCTACTGTGTTCAAAGTTTGATTACAAGAATATTAATTAGTTACGAATGCCAGTGGGTTTTTAAACTGAAGTTTGCAAGTTAAATTTAACTCCTACAACATTTTGCAGGGATGCAATATGTAAATGTATGAATGTCTCTGCTTATGGGTTACCATTTTATGCTAATGATATTTTTCTATATTTCTAATTATTCTATTGTATCTGTTATGATTCCTGTACTTTTCTAGTTAAAAACAGTGTGACGTTATTCCTTACTTCCAGAGTTATATGTGTGGTATAAGGCAGATTATTAGGTTAAAATATTCTCAATATCTTTATAGTAATTAGGAAAAAAATATCTTCATAATCTTCCTATTTTTTTCTGCATATTTTTATTTCCTTGAAGGTTTTGGTTATTAAAAATAGAGATGATGAGAATGTAATTGGTGTGATTGATATCACTAAAATAATTCTTTATTTTCTTACATAGTTCAAGTATATGTCAAAATTTAATTCATTTTTTGTGTTAAAGGAAGCTGCATTTCAATAACTCCCTCCAAATATTTTATACTTTTCCTTTCACATTGTTTTGGTAAAATTTCCATTTACTTACGTTATTTAGTACCCTCCTGCCCTTATCTACAGATTCTTTGCAGCAATAGACTTCCCCTTATTGGTTTAGTGGAGAAAGTGGAGCAAGAGCTTGCTTGGAAGGTATGCCTGTTCTGGACAAATTGTATGTTAATTTGAAGTTTTCTAGAATATCCATAAATTTTACATGTAACATGTAGGCTGATCGATCAGATATTTCTGCTAAGCCAAACTTGTACAAGTTGCTTTATTCATTTCAAATGCACCGGCATAATTGGCGACGTGCAGCGAACTATATATACATGTATTCTGCTCGTTTGAGAACTGAAGCAGCGTTGAAAGATAGTGTAGGCAATTCCTTGATGTTGCAAGAGACGCTGAATGCACTCTCTGCTGCAGTCAATGCACTACATCTTGTTCATCCTGCATATGCCTGGATTGATTCCTTGGTTGAGGGAAGTTCTCTTGTGAATGAACATTATCCAAGTAAGAAAGCTAAAAGAACCCCAGATGAACATTGTAAGTAATTCAACTACAATAGTCATGTTATATCACCAATTTTACTTCATTTTTTTAACAGAATGAAATATGCTTGATCGAAAAGGATTCTTATATAATGTAGTCTTTTTAAAAGTGACTCTTGCTAATATGTTGAGGGATTGGGTAATTTTGCTTCATTAATGTTTTATTTGTTCTCTTTTTTTTTTTTTAATTTTTTCTTTAAGGGGACCTTATTCTCCTTACTCGATATAACGATCCATGTCTTGGTGAATTTCTTCTTTTATAATAAAAGAATTTATTTATTTGTTTTTGGAGTGTTGGTGATGCTATTTTCTGAACCTTACAGCAGCAGCTGATAATGATGCAGAGCCTCAAGGCTGGCAGTCCTCAATTGATATTGAAAAACTTGAGAATGAATTTGTGCTAACTTCAGCAGAGTATATGTTGTCACTGGTAAATGTCAAGTGGACATTTTCTGGTAAGCATCTTTTGTCGGTAACTCATATGGTTGCTTCCTTAACAACTCTGATGTCATTAAATTTCAAAATACTTTGTATTTTTCATTTGATAGAATTTCAAACCAGTTTTCATTCCCGCTCTTTCATTTTGAAGGAAAACATGGAGCTCTCTCAGACTTGGCTGATCTTCTTGTCCAAAACAATTTATATGATATGGCCTTTACAGTCGTTCTAAGATTTTTCAAGGGTTCTGCACTGAAGAGGTATACATCTTGAACTTGTGTTGCATGCATACACACATGCATGTGTATATTGTTGACCTTATAGTCTTGGTATTTCTCTTTAGGGAGATGGAAAGAGTGCTATCTGCTATCTCACTGAAATGCTGTCTTGACAAGGTGGAATCCGCCTGGGTCGAGTATGTTGACCTATTCCTTTCCATTCTTTTACAAACCTTTTTTGTTTTTAAATTGATGAGATATGATACCTGACTTTAAAGGTCATTCTGTTTGGTTTAGAATTTGTGATTTCATTATTGTTTATTTAGTGTTTTGGCAATTGCCTTATTTTCAGAAAACTTCTTTATACTGTTTCTGTCAGTATAGATTGTATCATGTACTCTTTATTTATTTCAGGGAACGCAGTCATTTACTGGCATCATCAAAGAATGAGATGGTAGTCCACGGTTCACCTATTACAGTTTCCACAACTCCACGAACTGAAAGAAGCAACCAGTGGGCAACACTCAAGCTTTACCTTGTTAGTATCTTCTGCTTGTTTTATTGTGTTGTCCATTACATGATTTTTGCATTTTTAATCTTTGTCTATATATATATGGTTTTTAACTCTGTCGTATTCAATGATTAAAGGGTATTCCTCTGATTATTTAGACATCTTTTTGGCTTTTGTTGTCTAACAATCTGGGAAACAAGAAGGAAAATTTTCATGCAAGTGTAGATTATGTGATTTGGTGTATCAAGTTGAGAAGAATGTTATTTTTATGTAAGCATTATTGCTATCTAGAAACTAGTGAAGTTGGAATATTATAAAAGAATAACATGTGTTATGCTTGGAGCTTTGGTAATGTCATTTTCTGACATTCTTTTGATTTGTTTCTAGAACCAATAATATAACGAATGTCTTGTCTCCTTTGTTAGGGCTAGGTCATAAGATTCTACTCATTAAGGGTTAAAGAACCTAAACCCCATAAACTTGTGGTATTGGATTTAGCGTTCCATGCTCATTTGAATTTCTTTCAGCTGTGTATATTGTCACTGATGGAAGCTTTCCCTAATAAAAGACATTTTTGCGCGTGTACAAGTCTCGTAGTTTTTCCTAGCGGGTGTACCATTCTGTCATTTTGTTGTGTGTGGTTTCTTAAGTCAGTTTATGTACCTTTTATTTTCATTTTTTGTCCCTGGTTCACCCTTTCTTTAAAATTGCTCCTAAATTGCAGGAAAGGTATAAGGAATTTCACGGTAGATTACCGATTATTGTTGCAGAGACTCTTCTACGTGCAGATCCTAATATTGAATTGCCTCTTTGGCTTGTGCAATTGTTCAAGGTAATTTTCTAGGCTGAAAACTGCAGTTAACGATTGGCGTTAACTGATGCAAGAGAGTACCTGCTTGTTTTGAAAATTGGTCTCAGTATGGTTTCAACAAGTATATGATTCCTATATGAATCTATCTAAATTGTTCATTTTCCAATGCAACTAAATAAATTCAATTTTAGTTGCTTCTGCTCTACAAAATTAAGGGATACTTTTCCATTCTCATTCAGCCAGCCTCGGCTTCTACAATATTGGTTTCTGTACAGTTGATATTGTTTATGTGGCTTGTGACAGGAGGGTCAAAAGGAAAGGTTGTGGGGGATGACTGGCAGGGAATCAAATCCTGCATCTTTGTTTCAGCTTTATGTTACCTATGATCGTTATGCAGATGCTACTTACCTTTTGCTTGAGTGCATAGACTCATTTGCCTCAATGGTACATTTTTGCTCTTCTAATGATCACTTTGATTTGTGTATGCTCAACTGATGTATGGTATCTCGACAATTAGTTACTTCTATCACCACTTCTTTACGTGTCTTGGGTTGTCTGCTGCATTGTAAATATTTTACTCAACAGAACTTTTTTCTTGTCATGGAAATTGAAAATATTAGTTAAATTGAAAGTTATTTCAAGAGTTCTGTATTTGTTACTATACTTGTATTAAGCCCCAGTGCAATGGTAAAGCTGGGTCTTGGTTCAAACCTGGAAAGTCTCATTGCATATGCCTAACACTATGGTTGTTCTAATGGACTGAATAGGGCTGAAAATTGTTTTACAGTGGAAATGTTACTTGATGGGTGTTTGGAAGCAGTTCATTTGGATATGTTGAATGGTTACTGTGGGTGCTGATAATTTTGATTGGAGTTTGTGGTGATCACTGATTAACTAGTGCAAAGATTTCTCTGTGGTTTAGCTTGTTTAGGTTTTTATGACAAGTTTTTGGGTCGTATTTTGTGACAATGTTAGTGGTTCAAGATTTACGCACTTTCTATGTCAAAAGATTAGGAAAGGTTGTGTTTCAGAAAGGGCTAGTCTTTGGTTTTTCTACCTCATGCATTTGTGACCATTGTCAAGTTGGTGTCTATTATGAATAACAATCAAAGCTATTCTTCCCTTTCTTTTCCGATGTGCAACAAAGTATGTCATAGGTTTGGGAACAAGTTGTCCCAGTTTTTCTTCTTTTTGATGTTGAGTTTTTTTTTTTTCTTGGTGATCTCTTCTTATTAATATGGGTTCCAATACTTCTTCTGTCATATAGATATTCCTGATACAGTGTGGTGGCAACTGGCAAGTTTATGCAGTGCATGGTTTAGCCGCGGTGTCCTTTGTCCGTTCTGTATTTAATACTGTAGTAACATCGTTTTGCAGAGACCAGCAGATATAATTAGAAGGAAAAGACCGTTTGCTGTTTGGTTCCCGTACACAACTATTGAGCGGCTTTTGTACAGGCTAGACGAATTAATTAGAATGGGTCACATGGTTGATCATTGTGAGAAGCTCAAAAAGATGTTACATGGTTCTTTACATAGTCATCTCAAGATGGTAGGAAAAATTAGTCTTTTTTTTAGTTGCTTGGCACATATGTTTATACCAGTCTATTTGTGTCTGGATTGCAGTTGAAGGTGGACTCAAATGATGCTGTTTCTGTAACTTCTTGATTGCTACTTACACTGACCACTGGGAAGTTGTAGATAATGGTGGGATCACAGCTCTTGATTCTTTGCTCTGTTCAATGGTTTGTCTTTCTTTAATATGCATTCCCGTCACTTTTATTTCCCCCCCCCCCCCCCCCCCCCCCCCTCATTTATATGGCTTGTTCCTTTGATTGATCATTTCACTGCTGAACAGCATAATATCCAGTGAAAAGGCCGCAGCAAGTTGGCATGGAGTGTAAAACTTTGGGGATGAAAAAGCCATGGGTGTGAAGGGTATTTCCCTTTCTTTTACAACGAGAACAGGGCAAAATAACTGAATGATAGTCAACGCCTATCTGTCAAGAATTGGAGATGTAGTCCTTGAACAACCATATAAAATTTGTATATGATTTATCTTCTGGAAATTTTGGGCAAAGGTTGATTGACTTTGTTTGATAGAGTGCTATGGCTAGATATGCATAGTAGCTGTTCAACTGCTTGTAGGGAAATTCCGCATAGAATGATTAGTGGAGGAATGTTACTCATCTTTTCTTCCACTGAAGGTTGACGAAAAGTGTTGTAGTCCAATTCCAGTTAGAGAACATGGTCTGATTTTGTAATCTAGTTTAACAATTAATTAATGAGCAACTTAACTAGGGATATCAAACCCTACTTGCCTACTAAATGGCCAAGAAGATCCCTTTGGTTTTTTTGTAATACTGACTGTAATAACTCAGGATAGCGATTTCTACTATAAAATTTGCAGCCCTACTGAAGCTATTTATACAATTTCTTATCTAATTATCATGATTAAAAATTAATTTAATTATTAGTAATAAACATTGCGTGTGTCCAAAACTATTCTCTTTGACAGATGTCTCCTTCTATTTGTTTATCAATTTCCCCTTTTTTATTTAGAGTTACTTCAGCTGTAAAAGTACTTGATATTAGGAATAGTAACGGTGTGATGGGTTTTGTTATTTTATATCTATTCCGTGAAAAAAAAATCATTTTTATTATTCAAATTGAATGGATATTAAATCTTTTATATATATATATATATATATATATATATATATATATATATATATATATATATATATATATATTCATACTTGTATTTACTTATTGTTTCAATTTTAATTATTTAATTTTTGTAAAATTAAAACAAAATGTAAATGAATTATAATATTATCAAATATGTAATATTAAAATAAGGGTTAATTTTTTAATATTAAATATTTAGAAAAAAATTAAAATTAAAATTATATATATATATATATATATATATATATATTTTAAATTAGAATATCAAATAAAATATCATGAGAATTAAAATGTTTATTAAATTTGTAAACATTAATTAAATTTAGTTAATAAAATTTAAAAATATTTTTAAAAAATATAAAAAAAAAATAAATATTCAAATTAAAAGATATTTCAAATGTTTGTTTACTTTTTAAATTCTAAATTTTTTAAATTCTAATGAAATACTTTTTTTATACATTAATACAAGTTATAATATTTAAACTCACAAAAAATAAAGATTAAACTAATAACAATATAATTTTAATATAGATCTTACTGTTATGAATTAATAGTCGTCCATTGATTTGATACAATTATTCATATTATTCATTGATTGTTCTTTATGTAAATATTTGTATTAATTATTTGATTTGTATCCTTTATGGGTTACCATGTTTATCTGTAAATAAGACTCTTCCTATCAATAATCATAGAGAAGTTGCTCCATATTATCTCATTCTCTATTCTTCCTTCTATTCTCTATTATTCTTTATGTTATTAGCTTTATTTAATTTATAACACATTATCAACACGATGATCCAACCAACTGAAGACTAGTGGAAGTTTTCTCTCTAATGACAATGCTCCGCGTGTCTCAATCTAGGCTCTTTCTAATCATTTCTTCATTTACAATTTTACCTTATATTCTTTCTCTTGTGATAAGAATTGTTTGACTTCATCAATTTTCGTCTTCGTCTTATTATTTTTTTTATAATGATTATTATTATTTTTTGTGCTAGTTCTGAACACGTCAAACGTTATAAAATTTGAATTTGTGATCCTTGATATTACAAGGAAGCATAACTTATATTCAATATTAAATGTTGAAATACATTTAGATGCAATGGGTCTTGGAGATACCATTAAAGAAAAAAATAAAGCATCTAAGCAACTATTTTGCTCCTACAACAACAATATTGTGAAAAAAAGATTTCACAAATATTATGAATTTATTTCATGTCTTTGTATGACTGAACAAAGCAATGAAACTTTTGATGAAAATCATTAGATCCTCCCAACTGGTTTTGCTCCATTCCCATAAGTGAATGCAATAATAAATATTATGAATTTATTTCATGCCTTTGTATGGCTGAACAAAGTAATGAAGCTTTTGATGAAAAATCATGAGATCCGCCCAATCTACTCCATTCCCATAAGTGAATGTAGTAGTAAATATTATGAATTTATTTCATGCCTTTGTATGGCTGAAAAAAGCATTGAGCTTTTAGTAGAAAATCATGAAACATGTCCAATTAGTTCTGCTATATTGCCATAAGTGAATGCAACAACATTTGATTTATATTTTCATGATCGTGATATTGATTATGGACATGGATATAAAGGAAATTTCAAACACACATTTTTTCACCCGAAGTGGCACAATAATGTGAGAAAAGGGAAAATAAAAATGTGAAATATTGGCAAATAAGATGAAAGTATATATTATCATTACGATGATAAAGGCCATTTGAGTTGTGCTTGTTGTACACCAAAGCATCCTACAAATAATGAGAAGAACATAGAAATATACTTTGCTTATGAAGATGGTGATTCTGATTATGGCCATATGGATGATACTCATCTTGATATTATTATCTTCTTTGCTAAACCAAATGGAAGCATTGATCACCTCATTGGTTATAAGAGTGTTAAAAAAAGATTTTCTCATATTGATATTTATGTTTATATGAAGAATGGATGTTGACACTAACACCAATGATGAGGATATATGTCTTATTGATAATGCAACAACACACAGTATTCTCAAGAGTAATAAATTTTTCTCTTGTTTGGTAATGCGAGAAGTCAATGTTAGTACTATTTCTGGTACTACAAATATAATTGAAGGCTCTGGAAGAGCTATTGTACTTCTACAAAGAGGTACAAGATTGCATATTAAAAATGCATTTTATTCTCCTAAATCTAACAAAAGCTTATTAAGTTTCAAGGTTTCGTTTAAATGGATATCATATTGAGACAAACAATGAAGGAGATATTAAATATCTTTATATCACTCGAATTGAGTCAAATATAAAATGTGTATTAGAGAAATTATTAGCCTTCTCTTATGGCTTATACTACAATAGTAATGCAATTGATGCATGTCATTGTAAGCTAGAAGCTTACAAATAGAAATGAATTTCTTGTTTGGCATGATCGGTAGGGTCATCTTGGATATATCATGATACGAAAAATAGTTGAAAAACTCATGTGGACACCCACTTAAGAGTCAAGAAACTTCTTCAGACCAATGAGTTCTCATGTACTATATGTTCACAAAAGTTGATAAAACCATCATCGGAAAAATTAGAAATGAGCCAATCTCATTTTCAAAACGAATACATGGTGATATTTATGTCCAATAAATCCACCATGTGGATCATATATATTTCATAGTTTTAATTGATGCATCAACTAGATGGTCACATATTTGTTTATTATCAACGCGCAATCAAGTATTTGCAAAGTCATTAGTACAGTTAAGAGTTCACCTCCCAGATTATCCGATTAAGAAAATATGCTTTGATAATACTAGTGAAATTACATCTCATGCTTTTCATGAGTATTGTATATCAATTGGAATTGAAGTTGAACATCTAGTAGTTCATGTTCATACACAAAATAGACTTGCAGAATTATTATTAAAACGTCTAAAATTGATTGCAAGACCATTACTTATGAGAGTTAATCTTCTAATGGCTACTTAGGGATATGCAATTTTGCATGTTGCATTATTGATTCACATCAAACCAACAAGTTATCACAAATACTCTATTATGCAGTTGGTTTTTTGGTCAATGACCTAATATTCTCATGTAAGAAATTTTTGGTGTGGTATATATGTTTTCCCCACCAAAAGGGACTATGATGAGTCTTTAGAGACAATTGAGAATATATGTTGGATATAATTCTCCTTCAATAATGAAATATCTTGAAGTACCAACATAAAACTTATTTACAGTTTGACTTTTCGACTATCACTTTGATGAATACGTTTTTCAAACATTAGAGGGAGAAAGAAAACAATTGAAAAAAGGTATTGGTTGGAATGAATTATCATTATCTCGTCTTGATCCTCGAATAAAAGAATGTGAACTAGAAGTTTAAAGGATAATTCATTTTCAAAATTAGGCAATCAATTACCTTATGTTTTACTGATAGAAAAAAGGGTAACCAATACCAACTGCTAATGCTCCGAAGATAATTGATATTAATTCATAATATGCTTAAAGCGTGGTAAGCCTGTTAGTTTCAAAGACAAGCTTGAAGCGTGGTAGTCCTATTGAATCCAAAGATAAAAACTTTTGAATGGGAAAGGGAGCTAAAATGCAAGATGCCTAAACGAAAAGGTGAAAATCTCAAAAGATTCATCTGACATAATTAATGATTCGGTTCTAGAAGAAGCTCGGGTACTTGAAATTGTTCAAAATGATGAGATCTCAATAAATTTTGTCATGAATCATATATTATGGAACCAAAATGAAGTCAACAATGACGAAACTTTTACATATAATATAGTGATGAATGCTATGAATGACGATGGGAATCAATAACCAATGATCATTGAAGATTGTTGACAAAGAAATGATTTGCCAAAATGAAAATATGCAAAGAAGCATAATTAGATTTGCTTGCTAAACGAAAGGTTTTTGGACCTATAGTTCGCACACTTGAAGGTGTAAAACCCGTTTGGTACATATGGATTTTTGAGCAAAAATCAAATTAAGAATGATGAAATTGTTAGATACAAAGCATAATTGGTTGCTCAAGATTTTTCACAAAACCTGATATTGATTTGTGAAAAGACATATTCACTAGTATTGAATGCAACAACGTTGCAATATTTGATTATCCTAGTTTCACAAGGTTTGCAGTTACATCTAATGGATGATGTTACAACTTATTTATACGGTTCTCTTGAGAATCATATTTATATGAAAATCCCTAAAGGATTTTATTTGTCTAACAAGGAAAATTCTAAAGAGGGTTATCCAATAAAATTAAACAAGCCCTTTTATTAATTAAAGCAATTAGGATGTGTGTGGCATAATCGTCTTATTGATTACTTATTAAAAGAAGGATATAGAAACGATCCTATTTGTTCTTGTATTTATATGAAAAGAACCAAAAATTAATTTGTCATAATTATTGTTTATGTAGATGACATAAACATCGTTGAAACTTCTAATGAGCTCACAAAGGCAATTGATTGCTTAAGGAAAGAATTTGAGATGAAGGATCATGAAAATGCAAAATTTTTGTTTGAAATTACAAATTGAGTATTTAAACAAATGTGTTTTTTATACATCAAGAGGCTTATGTAATTAAGGTACATAAAATGTTCTAAATGGACAAGTCTCATCCATTATGCACTCTAATAGTTGTGAGTTCATTAGATGTTGATAAATGCTCTTCTTAGAGCTCAAGAAAATGATGAAGATTTACTTGGTCCAGAAGTACCATATCTTAGTGTTATAACAACACTAATGTATCTTGCTAATTATACTTGACGTGATATTGCATTTGCTGTAAATTTGTTAAGATATAGTTCTTCACCTACAAGAAAACAATGGATTGGAGTAAAAAATATACTTTGTTACCTTAAGGGTACTATGAATATGAAATTATTTTATCCAAATGATTCAAAATTGAATCTAATGGATTATGCAAATGCATGTTATTTATTATATTCTCAAAATGTCACAATGGTTTATCACGAACAAGATATTTATTCACATGTGGTAGCAGAATGATTTCATGACGATATGTGAAAGAGACCATAATAGCAACATCGTCAAAATCATGCATAATTTTTAGCATTACATGATGTAAGTCGTGAATATGTTCAGTTAAGGTCTATAATTCAACATGTGCGACAAACTTGTGGTCTATCCTTGAGAAGAAAGCAATCAACACCCATACATGAAGACAATATTGCATTATTCAATTGAAAGGATGATGTAGAAATCCAAAAGATTCGTTAATGCGAAAATCTAGTAGATTTATTTAAAAAGTCTTTGTCAAGAAGAACTTTTGAGCAATTGGTTCACAAGATTGGACTTTGTCATCTTAATGATGTAAGTTTACCTGAGGGGGAGAAATAAAAGATGTAAAAAATAATATTATATAGAATGGTGTACTTTTTCCTTCACTAGATTTTTATCCCAAAAGGTTTTTCCTACTAAGGGTCTTTCCACTAGTCCTCAGTTGGTTGGAGCATCGTGCTGATAACTATTCTTCTTTATGTTATTAGCTTTATTTTATAACACTTTCATCTTTTAAACTTCAATATATGTTAGATGTTGATAAAAAAGATTCATGAAAGTTACATTAAATTATTATATTATAGTAAATAAAATTTATTTATGCAATTATACTGATAAAATTACATGTATGATAATTAGTTAAAAAATAAAAAATATCAAAATAGTGTTATGTGACACTCCACTATTATGTAAATAATTATTATTTGATAAAAGATGAAATAAATTTTTCTTTTGTACAATAAGATTTTTTAAGAAAACACAACCAATAACATAACTTCATATCAATATATATATATATATATATATATATATATATATATATATATATATATATATATATATATATATATATATATATATATATATATATATATATATATATATATATATATATATATATATATATATATATATATATATATATATATATATATATATATATATATATATATATATCTTAGCATTACCTAAACATAACAAAATTTAATATTATAACGGTGGTAAGGTTTATCATATATATGTAATTATTCATGAAATATTACAAAAATATGTATTTTGTATAATATTAAGAGTTCTACATCAAAATAGAAGATTATCTATATTTTTAATATCTCTTAAATATATTAATATAAATTATCCACTAGTATATCTTTAGAAGATCCCCCAAATTTTACGAATAACTCTCACTAAGCAGGTTCCCCTTCTACTTGTACAATAGGTACATATAAAAGAAAAATAAAAATGTGAAAGGAGTGAGGTCTTTATAAGCCTTAAATATTAATCTTAATAAATTGAACAAACAATACAGACACTGGGAATATGATAGAGTCGTCAAAGTGGGTCAAAACCCGTGGGCCAACCCGGTCCACCACGGGTTCGGGCTAGGTTGGGTTGAAATTTTTTTACAAATTTCAGTACGGATCAATTTTTGACCCGGTCCACCAAGAACCCGGCTCACTCAGGTTGAACCCATGGCGAGCCGGGTTGGCCCACCAACCAGCATGGTCACACATTATGTTGGGCTTTGCAATATTGAGTTTTTTTTTTACCAAACACATTGGTGGGTTGGCAAATGGAAACCTAGCTTCAACTACAAGTAGTAAGGAGATTGACGTTGCATCTCAACTCAACGATCAACATCAATTGCAACTCAACAAGCAGATAACTTTTCATCCATCACTTACTGTTGGCTTGTTTTTTTCTTTTATTCTTCTAGTATTATTGATTATATAAGCAATTACTTTATAGCCTCATGTTTTCTTTCCAATCATAATTTTCCCTATTTTTCTTTTCAGTTCAAGTGTTCACTAAACAATTAGGGTTCATGCTCTGCTCTGCATCATGTACCTTGTTGATCTACTGAGGCTGCTCTGACGACAAATCCAAGGTACAATTAGTTTTCTGAAAGAAGTACTTTGCATTCAATAAACGACTGGGTCATTCTTTTTTGTTTTCATTTTTCTAGTACATATAATGCTTGTATGCTTACCATGTCATGGATTTGAAATGCTTGTGGGTCCTATTTACACTGTTAGAACTACATAAATAATCTTTGAATATTACCCACGTGAAGTGCAGGCAAAGGTCTTCTTTAATCTTTGAATATTAAAAAGTATAAACAATAATATTATAATATTGTAAAGTTAAGTAAAATATTATAATATTGTAAAGTTAAGTAAAATATTATAATATTGTAAATTTAAGTAAAATATTATAATATTGTAAAGTTAAGTAACTGTGAAGTATATGCAAAGTGCATGAACGAAGTTCATTTGGTGAAGTGAAGAAAATGTGAACTTCGTTAGTTTATATTCATTGGTTGGTTATTTTATTACAAAGAAGAGAGACTATAACGCTTAAATCCTTGAACTTCATGCAAGGGTCTGAAAGAATTAAGTTATTACAATTTATAATAATTAAGTTTATAGTTTTAAAGTAAGTTATTTATTATGTATTTATTGTTGTATCCCTTGCAGGACTCTCGCCTCATCTACAAGCACTTTGCAACTCTTTATTTCGTATTCATTTTTGTCCAAGTATGATGAATATCACCCTAAGAGGCTTTCATCATGAGCAAATGGCCTGACCCATTTTTAGGTTTTATGCTTTTAAATACTTAGATAATTGTATAAGTTTCACGGGCTTGTATTCTGGCCCACACATTTAAGTGTTATTTTCAATATTTTCTTTGTAAAATGTTTTGGTACCATGGATCCAAGAATCCATGAGGAGTGGCTGCATGGAAGATCTGCAACATTTTCACATCAACATACCATTCCAACATCAATGAGTTTGGGCCAAAACTTCAATATTTGCTAACAACCCAATCACATCTTCTATGTTAACCCCTTTGTATCCAGCAGCGCAGATAACACGTGCCTCAACTTTGTTTGGGCCATCAAATTGAATCAACCAAATGACATCAATGTGTGAAGACAACGCTCATTCTTGCATCACAAATGCATCCAACCTTTCTCTCGTCTTAGAAACACGAGAGATGCCTTTCCTTCATGTGTTCTACACCTAGGGTTCCACCTTTCCTTCATAGCAGCTCATCCTACCTTCACGCATTCCCTTCCATAGGGTTCATGAGTCACGTTTTTTTGCCGTTAGGATTGATAGACAACTACCTTATTCTTTCCCTTCTCTATTAACGTTTTCCTACTGCCTTCACCTATAAAAAGGCGTGCCAACCTTTTGTATCGATTAGCTTCGATGAATAGTGCTAGGTTTATCCCCCATTTGCCAGCTCACCTATCTAGTTGAGGTTTTACCTCTTAGGGTTTCCGATTAAGTGAGAATCTGAAAGGTTCCCCACTGGAACGAGAAAGAATCATTCTTTCCAGTAGAGATTCGAGCCTTCCGCTGCATTTCGAGCGCGATTCCTCGTGGATCAATTGGTGTTCCATCGATTGGAGCAGACATTCGACGTTTCCACGACAGAGCAGCCTCATCAAAGTTGGAATACAATTGTGTCTAATATTTCAAAGAAATTTCGTGAACACAAGGAAATGGTGAAACCTTCAATGCATAAATCTCATAGCCGAATTTGTTTGACATATTATTGTTGGACTTCTATAAATCAAGAAGGATTTATTTGTTTGACTACTCATTTTGTTGGTGCTAGTTGGAAGTTGAATAGTAAGATCATTGCCTTTTGTAAAATGGAACCTCCACATACCGGTCATGATTTTGCACAAAAAATGTTTGCTTTGTTGCTTGATTGGGGAATAGATAGGAAGATTTTTTTCTATCACATTAGACAATGCTAGTGCCAGTGAGGTGTTGCAAAAAAATGTGTGAGCAATTGAAGTTGCAAAATAGTTTGATATGTAATGGTGATTACTTTCATGTAAGGTGTAGTGCACATGTACTGAATATTATTGTTCAATAGGGTTTAATGGTGGCTTATGATGCTTTGCATAAGATTAGAGAGAGTATCAAGTATGTGAGAGGATCAGAGGCAAGAATTGTATTTAAAGAATGTTATTCAAGTAAGAGATATTGATACCAAAGTAGGTTTGAGAATGGATGTTTCTACTAGATGAAATTTTACCTATCTTATGCTTGGGAGTGCAATTAGATATCGACGTTCCTTTGGATGCTTGACTATCCGTGATAAAAATTATGTTCATTGTCCATCAAATGATGAATGGAAAAGGGCTGGAAAAATGTGAGTTCTTGAAGCCATTTTATGTTATCACTAATTTGATTTCAGGTTCTTATCCAACTTTTAATCGTTACTTCATGCAAGTTTGAAAAATTCAATGTTTGTTGCAAGAAAATGCAAAAAGTGATGATCCGAAGATTAAAGATATGTCATTGAGTATGATGAACAAGTTTAATAAGTATTGGGATCATTATTGTGACATTCTTGCTATTGGGGCTATTCTTGATCCACGGATGAAGTTTGAAGCAATTCAATTTTGTTATTCAAAGATTAATCATTCTACTTGTGAATAAAAGATTAATATTTTAAAGGATAACATGTATACGTTGTTTGAAGAATATGTGAAATTAAATCCAAATGAGTCAAACAGTTCAAGTTCTCAAGTTGCCCATTCAACACAACTTGCTTCTTTTACAAATGATGAGCCAGTGATGGATGTATTTGATGTAAGTTTTTAATTCTCAAAATAACTTGCTTTGTTTTGTTACTTACTTACGAATGCCATTAATTTTTTCTCATATTATTGTAGGGATATGTTGATTATTTGAGCCAACATGTTAATGACACATGAAGATCTGAATTGGATATTTATTTAGATGAAGGGAATCTTGATCCAAATGTTTTTGATAAGTTGGATGTATTGAGCTATTGGAGGGATCGTCGAGATCGTTATCCAAACTTATTTAAGATGGCTTGTGACGTGCTTAGCATTCAAATCACTACCATTGCTAGTGAGTCTGCCTTTAGTCTTGGTTCTTGTGTGCTAACCAAATATCATTCTTCCATTCTTCTAGAGAATGTTGAGGCACTCATTTTAACTCAAAATTGGTTGCATGGTTTTGAACTAACAAGTAACATTATTGTTAATATTGTGAAATTAATTGAATTATTTATTACTTTTAGTCTTTGAATATTGTTAGTTAACATTCTTTTTTATTGGAGATGGGGATAAAGAAGATGCTTCAAGAGATGAAAATGTCGTAGATTTATTCATTCAAAACTCTAATATTATAGTTAGATAAGTGACAAGAATGCTTTGATCTTAGATAGTAATTTGTATTTTTTTTTAATTTATTTTGGTTTGTATTGGAGTTTAACATAATTTTGGATTGTATTTAGATTGTATTGAAGTTTATTTAAATTTTAATTTGAATTATAATTTATGACTTGAGAAAAAAATTATATTTTATTTTAATTAAGAGGGCTAGTGAGCCAACCCGTTAATCCACCAATCCGTGATGAGCCAGGTCGAGTTCAAATTTGTTCGACTCACTAATAAGTGAGCCGGGTTGGGTTGGTCCACTAAGTGACCCACTCGTGGTGGGCCGGGCCAAGCGGTCCATTTTGACAACTCTACAATTTGACTTACAACCACAAGACTCAATCTCATTTTATCAGACATATGGATCCATATTCCACTTTTGATGGCCCACTATGAACATCAAAAGTTATTTTGGGAAGTGATTAGGTAGTTGAGTGTTTCTCATAAAAACATTGGTACAATCATAATTATTTATTTCTCAAAAATATTAGTCATTTATAGGTCCATAAAAGATATATATTCACTACCTAACCTTGGTAATGCTAAGCAGGTACTAGATAGTTTCAAGTTTGGCTTATGAATATCCTAGTTCAGGGTGTAGTTCTGAACTATCATGATACTCACCTACTTAGTAAAACTTTGGGATTGGCTCACGACTAAATGGTTGAGCCATATTCGAATGTTTTTTTCTCAAAACTTATTTTGTTTTGCTTTAGTCACATAAAAAAAATACAAACTCAAAAAATATTTTTTCCTGTGAAAGATATTGGACTAAAAATTTAATGATTTTAGAGATACCTTACTTGATGAGGATACACACATAATAATTGCTATGATACACATATACAATATGAGTATTAAATATAACACGTATCTAATACAATGATTCGTCTTATCTTTAAAAAATATAGGATACAATACGTATACTTATATAGAAATTATGTTATTCTTAAATCTCAAAATGTTTGGAATTATTGTTGTGTTTAAACACTTAATTTTATAATTTTTATGATTTTATAAACTTTATAATACGTTAAAATATTTTATTTGTTATTTTTAATATTTTAAAATTCAATTTATATTTTATTTAAAATTATTTTTATTTAGTGTGATTACTATTTGAAATTCAATTTAAAAATCATTTAAAATATATATTGTCAGATGTTAACACACTAATAAAAAGTAAAATGCGGATGTTTGAAATAAGAATACGTGATTGAGTTAGTTGAAAAAGGAAAAATAAAACTAATCAGTCAGATAAATACGTGAAGGTTAATAACCTCTTATTTTTAAATAATATTTTTCTTGTGTGTTGATAACTCTAGATTGCACGAATTTTGAACGTATTTCTATGTAACCTTACCCAACGTGTCTATGCATCAGTGAATAATTGTCTCTTTTCCTTGAATATTTTCGAAGATTGATATTATGGTTTTAGTCTATTCTATAATATGTTTTTGTAAGGATTACATGTCTTTCAACTTGAATTTTGGTTCTAACACAAAAAGAATATTAAATACCGATTAGAAAACTTTATTGGCAAAATAGAATTTATAAATAAATATTTTCATGGTAATATCCATTAGAATTTTTATTATCAACAAAAATATTCATCACTAATGAATTTGTTAATAAAACTTGTCGGTAATTTATAATGTGTATTATCGATAGATATTTCAGTCGATAAATTTCATCTGTAAAATAGATGTAAAAGTTTTCGCTTTAGACTTTGATCATGTTGTTTAAAATATGTCGGTCAACATCTTGATAATGATTTTTTTTTTTAAATTAAATTTTTGAAAATTCATTGGTAAATCTATCAGTAATTCAATCTTCTTTAAATTTGTGGTAACTTTATTCTATAAAACATTCACTGGTAGTTTTGTCAGTAAAATGGACATTGATTTTCTTGTCAAATCTAACTAAATATTTGTTATAAATTAATTATAAATGAGCCAGAGAAAGAAGAGAACAAGAATGTGAAAGAGGCAGTGGAGGAGGAAAAGGAGGAGATGGTAACAACAAGGCAATGATAGAGGTAAGGAGACGACAAATGAAGCGAATCAACAATGACAACAATGGAGGAGTGAGAGGAAGAGATCGAGGAGGAAGATGAGCAGAAGAAAGAAAAGGAAAAGGAGGAAGAGGAAAAAGAAGAAAAAATGAAAAGGAGAGAGAAAAGGAAGAGGAAAAAGAAGATTCAGTTGCGATATTGTCCGATAATTAAAAATTATTAGTAATTACCAATAGATATTTTTTGACAAATAGTTAAGAACAAATTTTGGTCATTGCTAACCATTAACAAATAGTATTCTTTAACTTTTAAGTATTTTTTAATCGAATGAAACTTTTGTAATAACTCACTCTGTGAAGTAGCCTTATGAGCCTAATTTGTCATTCCTTTAAATGTTTTCTTGCTATTTTGTGTTAAGATCAGAAATAGTTTGTACATTATTGTAACTGTAAGGCCCACTTTTTCTGCCCTAATTTAAAAAGGGTTGCCCCATTTGAGTTGGGCCTAAGGGCTGGCCCAAAGGGAAAAACAGACCCTAAGTCTACCCTAACCCTATCCCTCTTACTCACTTTCAGAATCTGCCCCTTTGTTCTAAGAGGTGCAACCGTTACTCTACTAGGGTTTGCTTTCCCATCTCAGACCAGTTCGCTCGAAACTCATTTCTACTCAACTTCTAAGCTTTTTCCTAGAGCTGTTGTGTTTCGTGGTTGGTGTCGGAGTACTGTGCTAGCTTATTCCAGGTAAGGGAAGCTAGAACCCTTTTCTGTTTCATGTGCTTGTCTGTTGTCTGGTTGGTGTTTCGTGATTCTTGAACTGGTATGCTACTGTGAATGCGGGGAAGGGTTGGTAATATTGCATATGCGTAAAATATAACTGATGCAGGTGCGGACAATGGCGAAGTCTGATAATCTCGCCCAAGCGAGCTTGTCTCGCATAGGCGAGACTAGCAGAGGTTTCGCCCAGGATTCCTACGCGAGGGTCGCTTAAGCGAAGAGTCTCCGTTTTGAGCGAGATGCATTCTCACTTAAGGGAGGAGGGCTTGCCTAAGCGAGACCCTGCAAGGAGCCACTATTCCCACTCCTCGAATTCTCGCCTGAGCGAGGGGAGTCCGCCTGAGCGAGGGAAACCTCTCGTCTGAGCGAGTATCCTCATATTGAGCGAGAGTTGGGCGAGGATGCACCCTGTACTGTTTTCTTCTATGTTAATTGGGTGAATATCACATGTAGGACTGGGTTATTGTGCTAAAGTATGTTCTGAATGTTTATGCATGAGGGATGTGCTTCATGAGTTATGAATTGAGTGATTTTGTATGCATGAGATGGTAACATTGAGATTTATGAGTTTTACATGATGTGAGTATGATATATGTATGAGGTGATTCATGGAATTGAAATGATGAGTTTGGCTTGAGTTCGACATGAGACACGAAAGGGTTGGTATCAATATGGCATGATAATGATATGAGACGGAGTTCCATATTCATGGTTCGAGAATAATGAGTTGGTATGGTTTGGCTGGGAATACGAAAGAGGTGAATTATGAGAAACTGTATGTGATGTATATGTATATATGTGTATACGCATGTTGAAATCGTTTGATTGATTAAGAATGTTGGTACGTGTCAGTGCGTAATTCCTTGGGATCTCTAGGTGAGATTCTCAGGGTCGTGCTTCAGTGGTCAGGACGTAATCCCATGGCCCCTATTAGTGGGTGTCCATGGTGGTGCCCCATCTGTATAACTAGGTAAGGATTCAAGATAAGGTTGCATCCTGACACTCTAAGGAGTCAGTTAGTCTCACCTAGAGCGGACTGACTCTTGTGGTGAGATTAGCAGGAGGCCTAAAATTCATTAAGGTCTAACCTTATGGTGAGGGAAAATTGATTCATTGTAACACTTGTAACATATAGCTCGGGGGTGAGCAGAGGTATCCACCACAAGTGCAAGCATCCCCTGAATCCAACCAAGTTATATGTATCCGGATGAGTCAAATCGAGTCGAGTCTTAGTGTATTGTTTTGAAAAGTCATAACATGCTTGAGTGGTGTATGTATAATTGACTGTGAAAGTATATCTGACTGCATGATAAAACCATTTTCGGCTCTAGCTTACCCTTTTATTATTGTTGTGTGTTCTACTGTGTGGTACTCTCTTTTGCGATGATCATCAACTTGTTGATGTGAGCAGATGCGAGGAACACCCGTGGTCAACAGGAAGGTGATGGTTCCCCTGCTTAGCCTTGGGATTGACTTCTGCTTTTGGGCTTTTCTTTAGGACTATGGCCCATGTACGTTTTGCTCTTTAGTATTCTATTAAATTTCGTTAAGTCCTTGGATTCTTGGTTGTATCTGGCATCATGGTGTGCCTTAGTTTCTCCTAGCTTTTTGGATATTGTAAGGAGTAACGTCCATACTCCAGGACCTGTCTCTAAATTTCTATTTGTGTGGCATTTCATTTAAATTAAAGTTATTATTTAAATGGGGTGTTACATTTATGGTATCAGAGCAGTTCGTCCTTAGGATGACCTGAGGTTGTGGGTTTGTCATGCCTCGCGGGCGAAAGTAGTCATATCTAGTCAAGTTTGTCAGTGAAACCAAAAGTTTTGAGAACAGAAAACGCCTTGATAAAGTAATGAGGGTGCACACTCATGACTAGATTAAAGGTTGTTTTCCTTCCTAATTCTAATGGTTTGGGAAAGAAGGGTGACAAACAAGAGGGTTGGTTGTCTATAAGTGATAGGGTGTTGCTTTGTAGGATCTAGGTTGTCTTACTACGCCTCTGTGCTTTGTTTCTAGTGTCTACAGAGATAAGAGAATGCGGATTCAATGTCAACTTGGCCTGATCATCTTTATAAGCGTTGAATGGGGTCTCTAAGACGACGTCTTGCCTCAGAGATAGAAAGTCGATGTACGATGTATATAATTGAGTAAGGATAGCTAAGTTTTGGGTTGATAAACCGGAAAAGATGCTAGAGTTCACAAAATCACGTTTGGGCAGAGGGAGCTTTAAGGATAGACTCTCGAGAAGCAATACTACAAGTTTTATAAAAAAGAGTCGAATCCAAAGATTAAGAACACTGAAAGGTATCAGTACATGCAAGCCCGCAAGCCCGCGCGGGCTCGGCCCGCAGAAAAAAAAAACTTGCACTTGTGTATATTAATTACTTTTTTTATGGACTCTTGCATTAACATTTCAAATTCTTGTATAACTGGAAAAGACAAGTATTATGTAACTTTTAATGTGCTAAAATTTAAAGAATACATTGTGTATGTCATAGTATGAATATGATGAAAATGTTGAATTATCAATTTATCATCTAATTCCCCAAAGCCTTTACTTAATTTTGTGAACTTCTTAAAATTTTCCAATTTTTAAACATTGAAAGTTTTATCATAAAAAAATAAATAAATAAATAAAAAAGCGGGCCGGCCCGCGAGCCCGCGGGCCAGAGTATGTGGCCCGCATAAAATGTGCGGGGCGGGGCGGGCCGACCCGCGATGTGCGGGCCTTATGCGGGGCGGGCCTAAACAGGGCCGGCCGGCCCGCATTGCCACCCCTAAGGAGAAATGTCATTGAATATAGTCATATGGTCACACCTAATGCTTCTTGGAGTGGTGGAAGAGGAACAATAGGCAAATTCTAAGCTGCAGGGAGTGGAGAGATCGCTTAGCAACGAGCAAGCTAAGAAGGGAAGAGACCGTGAAGTGCGAAGAGATGGCAAACCTCTAGTGAGAGGCTGAGATGGATAAGAGGTTCATATTAGAATTAACAGTCAGCAGGTGGAAAGGGGTCTTTTCAACTTTGTTAATGGGATGTTTCAAGGAAAAGTAGTTCCCATGAGCAAGACATTTGACCTTGGGTATAAAGTGGAAGGTTTCACGCACCAGAAGGAAGGACACACCTTTAAAGGTTATTCTCGTATGGAAGGACAACCCAACTGACGTCGGAGCACAATGATGAAGGGGGTGAAAAGAAAAGTTTTGAGTAGTTGACATGGTGTCTACAAGGGTTGATGCTAAAGTAATTAGCACGAATAAATCTCATCCAGAGATGCACCTTACAAGGTGATGCTTGGACTAAGAGCCGGTTTTCTTGGGATCGTGTACTCCTTGATGTCGCCAGTATGGTAAAGAAGTCATAGTTGCCTTAAGAAGGGGCTGAGGTTGAGACGATGGTTTTGCTACAATTGCGACCAAGTGGAGACTCGCTCGGGTGTGTGGTGCCTTCGTGGTGATCAAAGTATTTAAATTCAAAGCCAATTTGAATTGTTTCCTTTACAAGGTTGGGACATAATCTCAAGAGTGAATTGGTTGTTTTCTTAATCTCATTCTTAGGAGATGCGATCTCCAACGAAGTAGTATCCTTTGATTTGAAGAGATATGTCAGTGGTGGTGTAACAAGTGTGGATCAAGCTGAAAGATGAGGGCAGGGTGTCATGTGACTCAGAGTTAAACGATAAAGGCAAGCGAAAAATAAACGCAAGGAATCTCAATGGTAGAAGAGTTATAGATTTATTTTGAAGTAAACATTAGAATTTTCGCTTTAGAGTGGTGATGTTCCCTTTTGCATTTGGGTCTGAAGTCAAACTTGTGCTGATAGTTTCTAATTGGAAGCTTTATGCAAGGATTGTGAAGTAAGAGAAACAAGTGAAAGAGTTGTTGGAGACATAATGGTATAAACTCAGTATAATCACCAGGAGGACTGTTAGTTTGGTGAATCTTTAAAGAGAAGTTGTGGTGTGTCAAGCCGTTCAGGAAGAGTATTGACTAAGGTTGGAGTGACTAATAAGGAATATGGTTATAAAAGGATAGATACATTGTTGAGAAAATGAAACGCTGAGGCTATCAAAAGAGGAGTTTAAAGGGTTCTGCAAGTTTTATAGGGGTCTCGAGGAGGATTTCTCAACGACGATTGCTTCCTTGTCATGGCGGACATGAAGGGATCATTATTTTGAGTAAACAAACAAGTGAGCTTGGGTATAGATCAAAGTAGCGCAGCGGATGGTGGCAGATGATGCTTAGAAATGATAAGAGGTGCGTGAGAAGAACTATCTTATTCAAGACCTAGAGATTTCTACGAAGACCAGTTCTTTAAAAACATCAAAGGTTTCGTTCTTGTGAGTATCGAGTAAAAGTGTGCAATGATAGTTTAGAGTTGGCTGGGAATACGAAAGAGGTGAATTATGAGAAATTGTATGTGATGTATATTTATATATGTGTATACGCATGTTGAACTCGTTTGATTGATTAAGAATGTTGGTCCGTGTCAGTGCGTAATTCCTTGGTATCTCTAGGTGAGATTCTCAGGGTCGTGCTTATGTATAACTAGGTAAGGACTGACTCTTGTGGTGAGAGTAGCAGGAGGCTTGAAATTCATTAAGGACTAACCTTGTGATGAGGGAAAATTGATTCATTGTAACATTTGTAACATATAGCTCGGGGGTGAGCTTCGGGGGTTTGGGCAAGGATTCTTGGTTATATCTGGCATCATGGTATGTGACATTTCATTTAAATTAAAGTTATTATTTAAATGGGGTGTTACATTAACATTGAATAATTTATATACTATAATAATAATTTATTTGGTTAATGAAATCTTTAAAATGATTTTCTTAAATTTTTTTATCTATTAGTTAGACAGTTTAATCTAATTATCCATAATAAGAATCTTCAATACCTTGTTTGTTCAATTAATCTTTAATACCTTATTTGTTCAATTACACTTTTACCCGCAAATGCAATATAAGCGTTTGGTTCGGCAATAATGATATCTTCCAACATGTCAAAACTAGCTGTCACCCCACCTATAGTAGGAGAAATAAGTATCAATACATTAGAATAATTTTTGAATTGTTTGATAATAATATAAAGTAAGTTATTCCAACATTACAATGTTAAGTTATTAAAAGGAATATTTAATTAATTTGAAAATCTTACAACAAATACAACATAAATACTTAAATAGTATTTTAGTTAATGCATCTCATTCAAAACATTTTTTCTCAAGCAACGTTATTTATATAAAAATTACATCATTTACTCAATGAAAAAAATTGTTCATCAACATTACTCGATTACAATCAACATTTGTAACCAATTCTAACGTGGATTGCATAAGGTGAACTTTGTTTAAATAAACTCAAGGTTCAGTTGGCAATTAGGGGGATCAATTTAGCAATTGCCACTTTTTTCTTCACCCTCTTTTGCAATTTTCTGAACACTCAAGTGCACATTTTCGTCTCAAGTTTTATTATAAAAACATATTACATTCAAAATCCAAACCTAAATCACTTTTTACTATATACACACACCACTGTATTCCATATGAGCGATTATCAAAATCACCTTTAACTCCAATTTAAACTCTCTCAAATAGTGTTTTCCAACATTTCATCTAGTAAACAAAAGATAGGAATTAAACAAAAAAGACAGCATTCAAAATTTAATATTGCTTTGTAGTGTAATAAAGAAGCACTATATCTTAAACTCTAGGACAATCTTTCTACCCACTACAAAAAAAGAAGTTACATTGACATCAGCTTTGGTCCATTGTCTGGCATACCCATCCCTGCAGCTAATTCGGCATCAAGTTGAGTATGTGGTGCAGGACCCATCATTTGTTTTACACTACACAATCAAACCGTAATATTAGAACCAATATCATTCTACTACAATATGTAAATGCCAGTGTGCTTGCACTTCAATTGACATATATGTTGCCATGTTATGAGTTGGAACAAGTATAGAACATTTTGATGATAAGCGTGTTGATAGAATTCCTCATTAGCTAAAATAACAGAGCCACTTAACTTCATTATATATATATATATATATATATATATATATATATATATATATATATATATATATGTGTGTGTGTGTGTGTGTGTGTGTGGGTGTGTCTTCACTTTTCCAATAATGTACAAGCAGGAAAAGGGCAATTCGAATTCACACCTTATATTAATATAATTTATTAGTATAAGCAGGGAAAGGGCAAGCTAAGGTAATAATTAGGACTGAGGTAAGTAATTAATCAAGCTATTCAACATGCATGACTTGGTTAACTATTTTCCATCCATAATCTATACCGAGTCATCCAATTTGATCATTCCTTTTAAAACAGAGACTAGAAGAAGGATCAATTTTATTTTTATTAAAGTTCCAAATGCAATTTCTTTTATCTAAAGAAGCTTGAATTTTCTAGTATTATGTTCAACTACACTCAATTCTTATTAAGAAGCAAGACTTGTTCCTTTCATAGTGTCCATCAGCTTTATATGTTCACATATCTGAAAGCTCAAACATAAAAAACAAGAGTACAACAAAACACTATCGATTCTATAAATTTAACCAATCTTCACCAATATAAATAAGGGGAGAATGTAGCATAGATTCAAAAACAAAACATAAGAAAAAGTAGCATACCGCCTCCTGTGTCGTTTGGTCTTAAAGTGTTCATCCCTCACAGTTTTATTGGAAAAGTACCGACTGCACAAATAAAAATCAATTACTCTATCTAATCATGAAACCAACCAACAATCAAAAAAAGCAACAAGAAAAAGAAGGGAGCTTGGAGACGAATACTTCAGTATCCATATTCCTTAAATCACAACAAAAACGGAATAAGCAGATTGAGAATTAAGGAAAACATACAATGATTTGTTCTCCCATGTTGTTCCGAAACGGAGAAGAGGGATGGGATTGAATAGGTTTAAGAAAGACGAAAACAGACTCCAGTTAACAGTTTGAAACAGCATGAAGAAAAATGCTACCGATGCTAACTATAAACCCACTCCTAGAGTGCAGAATTATCAGGGACTCTTCTTATCAGGTTATTGAATAATCAGAACTAAAAAGTTCGAGAAATCAGTTTTTAAAACCATAAACTGAAAAGTGAATCAAACATGACCTAAAATCTATGCTTTCTCTCGTCTTTCTCCTCTCTGTTATTACCCATGTACCCTTTTCATCTTCTATTCCTATAACCTAAACTTGGCATCTCAGTGTTCCACAACACCAAATTTTTCAATCCCATATTAGAAAATCAATATATATACAAACGTTAATTATATTGATAAAACAAGCACACAAAAAGAGAGGAAGAAAAAGAAATTACTCGCAGTGAGGGCAATAGTACTGTCCCATCCCAGGCAAATCTTCGTCTACGGGTAAAGGGGTTTTCTCTTCATCGGGTTTGTTTACCTGCGCGTAAACCATATCGTCCCCTTTCAACTCAAATTTGGTTCGGCGTGCTGTCTTGTGAGAATATCTTCTCTTCTTCACGCTCCGGTGCGGACATTTTCCTCCCATTCTTAGCGTTTCACAACCGTTAGGGTTTCACAGCTCTGATTCCACTTCCCTGGCAACTTGTAATTAGGGTTTTTCTTCTGAGGATGACGATGGAGTGTGAAACCACGGCGCCTCAAATCAAATCTCTCTTCTTAAAAAAAAAAAAAAAAAAAAAAAAAAAAAAAAAAACAACAACTAATGTGTGAGAAACAGAAATACAAAAATGGGCCTGCTGGATTACTTGGCCCGGTCTAATTAACTTATGGGCTCCTGCAATCCTTTAATTTCTCTGTACACCACTAGGAGGATGTGTAAAGACCAAAATATTCCTCTTCCCAAATACAAAACTTAACTCTCTCTTCTTTTTGTTTTCTACTGTGTATACACGGGCTTTCCGTTTACACTGTTTAAAAGATTATTTTCAATTTATTACTATATTTAATAGACGGTGGATTTGTTTGATAAATAATTTTAATAAAATTTAGAAATTAATATTTAAGTATGTGTGTTTTCTAGTAAAGATATAAGATGTAAGGGTATTATAGATAGTTATGTTTTATTTTTAAGAATATTTTTATATGTTAGATATTTAAAATATTATTTTATTGCGTGATTTAAATTAGAACATTTTAATTTAAAAAGAATTTAAACCGTTAGTTAAAATAGGTTTTAAAATATTTAGATAATATATAAATGCGGTATTTTTAATAATAATTTCTAAATATTATAATCTTATAAATATAGAATATTATCCAAAGTCGTTTGAAGTTACAATTGAGATTAATTGAAGGTGGAATATATATTTGGGTTTTCTGATTTAATTACGGATAATGATATATTATGAATTATTATATCATTATTGTTAATTACACATTCGCAGAATAAGGATATTTGTTCATTCAGTCCCTTGATTTATGTTGCGTCCTTTTTATTTTGAAATTACGACTTTGCTTTTTATTTTATAAAAAAAAAATATTTCTTGAGATGTCTTACAAACTGTATAATTTGGAAGGTGTGCGTATTACAATGTTAGTTGTACGAGATAAATGTTAAATTGCATTGAACAAAATTCTATATGCACAACATAATTTTGAAAATTGATTGAATACTTGAAAAACGTATTTTAGATTCGTAAAAAGTCCTTAGATACTTAATTGAAATGTGGTTGTCGATTGTTAGGTGCCTTTGTGAAGAGCATATTGTTGCATGCAAGTAAATCCATAATGGGGTATTCTAAGAAGAAGACATATAAGCCTAAATAAAAGATACTTGGAAAATGTGTTGTAAAGGTGTTCTCATAATACAATCGAGCCAATAAAAGGTTTGATTTCATAGCTTTTTCGTTAATAATATTATTAGTTAATAAACTTCTTTTTCTCTTTTGATTTGTTAAAATCTAGATAGATATGTTCATTGTTTCATTGTACCAAATTTCTAATCAGGATATATAGAACATAATATTTAAAATAAATAAAAATACGTACCAGAATTTTTTCAAAACTTTGAATTATACAACTTTATTTATGCAAATTTGACTGAATACTTGTGTTCCTCCTTTTTCCATATCCGTATATCCTCGCCTTCTATTTTTGTTTGATTTATTAATTGGCTAAATTTAGATAAACGAGACAATTTCCACTCAAATTCTATTTAATTCATTTTTGCCAACTCCCAAGGTTTCAATTTTATTTTTTTATGAAAGTTAACCTTGACTTCCAAAACTATCTCAAAACACCTAAATATACTTTTTGATAGCCATGATATTTTAAATTTTTACTTCAGAAACAATCAACGTGTCATGCAAATTGTAAAAGATTAACTTGATCTTTTTCTCTTTTACTTCTATCCAGTGTAACATTGTTTCTTATCTGTCTGCGTAACCATCCTATATAGTTCTTATGTCACTATTAATAATAAAAATGTGTCATAGGATCATCTAAACAAATATATGCTTTATAGTATGTTGGGAACTCTTGATTTGTATGATGGAAAAATTAGATTTCTATGAAAAATGAGTGTTTTTGTTACAAGGTAGTTTAGAGTCGATTTTAATGTAGATATTTTTGGAAACCTACAAAATTTACACGGAAAACATCAATATTTACGCATACAACCAAAAGAACACAATTTTACCATCCAATCAAACATGTACAATAAAAACTCCATAATCATAATATAGGATAAAAAAGAAATTATTTTTCATACCCACCATATGTAAAAACATCATAAATTAAAAACCCCTAAATTTTCATAATTAGGGTTTATAAAATTGAGAAGAAAAAAAATATTAGAAGAATCACATAATTTCATAAGAGACTTTGATATGTAAGAACATTATGTCTTTCATACAATTACGTAACATAAAAAACTCAAATAGGATCTTAAATAAGTTACATGATTCTCACATATATATTAAAAAGGGAGAGAATGTATAACTTTTTTCATTAGCAAATATCCTCTAGTTTTCAATGAAATGAATGACCTGATTCTTTGTCTTTATGAGAAATTGTTCCTCAATGTTCTGGGATCCAATTCAATGAATGACGGTCCAAGATTTCTCTTACGTGATGGATTTAGAGAAACATACATATTTACTTGGCTGGTAGGGAGCCTTGTCTCTGGTTTATATAGATATAAAACTTTATTGTTCTGCTAGGTTGATCTTTATTATGAAAAAATTGCTCCTCATTAACCTAATTATTATTTTATTTTCATTATTAATTTATTTACTTACTAGTCTCTTCGATATATGAGTCTCACGCATAAGATGTATATACCTCGGCGTGAGAGGGTGTGTTGGAAGTCTTACAGGTACAAATCTCATCTTACAAATCGGTTTTATGGGATTAAGTTAGGCTTAAAACTCACTTCTAACATAAAACCTTACACAAATGATAACAAGGTTTTATTCCTATAGTGAGAAGGAAAACCTATATAGAGCATTGTGCATTGTGGTGCTACAGACTTAGCTTCTTTTGGAGGAACTATATAGGGTGGATGAACATAAGTGTGAGTTGTTTATTAATTGGTTTATGAGTTGAGGGTTGTCTCAAAAGGTGCTTGTCATGTGTTTTTCCTGGTTATTTCCCTCCTTATTCCTTTATGTCCAATGTCATTATTAAAAACCAATACAAAGCTTTTCTGCAGAACATCATTGATTGCACATATGTAATAACAAAATTCATATGAATCATTTGTCGCCAGGAGGAACCTTCCTATGTATACAGCAAAAACAACAACATTGACCCTCACATGGATGAGACAAAATTTGACATAAACACTGCAATCGAACGTGCCCTTTAACTAACCAAAAAGCACGATTTTCACACTTTAGCAAGTGGGGCAGCTACGTTGCTATCTGCTGCCAAATCAGCATGCATTAATTTATTCACAATTCACCAATTAAACAAGTGATGCAAGTTACACTTTAGCCTACTACTCAAGTTTCACAACAATTCTCATCATAACAAATTTAAGTGGCTTCTATATATTTTAGGTTTTATTTTATAGTTTTTAAATATTGTAATTGTTCGAATTCGTTTAAGATATAGTTAATGTGATTTAAGTTCCTGCTATTCCACCACCGTGTCAATTAAATTTATTATACATTTATAATTGTATGATTTTAAAGTCGTTAATATGAAATTGATTTATAGTATATAAATATAGGAAAGTAAAATTATAAATTATTTGAAATACATAACTTCAATTCAAATTTTGAGAAACGAAAGATATTTTGAGGTATTTGAAAAACTAAATTAACATAATTGAAAAATCTAAAACTATTGAATCATAGACAAGTGGAAATTAAATGTACTTTTTTTATTATTTTAATTAATTAACTCCCCTTTTTAAGGTAATTGATTAATGCATGTCTTGAAAAAAACGTTAAGTGCGTAGGAGTACGTTAGAAATAAATGTCCAGTACAAATTATTAAGGCCGAAGAATCTTACTCGTGTTCCACATTTTGGCTAAGAAGGTTAAAAATATTATAGTTGGTAATTTGTGCGAGAGTATTTCTTTTAGACTATATATAAATGATACTTAGTTGTTGTTTTTTAAGTTTCGCATTGAATAAATATAAGATCAATTTATGATACATATAAGTATGTACAAATTTTATCTTATAAATTGATTGTGTAAAATTAAATTAAATTTAAAATTTACTTCTTAGCATATTATTAAAATTATAAATTAAAGTCTATGATAACAAAGTTTATTATTTATTGGATCTATTCTTTTATTTACTATTGAACATATTGAACCATACATTAAGATTTAATCTCACCATATATATATATATATATATATATATATATATATATATATATATATATATATATATATATATATATATATATATATATATATATATATATATATATATCGGGATGTGGGAATGTTATGTTAAAAATTTCACATTAATTAAAGTTAAGATTAATTGACAATATCTAAATATGTGCAAATCATATCTTAAAGATTAATTTTGTAAAATTAAATTAAATTTAAATCACTCCTTAATAACATTTTTGTCATCTCACTCAACGATCCACAAATAAAATTATGAAAGGTTACATTTTACTACAAGACAAAGTAGAGACATAATATTTTTGTATATTTTTTAATATATTGATAAGATATTTTGAATTTTAATTGAGGTTATGAATACAAAATATTTTTATTTTTATTTTTATTTTTATTTTTATATTGAAATAATCTTATAGCATTCCATATTTCTATTCGACATGTGGGTGCACGAAAGTAAAACATAACTCATTTACTTGCAGTACTTATAAACTATAATTTTTTTGTTTGGTAAACACAATTTTCTTTTTTACCTCCTTGGGTGCTTTAGCCCAATTTTTGTTCCATGGTGAGAAGAAAAAATGATCACAGTGATATGAACGTGCCACATCACAGTGATATGCTAAATTTTGGGGACAAGACGGGTTCGTAGAAGTATCGTTTGGTTTGTTTCCACCACGACACAAATAATTGTTTGATTCAAAACTCATTTTCAAGTCCAAGTTCTCGTAATCTCCATTGTTATAGAAGTCAATTTTGGATTGTTCTCTGCCTTAGCCATACTTGTCAATTTTACTTTGTTCCAATTAAGGAGGAAAAAAGTTAGGATAAAAGGAAGCAAGAGAGAAAAATAAACAAATAAAAATTATTAGATTTTTAGAGTGTGTAGATAGAAAATAAAAAATAAAAAACAAGAAAATTTGATTTTTCACCCGTCATTATATCTCTTTCTTCCTTTCCCTTAAAGTAAAAGGAGAAAAATATTTCTTTTTCTCTTAATACGCATGTTTCGCTTTCTATATTTATTTTTCAGCACGGAAAGAAATGTTTCTTTTTTCTTGTTAATAGTTAATAGGGTATTGTCTTTTAATGATAAAACGAATATTTAAAATTAAATTAATGTTTTTTATTATATACAAATCATCATTATTGTTTTCACAATCAAATTAAGGAGTAAATGGTCTACTCTAAGAGTGTGTTTGTTTCCACTTATGCCCTGTATATAAACAGATAGATTTGTGAGTGGGTAACTCATTTGTTTCAAAAGATTTAAAGGTATTTGAAGGAGAAGAATTGCACGTGAGTGTCATATTTGCATCCTCGCATTGTTACAGAGATAAATGAGGATTCATTAGCATACAACATGACATGAGATCATGAAATTACCCTCCACGTGTTTTCAAAATAAGTTATTCATCACATGTAAGGCTACACATGCAACATGAGAACCGATTTTGTGGCTATAATAGGTTCTCTTTGTGCAGAAGTGAGCCTCATACCAATTAATTTTACTACATTAATTACAATAATAATTACTTAATAATAGTGTTAATTTTATTATAATGTAATATTTAATTAAAATTGTTTTCAACCGATGATAATAATAACAATATTATTATTATTAATAATAAATAGATATTTTACTTTAAATTATTTTTATAACCAAGAAAATGAAAATATTTTATTTTTATGAATTAAAATATTTTTTATATATATCAAACTTATCACATCACTCACTAATTTTCATAAACCTTTTTTCTTAAATCCTTTCATTTCTCACAATATTTTCCTTAATCCAAATAACTCTACATCCACCTCCTTTCCCCTCAAATTCACTTTAACAAATTCATCTTAAATTGTCTATGGTAGGATTAAAGTATCCAATGTGAAGAAGTACAAGACATAAAATACTATCAAAGAGTAAGTTTAGATATGGTTAATCAACCTAGAAGTCATCTCTCATCAAATTCAATCAGAACTTCAATTAGCCAAAACTTAATGTTGTGTTTGGATGAGGTAATTTAGAAGGGTAATTCATTTATTTGAATAATTTAAAATTCTTTACACTAAAATGACTTGATAAATTAATTAGAAAGAATAAACATATACAATTTAGACATAATTTGGTGAATCAACTCCTAAAGAGTGGAATAGTTTCCATTAACTATGTGAAGTCAGAACGAAATTAGCAGATCCTCTAACGAAACCCTTAGGAAGAAATTTGAATTTAGAAACATTGAGGGGAATGAAACTTAAGTCACTTGCAAACAAACAAGTGATGGTAACCAAACCTTCGTCATTGGAAATCCCATGAATAAGGTTCATATAGGTAAAAACAAGTCACTTGTTAGCTCATATAGCACTAAATTAATTTAAATCAATTATGTTCGTTCCTATGGTGGGGGTGTGTGTTTGTGTGTGCTAGAGACTACATTATTGAGAGGTTAAACTTTGTAATTAAAATTCTATGTGGTGTAAGTATTTTAATTTAAACAAAGTTTTTAATGATTTTCATATCACTTACAAGCAATGTATGATTTGCAGCATACACTTGATAAAATCACCTATATGAGTATCGAGTGGGGCCACTTTCATGAGATCTTGACATGATCTCTAGAGCACTCATGAATACCAGGCACATACATGACCTAGTAAGATTGATAAATCACTAAAACCATCAAGTGTCATTGGTTCATATAGCTTGCTATACCAACTGCATTGTGTGTCAAGTTTCTCAATCTGAGACTAGTTCATATAACTTGCTATACAACCTATGATGCATTACATCTTTTATGAGACCCATAATTTTTCTTCATTTTTTCTTTTCTCTCTTGCTTTTAAAGTTTCTTACTAGTTCTAAATTCTTAGAAATATTTGAGAAGTTTCTATTGTATTCCAGAAACTTTGTGCAATACGAATAAACGGGACCGACTCAAGGGTAAAGCAAGTAAAATACTTGCTTTAGGCCCCCAATAAAAAGAAGGCCTCAAAATTTTTTTTACCACTAATATTTCTTTATTAAATAAACTATAAAATTATGTTTAAGAAAAAAAGCCTCAAAAAAATATTTTCTTATTAATATATCTCTATAAATTAATTATAAGTTTATATTTGAAAATAAAATTAAAATTGAGTTAAGTTATTGTTATTGTCTGTTAATTTTTATTGGTATTGAAAATGATAATTAATGAGTTAAAACATTTTTTGGTAAATTATGATTTGTTTAAGAAAAAGAGAATGATTAGATATCTCTATTCTCTTATAATTATTCTAGATTCTATCTTCTTATTTTATCTCTATATGACTTCTCTTACCTCTCCTTACTTTCTTCTCTTCTAAGAGTCATTTTTTAGGGTTTTAGCATATTACATTCATTGAATCTCTTCTTAAATCTCATATTGTCCATGTGTAGCAATGTTTTAATCCTCATTACTGGTTATTATGTTTTTTCTTTCCATTTGTGTTGATGTTATTTTTATTTTGTTTTGGATTTGTATTAGAATTAGAAATGTGTTTCTTTTGCCCAGTTTTGTTTTTCGGTACCTTTCGATTTACGGATTTTGAGAGTTTTTTTTGCATATATATCTTGCCCATTTACTATCAAGTTGAGAAGAACAATAATTTTTTTGAATTATTTTTATTAATGATTAATACTAAAATAAACTCTATATGTTTGTGAAAAAATTGAAACTTGACAAGGAGAAAGAGACTTGAGACTTCAAGATACCACAAATCTACTATCAAGTTTACTTTCTTGGACAACAAAAATCAAGTTTTGTTATTTCAATTCATTCGTTTTATATACTTATCTTTAGTAGTGTTTTATATATTATAATTGTTTTTATTTCATATAAAAGTATATAGATATGCAAACTAGAAAATTTGAATCAAGATATTAAAAAATTCAAAAGAAGAAAAGAATTGAGGCTTTAATTGCATCACAAAAAGGAGCTATGAATAAATTTATAAAAATAGTTAAAAAATGAATTAGAAAAATGCTTAAACCTTAAAAAAATCTTTAACACATGATCATTTGTTGGATATTGATGAATTTGATTTATTTTCAAAATTAAATATCTTAACCTTGTGTTTGGATGAAGCATTTAAACAATGTTGAGAAATTGAAATACATTGTATTCAAATTGATTACAGTTAAATTCTCTTCATTTTCCAAATAACTTGTTTGGATAAAGAAATTAAAATACCTTACATTTCAATTTCTTGTTTGGATAAAATAATTGAATTTTTCGTGAGATAAAATTTCATTTTAACAATATTTATTTTATGCTTAATTATGTTTTGAGTTCATGCTAAATTTAGAAACGGGCTTGATGACCCAGATGGGTCAGGCCGACCCGACGACCCAACTGGGCTGGTCCGACCTGATGATCCAAATGGGTCGGGCTGGTCAAGAAACCAAGACGAGCTAGCTAGTTCGGCTAGGAAACCTAAACTGACTAGGTTGGGTCAGCCTGGCAATCCAGACAAGCCTGATCAGCATGACGGTCCATACGGGCTGGTCGTGTCCGTCAAGTTCGTCGACCCAACTCGGCCTAGCTCGTCTGGGTCGTTGGCCCAGCTTGGCCCACTTAGGTTGTTGTGCTCACCCGACACATCTGGGTTGTCGAGCCCATTTGTGTTAATCGGCCAGTTTATGTCGTTGGGCCGGCCCGACCCAACTAGGTTGTCGAGCTGGTCTGATCTGTCTAAGTTGTCAAGCTGGTTAGGCTCGTATAGGTCATTAGGCTTGCCTGATACCTCTAGGTTTGACATACATAGCCCGTGTGGGTCATCAGGCCCGCCTAGCCTGTTTGGGCCATCGGACCCGCTCAACCCATCTTTGTCGTCAGGTCGGTTTAACCTGTCTTTGTCTTTGAGCCTGCCTGGCCCATCTTGGTCGTCGGGCCTATTTTGGTCGTTAGGCTCATCTAACCTGTTTGTGTCGTCAGGCCAGCCTGGATAGTCTGGGTTATCGGGTCAGCCCGACACATCTTGGTCATCAGGCTCGCCCCACTCGTGTGGGCTTTTTGTGCCCTAGCCCACGTAGGTCAGGGCCAAGCCTTGTAGACTAGGCCAAATTGACAAGTCTACCAAAGAGTTGAGAGCATTTGAATTTATACTAATTTAGCTAATTGAAATACTTCAAAAAAAATGTTTGCATTTTAAATGCTTTTTAATTTCTCTATCCAAACAAAACATTTCATTACAAAGAGATTTAAATTCTTCAAAAAGATGAATTGTTTTGTTAAAATATAGGTTTGGAAAATGATAAACCAATTGACACTCTTAATTATATAAAAAGAATAGATTATTTTTCAAATGCATATATAACTTATAAAATAATGTTAACAATTCCATTGACACTTGCTTCAGTCAAAAGAAATTTCTTAAAACTAAAAATAATAAAAATTTATTTAAGATCAACAATGTCTCAAGAAAGATTAAATAAAAGACCTATTTTCTACTGAAAAATAAATATTAAATAAAATTAATTATGACAATCTAATAAATAATTTCAATAAAAAAACTCAAAAAAATTAAAATAAAATATCCCAATTTTTTAATTTAATTTAAATCTCCTAAATTCTTGAGTCGTCCATCAAATAAATCTTTTAAGAACAGTAAATATACATGTATCACGAAGTCCACTTTATTTATATTTTTCATCTGATTTTTCAACAAAAACTATATCGAATTCTTTTCCTTGCAATAAGCAAAAGGTGTTAAAAGTAGAGTTGGGCTCCTACTAATCATTATTTAGTAGTGGTTGATTAAAATTAGGATTGAAATGGTACCGTAACGTCACGAACGTCGTAAGCTTATGGAGTTGATAAGCTTCGATCTAAATCTCGGTTTTGGGTAAAAAGGAGGAGCTTGATTTTTTTGTATTTCTTATGTAAAAGATAATCTTGATTTCTCATGTTAAAAAATTAAAACATCTTAGTTTGTAAAAAGAGTAAAGTGATGTTGTACAAATCTTGAAATTAAACAAATTCAAAATAAGTTTTTTTGACATCCGGACCTAAATTCTTAAACTTATTTATTTATATTACTTAATTAGTTCTTAAAATACTAATCTTATCACTTTAAGAAATAGAAACATGTTAAATTAGAGAGTGATAAACTGCAGTTTTAAAGATATTTTTCAATGTGTTACTTTTAGCTATTTATCTGATTTTAAACAAAATATTACTTAGAATAACGTTTTAATTTTTAAATTCTTTTAACATTTTTTTAATCACGAACTAAATTATAATAAAAAATATGTAACCTTAATAATAATAATTACTTATCATACCTAAAGTAGATATGGATTGTTTAAAGAATATTTTGTTAAGATAAATATTTGAGATATGATTAAAAATTGTTTCTTAATTTAAATAGTTATAATTTTTTATGTTTAAATTCTATTTAAATAACTTCATTTTATAAAATTTCATACAACTCAAATATATATATATTATTAAAAAAATTGAGAGAAATTAAAAAATATCACTAAACCTGTGAATGGACGTGAGATTATTTTAACTAGTGCTTAAGTTTAAATTTTAAATATATATAATTTTGTTATATATATTTGGTGAAACATTTTCATCCAAAGAAGTTTTTACCTAACTAGAACGAGTTTATCTTCCTTCAAGGTTACCTGTGACCTTGTAAAAACAGTTAAGAATATATATTATTTTAAATAAATAAAATTAAGTTTAAAAAAAAAATATTCCTAGACCATTAGAAGTTATTAGTGGTGCAGTTTTAAATCTTTTGCGCTTAATTCATCAACTCAAACCTCCTTACTTCTCTCATTCATATAAACTTACTTTTAAATTTTAGGAATGTAATTTTGCAAAGCAAAAACTATATCAAATCATGCGCAAATATGATTATATTCCAATAGATAAAAACAAAAAAAAAAATATATAAAAATTCCATAATCCAGTTTCAGTCTTTTTTGAGTTTCTTATTAATTATATGTTTTTTTATACCAATCCAAAATAATATATTTGATTTGATTTATTTTCTTGAAACCATATACCTCACCCCGTTTGAATGAGTATATATGAGTAGTTCACAGTGAGAAAGCTAATTGGATATTCTAAGTCAAGAATCACATGCGATATGCTGCATTGAAAAAAGCGAACACAGAGCCAGTTCATGGAATTTAAATATGGATCATGTGTGAATGTTCTTGTTTTCCGTGAACATGAATATTCCAGAGTATGGTTTGTGCACGTAATGTTAGAACTGTAATTATCATTGTCCTTCCGCAAACGCAACGATGATACCAAACGCTGGTTTCAGTAAGAATTGCTTCTTGAATCCGAAACTGGTTTAATTTGTTGGCTACATAATAGGTGCCGATAATTCCAAAGCAATGCATGTAAACCAAAACGAAATACGTTTTGTGAAGGTGACATCCAGCAAGTTGGCGATTTCAAACGGAAATAAGTGTAGTGGTCCTCAACCCTTAATGTTTACGCCGCCACACTCCTCAAAATTTTGCATACTAAAAACATAAAATAAGTGCTTTTCAAACTTTTCAACCATGCATGCCATCTTTTGTTTGCTCAATAATGCCATCCTTTGGGACCAAAACCTAGCTGGCTACCGAGTGCTCATACTAATTAATATCTATTTTCTTTTACTTAATATTTGAAAATTTTATCTTTATATTCAATGTTTTTTTATTTATATTTAATTTAATGTGGTTTCTATATTTAAAAAAAAAAGAGTTTTTTTTTTAGGTTTTTTAAATTTTTATTTGATTTTTAAAATTCATATTTCAATAGTCTGTGCGTGTCATGTAATAGTGACCATGTCACATGTTAATTTCAACATCAAGTAGTAAAAAAAATAATTAACTAACATGCGATGTATGTTTAACGTTATTAGTAAAATAATAACATAAATGACCAAGTTAGATCATATTTTTAAAAATAGAGATTTAATTGAGAAAAATAAAATTTGGAGACTAATTTAAATTTTTATACGAAATAGAAAAAAAAAACATAATTGTAAATATTTCTTTATCAATCACTTATTTTTCAGCTGTAATATTGCTTTCTTTACATGGAATTCATATAAATCTGGATAGAGATGTGTTTGTATCACATAACGAACAAAAATACCACTTAGAATAGTTTATGTTTAAAAGAATCTCGAAACCAAATTTGGAAGATCATATATACGTGAATGGTTGTGGTTTAGTATATATGGAATCAAAGAAATGACATTATTTTTTAAGGAAGGATAACATAGATTGGATTAGCACAAGTAGGACATGGACATTAATATCTCGTAGAATCCATTGACCCACATTCTCCTATTAAAGTTGGTAGTTTTTGTCGAAAATATTGCATAAAAAGTATCGAAAAATAGATGATGTTTACATAAAGTCTAGTTGGCTAAAAGCTACAATGGAGGGGTCTAAACATTAAAGTACATGTCATACAAGTTGGATATCCTCTACCAATCAAGGAGGAACACTGACCTATAAAACATGATGTTCCATGCCCTATCCATCTACTTGCACAAATCTATCTTGAACAAGGTTAAAAAGTATTGATATCTATTCAACATGCTATCGTATTCTCTATATGTTATACAAGGATTATTATGGATTCTGTTTTGTAAGGAATGTTCATAAAAAGATTTCAGTTGGGTTGGTTCATTACATAACCATATTCAGATTTTCCATATAGTCTAGAAAAAAAAATTCAGTTGTTATTGCGGCACATATATAGCCTGTGAGGAAAATCCATAACGAATAGATGAACAAAATTTAAACATCAAGCATGGGGTTTTTAGTGCTAGATAAGATTTTTTTTTTCACATGTGAGAACTTTCAAGGTCATTTTGAGGGCTAACTAGAGCAAATTTTGGTTGGAAGAGAAATAATATAGCAGGGGGCTTAGTCACAATTTGTGCATATAATGAATCTACAACCGTTAGAAATTGCCATAAAAGATCTCTAAATGGTTCAATTATGTACTGCATTGGAAAACACCTTGCGATGGAAGTAAATATGAATGTATACAACCTTCTTAGGAGATTGGAAGTTACAAATAAACAATTCCAAAAAGGGAATGTGAAGGAAATAATTCAATCACTGGAACATGATTTGAGAATACTAGAGTAAAGTCTAAAAGACCCTTATTAGTTTTGATCAAATGTTTCTACAACAAAGTAACAGTCATGAGTGTTTGGTCTAAAAAAACATAAGTGTTTCCTAAATAAAATATATTGTAACAAGCATGTGTTTTAGCTAACAAACGCAAAAACATCTTGTACTTTTCCTTTGTTTGATAAGAAAACTCTCACTTATGATAAGAATATACTTTTAAGTTAGCTTTGTACCATACAAAATATTCTATATGTTTATTCGGTAAGACCCACTTTAATTATGTCCTAAAATTTAATGGTCTCTTTTAGTCAGATGGGCCTAAGGCTGGTCCATAGGACATCTTAAAACCCCTATTGTGGGTCCAAAACTGGTATAGAAAGTGAAAACTTTCTACGCCAATTATATTTATGTCAGGTCTAGAATCGACAAAAAAGACCTTCTTTAATCGACATAGAAAGCCTTTGCTACACTAATGTAGGTTGTGTCTATTAAAGTTTGGTTAAGGCCTTATATAGGCTTCCATGCAACTTGTACTTGGAAATTTGAAAAAACATATTATTAATATTCATATTAACCGCCAACAACAGGTTAAAAGACTTACAAACTATCTAAACAATCATAGTCTTATTTACAAGTCACCTAACTAACAAGTCAACTTCTTTACCTTGTGTTTGGACGAAGCATTTCAACGATGCTGAGAAATTCAAATGCATTGTATTTGAATTGCTTGCAATTAAATTCCCTTCATTTTCTAAATAACTTAGTTGGATACAAAAATTAAAATACCTTACATCTCAATTTTTTGTTTGGATAAAATAACTGAATTTCTTGTGAGATAAAATTTCATTTTAACAATATTATTTTAGGCTTAATTATGTTTTGAGTTCATGATAAATTTGGAAATGAGCTTGACGACCAAGATGGGCCAGGCCAACTCGATGTCCTAGTCAGGTTAGGCCAACCGGGAAACCCAGACGAGTTGGGATGGCCCGACGATCCAGACAGGTCTGGTCAGCTTGAAGACCCATACGAGTTGGTCGTGCCCGTCAAATTCATCGACCCAGTCCGACCCGACCCGTTTGAATCGTTGGCCCAACTTGGCCCCACTAGGTCATTGGGCTCGCCAGCCCATCTAGGTTATCGTGTCATTGGGCACACCCGGTCAGTCTGTGTCGTTGGATCGGCTCGACCCGGCTAGGTCATCGGGTCGGTAAACACCACTTAGGTCGTCAGACCAGTGAGGTCTGTCTAGGTCGTCAAGCTAGTTAGGATTGTCGGGTCAGCGGGTTAGTTGTGCCAGTATGGATTGTTGAGTAGGTGGGGCCCATACGGGTCATTGGGCCTGGTCGACACGTCTAGGTCATTAGGCACACTCGATACCTCAAGGTCGTTTGGCCCATGCAGCCCGTGTGGGTCGTCAGACCCGCCCAGCCCTTTCGGGCCATCGAGCACGCCATATTCGTCTTGGTTGTCGAGTCGGTTCGACTTGTCTTTATCTTCGAGCCCGTCCGACTCATTTGGGTTGTCAGACTTGTTTGGGTCATCGGGCCTGCTCGACCCGTGTGGGTTGTCGGGCTTGACTGACCTATTTGGGTTGTCGGCCCGCCTGACTTGTATGTGCCCTCAGGCCACCCCGGTTTGTCTAGATCATTGGGCCCACTCGACCCATCTGGGTCGTTGGGCCCACCCAACCTATCTGGGTCGTCGGGCCGACCTGACCTATGTGGGTAGTCAGGCTTGCCTGACTTGTTTATGTCGTTAGGATGACCCGATGCATTTGGATTGTGCGGCCAGCCCAGCTCGTCATGGTTGTCAGGCTTGCCGGGTCCATTTGAGGTTGAGTCTAGAGTGTGAGTTTGGGGGGAGAAGAATTTCAAATTCCACAAATTTGGGGGTATTTTAATTTCTTCTAATTTAGCTAATTGAAATACTTCAAAAGAATGCATGCATTTTAAATGCTTTTTAATTTCTCTATCCAAACAAAGCATTTCATTCCAAATAATTCTAAATTCTTCAAAAAGAATGAATTGCTTCATTAAAATACTCTATCCAAAGACATCATTAGGTCTTCCTAAAATCATTGGTTGGTGTAGGTTAGTTCTCCATGCAGAACTTGTCCATTTGAATTCCAATTGGTTTTTCGAAGTTGCTAGCAATTGCCCCAACCACTTTCCAAGGTTCAGACAGGAATCAACTCCTTGATTCAATTTCCTCTTCGATCTTTCTCACTTTCCATAGCCAGGTGCAAATATTATTGGCCATTACAATTTCAATTCTTCAAGGAGGACATTTTACAATAGCTGCATCACTTAATTCTACTTTTTACATTTGATGTTTTGTTAATGTTCTTCATCTCAGTGCTCTGTTTATGGTTTTATCGTTTATTTATGAGCAATTTCACAATTGGGAAATTAGGGATTATTTGCGATTATAAACAAGACAGGTTAGAGTATGTCACAATTGGGAAATTGGGCGTATCTAATTAGTTTGCAATAGAGATGATCATTGATTTTTCATGATTTTATTGAATTTTTGTAAACTGACCTAAGAAATTGGGAGTTCGAATTCAATAAATAGATTTTACCTACTAAGGGATTAGGGGTAAAACAGCTCTCAGTGAACTCAAGTGGATGATTACATTACTTGCATCAATTGAAAAGGAGTAGAATTTTATAGGAAAAAGTACGAAATCAATCCTCTAACGATTCTTCTCTTGATTAAAGTTTTTGCTACAAATTTTATGCTTGCAATTATATTGATTCACATTTGCTCAAAATTACGTAAATTAGGAATCTAGTATTCAACAAGTCAATCCCAGAGGACGATATTTTATTACTACGTTAACGATTGGTTCACTTGCCAAACGTTCATCAAGTTTTTGGCGCCGTTGCCGGGGATTGATTTTTCTGTTGATATTAATGATCTAATTTGCTTGAGATTTGAGTTTTAATTTTTAGTTAGTTAAAATTGTTTGTTTTTTCAGTTTGTTGTTTTTTCTGTTTTAATTATTTTTTTGTTGTTAATTTGTTTTCAAGTGATTTTTATTGTTAGAATCTTGTGTCTTTAAGCGTTCATGCGAGGTACAGTTGCAGAAAAAATCTTGCTTTTTGACCCAGAAATTGAACGTACTGCTAGATGCAATAGGAGTATCGCAAGAAAGAAAAGCAGGGCCATCAATTGATAAGAAGGAGCACATATCAACAATGGCTGAGGAACAACCTATGAGGAGGACTTTGCTTGACTACTCGATGCCAAATACAAATACTTACCAAGGGAGCATCGTGAGACCTCCTATTCAAGCGAACAATTTTGAAATCAAGCCTGCACTATTACAAGTCATCCAGTAGAATCAATTTGGAGGTGCAGGTTCAGAGGATCCTAATTCTCATCTGGAGAATTTTCTGGCGATTTGTGACACTTTGAAGATTAATGGAGTTTCAAATGATGCAATCCGCTTGAGGCTTTTTCCTTTCTCATTACGGGATAAAGCTAAAAGTTGGCTTCATAAACAACCTCAATGTAGTATTTGTACATGGGAAGATATGGCTACAAAATTTGTAACCAAATGCTTTCCTCCATCCAAGTCAGCGAGAATGAGAAATGAAATCACTACTTTTGTGCAACAAGAAATTGAATCGCTGTACGAGGCTTGGGAAAGGTACAAGGAGCTATTGAGGAAATGTCCACATCATGCTTTACCAGATTGGTTGCAAGTCCAAATATTCTATAATGGTCTTGTACCATCTTTTAAAGCAATTCTGGATGCAGCAAGTGGAGGATCGTTTAATTTGAAAACATCTAAGGAAGCTTTGGAGACTTTGGAGTTAATGGCAAGTAATACAATGAATATGCAGTTTGACCGGCAAAATAGAAAAGCTGGAGTGTTGGAGGTTAATACCTTGGATGCTATCCTTGCCCAAAACAAGTTGTTAACACAACAAATTACTGAGTTGACGCAGAAGTTGGGTAATATGCAAGCAAAAGTTGTTAATACAACGTCTCTTCTATGTGATTTTTGTGGAGGAATGCATCAAAATGGTGAGTGTCAAGTAACTCAAAAAGAGGCGCAGATGAATGCAATGGGACAACAACAAAATCAGTTTGCTAATAATTTCTCAAATTGGAGGAGCCCACCAAATAAACCTTGGAGTGGTTCAAATCAACCCAATCAACCAAGGCCTCCTTATCAATATCAAGCACAATCTAGTAACCAAGGAAATAAGATGTCTACGTTGGAGAGTGCTGTGGAGAAATTAACTGTGCAAACCTCAACATTTGTGGAGCAAACTACTAATTTCATGAATGAGACAAGGACTAATTTCAAGAATCAGGAAGCTTCAATCCGGAAGTTGGAGAATCAAATTGGTCAACTTTCAAGTCGAATTTCAGAAAGGCCTCCTGGAACATTTCCCAGTGACACCGTTCCAAACCCAAAGGAGCAATGTAAGGCAATTCAATTGAGGAGTGGGAGGTTGGTTGAAAATGAGAAAAAGAGTTAGGTGAGTAGCAAGAAAAATGCACAAGGAGATGATATTGTAAAAGAGAGTGAAAAAAATGAGCGGAAAAATTGTGAGGAGAAGAGTGAGAGAGAGAAAAATGAAGAGAGTGAAAAAGGTAAAATGAGAGAATATGTTCCTACAATTCCATTTCCTCAAAGGTTGAAGAAGAAAGATCAAGAGAAATAATTTACAAGATTTCTTGATGTCATTAAGAAGCACCATATTAATATCCCATTTGTAGAGGCATTGGAACAAATGCCAAGCTATACGAAATTTATGAAGGATTTGTTGTTTGGGAAGAGGAAGCTGCAAGAAGATGAAACCATAATGCTCACAGAGGAGTGCAGTGCAATAATTCAACAAAAATTACCTCCCAAGTTGAAGGATCTAGGAAGTTTTGTAATTCCATGTGAGATTGGAAATATAATGGTAAGTAAGGCATTGTGTGATCTTGGAGCAAGCATTAATTTGATGCCTTTATCCATTTTTAAAAGGTTGGGTATTGGAGAAGTGAAGCCTACTATGATAACTCTCCAATTGGCGGACCGTTCAGTGACTTATCCATATGGAGTAGTGGAGGACATCTTAGTAATGGTGGATAAATTTATCTTTCCAGCTGATTTTGTGGTCCTTGACATGGAAGAAGATACTAAAGTTCCAATTATATTGGGAAGACCATTCTTAGCCACGGGAAGAGCATTGATAGATGTACAACAAGGCAAGTTGATGTTAAGAGTGGCCGATGATAAAGTCACATTTTCCATAAATGAAGCAATGAAACACAAGGTGGAAAAAGAGGATAGTTTTCGAGCTGAAACTATTGAGTCTCTGGTGTATAAAGAAATGGATAATCATGGCAGGAAGAGTCCATTAGAGCTCACTTTGTTATCAGGTATGCAAGCGGAGGAGTTATAGGCAGAAGTGAGTGATGAAGAGGTAGTTCAATGTGCACATCAATTAGAAGTTCTTAAGCCTTTATTCAGTTCTACCAGAAGAGTAGAAGATCTCAACAGAAGTGAAGGTGGAGGAAACGAGACATCCAAGGTAGAATTAAAACCACTTCCTTCTCACCTTAAATACAATTTCTTAGATGAGAAAAAGCTCAATCCTGTCATTATAAGCAATGAACTTACTATTGTTGAAGAAGAAGAGCTTGTAAAGGTTAAAGGTGTTGAGGAAGTACAAATCTGCTATAGGTTGGCAAATTGATGATTTACAAGGTATTAGTCCTACGGTGAAGGCTCAATCCGACAACCACAAAGAAGGCTCAATCCCACAATGAAAGATGTGGTGAGGAAAGAAGTGATAAAGCTATTAGACGCGGGCATTATTTATCCAATTTCGGATAGTGAGTGGGTGAGTCCGGTTCATGTGGTGCCTAAGAAAGGTAGGATGACAGTTGTAAAAAATGAAAAGAATGAACTCATTCCCACAAGAAAGGTGATTGAGTGGCGCATGTGCATTGATTATAGAAGGCTTAATCAAGCCACAAGGAAGGACCATTTTCCCCTCCCATTTATAAATCAAGTGCTTGAGAAATTGGCTGGACATGAATACTATTGTTTTCTAGATGGCTATTCTGGTTACAACCAAACAGTCGTCGCTCCTGAAGATCAAGAGAAGACAGCGTTTACATGCCGTTATGGAGTCTTTGCATACAGGAGGATGCCCTTCGGTCTCTGCAATGCACCTACAACATTTCAAAGGTGTATGTATTCCATTTTCTCTGATTTGGTTGAAAATTGCATTGAAATCTTCATGGATGATTTTTCTGTATTTGGCTCTTCATTTGATTCTTGTCTATCTAATTTGACCTAGGTGTTGAAAAGATGTCAAGAAACTAATTTAGTGCTAAATTGGGAAAAATGTCAATTTATGGTAAAGGAGGGTATTGTTCTTGGTCATCAAATTTATGCTAAAGACATAGAGAGTGATAAAGCAAAAGTGGAAATAATTGAACAATTACCTCCTCCATTGAATGTAAAAGGGGTAAGGAGTTTTTTAGGACATGCAGGTTTTTATAGGCGATTTATTAAAGATTTTTTTAAAATTGCAAAGCCTATGACAAACCTTCTTGAAAAAAAAGCCCCTTTTGTGTTTGATGATGCATGTTTGAAAGCATTCATAACTTTAAAGAAACAACTTGTCTCTGCTCCTATAATTACAACACCTATCTGGTCTTTACCATTTGAAATTATGTGTGATGCTAGTGGTTATACAATACTAGGCTCAAATTGTTTCCTGGTAAATTAAAGTCAAGGTGGTCTAGTCCATTTGTTGTGAAGCAAGTTTTTCCCTTTGGTACAATTAAAATTTCAGACCTCAATTCAAAAAGAAGTTTTAGAGTGAATGGTCAAAGATTGAAGGTGTATGTAGGTGATGTTTGCAAAAAGAATGTAACAACTGTTGCATTAACATCACCACAACCAAATACTGAATGAGTCCTCTCTTTCAAAAATAAAACGAAAAAAAAAACGAAAAAAAGGGAACAGAAGAGGATTACAATAGGTGCGAGAGAGGTAATTCCTTTTCACCCTCCAAAACCCTAAAGCTCCCCATTCACGTCAGAGCTCACTTTTACTCCTCCTCTGTCACGTCTCTGTCGTCCACCGACCACCGTTTCCCTCTCCAATAATGCGCCGTCGTTCTAGCCGCCTCCTTTCGATCATGAAATCGTCCCACTCAGTGAAAGTCTATGCGCTAATCACTGTGAGTTCGTCTCCTTCTTCGTCATCGCGACCCATTCTAGAGGAACCTCAACCCACTCAAGAAGAAGAATCTCGAGCCTCTCCAAAAGCTCGTGCCTCATCAGAACTTCAAGTTTCTCCCGAATCTCGAACCTCTCCCGTACCTAGACCTTCTCTTGAACCAACTTGTGCGACATCAGCGTATTCTCAAACGATGGGAAGGTTTGCCGGCACAAGAAAACGGAGGCATTCTTCTGCTTCTGCGGACAATGGCCATGGGATTATTTTCCAAAATGAAGAACAAAAACTGAGGTATGCTTCTCTACACAAGCGAGTGATTCTCCCTACACGGTATCTTGATGAAAATTCTTTGAATACATTGGGAATGTTAGAAGACATGACTGCTATGCTGAGAAATATTGGTTGGACCACTTTTATCAGTTTGAAAAACCCTGCTTATGATAGGATTACTCTTGAATTCCTCAGTTCTGTGAGCGCAGAAATTTTGCAGGGAAAGAATTGCGAAGAGGGGTTGATTAAGTTACGATTACATAACACTGATTATACTCTTGAGTTGGCTGAGTTGAATGTTATTTTTGGGTTTCCTAGTGGTGGTGAGAGGAGGTATCCATGTATTTTTAATGAACATGCCTTTTGGTGTCGTTTATCTACTGCAAGTCAGTTTGTTTCATCAAATTCCAAAGAATCCCATATTCATCATCCCTGTTTTCGTTATGCTCATTGCTTGTTAGCTCACACACTGTTTGCAATGGGTGATAGCACTGCTGCTGTAAGAAAATCAGAGTTGTTATTTATGTGGGGGATGGTTAATGATTTTCACCTAGACTCGGGTGCATGGTTGGCTCATCAACTCACAAAGGTTGGAAAAGCCTCTTCAGGAAACATCGCAATTGGTGGACTGATCACGACTATTGCTCTCCATTTCAACATTCCCTTGGAGGATGATAAGCCAATTTTGGGGACATCTCGTATTGATCTTGATATGCTTGTCAATAATGACATGTTGGTTAAACGAGATGGGCAATATTGTTTGGTGATGAATTCTGTAGAAGGCATGCCACCACAACCTCTCCCTAATCCTGCCTTTACTACAGTGTATGGTAGAGATATATGGACGTTCTCAGCATCTGATGCACACCATTCCTCTCCTCCTCCACTTTTTCCACCTTCTCGGGTGCCATCAAGCACTACAGAGTCTCATGCTGAGGCATTTAGCCATATCCATCAGTCCCTTGTTGAGCTTCACTTGCAACAACAACGCCATTACAATGAGTTTGAGCAATTCAGGAATAGTCAACTTCTCCATCAACAACATGTGGAACAATTGCTCCATGACACTATGGCTTTGCTCCGTCCCCACCATTAATATTTTTCTGAGTCTCTCCCTTCCTTTCTTAGTTGTTTTTGCTTTTTGTTGAGGACAACGTATACATCTAAGCTTGGGAGAGTCATTTGCATGTTAGTTGTTGCATTTCATTTGCATAGCATAAAAATAAATCTAACTCAAGTCTAAGTTTATTCAATTATATTTGGAGAAGCACATTAGATAATTGTTGTGGAACTCACACACACTACACATGAAAAGGGTTTGACACTTGACATGTAAGGAAGATAATTTTTGAGTGATAGACTTTAAGAGTTTCTTTTTGGATTTCTAAGGTGACACTCACTGCATTTGGTCACTGGAGAAATGTCTGTCTGTTTCACAATATAAAAGTAAAAAAAAAAGAAAAAAAAAGATAAAAGAAAAGAAAAAAAAGGAGAGTATAATTAATAATAATAACAATAATAAGTGAAATGGACATGCCTTTGAGACTGTTAGTTATTGGGAAAAGAGACACTCCTTTGAGACTGGTGTGGTAAGTGCAAAGCATTTGAGTGAAGGATCCATGCTTAGTTAGCAGGTAAGTGTTTTCTAGGCTAGAAACCTAAGAAGATATCTTTTTGCAGAGAACTTTAAAACCACATCAAATATTCTCCTCCTTAGTGTCTTGTGTCTTTACTCATTGATTGAATTGCACTTAGGGACCCAACATATGTGGAATGTGGGTATCTGGAATATTTTTGGATGAATTTAGATTTGAGATTAGATACCAACTCATCATCTGTTTGCATTTGTTTTGTTGTTTCATTACATTTTCTTTGCTTGAGGATAGACAAATGTTTAAGCTTGGGAGACTTCTTACTTCCAAAACTGGGCTGAAATCCTATTTGTACTCCTTTTCACAACACAAAAATTTGACTAGCAATAGCTCCTTCTTCTGAAGTTAACTGAACTAAAATCAATTAAATTCATAACGCCTAAGAATCACACCTGAAATGGTAGACAAGAATTAAATTTATTGTTGGACCAAAAAATCAAAGCTAAATTATATTGAGTTATATTACTTTCAAAGACTAGAAATCTAACAAATGAAGAACTAAACTAAAAAATATTCTTAAAACACTTCATTAACATATTTTCATTAGAAAAACACTAATTTTTACAATAAAAATACATTTGAACTACAATAAAATAATTCAAGAAAAATACTACCCCAAAAGAGATGCAATGAGCTATGAATAACATGTCAAAATTTGTAATTAAAGAAATAAAGATTGCACCAGACCTAGTCTATCCAAGAATAAAAGTCTTGAATTTGAGGAAAAGTATAAGCAGAGAAGACTCAATCCTCTTTCATTCATAAAAGAAAAGCTACAAGACCATCTCCAAGAGATTGGTCATCAATGTTCTAACCAGAGTAAGGGACCTCACACGAGAAGATGCCTATGATGCCCAAAATAAGCTTCTACAATGAAGCTTTGTCATCATATGTCTTTAATGAAGCAGAGCTAATAATAAAGTGAGGTCACTACACCAAAGTAACTATCTCTTTCCTTACTTCAGCTTATAAATTTTCAATTGATGATGTAGAAACAATGTTCCTCAAGGTTCCAAATTTCATCATAAGAAACTACTTGCAAACACTAGCAAGAGGAATCAGAGGATACTACAGATCAACGATGATACATATAGAAAATTCTTCTCTAATGAATTTGGTCCTTTTGTTGTCTTCATCAAGGCTCTTATGATTTTGTGCCATGATTACATTGTCCTTGCAATGCCAAAAGCTTATAAAGAAGAAGAGAAAATTATTATGCATTTCGCAAATGTGGTTGAAAATCAAGAGTAAGAAGGTTGTAATAATTGGATGAAGAAGAAGAAGATGAGCATCCCGAATAAGCAATTATAGTAGTTGAGCAACAACCTCTTCTCCAAAACAATATATTTCAAATTGTTGAAGTTTCTCTATAGAAAAGAATGAAAGAAATCGAAGATATTCAAACAGAAAGACTATAGTGATTTACTCAAACTTTCACAAACCAAATGCAATCTACTATCGCTTATTCGATCCAAAACCTTAAACATCCTTTCCTTTTTATTCCAAATCACAACCCAAACCCTCTCAAATTAATCTTTCATTCTTGTAATATATTTCACTCTATATTGCCAACTTTCACTACATTTATCTTTGATTGTAAATTTTGATTTATCTATTTTGAACCTTTGTGTTAATTGAAAAAAAAGGAGAGAAAGTAAAATTGAAACATATGCATTCTATTATGTTTTAAGTACTATGATATATTGATCATTTTAATAAATGATAATTTTGAACATGGAGTTAAACTAAATCAATTTTTGCTAACGCTCAAAACATTTCAATGATAAAACTAAATTTTAATTACAACTTTGTGTTATTTGTTATGTTTCATACTTATAGTTTTGTCATCACAAAAAGGAAGAGATTGTTGGAACCAGAAGCTACAAAACTCCATTAGCGATTATGTTATTAAGTAGGTTATAGATAATAAAAAATCTATAAAGAAGTTAAAACATAAGTTAGAATAATTCAAGTATCTAAGTCCTAGATTAGCCAATAAGTAAATAAAATATACATGTGTAAAGACTAGATTAGATTAGACTATATATTTATTAGATGTTATCCAACATATGTCAATCATAAACTATGATTAAGTAATGTGTTCACTAGATGATGTAAATTAATCTAAGATATAATTGATTATTTTATATCTAGTACGTGTGCTCATAAGTTGAAGCAATATCTATCAAAAGTATATTTATGGACAAATCAAGTTTGAAATTTAAGACCAAAAGAAACAATAAAAGTAGATGAAACAAGTCAAAGAGTGGCCATTACATGATACAACACAAAGAGCATCACCATACAAGTTAAAGCTGACAAAAATGAATCATATTGACCAGGCAAGTAAATTCAACCATATGAGTCATACTAATTAAATGAACACAGTTGATCAGACAAGTCACGAAAGATAAAATCTTGTGGAAGTCAAACCAATGACCAGACACTTCAAATATGAGTCGACCAGACGATATAGGAAAGTCAAAGTTGATTGAGAAAACTCTCAAGAGCACCAAACGATACATTAGACGAGACAAAGAAATGAGACTGATACATTATTTTGTGAAGAAATTTCCTTATTATACAAATCAAGAATTAGATGAAGAATCATTTACTAAATATATAATTGAAGAATAAGAATATCGAAAAAATCATCTACACTGAAGATGAAATATACTATATAGATTATATTCAAAGCTACAATGGTAATATGGATTAAGTAATGAAAAAATTTAAATTGAAGAAGAAATACAAGAAAGAAAGAATGGATAATTCAAATAAACAAATACTTAGAAAGTTAAATCAAGGCTTTCCTTATGCAAGGCAAGATGAAGATGTTGATTTGAAAAAGAATTAAAAAGAAAAGATTTAGAAATGAAGATACATCAACAATCATATTCTTCAACGTAAATATAAATACTAAAACCTAGATGAAGAAGAGAAAATGGTTAATGGAAAGAACACACATGAGCATAATTACAAGAAATAAGTGATCAACAAGACACAAAGAAAAAAACATTGAGCATATAGAGTCAAATTCTATTAATTGTGAGTGACATTGGGTGTGTGATTAACCATTGTAAAATATTTCACATTATGAAGTTTACCTTGTGAGTTGTACTTTCTTACTTTGAGAGTGTTTTTATTATTCTAATTGAGAGTTCTTGATCTTAGAGAGATATTAAGAAAATACCTAAAGAGGTTGATATTTGTGATACTTGAAGAAGTTGATAATTGTGATACCTGAAGTGGTTGATACTCGTGTAACCTAGAAAGGTTCATACTTATAGTGTTTAGAGAGATTGTACTCATGTTGTAATCAAATTGGGATATTGGAACTTCTTAAGCGTGGTGCTTAAGAGACTGAACGTAGCCCTTGAGTTGAGATTGTACTCATATAAATTATGTATATTATCTGTCCTTTACATTATTGTTTATTATTTTGTATTTGTGACAAATGCTTAAAATGTATACAGAATCTATTCATCTCCCCTCTCCTACTAGAGTTATCAAACAAGAGGAATGATCCATGTAGACAAAGTGAGGAAAGATCAAAGGTGAACATTTCAATTTAATTCAAAGTCAATTGCATATTATTGTGTGTCCTTTCAAATAAGAAGTCAAGAAAATTGGCAACATAATTTCTGCAAAAGATATTTAGGACAAGTTAGTAAATATTAACAAAGACTCAAAATAAGGAGATCACTCAATAATAGGTTTAGATCAAGAGACACATTACAGACGTGATATATTTTCTTTATATACATTATATTCATGAGTCTTTATCTAATAGTGATAGAATAATTAAAGCCTATAAGAACTTGCAAAGAAAATTTATAAGGACAATTGTGCATAACTAGAAATACTTAAAGCTAGGCTTGTATTGTTTGATAAAATAACATGTGAATATGAAAACTTCTTGTTGAAAATACATCTTTACATGAATTAAACAAGGATTCACACATAACCTTGAAAAACAAAACATGGTGTGACAAATTAAAAAGAGAAATGTGTTTTCTCAAGAAGACAATAATATTGTATTTGGGTCGGAGATTGAATTTGAGAAAGTGAAAATAGAGAAATTAAAAATAAAAGTGAAGTAGTTTAGATTAAGGGAAAGAGGATGACGAGAAATGAGAAAACCTAAGAAAAAAATTTATAAAAATTTATGAGTGATTTAATTGATATTAATGATAAAAGAAAATATTATTTTGAAAATGTATATTAAAATTAAAATAAATTTTAAATTAAAGTAAAGAGTTATTATACAATCTTAATAAATAAAAATTATTATAAGTAGTTAATTATTATTTATATTTGTATATTTTAAATTATATACATTTATATATTTTAAATTATTTATTGTTCTATAATAAATATTAAATTAATAATGTATATGTAAGGCCCATTAAAATCAGTTTCTCTTTTCTGCCCTAATGTGTAAGGGTTGGCCTTAATCTTTTGGGCCTAAGGGCTGGCCCATAGGGTGCAAAAGCCCTAAAGCTGTTAGGGTTCCCCTTTCAGCCTCATTTTGCAAGCTGAACCTAAACACTGCCACCTTTCCATTTCAGAGCTCTGCTAGGGTTAGCCGTCAACCCCTCCAAGTGAACTCCAACCAGACCTCCACTTCACGTAAGTCGGTTCTAACCTGTACTTCAGTTCCTTCTTCGTGGTTACAACTAGAGTCAGTCAGGGAGCTCGTTTTAATCTGGTTCCATTGTTTTTCCAGCTTGCTAATCCCCTCTAGGAGCTGTTACGTCCACTGTTGGTACCCAAGGATCCAGTTGCTAGCTTGTTTTCCAGGTAAGGGAAGCTAGAACCCTCTTGTTTGTTTGGTGCGAGTCTGTCATTTTATGTGGTTGGTGATTGTTTGCGTTTGCCTGTTGCTATGAATGTGTGATATGGTGGAATTGTTGTTTGGATGTGCCTTCGAGTCTGTTACAGGTAAAACAGTGACAGGCACTGATAGACTCACCCGAGTGAGCTAGTCTCGCCTATGCGAGATTAACAGAGGCTCGCCTAAGTCTTTTCCACGAATGGTCGCCCAGGCGACCCAGTGTAGTTTTTGAGCGAGCGACGTCTTGCTTAAACGAGGAGAGTCTCGCCTGAGCGAGAACGTGCGCAAAGTCCCTGTACAGAAAGTCGAGCTCTCACCTAGGCGAGGGAAGCTCGCCTGAGCGAGGGTCCTCCTCGCTTGGGCGAGATCCTGCTGCCTGGCGAGAGGCTGGGCGAGAAGGTGGTTGGCTTTGAAGTTTTCCTTGATTTAAAATGTTGATTATGTGCTTGGATGGTTATTACCTTTAAGAATATGAACTGAATGACTTTTATGAATGGGATGGTATGAGAGTTATGATTTATGCGTTTTAGCATGATGTGAGTATGATATATGTATGAGATGGTTCATGGAATTGAGATGATGAGTTTGACATGAGTTCGGCATGAGACATGAAAGAGGTTGGTATCAATATGACATGGTAATGATATGAGACAGAGTTCCATATTTTGGGTTCGAGAATAATGAGTTGGCATGGTTTGGTTGGGAGTACGAAAGAGGTGAATTATGAGAAAATGTATGAGACGTATATGTACATCTAATGTGTGTATGCATGCCGAATCTGTTTGATTGATTATGAATGTTTGGTCCGTGTCAGTGCGTAAGTCCTTAGGATCTCTAGGTGGGATTTCCAGGGTTGTGCTTCAATGGTTGGGACGTAATCCCATGGCCCCTGTTAGTGGGTGTCCATGGTGGTGCCCTATCTATATAACTAGGTAAGGATTCAAGGTAAGGTTGCATCCTAATATTCTAAGGAGTCAGTTAGTCTCACCTAGAGCGGACTGAATCCTGTGGTGAGAGTAGTAGGAGGCCCGAAATTCATTAAGGGCTAACCTTGTGGTGAGGGAAAATTGATTCATTATAACACTTGTAACACATAGCTCGGGGGTGAGCAGCTCGAGGTGAGCAGAGGTATCCACCACAAGTATAAGCATCCAGATGAGTCGAATCGTAGTGTATTGTTTGGGAGGTCGTAACATGCTTGTGTCATGTATGTATAATGGACTGTGAATATGTATCTGATTTCATTGATGAAATGATTTTGGCTCTAGCTTACCCTTTGCTTGTTTGATTGTTTTGTGTGTGGTTCTTCTCTTTTGTGATGATCATCAAATTATTGATGTGAGCAGAAGCGAGAGGTTCTCGCGGTCAACAGGGGAACGATGACTCCGCTGCATAGTCCATCTGGGTTGGAGCTGATGTTTTATTTCTTTTTGTTGGGCTTTTCTTAAGGTCACGGCCCATGTATTCTGTTTGACTTGTGATCTCTTATATTCTTTTTAACTTTATATCTGATTTTTCCTGTGACACCGTGGTGTGCCTTAAGAAGTAGGTTTAAACTTCAGGGCACTACGATATCATTCCAGTATGACGCTTCTTTAATTATATTATTAATTAAATAGGGTATTACAGTATATAATTTTGTAATCAACTTTCTTCCCACATCTTCACTAATCATTAAATCATTAAAGCAAATGATTTGTTTCGTTCTTCAGAATTTCATGCCTCATTTTTTAAATTTTAGTCGCATTTATATGCTCCCTCCGTTTCCATCTACAGAAACAAAAACAGATGACTAATTTCCTTGTGGAAATTTGTTTTCTCATGGAAATTGAATTTAATGTGGAAATGAATAAATAGAAAATACTGAAACTTAGAGACCGATTAAATTGAAATGATATATGAATTTTCTAGTTAACATTCCGCTGCTGTATAGCAACAAATACGTCCAGAATTATTGCACCCAAAAAATAAATACGTCTAGAATTACACTAATGCAAAATTGTAGTATAAAATCATAATGAGATAGAATTTACGCAACTTAATTAATGCGTCACCTGGTTTGGTTAGTGAGAGAGTCCGGTCAAAATTTGATGAGTCAAGAGTCACCATACGGTCTTTTTCTCAATTACAACCAGTCCTATTCGGCGGCAACATTATAAACTTTTTTTTTACATCATTTACATAAAAACATATTTATATTTATTATACCAAATATAATTCTCATTTTTTTTTTATAAATATACGCACACACGTGCCACCATTGGTAAAACTAAATAAAATATATTTTTTTCAACCTTCCCATGCCAACAAATACCATCAACACATACCACATCATGATGCATGATATGCATACATAACGCATGATGTTAGTCTTGACCCAACAAACAAACCCACCATCAGGCATTACCTCACCCACCGTTAGTGACTTATACTCACCCCTACTTCCTTATATATATAACCCTTTTCCTTGCCTCCATTTCCACTCTTCAAATAAACCACCAAAATCTTATCTTTGCTACCTCATCACAACACTATAATTATTGTTTCCTCATACTTTATTAGGCAACGCAAAAATGGGAGAGGTTAGTTTCAGTTCCGTGTGTGTTCAATCATTCGTTCTCTTCTTCACTAGACTCCTGAAATTTCAATCATGTGTTTCTAATTAAACTCGTGTCGTTTATGGCAGCAAAAGGACCAGCCAAAGAATGAAACAGAGAAGAAGCCAGAGGATGGAGCACCCAAGAAAGACGAAGGACCCGCCCCTGTCGTTTACAAACTCGACTTGCATTGCGAGGGATGCGTCAAGAAGATCAAACGCACCGCTCGCCATTTTCCAGGTACTGTAAATCGTAGTGATCGAATTTTGGCCTAGATGTATTCATCATTCAAATTTAATCTTTCTCAATTTGTTGAAGTAAATTTTAGTTTATGTATAAATTCGATTTTGAAATTGAGAAAATGCCGATAAAACATTCAGGTGTGGAAACCGTTAAGGCAGATCTATCTTCTAACAAAGTGACCGTTACCGGGAAAATGGACGCCGAGAAGCTTCGAGAGAAGCTCGCCGAGAGAACCAAGAAGAAGGTTGATTTTGTCACACCTCCGCCAAAGAAAGAGGCCGCCGCCGAAAAACCGCCGGAAAAGAAGGCCGAAGAGAAGAAACCTGAGGAGAAAAAACCAGAAGAAAAGCCTAAAGAGGTAATTAATTAGTTAGTAATCAGCAATTAATTAATCTTGATTTTAAAAAATTTAAATTCGTTAAGCTCAGCCTCAGTAACTGACTTTAAACTTTTCCATTGATTAATTTCCGGTTCGCTACAGACGACGGTGGTTTTGAAGATCAAACTGCACTGTGACGGTTGCATTGCGAAAATCCGAAGAATCATTCTCAGGTTCAAAGGTGAGAGAAAGTTGACCTAATTCACCTAATTCATTTTTAAATGAACGTTTTGATTATTATAATTCAAGCAATTGATTAATAATTGAAGTGGCGGTTAAGTGGCTAATTTGACGGTGATGGTGGTGGTATGCAGGTGTTGAGTCGGTGAGCCTTGACGGAAGCAAGGACTTGGTGACGGTGAAGGGAACGATGGACGTGAAGGAGATGGTGCCGTACCTGAACGAGAAGCTGAAGCGAAACGTGGAAGTGGTGCCTCCGAAGAAAGAGGAGGAGAAGAAAGAGAAAGAAGAAGGAGGAGAGAAGAAAGAGAAAGCCGACGGCGGAGAGAAGAAAGAGAAAGACGGTGGCGGTGAGAAGAAAGAGAAAGACGCTGCGGCGGAGGCGAAGGCAGAGGTTAACAAAATGGAATTCATGTACCCGAACCCACCTCCTTCGTTCTGGTACCAGGGAGGACAGTTTCCCGGTCAAACAAGTTACGCTATGGAGGTTCAACCATCCTACGGTATTAACAATCATTACGTGGAGCAAGGGTACGTGAACCATGGTTATCCTATGCAGCCACCTCTACCGTATTACATGCACCCTAACGCTCCTCCTCCGCAGATGTTCAGCGATGAGAACCCCAATGCTTGTTCCATCATGTGATTAACTTTCAGTGTAGACTTACACTCGGATACGGGATACGGATACGGAAATACGCATGATGTAATCTGTAAATAAAGAAAAAGAAAAATTGATGTGCGTGTAAAAACTGAGGGGGGTTGAATATTCCGTGTTATTGAAAATTAATTAATAGAGAGAATTTTTATGATATGGTAGAATTTTGAAACTACATATGTACGATAATGCGTAAGTAGGTTGGTTGGTGTTTTAGAGAGGGCATGGCCGGCTGGCTGGAGAATCCTGTCCAGAGTTTATATGAAATTAAAAGAACTCACATCACATGAGCTGTTCTTTGTTTTTGTATATTTCTAATATTTCTAATATCAGAATAAATGGTTACTATATTTCAATGAGAATTGTTGATTCATCTTATCGAAAAGTTTTGGGATTGGTTCTGAATTGCCGAGGAGTAGGTGCCAAAAGTGATTGGTTACTTGTTTGTCTCATTTGAGATTTTTTTTCTCTGTTTTTCCTTTTGGGTACATATTTTCATTCTGGATTCTTAACCAAACACTTGTGTTACTGTTTTCCTTTTCTATTTCAATTATAATTACGCGTTGAAAATCACATGCGTTTCGATTTGGTGGGGAGCGCTTGACAACGTCTTGCCAACAGAAAAATATTCGACTTTTAATAGTTGAAATTTTAGATCGGAACGAGATTGCTGCAGTTGAAAGTAAAGTGGATGAAGCAGAAGAAATTACCCCAAGTACACACAGATACATTATGACCTTAAATAAATTGCATCACACATTTCAACGACTCCAAGCAACCAATGGCCTTTGAAGGGACTTTGGTGGGAGGGCAGGGAGGCCATTTCCTAATTATTTGAATGGAAAGAGGAAATAATATTTTTTTTTTTTTTGGGAAATTATGATGATGATTTTGAATGATCCAGTCCCACAGACACTAGATATGGCCAAGATAAAGCCTCCCCTTATCTTCCTTTCAAAAAATTTAGTTTCTTTTTTCTAAAGCTCTCCTTTTTTTATTTTATCATTTTTGTTTTCTTTCAGTCAATATATATGTCATGCACTTGGCTCTCAACCACAATGTTTTTCAACCTATTCATATTAAGAACAATAAAAGTGAGAAAGATCCAATTTTTGTTTTGTTTATAGACGAACCGCCAAATGGTTTACGTTAGCTGATTTGAGTCCTTGTAAAACGATATCCATGATTGTTAAATTAGCATCAAAATTAATTTAAATTGTTGGCTATACAATTCAAATTCCTCTCCCAAAAATAGTTACAAATTCAAGTCTAACTTTTATATGATTAAAAAAATAAAAAATTGAGTATTATTTAAAAAGAGGATCAATTTATAGTATATAAGTAAGTGTAAATCTCATTTTATAAGTTGGTCATGTGATATTGAGTTAGGTTTAAAGTCTACTTTTTAATATAGTATCAGAATCACATATATATAGTTTATCTTAATGAAATTTGATGTTTATTGGGTCTAGTTATACTTGTTATCGGATCATCTATTAATATTCAGTTTCACATATAAAATATATATACCTCAATGTGAAAAGTATGTAAAAAATTCTACATCGACTAAAAATAAAGTCAATTCATAATATATAAGTGAGTATAAATCTTACCTTATAAACTGATTTTGTGAGATTGAGTTAATTTTACGATTGACTTAAAAAATGATAAAAGAAACTTAATAGACAATAACTTGTGGTCCTTGTGATTGATGGAGCTAGCTAGCACACGCTGAGTGTTGTATCATCTTTACCATTCTCATTACTTAAAAGCTTGTGAGAGGTCCATTGCTAGGGCCATTGGCCAACTCTTTTTTCTTTTTGTTCGTGTTTTGTTTCAACGAATACAACGCTTGACGAAGAAGGGCTTGTTAGAGCATTTATTAGTTTGATAAATCGAGCGCAGCCACACGCATTTAACAAGTGGGTGCATGTATAATGACTTTTAAACTTTTAATTTATAATCATTTAATTCATTAACGTTTGACAAGTCCCTCCAACTACTAAAATACGTATTCGCTCTCATGTTTTTCAATCTTTCTATGGCGCCGTAAAGTATAGAGTATTCGCTAAAAGTTTTCAATTACTCATCATGATTATGGATCATTTCTAAACGATTTGCTATAAAATTTATTTAATTTTTTCCAATATTTTAAGAGTAAACCTGGCAACCATACTTTGCATTCTTTTAGTAGTTCGTGTTTCTTATTTTTAAAAGTAGTTTACTTGTCTTTAAAAAGATCACTTTTTAAAGTAAATATTGACATTTAAAGAATAAATTAAAAGTAAGTTCAAAAGTTTATATATCTCTTCTTTTGATGTGTTTACAGAAGAAAAATACTTTTTTCAGAAATTGTAATGAAAGTTAATTAATCTGCTTTAATACTTTAACAATCCCGCACGATTCCGCAAGGCCAAAAAGTATAATAACAATTTCAAACTAAATATATACTTAAGAGACATAAAAGAAAAAAACTTACTAAATTAATATAAATGTCGCTCTTTCTTTATATGATAAACGTTACTCATTTTCTTTTAAAATAACTTATAGCATTCCTTTACAAATTTTGCTTGTTCTTCTTCACTCACCTTATTATTTGGCAAGAAAAAAAAATGAATTCGGTGGATTACTTCCTCAAGTTTATAGAAAGACATGCAAGACAGGTAAATAAGTGAGACAGAAAATAAAAACGACAAAAAGGGTGTCAAATTAATTAGCGTTAAATATGTTTTTGTCTCTTAAGTTTAAGTGAAATTTAGAATTAGTCCTTCTACAAAATTTTCAACCAATTTAGTCATTCATCTTTAAAAACATAAATTTAGTCATTTTAACCAAATTTTGTTCAGTTTATCTGACGTTTCAAGTGCATTTCATTATAGTATTTGAATTGTTTACACCTTTTGACACATTTTCGCTTTAATTTTAACTCAAAAAATGCGTTTAAAATGTTAAATAAACTTAACAAAATTTGGTAAGAAAGACTAAATCCACGCATTTATAAAGATGAATGACTAAATTGGTATAAAGTTTCAAAGAGTGACTAATTCCAAAATTTACTGGAACTTGAGGGACCAAAAACATATTTAAACCAATTAATTAAGACTTAGCCTAAGGTGATATAATAATTATTATTTTTGTGTTGGGTGGTGGTGAAACTATTAATTTTTTTCATAGAAAATGAATATCGTATCATGATTTACATAAGTCACAATTCATAATAGCCACATATTTATTTAAGAGTTCCATCCCTAACATACCCGAGTATAGAAAGGTTTTATATTCTTCTTATTATTATTATTATCTTGTGATTGAATTTTTGTAAATTTTAATAGATATTCGTCATATACGGCGCATGCGGTCGATGAAGCGTGGAAAAATACATTAGCATGCAATATGCAAGAATGCATGCCTTCACTAAATAATTTAATTGTGGATTAATTATTAATTAATTTAGGATTGAGAGAGAAAGTAAGCATGTTCTAGGTTAAAGCGTTGACTATTTGAGTGTGAAGTTATTAGGTTTGTGTAATGTCCCTAGAGGAATACGAAATAAGAAGATATAGATAAGGGTTAAGTATAAGGTTATGATATAGTAGAATTAGACATTGCTCTTTTGCATCACTCCAAAGGGGAGAAGAAAACATGACGTATGGAAGAGCTTCAACGAGTGTTTTAGGTCATATAAAAAGTCACGTCTTTCTTCTTTTACATGCTACTTGTTACTTTCCTATAGCTTTTTTCTGGTCAAATCTTTTCTATGTATATTTTTGTAAAAAGATTGAAACACCTCAAATATTTCCATTAATAAAAAAAAGTGTTACTTATCTCAATAACTAATATTGCATAATTTATTACATATTATACATAATAGTAATATCAATTTGACATAATGGGTTGTATTACCTTCTTTTGAAAAGAAAAAGTAAATCGAAAATGTTCAAAGTAATAAAATAAAATTGAAAAAGTCTATTATAATGAGATAAAGAAAAAGTGGATCTTTAATATATTTTATTTAAGAAAAATATAAGAAAAGATACTGAACAAAATGATTTTCTAAGCTGCTTTACGAAAATTAAAAAAGAAAATATAAAATGACATAAATATATCTCTAATAAAAAAATATGAAAAATAGCCTTTTATTTTCCTTTAATTATAAGGACACTTTCCCTTTATTCTTATTTTGAAGGGTGCACTAAATATATGGATAAGATAAGTTTTGATGATTGTTTTTTATTTCTTTCCACTTTTAAATAACCAAACAAAGGAGATCATTTCTTATCTTTCCTTCCACTTGGGTCATTCAAAAGAAAGCATTAAGTTATAAAGATGAGAGGGAGAAATGATTAGAAATTGAAGTGTTTGTATATGGTGTGTCTTTTATGTTTGGCTTCAATCATTGCATGGACCTTAATCACTTAGCTCATGATGCCTTTCTCTTGTGAACATGGACTATATGTTTGCATGTGAGTCCTTGTGATCTTCGATACCTCTTTCAGAGATGTTTCTTGAAATGCATGGAACACATTACAAGTGTGTCTTCTCTTTCATTTTATTATATCAACACATGTTTTTCTAGATCTTTCCTCATTATAATTTCATTAGCCGACACTCTGTTAGATCTCTAGTTTTTTGCTGTTTTGTATGGTCTCGATATTAAGCTTTTGCATCTTTTTGTAAATTATATATTTTTTATAAAAGTGTTAGAGTACCTCATAAATGTTATTCTTTAATTTATTAATTCATTCTTGATAAAAAAAATATATTTTTAAACATGAATTTATAGTACGTAGTTGCATATCTTACATAAACTAAAATTAAAATGATTTTATAATATATAAGTAGATGCAAATTCCTTTTTACAATCTATTTTTATAAGGTTGAATTATGTTTAAAGTTTATTTTTTAATATGATATCATAATAAACTAAAATCTATCTTAGTGATATTTGTTGTTTGTTAGGCCAATTATATTATTTCTTATCAAACTACTATTGGACCACCTATTAATGTATAATTTCATACTCAAGATATATAGATTTAAAGTTCATGACTAATTAATTTAAATTATAACTTTTTTTATTTTTTTTATAAATATTCCTAAATATTTAATCTGTATATAATTATTATCTAGTAATCTTACTTCAAAATTATGAACATCAAATGTCGATACAAATCAATAACAAAAGGCCATAAGTTTCATACTTACACGGCTTTTTCTTTTCTTTTATATTAGTCTTGTGATATTATATATATTACATATTATATTAGCGTTAAACTATTATAAAGAAGATTATTTGGTAAGGATTATCGCATTATAAGAGCACAAGAATAATTATTGAAAAATCCAAATTAGGTTTCTTGTACATTGACAACATGGAGATGTTGGAAATTTAAAAAGATTCCGTTTAGCAAAAGTCTAAACATTCATATACTCAATAACTATAGACTACAAATAATGACACATGATGAAGGAGACTTTTAAATTCTACTTTTTATGGGAAGACAAAAGAGAAAGCCAATCCTTTTAATCTTTTCTTTTTGTTATCTATTAATCATAGATAATAGTTGAAAGATGATGAAAATAAATTATTAAAATTACGATAGATATGTATCAATAACATTAAATATTGTATTTTCAGTAAAGATTATTTATTTTGAAAAACACTAAATAACAAGATCGTTTAATTTTTTATAAAACTATGCACCAACCAATCATTTATTTATTGGTACTAGCCAATCTTTTCAATGATAGGAAAATGGACATTACTTGCGTCATTATACGCATGATCAATGGTGCTTTTCACTACATTTTATAGTGAACTAGTGATTATAAAAAGAATGATACGAAAGGCTTATAATAGATGATAGAGATCACAAGGAATCTTATATTTATTTATTTATTGTATGATTAGTAATTTTGTTTCTTCCATTAATCTTTCATATACAACTTTTTAGTTTTTTGTTTTTTCGATGTTAGTTTCTAATTAAAAAATAATAATTTTAATATAATAATAAATTTTTTATATTTTCATTTTTTTAGTCGAAATCTAGATCTAAAATATTTATCTAAATATTATAAAAAACAAATATAAATTTTAAAACTAATTAATTAAAATGGGATCGAGGAGATCAAAACTGTGGGTAAAAAGTAAATAGGAATGAACTTTAAATTTAACTCTCTTTTTTTTTTTTTATTTCTTCCAGTGACGTGAGTATAGTTCTTTCATATTTTTATTTCTCGAAAGCAAACAATTTTTGAAATACTAATGTTTTTAAATAGTTATTTTCGTTTTAAGATTAGGTTGATGCCATATGATGATATGGTCAAAAGTTTTTTATATGTTTTATATTTTAATTTAAAGAAAAATTGTTATTTTTGACAATCGTTTTTAAAACTAAGTTAGGTGTCTTTTATAAACACTCAAAGATTATATATTGCGTTTAACTAGAAAGTTGTGCCTAACTTCTCATTTAATTGTTGTTCTAGTTTCATTAATATAGCACGTAAGCTTATATATTTTTTGTCAATAAACTCATAAATCATTCTGAAATTTTTCTGCAGGTGGTTAGGACAAAAGTCACTGAAAATATTAAATTATTTTGAAATGGAAACAAAAGCTAAATACGGATAATATCGAAAATACAAATTTTAATACTTGGAGTATTTTATGTTAAAATAAAAACTGACTAAAAACAGAAATAAAAAACAGATTTTTTTTCAATGAAAAAAATGTCATTTTCTCTATATTTCTCTAATTTATTTGAGTCCTGAATAGTTCTTTTTTTTCAATTAATATTTTAAATCATTTCAGGGTCGCCATTACGTATTAACCCCAATAACATTCAGTAATAAAAATGGTGAGATTGATAACGTCACTTTTGTTTGCGAACCAATTAAAAAAAATTATTTTAAGATCAACATTTAAATTATGATTTTCAAATATAAATTTAAGCATACTTATCCATTTTTTTGCTACTAAAATGTAATTAATATTAACTATATATTATTGACTTCAAAAAAAAAATTGTGTCCATATTTGATGATATTATATTGATTTTAACTTTATTTTAGCCAGCAAAAATATATATAATGACGGAAGTGTTGTGTTCCCCTCTTGTAAGAGCATCAAAATTATAGGAAATGATTATATTTTTACGTTATAAGTTATAAATATTACATAACCTCCCCCAAACAATAATATTTAGTTTATTTTATATAAACTCATATACATCAATTTCACTTAGTTGTCCTACATCAACCCTAGCTGTTATATTTATACCATAATTATTTTTTTGAATTATTTTATAACATTAAGAACATCTTTAACGCAAGATATTCCATTGACATCTTAAATATAACATCTTTAGTTGAGATCTTAAATGTAAAATCTCATGTTTTTACAAGATTTGGCACTAAAAGCCAAAATAAAGATCTAAAACATAGACTTGTAGAATAACTCTTAGTATCTTTTTAAAAAAATATTCTTTCATACTCTTGCGCCTAAATTATCTTCAAAAGAAATATTGTTTGAGTCTTACTCCCATATTGTGGAGGGGAAACTGAATGAAAATAAAATTAAAAACAAGTACTAAAAAACAATACAAATAAATAATTAAAAAAATAAACATTTGTGTTTGTGTCGAGGTGAGACGTGGTCGATGCTAGAATAGACAAATGTAGAAAATACCTAATCAATAATTAAGAAGGAGGAATAATTTCAGATAAGTTTCACTAAATTATTAAGAAAAAATGGAAAACGCACAAGGAAATTGAAAGTTGATGATGTAATAATCATAAATAACTTATAAATCGATAAAGTTTGTCAACACACATTAATAATTCAATGATAAAAATAAAAAAAAGTTGTACTCAGGGAACTATAGATATATTCTCTTACAAAAGTACAAGCTTCATCCAAAATAAGTTTCAAGGATAAACCTATTTATGCTATAGATCAATATTATTATTGGACCCATCTAACAATAATCTAACTAGAAATGTCCATGAAATATCTCTAATAAAAAAGTATAAAAAATTTCAAATGTCCAATAGCAAAAATATATAAAATTTAAGTCTAGTTTCAAATCTCCTCATTTCTCTTTATGTCATCCACATATCATATTTATACAGTTTTTTTTTAAAGAAAATTCGACCTTAAAATTTATCTCTACGCACAAATAAATACATAAACATAAATATTGAGTGTTTTTAAATATAAACTAATCTAAAAAAAAAGATTAGATACCCTGTAAAAAAAATCAAATTATATTGATCAAAATTTCAACTACTAAATCAATTCAATTTAAATTAACAAAAATAACAAAAAAAAAATCTACTCGACCTCTCAGGTATCCACATTATATTATAACTAATGTCTGGATTATACTCGACCACTTACACACAAAATACTAAATTATGGCTAACACTTGTTCTACTTAGTTACATACCCACTCATTTTATTTCAAAGTCTCAAAACATTAATTTCATATATTTATTTTTCCCTCTCGCTCCACAAATACACAAGCTAGCCAAATGAGACATTAAGCACTATTAGTAGTTGTCAAAGAAGTTCACTCAGCAAAATAGGGTTACCCAACTACTCAAATTGAACTTGAGCTCTAGGAAAAGACTTTGTCCAAGTACTAGGAGTTTCCCTTAAATTAACTCGTCCAATGAGCTCAAACTCACCTAACGACTGAAGACACTAAGAAAGGCTGACCTAACAAGGCCTTTCTCGCTCGGTGTCCAATTAAACTTGAGTTCTCTGAATTTATATTGAAATAATTTTGCTTAGTGAGCACTTTATTTACCTGGCTACCAAACTTCTAAGATTTTTTTTCATAAAGCTCACCCAACAAGTAAAATGGTATGAACTCTCTGGATTTCCAAAAATCAGATTTCGAACAAGTGTATGGTCCACCCAACAAGTTTGCATAATTTTAGAAACTTTATAAATAAATTAAATCAACAAAATTGGTTTCATATTTATGTTTTCTACTCTTTTTCCATCTCCAAATGTTAAATTTTATGCAAAAGAAACCTCAACTAGAACCATTTTGTCTAACAAGATGCATCTCAGATATAAATATTCACACTAAAGAGGAGATATAACATGCATTAAACCAACTTTCTATACTCAAATCAAGCAACCATTACATATTGAAAACTCAACACCTATCAAACTCCTCAAATCAAATAGAATGATTATATTGCTTACATATTCAAATTATCTAGTCAAGTATATATAGTAGAAAACAAACTAATTTACCTACATCAAACTCTAACTAAGCTCAGCTTTAAGGAATTTTTCACTCACAAAACACTGAACACAAAAAATTCACAATTTGGACATATCCTAATGATTTTTGACAGACAAAATCTTTGAACCGAAAAAATTCACATGCAAACATTATTTTCCTTCATGCATGCAAAATTTTTCATAAAATGATTCAAGAAAAGGTAAAAGAATTTGCTTGTAAATGTCTCATAATTCATTTTTTAGTAACTGTTTATCAAATTTTTTACTTGATTATTTTCAAACAGGATGTTTTTTAAATCTTTCAGGTTTCATCAAACACTAATTGAGTTGGATTTCTCATTATTCAGTTATCATCAGCAATTACTCTCCTCAATAAATATATGTGCCATATATCGTAATACCTAATATATTGATTATCATAATTTCTTAATACATATTGTTTTTTAAGCTTTTTCGAGTTTTCATACTCTACATTAAAAGAGTAGCAAACCTACTAAGATGAAATGACGAAAACTTTGCCATCAATCTTTGGGTTACACAAGATATAGGAAGCCATGATATTTTGCAAAGATGGACAATCTCACGTATAGTTATGCGTTCTGGGGCATGATTACTTGTTGGATGATCATGATCGAAATCCAATAATTCGTACTTAACCTTCCTTATAATACATTTACTAATTTTCTTAATTTACATAAAACATAGTTACTTTTGTTTATACTTTAATATGAAGAAAACATATACCAGACTGTTGCTTAAGTTGACGAAGGAATTAAAAGATATTGTATTAAAATAACACATGAGATCACATTAAATATTACAAGAAAATATTTAAATAATAAAAAATTTTAGAGATGAAAAATAATTAGTTATTATAGTGGCTAATTTATATATGAATTTATAAACTTAAAATTATTAGTATTTATTCCTGTTTAAACTCTGGAACGAGTCTGGTCAAGAATATTTATTGTCTCTCTAGTATAGTGTCAATGAATTTTGTCCATCCCTTCTTTAGGTGACTATTGTTCCTTATATACTGGTTGGTCTGTTTGTCCCATTTTGCCTCTAGGGACGTTGTTGGCACAATCAAGCTTGAAGTAGAGAATTGATAAAGCCAAAGCTTGAAGCAAAGAATTGATAAAGCCTTGTGCGTGAAGATCGTAAGTGTTTGATGAAGATTGTTGAAGATCCACTTGAAGATTAAGTTTTTAGTGTGTTAAATATGAAATTAATATGTTAAATATAATGTTTTGGTGTTATATCATGTTGGTAGGCTATATGACATAGGTTAGATGTCTTGTTAGTCTTTGTGTGTCTCTTTTTGTAACATCCCATTTAATAGTTTTCACGCTACTAAATAAAATATTACATCATGATCAAACAAAGCAGATAGTATGAATAAACTGTTATAGTGCTGATACAGTCATCCAAAATAACTATATAAAATCCCTGATGGCAAATATAGTTATACAAGAAAGGTTCATCTATACATCTCAAAACTCCATAACGCCTAACCCAAAAACTACCACGGGACATCCAGGCAAAGGATCAACTCTTGTCCAGGAGAGGGGTGTCATCATCTGGGTTCTTCTCTGCTCACACCAAAAGGAGGCAATCATTGCAAAAGAAAGATACATAAGGGAAACAACATAAACAAGAAAGGGTAAGCTAACTGAATTAAGAGAAATCTAGCAGTTCACATTATATATATATATATATATATATATATATATATATATATATATATATATATATATATATATATATATATATCATCGCAAAGATAGTTCAATTATATAACTCTAGACTCGATATCCAAATTGTGTAAGCGACGTTGGATCTATTGGCGGCGTGCACTTGTGATGGTCCCCAAACTCTGCAGAGTTTGGGCGCAAGGGGTTATCACCTGACCACTCCCAAGGTAAGTTCCCTTCGCGTCTAAGACTTGATTAAGTCCAAAGACTAGGACCTCTTGCTACTCCTCATGACATAATTCATTATGCTCTATCTGAGCGTGAATGATTATTGGAGTTTTAAGATACCAACCAATACGGATTCTTCACGTCCTTACACACACACACTAGCAAACTCATCTGAATTTCCCTTGAAATTCCATTTCAACCACAACCTCTCTTAATTCATGTTCATCCAATTTCACCACACAAAATATTAACATAACATTCCAAGCATATAAGAGACTAATTGCACAAAATCGCATTTAAACATATAACTTCATCCCTTACAACAGAACATCAAACACCCCACTATAGTGGTTCTCGCTCAAGCTAGACGATCTAGCCCAGGCGAGAGGCCATCTCACTTAGCGAGTCAGTCTCGCCTAAGCGAGGCTCTAACAGTGGCAAAAATAAAAATCTGGGCGAAGCCTTGCTCAAGCTAAGCTGGTTCGCTTAGATGAGAGTGTCTCTCACTCAAGCGACCTCAGCTCGCCTAGGCGAGGCTTCACGCAGGAACAAGGGTGGTTTTCTGGTGTTTTCGCTCAGGCGAGAGCCACTCGCCCAGGCAAAAATACCAGATTATGAACTTGTTCCCACATGCAGGAGCCCAGATTCTCCATACAATTTCAAGCACACCCAATTTCGCAGTTCAAACATCAATTTAGCATTCAAACACACAATCCAGAACCATCAGAACATATATCCATATGAATTTTAAGACAAAGGTTAGCTTCCCTTACCTTTTGGAATTACCGCTTGTAGGTTTAGCTCTCAATCAAGAGGATACCTCAATTTCACAACCCAAGGAGCTGAATTTACAAACACCAAGAGTAAGAATGGGAACCTAACTCGAATCAGAAGGATTGAGGAATCCTTCAATTTTGAAATTAAAGATAAAGAAGAAATTTGGAGTTAACTTACGCGTGGGGAGGGGATGAACAGCTTGGGAAGGAGATTCTGCACTAGTCACAAGCCTGATTGCTATTACAGAAAGGAAGGAAGCAAATCAAATTTGAATTGGAGCTCAAACCCCTTTTTGTTAGAGAGAATTGGAGGAAACAGGGAGAGAAGAAAATGATACAGAGTGAGGGTGAGAGAATTGTTCTATGTGTGGTAGAAGAGAGAAAGGGAGTAGTAAAAGGGGTTTCACATTGATTGGAACAAGTTTTGTATGTAAAAGATTGTTGTTTGAGTTAAATCTATGAATTATGTATTCTACATAAATTTCCAGTATTTTAGCCGATTGATTTGTCTGTTTAATCAACTGTTTCATAGCTCAAGAACAAATTAGTCTGTTGTTTTATTTTTTAACCAATTGAAAGTGTATTGGTCTACTGTTTTTACATCCCAACTTTCCAGTCTAGTTGATTCAGTTGAAAAGATTTTAAGCTTTTGAAAAAGTTACAAATAGCCAATTCAACCCCTCTCCCCCTTTCTTGGCTTAAATCACCATTTCAAAACTAACAATTGGTATCTAGAGCAAGGTTCTTGAAAGATATTCAAGTTTGATCAAAAATATTTTGAAAAGGTTAAAAATAAACTCCCTTTTGATGAAGGTGCCTCTATTCATAGACCACCTATGTTTTGTGGCCTAAACTATCAGTTTTGGAAAATAAGGATGAAAATTTTCATTGAATCTATAGACAAAGGGATTTAGGATGCAATAGTTAAGGGACCATATACTCCTAAATGTCTTGTTGAAAATAAAAAGGTGGACAAGCCTTAGATTGAATGGACGAATGAAGAAAGGAGAAAAACTCAATATGATTTCATTGCCAAGAATATCATCACTTCATCTTTGAGAATGGATGAATTTTTTAGGGTCTCACAATGTAAGAGTGCAAAGGAAATGTGGGATGTCCTAGAAGTCACATATGAGGGGACAAATGAAGTGAAGAGAGCAAGGAAGCATGCCTTGATTCAAGAGTATGAGTTTCTCAAGATGCAAAAAGGAGAGTTCATAACTGAAGTTCAAAATAGGTTCACTCACATAGTCAACCATCTCATGGGTCTAGCCAAAGAATTTGACAAAGAGGAGCTAAACATCAAAGTGCTAAAATGTCTTGATAGAAATTGGCAACCAAAGGTAACTACCATATCTGAATCCAAGGATTTATCCATCATCACCATAACTTGCACTGTTTGGTAAACTAAAAGAGCATGGGATTGAAATGTAAAGGCTAAATGAGCTTGAGTTAAGTGAGAAAAAGGTAAAAATCATAGCCTTGAAGGCCAGCTCCAAGAAGAGTGATGAAATCGAGGAAGAGGTTGCCAAATCAAGTGATAATGAGAACTTGAATCTACTAGTTAAGAGGTTTGGGAAGTATCTCAAGAGGAAAAGCAACAAAGGTAATTAAAGGAGGTATATTTCTAAACAAAATGATTTAAGTAATACTTCTAAATTCTCATGTTATAATTGTGGAAAGCAAGGACATATCAAGATTGAATGTCCTAATGTTAACAAAGAGAAGGAGAAGGTTGGTGACAGGAAAAAGGAGAAAAAGGCCAAGGAAAGACGTGCCTACATAGCTTGGGAGGAAAATGATGATTCAACAAGTACTTCATCTCAAGAAGGAAGTGAGGAAGCAAATCTATGCCTCATAGCCGGATATGAATCATCCTCATCAAGCCAAGTAAGTTCCTTGTCATCTAAAGATAAAAATGACTATTACCAATTATTGCATGACTTTGAAGAATTGCATAATGAGGCTAAGAAAATTGTTGTCATGAACAATTGGCTAAAAGGATTAAATAACCGGCTAGAAAAAAGAGTTAGCCAGCTAGAATCAGAAACAACCGACTTAAAAACTGATTTCGAACAAGTAGAAATGATTTACAGTAATTCAGTCGATTGTTCTGAAAAACAGTTGGCTATAAAACCTTGTGAAAGTTGCATTACTTTGAAAAATCAAGTGAAATATCTTTGAAAACTTGTGCAAAGTTCACAAGAGGAAAAGCAAACCTAGAAGCTGTTATTGGCTCTCAAAATTATGTTTTTGGGAAGGTTGGACTTGGTTATACACCTATCCATGAAAAGAAAGCCAAGAAGTTATCTAGTTTTTTTTTCAAGAGTGAGCCAAATGTTATGGGATTCATTTCCTACAACTATTGTAAGAAGAAAGGTCATGTTCTTAGGAATTGCAATGCTAGAAAATATGATGTACCTAATGGATTTATGAAATGGGTCACAAAAGGATCTAGAAAGGCATAACCATGTTGGACCCAAACTATCAAAGGGTACCATGTAATGCTATGTTGTTTTATATGTCATAAAACAGGAAAAGAAAGACCTATGGTACCTAGATAGTGGCTGCTCGAGGCATATGACTGGTGATAAGTCCAAGTTTGCAAAGTCGGAACTAAAGGAAGAAGGCTTTGTAACTTATGGTGACAATAACAAAGGAAGGATACTTGGAAGTGGAGTCATAAGCAATGGAGCCTCATTCAACATCCACAACGTGCTTCTAGTTAAAGGGCTAAAGAACAATTTGATAAGTATAAGTCAATTGTGTGACAAAGGTTTTAAAGTTGTGTTTGAACCAAATCATTGCCTTATATATGATGCATGTGGTAGTATTGTGTTGGTAGGAAAAATAGTCAACAATATATACTTGCTTAATATGCATCATGCATCATTTAGCATTCATTGTTTGCTTACAAAAGAGAATGATACTTGGTTATGACATAGGAGGCTTTGTCACATACATATGCACCATTTGAATCGACTAAATAGAAAATAATTGGTTGAAAGGTTACCAAAACTTAAGTTTGAGAAGGATAGGATATGTGAAGCATGCCAAAGGGGAAAGCAAACTAAGGTTTCCTTTAAACCCAAAAACTGTATTTCAATTGAAAGACCCTTAGAATTGCTTCACATGGATCTATTTGGTCCTTCTAGAACTATGAGTCTTTTTGAAAACTATTATGCATTGGTTATTTTTGATGATTTCTCTAGATTTACATGGACTTTATTTCTAGCTGCCAAGAATGAAACCTTTTATGCTTTTAAGAAACTTACCAAGGTTTTAGAAAATGAAAAAGGTTCTAAAATAGTCTCTCTAAGGAGTGATCATGGTGGAGATTTTCAAAATGAAAAGTTTGAGCACTTTTGTGAAAAACATGGTATTAAGCATAACTTTTCAGCTCCTAGAACTCCAAAACAAAATGGAGTGATTGAGAGAAAGAATAAATCATTAGAGGAACTAGCTAGAACCATGCTTAATGAAACTGCCTAAGTACTTTTGTGCTAATACAATCAACACGACTTCATATGTGTTAAATCGTGTGTTGATAAGGTCAATTTTAAAGAAAACACCTTATGAGCTATTCAAAGGTAGAATGCCTGCTCTAAATCACCTAAAAGTATTTGGTTGCAAGTGTTTTGTTTTAAAAAATGGAAAAGAGTAGCTTGGCAAATTTGACTCAAAAGCATATGAAGGTATCTTTCTAGTCTATGTACATGTTATATTTGATGAAAGTAACCTAGTGCAACAAGATCAAAGGCCTAAGATTGCAGATTGAGAAGATATATTGCAAGAAAAGCAAATTATTGCAAAATTGGAATCTGCTATAGGAAATCAGCCAATTGAAAAGGAAATTTAGTCGGTTGAAAAAGCTGCAGACAATAACTTACCCAAGGATTGCATTGAACCTAGGGGATTACCAAAGGACATCATAATTGGTGACATAAAAAATGGAGTATCCACTAGACACAAGCTTGTATTCTTTGAACATGTTGCCTTTGTTTCTCAGATTGAACCTACGAATGTGAATGATGCATTATATGATAGTAATTGGGTTGATGCTATGCAAGATGAGCTTAATCAATTCACTAGAAATGATGTGTGGTCTCTTGTTCCTAAAACTGATGCAATGAATGTGATTGGTACTAAATGGAAATTTTAGGAATAAAATGAATGAAAATGGTAACATTGTTAAGAATAAGGATAGGCTAGTTGCTAAAGGTTATAATCAAGAGGAAGGTGTTGATTTTGATGAAACATATGCACCTGTAGCTAGCCTAGAAGTTGTGAGGTTCTTGTTAGCATATGCATGCATGTGTAATTTCAAACTTTCTCAAATGGATGTGAAAAGTGCATTCTTGAATGGTTTCTTAAATGAAGAAGTGTATGTATCACAACCCCCTGGCTTTGAAGATCACCTCTATCCTAATCATGTTTTCAAATTGAAAAAGGCTTTATATGGTTTAAAACAAGCACCACGACAGTGGTATGAAAGGTTAAGCAACTTTCTTTTATCAAAGGATATGCTAGAGGTTCAGTTGATAAAACACTTTTCATTAGAAAACATGCAAGTGATGTAATACTTGTTCAAGTATATGTAGATGATATAATCTTTGGATCAAATAATAACTTCATGTGTGAAGAGTTTATTGCAGCTATGCAGGGAGAATTTGAGATGTCTATGATGGGTGAGCTAACCTACTTCCTAGGTCTGCAAGGGAAGCAACTCAAGCATAGGACATTTTTAAGCCAGTCAAAATATTGTTTTGACTTACTAAAAAAGTTCAAAATGGAGGATTGCAAAGAGGCTATCACTCCAATTGCTACAAACTGCCTTATGGATGCAGATGAAGCTGGACAACAAGTTGATTCAACCAAATAGAGAGGGTTAATTGGTTTCTTGCTATATAAAATTGCTAGTAGACCAGTATAAAAATAGCTGTGCAATTCTCTTTCTCTCTTCTCACTAACTTTGAATCACTTTAAAATCTCAAGAAAATCAAGTAATCCACTCTTTGCTATGTTTTAATGCATTCTTATGTAATCTGAGGTTGTATAATAGTTAAAAACATTGATTGGAACAAGTCTTGTATGTAAAAGATTGTTGTTTGAGTTAAATTTGCGAATTTTGTATTCTGCATAAATTCCCAGTATTTAGCCGATTGATTTTTCTTTTTAATCGATTGTTTCATAGGTCAAGAACAAATTAGTCTGCTGTTTTATTTTTTAACCGATTGAAAGTGTATTGGTATGTTGTTTTTACATCCTAACTTTCCAGTCTAGTTGATTTAATTGAAAAGAGTTTAAGCTTTCGAAAAAGTTACAAATAGCTAATTCAACCTCCTTCCTTTCTTGGATTAAATCACCATTTCAAAACTAACATACGTGACTCACTGAGTGATGAAAACCGCCCCACAATTTGTGGCCTCTCTTTAGGAAGCACGAATATATAGGCTTTCATGGTAGTTTCATAAAACATGGTCTTCGACATGACATCCACAAATAACATTGCCCATAGTCCGATATTTGACCAAACAATCATCCTATATCCGAAGTCCAATCTCAGGTATTTTCGGGAATCTGAATCCTCATATGATTTATGAGAACCTCGACGATCAACAGATCTGCACATCGTCCTCCAAGAGACATTCAAATCACTATTTACAATAGTGTCTATTAAGAATAAAAAATTATAATTGATTTATGAATTTGACTCTAATTGATATCTAATATTAGCTATCAAAATTTTGATCATAGAAGAAATTAGTATTTAAATTAATCACTAATTAATTATAGATCAATCGTAATATTATTCCAAAAAATAATAATTTATCATTATTATGCGAAACAAAGGAAGAAGTAAGTTTTGTAGAAGGAATAAGGTACTATTGGTCTATTAGGCTTTTATATTGTTACAATATTGTTACCATATTGTTATCGTGTTAGGCATTTAAGATTAATTTTAAATTTTCATATTTGATGTGGATCTTATTAAGGGTAGAGAAGCTCAACTCTGAACCTCATTGTTGGATTTACTGTTTATGATATTTCTTCTTTCAATAGCAGAAATATATGATTATGATTAGTGATTAAAAAATGTTCAGTTATTTTTTAATTTTTTTATTTACATGTAAGGTGATGGTAGTGCATTGAAAAAGAAACTCGTACACAATATCTTACAAAATATGGATACTTGCCTCTAGTGATTTTGTATAAAAATTAGAATTAAAACTAAAGTTGGTTTGATTAAATTATTTTGAGTTCTCAAATTTAGATTCCACTATTCATATTAAGTGGAAAAAACAATACACAACAAAAAAAAAAATTAAATCTATTAACTTTTAGAGTTGAATTAGATATAATATTTTATTCTTATATAAATCTCTTCTAGACGTAGATATTTTTGGTATTTCTCCACGAATAATTACGTATATTAAGCAATAAAAAGTTGATAGCAGAATGAGTGGAGGCGAAATGAGAAACGATCAACGTAATTAATTAAAATTGGTTAATAAACGATAATTACAACCACATTAGCCATTGTCAAGGCTTTAAAATGCTTTGATTTTTATGACCTAAATTTGGTGCATTACAAGTTTTAGTCGTTGATTGATTAGAGATTAAGGTGAATTACACATGGATAATGCTCCACTTACGTGACATAATTGAACTTAAGAAGGGAAAAAGTAAGAGATTAATTAATGAACAACTTTGAAAAGAAGAGATGACAAATTTGTAAGCATTATGACAAAATTTGACACCTCTAAAAGACGAAAGAGATTTTTTCCCATTTCAATGATGACTTAGTCTTTATGTGTAAAACGCTTTGATATTTGGGAAAAAGGCGTAACTGTGAAAGTTCCACGAAGCATAATCATTACTGCATTCCAATTCTATACGGACCATACAATACAATAGTACAACGTTGCTGTCTCATTTTATTCCCTCCTCGGTCCCACTCTTATACTAAAACACGTTTCAGACACAATTTTTCTTAGGTAAATTGTTTTCACCTTGTGTGAATCCAGCATATAGCTAACCGCATTTACCATAACATGACAATTGTAGGTTAGTTTTGAAAATATCCAAAAGGAATGTATAACTTCTGTTAGGTTTAAATCTTATCACATTTTCTAAGGAAGAAATTTTATCTATACTTTATGAAAATTACCTGGTTAAAAGAGTCACATCTTAAATTATTCAAAGAGATATCAACTCATCAAATAAATATAAATAATAGTATAGTTTATTGTTACTGTTACTATTTTATTATATTAAATTTAAATTAAGACTTATTATAATCTTTTTAAAATAAGTATTTATTGTGGTACAGGGAAAGAGTCAAAAAGAGAACATGGTTCAAGTCATTTCCATTAAAAAAATACTTCAAGTTTCATGTAAAATCCTAAACCCTAAAATTAGGAATGTCAACGGGTCGGGACAGGATAAATATCCGTCTCATACCCGTATTCATATTTGTTGGATATCCGTTATGCAAGTACTCGCTTATTTTTTTCATATCCACGGATATCCACGGTACCTGTAGGTATTTACAAAATTATTTAAAAAAAAAATATTTAAGCATAAATTCAAATAAAATAAAATACATCATTGTCATAAATTTTAAATAAAGTTCAAACAAACTCAAGTTCATACAAGTTCAAAAAATTATAAAAATAAATATAAAATGACGTTCAACACCATGAAAATTATTTAATTAGTGCTTTGATCAACAAGCTCACTTTCTCCGATTGAATCCTGAAAAATAATCAGATAATAAACCTTAATTGTCACATGTCAAATATTCTTATTTTGATTCCATCATTTGACAACAAGCATACTATAAATGTTACTGTCTATATAGAGTTTGATGTATGTGCCCAAGAGAAGAATGTCAACAGGTGTACTTGGAAGAATATAACGTACCAATACTTGAAGCTGGAAGAATGAAGAGAAGACAAGATGTGCAACTTAGAAAAAATTATGTCAGAATGTTTTTTTACTAATATATATAGGAGGGTATTTTTGTGAATTAAAGTTAAGCGGGTACGGGTATCCACGGGTATAGATACTATAATACCCGTACCCGCCCCATTAACATGCGGGTATCAAAAATACCCGTACCCACAAGTAGCGGGTATCCATTTTTAATATTTGTTTCCTAACTATTGCGGGTTTTATCCACAAATACCCGCAGGTACGAATATTTTTGACATCCCTACCTAAAACAATTATCGTCATACAAAATCTTAAATGTGATTTATAATTATTAAACCAACATGGGTCATGTATCTGTGTTCGACACGTATCGTGTATGATACTTTAGGATACTTTACCGATAATTATCAATGAAGTATCTAAGTTACAAAGTTATAGTACACTACAATAAAATCTTTGAATAATGACCAATTTTAGTGATAAAAAATAATTAGTCACTATATAGTGACCAATTTGACAACTACAATAGTTCAAAAAAATTATAATTGTCTCTAAATTGATAATTAAAATAGTTTAAATTATGAATTGATTTTTAAATTGGTCATTAACATTAGCTATCAGGTTCTGGCTACCAAAATAATTGGTCTCCAATTAGGAAATTTGGATTCACACATTAAATATCATATATTTATTATGTTTGTAAGAATTATTGTAAAATTTTCAATGTTCATATATCATGTATCCATCACATATCGTATCCTATTATTTTGAAAATAAATGTATCGATATATCGAATACGTGTCTTATTTTGAAAAAGGTTTTTACCTCCCCTCATCATTTTCTCTATTCAAAACAAACACACATGATAATAGAATCCAAAAAATATGACAATAATACATATGAAAGTGTAACATAAAATTTATTATCAACCTTTAATCATAGCGTTCCTCTATGCTCTTTCAATGACTTAAAATCTGCAATAATTGAATCAGAACTTAAACTTGTTACAATATCTCTTTCAATATAGATTATCATAGTGTTTGTTAAAAATTCAGCCTCCATCTTATTTCTAAACCTATTCTTGATTATTTTTATTGTAGAAAAAGATCTTTCAATTGTAACTGTAGAAACTAGAAGAGTCATGCTAAGACGAAGTAATCTATCAATAAGTAGTAAACTTTAGACTTTTTTGTTGTTGCCAAACATGTACACAAGTCTTGCATTGTTGATAAATTCTTTAAATTTGAATCTTGACGAGTCAATAATGAAATGTTGAAATTGAAAATTCAAATTAATCTTCTCTTACTCATTGAAATTCATGGGATACTATTTGTCTACAAGAGTGCAAATTTCACTAACATTTTAAACCAGCTTAGCACTTACTTATGCATAGGTTCGCAATTAATTCCCACCAACCAAACACTGGTAAATAAAACAAAAGTCCACCTTGCTCAAAAAAATAAATTTGTATTTCACCATTGCCACGTCAAACAATTTAAAATAAAATGCCAAAGGTTACTTTTTGTCCTTTATTATTTTAACTCGAATATGGATATGAATGAAAAAAAAATCATACAAGTTCGCACTTATGTAGACATGGATTAGCGAATAAAGTATACACTGCAAATTTAAGGCCTCCTCCCAAAATCAACATAAGTGAAAACTAACTACTACTACTACTTAGCACTTATGAAGCCACGGGTTAGCACATAAATTATACATTAGAATTTAACAGTACATAACACAAATTCAATTATTCCTGCACAAATTATGACTACTTGCAATTACTTCACTTATTTGATATATTATAAATATTTGCTATATTCTAAACAAAGTGAATTACGCCACAAGTTCTGTACAAAACATTTGACATGGGTTAGCACCACTGAACTCATTGCTTAGCCCTTATGAACCCATGGCTTAGCAAATACATGACAATGGAATTTAACATTACTCATTGTCAACCTTTCTTTGCTGAATTTAACCCTTTATGCTAGGCACCATTTATAAAGTGCGCACTCCAACAGAAAACAGGAATCAAACTAAATCATTCCAATCCATTGAACTTACTTCAATAAAATACAAAAATAACAATAAAATAGTAAGTGGGATTAAGCAATCAACAATAATAACAAAATTGGTGTTCCAAACATCAATTTTATAACTTCACAATTAATCCACAGCTTAAATAAAAAAGGGAAGCACAAATGTATCGCACTGTTTACATAAAATGAAATTAAATTCTAACATCAGTACAAAGATGCAACAACTTCTAAGTAACCCGTTTCCTCCTCGCGTAAGTCATAAACGGAGTTCGTATCGCTTGACTTTTGAAACACTTCTTGGGTTCTTCCTTCAATCGGTAGTACAAATTATTGCTTTAAGCTTCCTCCCTGTCAAGTTGCCCACCATCCTCTTGCCCCTGTTGCTGCTGAGGAGGGCTTTCAACAAATTCGTAGCTCTTCTACTGCACGTATTCATCAAAGTCTTTGTCTCTGCCGTATTCATATGGTTATGGTGGAACCTGTTGTTTGAAATCGTTATTCCACATATCATTCATTATTGCTTTAAAATATGTCATTGCCTTCCGTAATTCCAAAATCTCTACTTCTTGTTTATCTAGTTCTATACTTAAGTGTTCTTCGTCTTCCTCGTCGTCCTGAAATCTTGTACCATATTTATCAAAAGCTTCCTTCACAAAAGGATGAGAAAGCTCAAAGTTTGATACACCTACATCCATGAGAACTTGAAACATTACCCCAAAAAGCGACTTGAAAAATTAAAATCAATAACTACAACTAACTACTAGAAAAAAAATCCACTTTCATACCTTGTTTTTAATCAAAGCACTACTAATTTTGTCCTCAACCACTTTCATATCCATCCATTGCAATACTCGGGGGAACTTTGTGCTTGATTTTCCAATATTACATTTTGGAATTAAGAAGTGCTCAAAATACCATAACTAAAAAAATCAACAAAAAAAATTTAACTTAATACATTTGTTCCTATTTCAAACAAAACAAATTTCATTCAAACAAATTCATTACGAATTACCTGTAACAAGTACACACAACCAAGAATGTGGAAGTGTCTCTTCTTTCCTTTCTTCATTAAGAACATGGATGCTTTGCATATGCTCCCAACTAAGTATTCATAAACAAGTCCACACCAATTGTATATCCCAAGACTACTAAGGTCATCCACAATGATAAATAAAATGGGAAAATTATTTCCTTACGACTTGCACAAAGGAACTATGATATTCCCAATAAAATATATAGCCTACAATAATCCTCCAAGGTAACCTCGTCCCTACATGTTACTAGAAAATCATATAACATGTGAACATCAACACTTTTGTTATTCAATAATTTCTTACACTCGCTCTCACACAAACCTCATATAAGTTAATACTCTCACCATGAACCCTTAAACCTAATCCCAAATAAACATCTAATAAAGATAAACGAACAACTTTGTTACTTATTAAATATCCACCCCTCCTTTCAACCCACAAACTAATTAACGAAGTAAGAAGTTTCCTACTAAACTTTACACTTCGTTTCAAGATGGTGAACCATCCAAATGGTGTCCCTTCAATCACGAACCTTTGTTTTGCACTTAAATTATTATTTAAGGAAGCAATGTACTTTTTCCAACAACAATGCCTAAAAGTCTACACATATTGATGAACAAAACTTATAAAATGTTCATCTATAAATTAATTAATAATAAAAAGAATTTAATATCACACCTTCACCTCATGCTTCTTCTCGCCACCGCATTTACTACTGTCACTATAATCAGCCATTACAGTATCGCTTATGTAAACAATTGATGTTACATCCTGTCATATATGGAAAAATAATACCTTGGCTTAGCACTTAAAAACTAAGGGGTTAGGAAATCATTTTTTGCCACCTTACTTAAATTGAAACCAATGAAAGTAATACATGGTGTTGTGATAAAACGATTAATAATTGTGATGTGCAAACACTATACATGTATAATCCCCACTCATTAACTATTCATATTCCATATCACCCATCTCCAACTGCAAGCAAACAAGACATGATATGTGAAAAAAATAAAACCTTGGCTGAGCACTTACAAAATAATAGCTTAGCAAATATTTTTATTCCCACCTTACACATATTCAAACCAATGAAAGTAATAAAGTGATTAACAACTCTGATGTGCAAACACTATATATATAAAATGTCAACTCATTAAAAATTCACAATCCATATCACCCATCCCCAAGTCAACTAAACTGGGCATCATATGTACAAATAAAATACTCTGGCTTAGCACTTAACAACTAAGAGGTTACCAAATATTTTTTTTCCCAACCTACCTAAACTCAAACCAATGAAAGTGATATATGATGAAGTAATAAAGTCATTACCAACTCTGATGTGCGAACATTATACATATTCAATCCCAACTCATTAGTGCAAACAGGACATCGTGCGTGCAAAAATAATACCATGGCTTAGCACTTAAATACTAACAGGTTATCATATATTTTCATTCCCACCTTACATACATTCAAACCAATGCGTTGCAAACCAATCTTACTTCCTATAACAAATCAACCTTGCTAATCAATATCCCAATAAATCACTTCCAATAACAAAAAAAAAATTGTATATTATGTTAAGTTTGTTTACCTTAGCCCACTATCCCGCAATGGGTTGGGTTCAACAATGACTTTGCTTACCTCTTCATCAATGTACAGCCATAATAGAACGAAAAAGACCAATCCTTCAGATTTCATTTTAGAGTGATCATTTTCTACACCAGACCTTCCTCTTCCACTGTTCAACAACACTGTACCAAAAATCCAAACTTTATCAAATATTCTCCAAAAAGGGAAACAAAAATGTCTCCTTTCCACCAAATCTGCACAAACAACACAGAATGCCAGGACTTTCTTGCAGTGGGTAAACCCAATATTTTTTGTGCACCAACGGGGAAATCAACAACCACTTCGGTAACAAACACCTGGGAACTGGAAAAAACTTGGGGGATGGAGGAAGAAGACATTGCTCTCCACTTCTCTCACGAGCTCTACTTTTCTCTCTCCCACTCCTTTCCACTTCTGCCACGAATCAACCAGGCAGTTTTCTCTCGTTCTCCATTTCTTTCTCGCGTTTTCTTGTTCTCGCATTTTCTCGCGTTTTCTCTCTTTGCTCTTCACCCACTCAAAAACATGGTCAACGTGGAAATTGTGTAAAAAGATTAAAATAAAAAACTTTGTCACGTCAAGTAGTGAGAGAAGTTGTCAATTGTTTGTTGTTACTATATCATTTTCTTTAAAAAAATATGCGGGTACCTGCCCGCATAATAGATACCCGCACATATATGGATACAGATACGAGACATGTATTCATCCAACGGGTAGAATATAGGAAGCTACAATTCGTACCCTACCTGTCTCATTAACATCTCTATTTACATCCATTAAAAAAAAATAGATCGTATATTAATAAATTATTTCGGTGGCTAATATGAGTGGCTAAATTGCATTTTTTTTAATAGTGAATTATCATAAAGAAAAAAAAGAATAATTTCACATGAAAAAAATGTACGCATACTCTCCCTTTAATACATATGAAATCACATAATTTAAGATCTTATTTTAATTCTCTATATTACACAATTTATTTGAAAAATTTTACATTATGTTTTTACAAAAGCAAATGCAAGAAGAAGATATAAGACATGGTGGTGCAAGTGACAAAGGTGATGACTGAAGTGATAGAAATAGTGGTGTAAGGATATGTGCAATAGTTTATTTATTTATTTATTTTATCAATAAGGATATGTGAGTGATGTGAGTGACAAACATAGTGACATGATTGGAGGGTCGTCACTTACTCTGAGGACAACCTAGTGTTTAAAGGCATTTTAGGGAGGTGGCCTGGTGCTTTATGATGTTGGAGGCAATGAGAGAGTTGGAGAAAGTAGGAAAATACATCAATTCTTTCAAATTGCAACAAAATATATATCTTAATATAATATCAAATTTTATTTTAATCAATGAAATACAACATCACTTACACATGTAACCGATGTAATTTCAAACCTACACATCACTGTGGTTATATAATTATATAATATCACTATAATACATCATTTATACAAATACCGGATATAAAATATTTTCAAAATTACCACAACATCTCCGTATTTCCTTTCATAGATTTCATGTTAACCAACATAATTTTTACAGTGTAAATTATTTTCTTTTTCACGATAAATAACTTTCGAAAATGAGAACTTTTTCAAGGGATTATCATGCTTAAAAAAAATGTAAAATAATTGAAAAATATCTACGCGCCTGCTCCATAAAATACTAACAGTACAAAGTGTATTGGTTCGTGAGCACGTTTAGGTCTTTTCTGTCATGTGGCTTTGGTGGGTTGGCTGAGTCATGTAAACTATTGATGCAGTTGCCTCCACGTCAGCACACGTAACATTTTTTAGCAAGAGTTCAAGAAACAACAAGAATCATCTAGAACCCTAGCTAGTTACTACATTCGTGATTCGTATTTTCGTATTTGGATTTTATGATAAGGTCATCACACCAAACCAACCCACACCTTCACTAATCTTTTTAATTTAAGATTCATTATTATTCTCTAATTGGAAGCTTCGTCCAAGATTATCCTCTTAATCATGGCCCTAATATTTATAATCCAAAAATATTTAATAACATGGATAATAAAGTTATAAATTGTGCAAAACAAATAATTATATATAGTTTTGTTAACATCGCAGCTTCCATTTCTGGCTTCATCACTTTCACGTTCTGCTACACTCTTTTTAAATTGCGCTCACCACTTACTTCAATTGTGAACGTGTAAAGTTACTCAAGTCGCATGCATATTATGTTCCGACCACTTAGTAACAATGTTCGAATTATAATCTACGTGGATTGAACCATTACAATTGTCGATCATATGTTACATTTTATTATTATTGCTTTCTGGATTATAAATTTTTATAATTCAAACATGTCTTTTGAGATGGATAACAAATTCGAAAGCAACAAAATATGAAACTAATTTTTATGTAACTTACTATATATTATCGTGACCTATATTTTCAACATATTGTTGTATTCAATGGCTGGTTTTAAGAAATCGTTGTCTTTTAGGTATTGTTTATTTTCATATGTACTATCTTTTGTAAATAATTTTACTTATCGTTTAGTATAATTGTAAATGTAGATTTCAAAACCCACGGCAGCTACCATGGTTTTCAAACTTGCCATTTAAATATTACAAAATATTTGATCGTACGATTTCATCGTACGTAATTCTAATACAAACATTTCCATGACTCCTTTATCTTTGTTCCAGAACCTCTAGTGAAAAAAATAAGTAATTTGATATATTTCTTGCATTAATATCATTGTTATCATATATCCAATAATATCATATAATTTTAAAGTCAAAGTATATTTAAAAAAATACAGTATTTTAAATTTTATGATATTTTTAAAACCAAATTTATAATAAAATTCTTAAGTTTAAAATGAATAATATCTTATATGCGTTAACTGAGTTAATATTATTTCAATGGAATTTTTGGAACAAAGAAAAACAATCTTTGACATATATATTCCTTCAATTCACCTAATAACAGTTTCAAATGTACCTATTATTGAAGACTTCTATTTACTGGAAACAAATACGTGAGATACCACACCTAAAACTAGTTTCTATTTTACATTTGTATAAGATTCACGAATGTCCAATGGAATCGATTTGACTATGGTTTAATTCTAATTAGTATAATTATTAAAAGGAGGTTTTCTAGATGGCTAATATAAAAGAGTTAACAAAAATAGACGAGATCAAGTCAAGAAAATTGTAGCATGAATTCATTTGGATTTTTTTTAGATAATTTTGTTCACGGTGTAAATAGATTAGACTCTCAATAGTTAATATAAAAGTAATTGAATGTATAATAAAATTATGTATGAAAGTAGTTATAATAAAAGTAAAGTATGTATAATTTATATATCAAATTATTAAAATTAAAATTAATTTATTGATAAAACTCCAATTTTAAGAATATTTTACTTTTAGCTTTCTTATTTAAGATTATTTATTTTATTTTGTTTTATTTACTTCTTTTAAGCGGATCAAAATTGTTTGTTGTTCTACTATATAATCTAACGAAATATAAAAAATCGTAACTCGTTTAAAACAAGGTTGGTTCAAATTAACACAAAGTTATTAAATCATCTATTATAGCCAATTATGCTCTTTAACATTATCAATTTTATCACTCTTTTATATGAATCATTGTATCATTTACATAGAAAACAACATATTTGCATGTTATTAACATTCTAATACTTTTTTTCTCTTTTAGAAAGGTGCTATATTTTTTCTTTAATTATAATACTATTAAATATAATTATCAATATTTAATAATAAAAATAATAAAATAGTTATTTATTTTTTTAGTTAAATAATTTCTCTTTCAACTCATTTTCCAACTTTTTTTCTTTTTTTTCATTTTCCTCTACTTTAAGTCTCCTTCAACCGTAAGGAAACAAGGAAATTTACCAATGACAATGATTACTTTTGTTTTTAGTTTACAAAAGAAATAAAATCTGACAAAGATTTCAAAATGCAGTGTTACATCATTTTAGTGCGGCATGAATTGTACTGCATTCAGATTTCAAGTTGTACTACATTCAGATTCAGAGTTCAGTAAATTACAGTTTTCATTTTGTGATATAAATACGCATCATTCTGTAAACAGAAAAAATATATAGACGTACATTTTTAAGACGATTTTAGTGAGAATTTTTTCTACTTAAATTCAGAATTTCATTACATTTGTATCAAATACCAATATAAATGATCAGTTTTTCAATTTATAATTAGAAAATGAATAGTTATAATTTTTTCCTTTGTAAATGGGTTCTATATATTCCAGTTTGAAAACATATTCTTTAGTTAGAAAAAGCGTGGTTTTGGTAGTTAACTAGTTATAATTTTAGCAATGTGATGAAGAAGAAAACAATAGTTGTTGAAAAGGAAATTTTGCCAACAAGAACATTCGTTGTATGAAAATACGAAATTTAAGTTTGATGACTCTGATGAAGTTGTTGAGTTAAGACTCTGAGAGGAAGGAACGGTCATGAACGTGGTCCCCGCTTCCCATTTCTGACTCAGCCGTGACTATGATTCCAACAAAAATGTGTCGGCTACTCATGGATCATGGAGTATGACATGCTACATCATACATGCATGACATGGAAATGCATTATCCATTGTATATCATGTGGATGATCCACCAGTATAACCATAGTTATTAGTAAACTCATATGAATTAATAGTCATAATTTTTTTTTCTTATAATATTGATTAATTGAACTTGGCAGTTAGACCAGTGTGTAACCGGTTAAACAGTTAAGTAACATGTAAAGTGTGAACGGATTGCGTTAAGAATAGATAGATATGATGTCACTCAGCCCCTTCTTACTACAAACAGCCAAAAATGGATCTTTCCACTTGTCTTAAAAAACAAAAACAAAAACTTGCCTTTTTATTTCTCTGAGAAAATATTGTGTGAAACTTTAATGACAAAATAAACTTTTTCCAATTAATTTTTAAATTAAAAAAAATAGATATATCATTAAAAAAAACTTCAATTAGAAACAAATCTTAAAAACAAAAATCGTTAGTCAATTTAGATACTAATTTATAAAATTAAAAATTATTAATTATTAAAATAGTTATTATTATAAATAAAAAATTATAATTAGTCACGAGACCAATTTAGAAACTAAGTTATTTTGGTAGTCAAAATTTAGGTAACTAACTTTTAGTAACTAGTCAAAATCTAGGTAGTTAATTTTAAAGATCAATCTAGTGTCCAACTATAATTTTTTATTCATAGTAGTGACTATTTTACTAACCAATAATTTTTTAGTTTTGTAAATTAGTATCTAAATTGGTTATTATAGTTAATAATTATTATTTGTTACTGAAATTGGTCACTATTTAAATTTTCTTTTTGTAATGTATATTTTTTTGTGTAATTATGTTCAAGTGAAGTATTAGTTAATAAAAATAATTTTAATTATGATATTTTATACTTTTTATGCTTGGCAAAGTATTAGATGTGAATTTACTTTTGATGCATATATAACATAAGTAAGTATATGTCTATTCTCGAAGCAACGAACGTAAATTTGCAGTCTTCTCATTTTCATATATTTTAAGCCAAAATTTATGTCTTCTAAAAAGATTAAAAATCAATATATAATACATGAATGCACCACAAAAATTTTCAAAATTTTCTAAGTAGTATAGGTATCTCAAATAAAGTATAAAAAAATAGGTGAGAAATACTAAGAAAATAAAAAACGTGTAAGTGATGAAATATTTAAAATTTCAGACCCCAATCCATTGGCCACCGCATTCCTCACCCCATTTCATCAACTTTCATTTTTTAGCGTCTCCATCCAAGGTCCGTAATAAAAGTTATGACCATTTGAATTTTTAACCACAAAATCTTGACAACTCCAAATTTGTGACCAATATGTCATATGTGAACATTCTACATTTGAATACATATACCACAAAAAAATTGAGTAAAAAATCATTTAATACCTATTTTTAGCGAATTTTACAAAATTAGGATCATATAGGTTAAGCTAAAATAGGAGAGAAAATGAAAAAAATCAACCTCGATGGTAGAAAACATAACCTCTAGGCACACAAGAATGACACGAAACACAACATTTAGGCATACAACAATGACACGAAGCACAACCTTTAGACACAAAACAATGACTATCACGCACGCAATGCTTTTATAAGCATAGTCGAGGGTTATTGTTCACAGTACGGTGAAGAAATTGAAGGAAAAAAGAGTGCACTAGGGTTTTTTAAACAAATTTACGTCTGACCTAGGTTAGACGTAAAAACCAATTTTTACATTTGGCCCTTGTAGATCAAATGTAAATTTTGACAACTTATTTACAAAAATGTCACTACGTATTTTTCATGTATGAAATCTACTAGTTAGATGTCAATTGACTTACATAATGGACTTATTTTGTGTTTAGTGATTATCAATTCAGGTGAATCAAATAGTTTTTTTGTCTGAATTTTGATTATTTCTACTCATTTTAGTAATTTTATTTATTGTTTTATTTTTCAAACAAGAATGTTTGACTCTCTCAATTTCTACTGTTCATTCACTGCAAGAAAATATTTAAATAATGACCTAAAGTAATTAGTCACTATAGTAACCAATTTGAATACCAATTTATAAACTAAAAATTATTGGTAACTAAAATAGTTTTTATTATGAGTAAAAAAATTATAATTGGTCTCTTGGTAACTAAAATAGTTTCTTTTTTATCAATTGGTTTCTAAATTAGTCATAACATTAGTTACCAAGGATTTGACTACCAAAGGAATTGGTCTCTAAATAAGTCTTTAATTAGTCATTTGGAGACCAATTACTTTGTTAGCCAAAACCTTGGTAGCTAGTGTTAGTGACCAATTTAGTGACCAATTCATAATAGAAACTATTTTAGTTACCAATTATTCATAATATTTTTAGTCACAAATAAATTTTAGTTTATAATTGGTCACTATGGTCACTAATTATTTTTTATCACTAAAATTGATCATTATTTATAGATTTTCTTCTAGTGATTTACAAGGTAATTTAAAAAAAAACTTATATTTATTTTCATTTATCCTTAACTTTTGTTTCGTTCAAAAAAATTTCATTATCTTTCAATTGTTCAACTAGTTTGATATTTGGATAGTTTTTTCATATCTCCAAGGTAATTTCTAACTTATTATACCCTTAATTATACATTTTTTTCTTTGTACAATATGATGTACCAAATCAATTATAAGACACATTTTGTAACATCCCATTTTAGTAGCTTAAACTAATAAAATAGAATACTTCATCGTAGTATTCAAAACAGCTAATCCAGTGTATAAAGTATATTAATACAATCTTACAAAAGATAGGACGATAAAATATATCATTTATACACTCAAGTTAAACCAACAAGCTCTATATAAACTAACCACTAGTAAAGCTCCCCAAGATCTTTCCCTACTCTAATTGATACCACAAAAACAACACAAGAAGATATAAAACACAAAAAGGGTAACCTAGTGTACAAAAATGTTATCCTACACAATTAAAACATATTAAATACTAAGCATGGTTAACATACGAGAAAACATATATACCCATAAATAGTTGACACTAACTCAATTATCCATATACATGCCAATGACGTCAGGCCCATTGTAGGTGTGCACTTGTGGTGGTTCCCAGGCTTTGTAGAGCTTGGAATCGAGGGGTTATCACTCAACCACACACAAGGTAAGCCACAAATCCTCCATCATTCAAGCTCAACTTTGAAAATTTTGTTTCACACCTGTCATATGCCTTGAACACCTACTATCTAGGTACCACAAACCTTTCGTGTCATTTTTTATGACCTGCAAAACAGATTTACATTACATCGTACCCTTGATAGGTTGGGTCCAACATGGTTAATCCTTTCTTGGTCCTTTTGGGATCCATTTCAAATATTCCTTAGGTACATCATATTTTCCTTCTTTGAAGTTCTTAGAAACATGACCTTTTCTCATACAATAATTGTAAGCAATCAAAGATATATCACTTGATTTGCTAGTGGAAAATAAATTTGCAAACTTCTTGAATTTCTTTTCTTTAAAGGAATTGTAACCAATTATAGACTTTCCAAAATGACAATTTTGAGAGTTAATAACAACTTCTAAATTTGTTTTTTCTCTTGTGAATCTTGTACATATTTTTATAAGATATTTGACTTTATTTTCTAAAATAGAGCAATTTTCACAAGGTTTTGAAATCAACTAATTTTCATTAACAACAGGTTGAATTATTGTAGATCATGCCCATGTTTTTAGAATCAACTTTTAAATTGATTAATTCAGTTTCTGGCTTATTACTATGTTTTCTAGTCAGTTGTTTAAACCTCTTAGCCGATTATTTATGACAACAATTTTGTTAGTTTCATCATGCAATTCTTCAAATCCATGCAATAGTTTGTAATAGTCATGCTTGTCTTTTGATGACAAAGAACTTACTTGACTTGATGATGATAACTCACATCCAACCATGAGACATAAGTTTGATTCTTCACTTCGTTCTTGTGATGAGCTACTTGTTAAATCATTACCATCTTCCCAAGCAATGTAAGCACATCTTTCCTTGGGTTTGCTTTCCTTTTTCCTATCAACGCCTTTCCCTTTTGTTGGATTCATGTTTGGACATTCAATCTTTATATGTCCTAACTTTTCACAGTTATAACAAGTGAAATTATGAGTACTATTTGAATCATTACGTTTAGAATTGTACCTCCTTTGATTACCTTTGTTACCTCTTCTCTTAAGGTACTTTCCAAACTTCTTGACAAGTAGATTCTCATTTTCATTCTCACTGGATTCAGCCACATCCTCTTCATTTTCATCTTTCTTGATGCTAGACTTCAAGGCTATGTTCTTCAACTTTTTCTCACTACTCTCTTGTTCATTCAACTTATTCATCTCAATCCCATGCTCTCTGAGTTTTCCAAACAAGGCAGCAATAGTTATTGTTGACAAATCCCTTAATTCTGAGATGGTCTTGACTTTAGGTTTCCAACTTCTATCAAGACAATTCAATACCTTGATGTTTAGCTCATCTTTGTCAAATTCATTTCCCAATCTTATGAGATGGTTGACAATGTGTGTAAACCTTTTCTAGACTTCAGTTATGGATTCACCTTATTGCATGTTGAACAAGTCATACTATTGTATCAATGCATGTTTCCTAGCCTTTGTGACATCATTGGTTCCTTCATGTGTAATTTCAAGTTCATCCCACATATCTTTTGCATTATTGCATTGGGAAACTCTGAAAAACTCATCCATATTCAATGCAGATGTTAGGTTATTCTTAGTTCCATAATCATATTGAGCTTTCTTCTTCTCATCTTCTATCCAGAGGTTCCAAGGCTTGTCAACCTTCTTATCATTAATAGTGTGCTTAAGAATGAATGGTTCATTCATGATTGCATTCCAAATTCCTTGTTCAATTGATTCAATGGCAATTTTCATGCCAATTTTCCAAAATTGATAATTCACACCACTAAACATAGAAGACCTATAAATAGAAGCACCTTCTACAAAAAGGTATTTTTTTTAGCAATTTAAAAAAACAATGTTTTAGGATCAAACTTGAATATATTTCAAGAACCCATTCTTGATACCAATTGCAAATTTTAAAATACTTTCTTAGTCAATAAGAGGGAATGGGTTGAATTGGCTATTACTGAAAATTAGGTTCAATTCGAATTTATAAAAATCTTTTACTTTGAATTAGAGTGACCAACAAATCAATAACCAATCTTTACTAGAACATACATTTTTCAATCGGTTGAAAATAGAGTTAACAGATTGGTTTAATTTAATCGAGTCACACAAATAGATCAGTATGATTCAATAGATTTAAACAACAATTCAACATATTGAAAAACTAGAAAAAATATGCAGAAAACAGAATTTATAATAACTCAAAATCTAGCAGGGCAATTAATCAAGATCAACTCCAATTAGTAGCATAGGCAAGGTTACAACTCCATATTACATCAAAATACTATAAAAAGATTGTTGAAAACATTTTTCTTGAAAGTTTTTAATAACGAACAAGCAAGGAAAAGAATATTAAAAAATACACACATAATTTTATACTGGTTTACACAAATCTGAGTTATATCCAATTTGTTATGGCAACCTTAGCCTCATTTTGCACTATTTCAAGTCTTACAAAATCTAAAAAGATTATACTTTTGAAAACACAAAACTACACGAAGAGTCTTGAATGTCACAATAATCTAAACAAAGCACAATAAGACTCCCACTTGCAGATCTAGAATTACACCAGATAACACGTAGAAACTTAAGAAAGACCAAACCTTAGTGATAGCTCTCCCTAGCCAACCAATCCTCTTTCTCCAAGTCTCTTACACCAAGCAAAACGATCCAAGAATCAAAGATTACCACACGAATAGTTGCAAATCTGTGTAGTTCAAAGAGAGAGAAATTTCCAATATATTCATATTGATTTCGTGCTCAAAAATCATAATTGTTACTAATCTCTCTGAAAAACTAAACTTTATAGTTTTCCTGTTAGCATATTCAACAAGTTGATTTATCTATTCAATTTGTTGATTTCACTTGACTTAAGTGAAACCAGCTAATTGAATGATAGTTCAGCTGCTTGAATGTGCTAATAACAAAACTATATAAGCCAACCAATTAACATATTAAAAACCCATATAACAAACTAAAAGACTACTACTAAACACAAGACACTTATTGACACAAGACATTTATTCTATGCAAATTGTCTTCATGTTAAGCTTCAAGATCCCCAAGTCTTAACGAGATTAAACACACATCAATTTTGATCAACACACAACTTCTTCAGGTCTTCATTACTTCGTCAAGTCTTCATCAATCTATCATAACCTCCATATCTTCATCAAGACACTTGTGCAATATCTTCATCAAATCTCTAACATCAAAGTCATTTGTCCTAATAGGAGATGTGTATAAATTTTTACTTTAAAAATATAAATGAGATAACATTGCATGCCTCACCCCTCCTTATTACCATGCCTATAACACTACAAGAAAAATTGATATTATCGACAGTCAAAATTCGTTGGTAATGTTTAAAATCCCTCTGTAAATCAAAATTTGTGACAGATTACCGATGACCAAAAATTCACCAATAAAATTCTTGTCAATAAATTTTTACGAATGGAAATTTTGTTTTGTTGGTCAATGAAAAATATGTCCATTAGTAAAATCGTCAGTAATTATTGGCCAAAAAATTTACCGGTAAACAGTGTGCACTAGTTCATCTTCTTCCTCCTCCCTCTTTCTTCATTTTTCTTTTAGGTTTCACTTTTAATTTTTTTTCTTTCAAAACCTCCTTTACTCCATCTTGGTAGATCCATCGTTGTTGTCGATGCCGCCATCGTCACCGTTTTCGGTTCCTCCTCTTCTTTCTTCTTCCCCACTTTTCGCACTCTTCTTTCTTCATTCTTTTTCTTTTTCTCCTTAACCACCCCTATTACTGAGGTTTTTTTTTATTGTCAATCTACTAAACCTTTAAAATACACTATTATACATTGATTTGGGTATTTTAAAATATAATAAATTTTTTTAATATATTTTGAAAATATAGGAGAAGATAGTAAAAAATACTAAAAACTTGACAAGATTTTATATACATGATTTAACATATATTAGTGCAATGTTCAATATTCTACAGAACAATATAGAAACTCCGGTGCACATTATTCCGAAAACATATTATAGCTCCTATCTTCACTAAGAAATTGCAAAATGATTATAGAAGAAAAAGACAAAGTATGTATATTATTCCAATAAAATAGTTAAGAATATTGCAATCTATCCATCCATAACTGTTTTAATAACTGAAAATTTATGTAAGTACTTACAAATTAATATTTATTATATAATACAAATACAACATTAATCCTAATTACTTGTAATGGTAGCAAGAACTTTATTTTTTAAAATTCTAACATATTTGACTATTTATATAACAAAAATAATAATATTTTGATTATCAAAATTATATCACTCTCAACATCTATACACAAAAGAAAAGAATAGAGAGGTCTAGAACAGGTAAGAGCAAACAAAAGAAATAAATGATAAGCTTAAAAATTATTTGATGGAAAGGGAATGAATTTGACAGCATTCTAATAATTTAGATATGAATTGTTGTATATAAATTGATTGATTGATTAATTGTAGGTTGCTTCGGCTAAAAGCTGGTCTGCCATGAAATGACAGGTTTAACTTAAATAGTTATATTTTACCCAAATAAAAGACACAGAGAAAAATAAAAAGTCTGAAAAAGACACTGGCATGCAGAACAATTTATTAAAATTATTTGATGCAAAAAAGAAAATTTCACAAAATTTGGCTGCTGAAATTATATACCTGTACTTGCAAGTTGTGTAATAAACTATGGTTATTTATTTTACAGGATGTTAGTGATGTTATTAATAAAAATTATTCACCAATTCAATTAGTGATTAATTTATTTGAAAATTTTGAATATACAGTCTGTTAAAATTTCCTTGCGAAGTTATTTTTTTATTTTAAAATTTAGAATTGTTATATTTTTACCTTTAAGGACTATATATTTTTATAGTTTTTAAACTCACATATTCAAATTAGTTTATGTTCCAAATTTTAATATATTTTAATCTTTAAACTTTAAAAATATTAATATAATTAATTTTTTTTATTAAATCAAGTTCAACAATGTATGAGACAAAAGATGGATTCTAAAAGTTTAAGAATTAAAAAAAAATATTTAATTTTGTAAAATAAAAGGGGAAAAATATTTTAAATTATTTTTGACATTAATTTTTAAAAGATGTAAAACTAATAACTATTCTGAAAATTAAAATACTTGAAGTTTAAGGGAAATAAGAATGCTATCTCTGATTGAATGTTTAAAATTCTGTTTTATATATAGATTTTTTTTTATATTTTGTATAACATTATACTACTTTTATATATTCATATACATTTTTTTTATGATTTTTATTGTTAAAATATTTAAGAACTTGTTTTTGTAAATTTATGTGAATACTATTAAATATATGTAGATATTAAAAAAATATGCCGTGCTTACACATTTATGAAAACATGTACGAGATAGATATTAACATAACAAACTTGATAACAGCCAAATTAAAGACACAAATGACTGAAAGCCAAGTAATCAAAAAACAAACGATCATGCAGAAAGATCATCCATAACCCCATTTGAATTTTTTTTTATCCATCATGCTAAAACTTATCTATACTCTAGATTTTAGACCTGTATCATGTTTTGATTATAATAATATTTTACAACTTGTTGTAAGCCATAAAAAACATTGATCGTTAGTACACTTTTGGTGTTGGTGTTGGATCATTAATGATGGTTATGTATGAGTTTGAAAAAGGTTTAGGGTTTGGCTTGAATCTTGCTTATTTTTTTGACCAACACAACAACGTGGTTAGCCACCATACAAGAGTGGGACCATCCCACGTCAACAACACATGGTGCTGTGTTGGAGTTTGAATTTGCACGCCACGAGTGTGTGTTTTTTCTCTTAACTTCAACACGTATCCTACATTTCACGACTTCGTTTAAGGGTTACCCTTCACTTTTCTTAACCAAAAAAAAAAAACACTTTTCGGACACCATCATCTTCGTTTCTTTTGTTCCAATTCATGTTTATTAAGCCCATAGTCAAGGCGTAGATTTCTCTTATATTATAGTCCAAACACTGTCGGTTCAAAATCCACGTGCACTCCACTCTAAATTCTTCCACCTCTACTATTCAATCCTTCAGTTTCAATTTTTTTCACACATGTTCAACTTTGTCTCTTTTTAATTTTTGTAATGGTGACGATGTTTTGGGTCATTGTTTTTTGACTTGGTATATGTAGTTTGGATAAGGATTGGGATCAGGATCTCGTATATTCCATTTTCTTCTCCCCGTGAAAAATTCAATGGTTTGACGAAAAATCGTGTACTGGTAGGTGGTATGTGGGAAACATAAATAAATACTATAACATTTTTCTTTTCTTTTACATATTATATATTATTTTATTACTTTGTATGTCTTAGTTATTATGTTGGTAAAATCTTTAGTTCATCATAACAAGTGATTTGATCTTACTTTTAAAATGGAAATTATGTGTATTTTTTAGTCTTTTTGAGAAGATTTACAGAAAAAATATAATATCAATAAAATATAAATTCAGAAAGACTTTTTTTTCTTAAAATACATTTACCTAAATCTCTTTCAGAAAGACTTTTCATATGTGACTCGTTTAAATCGGTCATCAAAACAAACTATCTACCATTAATTAACGAGTCTTTTGAGATAGATTCACTAAAAAGATACAACATCAATGAATTTATGGATTTTTTTTTCTTATATGATATTCAACTTCATATTTATTTAATGTGTGAACTTAAACTCACATTTGAATTTTCAACAAGAATAAAAGGAAGCTTGCTCTCTTAATTGAACTTAAGTGTTGTCATTTTTTCTTAGCATTCAATGGAAAGGAAACAGGATTCAGATGTCTTTCGTTAGATTCTTATTTTGTTTACAAAATCTTCTTTTCAATTAAAATCTTCTTGATAAAATCTTTTAAATGTGATTTCCCTAAAGTAAATCCGAACACACCTTTAATGATAACATGAGAAATGAAAAACAAAAGTTCATAATTCTTCTAAAGGCTCCCCCATATACTTTTATAGGAACATCACATACAAGTTTACAATGTATCTTTTGAAGAATGCACATATACATTTTGATGGATGAAGTTATAAGTAATATAAAAAGACTTTGTCTTTATCATGGTTATAACTTAAGTTCAAGAACTTATGAATTAGTGATGATACTATGGTTTTGTTAAGAATACTTAGAAGATGAGGAATTGGTTTATATAAGAATCATGAAGTTCCTGGTGACAGAGTGATCCTAACCTTGTTTCAAGGATATGTTTAAACAACATATTTTTAGGACTTTTAGGAGAGAAAAAAAAATAATTTATCTACAAATTAAAATTATTCTATGCATATTTAATTGGTAGAAACTCTGTTTGGTAACTTGCCTAAATTTGTATTTTTAATTTGTATATAATTTAATTTTAGTTTATGAAAAAATAAAGTTTCTTATATTTTTTCCTTTAAAGTCTTTCCGAAAAAGATTATGCAAACTTGGCCTACGGGTCTATTTATAAATTTCTACATAAGAACTTCTAAATGAGAAAAATAAGAACAAAAATAAACAAACTTGTCCATAATTTAAAATTATTGTGTCTATAAATAACAAATACAAATTTAGAAAATCGATGAGAGAGTTTATATAAATTAGCGTATGCATAAACTAATTTTAATTAGTGGAAAAACACATTTCATTTTTTTCCTTCTTATGAACAATGTTATGGACAAATATTTTTATAAATTAAAACTAGTTTATGCTCAATTTGAAATTAAAGTTTAGAGAAATTCTATGAGAGTACTTTAACAATTAACTTGTACATAAGTCAATTTAAGTTTATGAAAAAGTTAATTTTATTTATTTTTATATCTTTTCTTCTAAAATTTATTTTAGAGAAGCCTGTGTAATACCAATGATGTCTTTTAGCTACACAACTTACCCAAAATGTTGTAAAAGTAAGGTTCTAAATGTCAGTTTTGTTTGATGCACCATATCATTTAACTTACTAAAGACCTAGGCTATATTTAAATTTTAACCTACTTTAATATGGGCCCAGCTAAGCCCGTTTAAAATTTTTGTAAGTTACTAATGGGCTGGGCCCACATTTAGGCCCGATATTGATTTTCTTATAACTATTTAAATTATCATTATACAACTTGTTTACTCATCATAAGATATTATAAATCTTTTATAAAAAATAAAAATATGCTGAAAGAAAAATATAATAATTTCACTGTCTAAAATATAATTGTTTTCGGAAAAGATACTAATTAAAAATATTTATTTGGATTTTACATTTGTATTTAAGGTACGTAGAATTAATTTTTATTAAATATCTTAAATAATATTGGCTTATTTTTATGAATAAAAATTTAAATTAACTCATTTGACTCGCAATTTACACGTGACCAAACTAGCAAAGTTTTTGCTCAAAATTAAATTAACTTAATATATAGTCTAATGTGGAAATGTATTGCCCACAAAATATATATATATATATATATATATATATATATATATATATTAATATTAGTTTGAACGACATATATTATTGAATAACAGCTTTATACAAAGAGGGGTTTAAAAATATTTGAATACTTTAATAAATGTTTCTTAGTTATAGTATTCAGGGATGATAAATAAACATACGCCAATGAGTATTGCCCGAACCTATCTTTGCTTTGATAGAAAATTCTCGTATTGACTGAGTACGGATATGGAGAATCTCCGACATTTTTAACTAGGTATGAGGATGGGATGGAGATATACATATCCGCCCTGTCTCTGTCCCCGTCTAAATTATTAAAGTATTCATAGTTAATTAAGTAAAGTTTTAAATATATATATTAATACACACTTTTTATTTTTTATTTTTTTTAATTGTTTGGTTTGTCATAAAATTCATTCACATTTCTAATATATTTTTTATTTTATCATAACTTTTATGCAATTATGTTCAACACTCTCAATTTAAGTGTTCAATAACATAAATATTTCATTTACTAGATAATATAAAACATTTATCTTCTTTACTTTATTATTATTAATTTTTGTTTCATTTGAATAACTATTTTGTTTCGTTAAAACAATTTTTGTTATTTCTCAATCATTGATTATGATGATATTCGAAAAATTTTCTTAGATCTCTAAAGTATTTTTTCATCATATTCTTAATTATATATTTGTTTCACTTTGTGTGATTTCATTCAATGGTCTCTCAAATTTTTTCTAAGACACACATTTGATAATTTTTTAATATTTTATTTGTTGTTTATTTTATAATGTAAAATACTATTTTGATATATTTAATATAATTGTTTTTTATTTTTTAACTAATTATCATACTGTAATTTTGTCATTATAATTGTATATAAATTTCATTTACTATAATATAAAATTTTAATGTAATTTTCATAAATTTTTTTTATTACCATCCAACATATATTGAAGTTCAAAAAATACAATATTTATATTAAATTTTATTATTATTAGTTTAATATTTGTTCTTTACATTATTTTGATCAAGTGATGTATTATAATTTTTATTAGTGTGTAAAAAATATATTCATTAGAATTTACAAAATTGAAGTAAAGAGACATTTAATATATATTTTAATTTGAATATTTGGTTCTCTTTTATATATGTTTTTAAAATTTAAATTTTATCAACTATAATTCATTAAAGTTTGCAAATTTAATAGATGTTTTGGTTTTCATGAAATTTTATGTGGTATTCTAATTTGAAATGTATACAATTATAATATAATTTCTTTCTAAATATTCTAATATTTAATATTTAATAATATTATATTTCCTTTGCCGTAATTTTTTATTATTTTATAAAAATTAATTAATTAATATTGAAATAATAAAAAAATAGATATGAATAAGGGTACGAGTATATACACGTTACCTGATGTGGATGAGGATGAAATAAAAGTTTGATACCCGTGGAGTTTGAGTATAGAGATGAGTATAGGTATGAGATAGCTAAACTCGTCCCCATTCCACCCTGTTGTCATCCCTATTAGTATTTAGTAGATATTAATATTGAAATATCCATAAAGAAATTTGGCATCGAAGTTAGTTTACTCGTTAGTTATTCACAAGAACATACGTTATAGTTAATTACTTAAAAAACCTTATTGATAGATATATAAATACGAATACAAATAAGTAAGTTTTTTCTTTGGAATTTTTTTCTCTTTCTAAATAATAATAATAAATAAGTAAATAAAAAGAAAAAGACTATTTTAATCTTTTATGTGTTTTTTTTACGCTTTATTTATTTTAGCCCAATATGTTCTATCCACCCATACCATATTTTTTTGCAACTAACAACAACCCAGTATTTTATATTCTCACCCCCCACTCTATGCTTTGTCATTTCTTCCAAATCAAGGACTTAATGATCAGATTCTAATATTTAGGAGCAGAATCTGTTTTAATTTTTAGAATCGTTTTTTCCCTATGATAATTGATTTTGTGCTCTGATTTTATGACACATTTATTGTCCAGATAAGGAAAGTAGTAATATGATTCTAATCAATATCTCTTTTACTAATTAAAATCATATCATATTTCTCTTGATCATGTTTGATTTGGTGCTTTGATTTTTATGTGATTTGATTCTCATAATGTGATAATATTAAGACCAATTATTGCCTTTTAAAATTCTTTGTAATCAAGACTGATTTTATTACGAGATTACATTAGATTTATAATTTAGATTTATAATGTTGTGTATATAAATCCATCAAGCAAAAGAATAAAAACAATTTCTTTTCCCTCGAGAGACCTCTCTCTTACCCTAAGCACACAATTTCTTTTAACCATTGTATATAAAAAGGCCACTCACCTTCGATCACCACCCCACGTGCTTCTTGGTGTTCCAACACAACTATTCATCTACTCAAATAGGCGTGCAAATCAAACCTCTCGGTTCACAAAAATTAATTCTTGTTGTATTATACAGTTTTTGTTGAGAATTGGTTATGATCTTTGTTGATTTTGATGTTTTCACCATTTCTTCTTTGTGTGAAAAAAACATTACTATCATGCATTTTGGGGTTCATTAGTTTTTTATAATTAATGCTTGTTAATTGCACTGGCCTGCGAATGTTGTTGCTTGAATAGTGAGAGATCTCATGTTTTAACATCCTATGTTTGCGTGATTCCCATTTTCTAATACTTTTTTGATTGGTCACACTTTTATTTTTCTTTATATGCCATGATTTTGTTTTTATATATTAAGGTTTTTTTAACTCTTTATTTAACCTTTTACAAATAATAAAATAATATGTTTGATCCTAAAATGTTATTTCCTAATCTTTATTTATTTATTTATTTTCCTAATGTTTTCATAAATTATGGATATATAATAGTCACGCTTTTTTTGGTATCCTATCTTATTTCAGAAATTTTTTTTAAAAAATAATAATATATATATAATTTAAGTACACTTCTAACGTTTAAGAGGTATAAGTGCTCGTGTGACCACTCGCGTTGTCTTAGTACAAAATACCTTCGTTTTTTTCTAAAAAATTACTAAAACACAATAAATTTTCAAATATATAAAAAAAAAGTGATATCAACGTCTTCGAACAAATTGTCTTCAAAAAGTTTTTCCATAAGAACTCTGTGACCCTAATTCTCCATTATGAATGAAGATAAGTAGGAGCAAGTATCAATCCTTGTCGAACCCAAAAAACCAATTTTTTTTTGTTTCTTTTGAATTTTCTCTTTTTATTACTTTGGAAAATAAATATTTAAAGGAGACCACATCCATTTGTATTTTAATTAAATGTATCATCTTAGGAAGGGCGTTGTAGAGTGCTAACACCTTCCCTACGCGTAACTAACTCCCGTACCCGAAATCTGTTTTCATAGACCTTGCTCTTTTTGTTTTATGATGTTTCGTAGTTTCCTATAATAACTATGGTGGCGACTCCAAACCTTTTTTTTACATTTTATTTTTTAGTTTGTCATCTCGTCATGATTTCGGTTGTGACAAATGGCAACTCCACTGAGAATTTTAGAGAGTTAGGCCATTTAATTAAATATAAAAATTTGATGTGGTTGTTTTATTTTTTTTCTTTGTTTTTTTTCTTTATGATTTATTTATTTATTATTATTATTATGATTATTATTTTGTATATATTTGTTTCATTTTGGAGGATTGAAATTTTTGTTTATATTGCCTATTTATATACATGAATATTGAATCATAAGGTAAACGATATTGTTATATATATATATATATATATATATATATATATATATATATGATTTCTTTCTATTTGTTTGCAAGAAGGTGTTTGGGTATGTATTATCCTCCCTTCACACACACACACTGTGTGCATGACATGAGTGAGGCCCTATACCCGAGACTGAGTACCTTTAGAATTAGAGGGGATTGTGTACCAATGTCACAATGGATGTATGTCTCAAGTGGTCGTTGTGAGAACCCCAACTAGAGTTTGTTTGCTTCATTGGTACTTCCACCTCTTGTTGTTTACCAATTGTCGTGGGAAATGCCATGAAGTGGGTCATAGCTCTAGTGACCTTTATATTTAGGTATTAGGAAACCATCCTGGTGAGCGCATATCTTTTACCTTAATTCCATTAGGCGCCAAGCCTTTGTTAAGGCACAAAGGGAAATATGCACATCTTTTTAATCCTCATTTTTTTTCCTCTTAATTTTGAATTAGTAATAAAGTCATGCATAGCATATTATGCATCCATGTATTTATGTTTTGTCATGTCATCTCATCATGTTTATTTGTTTTTAGGCTCGAAATTATAAAGTTATGATTAAATTTGAAAAAAAATGCAAGTTAACATGGAATCTAAAGTCGGGGTCAATTAAGATCTGATACTTTGAAGAAGAAATTGTCTTTTAGGGTTGTAGAAAGTAATTGAGAGCGTGACAACTAGGGCTAGAGATTATGTTTTTTTTCTATCGCATTGATTTATGAGTTTTCTAGAGGGTTAGGTTTGTGTGGACTCTTTTCCATGTTAATTTCTATTTACCCACAACTTTATAATTTCTTAATGCAAGTCTTTTATTTTATTAAGAAATTATAAAGTTGTGCATAAATAGAAATTAACATGGAAAAGAGTCTACAGAAACCCAACCCTCTAGAAAGCTCATAAATCAATGCGTTAGAAAGAAAACATAATCTCTAACTCTAGCTATCACGCTCTCAAATTAATTTCTACAACCCTAAAGGATAATTTCTTCTTCAAAGTATCACCTAATTGACCCCGACTCTAGATTCCATGTTAACTTGCATTCTGTTTTTTCAAATTTAATCATAGCTTTATAATTTCGAGCCTAAAACCAAATAAACATGATGAGATGACAAGACAAAACATAAATACATGGATGCATAATATGATATGCATGACTTTATTACTAATTCAAAATTAGGAGGAAAAAAATTGAGGATTAAAAAGATGCACATATCTCCTTTTGTGCCTTAACAAAGGTTTGGCGCTTAATGGATCTAAGGTAAAAGACATGCCTCACCAGAATGGTTTCCTAATACCTAACTATCAAGGTCACTAGACATATGACCCACTTCATGGCACTTCCCACGACAATTGGTAAACAACAAGAGGTGGGAGTACTAATGAAGCAAACAAACTCTAGCTGGGGTTCTCACAATGACCACTTGGGAAGTACATCCACTTTGGCACTGGTACACAATCGCCTCTAATTCTAAAGTTACTCAGACCCGGGTATAGGATCCCACTCATGTCATGCACACAATGTGTGTGAAGGGAGGATAATGCATACCCAAACCCCTTCCTGCAATCAAACAGAAAAAAAATCAAACAGATATATATAGCAATATCGTCTACCCTTGATTCAATATTCAAGCATACAATTAGGCAATATAAACAAAAATTTCAATCCTCCAAAATGAAAAAAAATAATAATAATCATAATAAAAATAAATAAATAAATAATAAAGAAAAAAATTAAAACAACCACATCAATTTTTTATATTTAATTAAATGGCCTAACTCTCTAAAATTCCTAGTAGAGTCACCATTTGTCACAACCGAAATCGCGACGAGATGACAAACTAAAAAATAAAATATAAAAAAAGAGGTTTGGAGTTGTCACCATAGTTATTATAGGAAACTACGGAAAACCATAAAAAAAGAGCAAGGTCTACGAAAACAGATTTGAGGTACGGGAGTTGGTTATGCATAAGAAAGGTGTTAGCATCTACAACGTTCGTTCTAAGACGGTACCTTTAATTAAAATACAAATGGATATGCTCTCCTTTAAATGTTTATTTTCCAAAATAATAAAAAGATAAAATTCAAAAGAAACAAAAAAAGATTTTTGTTTTTTGGGCCCGACAAGGATTACTCCTTGCTCCTACGTATCTCCATTCATAATGGAGAATTAGGGTCACGTAGTTCTTTATGAAAAAAACTTTTTGAAAAAACAATTTGTTCCAAGATGTTGATATCACTTTTTTTCAATATTTGAAAATTTTGTATTTTGTTTGTAGTAATCTTATAGAAGAACGAAGATATTGAGTACTATGACGAGCACTTATACATTTTAAAAGTTAAAAGGGTATTTACTTTTTTTTTTCTTTAAAGAAAAACTTCCGAAATAAGATATGATACCCAAAAAAGTGTGATTATTATATATCCATAATTTATGAAAACATTAGAAAAATAAATAAATAAATAAATAAAATATTAAGAAATAACGTTTAGGATTAAACATATTATTTTATTATTTGTAAAATGTGAAATAAAAAGTAAAAAAAAAAACTTAATATGAAAAACATGGCACAACATATTCATAAAATGTTAAAATATGAGATCTCTCATTTATTCATAACTAATGAACCCCAAAATGCATGACAATAATGCTTTTTCCACACCAAGAAAAAATGGTGAAAACATCAAATTCAACAAAGATTATAACCAAATCTCAACAAAGACCACATAACACAACAAGAATTAATTTTTGTGAACTTGAACGAGAGATTGGATTTACAATTTGGACACCAAGAAGCACGTGGGGATGACAATTGAAGGTGAGTGGATTTTTTATATGCCAGACGAAATTGGGTGTTGACATATGATATATAAATGTACTAAAATCTTATATTAATTATTATTAGTGGGGAACCTTCTCATCGTGTTAAGCTTGCGAGCCTGTCTGTAATAGGCCCAAGCGTCTCTTGTGCTTAATCTCGAGTCTATTCCAGTGAGAAGCTTCGCAATACCCTAACACTCCATAGGCGAAAGAAATCAATAAGGATAGATATATAGATTACGCACATAGTGGTCTGGGCATTGATTTCATGTAGTGCGTACCACCGGCGGAAAGTGATTCGCTTAACACACTTGTTCGCTTGAATACAGTAGGTAGGGAAGGACAGGATATTCCTCGTCGGTTCTATTCGGTGGTGGTGGCTTAGCTTTGAATTTCTAACAAAGATTATAACCAAATCTCAACAAAGACCACATAACACAACAAGAATTAATTTTTGTGAACTTGAACGAGAGATTGGATTTACAATTTGGACACCAAGAAGCACGTGGGGATGACAATTGAAGGTGAGTGGATTTTTTATATGCCAGACGAAATTGGGTGTTGACATATGATATATAAATGTACTAAAATCTTATATTAATTATTCACAACAATATTTCTAATTATCCAGTATAATCTAGAAACTATCAGTATTAAAAATGGATGTAAGTTGTTTGATAAATTAACTTATTTAAACTCCCAAAAATGATTTAGATTTATTATTATTTTGGTTGTTCAAAGATCAAGAGACAAGTTTTGTTATGTTAATTTGATAAATTTTAGATGTTATGATGAATTATTTGGTTATGATTTTATTAGACACACTCTTTTTTATTGGTTTCTACCGAAAACATATATGTGTTCACTTATTTTATGATAGTAAAATTATAATTATTAAAAACATATTAATATTTTTATAATTTTATTTTAGATATTTTTATTTATTTTGTAGGTAAATTTTATTATAAATAATTATTTAAATTTAAAAATGGTTAAATTTAAAAATCCACCTCTATCCAAAGTTGTGTAGAAATCCACCTCGCGATCAAACTCTGATCCCAAAACTGCTTGGCATACCTCTCGCGTCGCTAGGCGGAACTTGGTTCCAAACCGCCTGGCGGTCTCCTCTCGTCACCAGGTGATAGCGCCTCCCAATGCCTCTATTTAACGACCTTCGCCTGGCAGAGCCTCCCTTGCCGCCAGGCGCCACGCAAAACTAGTGGCCCCTGCCACTATTTTGAGCCTCTATCGCTTGGCGGCCCGTCCCGTGTCACCAGGCGCCATACCAGTAGTGCATTACTACTGACTTTTGGCACTTTCGGTAGGTTCTAATGAACCCCCAATCATACAACATGCAATTCAAGGCACACTTACAATTATCCAGTCATAACCGTATGACTGAATTACAATGCAACACATACATAGTTTCACAATTCAAGTTATACTTATGCTTAAATATGATGCAATTCATTATGTGCTCATTCCTCTACCAATTAATACAAGCCACGTCAAATGTAAATTATCCTCCCAATTGACACGTAATTACAACTCCTATAATCACTTAGCAACATCACAGTTAAACACAATATTGCTTTTACACGAATAACATCGCAATTACTAACTTGTCACACATAATGTTAATTATCTCACACGCAAGGTTTCCTTCTCACACCTTATGCTCAATTACTCAATGTTATATGCCAAATCTCTAGATAGCCACACCCAGAAATCCAACGCGAAGCAAAATCAGCTTGTTGTCTGCGCTTGATGTGTCACCTGGCGGCAATTCATGTGCCGCCAGGTGGTGCATACAAATTCTAGGTTCTGCCCAGATTTTCCTGCACCTACGCGAACCCTAAACCTCCCAATTACCAATTCCAGTACGCGTTTTGGCATAATGTTAAATGTTTAACATCACACTTGTTCTTGCCAATCCAATTCAATATTATTTTCATGCAAACAGTACATCAATTCTAACCCAACACATACTTCATCATTCCAAAATCCCATATGAACCCCGGCCCCCAAATTGAATCTCAATTCTTACCAATTTCATATAAAGTTTAACTCACAAGCAATTTTCCACATTCAACTCACCCACGCATACATACATAATCAACTCAAGCATCACAATTGTCACAAAAATCACCACAAACCACGAACTGGGCAAAATAGTACACGTCGCCTGGAGGGTCACACTTAGCCGCCAGACGGTTCATAGGGAAACCCAGAAAACTTGATTCAAACACATGTGTTGCCTGGCGGCAGTTTGTGTGCCGCCAGGCGGTTTCTAGAAAAATCCAGAAATGCGAAAAGAACTCGAGCATGGCAGAAATATACACTTCAAACATTCCATACAATACATGATCATGCGAAAATTACAATTTAACAACAGATGGAACTCCCCTAGCTTGAATTCCTCGCTCCAAAACGTTCTAGTCGTTCCCTTGATCTAAGTTATCCTCCCTTAGTCTCCCGCACTCGAGCCATTCAAATTACTCTCAATGTAGTGTTTAATTAAGCTCTTTGTTTGTGTCCAAATTTGTGGAACCTATCATTGGTTGTTTATCTCCCCAATTTCGTTCTCCAAGCATAAAAAAATATAATATGATTTTACTCTAACCAAGATTCAAACTCATCACCATGCAATTACCAAGCCCATGCACAACAATTAAGTTGCCAATTCGTGTTTCTTGACAATTCTTATAAATCTAGGAATTTATAATCACTTATCATGTTCAAATATATCATAAAAGAATACAATCAAATAATTACACTATTGACATACATAGGACTAGAACCCAAGTCCTCTCAACACAATCAAGTACTCTCAACGACTTGAGCTAATACTTTTCCACATCATGAAAGTTAGCATTTAATGTCATAAAGGCTTCCACTACCCGCATATATTAAATAATTATTTATTTAATTATTTAAATTCCTCGGATCTTACATACCCAATCATAAAAATAATCACCAAACCAAACATCTTGTCTGAAATTGGACCTGATAGAATAACCAAGCCTTTAAGACAAGCAAAAGGTATGCTGAATTGGCAGACTTAAAGCCAAGGCCCAAAATTCCATCTTAAAGAAGATCGATGAAAAAATGGAATAGATCTCTACTCATTTTGAAAAGTCAAATAGAAGGTTAGATAATCCATTAGACAAGATGAAGAACCATTACCAATAACTAGTAGCATATATTTTTCAGAATGGAAAAATAGTATTTTATGGAAAAGCTTCTAATGCCAAAGAAAAAGAGATAGGAAAGTTAAAGGCACAAATATCGAAACTCGATAAATATATTGATACAAAAATCAAAGAAAAATAAAATCTTTTTGTAGAACCACGTCGCCTACATTCCTTCCTCTTTGTCAACATATCAATCTCCTTTCAAAGAACTCCCACCTATTTGCTTACTGCTCCTTAAACCACATGGACTTTACCAAAAACCTCACCATGAATCCAACTCAAAAAACCTTCAGAGAAACAAAATAAGACAACCTTGTCTCCACAAACATCTTTAAAAAAAACATTTTTTTAACCAAAATGTGCTCCAAGATTCGCAAGATCCTTATACCAGTTTGCCTTAGAACCCTATTCCAACTTTGATTAGGAGATCCCCATCATAAACAATAGAGTTGTTGGTATCGTGCAGCGGAATATTTAATCTAGGGTCAAAAATCAAGAGGGGGGTAAATTGGATTTTTATAAGTCTTAACAGGTTTTAAAAATTTTTCTCAAAATTTAAATGATTAACTTAAAATCATAGTTACTTTAAATGCAAGTGCAGATAAATAAAGAGTTTAAAGGAGAAAGATGCACACTGATATTTATACTGGTTCAAATCAAAAGATCCTACATCCAGTTGTTAATCTATTAGACAAAAAGATTAACTCAATCACTATAATAATTAGATTACAATAGATTATAAAAGAGTAAGGACTAGAAAACACCTCTCTTGAACAACCACAAGAGATGAACAAAAAGTTCCCCCTGAATCACACAGAGGATGACCAGCTTTCCTAACAACAACGCAACACTCAATCTTCTAAGAACTCACTTAGAAAAAGTTATCACTCACTCACACTAGGCTTTTCAAAGCTATTTTTTAAGAATCTCACAGAGCAACACTTTGCAGTCACAACACAAGAACTCTGAATCTTAAAAAGGTTGTTTGAAGTTTGGAAACTGAGTTCTATTTAAAGAGGTTTTCGCAGGCTGAGTTAGAAATGAAGAGTTTAGCTGAAACTGCCAAGGATAATCGATTACCCAAAATGGTAATCGATTATCTCATGAACAAATTTGAACAAATATTTTTATAACTGCAGTGGTAATCGATTACTAGAAATGATAATCGATTATTTCAAATCGTTTTTCAAGAGCCAAGTTATAACTGCCAGTGATAATCGATTACCATTCGTGGTAATCGATTATCTTAAGTGGGTTTTGAAAAATAGAATTTTTTGAGTTGGTAATCGATTATTATAAGTTGGTAATCGATTACCATACTGATTTTTGCGAAAAAATGAGTTTCTCTCAGAGGAGTTGCGAGCTGGCTGTTGTTCTAACAATTTTGCACCTAACTAGAAAAAGCACCTAACTAGAAAAAATTTAAGTCTATTACAATAAGAATCTTTAAACATAAACTATATTGTCTTCAATATCTTCAAGTGTTTTCTTCAACATCTTTATCATCATCAAAATCTTTTAATCAATCTTTGTCAACAATAAGAAGAAAAGTCAATAATTGAGGGCTTTGAAGAAGATCTTGGATATACAAATATGATGATTATAATCTAAAACATAAGCCATATATGACTCTCTAATGAGGTAATCTCCTCTCTTGGGATAAATATTGTTAGGCCAGTGAGTGAACCCTGATTCACTTTGTATGATATACCTCCAAGCCAATGGAGAAGAAAACTCATTGAATTTGGAGCATGGCTACAGACTAGGTTAATGAAGGATATGTTAGTAATTTTGGGTCATGCATATATATGACACATAATTAAATATGTTAGGGCCATTATTTATTAAGCCGAATAATAAAGTGATCTGACTAAATTAAATTTTAGGCTAAAGGCATATGTCACGAAAATAAATATTGTGTAGAGACCATAAAGTAATTTCTAATTTGATGAGGGGCCAAATTAGAAATACTAAAACTTAAGTAATTAACAGTTTATAAATGATAGTGGTCCTCTTCTGAGAGCACACAGAGACATAACGCTCTTTTCAAGTTCCTGTTCTTTTCTCTCTATCCCCATCAAGAGAAAAACCAAAGGGAAATAAAGGTGCTCTATAGGAGGAAGATCACTAGATCAGTAGTGCTCTAAAGAAGGTAACATCATCGTTATGGCTAATTCAGGTACGCTTCCGTTTACTATTTAAAACATGTTTATGAGTATGGGATATAGTTTATGATTGATCGTTAGAATCAATATTATTTTGCGTTTATGCTAACAGGATATTGATTTGTATAAAGTAATTGAGGAGTTTTGTTGTAGTATGACTGGAATTCTAAAGGAATAGTATAATAATATGGGAGCAATCTGCCAAAATTAGTTTCATCAATTAAATATAGCCATAGTGGTTCTCGGAGCACTTTATGAATAATTCATCGGTGATAGAGCAATTATTGACAGAAAAATCAAGCAAAAATTATTTGAAACAAAATGTTGTTATATAAGAATGACGAATTTAAACAAACACTTTCAAAGAATGAGCCAAAGCTTCTATTTGCTTAATTAAAGAACAACTCGTCTTTCCCAAATATCATAATTTAAAAACAAAATATCTCGTGACCTATAGATTCTTATATTAAAAGACTAGTTCTCGAGGGATGATTTTTATGTCAAACACTAAAGGAAGCCAAAATGTCATATTTGATTTTCTTTCTTGGCTTAGAAAGATAATTCATCACCCATCATACGGACAGCTCAAGAATTTTGGAGACCTAAAACAAACTTAAAAAATGAGACCTTTTATTTTAATTTTTTTGAGCTATTTTGGATGTAGAATTAATTATTAGATTGTCATAATTAATTTCGTTTAACATTTATTTTTCAATAGATAATAGAGCTAAACCGTCATTTAATCTTTCTTGAGACATTGTTGATTTTAAATTAGTTTTTATTATCATTAGCTTTGAGAAACTCCTTTCGGCTGAAACAACTAACAATGAAATTGTTACATTTGAAAAAGAATCTATATTTTTTATATAATGAAGAATGCCAATTGGTTTATCATTTTCCAAACCTATAATTTCCCTTAAGATATTTAATTATGAAAATAAATCAAATTCATCAATATTTAACACATGATCATGTTTTAAAGATTTTCCAAGGTTTAAGCATTTTTCTTATCCATTTCTATAAATGTATTCATAGCTCCTTTTTGTGATGTAATTAAAGCCTCAATTCTTCTTTACTTTTGGATTTTTGAATAGCTTGATTCAAATTTTCTAGTTGACATATCTATATACTTTTATATGAAATAAAAAATTATAATATATAAAACATTAAAAAGATAAGTATATAAAACAAATGAATTAAAGCAATAAAACTTGATTTTGGATCTGGTTGTCAATAAAGTAAACTTAATAGTAGACTTGTGGCATCTTGAAGTCTCAAGTCTCTTTCTTCTTCTCAAGTTTCAAGGAGTCTCTTTCTTCACAAGGAATGTAATATGCCAAAACCTTAAAAAATGGCTCTTAGAAAAGAAGAAAACAAGGAGAGGCAAGAGAAATCACAGAAAGAATAAAAAAAGAAAATAGAATCTAGATTAATTATAATAAAATAAAAATATAATTATTCTCTTCTTCCTAAATAAATCATAATTTACTAAAAAAGTGTTTTAAGTCATTAATTATCATTTTTAATACCAATAATAATTAAAAGACAATAATAATAATTTAACTCAATTTTATTCTAAAATATAAACTTATAATTAATTAATAGAGTTATATTAGTAATAAATATTTTTTTTGAAGTTTTTTTCTCTTAAACATAGTTTTATAATTAATTTAATAGAACTATATTAGTATTAAAAAAATTTGAGGTCTTTTTTTTAAACATAATTTTATAATTAATTTAATAGAAAAATATTAATAATAAAAAAAACAATTTAATATATTTTTTTTTGGAGACCTAAAACAAATATCCAAATTAATTATAATAGAATAAAGAAATATAATCATTTTCTTCTTCGTAAATAAATCATAATTTACTAAAAGAATGTTTTAAGTCATTAATTATCATTTCTAATACCAATAACAATTAAAAGATAATAATAATAATTTAACTCAATTTTATTTTAAAACATAAATTTATAATTAATTAATAGAATTATATTAGTAATAAAATATTTTTTAAAAATTTTTTTAAACATAATTTTATAATTAATTTAACATAACTATATTAGTATTAAAAGTATTTGAAAACTTTTTCATAAACATATTTTTATAATTAATTTAATAGAAAATATTAATCATAATAAAAAAATAATTTAATATACTTTTTGGTTGAAGACCTAAAATGAATATTTTATTCATTTTACCCTTAACTCATCATGTATGCTTCCTCTCATACTTACGGTGAAGCCATTATCCTACAATGCTAAAACTCAAAAGCCTCTGGGTTAGCCCCAAGACTCCAGAAGATATCCTTCGATATACAAAAGCTCTGTACTTTTATCTCATGCATGAAACCGTAAAATACATACATAACTCACCTACTTTTGATCCAAGATTCTTGTGAAGAGAATGTTTAAATTATTTGGTAAATTATGAAAGTAAGGTAAAATGTTCTTTCAACAAACAACATATAGAAATAAAATTATAATTTATTGTGAAATTCTTTTTCTTACATGAAATAAAAAAATACAACTACCATTTGCCATTTATTAAAAATATTTACAACTTCCATGAAATTAAAAAATTAAAAAAATTATAATTTAATTAAAAACAAAATATAATATAATTTAATTAAAACAAAATATATTTTTTATAATAGCTTAAAAATAAAAAAACCAATCTAACCCTTTACTCTATAATTTATAATTTTTTTATTATAATTACAATGACATTGTTTTAGAATGTAATTCAACAAACAACATTGCTCTTGAATTACGAGAGCTTCATTGCAAACCATGTACAATGCTCGAACACAAGTTTCAGCAACATAGTAATCTTTGAACTTTGCATTTATAGTGTACATTAATTTTTTTTTCATAGTGACATATGTTTATATTGATTTATAAAACCATACTAAATCGATTTCTTGAAAAATTAAAAACTTATAAACAAAGAAAATTTTATTTAAGATGATATTTTAACCTCTTTTTAATCTATTATTTTAATTAATATTTAATTATTTATTTTAATTTTTTAATAATATGGCATTATAATATAAATAAGATAATTGAAATGAGAAGTTAAAAAAAACATCATTATTCCTTAAAAATAATATTCATAAACAGAAATGCCTTCTTTTTTTTTTTAACTTTTGGGACAATGCGAACCTTAACTGCGATCGTCGGTGACGAAAACCTTGACGCCTCTGTTCCTCAAAGCGTTAACCACGGTCCACACCTTATCTCCGTTGTCCACACTCTTCTTATCAATCTCCTTCTCAACGTTTAAGTGGACCCCACCTCCCACTCCTACCTCCGGAGCCTCCGTTTTCAGCCGCATCGCCAACACCTCCCCGACGGACGCCGCCGACCTCGCGTCACAGCCCTTCCCCCATTGGAACGCGCTTCTCAGTGCGTGCTCCACGCTCGACGCACTCGCCACCTCCCTCCCGTTGTTCCCTTCCACCACTTTCGCCGTCATGTGCTTCGCCGACACAAAAACCCTTAACACATACCTCATTCCCATCTCAATCCCAATCCCAACGCTTTGGGCTCCCCAATATAACTTGGGCCTTCCTCACTTGGCCCAATACAAATCTAGAAACCCCGATTTTAATCCCAGACACATGTGGCATCAAGGATAATACTAATCGGAGCAATGGCACCATCTACTGTTACGCTTATTCCGCCACGATTCACACTCTTCACGTATCCTAGAAACAACGCTTCTAGAATCTTCCATTTCCGTTCTCCTCTCAGGCGTTCTATCTCCGCCATGACAACGCAGCAAGGATCCTCTTCTACCAAAACGGTGCGTAGAGACGAACTCAATCTTAATTATTGTTATATGCCATTTGTGGTGCGATTGTGATTTAGATTGGCCATTCTGATTGGGTGCAGGAGAGAGTGGTGATAAAGGGAAGGGTGCAGGGAGTGTTTTACCGGAACTGGACGATTGAAAATGCGACGCAGTTAGGGTTGAAGGGGTGGGTGCGCAACCGGAAGGACGGTTCCGTGGAGGCTCTGTTCTCTGGGAATGTTGATGCGGTGCAGGAGATGGAGCAGCGGTGTCGACGTGGCCCTCCCGATGCGCTTGTCACGGGGCTTCAGGTTTTTCCCTCCGATGATGATCCTGGTACTGGATTTAACCGCAAACCAACGCTTTGATCTTCTATCCTTCGATCAGTTCCGTAATTTCACTCGTACGTACCTGCCACCGACCTAGAGGTAGTGAATCTGTGCACCTATCTTTTTCATGCTGTGGTAGTGTATAGGTTGTGTATGGAGAAGAATAAGTAAATTTAGCTTTTAGTCTCGTGCACTTGTTCTCGGATGCCATTTTAATACATAGGTTCTATTTTAGTCCTTCTGCAATGCATTAGTTCCTTAAGTTGCGAGTCTGAAGGTAATGTACTTTGAGCTTGTTTCATTGTAGGAGATGAAAATAGAAAGAAAATTAATAAATTTCTCAACAAGTATTTATAAAAGAAGTGATAATCTTTTTTAGTTAAAATTAGTTCATTTTTAAAAAATTGTCTTGTCAACGGAGATATATAAGAGTTGGCTTGTGCTATTGTATTACTATTAAAGGGTAAATGAACAATTTACCTCCAATCCTAGATCCTAGGTATTTTCCGATGTGGTTAGCGGAATTTCATATGGTTTTGTTTATCTTTCCATTCATATGGTTTCATTTGTGTACACAAGATCTCAGTTAGCTAATGTTTTTGTCAAATTTGGTTTTAAGCTAGACATCGTGGGACATGAAAAAAGATAACAAGAGGGAAGATATTTTTTGGTGGTACCGGTTTGTTGGAAGTTTGACGGTTATTGTGTGGGTTGCTGGTGGTGTCATTTAGTTTTGCATAGGTATGACTTCTTTCCGTTTTTCAAATACCTTAGAGTTGCTTGATGTGAAATTAGGAAAAACCATCTTTCCCTAAATCTTTTACAAATATGTCAGCACAAAATCGTAAATTTGTCTAAGATCCTTAATAATACATGTAATATTTCTTTGTTTCATTTACATTTTTCTTGTCTAAAGAAAATATGGTCTCTATGCAAATTACTGAAGAAATTTATCTTGTCGATTTAGAAGAATGTAAAAATTATTTGCATGGAAATATTTTATTAATAAAAGGGATAAACCAATTACACATTTGGATTTTTGTATAAAGTTTGATATGGCTTGAATGTATTTAGGTCAATGGAGAATCATTCCGCTTAGTAAAGGTTTTATGAATTTGTTTTTCGTTTACTACAAGACATGCGAAGGATTTCGGTAGTTGGGACTTTGAATTTATTTTAACGATTTTAGTAGTTGGAACTTTGAATTTATTTTTTGTCACTCTTCGTGATTTTGCTTAGACCAAAGATTTTGTCTCATTTTTATGAAAATGACGAAAACCTAATGTTAAGTACGCGTACATGAATTTTTTTGGAGTATTGACAATTAAAACTATCTTCTCAATTGTGTGTGGAGTACACCCTTATCCTTGATGATTGCACTATGATTAGGTCTCGAGGATTTTTTTGGTTCGGTCTTAGTTAATTCTGATTTGTTATCTGATTTATTGGAGAAGCCGAATTTTTATGTTTATTGCTAATTTGGAATACAAAAATTTGTCTCATTTTTTCTCTCATTATAAAATATTTGGTCATGAATTATCTCATTGTCAGGGATTATAGCAAGATGACAAAGCCAAATCTGAAACTTGGTGGAAAAAACTTTCATTTTAAGGTTAATGATGAAAGGGAAAAAGATAGGCTCTGCACAAAATTTGGTTCCTTGTGGAGTAGTATGTGTTTTTGGGACTGTTGCTGGGATTGATATTGTTGAGGTGTTACTTCGATTGCTAATGATGAACAATCTTGGTCTTTGAAAGAGCCTCTAATTCACCACTTGTGGGAATCTCTATGTAAATCAAGTATTTTCTAGTCCAAAACTGGCTGAACTAGAGGCTCCTTCCTAGACGATGGTTATTCACCACTAGCGAACTAACACTCCTAACACTACCAGCTCCAATAACAATCCTAGAAACATAAATTGCTTTGCAAATTCCACCACAAGTTGCAAAGGAACTGAATCTTGAGTATAATTGGTTTTATTTTTCTCCTTCTTGAGCATGATTCACAAGTCAAAAATTTTGATTAAAATCCATCAACAGGTTTTTCTCCATTGGATTTGGCTTTATCATCTTGTTACAATCTCCGACAATGAGATAATTCATGATCAATCCACAAGGAAATTTCTCATATTTCACATAAACAATAAATATAAAGCTCGACTTTTCCACAAAAATTTGAGAAGGTAAATGAGATAACAAGTCAACATTAACTAAAACAACACAAGCAAAAAATCTTTCAGACATAGTCATAGTGCAATCGTCTAAGAATAAAGGTGTACTAATATCATGTCAATCGAGAAGATGACCTTTAGCTGCCAATACTTCAAAAGAAGATAATAAGTCATGTTTGTGTACCCAACATTGAATTTTAGCTGCCAATACTTCAAAAGAAGATAATAAGTCATGTTTGTGTACCCAACATTGAATTTTCGTCATTTTTATAGAAGTAGTGACAATTTTTATTCCAAGAAAAAACATTGAGTGCTAGAAGATAAATTCAGAGTTCCGATCTCTAAAATCCTTCACATGTCTAGCACATCCATAAAATTCTTTAGCAAGTGAAATGACCTTCAGTTGACTTAAATGTTTCCAAGTCATATCAATAATTGACAGGAAGTACAGATCCGTGGAGGCTTTGTTTTCTGGAGTGTTGATGCGGTGCAGGAGATGGAGTGGAGGTATTGACTGAAGGTTGTATAAATCGCATTCATAATGTGCAAAGTGGAAAAATTGAATCTATTCTGGTTAAATCATGCATACTCGTACCAAGGAGACAAAATATTTAAGAAAAAAAAATCGTAATTGGTAATGATGGTTTCAAGAATTTCTTCTTCAAACATATGACGATCGTACACATTTATTCGTACCGACATTAATTTTTGTTGCGTCAACCTTGACTTGGGAAATCAAATTCTCTGACTATTCGAAAACTATTGAAAGTTTGTAGTGTAGAAAACTCATTCTCATAAAAAAATTGCTGCATTAACTCTCAGGGTTTTTAAAAATAAGCTTCCCACTTATTTCTGAAAACACTAAGAGGGTAGCGCAACAATCCTTTGTATGGAAATGAGCTCTTTCTTTTTAAGCTTTCAATAGGTTTTCACAGCCTAGAGAATTTGGTTCCAAAAATTAAGGGTTGACATAGCAAAGATTAAACTCGATATGAATACATATTTATATGTTTGGAGGAAAAATTTCTCGAAAACATCATTATCAATTAAGGTATTTTTTGTTAAATATTTTATCTCCTTGATATCTAGTATCCATGACTTAACCAAAATAGATTCAATTTTTTGCACATTATGAATGTAATTTATAACCTTCAATTGGTTGGTATTAGTGTTTGTATTTTTGGTTAATTCTGTGCTGCTGTTTTTTTATTTATTGATTTTAGAATTCAATAGATTTAATGATCTGGACTGGTTTTCGGAAATCAATAAATTTAATTGATTTTGCAATTTTGAATCTTTTGACGAAACTTCATGGATGAGACAATCTGATTTTTCGAGTTGGGAATTTTTCAGAATTGGATTTCAGGTTGATATGGCCGTTGGGAGGTTGTTTTTATTTTGATATAAGATTAAAACCTAAAACTCCTGTGATATAAAATCATACAACATTGCAATATATATTAATTGCAATTAAGTTTTGAAAACTAATGAAATTAATTGTTTTGAATTTCGAGTGCTGGAATTTATTAGACATGATATTAGTTTAATTGATTAGGGATATAAATGGATTTTCTGTTATCTGATTCCTGAAAACTTACGCATAAGAAGACCATATGAATTCCCTTTCTTTCACTATTACCATTTTGTAAGGCGTTCTAGGTTTCATATTATAACCCTTGCGAAGAAGAAATATCGTGTGGTGACAGATGGCAGACAATTGAAGTTCTAGATATAGATAAATTAATGATGATTAATATAATTATAATAAATGACATATATTAAGTTATGTTGTTTCCATGTATATTAAATTTCGCGATTTAGATAACACAGAATACAAGTGATAAGAGATATTAAACATGGCAATTGTTTCCATTTAATAATATTATATTTGAACTGCTAGTTATATACTAAAGTGGCTTGTTTCATCAAATATAATATAAGTTAAAATGTCTTTTTTGTCTCAATTTTTATCAAGTGTTATTTTTTGTTTCGTGTTTAAATAGGTTCTAATTTCATCAATTTGGGTTTTTTTGTTAACATAGTTTAAATAATTAACGCCATGTGTTATTGTGATTTTTTGAATTTTTTGAATTTTTATTAAAATTTTTATTATTTTATTATTTATTTAATTTTTTTTTAAATGTACGTGGTTTTTTGAATTTTTTATTATTTTAACTTTTTGAATTTCTTTTGAATTTTTTTTGAATGTTTTTAAAAAAATTTTAAAATGTAATGTTTTATATTCAATTTGGTTCTTATATTTGTTATTTTTGTTCAATTGAGTTCTAATTTTTGTTAAAATTTACCAATTTAGTTTCTTTTAAAAAATTGAAACTAAATTTAATTTTTCTATTAAAATTCACATTTTTTATTAAATATTTTTATATAATATATTAAAATTCACATCATTATAACTTTGATATAAAAATTAAATTTGATTGATAGGGACCAAATTAGTTAATGTTAACAAAATTGGGACTAAATTGAACAAAAATAACAAATATAAATATAAAACATTGACTTTGATACATAGCACACTACTGGATGGATTGACACTTCTGGATTGACATGTGGACATTTAATTTTTTTTTTTAAAATAAAAAAAATCACGAAGTGACACGTGGCACGTTAATGGGTTGACACATGTACATTTAAAAAAAATTCAAAAAAACCACGAAGTGACACGTAGGACTTATTTGAAAAAACTTGACAAAAATTGGACAAAAAGGTATTTTAACCTATAATATAATATTATATACATTGAATTAGATAGTTTTGAAAGTTTCACTTTCAAATATTGTTTTTTATTTGATCCCAAACGTTATCTTTAATCTTGAATGCAATTTTTAATGGTGATATATAAATTTAGAATTATATATATTTCATAAACTAATTATATGATAACATAAGTATTTAATTTATATATTTATATATGATATAAATATTAATAATTTTATATGATAAAATTAAATGTTTCAAAAATATTAATTTAATTTATATAATTTCAAATATAATTTGTATAAGAAACATTTTATTTTAAAGCATGTTATTATTAATTTTTAGAGATAACTGGATTATCAAGGGACTTGTAATTAAAGGGATTAATAAGACATTTGATGCAACTTTAGAAGAAAAAATAATTTTTTTATTAATTGTCTAGATAACCTAGGAAGTGTAGAGATTAATTACATTATAATTTAGGAGCAACCACAAACAAGAGACTACTTATTATTATTTTTAATTTTGAACAATATTAATATTGTGTATACAAGAGAAAATACTTTATTCATATATTTTAAGATATTATATTTTTATTGAATTAAATATTGATTTCTTTAAAATAGCTATTGCAATGAGTCACAATATTTTTTATATATCGTCTTGACTGTCTAGATCAGACTTGATTCCTGAAAATGGTCTAGACATCTCAAAGATGGCTTAAAGTTTATGGGTCCAAAAATTGAGCCTAAGTTTGTCCATTACTATCTGATATTTTTTGAATATTTTAGTGAGTCAGTTGTTATTTTTATAACCATTTTTTCTATAAATTAAAGATTAACTCCCAAGGTTAGGGCAACTATCTATCTTGTAGCCTTAGTCCTTTTATTTCACCTGAGGTGAAGAGAATGTTTAATTATTGTTTCAATAAGAGCACTCAGATTTTACCATAACATTAACGTCGATCGTGGGGTCTGGTCAAACTTGATCCCAGCCCTATTTACTGAAAAAAAACACTCACCGTATCATCAAATTTCGTGTCCTACACATCACCGGAAACTCCCTCAACGTTTCACTCTTTCATCAGTCGTTCCTTTGACACATGTGATCACAACCTCGCACCACTATCAAACCCTCAAATGCCTCAACCTTCCCCTCTTCGTAACAGTTCCTCGTCGCACCAAAACACACAATAGTTCCCTCATTCTCTCTTTTCCCGCATGGATCTTCCAAATCTGCTTTTGATTCGAGAAGACCCTAATCCGAGCCTACAAGTTCCTAGGCTCTAGTCACTGAAGCCACCTACGGCACCGGAAAGGCCTTCGCCTGTCGGCTAGCATAGCGAGGGCTCAACCGCATCCTCCTCAACAAAACCCTACAGGAGTTGGAAGCAGTTGAGCGTGAAATCAAGGCGAAGAGTCCGAACGCGTGCATAAAGTTGGTGGCGAAGTGCGGGGAATCTGTCGGAGGGGCTGCGGTGTATGGAGGAGGCGAGTGATGAGTTGGATGTTGGCGTGTTGGTGAACAATATGGGAGTGATGTATTCGAACGTGATGTTCTTTGACGAAGTGGAGGAGAAGGTGTGGATGAAAATGGTTAGAGTGAACGTGGAAGGAACAACAAAAGTAACAATGTGTTCTGCGTGGGATGTTGGAAAGAAGAAATGGAGCAATCGTTAACATTGGTTCTAGAGGTTCTGGAGCTACAATGGTCTCGCGCCTTCTGGTCCTCTCTTAACGGACTATGCTGCCACCGAGGCTATGAAAGTAGAAAATCTATGGAAAATCTAAAAAAGTTGTTCAACGTTCGTCAAAGAATAGTTGTTAATGGATAAAGATGACAAATAAACCTGTCTCCGTGCGTATTGCTCAAATCCGTCCCCGTTTTGACGAGGAATCCCTGTATTGATTGAGTATGGGTATGAGTATTGGGTATCTGTCTCCGTTATATCCTCATTCATTTAAATTAATAAAATATTCACAGTTAATTAAATAACCATATATATATATATATATATATGTTCTATTTTTTATTTTTTCTAATTATTTGGTTTGTCATGAAATTTATTTGCATCTTCAATATATTTTTCATTTTATCATAACATTTATGTAATTATGTTCAAATGATGTATGTCATTTATGGGTATGAGTATTGGGTATCTGTCTCCGTTATATCCTCATTCATTTAAATTAATAAAATATTCACAGTTAATTAAGTAACCTTATATATATATATATATATATATATATATATATATATATATATGTTCTATTTTTTATTTTTTCTAATTATTTGGTTTGTCATGAAATTCATTTACATCTTCAATATATTTTTCATTTTATCATAACATTTATGTAATTATGTTCAAATGATGTATGTCAATTAAATATTTATGTCTCACATTTGAATATTTCTATTATTTTTTGGGTTAAATATGTTTTTGGTCTCTTAATTTTCATTAAATTTTGGAACTAGTCCACTTCAAAACTTTGGACTAATTTAGTCTTTCATCTTTTGAAATATGTGAATTTAGTCCCTTTAATAAAATTTGGTTAAGTTTATTTGACATTTCAAGTGCGTTTCAAATGTGTCAAACAATATAAACAACTCAAATATAGTCCTGAAATGTGTATGAAACATCAAATTAACCTAACAAAATTTGATTAAAAGAATTAAATTCACATATTTTGAAAGATGAAGGACTAAATTGGTTCTTCGAAATGGACTAATTCCAAAATTCACTAAAAGTTAAGGGACCAAAAATATATTTAACCCTTATTTTTTAATATTTTTATTTATTGTATTTTTTTTTGCATGAAAATGTTTAACACTCTCAATTTAAGTATTTAATAACATAAATTTTTCATTTACTAGGTAATATAAAAAAATCTTCTTTACTTATTATTAATAATTTTTGTTTCAATTGAAGAACTATTTCGTTTCGCTAAAATAATTTTCGTTATTTCTCAACCATTGAGTATATATGTTGATATTTGAAAAGTTTTCTTAGATCTCTAAGGTATTTTTCATCTTATCATACCCTTAATTATACATTTATTTTTCTTTGTATGATTTCATTCAATAATCTTTTAAATTGTTTCTAAGACATACATTTGTTAATTTGCTAATTTTTTAATTTTTTAATATTTTTTTTATGGTTTATTTTCATCATGTGGAATACTATTTTGATATATTTTATATAATTAATTTTTTATTTTCTAACTCATTATCAATTATACTGTAATTTTGTCAGTATAATTGTATAAATAAATTTTATTTACTACAATATAAAAATTTAGTGTAATTGTCATGATTTTTTTTATCACCATCCAACATATATTGAAATTCAAAAGATACAAGATTTATGTTAAAATTTTATTATTATTAGTCTAATATTTGTTCTTTGCGTCATTTTTATCGAATGATGTATTATAACTTTTATTAGTGTATCAAAAAGAGATTTATTAGAATTTGAAAAATTGAAGTAAACAAACATTTAAAATGTATTTTAATTTGAATATTTGTTTTTCTATTATATTTTTTAAAAAAATATTTTTAAATTTCATCAACTAGGTTCCATTAATGTTTGCAAATTTAATAAATATTTTAGTTTTCATGAAATTTTATTTGGTATTCTAATTTAAAATGTATACAATTATAATTTCTTTCAAAATATTTGATATCGAAGAAATAATAATTCTGTTAATATTGAATATTTGATAATATTATGTTTTCTTTAACATAATTTTTTATTATTTTAAAAAAATTAATTAAAATTTGAAGCAGTAAAATAACGGGTACGAGATTATATCCGTTACCAGGTAGAGATAAGAATGAAACAAAAATTTGATACCCGTTAAATTTGGGTTTAGGGATAAGGATAATTTTTTGCTACAAAAATGAGTATGAAATAAAAAAACTAGTCCTTGCCTCACTCGGTTGTCATCTGTATTAATGGAGGTTTTTGGATATTGCCATCCCTATTAATGGAGGTTTGTGGACACTGAATTCACGGTATCGTATTACAATATCTGGTTTAACCAACTTAAATATTTATATTAGTGTTATATTAATATTATAATTTTAACAAACGTAAATATTATATAATAATAATGAAATTATTTTTAAATAGTTATAATTAAATCCTTAATTAAATTTTTACATCGAAAACCGTATAACTCAAAATTCAGGTTTTACTAAATCTTAAGTTATTTAATAAAAATAAATTACTTTTAAGCAAAATAATACTTGGAAAAAATAAAATACTGAATCTTAAATCATTTAGTAAGAAGTAAATAATTTTTAAGTGAAATGCTATTTTGGAAAAATTAATTTCATAAAATAATAGGTAAAAATATGTCTTTTAAAAAAATAATTATAAAACTTTTTATAAGAAACAATTGTTTATTTTCAAATGTTATACAATCTATTTCTATTTAGTAGAAGTGAATTATTATTAATTGAAACGAAAAAAACATCGAGCTCGGATCGGAGGCAATGAAGTGTTGTTAAAACGACAAACCTCGAGTTTAGCTCGGGAACGATGAAGAGTTGTTCAAGCAACAAACTTCGAGCTCCACTCAGATGCAGTGAAGAGCCATTAAAGCGACAATTATCGAGCTCAGCACGAGGGCGGTGAAGAACCGTTAAAATGACAAACCTCGAGCTTCGCTTGGGGCCGATGAAGAGTCGTCTAAAACGACGACCCAAGCTCGGCTTGGAAACGGTGAAGAGTCATCTAAAGCGACGATCCAAGTTCGACTTAGGTGCGGTGAAGAGACATATAAAACAACGACCCAAGCTCGACTCAGAGACAGTGAATAGTCATTTAAAACGACGACCCAAGCTCGGCTTGGGGACGATGAAGAGTCGTCTAAAGCGACGACCCAAACTCAGCTTAAAGGCGATGAAGAGCCGTCTAAACTGACGACCCAAGCTCGGTTTGGAGGTGATGAAGAGTTATCTAAAGCGACAACCCAAACTCGGCTTAGGGGTTGTGAAGAGTCGTATAAAATGACGACCCAAGCTCAGCTTATGTGCGGTGAAAAGGCATCTAAAACAATGACCCAAGCTCGACTCCGGGGGCGGGGAAGAGTTGTTTAAAACAACGATCCAAAGTCGGCTTGGGGGTGGTGAAGAGCTGTCTAAAGCGACAACCCAAGCTCGACTTGGGGACGGTGAAGACCCGTAAAGCGATGATCCCTTTGAAACCATGACTTATTTTTTCAGCCTTTACGCCTCATATATTGATGCTCAAGGCTAGGGGGTTGTGTACTGTCATGATCATCCAGGGTCAGACTTGATTCTTGAAGATGGATAAGACGTCCCAAAGCTGACCTAAAGTTTATGGGCTCAAGAATTGGGCCTAAGTTTGTCTGTTACTAGTCACTTATTAATTTTGTAACCACTTTGCCTATAAAGTAAAGGTTAACTCCCCGAGTCAGGAGCAACTATCTTCTGGCCTTAGTACTTTTATTTCACCGCAGGTCAAGAGAATGCTTCATCCTTCTTTCGGTAAGAACACTAAGATTTTTATCGTAACAATATGTAATAAATATTTTTATATGTATTAACATATCTAATTATTTTTATTAGATATTTTAATATGTATGCTTTGTCATTGCATCCAATACTTCTTGATGGAAAGTTGGTAGGAAACAATTTTTTGGATTGGTAACAAAATCTGAGAATTGTTCTCATGCAAAAGAAAGACGGTGTTGATAAAAATGATGTTGAATATTTCTTCTATGAGAAAGAACATTGGAAAACGAATTGCCATAAATATGTTGATTTGTTGAAAGAAAAGAAATAAGGTGAGACATTCATGAAAAGTGTTTTCATGATTTTATTAATTGTTATTGATCTTTCTCTATGGGTATTAGCTACTGGTAGTAGCTTTAACATATGCACTTTGTTGCAAGGAGTACAAGTAACTAGATGTAAATTTTCAAGTGGGAAGTGGAGCAAGTGTTGTTGCCAAAGCTATAAGAATAGTTTTCTTAATAATGCCGATCGACAAAGTGCAGTTTTAGAAGATTGTTTTTATGCCCATAATTTTGTTTCAACATTATTTCAATTTGATGGATAATCTAGGTTTTGATATTGTTTTTTAACAAAAGTGTTTGCTCGATTTATAATAATAGTTATAATGATTATTTATATGTGACTGGACATATCCAACACAACATTTATCTCTTACCTCATGTGAATTATAAACCTATTATACATGTTTCTAGTCTTTAACGAGAAAGATAAGTAAATAAAACATATCTTTAACATTGTAGACTCAGTCATGTTAGAGAGAAAAGAATTAACAAGTTACACAAAGAAAGGTTATTTTGACCATTATGATTATGAATCATATATAACTTATGAATCTTGTCTCAAAAGCAAAATGAACCATTTATATATATCCAGCGGCTTCCGATTCAAAGAGATGAATGCATGATGATAAACTTAAGAGAGAAGGCAGAAGGTTCTTAAAAAATGTTTATAAAGAGATTGAGTGTTTTCAATGTAATGGGATTCTTTTATGAAATTTATATTTATGTGTAAACTTTTAAATTAAATAATAGGATCTCATTATCTAAAAATATTGTTACTCTTAAAATTACATTTTCTAGGTTCTCTCAACCATTAGAGCAGGGAAGGGTGTGTAGCGAAAAAATGTTATGAAACTAAATACTGAGATAATTATATATATATATATATATATATATATATATATATATATATATATATATATATATATATATATAAGTCTTTTACGTTACCTAATAAACTATGAATATTTTATTTAAACAAGAAAAGGGACTAGTGGTTGATCTTAATCAAAAAATTTGAATGGGCTAAAATAATATACTCAAATTTTATATATTTAATTATTATTACTAATATAACAAATATATATATATATAATTTAATATTGAAATCCTTGTATGTTTTTCTTAAAAAAATTATAGTTTTGAAATTGTATTTGATATGAAACTCATTTTAAATAAGTTTTTTTTTTTTAAATTTCATCTCTTTTCTTGGATATTTCATATTTGAGAATGTTTTCTTATACTAAGTTCCAAAAAATTAATATGAAACATTTCGTCTATAATTCAAAAGAATTAATATGAAACTTTCCACTTATAATTCTTTGAATCTTAATAAACAGTTTTCTAATTCAACAATTGAATTCCTAGTATCATGCTTAAAGATAGGTTAAGAAGGAAATTTATATTATTTTCATCTTCAAAGATATCTTCCTTTTTATCACTTCCAAAAAAAATGAATCTATTATTTTATTTTTCATCCATATACTTATCTAAAAAAATTAAGGTTTAATTACTCTGATGATACCCACTTTGGTATAGGTATGTCAATCTAGTACCCACTTTTAAAAAAGTGTCAATTACATCCTAACTTTTGAAAAAGCACTTCAAGACAGAGTTGACTAATGCTGTTAGTCAACGTGTCTCGTGTCAGTTTATGATTTTTTTAATTTTTTTTAATTTTTTTTTAATTTTTTTTAATTTTTTTAATTTTTTTAATTTTTCGAAAAAAAATAAAAAAAATGCCACGTGTCAGGTCCTTGTGTGTGACACGTGTCAGTGTCACTATCTGATGTTATTGTGTTGATTTCGATTTAGTCCTTATATATGTCTTTTTGTTTCAATTTAGTACCTACTTATGTATATCTGATTCAATTTTGTCCCAATTTTTTTAATAAGTAAAATATTTTTCTAATCCATTTTTTATAAGATTAAAACTAATTAAATATAAATATTTTGACAAAATTAAGTACTAAAATTTATATTGTTTCTCTCAATTTCAGACCAAATTTATTATTTGTATAAATATTTTACTAATATTTTTTATTAAAAATGACTTTAACATACTACTTTATTAATTATTTTTTTATTAAGTACTCATTTTTTGTTAATTTTTATTTTCGAAATAGAACAATATTGTCTCTTACTAATTTTAAACCAAAATTTCTATTTGTCTTAATGTTATACTATATTTTTTTTATTAAAAATGACTTAATAAAATGACTTTTACCACTAAATTTTAATATAAATATCAAATACTTAATTTTTGTAAAATTTTTATACTTAATTACTTTTAATTTTATAAAAAATGGATTTTAATTATTAAAAACAATTAGGTGAAGATTGAATCAGATACACATAAGTAGGTACTAAATTGAAACAAAAAGATATATATGGAGACTAAATTGAAATCAACACAATGATATCTGATAGTGACATTGACACGTGGCATTGTAATGCCACGTGACATTGACAATGTCACGTGTCACACAGGGACCTTACACGTGGCATTTTTATTTTTATTTTCAAAAAAATAAAAAATAAAATTAAAAATTAAAAAAAAAATTAAAAAAAATTAAATAAAAATTAAAAAAAAAACACAGACTGACACGTGACACATTGACTAACAACGTTAGTCAACTCTGTCTGAAAGGGACCTAATTGAAGCACTTTTTTAAAAGTTGAGATGCAATTGACACTTTTTAAAAGCGAGTACCAGATTGACACACCTGTACCAAAGTGGGTATCATCCGAGTAATTAAACCAAAAATTTAATACTAAAATATAATTTATCAAAATTTAATAAAAAATTGAGAGACGTAATAAAAAAAATGATAATCATGTCTCATTTAAGAAATGGTTATGAAAAAACATATAGTACATAACTTTTCTTTTTATATTCATAAAAAAATAAATATACAAAAAACTCATAAGATAAAAAAAAACTAAATATCAAACTAATATTTTCTTATCAAGAGAAAGGAGATAGTTATCTTTTTTATCTTAAAGAGAACAGATGAGAACAAAGCGAGAAAATGAATTTATATCTAACTTTCTATTTCTTTCTTAAAATAAAAATAAAAAGAAGAGATGCAAAAGTAATAAATGAATACAATATGTGAGAAACTTAAAAAGAAAGAGAACACAAATAAATATGTCAATAAATTTTTTTATTCTTTATTATGTTTAATATTTTATTTTACTATTTATTAATATTAAATATTATATTTTATAAAAAATAAAAATCAATCTAAAAAATTTTTAAAAAATATTTTTAAAATAGTTTTAAAAAAAATTAAAAAATCTTGGGGAGGCCATGACCCCTGCGAACCTTCTAAGATATGCTACTGAAAGGGACAAATATATACATACACATCTCATCTCTATACCTAATTAAAAAAATTAGATATTATTCATACTTATACCCAAGGGAACTTAATGTTAAAAATGAAAAATACTAATTAAAAAGATGATTACAAATTTAGAAAATTTGTAAATTTGTTTTTATAAGAAAATCTCAAAACTTAAAATGTTATAGTTTTCTTATTTAGAATGTTTGCAATTTTAAGATCTTGGTCTAATTATTTTAATGTTTTTCTTATCTTAAACGGAATAGTTAATGGAAAATGTTGGTTAATTATCATTATTGTTATTTTTGAAGATTAATAATATTGATTGCTTAATTTAAATATTTTTTAATAATTATTTTTCATTAGTCATTACTAAAAATAAATTTTATTTATATATGAAATTATAAATGCTAGTAGATAATTGTGAATAGTCTAATTTAAAATTACATGTAAAAATTAATGTATTTCATTTAAGAATTTATTGTAATAGTGATTGTTATAAATGTTATACGTAAAGAAGAATGATGACATATACGTACAATAAAGTGACGTCATTTTTAAATAAATTTGAAGTGTCACTTCATATAATTATGAATAGCATATGCTAAATGTGGTTTTATATTTTATGATGATAAGATTTATAATTATTTAAAATAGTGTCACATACACATGTATAATAAATATAAGGGTTGTAAATTATATTTATATATAAGTAGTGAAAATACATGTATCAACATTTAATTTTTTATTATAATTAATTAATTAAATTTTAAAAAATAATTATAAAATTTAAAAGATAAAATAAAAAATTAAAATTAATAAAATAAAATTGATAAAAAAATATGAATATAAGAAAATAATTATGAAGTGATTATAAAATTAATCTATTTTATTAATAGGTATGATAAAAAAATTTTAAATAAAATATCATTTTAAAGACATTTTTCTATAGTGACCAGCATACCACAAAATAAAATTATCTTTATTTGAATAAAATTACGTAGCGGTGGCAAAACTAGTCGACTAGTTTGTTATTAATTCATTAAATCCGGTCGTACAAACTCATAAACAAAAATAGGCCACTTGTGATATCTCGTCACCTTTTATTTAATATTTTAAAGTTTTTTAATTTTTAATTTTTAAAATTTTTATATATTCATATAAATGAACATTAAAAATATATTTAATTATATAAAATATTTTTTGAACTTTTAATTGATCAATTAATATTTTAATTAGATAAATTAAAATAATTATTGTATTTACATATTAAATTACTATATTATAACTAATTATTAAAATTTAATTTGTAAGTATTAATAATTTAAATTATGATATATATATATATATATATATATATATATATATATATATATATATATATATATATATATATATATATATATATATATATATATATATATATATATATATATATATATATATATATATATATATATATATATACCTTTCAAAATATAATATAAAAAAGTTAATTTTTAATTAATTTTGATTTTGATTTTTAATTTAAAATAGAAATTATGCCACCGACTAGATCGAACTGATCCAGATTTTAGTCCATCAAATTACAGGTTAGATGAGTCGAGACAAAACAATTTTTTATATTATATTTTGATTTTGATTTTTAATTTAAAATAGAAATTATGCCACCGACTAGATCGAACTGATCCAGATTTTAGTCCATCAAATTACAGGCTAGATGAGTCGAGACAAAACAAATAGATTAGTTGAAATTTTCAACCTAATCCGTCTTATTTTGAATGGATTGACAGTCTGTCTGAAAGATTTAGACCATTTTACTGTCTTACAATTATGTCATCAATCCTTAATTTCTTCTATTAATTAATTTCCTAAAGTAAAAGAACTTAAATCTCGTGACTTTACTACCAATTCTTTGAATTAAATCTCTTAACTTTCCTACCAATTCTTTGAATTAACGTTGTCAAGACTGCACTAAGAAATGAGTTTAAAAAAATATCATTCCTCTTCAATTTATTCATTGATTAAATTGAATAATTATGATGGTGTGATTATGGGATCATACAAAAGCAAACATTAGTTGACACTAAAACTGTTATTAAATAGCAATAATAGTTGAATTAGCTCGCATGCCATGCATAGCAGCAGGAGAAACGAGGAAGCAATTCTGCTTTGAATTCTGTAATTACTAATTAATAACTAACTCTGTGTAAACATTAAACTTTTGTTTTTATGCTGCTACCATCAAACCAAACAAAATTGCTGTAATATATTTGAAAAAAATATTATATGAGAGATATTTTAATACTTTTACTACTAAATCAGGTCGATCACCTCTAATTTTTATATGACTATTTTAATTATTCATAAAAGTGTATTAACACACACACCAAAAGTGTAACAATTGTAGACCTAAAATATATGAAGTTGCTCGTGAGCCTTGATGCATATAAAATTGAGTCATAACCAACGTGCTTTCATCATTGTCAATAGAAAGTCAATACTTTCTATTATCAATTTAATTAATTTTCAAGTGGCAGCATCAAATATAATGATACTACTTCAATAATCAATAATATATTAGTTAGGTAATAATAATGCTAATTTTACACGTAAGAATAACTTTTAACAGTGTTTATTTAACAAAACGTCGATATGTCCGAGTGGTTAAGGAGATAGACTTGAAATCTATTGGGCTTCGCCCGCGCAGGTTCGAACCCTGCTGTCGACGTTTTTTTACCTTTTTCTAACAGAAATAGCACACTTGCAGATAATTAAATTTTATTATATTTGAATTCTCATGCTTTCTACACTTATAATTGGAATTTTTTTTACGGATAATCAAATAATTGTGTACTTTTAAACATAAGATTGTTTTGAATATTTTTTTTTAAAATATTAATTTACATGCATGCATACTTAGAATTAGATCTTAAAACCATTTAAACCCTAACAACTTCGATGGTTTTTTTCTCAAAACATAATCTTTGTTATTACTATTGATCATAAATATTTTCTATTGTAATATTTTTATTTTCAAAAAATGTATAATAACAAATTTAATTTTGTTCTTACTCGAATCTTGAGGTAGATGTTTTGATAGGTGAATGGTCGTAGACCAGTTTCAAGCATTTCACATGATGATTTTACTGAAGGGAAATTTGTCTGCAGAAAATTCTTCAATTGATTAATGAGATATCAATTTTATATCCTTATCAAAACAAAGACCAAAGACCTTTTAATAAGATACTGAATCCTTAGGTCCATCAAAGACCATTAATTGAACAATCCAACTCATCACAAACCGTTTATGAAAAATCTAATATATACAATATAGTTAATCATATGTATTATCCATACATTAATAATAATTGTACAATATAATTAAGACTTAGATATAATTTATTGATTAATTTTAATTCATAATAATAAAATGAAGAACAATAATTTTATATAATAAAATTATATAAAATAAAACACAACCTTCGGACACAAGGAAACAACCACCCATACGTTTGTATGGTGCTTTATGTCCTAAACAAATGTATAATTCTTTTTAGCAATTAAAAGTACAAGTAATTATAAATATAAAAAAGAGTTTGTTGTAGCCTCAGTGGAAAGGCAAAGCTCTAACTATTATGCCCATCGCTTGTATTGTTGGAGTCCCATTGAAAAGAGTTAAACCATAGTCTAAATTTCCCTCATGATTATTTAGCAACTTCTGAATCTTAAGCTACAATATAAAATTTTGTCCCAATGAACATTGAATTTATAATCAACCTCGCCATGGTACATAATAAGCATCAAACATATTTTAAGCTTTTGATATAGAAAATGCTTCATCTATTAAAAAAAATATTTGTAACCTTAACCACGATGAGACTCATTAAACTATTCTTTAACAATTATAATTTGTTAGTTGAAGCCTCAAATGCGTTAAACTCATGTAAATGCAATACATCATAGCATTAGCAATGATACTATCAAAAGCCACAACGTGAGGATGTGAAAAGATGAAAGCAAATCCATGAACAGTCAGCACTATTGCGCAGACATTAAACAGGTGACGTTGAAGGCCTTTTTTGTGTTAGTGTGCATTACTAAGTTAGCACTAACGATTATACAAGGAGCTTTAGCTATGCTATAAGTATCTACTATCAACTATATTTTGGGATTGCAAACGAAATAACTATTACATATAGAGAGAAGAATTAAATGATTTTAAACAAAGGAAGTTTTTAAGAAAGAGGTAAAAGAACAGAGTTACTATTACTTGGATTCAACATAATTGAATGTAAATCTTAAGCTAAGAATTCAATAAATTACCTTAGCAAGACACAAATAATAATAAAAAAAAAGGTTAGGAGGTGAGTACCAATTAAGGAGAAGGCATTAGACATCATTTGCCAAAACCATTCCACCTATAGAAAATTGTCCAACACTCATGTCGGTAAAAGTTTTGGATAATTGTATACATGTATACAAGTATGTATACAATGATACTATGTGTTTTTTAGATGTGTTGGGATAATACATATATAAATAGGGTTTCCCTGCTAATTTTGCTAATTTTGTAATTAAGATATACTGATTACGATAATAATCATTTACTTGTAATTAAGATAAACTGTCGAGATATTATTAATTAATACATGATCTTAACTAATGAAAGAGAGTTTTAAGAGATGTTTAATAACTCTTTTGGACTCCTGTATCCATTGGACCAATCATGTCTAATTGGACTGGACATGCACCAATTTCAAATTATATTAAAAAATCATATTTTATTTTATTCCTTCTTTTAAAAGAGTTAAAATTTAAACTCAACATTTTTAATTAATTATTTTAAATTAATTTTATATAATTTTAACTTTTTTTTAATTTATTTTCCTTCTCCTTTTAGAAGAACAAAAAAGGAAGTCCTTTTGAAGAAATAATGTTTCAATATATCTATTTAGGAAAATAATGTTTCAACTGGATTATTTAAACACAAACTTCTTTAAAAAATTTAGTTTGGTAAAAAAATCGAACAACTTTACCAGAGTGATGACAGTTACATTTTTAGATTACAACTCTATTACTACAACACTATTTACGTGTTACTAAGTTGAATATTATTCATATAAAATGCAAAAAACTATACTTTTTAAACGACTTTTGGAGAATGAAAAAGTACTTATAGGAATTAATTTTTTTGAGAGCCTTTACAATACGAGGAACATTTTATAAATCCAAAATGTGGTTTAGTTGTATTTTAAAATTACAAATTTCAATTAAGAAATCGTATTTTAAAGCATGAATTCGCTTTTAAAGTTTAGTTTAAATATAATTTCAATTCCTCAAAATTTAGGGTAATTTTAATTTTGATTTACTAATAAAAAAATTTATATTTTTTTTTCAATTTTATTTTAAATTTTGTTTTAAGAAATATTATAAAAAATAATTTAGAAGAAATTTTTACTAATTGCTTTGTAAATTATTTTATACAAAATATTTTTCACAGAAAATCTTATTAAAAGTACTTATAAATATTATAATTTTGTAAGAAATTATAAATAAAAAATTACATGTCAATTAAAATTTTAAGAAAAAAAATATAAAAATAAGTTTTTTAACAAAATTTTATAATAAATTTACAAGAAAAATATCGTCAGATATGAAAAATTTTAGTTATGATCGTTCAAGTTTAATCCATTGAAATTAAAATCATACGGCTTTCGTGTGTAAATAAAAAAATTGAAAAATTAATTATTCTTTAAAAGTATTATTTTAGTCACTCAAAATTAATATTCAAAATTAAAATCATATTTTACTAAATTTGAAAGACTAAAACAATTTTCCTCTTTTCTTTTTAATTTGAATCACTAGAAAGAAATTTATCACACATTTTTTTCACTGAAAACAAAATTAATTAAACCTCTGTAATTTTCTTAAAAATAATATCAAATTTTTATTTTAAGACACATATATTTTAAAATCCACCTTCAGTTAATTGTCTCAGTTAAAGCAATGTTTTTTTAAGTTATGATTTTATATTTATAAAAATGTCGATTTAAAATTCTATTATTTTTAAAATATGATTTATTCATATCCATTATATATATATATATATATATATATATATATATATATATATATATATATATTTCAACGTTCATTCATATGAAGTTAGAAGCTCCCAAAAGCAAATGGTTCTCCACACGACACTTCTAAACATTAGTCTCTTGAACCTTAACCTTTAGTCCAGCCAAGTTCAATATCACATACACATACACATACTTTTCTCTTCTGCTACCTCAAACTCTAAATCAATTTCACAATTCAACCCCTAAGCCAAAAAACACTCACAATTTTGCATCAAGACTTTGTGTTTGTTTTGATTTCTTCCAGCAGCAACAAACCAAACTAATTATTGCATTAAAACCCGCTTTTAAAATACACTCTGCAATCAATATCAATGATTCTGAGGTGTTTACACTAACATGCATATGAATGTTCTTCCGCAATTTCTCAGAATACCTATTTAAGTTTCTGGGTCTTCAGATAGAAACATTAATTATAGTCTAAAAAAACCAAATTCTTGGATTATGGTAATTGAAGATGTGCATTATAAGAATAAGAGAAACACGGGGACAACGAATTCCAGCTAGGCCCTCCCTGAAAGATAAGAGGATCCAGCAAATAATAGAAAATTGGCAATAAATGCAGTGCATGAAAACACGTCATCCACTGTTTGCAAGAAATTCCGCGTTTGCTCGATAGCATAAATAGAGAAATTGTGAAGACAACAGCAAGCACTGAAACTTGTAACTGTTTCATATCAGAAGAAAACAAAGTCCGATCGAAGATGCTAAGGTATTTTGTTGGGAGGATTCAAAAGGGTCTTTCAGTGTTTGTGGGTAGAAGGCCTGCATTTAGCTATTTCAGTGAAGATGGTGACCCAAATGAGGCACCAGGTGGTGATGTTATGGAAGGTTATTTTGCTGTTCTTGCAATGAAGGGTAAGGAAAGAAAAAGGTTCATTGTTGGGTTAGATTATTTGTCTGATCCTGCGTTCTTGGGACTGTTGGATAGAGCTCAAGAAGAGTATGGTTTCCGACACCAGGGAGCTCTTGCACTCCCTTGTCGGCCTCAGGAGTTGCAGAAGATTCTAGATGCTCCAAAACCATAGCCACACTTCCCATTGTATAGAACAAATGTTAGGAAACAAAGTCTAATTACTTGTTACTTTTCTGTGTCGGCAATAATCCAAGTGCTTCTCTTATTAATTAACTCCCTAAAACAAAAGTTAAATATGATTTTACTTGATTGTACTTGAAATTGAAATTTGTTGTAATTTTAAAATTTTATAGGTTTTAATTTTTAAATTTTTTTAAAAATAAATGAATATAGTCTTCTTAAATTAACAATATTAATTATTTGTACTTATTAAGCTATACTTTAAGTTGATATCTGAACTTTAACTTGTCATAGAAATAATTTAAATATTATCTTAAAACTTATCAACACACTAAAAAATGAATTTAATACAATAGAGTAAAAGGATTATATTAATTCATTTATTATGTCTGAAGATTAATCTGTATCAGAATCTAGGATAAAGACAAAGTCTAATTTCGCATAAAAATTTATGATAAAAATTATATTTAACAAAAAAACATAATTGTGTTTCTCCAAACATTCGTGTTCTTTGAATGAAAAAAAAGTAAATTACAACTATTGTTTTATTCTGGGTAGCTTTAAAACTTTTTATTTTTCTTTTTTACAAGTCAAATTTTCTGCTTCGAATACCATAAATTCCCAAAGTCGTCAATAGTTTAAGAGGTAAAAAGAAACATGAAAGAGATAAAGATTGACGCATCCAAAACATTTGATATTATCACATCCAGGATTTCTCTTGTAGATAGTTTAAATTAATATTCCAAGTTAGTATTACTTTAGGGTTAAAAGACAAAAAACTGTGTAGAGCAGTTGTCAGAGAGATTATATCCTGTAAGTGTTGTGAGTGTAAGTGTGAAAGAAAAAAAAAATGTCATATTAGATGAAAATGGAAAGATTGAGTAGCATTTTTCTTTTTCTAGCAGACTAAATGTATTAAAAGAAAAAAAAGTAACCAGAGAACAGAAGTTCAGATATAACTTTGTAGCACCATAGTTTCGGATTCTCTATGGGCTGAGCCAGGTTGTGAGTAAAGTGATTTTGCCCTTAGAAGATTTGAACTTCATACTTCATACTTCCATGAAAATTATTATTACTCGTGAACTTTGCAGTTCAAAGTCAAGCAATTTCCAAGGCCAATTGTTTCGTTATTCTGTCATGCTGCTGCTGAGAAGAGTCATAACTTACTAATATATTTTTGGCAATATCCAAGTATCAATTCTTAATGTGAATTAGGTTGTTGTATCTCTCTAATAAATTCTTTCTCGATAGACCATAAAATATGTTAAGGGTTGAAAGAAAAAAGGTTGTACTTCAGCTTCATAAGCTTTAAAATACCACACACCAATTCTCCCAAATACGGAGAACCTCTAGCAAGACATGAATATAAAATTTCAACAAATCATGACCTAGTGGAGTCCAAAAAGTCCTGATTCATCCGTTTTTTATCATTTTGGATAGTTTGTGTTCTTACGAATTGAGGCAAATTTAAACAAATGAATATGTGGGGACAATTCTGTACCCTTACCAGGATGAACTTCAAACTACCATAAATATCTTCGGGGTAACAATAAAAAAGAAAAATCAAAATATGCTGTGAAAATAATTCTCCAAACATGTAAGAATCTATGAAAAACAATAACATAAAGAAAATGATAATAAAAATCACAAAAGAGAACACCAATATTTATACGTGGCTCAGAAGTAAAAACCTATCGTTACAAGCCAATAAATCAAGTTCTTCTAAGATTAAATATGTGTATAAGAGAGTCAAATCAAAAAGCACAAAGAAGTGCATATAACTAGCTAATACATTAAAGGAATAATGCTCTCAAATATGAAGAACAAAAAAAAAGAGAAACTTAAATCATAAATCTTAGACCTCCAATTGTCGATCCCTACAGTCAAAACGAAAGATCCTATGCCACGAACCTGTTCTCAAAATGTTATCATGATCCAATGGTGAATAAAGTGAGAATCTTAATTTTACTGAGGCAACTCGGTGCCAACAAATTTTTTCTCTCTTTTCTCTCTTTCAAGTGTTGTGAAAAATAAACCTCTCTCTTGATCTAAAATGTCCCTCTCCACTTAATTTAAATAGTGAGACAAAATGAGTTTGACTAGGTTGGACTTTTTAGACACACAGTTGGAAACCCAACCCAACAAAATAGTCACCCACTTGCATTGACATGAAATAAAGGCGAATTACTAGATGTGTTTAAGAGATTATATAAAATATTCTAGCTAACTAAAATTGGTCCTATACAAGATTATAGATAACTATCACTCAACATTCATTGAAGGAAGTTAGAAGGAATAAAAGTTGTACAGTGGTTAAGGTGGATTGTCAGAAAGCGTATGATTCAGTCAAATGAGAGTTCCTATTGTACATGATGAAAATATTGGGGTTTTGTAAATCAATAGATGAAATGAAAAAAGAGATTTCTAGAAAAATGTACTGAGTAAGATTATGAAAGACTGTCAAGGTGGAAAGAGAAGTTTCTATCCCTTGTGGGGAGAATATGCCTTATAAAATTAGTCATCACATATCTACCTCTATACCACCTTTCCATGTAAGGCATCAACAATTGGAAACCTTGAAAATGAGAGGATTCAGAGGAACTTTCTATGTGGTTGGGGTCATGAGGGTAGGAAAGTAGTGTTTTAAATGGGCAAACATATGCAAAGCAAAACAAGAGGGCGGACTTGGAGTGAAACTAAGCTATTTAATAATGCTCTATTAGCAAAGTGGAAATTGAGGCTTGGTACTAAAAGACAATGCATATGGAAGGACATCTTATAATCAAAATATCGGTTTTGGAGGAACTTAAATGAAAGAAATAGTACCAAGTTTGAATCCTAGTTGGGGAGGTAAGGAAGGTAGTTGGTTTTATGAGAATAGGACTTGGAGGAAAAGTTCAAGATAGAATAAGGTTCCAAGAAGACACATGGTGTGGGGAACATCTTTTATGTTTAGATTCCCCGACAATATGTTAAGTATCAAGAATTAGGAAAATCAGGATGATAATCTGTACTTGTATTATGATGATGGAATTGTTACAAAGGCTAAGAAGAAAACTATAGCTTTATTAGTGATAAGTTCATACTTATGATCTCATTTAATGTTTAATTCTAGGTATTTAATTGAATTTTTGTACTTAAAAGAATGTCTTAATTGGCAATTCTAATAATTGGGTTTATTGAACTTGTACGATAAAAATGTCTTAAAAAGCGATTTTAGTTGCATAAAATATTCTTGGATATTCTAACGTTTGTTGATGCAACAAAAGTTAAATTTGGTTCATTAAATGTGTGAAATTGAATGGTTCAAAGTTACAAAATCAAGCCACCACTTTCAAATCTGGCCAACCATATGCTACCACGTGTCAACCTCTCAATGGATAGTCAAAGATGGTCAAAACCTGGTCAAAGTCTGGTCAAAATATTCAATGTGAACTTTGGGCAAATTCTGGTCAAAGCTGGTAAAATGGTCAAACTACAAGGGATAAATTGTATATTATGAAAATCCATTTGTGTATTTTGGTATGCCAATTAGAGGAAACCTAAGGAATAAGAAATTTTGGCAACTTATGGTTGAAAAATTCAGAAGTAGGCTCACTAGTTGGAAAGGAAAATTAATATCAATTGCTGGAAGGGTTTGCCTCATAAAATCATTAATCTCCGCTCTTCCCCTATACTATCTATCCTTTTTTAAAATGCCAAGAAATGTGATTAAGGAACTAGTTAGAATACAAATAAACTTTCTTTGGGGATGGGGATCTGAAGGTAGGAAAACAACATGGGTAAGTTGGGACAATATATGTAAGTCAAAGGAGGCTAGAGGTTTAGCAATAAGAGATTGGCAATTTTAATATAGTGTTTCTTGCCAAATGGAAGTGGAGATTGGGAATGGAGGACCATGGTGTATGGAAACAGATTCTAGACTCAAAATATGGATCATGGAGGATGCTCAATGAACCTAAAACATGCACAGTTGCTTCAAGGTGTTGGAAAGACATTCATAAGGTGTGTGGGAATATTGAGAGTGGAAAATGGTTTGATAATTGTATAGAGTGGGTGGCAGGAGACGAGAAAAGAGTAAAATTTTGGGAAGATAAGTGAATAGGGGAAGAAACACTTTGCTGTAAGTTCCTAGACTGTACCTGATATCAGAATGTAAAGGAAAAGTTTTGGAGGAGGTTGGACATTAGCAAGCGAATATATGGGTTTGAGACTTAACTTGGAGGAGACAGAGACTTGTGTGAGAGACAACTATGGAGGAACAACTTCTTCTACTATTAAATGGCCAAAGTCTAACCAAAGGAAACCCAGATACCTAGAAGTGGGTAGTGGATGGGAAAGGTGTGTTTTCAATTTGATATGCTTATAATAAGCTACAAGGAACCTTTGAAAGGGGGGGGGGGGGGGGGGTTGAGAATAATGTGTTTGAAACCTTGTGGAAAACAAGGGTTACCTTGAAGGCACAAGTGCTAGGGTGGAGGTTGCTTTTGGATAAGCTTCCGACAAAGGCAAAACTAATAGTGAAGGGGATTCCCTTACAACATAGCCTTTGTGAGTTTTGTATAGAATGTGAAGAGACAACAAAACATCTATTTTTCTCATGTAGTATTTCCCAAAAGGTATGGAATATGTGCTAGCAAAACATCTATTTTTCTCATGTAGTGTTTCTCAAAAGGTGTGGAATATGTGCTATAAGTGGATGGGATTAAGTATAGTATCCCATATTAAGGTGAGGAATAACTTCCAACACTTCTTCCTTTTGAACCTACATAGGTGGCAAAATAATGTATGGGATGGTATGTGGTTAGCAATTATAGGGGAAATTTGGAAACATAGGAATGAGGTAATAGTCAAACGAAGTAAAGTAGAACCTATTGAGGTTTTTGGTCTTGCCCAGGTTATGGCCTAGGTATGGATGAAACACAAAATCCCAAGTGTAAAATTCTTATATAGTGATTGGTGCTTTTCCCTGTATACTTGCTTAAAATCTCTTAGATAAAGTAACTGTTATGTGTTCAAGTGTGCTAGGTAATCAAATAAAGGATCTGTTCAAGTGTGCTAGGTAATCAAATAAAGGATCTTTCGAGGAAGGAACCCAATTATTGCAAAGCTTAATAATATCATATGGTCGAAGTGCATATAGGGATTATATGAAGGAGACACCTCTGCCTATGAATTGAAGGACTTATTGAATAATTGAGTAAAGGATGAGGATTACCTAATTGTGAATATAATGTAATTAACAGGTTTGCTTGGTAACACATAGACATGTCAAAGTGAGCCAACTCGGCTCACACGGGTTGGCTCACCACGAGTCGGGTTGAAAATGAGTGAACCCAACCCGACTCACTTTATGGTGAGCTAGAAATTTTGTAACCCGGCTCAACCCACCACGGATTGGTGGGTTAGGTGGGTTGGTGAGCCAACCCACCTAAAAAAAATATTTATTTATTTATTTTTTAGTATTCAAATATTTAAATAAATTTTTAAGTAACCCATGAGATGACAATCATACTAAAATCAAGAACCAATGTTTTGATCATACTCACCACCAATATATGAAGAATTATTTCCAAGAAAGTATCCATATAGTCTAAGAAAACATGGCTAATATTACAAATTTTCTATCATGCTATTCAACAAAATATAAATAAAAAAACTATACATTTTTTTCATGCTAATTTAGAAAAAATTGTTTATAAAACGGTTACTTGAGTAATTTACTATAAATATTATAATTAAAGATTAAAGTATCAACATATATAACTTGACAATCAAATTAATTAAACATTCAAACTATTCAAATATAATTAAGCAACATTCTAGCATTTAAAAATATGAAATTGTGAACAAATATAATAGGAGTAGTAAATAATTATAAAAAAAATAAAAAGAAAATTTTAAAAAAATTGTTAAAAAATGTTGGTGGGTTAAGTGGGCCAACCCACCTTCAACTCGGCACGAACCTGTTTAACCAGTGAGTTAAGTGAGCCGGGTTGAGTTCAACCCACTTTTGAAAAAGTTGAATTTTTCTCAACTCAACCCGGCTCGAACCCGTGGTGAGCCGGGTTGACTCACGGGTTGAAACCCATTTTGACATCTTTAGTAACACAGGTGATTGACCAGATAAATTGTGTGTTCACACAGTGGCCATTGTTGTGTGGAGCAGTTGTACCCAAAATTTGAGTTGTTTTATACCACTGTGATGATTTTGTTGTATTTACCCGACTCTTTGGAGATTTTTTGTGTAGATGAAGCCAAGCTTGTGCTTCTACATGTACATGTGTACATCTTTTGTATATGAATTAGAATATCCCTTTAATGTGTACATTTTTGTATATGGATTAGAATAACCTTAAATACTCTATTTAATTATATTAATTCTTTGCTGAAAAAAAAAAACAGTGGAATAACAAACATTATTTGGTAATATTTTTTTTCACTAATAAAAATTGCATCTGCTTCAACAACTTTTGGGACGGTAAGTTTAATCAATGATTTAAATAAATTGATTTGAATAAATTAAGCTAGTTAACTCAAGACTTTGTATATTTTGGACAATAAAATACAAGACTTTATCTTTTGTACATTTTTCTGTTTTACTTTTACCCCTTAGACAACCTATGCCTTTTCACATTATTTTTTCGTTTTCTCTCAATATCTTTCATTTATCTATCTCCTCAGTCTTTTAAGAAACGGAAAACAAGCATTATTCTGTATTCCACAGTGCATAAAAGACTAGTTTTGAAAAATTATTTCATCTAATAAGATGGAGTATATTCTTATGATGAAACCAGACAAATTTAATAGTTTTGAACGATTGTTTTTGGGTCAATGATTGAATAAGTTTAAACACAACCAAGAAAAGGAGAGGAGAGAGAGAAAACAAAGAGTGTCTAGATTCAAAATCAAACTCAAATAATTTTTGAAGAAGCCTTAGGATTTTCAAAGGGTGAGAGAGATTATGATAATTTTAAACATCTTAAAATCATTACATATCATTGACTTGCAAACAGTAACTGTTAAAGATCCAACAAATGGAAGAATTGAATGAGCCAAAGGTTGCATTAAATGAAATATGTGGAATGCCTCCCAGTCTTATCTTGCTTAGACACCCGATGGAGACATATTGCGCGTTCTTGCATCAAAATCCAATGCTAGTTCACTTTGTAACATTCCTGCAATAATTTGAAACATCAATCTAAATCGTGGTTGCAATTTATTGTGAAAATTTGTGAGAAAATAGTAGTTGATGCAACTCAAATTTCAGTTGGAAAATGATTTGAAGTAAGCAATGAATTCTTTATATTGTCACTGTAGTTGTGATGCAATTTAAAATCATGGTTTAAACTAAATCTAATGTTGAAATTCCATTATATAAATCAAGTTTTGAGTTATGTTTTTTGTTTGTGTGTTCCGATCCACTCAATAGTTAAATATTAAGATTTGAGTTCAAACATAGTTTAAATGTTTACTTCTCCTTTTATCTTTCGATACACTTTTTTAAAAATAAAACTGTAATAGAGTTTTACATTTTAAAATGGACAATACCTCGAAAACACGGTGGTCGTGTTATGGGTTGCACAATTGTTCCGTGACAGAGGCTAGGTGCGTCAAGTCACGATCTAAGAGTGGGATTCCTAATAGGACAATTGTTGAAGAAAAATTGTTGCAGGTAACATCAATTATCCCGTGACAGAGGCCAGATAAACCGGGTAACAATCGAATTGTGGCGCTGGGACTTGTGTTACATTTTTAAGTAAAAAAAGTTGTATCTTCACTAATGACTATAACTTTTAGTTTATCGACAAGGGTCTGATCCTAACCTATTGATCTTAATAATACTGCTGGGTGTCAGAACACTTTCATTAGCAAAATAAATATAATATAATCATATTATAAAATTTGAAAAGATAATATTTCAAATGCGATGATGGAACTCAATGATATAATCTTTTATGGGACTTAGGAGTTCGAAGATCGAAGAAATATATCATAATCGAGTGGAGACTCTAATGAAGATTCTCAAAATCCTTGATTGCAGAAGTATCATTCAAAGGTCATCCACATTCCGGACCCAGAAAATCGCTCATTGCAGTGATGTTGATGACGAAAATGAAACACCAATAGTGATGCCACTTGCCAGAAAGTGTTAAAAAGAGGGTAATATTTTGGGGGTACGTGGTAGGTATCATGAAAAGAGGCTCATTTATTTTCCATGGGTGATGTGCAAACATGTAAGTACATCTGAAAAGGATAGTTTCCAAATAAAAATCAAGAGAAGGGCACAAAAAAAAGATGGCAAGGCTTATAAGAAAAGAAATCATAGTGCCAGATTCAATTTACATGAATACATAGCACGGGTGATCCTCACGGAGACACCGCGTAAGAGATACACGCCAATTGTCTATATGTGAGTCCAGAAGGTTGAAAATGACCTTCAAAATGTTGCATTAAGTGTGCATGTTTCTGCACCAATAAGCAAAGGCTCCACAGTGGTACCTCTCAAGAGTTTTCATGCATTGTTTCTTCATCTTATCCTCATTTTCATCATTATAAATATCCACACTCCATAATCATGAAACTGCAACCTCATCTATAAAAGAATAAGCTTTTCCTAGCCCTTGATCATCAAGAGTTTAATTAATTAAGACAATATATTATATTACAAAGTTCATATGATGTTTTTGTCTTTCTTTGGGAAGATTCACGATGGTCTCTCAGAAGTGTTAGCACCAATAAGAAGATCACTAACACAGATGATCAAGGAAGATCCACTGAATAATGCATCAGCACAAGTGCCAGAAGACGTTTTGGAAGGACACTTTGTGGTTGTTGCTAACAAGGGTGAAGAAACCAAACGGTTTGTTGTGGAGTTGCACTATTTGAGTAACCCTTCATTTTTGGGACTGCTGGAGAGAGCAAGAGAAGAGTATGGTTTCAGGCAAAAGGGGGTTTTGGAAATTCCCTGCCACCCTCAAGAACTAGAGGAGATTCTAGAAGAAAGAAGAGATGAAAGTGTGGGAGATGGAAGCAAATTAACAGATTCAATTCAAATGAGTTGAATGTAGCACTATATCTCTTGCAATTGACACATGAAGTTGAACAAATTTGTAGAATTTACTTAAACGATTAGGTTCAAATTGCTAATGGCTCCATAAGCATAACTTCACTGCACCAAGCAATTGAGAATCAAACTTCTCTTTGATTTAGCTTGGTGCAACAGCTACAACCTTTTTTTTTTTTCTTTTGTTTCTCTCCATCCACATCATGTATATGTTTGATCAAAATTCTCTCTTTTCAGTTTCTTTCTATTTGGATTAATTGTGAGTTGGAGTAATTAACACTATTCTATAAAAAAAGTCACCAGATCAGGAAGGTTTTAATTAGTAAATATGAAAGAACTATTTAGGGTTCGTAAGTTCTATTCTTTGTGTTTGATTCATAGCAAAATATGATTTATAAAATGGAAAATAAAGCAAATTGAAGATCTAACAAAAGGGTCTCATAATTTTAGCTTCAAGAGATCACATGTGAAACTACAGCAGCAACAGTGGTGGCAGATGACATAAGCTAAGAAAAAAAGTTTCTGCATATTTCTTGAGACTACTAGGGAAAGCTACAGAAGAGTCTGACTTTAGACAGAGGAAAGCTCTTCTGCTTTCTCAGGACAGAAGAAAGTGAGAGATGAGAAACAGCAAAAATAAGTACTGAGATAGTGTAAAAGTAAGTCTATAAATAACCCCAATTTAGTGCAGTGGAGATTCTGAGTAGTCACTGCAATTGGCTACCATATGTTGTTCAATCAGTATCGGGCAATTCAGATTTTAATATCACCAAATCTGACCTCTCACTTGCAAGTAAATCTCAGCCATACGTGGGGTCTGAAGTCTTAATATTATATAGATATATATAAATTCCTATAGAACAACGATACTTTAATTCATTTTTTTTACCCACTTTTAACCCACTATTTCAATCACCATTAGATCATCACATCACATCACATTATTTAAAAAAATCAAAATAGATAATTTAATGATGATTAAATGAATGGATTAAAAGTGGATTAAAAAATGTGGGTTAAACTATCTTTATCCATTCCTATATTATGATTGTTCTGATCAGTCTAATCATAAAATTATTGTTAATCACTATATCTTTGAGATATTGTCTGTTTTAAAATATGTACTTTGTTATTATTTTGTCTTTAAAAAAAAACATCGAAAACTAAAAAAAGAAAGAAATATTTAAATTGCCTTACATCTCGACTTTTAAATAATAAGACTATTAGATGTGGTAAGAACAAAAATAATTAATATATAAGTAATGATTTTACGAGCCAAACTTAAAAGACCATTTGTCATTGATATAGTTCTCCTTTTTTTAATTTTGTTATATTGAAGATAGAGTGATTTTATTTTTCAATTTTATGCCTTATATATATTTGGCTATATATGTTGTTTATGTCTTTTCTGAAGCATGGGAATGGGAAGTATACATATCAGTATCAATGTTAGACCTTATTCTATTCATTAATTCAAGTACTTTATGCAATATTTTCTTGTATCTCTGTTCACTGATTCACATAGTACTAAAAAAATATGCATAAATGGGCTCAAAGCTTTGCTATTCAGATATCAGTGAACAAATTAAGCAAAAAAGAAAATTACCCTAAAAGATAAATCATTCAGGAACAAATTGATGACAATAGCCTCAATATGCAGGTCTTATCCGAACTTATTCTTTTCTACTGTTTATTTATTATTGATTTCTTAAAATGGTTAAGGGAGGAGGATTTTTTTGTGTTTGCACCTTTCAAGAATCCATGCAGTTATGCATTATTGCACTCACTTGTCCCAGGTAGGGCTGGGCAAAATAAACCAAACTGCACTGCACTACCAAAAACTGCACTGAACTAAAAAACTGTTTGCATGAATTGCACTGAACTGGAAAACAATTCAGATGAACTGAACTGAAATGTTATTCTTAAAAATAAACTGGACTGAACTGCACTGCACTGAACTGCACTGCACTATAATATAAATTGAACTGAACTATTATAAACTGAACTGTTTTATGAACTGCACTACGTCAGAACTAAACTGCACTATTTTTGGACTGAACTACACTAATTTTTAACTTAACTACACTGTTTTTGAACCATTTTTGAACTGAATTGCATTGATTTTGAATAAACTTCACTCCTTTTGAACTGAATTGTACTATTTTTGAACCGGATTGCATTGATTTTGAATTGAATTGTACTATTTTTGAACTGAATTACACTATTTTGAATCGAATTGCACTAATTACATATGATTGTACTACGCAATAATAATTTAAAGTTTATAATTTGAAAATGCTTAGAAAATAATACTTGAAATATGCATCATACTTCAATACACCAATTAACATTTTTATAATTTTTTTATTTATATTAAAGTTTTTCGTAACTTAAAATGTAATTAAAATATTAAAATTAATATAATAAATATAAATATCGGTATTAACTTATTTTTTATATTTTAAAATCTTATGTAATATTACTTTTTAGTTTTACAATGTTTATTATGTTGCGTAAAATTTTTTAAAAGGATTTATTTTAGAAAATTCTCAAAATTAATATTTTTTTTTAACATTTGTATTCATTAATATTTGTGTGAAAAATGTTATAGAAATTTTATGAAGTTCTAAAATTAATATTTTAAGAATTTTTTAAAATAAATTCTCTTTAAAAAAGTTGATGCCACGTAATAAATATTTTAAAACTAAAAAATAATATTACATAAGATTTTAAAATAAAAAATACGTTAGTACCAATATTTATATTTATTATACTAATTTCAATATTTAATTTACAAAAAACTTTAATATAAATAAAAAATTATAAAAATGTTAGCTGTCACAGAATTTAATTTTTAAAAATAACTTCTGTAAAATCATAACATAAAAATAACATTACATAGTAAAATTCATTCAAAATAAAATAAGATATTGAATTAATTTATAATTTTTTTTAATAAATTAATTATAAATATTTTATATTTTTCTCAAAGAAAGAGTAAAGAAAAAAATTAAGACAAAATAAAATAAATATTTCAATATGAAAGAGAAAGAATAGAAGGTAAGATATAAAACACATAAGTCCAATTCTTATCCTAATACTAATATTTTATTTGAGGTATTTTGCTCTTTCAATCTACTATAGTTCAATAGTTAACTTAGTTAACTTAGTTAACTTAACATAAGTTTAGTTTCTTAAAACTGAACTATTTTATAGTACAGTTCAATTATTATTATGAATAGTTTAGTATATTTTAGTTTAATATAGTACAATTAACTATAGTTTAGTATAGTTTAGTAAATTATGCCCAGCCCTAGTCCCAGGCCCTGTATGACCCTACTGCAAGCGTTTTGCTTCATTCACATTGCAATTCGCTGACATGATGAGATAATTATAAGTAAAAGACAATGCTAAAAATATCTTATTTTCGTACTTCCAATAATCTTACATTGGTTAAAGATCGAGAGTTGATAAAAACACTTTAAATACATCTTTCTTATGTATTCTAAAATGTTTTTTAAGGAAAAAAAATCATAATTGAACTAAGTTTTACACAGTGTACCTTTGTCTCAAACGACTTAAGATTCGAAGACATGTATTCCAATGAGTGAAGAATATGATAATTACAAGTCATGAAACGCATCTCATAGCAACGCTTTCTCTCCCTTTTGGGATTTTAACTGTTATCAGCAAATGCATAGTTTAAGATTTTGACTCAAAATAATGAGAAAGATACAATGTCTGGCAACACCCACTATCAAGTTGTTCAGCGTCTGCACTCAGAAAATTATGAATGCATTACGTTTTAGCTATAAATAGCCTTGCAGGCAGAGAACCCTAGCTTTGAATTCCGAGGGTTGCAAGTTGAGTATAGATACCTATTCTATAACGAAGAAGAACAAATTCTTCGCCATTTAAGGGAAGTGTACCTACCGGGTCCAATTTTGTTATTATTGTCCGGCACAAAATAGTCTAATAATAAAAATAAGATCCAAGATCCAAATGTAAGATATGAAAAATTAACATCGCAAAATTAGAAAAAAGATTATATTTGGGATAATATAAACATAATTCAAGTTATGGGGAGTTTGGATACCGGTAAGTCCAACCATCTCAGATCAACATGTCAAATTTTCCGTAAAAACTTTAGTTGTTATTGCAATATAAGAGTTCATTTATGTGTTGTAAATTTTCTTCTTTCAAGTTTTTATTATACTTACAGATATGATACATTTTTCTAACTTTCACTAAGAGACATCAGATACCTATAAAATTTTGACTCTACTTTTAATTTAAAAAATTTTAAAATAAATTTATAAGATGGGTTTGAAGAGATTTATAGAGGAGGGTGAAAGAAATTGTAAATTCAACTTTCCCGTTAATTTTTAACTGACAGAAAAATTATAAGTAATATTTACTTTTCATCATTTTTATTTAATTTTAAACTTAACATAAACTTAAATTTCCAAATATATTTATATATTTTTATCATAAGATTACTATTTGAGCTTGAATGATGTTGTTGAACTCAGACAGTAATGACCTCTTGCAGTACTGTCGACATAAGAAATTGCAGAAGATGGTAAATTGTCGGAGGAGAATGCACAGCACACTGCAAAGATGCTGTAAGGTATCCTTGCCTTAATTTTTTTTTTTATTTCTTATTAATTTTTCAGATTTCTATTATTAAAAATTGGTATGTAGTTTTAATGTCTAAGGTTATATATCTACCATTTTTCTTTATTTACTTGTGCAATTATAGTCACTTCGTTTAAAATAAATTCCTAATTTTATTATAATACTTACATATGCCTTATTTATTTTATTTTCGTCCAGTTGAATGTTACACCTAATATATCCAACTAAGATCCAATCAAATATACACCAGATCAAAATTACATGTTCTTTTGACATCACGATAAAAATGGAAGAACCAAAATCAACCTAAGAATGGAAGAGGACAAAATTCTAATTAATCAAATATATTTTTCAAATTTATACTATTTTTTTATATACACCTTTGTTTTGTTAATTTTACAAGTTAAATAAATTTTTTTAATTAAAGTAATTATTTTACTAATTTTATCTGAGGGACAGCTTAATTAAATTTAACTTTTTTTACGTAATTTAACTATGTTTTTAAAATTAAAATAACTATCTCTAATAAAATTTATCTACAAAAGAAACAAAACACTATTTATAATAATAGTGTAAAAATTATTTATATTTATTTTTATAATTATATTATAATAATAATTAATTATTTCTTGTTATATTAAGAAAAAAGAACAACTGGAAATAATAAAAAGGATACTTTAAGAATGAACGTACTTAAATTAGCGTAGAAAAACAATATCAATAAGGAACCACAAAGACTACCTAATATGACATTTATTTGTTACTTTATTTATTTTATTTGACAAGTATAATTACGTTGAATTTTTTTAATATATGGGATATGTTTTATATTAATATTGAAATTGTTTATGTGTTTAATACATTCTGACTTAATATTTATTGAGAAATACGTTCGAAACCTAAAAGATAATTAACAAAATTGGATTAAAAGGATTATATTCATTCATTTTTAAAGTTTAGGGACTAAAATTTATCAAAGTTTCGACTAGAAATAAATTCTAATTTTAGGTCAAAGTTCAAAGATTAAAACCATACTTAATTCTTATTTATTTATTGATTTATAGTTATTCTCAAGAACCCGAATGCAAAGTCTGCGATCCATAAGCACATGGTTTTGCTCCAACTCATCAACATACGCACCAAAAGGGCTTGTGAAAGCGTTAAAGAATAAGTACAGAAAAACAGAAAACAACGAGGATAGGAAAAATGGAAAGATCACTCTCATTGAAAGAAAGCATTGAATTATTAAAAACTGATAAAAGAAAATCTGCTACATATAGTACAAGAAATGTAAAACATGAAAAGACATAAATTCCTGCTTGAGTGTGGATTCGATGAACGAGAGATGACAAAGTGAATCATGCAGAAATCGTTTTTCTATAGAATTTTGAGAGTCCCTTAGATAATAAACATTTCCAACTTGGAACAAAGATTTTGAAAGGTTGATGATGTCGGGTTGTTGAAGATTAGATATATATGGAAATAAGTTTGATAAGACCTTGATGAAGTTTTTCCTTGAAAATATAACACTTAATCACTATATGTTTGGTGCGTTACATAAAAGACTTGATTGGAATAAGTATTTTTCATAGTGGATTGATTACGAGTCATTGTACCTCATAAGTGGTGGAAGCAGTTCTACACTTAACATCTAAAAAACTTCTAGAGTCTTGTTGGTTGCTTCTTAGATTTTCAAGACATGAGAGTGACCAATGTAGTCACTGACAGATAGATATGAATCATGGCACTCAACCTAATTTAAATCATTAAAGGCTTTGAATTGAACTTCATTATTGGCAACAAGAGAACTTTCTTGTCCATGTGCTTGTTTGAGATACCAAAGGATACACAAAGAGGCTTTGTGATGCTGAGTAGTCGGAGCAACAACAACAACAAATTGACTTAGGTGGTGAACAACGTGTGTATATTAGGCCTGGTGTTGGTGAGATAGATAAGTCTACCGAGAAGTCTTCTATAAGAAGAAGGATCTCTGAGAGGTTTTCTAGTGCTAAAACTAAAATGGGTGCAAAACCAAACATTTCTATTTCTCTTATAAGATCAAGCAACACATGTGTATTCTTACGCTACTCTTTTGACTTCTTTCTTTACATTTCAACAAGTGTACTAAGTTAGATGTAGCACCAAGACAAGTGTGGTATTCACATAGACTTATGCAAAATCTCAAGTATCTTTAGTCTATTATGACTTGTTATGAAGTGTGCTATAAAACAATATTGATAATGTTTATTGAAAAATATTTAAACAAAGTTAAAACAAGATTGAAAATAACCAATATATGAACATAATTGGTTTCATCTATCTTCTTCATTTGTACTTTCAATAATTATATATATATATATATATATATATATATATATATATATATATATATATATATGCAGTTATGTAGTGTTATTAAAATTTTTTGGTTAGTTCTAACCCTTGAGTTTAGAAACTAAGGATCTTAATCAAGCGTTAAGTGCATCCTTGCTTTAAGTGCATGCCTTTTAATTCAACTAAAGTCTTTAACTTATTCCTAGTATTTAAACGCATTAATGACTTGGTTAATGACTTGGTTGGACCTTAGATTCAAGATTAGTTTCACAATTCAATCCAAATTAGTTATTCAAGATTAGTTTCACAATTCAATCCAAATTAGTTAGATAAGATGAGTAATTTATTCATCCAAATGGTAAAGCGTAAAACAAATCATTAATGCATGAATAACAATAATGATATATATAAAAGAAACATCAGAAGTGTTTCAAAAGATCATGTTGTCAACAAGGAAACATTGCCAAAACTAATGAGAGATAATTGTATGTATGTTGAACATTTGATGTTATAGGTTTCATTTTATCTAAGTAAAAGTAATTAATTATATATTAACTACATTTTCTTCTATTAACTTATAATTCGAGTTTAAATTTATAGGTTCTACTAATTGTTTCATGATAAAGATTGAATGTGTGAAATTATAATCCTAAGTCATAGTAAAGATTCAAATTTAAGAAAAACATGTCATAACAACGTATTTTAAAGTGTGATATGGTAACTTGACAATAATTATTAAGCAACTTTATGTAAACCAAGGGGAGGGTGGTTTAGGTATCAAAAATATAAAACTATTCAACAAAGCTCTCTTGGCTAAGTGGAAGTGAAGATTAGGTATTGACGAAAAGGGGCTATGGAAAGATGTCTTAGAGTCTATATATGGATCTTGGAAAAGTGTGGATGATAGAAAGACTGTTCAAAGTGAATCTAGATGGTGAAAAGATTTAAGAAAGATTTGTGAATCTAGTGATGACAAAAAATGGTTTGAAGAGAATGTGAGGTGGAAAGTAGGTTCAGGAAGTAGGATTTTATTTTGGGAAGACAAATGGACGGGGGATAGATCACTTAAGGAGGCTTATCCTTGGTTATATGCCAACACATATAACAAAGACAAAACAATAAGCAAATACGGGAAGTGGGACAATGATAGATGGGAATGGATTTTGTCTTGGATAAGACATTGGTTTGAATGGGAGAAGCCTCAAATTGAAACTTTCTTGGAAGAAATTGATACCAAAACTCTTGTTAGAGGAAGAAGTGATATCTGGATGCGAAATCATGGGGAAGATATGATATACACAGTTAAGTCAGTATATAATTTGTTGCAAGGTTCATGCCCTTCAGATAAAAAACAATTCTTTGAGGACTTTTGGAGAGTAAAGGTTATACCATCTACAAAGTTCTTTGTATGGCGGACTATTCTAAATGGGGTGCCGATAATGATTAACTTAAGGCATAGAAGGGTCTTTTTAAACAATGTTAGTTGTGTTATGTGCGGTGAGCAGGACAAGACCATAAACCATCTTCTGATTACTTATAAAGTGACTACCAACATATGGAATATGTGTAACAAATGGATTGGAAACTTGGGGGTAAGCCATAACCAAATTCAAGCACATTTTGAGCATTTTCTTCTTTTAGAGTTAGACCTCAAAGGTAATATGTTATGAAAAGGGGTGTGGATTGCTATAGTATGGACTTTATGGAATCATAGGAACAATATTGTTTTTAGGAATGGTGTACCAGACCCTGAAGAGATCTATAGTTTGGTCCAAGTGAAGGTATGGGCATGGTTGAAAAATAAAATGACAAATGTAAATTTTTCATTTTCTGATCGGTGCCTATGTCCCATTCTGTGTTTAAGGTCCATAACTTAGAAACTCTTTATCCTTTTTGCTTTAAGGAGCTAGGGGCAATAATAGGCTACATGTATAAAGTTTTCTAACTTATAGCCTAGACTTTACGGTCTAGAGTGCTTGGTTTTTTCCTTGCAGATGTAGTTTTCAGCTCTCTATATGGATTAATCACTCTATTCTATGGTTGGATGAGCTCTTCGTAGAGTAGTTGCAGGGAGAGGTCTACTTGGGAATTCATGGGAACCACTTTCTTCACTTGCATTTCAATATGCAAGAGGAGTGATTGTAACTTGTGACAAGTCGATATTTTGTGCTTTATGGCTAAGTATAACATAAATGAGTAAAAGAATAGTCTCATGTACTCACTTTACCTATATGTATAGGATAGTATTCATAATCCTTTGTGAAAATCTACAGGAAGATAAAAATATTCTTGGTAGCTAAAACTATATGGCATACTTGTTGGTTTTGTAATCAATGAACTAGTTATTTTCTGTGTAAAAGGGTTAAAGCACCCTAAGTGCTTTATTATTAATATATCATTTATTTGCCGATAAAAAAAATCTTAATTAGTAGATTTGTTTTTTTATACAAGAATATTCATTGGAATGAATTATCTTATAATCCAACTTGACTCAATCTAACACAATAAAATTGAGTTGGATTTCATTTAAAATGGAGTAGAATCTAACTTAACCTAACACACTTTCATATGGAATTGTGACGGGGTGACTTAACATTTAACTTGAAATTCGTTATAATACTTGTTTTATAGACAAATTGTCCATATGTTTTTTTTAATTAATTTAAATAAATTAGTTTTAAAGATTATTTTATATTTTAATTACATTCACATTTGAAAATTACAATTTTTAATAAAAATAAAGTCGTTCAACATTTTAACCAACGTGATCAAACTCAATGTAAGGGGGCTTCTCCCTACAATTTCAAACCTTTCTCCAGTACCCCCAAGTGTCAGAATTTATGACCATAATAACCTCACATACTTTGTATTGTGGATGTCGATATCTGCAATAATGTTAAAACGAAAGTCATTTTTGTATTGCGGATGTCGACATCTGAACCGTTTTTTTTTAATTTTCATTTTGAATTTTTTTGCTTGATTGTTGATCCATTTAATGTAGTAACCACACTATAACATGTATAAACATTAATATATTAGTTGGTTAATTTATTTTCAATTATATGAAAATAATTTAATTTTAAAAAAGTTAAAAATGATTTTTATGAAAAATTGTATTGCGGATGTCAACATCTGCAATAATGTTGAAACGAATGTCATCTTTGTATTGCGGATGTCGACATCCGTAATAATGTTGAAACGGAATTCATTTTTGTATTGCGGATGTTGACATCCGCAATAATGTTGAAACAAATTTCATTTTTGTATTGCGGATGTCGACATCCGCAACCTTTTTTTTTATTTTCATTTTGAGTGTTTTTGACTTTTGATTCTTGATCAATTTGATGGAGTAATCACACTATAACATGTATAAACATTAATATAGTAGTTGGTTAATTTATTTTCAATTATATAAAACTGATTTAATTTTAAAAAATTAAAAAAAAAATTATGAAAAATTGTATTGCGGATGTCGAGATCCGTAACTCATAAGTCTAAATCGGATCTCAACATCCGTAAATATTAAGGGTGCAGGATTGATTGGGATGTATCATAAATAGAGGAGAGAGAATAATTACTTTTTATGTTTTAATTTTTTTTAAGGGCAAAAGGTAGAATTAAATTTTTTCTAGGAGTATTAGAGAAAACTTTGGAGATGCAGGGAAACGCCAAACGTAATCCACTATTGAGTTAGGTTGGATTTAATATAAAAATATATATATACAACCACCCAACCCAATGGTTTTTTGTTTTGTTTAGTATATCTTGAATAATATATTTGCTCAAATTCATTCATTAACATCGTTATTTCTATATACTATTTTAGTCAAATTAGTTGTATAAATCATTAATAATACGACTACACATATTCTTAATATAAAATGTACAAAACGATCGGTAAACAATGTGATAGACTTAATAACATATGATTAGATCCATCATCAAAGTTTAAATTTACGTTAATTCAATTATGAACTAATTCATGAAGTGTAAAGTCTACATACAAAATCTCTAACACACTAACTTGATCGTTATCATTTATCAGCATCAGATTGTGAAAAAATTCATGAGTACGATGATGCTGACCTTTTACAAGAAATATTTATACCATGCAGATCAATGTTAATAAAAGAAAATTGTTACATCCTGTGATCAAGATTAAATGAATTATATTACAATTCAATCGTAACATTTAGAGTATTACATTTTTAAGTAAAAATATTATACCCTAACTAATGATTATAACTTCTAATTTAATGGTAACCGAATTGTAACAAAAAATACTTAAATGTGTATTGAATGAGCTTGCGTAGTGAAGAAAAAAATGATGCAAACTTGCATAAACATTTGAAGCAATACATTTTGCCGACACTTTGGATCATTGAATTATGAATTCCATGGAGAAAGGCACCAAAAATAATGCAGCGATGAGCCCCTCAGAAACACAACGTACCGAGTACACACGCCGAGTGTCGTCTCGAAAAGGACTCTCAGAAGGTGCTGGATTAACTGACACCCTTTCTCTCTCAGGCTCCACAAATTTCGTTAATGTTTCTCCAACTTAAGTAAGTACCTTAAAATATCGCCAATGCTATGCTTTGTTGATGAGAGGAAAGAAATAAACAGAAAAAAAACAAAGAAATAAAAGTTTATTACATAAAACTTTAGAAAAAAATAAAAAATAGAAATATCAAACTACATAATGAATCATGTGTTATAATTAAATACGGAATGTTTTAACGTTAAAATCACCTAAACAAAATCATTACAAGAAAACATGAATTTATCTTCTAAATACCAGTGATGGGTTAATGGGTTAGCATCGACTTCAAATATTAGAAAATTATGTCCAGTTCGAATTTATTAAAAGCCTTTACTTTGAGTCAAATTGACCAACAAATGAACATGCAATTATTACTATAACACACTTTCAATTAATTGAGAACAGAGTTAACATATTGAGTTCACTTAACAAACAGTTAGACAGATAGACCAATATGATTCACCAGATTAAAACAACAATTTAACAGATTGAAAACGCTCCAAGTCTCTTAGACCAAGCAAATTGTTCCAAGAATTCAAAGAATACCTCAAAAACATAATTATTATTCATCTTCTGAAAAACCAGACTTTATAGTTTGTCTATCAACATATTTAACATGTTGATTTATCTGTTCAATTTGTTGATTACACTTGACTTAAGTGAAATCAGTTGATTGAATGATAATTTAGTTGAGAAAGTGTTAATAACAGAACTATAGTAGCCACCAATTAACTTGTTAAAAACCCATTCAAAAGATTAAAATACTGAAACTAGAAACAAGACACCTATTTTATGTCAAATTGTCTTCATGTTAAGCTTCAACATTCAAGTTTCAATATCTACATGTGTTAGCCAGATTAAGCACACATTAAGCTTAATCAACACACCATCTTTTTTCAAGTCTTCATTACTTAGTCAAGTCTTCATCAATTGATAATAGCCTCATCATGTCTCTATGCAATATCTTCATCAAATCTTTCTTTATCAAAGTCATTTGTGCTAACACTTAGCCAATGTTATTAGCCAGTGTCTGATTAGTTCACGCTATTAGTGTTCACTTAGCCCACTCTATTAGCATCTGCTAGCAGTAGCCGACATTACTATTTTAGCATCCACCATTTTAACGTCCTTATCTTTCAGGACTCAAATTCATTGCATTGGGTTTTAGTCAACTCTAATAGTTGGTTTTCTTGTGTTTAGAAAAATATGATTCAAATTGTATATTATCTTTTATCAAGTTTTTATCAATTCTTCTCCCTTTCATCTAACCAAATTATTGCACATTCCTTTCTTATTATTATTTTCCTAGCTTTCACCTCTTTCAAACATATCCTAAATTGGGTTTTATTATTATTGTGCTGCACTGGTGACATCTCTCTTGTTGAGAGGGTGTTAAAGGTCAGGTTGGGGGTTTGATAACCACTGACAACAACCTGCCTTGCGAAGTGGGGGGACACTTGGGGCGAGGGGTTGGGGTGTATTGGGCTGCAGACCTGACAGGCCCTCTTGATAAGAGGGGTGTTACAGTAAGTGTGCGTGTTCGTTTATGTGTGTGTGTGATGTTTAAGATTTGATTGAATCATTAACTTTCATAATTGTTGTTTTCATTTCTTATTTGTTTTGTAATTTTATATAATTTTGACTTTATTTTACTATTTATAAAATGTCAAAGTATTTGTGTCCTAAAAAAATTTATAAGAATATTATTATGTTCATTAATAAATTAGTATGGTGTTTAAATATTGTATATATAAAAAGAAGTTATCCTCCTTTGAGATCAACTTTTTGTGATATTTTAGATCACTTTTTACACAAATCTTTGTCTTAGCCAAGAGGAGTGATTGTGTGTTGAAGAATACTCGATGTGTTGGCTATTATCCAAAAGAATATTTTCATTTTACCACGATCAATTAATTGTTTAAAGAATAGAGAGTGGCTTAGCCAGGAGAGGCTACATTCTAAAGTAATACTTGATAGGGTAGCTAATGTTTCAAACCAATTCCTGATGGATTAGGTAGGAGTGGCTACATTGCAAAAGAATACTCGACTGTAACTTGAAACATTAATATGAATAGTGAAACATAATATATGATATAGTAGGGATGTAGTTTGCAATATCAGACAAATTATTATGAAAATTTGAGAGTAAATTTTTATTTCCTTATCTTGTTAAAATTACTTCTTATTGCATTAGCATTAGCATGACTTGTTATTAATTCAAAAACTATTGTTTGATTGTGGATCATCAGATGATAACTATGAATCATTTGCAAAAAGTCTTCAAATACAATTCAATCTTTCCTTCTTATGTTTTTGGTTTATTTTCGCATTTGGTCTCTAGAGGAAAAAATCCAACAATAATGACAAGAATAAGGCCACATATGATCATCAAAGAGCTTCCCTCTCCTAGCCTGATTGAGACCAGCCAAGGAGATCTAGGACTCCTTGATAAGCAACTATGAGAGATTGAGACCAGCCAAGGAGATCTAGGACTCCTTGATAAGCAACTATGAGAAAAATGGAGATGTTCATCTTCAACCATGATCAAGCATATTGTTAAAATAATAACACAATTAAAATAACACACAAATGACATACACAAGACTTGAACCCAAGTCCTTTCAACATAAGGAAGTACTCTTAACCACTTAAGCAAGTACTATTCCTTGTCATAATTACCCACATTAAATGTCATAAATATTTCATTACCCACATTTATATTAAATAATTATTTATTTAATTATTTAGTTTTCTCGGGTCTTAAATAGTGCACTAAAACTCTCATCCAACCAATATTTTTGACTCCAAAATGTTTAGAAACTCAAGGACAAGTAGATTTTATGTGTAATATCTCGTCCAGATATTACGAATTTAAATAATAAAATAAAGAAAATAATAAATACGTATAATTTATTATAACCTCATTTCCCAAAAATGCGGGAAATTTAAAACTTTATTAGATCATTGAATAATCCAAAATCCATAAATTATAAAACTCGAAATGATATAATAACATCCCATAAGTGTTTACAATTTATTTCAAAATCATAAAACATAAAAAGTCCTAAGCTATCCTCGCTTTGTCGCTAAGCCTCACCAGATCCACCTGCAACATCATCTGCTCACGTGTACCGCGTACACGATCATCATAAAAAACAAGCTGATAGGGTGAGCTAACAGAATAAAACATATTTACAACACATTCATATATAACACAATCATACCAAAGGAGTTCCATCCTTTGATTTCATACCTGGCCACAACCATGTTAACCGTGTTCTATTTCTTCTAGTGAATACCTCAAGATGTCTTGTTGCCATACCTATCGGCCACAACCGATAGAGCACATGCGGGAAACCATGCTATGGATCAAATACCGTAACGCCAGGTGGAGTTCCCAATACGAACATAGTTCGTAATGTTCCAAGACTACTAAACTCGTCAGCTAATTACTGAGGAGGGCAACACTCGCCAACCTGAGCCACAACTTAAGAGTTCCTCGTGTTCATCCACCATCCCGAGCCACAACTCAAGAGATGCTATTCTGAGCCACAAATCAAGGAATACCACGTGTTTAACCCCTATCCCGAGCCATAACTCAAGGGATCCGTTTCAAGCCACAACTCAAGGAACACCAGCAAGCCGAACTTTAAGATATCCTAGAAGCCTTGTAGATCACGCAAGTAATGCCAGCAACCCAATTTTGCTGCAGCAAAATCGCCTGGCGCTGCTCACAAGGCATTAGGCACTGCCCGCTTCTAAACCGCTTGGCGAGGGACGCTTACCGCCAAGCGCCTCAAACCCTCGAAAGCTGTAGACACTGCCTGGTGGGACCCCCCTCACCGCCAGGTGCAACCGTTCTAGGTCATCTCTGATTTAGCATCTATCGCCTGGCGGTCTAAAACCACCGCCAGGCGCTATATCAGTACCTGCACATTACTGGTGTTTGGTAGTCCCGAATAGATTCTGCTCCTTAATCCAAGCATCAAGACTCACGATATTTTTCACCAATTTAATAGAATCATTCTTTCAGTGGCTAACTTATTATCAAGGTGTGTACTTCCATTTAAATTCCACCACCCAAGCCTACACAATTTGGCTTTCTTAAAGTTAACCATTATTCATCCCTGGGATACCACAATCTACTCATATTACTTATTCCTTAACCTTGGTTCTAGTCATTACAGCCATCCTCAATCCATTCCATGTCAACTCCTCCTAGATGGATCACAACTCCACTCACATTCCAAGTATTAGCTTTGTACTTAATCTACATTTACTACTACCTAAATGTTTACTAGCACTTCACTCATAAACCTAAACTTACTCACAGAATAGGTCACGTTTCTGGACCTCCTTCACACAGCTTGTCCAAATCCATAATTCATACTATGTCACAGTTTATATGAAAAAGTCTTAGAATAGCTAATATCATCACATTCTATGTTAAGTCAGCCTCTTTAATTCATGCCTTAGTACTCTATCCTTCATTACTCAAAGATATCCCCAAATCCATACTTCCAGTTCCCATTTAAGCCTGCAATAGAACCCAACTCAGTGCCTGCCTTCACAGCCATGCGGTATCATTGCCCATGCGTTGGCGCCTGGCGGCAAGCCCCGTGCCGCCAGGCGGTGCTTAAATTCTGGGCAATTTTCTAGAATTTCAGCACCTGCGAAGACTCCCTGACAGTTCCCCACTACTCTCTTTTGCTTATCTCAGCTATTTCGCACATGACCATAGTAACAATATCACAATTATTTAATTTTAACAATCCCCAGCACAATTTTAATGCAATCCCGGCTATTACACTCAATTCACTAAAACCCCCAATTCTGTTAACCCTAACATTCCAATATCGCTATATTCACTTAATTCTCATGCGCCACACGAATTTTCATAACTTATCATCTCTCTTTTTATCAATTCACGATTACAACTTCATTTCCACTAATCCAGATAGCCCAAAAATCATCAAACATCAAAATCGAGTCAATATGGCTTGTGTCGCCCGGCGAGTCAATTACCACCGCTAGGTTGTTCCTAGCAAACCCAGAAACTGGGTGGTGTGGCTTGTGTCGCCTGGTGGCCAGGGATATCCGCCAGGCGATTCCTCTACAAGAACCCAAAACTGCATAGACAGTGATGCGTCGCCTGACGGTAATTCATCACCCGCCAGACGGTTTCTAGAAAAATTCCAGAAACCCAGAAAATTAACGTGAACAACAATGTAATCATGCATAAATAAGATATTTCATCATATAATTAATCCAAGTACGCAATTTAACGAGTAAAACTCTCATAACCTGGTTTCCTTTGCTTAAAATTTGATAATTAAGAGCTCTCCTTTGTGATCACCAACGGTCTCCTTAATGCTACCACCAATTTTCTCTGAATTTTCACTCCTCACAATGTTCTACAATGGCATACCAATGTCAAATCAATGCACAACCATTCAACTAGTTCATGTTTTGTGATAATTCATATAATCTTATGATTATATTGTCAGTTCACATGATCACGCATATTATAAAAATAAAAATAAATTAAATAACACACAACTGGCATATATAGGACTCAAACTCAAGTCCTTTCACACAATTAAGCACTCTCAACTACTTGAGCTAGTACTTTTCTACGTCATACAAGTCAGAATTAAATGTCATAAAGGCTCCCACTACTTGCATTTATTAATTAATTAATTATTTAATTAATTAAATTCCACGAGTCTTACATTAGGCACCAAAAACAGTATCACAAATTATTCTACAATTGAATTGATATTGCTAATGAATTGCTAGATGCTTATGAACACTTAGCTCCTATGTTTAGGCTCAACGAACCAAATCAAGATAAATGAACACAAAGCTAAGAATTTTATCAAACACATTCAAGTATTGGAAACAAGGACAATAAAACTACAATTGTACATATGACATATGACTCAAGCAAAAGCTAAGCACATTTAAAGACTAACAATACATAAACAATGACACAGAACATGTAGTTATCATGCATTTAAAACCAATAATTTGTAGCTTTATGACTAAGAACATAAAACATGTTATCAATCATTATTTTGTGTAATTCAGTAACCACAAAAATAGTAGGACAACATAGATACCCAAAACCTTCATCGTAGCTATAGCGAACTTAGCGCCCAACGGCTGTGATGCGCCTAACAAAGTTGTCTAGTAACACCAGCGCCTAGTGGCCAAGGGAGAGCACCCACCAGTGGTGGTGTGTAAGATCCACTAAATTTAATTAATTAAATAAATAATTAATTAATAAATGCGGGAGCATTTATGACATTTAATTCTAACATGTATAACGTGAAAAAGTACTAGCTCATGTGGTTGCGAGTAATTGGTTATGTTTAGAGGACTGAATTCAAGTCTTGTGTATGCCATTTATGTGCTATTTAAGTTATAATTATTTTAATTATAGCACAAGCCCTTAGTGGCCAAGGGAGAGCACCCACCAATGGTGGTGTGTAAGATCCACTAAATTTAATTAATTAAATAAATAAATAATTAATAAATGCGGGATCATTTATTACATTTAATTATGACGTGAAAAAGTACTAGCTTATGTGGTTGAGAGTAATTGGTTATGTTTAGAGGACTTGGATTCAAGTCTTGTGTATGCCATTTATGTGCTTTTTAATTATATGCTTGAGTATGATGGGTGATAATTTAATCCTATAATTATAGGAATTATTATGAAACATGAATTGGTTAAATGGTTGTATATTGATTTGGGCATTGACATGGTTATGGGTTTGAACCTTGGTAGACCAAAATTAAGCTTTCTTTTAATCTTATTTTTGGCATGAATGGAAAAGGGCAAAGAAAACCCTAACCGCCAGAAGGGGGTAGCCAAAGGGGTTGGAAAAACAACCAATGGTGGACCTTGAATGGCAATTACACTCCTTTTAATGCTATTTTCGTTTTAGAGTCATTAATCATTATTAACACATAATTAAGTGACCCATTTGAGAAAGAAAGAAAGAGTTTGGAGTCTGCCATTGTTCTGCCCATTACAGAGAGAAAGAGAGAGAGAATTTAGAGGGAAATTAGTATCGTGAGTGAAGCATAGAGGCTAAATTGGAGAGGACTAAGGCAAGTCACTGAGAGTAAGGAAGAATCAAAGATTAATCAAGTTTAAGCAAGGATTTCTAGGTTAGGGGATCTGAACTCGAATTGTTGATGTGTTTTGGTTAAATTGTATGTGTATGAAATAAACTGTGAATTCATATCCGTAAACATCTCGAATTCTTGGGTTTCTGGAATTTTTTCTAGAAACTGCTTTGCAGATGACGAACAACCATCAGACGACGCATCATTTCTTGCATAGTTCTAGGTTTCGGAAGAGGAACCGCTTGATGGTAAGGTCCTGACCGCCAGGAGACACGTGACTGATTTACCCAATTTCTGGGTTTTGAAAATTGGAAAAATTAGGTTTTGGATCAAATTAATGAAAGAATGTTAATGAAAATTGATGAGTTGGAATCTGTACGAAGGAATGACAAATGTAAGAACCTTGTGTAGCCTTTTAAGGTGAAATAGAGAGAAATTGGAGGTGAGAACCAGTATAGGTGCAGAATCAATTCTGGAAATTCCAGAAACTGATGCACCACCTGGCGGGCCATAATGTGCCGCCAGGCAACAAGTGTAGAATAGTGGATGGTGCATCTGAGTTGGCAGTGAGGTTAAAATTCAGCGTGGGTTGGTTGTGATACGTAAAAGCAGAGTCAAAATAAAATGTTGGATATGGCATTAGGGAGAGTGATTAATAATGCATGGAGTGGGACTAGCAAGAATGATAAGGATTAAGTAGTGTTAAAAGAGTGAATATAATGATAGTGCAATGGAGATCATTGGAAACTAGAACATTAATGAATGAGGAGGCATAATCTAACTTGAGAATGGGTTGTTGGAGAGAGAGTTGCTTAAGGCGAAGAAACGATATGATGTTAAGGTATGTTAAGGTAAGTTATAATTGGGCATGTTAAGCTTAAGTGATTTGAGCTTGATGTAACAATGGAAACAGTGATAAGTTCAGGTCTGGTTGTGACTTTGGTCTAAAGTGGAGTAATCTGGTTTTGCTTTAGTTGACTTAAAGGGATTGTATGATCAAGAGAGTGAAATTGTCATTAAGGGGGTTGTGATAGCAAGGCATAAGAAAGGCAAGTTCAGGATCATAGATTGGAACTGGTATGATTGGTAACAATTTGATGGACCGTGGAAAAGTTGAGGAGGACCGAAATCAAGTCTGAAAGGCCTGAACCAGTACAACTCAAAATATTGGTATAGCGCCTGGCGATAGAGTTTGGACCGCCAGGCGAGAGCTAGGATAGCAGGGGCTACTAGAGAGTGTGGCGCCTGGCGGGGAGGGTCATCCCGCCAGGCGACACCTGAAGATAGTGGCACCAGAGGCACTTGGCGCCTAGCAGCACGTGTCCCTGCCAAGCGGTCTGAAAGCATGGTACGACTGGCGACTCGTGTGCTGCGCCAGGCAATACTGTGAAGCAAAGGTGCTTTGCTTGCTTTGGATGTGCGTGGTCTACAAGGCTTTGGTGATAATCTTGAAGGTCAGCTTTCTGGTGTTCCTTGAATTGTTGCTCGGAACGTATCCCTTGAGTTGTGGCTCAGAATAAGGGTTAAGCACATGGCATTCCTTGAGTTGTGGCTCGGAATGACAAATCTTGAGTTGTGGCTCGGGATGGCAGATGAACACGAGGAACTCTTGAGTTGTGGCTTGGGTTGGTGAGTGTTGCCGGTGTGAGTATCGCGTTGTGGCGTGTACAGATGGGTCAAGTTAGATTGCCCTCCTTAGTATTGAGTTGACGAGTTTGGTAGTCTTGGGACTTTACGAATGTTATTCGTATTGGGAACTCCACCTGGCGTTACGGAGTGTGGTCAATAGCATGGTTTCCCGTATGTGCTCTACCAGTTGTGGCTAGTAGGTGTGACAACAAGACATCTTAAGATATTCATCAGAAGACGTAGAACACGGGTAACATGGTGGTGGTAATGTGATATGAAATCAAAGGATGGAATTCCTTTGATATGATTGTGATATGTATATGTTTGTATATATGATTATTTTTATTTTTAGCCCACCCTATCTGCTTGTGCTTGGTGATGATCGTGTACGCGATACACGGGAGCAGATGATGTTGCAGGTGGATCTGGTGAGGCTTAGCAATAGAGTAGGGAAAACTCATGGGAAACAGTTTTATTGAGTTTTTATCATTTATGATTTTGAATAAAGTTGTAAACTTTTATGAGACCGATTTAGTATTTATTGAGCTTTGAGAATTTTGAATTTGGAGTTATCTTTATATTGTAATAAAGAATTTAATTTCTCACATTTTTGGGAATTACAGTTATATTAAATGAGGTATTAATATTATTTTTTTATATTATTTTAAATTTGTAATATCCGGTCGGGATGTTACATGGTGCAGTGATGGTGTAGTGATGATGGTGCCAAATGGTGGCAAGGAGGTACCTGATGGCACGATAATCAGTGGGTACTGTTAGAATATATGGCCAACGAAACAAATGGTGCCCATCGTAGCACGAAACTCAACAACACTAACCTTTGCTCACTATTTTGCTCATATCTTTTTAATAGATTTCCAAGTGAGTTGATTCCTTTTACATTGGATTATAGACTCAAAGGGCTTTAGTTTTACTATAATAACTTTTTGTTGGAGCTTTGAGCTAGATGTAGTTTAATTTTGAAAATTGCACGCGTTTACAAGGATTGGCTACCAGCCAGTGCACCTATGAATATGAATGGTGCCCATCGAAATTTAGCAACTTGATTTTTTTCAAAATTGCACCAATTTAGCCAAGGAGGGGTTGATTTGGACCATTTTAAGATATGGATCCATCTTTTATTTAAAATGAGTGCAAGATGTTTGTGTTAAAGTTTCTTAAGAAAGCTCCAAGAAGACTCTCACTAAATATTAAGATAACCAAATGATTATCTAGATGTGAATGTGTACTTTAAGGAGCTCAAAAGAAAGGAAGAGAGAGTTCAATTGAAACAAAGAAATGAAAGGTAACAACAATGAACAATAAGGGTGTTGAAGCATTAAAAGGAACAAAGAACGTAAAGAATATAAGAACACTAATTAAAATAGCAAAAGATGGAGAGAATAGAAGGAGAATGAAGGAGAGAAGAAGGGACACGACTTGGGGGAAACAAAGTCTCACCAGTCCTAAGATAAGTGGTGGTTGTTGCCACTTGAACCAAGGTTCAAAATGAGATTATTAGTGCAACATTCTCACAAGAGCAAAACTCACAAATGCACACATATGTGTCTCTCAATCTTAATATTAATCAACCATTTGCATATGTTACCTTATCTAGACATGGATAGGGACCTCTAACAAATATAATAAACATATTTCTAGAAACTAGGGCAACCTATGGACATCTCCCGTGTCTTGGTGAGCAAGTAGGACCTCTTAGAAAATACAAAGACATGTTTCTAGAAACTAGGGCAAACTCTTTTACCTTGGAAAGCAAGGAGGATGTGTTGGGTCTTGATTTCTAACTCCATTCTTCCAAAAGGGCATGCCTCTTATAAATATTGGTATGTCCAAGAGCAACCCTACAAAAACAAGAGAGTAATCATGAGTCTATAGTTTATTCTAAGACAAGAAAAAGAAAAACTAAACCACATAAAAGAAAGAATGAGAAGAAACTTCCCTTCTAAACATGTATATTTTTTCTAAGCATGTGTCTTCATCCTTGATAGGAGTTAGGGGCTCCTCCGTCGGGACCAACTAGGATTGTCTTCGGTTGCGACTGACTTAAGCCGATTTTCGATCGAGACCGACTTTAGCTGATCTTTGATCAGAGTTGACTTGAATCGACCTTCAACCAGGGTTGACTCGATAGATCTTCGATTAGGACCAACTCGTGGGGACTTTCAGCCTAGTCCTCATATTCGTTGGCTCAACTTAGACAACATATCTTGATTTTAAATTTTCAAAATCTAAAAAATATCAAATCCAAATTCAATTAAGTGAATTGGGAATTGAATTTAAAAAAAAAATATCTATTCTAAATTCAATTAAGTGAATTGGATTCAAAATCTAAAATATGAATTTAGATTTAGAATAAATTCATTTAAATAAACTTAAAACAATATAAATTTAAATTATTAAAAAATAAATCTCAAAATTTGAATTTTTGTATCTTTTTGTTAGGTAACAAGTCTTCTCATCATTTCTCCCGGTGGAAAACCTAACAAGAATCAAGATATCTCTAGTATTCTTTCCTTTTAAAAAAAGAGAAAAAAAAACAAAACCACCCACTTCTTTTTCCTTTTGTATATTGTATGTCTCTACTTTTGCTCTCTCGCTCACTCTTCTTACCGTACCCTTCCTTCCTTTTTTTCTCTCTCTTAGGTATATGTCTTTTCTAACGATTCGGGTTTAAGAATCTTTCTCTGTCTTTCTCTTTCAATTTTTCAAAGATGCTAAGGTAACTTCGTTACTCTTCGTAAATGTAATAACTTTAGTTTGCGGTAGAACTCATAAACTTTAGTTTGCACCGCCTTGTAATATTATTATTCATCAAACAAACTTTAAAATTAATTTATAGAATAAAATACATTTTTCTCCCTTTAAATATCTTAAAGTCCGTTTTACTTTATTTAAAATTTAAGCTTTTAGTTTATATCAAACACGTGTTCTAAGTTACACCACGCTTAATAAATGTAAAGATAATAAAAAATATATATTAAATATTTATAATCGTTGAATTGAATTTCAAAAAAGTGAATTATATAAGATCTTTTTAATATGAAAATTTATAAGATCACAAAAATTCTAATCAATTAATAATCCAAACCTATTTTTGAAAAAATGTCTCCTATTTGAACGTCACCATCGACCCGAAGAAAACACCGTACTCTCCAAGAAAACAGAGGGTTGCATAATGATACATACAAGTCATGAAACTCGGCAATTTTTTTCCTCCCTATGACGATTTCGATTTTAAAATTAAAGATTTTGACCAATGACCTGTCACATAATGCATTAATTAATAATGAATGCAATGTTTGCCAAGACGCACTAGCAACCATGGTTCCTAACCAGAAACTTCGTGTGTGTTTCCTCATCATCACAATATAAATATCCAATTTCTTCTCACACGCACCCAACTTCAAAGTTCACACCTTTCAAGTCCAAATCACGAACAAATCATCACCCAGTGTTAGATTCCACGATGATTAGGTCTTTCGTTGGAAAGATTCAAAAGGGTGTCTCGCAGATTGTGCCTGGAAAACCTGCACTGAACTACATCAATGAAAACCAATTTGAAAACGCAGGTTCTGTTCCAGAAGATGTTAGCAAAGGGTATTTTGCAGTTATTGCAATCAAAGATGGTGAAATCAAAAGGTTTGTGGTTGAGTTGGATTACTTGACTAATCCTGCATTCTTGGGACTGTTAGATCAAGCTGGAGAAGAGTATGGTTTCAAGCAACAGGGAACTCTTGCAGTTCCTTGTAGGCCTAAGGAGTTGCAGAAGATTCTAGATGGTTGGAGAGTGAGACCAGACAGCATCAAAGGTGCAGGAAGGGATTTATATGTACCTAAGTTCCTATGATTGGAGTATAAGTGAAAGGTTTTAATTTTTCTAATCATTTTTTGGTTTAGTTTTATGCTTTTGGTTGAAGAAGTGTTTGTAGTTGTGAAGGGATGGGAGAGTATTGTGGAGAAATGATAAGATGGAGAAATTGTGATTCAAATATAAATCTACAAAATCTTTTAGTTTTTTACAATTATATTTGTAATTTGAATAGAAAATATGTTTATATATTGATATTTCGTGTGAAAAGATATAAGATTTATTGGTATTAATACTTTTAATGTATCGTGCAATCTGTATTTCCCATTTGAGTTCTATAAATAGATTAAACTGGAGTGATGTTTAGGTCAAAAATTGTAATTAATAATCTAGATTATCTAATTTGATTAGGTTAGGTAAATTAGATATTCAATAATCTAATTTGATAAGGTTAGGTCAATTAGAAATAATAAAATTATCTAGTCAACTTGTTATGAATTTTTTATTTTATTCTTTTTTTAATTTATATGCTTCTCGACTGTTCTCTTGACTCATAAGGCCCAGATATCTAGCCCACATTCTTTGAACACGTCCTAATCTTCTAGAATTTCATCTTAAGCAAGGATACTCAAAAGAGTATTTGGTTTAATACAAAAATAAAATAAAATAAAATCCGTGTACCTGCTAGAACTAATTGAAGAACTAAGAAAGATGCTATAATGATAACTCAAAATGATAGCAATGCTATGCATCAATTAACAGAAAAGACAAGAGAGAGCAGAATTCAACAATTTGTGAACGTCTGAGCCTCTGAGGAGTAGAATTAAATTAATCTTAATAAAGAATTGTAACTACTGCCACAACGTCCTATTTAATAGATAATATATTTAAACGATACGTAGCACGTTATAATATAAAGAGTAAAATTTTGGAGTATAAAGTCACTCTTAAAAACATCATCCAAAGTACTTAAAATAGAAAGTATCAAAGACACATCACGATGTCGATATAAAAGAAAATATGTCGACTGATATAATTTAAAACAAGACTAAAAGACAAGACAATACATGGACTATGGTCCTGAAATAAAACACTCAGACAAGTGGAAGTCATCTTAGAGGCTAAGCAGCGAAATCACCATTTCTCTGTTGACCACGAGTATTTCTCGTATATGCTCACATCAATAAATTGATGATCATCGCAAAGAGAGAAAACCACACAAACAGACATACAACAAATAAAAGGGTAAGCTAGAGCCGAAAAATGGTTTATCATACAGTTACATACAATTTCATAGTTCAAGATGCATATGTCAGCCAATCATGTTATGACTTGCAAGCAATACACTAAGACTCAGACACAACTTATCCAGATACATATAATTAGTCGGATTCAGTGGATGCTTGCACTTGTGGTAGCTTTTACTACTCTACCGAGCTAATTGTTCCAGTGTCTCATTTCCCCACAGACAAGGTTAGTCCTTAATGAGTTCTAGGCCTCCTGCTACTCTCACCACTCGAGTCAGTATGCTCTATGTGAGACTAACTGACTCTTTAGAGTGTCAGGATGCAATCCTTACCTTGAATCCTTACTCAATTATATAAATGGGACACCACCATGAACTCCCATAAACCATTCCATACATGTAAATTTGCTCAAAACATGCTTTAACATCATAATCCAACTAAACATGTGGCATTCACCCAAGAACAGAGAAGTAATAAAACAAGAACGCATTCTCACCCAGCTCCTCGCTCAGACGAGAGGTTTCCCTCGCTCAAGCGAGCTCCCTTCGCCTAAGCGAGAGCTCGAAGAGAGGAACAAAGAACTCTCGCTTAGGCAAGAACTCAGCAAGATGGCTCTCGCTTAAAACAGGAGCTCGTTACCAGAATGACAGCTCCCTTCGCCTTAGCTGCTTTAGGGGCCTTGATACCCTATGGGCCAGCCTTTAGGCCCAACAGTGTGGCAGCCCTTAAACATTAGGACACTCAATAAAAATGGGCCTTACATATGTTATTAAAATAAGTATGATAAAAATATTTTTAAATTATTGATTTAAAAAGTATGTATATATTGATTTATTTCACATTAATAAATAATTTATTGGTTTAATATTTTGACTTATTCAAATACCTATCAGAATTTTAACACAATATATTTTTCTTTCTTGGCGCTCAATTATTTTTCATGACTTTATCTAAAGAAGACATACACATCTCTTAACTTTTCATTTTATGAACAAGTTGTTACATGATACAAGACATTTGTCCATAACAAAAAAAGAAAAGAGATTTATTAATTAAATAATTATATCAGCTTTAAAGAAATTTACCTAAAACACGTGTTCTATTATTTCCGTATATTTAAAAAAATGATAAACTATAAAATGTGTCACTACATACCTATATTCGCGTTGGGTAGACAAAAATGTATATATAGATCAAATGAAAAGTAGTAATTAAATCCACCCATCTTTAACAAGTCTTTTACACCTTGTATGATTTTACACATATTTCTCTTGTTGACAAAAATGGACATATGGTTAGAGAGTGAACTTATAATTTTCTACTTTTACAAGTTATTCTTACACCAAACAAAAATTCTTTGCTGTTTGTTGAGGTCCAAATCCCTTTTAGTTATATAGTTGTTACATGTTTATACTTTATAACCCATTATAATCCTCCCATTACCATAAGAAAATTATGTAACAGTAACAGATACAATCCGTCGATAATATCAAAAGTTTGTTAATAATTTTAATTTATCAATGTTATGTAAAATTGTCATTAATAAGTTTTATCAAAAGATTATAAAATTTGTCAGTAAATGACAAGTGTTTAGAATATGTAAAATTTTTATATAAACTTGACACTTATAATACTTTAATTGGTCATATTTTGTAAGTAAATAACCAATTTTAACTTATAATTATAGAATGAGGTATTAAAAAGAAGAAAAATAAGAAGTTGATAAATTTTTAATGATTTTGCACAAAATTCTCGAAGAATTAAAAATGATGCAGTTGAGTCCAAATTCACAGTTGAGCTCCAGTAAGGCAATCAAGGAAGGATTTAGAATATGACTTTTGGAGTTGAGCCACAACAAAATGGTGGTCAGCACTTAAGGCGGTGCATGGCTGAGAGCCAAAAGTTGGGCAGAGCACCGTCCAAAAATTCCTATAAATAAAGAGCTTGGGTCCTCATTTCAAGCATTGAGTGGAGGCTCCACAATGTAGTCGTAGGATAGAATAAGGTCAGTGAGACACGAGGGAGGTGCTCTTAGTATAAACCTTATGTGTAAATGTTGTTGGAATTGCATTGTAATATTTTATAAGTAGTTGAACCCCTTCGTGTTCAAGTTTGATGTAATCAATTCTGATTTTATTCACTTCTACTCCTTGGGTATTTATCTCTACTTTCATTCAATTGTTTGTGGTTTAATTTTGCTTAATGATGACTTGATCACTCCTCTATTTAACTGGTTTGGATTAAGTTGGGGAACCAACCTCAAATTGTGGTCCAATCAAATCATCATACATGTATTGGATGCTCCATGGCATACTAGAGTGGATGCTTGAGGAGAGAGTCTTGCACATTAAAGCAAGGACTCATTATACCAGGAGTTGAGGAATCACACTAGGTTTGGAGTCCTTAGGTTCTAGTGTATCAGGGATGAATATAGATCTACATAGAAAGATTACTCCTAGGATATTGAGTGATTTGAAAAGTAAGTAACAAGATGGTAGTGGTGTAGTAGAAAAAGATGAGACAAAATCAATTCATAGCCCCTACTCCACTCAATCTATCTAATAACTACTCTCTATTTTTACTTGCACTCTCTATCACAAATCAAAAAATCAAACTACCAATATACTTGCTAAATCCTTGTGAATACGACACTTGTTGATACTAATACGTACCAGTACACTTGTTGGGAAATGGTTGTGTTAAATAGTCATCAGTAAATTTTTCGGTATCTATCGGTAACTACTAACAAATTCTAGCAACCAGTAAATTTCATGATGGAGTCTTCTTCTTCCTCTTTTTCCTCTTCTTTTTTTTTTCCTCTTATGCCTCTCCTTCTTCTCCTTCTCCTCTTCCCCCTCCTTTCTTCCTTGATGTGTCCCCACAACCTTCATGGTCGTGTCAAGTGTCTAGTGCATCACCTTCGGCTTCTCTTCCTCATCTTCCTCTTCCTTCTACTTCTTCTCTTCCTCCTTCTCTTTCTTTTTTTCGTCCTCTTACTCCTCCAACTCCGACTGCTACCATTGTTGAGTCATTATCACGCCACCGCTGCCACCGCTTACTAATGGATCTTACCAACAAAAATATTCATCAATAATATTCATCAATAATTTAAATTTTAAAATATGTCGATAAATTTGATTGGGTTAACTATGTTTTAGGTCCTCAAACTATTGAGCATTTTTGGTTTTGGTCCCTCCTTCAAACTTTCACCTATTTTGGTCCTCCATCTTCTGAAACTCGTGGAATTGGTCCCCATTTTAGGACGTTGTTAGTTTTTTTTTTTGGAGTTGGTAGACGGAGTTCCACGTCACACGCCATTTTTAAGAGACAGTTAAGCTACAGTGAAACGAAGAAAATGAAAATTAAGCCTGATTTTTTTAACTGAGAAGTTGTGGTTATGTTAATTAGAGAGTGTAGAAAGTAAAGGGACTGTAGGGATTCGAAGAGACCCTTCACGAGATTGCCTTAGATGATAGTGGGATTGCAACTTTCATTTCGAAGACGAGCTTGCCTTAGATGATAGTGGGATTGCGAATTGGAATAGGGTTTTGATTTTGGAAGAAAAATTGGGGGTTTTGGTTTCCAACTCGAACATAAATTGGGAGGTTCGTCTCACGAAGTTCTTCGACGAAGGTAAGTTGTCAAATAATTTCATCATTATCTTCGTATGTTTAGTTCCATTAGGTTAGCATCAAAATAATTTTTGTGTTGATTTCTAATGTAGGGTTCGAAATGGGTTTTGATGTCGTTTTATATCATATGGGAAGGTTTGAAAAGAATAGGGGAGTGAAGTATGTTGGTGGAGAAATACATGTAGTTAAATGCATTGATCATGATCGATGGTCGTTTTTTAAAGCATTAGGGATAATCGAAGAATTCAAGTATGGTGGTGAAGTTAGACTTTGGTGGAAGGGTTCATTTGAAAGCCTATACAACAATCTAAGGCTACTGAGTGATGATAGGGAAGCATTAAACCTAGCTAAGTATGCAGAAGATAATGAAGAATAAGTTGAAGTGTACGTGGAGCATCTTCCTAGTATGCCAAAAATAATTAAGTGTATTGAAGGAGTGGGTGAAGAGGCAGGACAAGAATATGTTTTATAGCAAGAGGTTTTGGAGGAAGTGGTTGTCGACCAAGTGGTTGTTGATGAAGTGGTAATGGGGGAACAAGAGGTTAGGGATAATGAGGGTAGGGAAGAAGAGGTTCGAGATAGACTTGATGAGAGTGAAGAAGAAAGGGTTATTGATGATGATGATGGGTTTGGCATGGATAATGACAGAGTTGCACATGATGTGCCATGTAGAAATTTTCAATAGGTATTGGAGAGGTTGAAAAGATTGAAAGCAAAGTCCAATTCGGTAAGGAAAAAGAGAGATGTTGGTGAAGGGTCATTTTTGACTAATGACTGCATTGGACAACATGAAATCAATGAAGAATATGATAGTGAGCAACTGTGCTTTGATGTTGATACTGATAAAGGTGTTAGTGAGAAAGTGCAAAAATTTGTGAAGTACAAGAGCTTCAAATTCATATTAGGGATGAAATTTTGTTCCTTGAAGAATTTCAAGCATGCCCTTATGGAGCATAGTGTATTGAATGGGAAGGAAATCAAATTTGTCAAGAATGATGACAAAAGAGTAAGGGTTGTTTGTAAAAAAGAAATGTGGCTTTCTAATAATGGTGAGCAAGGTTGGTGGTAGCCAAACCTTTAGAGTGAAGACACTTGTTGGCAGTCATAGGTGTGGGAGGGTTATGTCCAACAAGAATGAAAATAAAGATTGGATTGCACAGGTTTTGTTGGACAAATTTTTAGATGTGGGGAACATGACCGTAAACCAAATAATTGATGAAGTTAGAAAGAATTATAGTGTTGGGGTAACACCTTGGAAAGTTGCCAAAGCAAAGGAAATTGCAATGGACTGCACGGTGGGAGATGGTCAACGATAATATGCTCTCTTTTATGATTATGTGGCTGAGTTATTAAGAGTAAAGGCTGAAACCTTTAAGATCAAGATTAACCAACCCACTCCTACTTTATAATCAAGATTTAGGTCTTTTTACATGTGTTTAGATGGCTACAAGCAGGGGTTCTTTGACTGAATGTAGACCTTTCATTAGTGTTGATGGTTGTCATTTAAAGACAACCTATGGTGGTCAATTACTGGTTGTAGTTGGTAGAGACCCATATGATCAGTACTTTCCATTAGCTTTTGCAGTGGTGGAAAATGAATGCAAAGAAACTTGGAGATGGTTTCTATCATTATTACTAGAAGATATTGGGGACATCCAATCTCATCGTTAGGTTTTCATTTCAAATCAACAAAAGGTAAACCAAATCATAACCATTTTTCAACTCTAATTGTACTATTTGCAGGGACTAATGACATTATTCAACGAGATCTTGGAAGGAGTGGAGCATCGGTTCTGTTTGAGACACCTTTACAGCAATTATAAAAAGAAATTTGGTGGAGGATTTGTCATCCGGGATGGGGGTTGGAAAGGCTACCTTTTATCAAGGATGGGAAAAAAAGATAGGTGAGTTGCAGAAAATTAATGTTGATGCTTATAATTGGTTACTTCAAATCCCTAGGAAATCTTGGTGTAAACATGAATTTAGAATGTATCCTAGGTGTGGTGTCTTGATGAATAACTTATCTGAGCCCTTCAATAGTTCAATTCTGATTGTTAGAGATAAACCTATCATAACTATGATGGAATGGATTAGATCATACATCATGGGTAGGTTTGCATCCCTAAGACACAAATTCAATTTATATACTGAAAAGTGATGCCTAAACCTAAAAAAAGACTAGATAAGGAAATTGAAAAAAGTGCAAATTGGATTCCAATCTGGTTAGGGGGCCAAAGTTTGAAGTGACTCAGGGGTTCACCATGGAACATTTTGTTGTCGACCTAACTGAACATAGCTAAAGTTATCATTTTTGGGATTTGGTTGGCATTCCATGTAGGCATGCAATGACTGCAATTCACTACAAGCTAGAAAACCCTAAAGATTATGTTCATCCTTATTACAAGAAAAATGCATATCAGGCTTGTTATGATCTTGAAATAACCCCCATAAATGGACAACAAATGTGACCTAAAAGTGATTTCCCAGAGCTACTACCACCTATCTACAAAACACCACCAGGACGATCCAAGAAACTACGTAGGAGAGAAGCAGATGAACATGTTAGCCATTCAAAGATAACTAAGAAAAATATTGCCATGAAGTGTACAAGATGTAATCAATTTGGGCATAACATCAGGACCTGCAAAAAGAGAAACATAATCAAAACAACCAGAAAGGTAATATTTGATTATCAATTTCTATCTTTAATTTCATATACAATATTTAAAAAAATTTCAATACCCATTTCACAGAGTAACACACAGAGGAACACCCCTGGACTTGCAACAACTCAAGTTGAATGTAGCAATTCTGCAGAATCAAGAAGGTAGAGGGCGAGTTGGAGGGAGAGACCCACATCCTTGGTTGCCACCAACAACCAACGACTAACAACAACACGAAGAAACACAACTCTACAAGTTATAGGGTCCCAAGCAAGTAGCACTGCACCCACTGGACAACCCATGTGATTTGATTTATTGTAACTTTGTAGTTGGTTTTTGGTTTAAGTGAAAACGTTGTCTCTTTTGTGTACATTTATGCATTATTGTCACCCACTAATGGAACACTATAGTGGTGGGTAGGCTTATGGTGGACCACCTTTTGTTGCAGGCACCACTTTTGATGCATGGACCACATTTAGATCATGGACTACTACTAAACTATTGCGAACATTATGCTTTTTGTAATGACTTATCAGTTGGTTAATTGATATGGTTGCAAGGTCCACTTTATATAATTACTTGATCTTAATCATTTGTTTGATTCAAACTGTCATAATTTTGAAATTACTAAAGAATTAATTCATTTATGTCTTAGCCAGATTTATAGCAATCTTCACATAAGCTAACAAAGTACCTAATTTAAAACAAACCAATATGTCATTAAAGCTACAAACAACAAACATGACACAAGAAAAATAGCCTGCGTGCAGTTACAGATATGGCCAAAAGATTGATGATAATAGCACAAAAGGAAGAAAATTAAAACTCTGTAGCAGTAAAGTGACCTGACTTTCCAAAGATTGGACAAGAATTCAACAACAATGCAATCATAGGTTTTAAAATTCAACATGTAACCAATAGCAAAATTAGTGGACAACAATTTCTTATATCATTCAGTAATAGCAAATTCCCACAAATACATAAGCTATCCAAAAATCATCACTACAACAACTCAAAAACTTAACAACCCGTAGAACATTAGTGCATATCCAAAAGGGTTAACCCTATCCAAAAATCACCACTACCACAGCTCATAACTACAAACCTAATTACAATTCACCTTTAACAAGAACATAACCACAAATACAATTTTAAACGCCCACGATATAAGAAATAAAAATTGCAGGAATTTCCCTAATCTTCTCTCTTTTTGCAATTTCCTCATCAACTTCTCGTTTTTCTTTGTCAATTCCAGGATAACTTTCTCCCTATCCAAGCAAACTTTATCTTCTTCTACTATTTTTTTTTTGTTAGCTTCAATATCAAATTCTTTACCTTCAAATTCAGATTCCCTTCATTAACCCACTCAAAATAGTTATAGTGTGAATTGAACTGCAAAAGAAAAAGATTAAACCATTACCACAGATCAAACTCAATCAAAAGTAATGGAATTTGTTATACTTACAGCCTAATTTCTACATCTCCAAAATAATTTGCCCTTGTTCTTCACAATTGTTGCCTTTACGAGCATCAATCTTTCCCCACACCCACATACTTTTGATGCTATTTCTGAAGACGAGGCACAACTCTACGACATTTTCGAACCAATCTTCCTTTATGTAAAATTAAAACCTTTGCTTCTACTCTTCATCACTGACTCAAGATATACACAAAGATGAATGTGTTGCCTTAGTTTCCCCAACACGAACACTAACTCCACAAATTCAGTGACACTCTTTAGCACCTTAGCACCGTTCCAATCCTCAAATCATAATTTTAGGGTTTTAATCCTCTTTGAAGCTTATGAGTAAAATAAGATAATTAATTTTCATTTTCCATGTTTCATTGTAGCTTAATTGACCCTTAAAATAACGTGTGACGTGGAACTCCGTTTGCCAGCTAAAAAAAAACTAACGACATTCTAAAATGGAGACTAATTCCACGAGTTTCAGAAGACGGGAGACCAAAATAGATGAAAGTTTGAAGGAGGGACCAAAACCAAAAATGCTCAATAGTTTGAGGACCTAAAACATATTTAACCCAATTTGATTTACCAAAAATTTGTTTTCGTTAATAAAACCACATTGATAATTACTTAAATTCTTGTAGTGTTTAATCATATTATGTACTAATATTGTCTCTTCTCGAAACAAATAATTTCTTCATCCATATGAATGTTTTCTCCTATTCATTTGTTCCTCACTCCCCCATATTACCTATTTGTTATAGTTGTTGTACAACCAAGTAACATGATTTGTAGATGATTTCTCCCCATGAAAAATATTATTCCACAAATAAGTTTTTGTCCTCATCTTCTATTTTATATTATCAGTTGTTTTACCATTTATCCTAATTTCTTATTCCAAATGCTTTGTTAAGCTCTCTCCATTAAATTCATTTTTTTCATTCTTTTTTCTTTATTCATGAATGGATGAATGACGATGATCTTAAATAAACTTCAAATGAATAAAGATTTGTAGAATAAATTAGTATTTGGTTTATAAATGCTATAAATTAGAAATTTTCATTCAAGTAAAAACATATGCAATTCATAACATTTTTAATTGAGCGTGTTGAGCCCAAAGAAGTTAAAGGTGTGCATAAAGAAGTATGGAGGAATTTAAAGCTTGTCTAACCCATTTAGGAGCTTTTAATTTCAGCCAACACTTTTATCCAAAATTATTGAGTGAAAGAAAGTTGAAGTTCTAAAATGTCTTTAAGAAAGAAAGTCTTATTTTTTATTTGGATATTATTTTGATGACTCAGTTCAACATTTGTTTTGAAGCATTTTCAAGTGACGTGCCTTTCTCCATTGAACTATAAGCACCTAACAATGGACTTATGCAGTACTTTGATGTTAATTTGGTGCTAATGAGACTTCAAAAATTTTGAAATAACATTTTTTTGGTCTTACTTTATCTCGTGGTATATAAACACCCATTCGAATTCCTTACATTCTTTGCAATGGATTTTGTACTAAGATTTCCAAGATCAAGCAATGAACGTGACTCTATCTTTGTGGTAGTCGACATATTTTAAAAATGGCTCATTTTACTCCATACTTCAAAGTTGATGATATGTTTCTTATTGTTAATTTGTTTTTCAAAGAAGTGGTTAGATTGCATGGGCTTCTTAGAGACATTATATCTGGCTGAAACGCTAAGTTCCACATTCACTTTTGAAGGACTCTTTGGAGCAAGTAAGGCGCTACACTTATTTTTTCAACTAATTTCACCTTCATATAGATGATCAAATAAAAGTGGTTAATAAAATGTTTTCCCAACTTTTTAGATGCATGATTTTTAAAACTCTCAAAGAATGGCAAATACACATACCTTAAATTAGGTTTGCATATAACAGAGTAGTTTATTCTACTACTACCCACTTAACTTTTGAGATTGTTTTTGGGTTTAATCCTTTGATCCCCTTAGTATATTTTTATTTCCAACTCCAAAGGAAATGATGTTTAGTGATGTGAATGCAATAGTAAAGTTAAAATAATGAGACAAGGAATGTGGAAAGAAGTCATCTTTGAACCTAGAGATTGAGTTTTGGTTCATTTAAGAAAATATAGATTTCTAAATCAATGAAAATCCAAACTCTAGGGTGGAAGAGATAACCCTTTTCAAATTCTCAAAAGAATAAACAATAAAGCATACCAATTCACTGATGTAGATAATACCGATGTAATAAGTTTAAAAATTTTGACATCGGTTGTAGAACAACTAATGTGATATATGGCATTGAAATGAAAAAAGATCCTCCATTTATCTACCCCACGCATAAAAAGGCACAATAGCAACAAGCAATAATCAAAACCCTAAGGTTCAAAGTATCTATTTGGCCATAGGAAGAAGAAACCAAAGACTTACCTTCTTACCACTAGCGGCGAATTCTAGAAAGTTTTCAAGCAAAGTCATAATGCTATTTTGGGCCCTAATTCCATCGTTCCAATAAATACGTTACCCACTCTTGTCTTATTTTTTTCATAATGACATCCGGTATAGGTGATGGATTCTTGAATCGTTAAAAAAATAATACAAGTTCGTTATGTGTGGATATTAATATTTAAAGTTTGATGTGATTTCTAATATGTGAAAGGTATATACATATACATATACATATACATACATATATATATATATATATATATATATATATATATATTTATATATATATATATATATATATATATATATTTATATATATATATATATATATATATATATATATATATATTACATATGTCCACTCATCTCTAATTGCAGCTCAAATGATGATTTTTGTTCAAGACATGACGTAATAGCCACATTCTCATGAATCTTGCTATTTGTTACACTAAACATGACAAAGAAAATAATCAGAAATCAAGGTCATAAATATGCAAAAATTAATAACTTTAAGATGAATGAGTTTCAACCTTTGGATATAATACTTGAATTTTCTATGCTCTGGGCTTATCCACAAGTATAATTAAATTGGAAAATTTGGAAACATAGGTTAGTATTAATATAACTGAGTAGATGATACAAAAAAAAGTAACACCTACATTTGTAACATGAATTTCAAATGAGGTTTAATCTTCGAATGCATGGAACAAAACCATACAATCGTGCATTGTCTTGGAATGATGACCAATAGTTGTTAATGACCCCTACCATCAATCACAAATACTTAGTTGACAAAATTTCAGTAGCATTTCGCAATGGCTTTCGAAGTACATGAAATGAAAGTGATCACTCATGACCAAAATCAAGTATGCATCCGAAAAACAAAACAAAATAGTCTCAACTAAAATTTAATCAAATTTATGCATAAACCTCAATTTACAAGTTATAGCAAATTATCAAAAATAGTTTTTTCAAACTATTCGATCGACAATTCATGATTTAGTATGAACGATTAAAAGTTTAACCATTTGTATTGAAACTCAAACAAAAACTAAGGTCCGCTTAATGTTCAAATAAAATTATAATATATAAAGAAACAATACACCTAATAATAATAAAAAATCCAATAAAGCTAAAATTATAAATCACAATTGACCTAATAATTAACCACATCTAAAATATTTCTTATGTAAATATCAACATTAAGACTTACATAAAACTAATTTTAATACTAATTATTCTAAAAATCTAAAGGAAAGAAAAATGACAAAAATAAATCTACTAAAATATTTGGTGAAAGAAACTTCTTAAAAGAAGTTCCTCAAATTGCTAAAAAAATTTGTCTAAGATTAAATAAAAAAGTTAAATTGAAACTCAATACCAATCATGCAATCAAGAGACAAATGGCAATATGTATATGAAAACCAAAAACTAACCTTGTACCCAAACATCATAGCTTTGAACGAAGTTGGAGGATGACCTCAAATCCTCGTCTCTACCGCTGAAGAGGGTGGCCTAAGGGAGACATCACCACCCCTTTGGAGCCTTGAAAATGCACCTTCCAGAACACTATTTGGTCAAAATGAAAACAAGGCAACATGCATTTGAGTTAGATAAAACTCAACTCACCTTAGTTCCTTGTCACCACCGTTAGAAGTGGCATTTGTCATCGTCGTCGTTGCTGCAAACAAAACCCTTAAAGCCTTGAAATATCAGAAATGCAGAAACCATTCGATTCAAAACTCAAGAAAACCACAACGAAGACAAGGAAACAAGATGCATTTCAAATTAAACAAAGAAAAACTCACGTTCATTCACGTAACCGAGGTCATCGAAATGCTGGGGAAGAGAAAGCGCGAAAGAACAGTGAAAAAGAAATGGGTCTCGCCTTGTTTCTGTTCTAATTTTTAAACAATTTGATGTTGGTGGTTGTGGGAACAGACATCCAAAGACGTCAGAGATGAGGTAACAGACGTTTTAGTACTCTAAAGACATCGGAGTTGTGGGAACCGATGTCGAAGATGTGGGAAACAGATGTCCAAAGACGTGGAAGCTAGGGCTGTTGATGTCAAAGAGGGTTTTGACATTGGGTATTTGAAGGGCCGACGTCATTTTTGACATTGTATTTACAAAAATATCACCGGTTACTTTTTCATGTTAGCTCTTTATTGCTTGTGTGATATAAAATGGGTGACGTGGAAAAATTTTTTTGTGTTAGTGCTTGGAGTTTAGTGTGAGTGTGACTGAGGTTTACATGTACTTGTTATTATTAATTCATTAAGAAATATCTTCATTGTATGTAATGTGAATGTGGTCTACACTATTTCATCAAAACGTTTCCATTACGCGTAAGGGGAGGAGGGGGCATGGAGACAAGTCTGTGAGTACAAATACATCAGTCTCTATCCAATACGTTCATACCCGTCCACAACACCGTGCATCAGGTTCGTCAAATGATAAAGTTCTAAACATAGTTATGGAACCATGATCAAAATGAGAAAAACAACAAAAGAGCCTTCGTAAAAACAATCAAAGGTGAATATTAGTTTTTTTTATTGAGTGTAGTTGAGATTATGCTTTGTGTATTAAGATTTCGTTTTTCACAATTTAGTGTAGTTATTTGGAATATAGAATTAAAAGTAGAAATTTCAATAATACCGAGTCATCAATGCAAAAAATGAGGATAACATACATATGTCAACTGAGAAAGATGTTTTCATACATTTAGATACATATTTAGATAATCTATAATCCTCACAATTTACATTCCTTTTTCTTTCACAAACCAAACACTTGTTATTGACCTAATCTTTAATTATGTAAGAAAAAACTTTCAAATAATTTTTTATATTCAAAATTACGTTATTTTTGTTTTGAAAAAATGTTTTTTTCATTTGCTCTAGTTGAAAGTCTCTATAATAGATTTCTAAAGCAAAGCATTCATATAGTTAAATTACTTTGTGAATCTACCACTCTATTTGTAGAAGTTGGATCACTATTGTTCCAATCATTTTTTCAGTTACTACAACTCACACATTCGATATACTTGGCTTTAAAGGCCTGATTTTCTAATTAGTTCAATCAAATTCAATGCAGAAAGTCTATTATACAAACAAAGAACTACATTAGAAAAACCATCTACTAAATAAGATAAAAATTACATATTAACGTTGATTGGTCTAGTAAACAATTCTAGATTCAAATATGATTTTTTTACGTGAGGGATATTAAGTTGATTTAGTGATAAGTTGGAAGGAAAAGTGAAAGAGATTTATAAATTCAACTCTCTCACTAATATTTGAAAAACCTAAGATTAGTTTAATGAGTTTGGAAGAGAAAGTGTGAGAAATTGTAAATTTAACTCCTTTTATTAACAATAATAACAATTAACATAGACGATAAAAAATTACATAACCATTCTTCATAAGAATGGTTATGAAGAATGAGGCAAAAATGACAAACACATAACTTAATCAACATATACTAACCCCGAAAGAGTAAAGGATTTGAAATATTAGAGAGGAGTGTGATAGAAAACTTTATAATGATTTTGTCATGTGGAGTAACACCTATAAGCAATACTACAATTTTTTTTTTCATCAAGGAATATTGCAAGTCTTTATACATAAATTTGGATGCAAATATGTTGATAATAATGTCAATGCGGGGAGATTTGTTAATTAACAATTAATAATCAGTTAAATCTGAAATCCCTTGAAATAAGTTGACAAAAATAAAAATATGGACGTCACTTGAAATCACTCGAAAGTTAAATTATTTCATGGAGAATTAAAACAGTGCCATTAAATAGTTTTATTTTTACTAAATGTAAGAGTAATTTAATGCAACTCTTTCGATCATTGTATATCGAATTTGTAATAAATAATTGATGATTGAACATTAAAATGGTTCAAAAATAGAGATCGTGCCTCTTATAATCAGAGTATATTGATGATATTTGTAATCGTTTGGCATCAAATGTAAATGGTGGTGGAGCCATTTACATGTCTGGTAACCTGACCACAAATAATAAGGTTCTCGATTTTACTTCCATCAAGTTTCATTGTAGATCTTAAAATGTTATCGTCAAAAGTTCGTTAGAAAAAAGTTTGAACTAGAACATTAAGAATATTTTGAATTATTATGTTAATCTCTCCCTCTATAAAACCTGACAATGTTATTATTGTTCCAACCATTTTCTTAATTAGTGGGCTCAGAGATTTGATATGTTTTCAAGTACCACATTCTAGGTATTTCGATTTGATAGGAATCTATTTCAAAGCATTTATGTCTGCAATAACCACTACAACAACAGTGCTGACTAAGTGTCAGAATATAATGTCAACAAAGATCAGTAGCTATTAAAGTCGGCCGGCTAGATTGACTATTCATAACTAAATTAATTATAATTATTAGGAATATTTTTAAATTTGTACCATTTAAGCTTACGTTGAGTATAATAAATTAGAGCCACTCAAGTAAATTGTAGGAATGTAAAGTAGATATTAAAGAAATATTTTTTAATGAAGCAAATAAAAATATGGACCTCAATTTTTAGGAGTATTTTTTTTCGTATTTTGGTTGATGCTTGTGTTCAACCACGTATCTAAAATTAAGGTACTTAAAATTATGTATATCCAGATGTCATGAATTAGTTCAATAATTAATTTACGTCCGTAAAAGTGACTTCATTATTATATCTTTAAATACTATATTAATATAGAATTAGATTCTTGCAGCAAGGTGTCATCAATAGGTGATGTTTTGCTTTTATTTAGGTTAATTCAGTGTATCTTTGTTTCGGTAATACACTTCCACACGGCAAAAACTTAGGCACAAGATAGGTGAATAGTAGATTTTGATATGTTATTGTGACTTTTTTGCCGTGGGATCCTTGATTTTGTTTTTATTTCATTGATGATATAATTTCGAAACTTAAGCCAAGGTTACAAAGTCTAAGATAATCAATGAAAATTATAAATATAAGGGATGGAAGTGAACCCTTACTTTATCTTAATAATACGTGTGGTGTTCACTTATAAATATGTTAATAATCACCGATCATTACAACAAAATTTTTGAATAATGATCAATTTTGATAAAAAATAGGGTTAAATATGTTTTGGTCCCTCAAGTTTTAGTGAATTTTGGAATTAGTCCCTCTTCAAAACTTTATACCAATTTAGTCCTTCATCTTTAGAAATGCATGAATTTAGTCCTTCTTACCAAATTTTATGAAGTTTATTTGACATTTTATGAAGTTAACATTGAAGCAAAAATGTGTCAAACAGCGTAAATAATTTAAATACTATCATGAAATGCGTTTGAAATGTCAGATAAACTTAACAAAATTTGATTAAAATGATTAAATTCACGCATTTTTAAAGATGAAGGACTAAATTGATCAAAAGTTTTAATGAGGGACTAATTCCAAATTTCGCTAAACTTGAGGGAGAAAAAACATATTTAACCCTAAAAAATAATTAATCACTATAATTTAGATATCTTATAAATTAAAAAATATTGGTAACTAAAATAGTTTCAAAAAATTATAATTGGTCTCTAAATTGGTAACTAAACTTTTTATTATAAATTGGTCAATAATATTAGCTCCTAAGTTTTTGTTACCCAAATAATTTATCTCTAAATTGGTCTCTAATTAGGAAATTGGTCTCCAAACATGTTTTTTGTTACTAAAAATTTGTCACTGATTAAAAATTTTCTTTTAGTGGATGAGATTCATGCTGATGGGATTTCAAAAAGAAAGAATTATTGTAACATCATATAGAGGAAGGAGTTATATTATTGTCTTTTATTGATAAACCAACTTCTCCTCAAGAGCCAAGAACTAGTTCTATCAAACGTTTTAAATGCTTAGGCTTTGCACACATAGCCTCCAATTGTCCTTCAAAGAGGAACATGTTCTTGAATTCCAAAGGAGAAGTTGAAAGTGAACATTCCCCTCCCTCTTCCCCCAAGAGTAGTTCATCACACACTTCTTTCCCTTCAAGTGAAGATGAGATCAAACATCATGAAGGAGGTCTTTTAGTTGTGAGGCGCATGTTGGGCCAAGTTCCAAAGGAATTTGAATCTCAAAGGGAAAATATTTTTCATACAAGATGCCTCATCAACAAAAAGACTTGTTCCCTCATTATTGATAGTGGAAGTTGTGTCTATGTGGCTAACACAAGGGTAGTGGACAAGCTTGGCTTGGACACCATCCCTCATGCCAAGCCTTGTAAACTATCTTGGTTAAGTGAAAATGGTGAAATAAATGTGGATAAACAAGTTCTCATCACTTTCTCCATTGGGAGTTACAAGGATAATGTTTTGTGTGACTTAGTGCCCATGGAAGCAACTCACATACTTCTTGGAAGGCCATGGCAATTTGACAAAAAAGCTTTCCATGATGGTCATTCCAATAAATTTTCTTTTAACTTCCAAGGCAAAAGGATCACATTACTACCTTTATCCCCCAAAGAAGTAAATGATGACAAAAAACAAATGTTTGAGAAAAGAAAGGAAGAGAAGGTGCAACTTATGGCGCACACCAAGGAAGCAAGGAAGAGCTTGATCTCCTTCAAAGGAGCTAAAAAGGTAATGCTTTCTCAAAAACAAATTTTTCTTGCTTATCCAAGTGAGTCTTCTTGTTCCTTTCAAAACCCTCCTCCTAAGTGTCCTCAAGACTTGTCTATAGTCTTAGATGAATTCAAGGATGTATTCCAAGATCCCCCAAAGGGACTTTCACCTCTAAGAGGTATAGAACATCAAATTGACTTCATCCAAGGATCATCTTTGCCCAATAGGCCAACCTATAGGACCAATCCCGAGGATGCCAAAGAAATTCAAAAACAAGTCAATGATTTGTTAGAAAAGGGATGGGTGCAACATAGTATGAGCCCTTGTGTTATGCCTGTGATCCTAGTTCCAAAAAAGGATGGAACATGGAGAATGTGTATAGATTGTAGGGCCATCAATAATATCACCATCAAATATAGGCATTTCATCCCTAGGTTAGATGACTTGCTTGATGAGCTTCATGGTGCAACCATCTTTTCAAAGATAGATTGGAAGAGTGGTTACAACCAAATAAGAATCAAGGAAGGAGATGAGTGGAAAACCTCCTTCAAAACCAAGCACTTTCATGAGGCTCATGCATCATGTGCTTAGACCATACTTGGGCAAATTTGTTATGGTCTATTTTGATGACATACTCATCTATAGTATATCTAGAGAAGATCATCTTCAACACTTAAGGGATGTGCTAAGTACCCTAAGGAAACAATCTTTATTTGCCAACATGGAGAAATATGTTTTTGGCATGGATCACGTGATCTTCCTTAGGTTCAAAATTAGCAAACATGGGGTCCATGTGGATCAAGAGAAAGTCATGGCCATCAAAGATTGGCCCACACCTAGGAATGTTAGTGAACTAAGGTCCTTTCATGGGTTGGCTAGCTTTTATAGGAGATTTGTGCCTAATTTTAGCATCATAGCCGCACCCTTGAATGAGTTGGTAAAGAAAGGAGTTGACTTCAAGTGGGGTATTGATCAAACAAAGGCCTTTGAAACATTAAAAGAGAAATTTATCAAAGCACCACTCCTAGTCCTCCCCAACTTTTCCAAGACTTTTGAAATAGAGTGTGATGCCTCCAATGTGGGCCATCCCATAGCCTACTTTAGTGAAAAACTCAAAGGAAGTCATCTAAACTACTCTACCTATGATAAAGAGCTTTATGCTCTTGTGAGGACCTCATAGTCTCTACATTCCCTTACCCATCCCTTCCAAGCCTTAGGTAGACATTTCAATGGATTTTATTCTAGGGCTCCCAAGGACTAGAAAGGGTAGAGATTTCATCTTTGTGGTAATGGATAGATTTTCTAAAATGGCCCATTTTATTCCATGCCACAAAGTTGATGCAACACATATTGCCAATCTCTTCTTCAAGGAAGTAGTGAGACTTCATGGCCTACCTAGGACCATTGTAAGTGATAGAGACACAAAGTTCTTCAGCCATTTTTGGAGGACCTTGTGGGAAAAACTTGGAACCAAACTCCTCTTTTCCACCACTTGTCACCCTCAAAGTGATGGTCAAACTGAGGTGGTCAATAGGACTTTGGGTCAACTATTAAGGTGCATAATAGTCCACAACACTAGGGAATGAGAGGCGCTTCTTCCCCATGTAAAGTTTGCATACAATAGGGTTGTGCACTCTACCACCTCCCACTCTCCCTTTGAAATAGTGTATGGATTTAACCCTTTAACTCCTCTTGATCTTCTTCCACTTCCCACTCAAGAGTCATGGACTTGCCAAGATGGGGAGGCAAAGGCTAAAATGATCCAAGACTTGCACACACAAGTCAAGGAAGCCATTGAAAGGAAGGTGAAGAATTATCAAGAATTAGGCAACAAGGGAAGGAAGGAAGTCCTTTTCAAGGAAGGGGATTGGGTATGGCTTCATTTGAGGAAGGATAAGACTTTTGCCTGCTCTGAGTGGCCCTCATCCTGTCCCGTATCATCTTCACTTTATCAGTGGTCATCGTAAAAACTCAGGGCCAAGCACGACTGATTCGCCATCCTGATTCCAGCACAATAGAGTTCTGCACCTCCTCCTATACAGTGCTTCATAAGGTGACATCCCGATGTTGGAGTGATAATTGTTATTGTAAGTAAATTTTGCCAAAGGAAGTACCTCACTCCAACTACCCAGGTGATCCAGTACACAAGCTCGCAATAAGTCAGTCACATCTTAGTCATACCAAGATGTATGCTAAGACGACTCTTATGGCCCTCTTCTAGAATTCTCTTTCTCAGTCTTGGCCCCTATGAAACACACACACGGTTCCGATAACGAAGAATACCATATGTCCCAATCTTGTAGTCTTTACCTTTTTCTATGCCCAACCATCCCACAATCTGTTGTAATTCTTTATCCTTCCCTTGTTCTGCTTTAATCTCAGCAAGGAAGTCATTAGTAACTCTCAGCATACCCTACCGGATATGATCAGAACATATCTGTAGTTCTAGGTTCATATCTCGAATTTTCTATCAACTCCAATCCTTTCATCATCATAGAGGACATATGTACTCGTTTCCTGCTCAAGGCATCCACTACGACATTAGCTTTACCAGGATGATATAATAGCTCAAAGTCGTAGTCCTTGAGATACTCCATCCATCGTCGTTGTCGCATATTTAGCTTCTTCTGCTCGAACAAGTACTTCAGACTCTTATGATCGCTGAAGACTTGAAATTGTGAGCCGTAAAGATAATGTCGTCATGTTTTGAGAACAAAAACAATTACAGCCAGTTCGAGGTCATGAGTAGGATAGTTCTTCTCGTGCATCTTTAATTGTCTAGATGCATAAGCCACCAGTCTTTTCTCTTGCATTAGAATACAACCCAGACCTTGGTACGATGTATCACAGTATACTTCAAATGTCCTGGTCGTATCTGGTATTGCTAAGACTGGAGTTGTGGTCAACCTTCTCTTCATCTCCCCAAAGCACATCTCGCAACTATCTGTCCAGGAGAAAGGTTGGTCTTTGCTAGTAAGTTGCGTCATAGGACTCACCTTCTCTTCTGATATTGTTTGTGGTCGCTCCCAATTCATCATTGTATCAATCTTGGCCGAGTCTACTACAATACCTTGTGCTGAGATCACATGACCAAGAAACTGAACTTCTTCCAGCCAAAACTCGCATTTGGACAGCTTCCCATACAATTGGTGCTCTCTAAGTACATCCAACACAACCCACAGATGATCAGTATGTTCCTCTCGATCCTTGGAATAAATAAGAATGTCATTAATGAATACCACGCCAAACTTATCTAACCACGGTCGGAAGATTTTATTCATGTAGTCCATGAATATCGACGGGGCATTGGTCACTCCAAATGGCATTACCACGTATTCATAGTGCCCATAATGAGATCTGAAAGCAGTCTTCTGGACATCCTCTGGTTTGACCAGGATTTGATGATACCCTGACCGTAGATCAATTTTGGAGAACACCCCCACTCCCCTCAACTGGTCCAATAAGTCGTCAATTCTGGGCAATGGATATTTATTTTTGATGGTCAGCTTATTCAGTTGATGATAATCTACACAGAGTTTGGAGCTCCCATCCTTCTTTTTGACTAGTAGCACTGGAGCCCCCCATGGCGACGCACTAGGTCGAATAAACTTTTTCTGCAACAAATCTTCAATCTACTTCTTCAACTCAGCCAACTCTGCTGGTACCATTATGTATGGTGCCATCAACACAGGCCCAACTCCCAGAATAAGATCAATGGTAAAGTCTACTTCTCTGCTTGGCGGTAATCCCAAAACTTCATCTGGGAATACATCTGCATATTCGTATACTATCGGTATGCTTCTGATAAGATCAGTTGTACTCTTCTTCTCTGACTGAACCATTATCATGAAGCAAGAAGCTCCTTCTACCTCCTCTTTTAGTGCCTCTCGAGTAGAGATCAGTGCTAACCCATCAGTTTCTGGGAATATTTCATTGCGCCGTCTGCAATCAATTATGACGTGATTGTTTGACAACCAGTCCATTTCCAATATTACATCTTGTCCTTCCAATGACAAGAAAATGGGGTTCACTTTGAACCTATGTCCTAACACTTCTATAGAACATCCGACACAAACTAAGTTGGTCGAGACTTGGCCTGATGTAGGTGTCGAGACCGCTAGTTCGCACCCCAAATCTCGGACTACCAGTCCAAGTCTACTCACACACTCTTTGGAGATGAATAAGTGAGTAGCCCTTGAGTCAAACAGAACCAAAACACTATGGTCAAATAACAAACATCGGTCAAGTATGAGGTTACCTGACTGAGTGACCTCAGTACTGGTTAATGCAAAAACCCTCCCAATAGCTCAGGGCCTCTCTGTTAACACCTTCTGTTGTTTATGCTGTTATGGTGTTTCTCCAGTTGTCTTCTTATTAGGACATTGCCTCGCATAATGCCCCATCTACTAACATTTGTAGCACTTCACATGATCAGTGCTACCTCCTAAACTGCCCGCAACTCTAGTACAATTCCTGCGAAAATGTGCACCCCCGCAATTATAGCATTTCAACCCTGGAGAGGACGATTATGGTCTGCTATATAGTGTCTTATGCTGCTTAGTCTCCGAGGTACCTTTCTGTGACCTCCCAACCCGACTGGGTCCTATCTCAAGCTCCTCTATTGTTCTGGCTTGCTTCACCAGAACTGGAAATTTTCGGATCCGTAGTGGCACTAGAAACCTGCACAACTCGTGCTTCAGACCCCCTTCGAATTTTCTACAGTGCCACTCCTCCTTGATAGCTTACGAGTAAAATCTCGCCAGGTACTCAAAGCGGTCCACATATGCCTGCACTGATCGGTTGCCCTACTACAAGGTGAGAAACTCAGCATCCAAAGCATGTTTGGCAGAATCTGGAAAATACTTCTCCAGAAATCTCGTCCTGAAGTTTGCCCAATTCACCTCCTCTTATCGGGTTTGCATCTGCTACTGCATTCCCGTCCACCAATACTCAGCATCGCCAATAAGTATAAATGTGGCGAAAGTCAACTGTTACTCCTCCATACAAGCCAGAACTCTGAATATCTTTTCACACTCCCTGAGCCAAGCATCGGCCTCATTAGGAGTAGCTTTGCCGTTAAACTTTGACGGCTTATGCTTCAACAAATCTTCCATAATCACCGGTCTCGTTGGTGGAACCATGGCCCTTGGTTGAGCTGCAACAGGTTGCATAGCGTCAACCATCCTATGGATTGCTTATGCAATCTCGTCAGCGCCTGCATCATTCCTCATTCTCCTATTTGCCATAGCCTGAATGCACCACATATTTAACTGGTAAATCAAACAACTTATATTTCAATTTCACAGCAAGGCAATACAACCCTTACACATATCAACGCGACAAGCTCACTCCCCAAAGATCCCATGAAATCATTGAAATCACGACTGTGATACCAAATGTAACATCCTAGCCGAAAATTACTTATTTAAAACAAAAAATTTAGATAACATATGAATAACCTCATTTATTAATAATTGCTTTTCCCAAAAACGCGGGAAATTTAAAATCCAAAGTTAATGCGCCAGTAATAATAAAAACCTCGGCGTTCAATTATTACAAACATAATCGTTTCTCAAAACCATTACAAAATATTTCATGAATAAAACTCGTAAAACTCCCATGGCTTGTCCCCACTCCAATACTATGCATCTGCATGCTCACCTGCATCACCATCTGCTCCCATGTAACAAGTTACATGATCATCGCCAAACAAACACAGATAGGGTGAGCTCAAATAAAATGAACAAATGCAACATAACATAATTAATGCATCTTTAAACAAATAATTCATGTTAGCATTTCCCATTCCTCAGTTTCTCAACTTTCAAACCTTCCGATAGACGCCTCTTGATTATACACCCTTTGGTGAGTATACAGATCGATCTTTATTGCACGAGTGTCTACTTGCCCCTCTACGGGAATAAAATTTGCCATGGCCTCACATCGCAACACCAAGTGGAGTTCCCCCAAAACGAACTGAAGTCCGTAGTTGTTCCCAGACTACCAAACTCAATCAGATGCACTAAAGAGGGCAATCATCCGAAACCTCGTCGTACGAGCCACGATCTCGCGCACTCCACTAAACTTCCTAAACCACCAGGCTACAACCTAGAGTGGCCACGTGTTACCCCCAGCACAAGTTAAACTCATAACTGGGCCTCCGGCCAAAGCATCGCATCATGACACTCATCCAAAGCTGTGTAGAAATCCTCCTCACAAACCAACTCTGCACCCAAAATCACCTGGCGCACCTTTCACGTCACTAGGCGAAAACTGGTTCAGACCGCTTGGCGGGCATCTCACACCGCCAGGCGCCAAGCGCCTTCCAGTAATCCCATCACACCGTCATCACTTGGTGGGACCACCCCCGTCGTCAGGCACCCCGTGTAGACAGTGGCCACTGCCATTGTTTTGAACTCTATCGCCTGGTGGCTCGTCCCGCGTTGCCAAGCGTCATACTGATAGAGGTCGTACCCCACCAAATTAAAACACTTAAAATATAGTATGTGACAGTTGAACCAAGTCGTCTCCCAACGACCAATGTTCTTGTTCAAAACGTCAATTTCCATATCAACACAAAATAATAACATAGGGGGGTTTGGCAGGCAGATTTACGGATGCAACACACAATTGAAAACTTAAATGCAGATGTGTAAAATCAATGTAAAAGCAGCGTTGATTCCTTGCTTTAAATGAACATCCACCAATCACAAATTACAACTCAAAATGGTTATATTAACTCTCATGAAACCCGAATTAACTACTAAGCGCAAATTAACTTGAACTCAAGTGCAATTAAGCAAAGCACACATCCATGAATCTACTACAGTTCACTAAGCATGAACACACAATGATTCCACTCTGAAAATTAAGCAAAAACAGAATGGTTTCTTCATTTAAACCTAAACGCAAATTCATAATTGAGAGATTAACTCCGAATAAAATATTAATCTCAAGGTTTCAATCCATTATCTACAAAGAATCAACACATAAACTTAGTTCCTCATGGAATCTGAATTAGGGTCCAACATAAATTTTGATTCAACCATCCAAATGAGTGCAAATTGATGCAGAAAACCTAAATTGGTGCAGGAATCAAAAATGTGCAGGAAAGAAAGGGGCAACAACGAAAACAACAACCAAAAATGAGAATACTTCAATATAAATGCTACCCAAGGTGTAGAAAATGTGAATACAAGTTCAATGTGTTGTCCAAGACTCATAAAACGTGAAAAACAAATGGAAAACATGAAAAATTAGCTTGTGCCTCCATGGGTCACCTTCCAAAGCTTAAAACATAAAAAATGGAGGTTTGAGAGAATGTAGAAGAAGAAGTGTGCGACCCTTACATGGTAAATGACCTAATTTCGTGGTCACCTCAAATCTGCCAGCATTATTTACAAAATTGTCATTATGAGCTGTAGAATTACAAAAATGCCACTCCTGGGCCTCTAATGTTGGTCCATTCACTCAGATGACGTGCAAATGACATGGAAATGATGTGGCAACGATGTGGCGACTCTCTTCAACTGAATATTAATGTCCAAGCTCCAAAATTTGCTTCACCCAAATATCTAAAAATAATTAAAAACGAAAATTAGGCCAAATAATGTGAAATTAGTCCAAATTCGGAACAGTGGCCCAATAAAGCCCAACAGATGAAAAACACTTTAAAGATGAACAATTAAGCACTGAACAACTGTCAAATGGATACACAAAGGCTAGTGGAATGGAAGAAAATAATAACTCATCACATACCAATAGCGCAATGCTACTGGTTTTTGGCACTTTTCCCAGGTCTTAAGAGACCCCAAACATACGATGCGTCATTCTTATAACAATCATAATATTCCAGACATAATACTATAACTCAAACTCAATATACACAAATACCTCATGCACAAATCAAGTATTATCATGTCTAGTATGCTTTCCTTTATTCACTAACTAAAACAAGCCACAAAATTGTCAATAATGTACCTACCATTTGCCTCCTAGGGTTTCTGTGTCTCTTCACATCCATGCCAAAGTGGGTTTTAACAAAAAGAAAGCTATTTTGTTCAAGCCAAGGTTCAAACTCACATCCCCACAATTACAAAGTAATGTGCACAACCAATTCATGTTTCATGATGCTATTTATAAATCTAAAAGTTTATACTCTCACATAATTAAGTACTCTCAACGATTTGAACTAGTACTTTTCCACGTCACAAAAGTTGGCATTTATTGCCATAAAGCTTCCACTACTCACATTTATTAAATAATTATTTATTTAATTATTTAATTTTGGGCTCTTATAGTTGTTACCCACTAATGCACGCATTCATCCTATTTTTCACGTTTCACTCCTAAGAAGGTGCATTGGTGCTCCTAGCCACAATATGTTCCACTTCCATTATTGGATTCTAATAACCATCCACTGATCAACCCTTTGGCTGTTTTAGATGTGTGTAAGGAAAAATTCATGACTCTTAGGATGTCCCAGTCCTTATACAATGGAATGGATCTGATTAATATACTTAGGAACCTTTGTCCCACATTCAAGAGGTTTATCCTACATTTGACCTTGGGGACAAGGTCACTATTGATGGGGAGGGTAATGTCATATGCAATTCAAATTTAGTGAATCATGAAGATGGACAGCTGGTATCAAATCCGGATGATAAGGAAAATGAGGCAAAGAATGCAACCCATGTGACAAGGAAGAGTAACCGTATAAAAAAAAGTCGTTGAAGATGAGAGAAAATGAGGAAATAAAAGGAAAAGAAGAGAGGTAGAGGAGGGAATGAACCTTAGCAACGTCTTCTCATTATTGGATTTTCTATGTCATGAAATCCTTCTTTCTCTCTGATGGATTTTCTCTTCTATTTGTGTTTTATGAGATAGTGGAATAACGATTGTATTGATACACACTTGACTAATACAATCCATTTTTCCCTTGTTTGTTGTCTTTAATATTTTAGGGTTCATAACACTACACATCATCAAATGATATCCGGCAAAATTTTCAAAAAAAGCTTAAAAATGCATTTCAACCTCCTCTCCTTGTGTTTGGCTTCTGCACCATATCCCTACACCCAATCATTTCGGATTTTTTGTTCTGGTAGACAATCACCCTACTTCTATTATGGAAATAATTTTCCAAAGGCTTTTGATATGTGCACCAAGAAATTTGATAAGGAACAGGAAGTCTTTGCCCTTGTGCTTTGATGTGTTTTTTCACTACCTATATATTTTTTATATTTTTTATGCATCGAGTAAGAGAAAATGTAAAGTAGAGGATCAAAGAGAATGAAAACTTGAATAGTCAGTCAACTCATTGCATATCTATAATATTGAAAAGCATTTCTCGTAAATAAGAAATACAGACGCACTATCTTTATTATGTAGGTGAAAGATAATTTTAAATTTTGTTTTGATTTTCCATTTATTAGGGTTTAGATAATGTACATAAACATCCGAATTTCTATTCTGTACCCATTTAATATGAATAAAATAATACTTTTATTTGAAAATATAAAATTATTCGGGATGAATTAACTAAAAAATTAAAAAATAATCTTTTTTTAGGGTGTAAGAAGGTCTTCATACATACTTATCAAATTAATGTCATACATAGGAAGTTAGAAACATCGATAATATAGTATATATCTTATTTCTTCACATCTTTTCTGCAAACCTCTGGTTTATGGTCTGGAAGCATCAAGAATGTTCTGTAATTCCTGAGGCTGACAAGGGACTGCAAGAGCTCCCATTTGTCTGAAACCAAACTCTTGTTCGGCTTGTCGAAGCAATCCTAAGAAAGCAGGATCATTCAAGTAATGCAACCCAACAATGAACCTTTTGGATTCTCCACCTTTCATGGCAAGAACAGCAAAGTATCCTTCCCTAACATCATCTCCCACACTTGTGCCTTCACTGTAGTACCTCACTGCTGGTCTTCTCTGAACAATGTGTGAAACTCCCTTTTCTACCTTCCCAACAAAAGACCTAAGCATCATCTTCACTTCTCAATGCTACTTTTTTCTTCTTCAAAGCTTTTTGATTTTCAATTTTTGAGCTTGTGTCCTCTATGCTCGGATTGGCTATTTATATATATTGAGAACATGGTTAACGACAATATCTTTGATTATTAATTGTAAGAAGCTTATGAATAAGTGGCAAGTGGTAGAGCTCATAATTCATTGCCATTATTTCACATATCAATTTCTTCATTCTCATACGCGATAACAAATTGAATCTTATTAAACTATTTTCAATTGTTTTTAATTATTTTAACAGTGTAAAATATTCTAATTATAATATATTTTATTACAGATTTCACAAAGATCTTATCTTATAAATTAGTTATGTAAAGTTGAGTTAAATTTAAAATTTTCTTAACATGATATTAGAATTAAACGAAACATATTTTAACAAGATTTATTGTTTGTTAAATCAATCATATCATATATTAAAAAAATATTTAATTATTCTTTTGTTTTCTATTTTTGTCTAAAAGTTTCAAATTAGTTCTCTAGTTTTTTTAAGTTTCAATTCGGTTCCTATTTTTAAAAAATTGATGCAATTTGATCATTTTAGTTAGATTTCTTAAAGTGAATCAATGATTTTTTTTATCAAAATTGACACTATGATTATGTTAATTACGTCAATAAAGCAAATCATTTTATTAGCAACTTTAATCTTGAAAAATTCTTGATTCGTTTCAAGAAATTTAACAAAAAGACCAAATTGCAACAATTTTTAAAAAATTGGGATAAAATTGAAACTTAAAAGAACTTGAGGACCAATTTAATATTTTTAAATATAAACAAGGACCAAAAGAGTAATTAAGCCTAAAACAACAAAACTCATCCTTGATACTTAACCATATGAAAAGAATAAGTTTGAATAGTTTTGCATGAAAATTAACAATAAAATGTTTAAATATATTATTCTAGCTCATTTTCCTAATGATAAGCCGGTTAAAATCGAAAACCTAATAATATATTATATTACTACAAAAAAACCTTTGCAAAATAATAAATTTTAGTGACAAAAAATAATTAATCAATTTAAATATTAATTTATAAATTAAAAATTAATGATAATTAAAATAATTTTTATTATAAATTGGTCATCAAGATTTTAACTAATAAAATAATTGATTTTTAAATTAGTGATTAATATTAACTATCAAGATTTTAGTTACTAAAAAAATTAATTTCTAAATTGATTTCTAATTAATAAATAGATCTTTAAACATATATTTAGTCACTAAAATCACTAATTATTTAAGATTTTTCATATACCGGGCGTGTGTTCAGTCGAAATGTTTAACAATGCATGCGGATAAGATCAATATTGACAGGAGGGAGAGGCTTGTAACAAGATCAAAACGCTTACCTGTATTTCTGGTTGAAGTTTAGTGTGACGTTGGTTTTGCATTTTATGATTTGATTTTCATTAATATCTGCTACGCATGAAACTGTGAATGGTATGAAGTTGTGGGCGTAAGGGCAGTAGGGGCCTGGGGACAAGTTTGTGACAGAAACAGTATATCCATGGTTTTAAATGACTGCGTACGTGGTATTTCAGATATTCTCACAATATAGTTTCAATACAATCATAACACAAATGCAATACCACACTTTTAATAGTATTTTTTTAATCTCTTGTTAGAATTATTTAATATAGTCCTTCATTTTTTTTTCTTTTTATCTTACATAGTGCTCATTTTTTGTTTAAAAACAATCAACATGTTTCTTGATCTCTTTCGTTAAGTTGGTTCCTTATACTAAATTAGTTGGTCCCTTAGATTAGTGTTGATATATATTTTTGAAGAGGAGAATATGATAATCTAATACTATATATAATTGTGAACTAACAAATTGAAAGTTTTTCTATTAAATAATATATCTGATCCAATTCAATTCAAAATTTTCATACTACAACAGGAAAAAGTGCTAATGTGTCAATCAAACAAAATTTACAGCATTAAAAAAAAAACTCAAAATGCGGAAGTTATCTCACCTTTTTTTTTCTGTATCTCTCTCTCTCTCTTTTCTTCTCAAGTCTTTCCCACTCACACACACTCTAGACTCTTCAGCTTCTTCTCAACCTTCCTCTTTTCTCTGTTTTTCTCAAGCGCACATAACACCTCTTCATCTTCATACTTTTCTTTTTCCATTTCGCTATCTTCTTCAGATCTTTAGTTTTTTTGTGGTATATCTGTGTTGTTCATTCTTTTTAGCTGTTTCAAATGAGAAGATCTAAAGATATCATTTTTTTACCCAGATCTGAAGATGTTGTATCTTTGTTTTCGTTTGTGTTATCACATTTCTCAAGCAAACAACTCATTTTCTTTTTATATTTTGTCAGATCTAACTTTTTCATACGTTTTTTTACAGGTTTAAACCCAGAAGTCGTTTTTATTTTGAGCTTTCTCAAGCGAACAACTCATATTCTTCTTATATTTTCTCAGATCTAACTATTTTTTGCTTTTTTCTACAACTGTAATATATGTCAGTGCGACTGTAGTTTTTCGTTTTCATTTTTACGTTTCTCAAGCGAACAACTCATATTCTTCTTTTATTTTCTCAAATCTAACTATTTTTTGCGTTGATGGTATTTTTATTTTTTCTACATGCCTAATATGGTTTACTGCGAGAGATCTAACTACATGTCTAATATGGTTTACAGCCTTCAAATGAAGATTTCAAACACATGCAAGAGTCTTTCTCGCTCTACAACTTAACTGGTATATATATTTTTTCCACCTTTTATTTTTACAGGTTTAAACCCAGAAGTCGTTTTTATTTTGAGCTTTCTGAAGCAAACAACTCATATTCTTATATTTCCTCAGATCTAACTATTTGTTGTGTTTTTCTATATGTCTAATATGGGTCACTGTGAAATATGGTTTTATTACCCAGATTTCGTTTTCATTTTGACCTTTCTTAAGCGAACAACTCATATTCTTCTTTTATTTTCTCAGATCTAACTATTTTTTTGCGATGATGGTATTTTTTATTTTTTCTACATGTCTAATATGGTTCACTGCTACAAATCTAACGACAGGTTTAAAAAAACTTTGATCTAACTTTTTTTGGCGTTTATCTACTTTGATCTAACTGTTTCTTATATTTTTCTTCTGTTTACAAGCTTCAAATCAAGATTTCAAATGCATGCAAGAGTCTTTTTCACTGTACAACTTAACTGGTATGTAATTTGTATGAAAATCTTCCTTTTTCTTTACCAATTTATCTATATTTTCCCACCTTTTACAAGCAAACCGTTCATCTTCTTCATTTTTGTAGCTTCAACTCTGTTTGTGTCATTTTTTTCGTTCATGGTATTTTTTAATAATGCATTCTATCAGCAGATCTCTTTATTTTTACCCGATTTTCGTTTTTATTTGGACATTTTTCAAAGAGTTCACCATACACTATATTTTTTACCCACATTTCATTCTTTTTCATGTCAGATCTTACATTTTTACCCAGTTTTCGTTTTCTTTCATCTTTCTAAATCAAACAATTCATTTGGAAATATTTTTACATTGATTTATTTTTACCCGAAACAGTATTTTTAATCTTTTTCACCATGGCCATTCCCAGAATAATTTAAGAACTTTTTTATTTTTAAATCACCGTTTACTCAATGAAAACCATTTCGTTTACAAAACGTTTTGTATTCCAACCTTTTTAAATACTGCTTCGAATTTTCTCCAAATCAACCTGTCAATCAGTATTGAAACGCATTAAATTTTGCACTGCTCGAGATAATGATGAATAAACTGCTCCATCATCTGCTACTGGTCCATCATCTGCCACACGTTATAATTATTAAACTTTATCATATTCCAATATTAAATACCCAATCCTGAACCAAATCAACAGTAGTAAATTCATCTTCTGATATTTTTAAATTGATTTAGTAACTAACAGTATTATATTACACGAGGTTGTTTATCCACTAATCCGACAAGTCTACCTATATAAATTTATTAGACGAGTCTAGCGATCATAATTAGACGAATTTGTCTATACCAAAATATCATTTCCGGTTCAGGACCAAAATATTTGAATATTACAAAGGTAAAAATGTAAAAAATAAAATAATTTGAACATTTGAATGGAGTGATTTGATGTATATATTAAAAAAAATTATTGTAAAATATATATAAGTTGTAATTAAGTTTATTTAATATTTTGGTCTCAAACTGGAAATGACAAAATTGGATCATTTAAAAGAATATGAGTATTAAATTGAACCAAAAATTTAAATAAGAGATTAAATTGAAAACATCTATTACCACTATCACGTGTCAATACCGTAACGTCACATGACGTGACACATGACAGTTTATAATTTTTTAGAAAGAAAAAAATTAAAAAAAAAAATAAAAAATTGTACGGCTTAACACGTGTCCACGATGTTAACTCCAACTTAAAGGAATGACCAAATTAAACCTTTTTAAATAATTGAGAGACTCTATTAAACAAACCAATAATAAAAAACCAAATTGAACCAAATCAAAAAATTAAAAAACTAAATAAGTAATTATCCTACATATAAATATTTATAACCTATCTATTTAAATATTACAATAATTATATTATACAAATAAAAAAACCCGTGCGTACGCACGGGTATAAAGACTAGTAAAATTATATAAGATGTCTCTTTAAATAGTGTCACATGTCATTTGATCCTATCAACTTTAACCAATGATCATATTTAGATTAATATTTAATATAAATTATTTACTTTTGTAATTTGTTGTTTCTTAAAAAAAAAAAGTAAGTTCTTACTTTAAAAGAAAAAAAGAAAAAACTTAAGATTTATCGCCTCTTTTGTTCTAATTTTCTAAATTTGATGGAAAAAGGACAAGACCTGAAATTTGAAAACTTCATTTCCTCTTAGTCTCACATCAATGCTCGGAACCAATCAAATAATTGCAATGAATACACAGTATGCCCACGCTTACTTCCCACTTGTTTAGTCGTGTTTGAGCATGTTCTCAGTGTATATAAATAGCCAAACTCAGCTCATAGAAGCTCAAATCCAAAACCTTTCAACTTCACTAATTCACTATTCAAGAAGAAGAAAGTAGCGTTGAGATTTGAAGATGATGCTTAGGTCTTTCGTTGGGAAGATAGAAAAGGGTGTTTCACTCCTCGTACACAGAAGAGCAACAAGTGTTGTGTCCGATGATGTTAGGGAAGGATATTTTGCCGTTCTTGCAACCAAGGGTGGAGAATCCAAAAGATTCATTGTTGGCTTAAATTTCTTGAATGATCCTGCTTTCTTGGGACTTCTAGATCAAGCTCAGGAAGAATTTGGTTTCAGACAAAAGGGTGCTCTTGAAATCCCTTGTCAGCCTCAAGAATTACAGAAGATTCTAGATCGTTCCAGAGTGTGAAGCAAGGAAGCCAAAGGAATGGAACTATGTAACTATCTTCATATCTCCCTATGATCGACAACAATAAAGGGAGTTTCAATTTTCTAGTTATAACTAATTGTATATGCAGATGATTCAATATATTTTTTAAGTTAATTAACTATTATTACAGTTCGAAGTTTTACATTGATTAAAGATAAATCAATTCGTAATATATAAGTAAGGTGTAAATTACATTTTACAAACCGATTTTGTAGGATTGAATTACACTTAAACTTCATTTTTTAATATGGTATTAGAACCATTAAAGAAATATATTCTAATGAGATAAAATAATTTCATCGTATATAAATAAAGTGTAAACCTCACTTTTCCATAAGTCTTACAACACTATTATTGTGAACTCAAGTTCTCATGGTGTGAGAATTACTCATGCATCTACCAGAATGCAAATAATTTGCAGCATTTTCTTTGTTACATTGATTACTCAAATATGTTTGTTTGTTTGTTTCTACCAATTATTTCTGAATACTTACAAAGGCTGGCGTCACATATTATAATCTAGAATATCTTTCTCTCATTGAATTATTTTGTAGGAAAATGTTAAAACCTAAAAGACGAGATTGGTTAGTGATATGCATGCTACGACATGCTTCACTGCTGAAAAAGATTAGAAGAAGGGTGCTGTCTTATCTCAGTTTGGATTATGTCAATATAGTTCCAAAATATTTCATTTCACTCATACTGTGACCCTAATTAATATCTACCCATGACTGCACATGCTTGAAACCATGGGCGGAATCTATCTATTCCAATTTGGGGGGTTTCTTAATAATTAATAAAATATTGTTGTACGTAAAAAATAGATTTTGAATTAGATTTAGTTAAATTATGAATTATAGATTCTTTTTGTTCATACTGCCTATGTTAATGATTTTCAATTTGAGTGAAACAAAAGTACTATACAAACAAACTTGAATTTAAGCAGAGATAAATTCGGTTTAGTCTATTGAGGTTGTATTTCATTTTCTTCTTCTATGGTATAGTATGCTGCAAATGATCTTCATGAGTGTTAAAGTGTCAACTTGGTTGAGATGTTAACACTAGCAGTGATATTAAGAATGTTATTTTTTAAATAAAAACATCAATAACATGAATATGAGAAAAGATGCGTTTATGTTGAATGAAGTTTGATGTTTAAATAAATATAACACTGAAATTTAATTTTGGGTTGAGATAAATGAATGTGTGAAAATAGAATAATAAATTGAAATAGGAAATGTGAATAAAGCATGTATTCTCTCAGGTTGGCATGGAAATTCACTTATCGTTAAAGAACCTAGATAAAATTCATATAGTCAATGTTTTTAAAGCATAAATATTATAAGTTATCTTATCTTTAGGTTTTTTGCTTAGCTTGAAATGAGAGATTCTTACAATATTCTCTTGTAGAATATTTATTGAACTATTGGTGATGGATTAATCTTTTTGAATGGTTTCTAATGTTATGCTAGATTCATTTTTTTTTTCCCTTGTAGATGTTTCTTATGTTGTTTGTTGGGTTACATTTTTATGTCATTGTTTCTCACATTTGGGCAAATTATGGGATTTATGAGTTGCAATCCCTATACAATCTTCAATTGAATCCTTATAAAATGAAGATATTTCTATTTGGACTTTTGACGATTCTGGACTTCTAAATCAAAAGACAGTTAGAAATTTTTTTTTCTATGATGTTTTTGCTCGAAAGGAATGGGGAAGCTAACTTGGTATGCTTCTATTGCTCCCTCGAAAACACTTGTTTTATGGAAACTTCTGTATAACAAGCTTCTCTGATTGATAAGGAGGTACGAGGTAGAGGGCTAAATTTATGTTCCATGTGTTATCTTTGTAAGGATAAAGTCCATTCAACGTATTTTCTTTCAATGTCAAATTGTTATATATATTTGGTCCTAGTTGCAGGGTATTTTGCCGAATTTTCAATGACTATCTATGGATCATTTAACTACTTTCATTAAGTCTTTTTGGTAGTTTTCGTACGTTGCGGAAGTCCTAGTCTTGCAGCTTGTGTTAGCTTTTTCAGAGGTAATATGTGTGAATATATTTGTAACTTATCTATTTTTTTGGGAGTGTAAAATTATTTATATGCTAAAATTACGGGAGATATTCTTACTATTGGGCATTCTTATGAAACTAGCCTTAGATATGTTTTGTTGAAAAGTGATTATATATTATTATGTAAAAAAAGTTATTTCTCAAATTGCTTCTTCGTCTTTTTAGAAGAAGATGTATCAAATGCTTGAAAATATATAAAGAAATGGAATTTAAGTATTATCTTACTTTTAACAAAGAAAATCATCATGCAAAGAAGTTAACTTCTTTCGTCATAAGTGTTTTAGTGAAAGTTACAGTAATCCTTCATAGCCAATATTTGTGGGATGCGGTAAAGCCCATTTCAAGGAACATCATTTGTCTTGCAAAAAGAAAGTAATGATGTTGTGTGATGTGTATTTGTGTCCAAGGTGGAGGATGTAGAGATCCTCACTGTCAACAACATTGTTTCGAACATAAGAATAATTTGATGAGGTTGCAAACTTGTACACGTCGAAATAGACCTTCTAACTCCGTGCATGTCGAATATCATTTCGGATTGTGCTTTTTAATATATTTCATAAGATAAAAATATTTTGACACTTATTAATTCACTTTTAATCCATCACTCAATCATTTCTCAATTATCATGTCACACTACTAAAAGAAACTAAAATAAATAATTAAAAAATGATTGGAATGATGGATTAATAATAAATGAAAAAATGTGGACCAAAATATTATTATCTATTTCAAATAGTAATTTTGAAAGAAAATATCTTCTAAAACATGTTTTTTAATATGTTCTGAAATGTTCAACCATATTTCTAAATTAGAAATATCTGTTAGATTACACAATTTATGAAAATATTTTTATATTTTAATGCTATTTTGAAAGGTATTTTTAAATTTAAAAATATCTTTAGATACATCTAATCCGAAATATATAATATATTTTAGATAAAGTGTTTCGATAGATATCTTTTGAATCTAAATTTATTTTTCAGACATATACAATTCGAAAAATATTAATCTGAAAAATATTGAAAAAAATAAGTTCAAGAATCGCTTTATCTTTTTATTATAATTTTAATGAATTTATGAATTTTTTAGTAGTGCAAAAAGAAAAAAAAAAAAAAAAGAAGGTGCAAGAAGAAACAAGAAACAGCAAAGAAACCATGGAGTAGCAACTTCGAGTACAGGGGCTTGTGTGGTGTCATGATAAGTCTAGCAACAAATGTCTCCCGTGGCTTTTTAATGTCTCATTAAGTATCATTAAGCAATACAACATTTCTAGCATGTTTTTATTCTCTTTTAAAAGTTTTGGTTATTTCTGTAAGGATGTAATTGGGACGATTATTGTCAATAAAAAAAAATTCTATAGTTCATATATTCTTTTATCATCTCGACTTTTATTCACTATTGACAACAAATATATAAATATAATTATAAATTATTTCCATAATTTAAAAAGTAAGAAAAAAAAATCTAACCATCTAAATATTAATCTCATTTTTTTCCAAATTAAGCACTAATTTTTCAAAGTACTAGGATTTACTAAAAAGGTTAATTCTTTTTTTCTAAGTAATACTTTTATACTCACAAATGTAAGATCAAACTTGTGTTAACATATTTTGAAACATAATATTATTTTCATTCGTTATATTATTTTAATCTTCTTCATGAGGGTTTGTCTCCATTAAGAGGAGGTTCGACCACAACATAAACAAGTTCCAACCTAATTAATAAATGTAACTAGAGTAAAATATATTTTTTCCTCTTCTTTCTATAACTTATCATTGGTAAGAAATATTAACTACTTTATCAATGACTATTTTAGAGAACCGAAAGTAATACGCATTTGAAAAATAGAGACAAAAATCTTGAATAAAATGAAAGCATAGGCACAAAAGCATACACCCTTATTTTTCAATTTCTATAATGTAGTATTTTTAACCTCATGGTGTTGGTGTAATTACTTTTCATTATTTTAATGTGTAACTTTAAATTTACCTTATAAAATAATGCAACTTTGGAAGTTATTGATAGTTATAGATATCACTCAAAACTTCATTCTCATGAACACCTTTCAGCTACTGATTATAAATACGAATTCTGGTAACTTCCTTCATATCTTAAAATTTGTATCTAGACTTAATTCAATCTCATGAAAACAAATTTATAAGGTCACAAAACATGCTGATCTCATAAAAACAAATTTATAAGGTCAGAAAACATGCTGATGGTACAATCTCATCCTCTCCTATTTTATACAATAAAATACATTTTATGACTCCATATGTATTAACAATGAATTAAGTACATAAGATACTTAAAACACAACACAGAATAATATACTTAAAACATGAAGTATATATGATCTTAATCTTTCTATACAGTACACCTAACACAGGACAAAATGATATTAATCAGCAAATTAATTCACCTCAGAACAATTATTAGGCCCAACTGGTTCTCTTAGGCAATTAGAAATTGCCGTTACTGCTGCTTCAATAGAAGCATCTTCCCCCTGTGTAATGTTAAATTATTAACTAAGCTAATCAAGAATAGCTAGATTGTGAAGAAGAAACAGAATCTACCTTTTCTTTCCAATAGAAAATGTTTCCATATTTCCCAGCCAAGCGACTCCAAAAACTACGTGGGATGTCCAAATCAACTGAAGCACCAACGTTGAAATTCAATATATTACCTGATCAACAAAAACATCTTCATATATTATTACCTCTACCGCTATATCAAGAAAGAAGCAAAACAGAAAATAAAGAAGGCAGAAAAAAGTAACATAGAAAAGTGTGGCGGGTCCTTTACCAAATGTGGGATCCGCAACAAAGACAACTGTTCTGTCATCTACCTGCCAGAAATCTTTGACAGCCAAACCTGCATAATTCATCAGTTTCAGCTTTCAAGTTTCCCTCATAATAGTCTTAACCCTTAAATTTCAGAAGCAGCCTGTGAATTACGTGAGATCCATATTTTGCTAAATTGTGTGCAGTGACCATAGTCAAAAACCTGGCGTATCAGGATAGTTCTGGGCCAAAACCCTTAACTTGAATCCGGTATCTGCTTCAAGAGCAGCAATCTCTGCTGCTAGTCTTTTCTCCTGCAGAACAATCATTGATTAAACATCGTTAACATTCCTTCTACAATAAACTCCCAAACATGGAAATTCAGTTTTAAGTTCCTTCTCAATGGGAAATAAAAGAAAGAGCATCATGCTATTGTCACCATAGATGAAGCTTTTAGTTTCAGAATAAGTTTTCTTGTTTTCAGCTTTTGCTTTTATATATAATTACAAAAGTTGTCGCTTATATATTTCTGTAACAAAAGAAATTTAATTAAAATGACATTTAATTACAAATTGTCATGTTCCGTAATTTTAATGATTTATATAATAACTAATTTAAGTAGTTCATGAACAGTTTATAGTGCTACATTCATCAAAATTAAACTCATAATCAGTTTAAATGTAAAGGACCATTGTGAAAAAAGTTGACAAATTGGAATATGTTTGTGCAACCTTTCTTATAGGGATTTAAAAAAAATTAAAAATAAGAAAATAAATAAATTCCTCCTTGAACTATTCATAATTTAAAAATAAAAGGTTTAAAAATGAAAATTTTTACAAAGCCATTAGAAAACTTCTACACCAGTCAAACACAAATTTCATAAGATGCAAACAGATTGATTTCAATTCCAATAACATCACACCTGTCCATCAGAGAGGAACCCGGCAACATCAATGACAGTGCTAAACTCCTTGGGGAGCAACTCCGGCTTGTTCACACCTACTTTTGCAGCCTCGGCCACTCTAATTCCTGCAAATTATAAGATTCAATTCCTCATTGCAGCATTAGGAAAAAACGAAAATAAAGGTAGCGGAAACTACCTCCGAATAATAACCCAAGTGAGAGGGCTCCAGAGAGAGCAAAATGAAGAGGTTTGAAAGAGCTTAAAGTGGCGTGTGAAGGGGCATGATACGAGTGCGTCTTGGGATGTAATCGCCGAACGGGAAGCGAAGGAGTTTGGGAAGTGAGAGATGCAGATAAAGATGGTAGCGAAGGAATATGAAGAAGATAATGAGAATGCGCCATGGTCTTCCTTCTCTGGAAACGCCCTTGTTGTTTGACAGTTGTTATGGATGCTTCTTTAGAAGGTTTAGTTGGGCTTATCAATTTGGGTTGTGTCGCACTGGGACGAG